>NW_028276155.1:8875000-10192500 GCF_052056855.1 Sturnus vulgaris
CTGAGCCCAGGTTGTAACTATACTCTCAGGAGCCGCCTCAAGAGAGTCATAGTTACTCCCGCCGTTTACCTGCGCTTCATTGAATTTCTTCACTTTGACATTCAGAGCACTGGGCAGAAATCACATCGCGTCAACACCCGCCTCGGGCCTTCATGATGCTTTGTTTTAACTAAACAGTCAGATACCCCTGGTCCACACCAGTTCTAAGCCGGCTGCTAGGCACCGGCCAAGGCGGGGCGCCGGCCCGGGGACCCTCCACCGCGCGAACTGCTCGGACCCTCGCAGGCGGGAACCGACGGGGGGCGGCAGCGCGTGGCAATGATGGCGGCTGCCTCTGGGGCGCCAGCCGCGGTAGGACGGAGGGCGGGCGGAGGGGGGGGTGAGTGGCGCCCGCTGCAGCTGGGGCGATCCACGGGAAGGGCCCGGCGAGCGTCCAGAGTCACCACCGTGCCCGCACGCACCCCGGCACCCGGGCGGGCCACGTGGAGCGCACTCACCCGAGTGCGGCGCCTCGTCCAGCCACGGCGCGTGCCCAGCCCTGCTTTGCGCCCCAGCCCGACCAACCCAGCCCTTAGAGCCAATCCTTATCCCAAAGTTACGGATCCGGCTTTCCGACTTCCCTTACCTACATCGTTCCAACATGCCAGAGGCTGTTCACCTTGGAGACCTGCTGCGGATATGGGTACGGCCCGGTGCGAGACTTACACCCTCTCCCCTGGATTTTCATGGGCCAGCGAGAGCTCACCGGACGCCGCTGGAACCGCGACGCTTTCCAAGGCGCGGGCCCCTCTCTCAGGGCGAACCCATTCCAGGGCGCCCAGCCCTTCACAAAGAAAAGAGAACTCTCCCCGGGGCTCCCACCGGCTTCTCCGGGATCGGTTGTGTCACCGCACTGGGCACCTCACGGCGCCCGTCTCCGCCACTCCGGATTCGGGGATCTGAACCCGACTCCCTTTCGATCGGCTGAGGGCAACAGAGGCCATCGCCCTCCCTTTCGGAACGGCGCTCGCCTATCGCTTAGGACCGACTGACCCATGTTCAACTGCTGTTCACATGGAACCCTGCTCCACTTCGGCCTTCAAAGCTCTCGTTTGAGTATTTGCTCCAATAGTTGTCCAACATCAGCTCCAGCACCCAGTTCCTCCTCCTGGCCTTTGCAGACCCACCAGAGCTGCAGCTCCTGCACTTGGGGCTCTTCCTGGGCATCGCCCAGGCTGCCCTTCTGGGCAACGGCCTCATCATCCCTATGAGAGTCTGCAATTACCAAATATACACCCAAGGGACTTCTTCCTGCTCAATCTCTCTCTGCTTCACCAGGGCTCCATGTGCACTGCTGTCCCTAAAGCCATGGCCAATTCCCTCTGGGACACCAGTGTCACCTCCTATGGGAAATGAGCTGCACAGGACTTTTTTCTCTGCATCTTCCTTGGAACAGAATATTCTTTTCTCCCCAACATGTTCTACAACTGCTCTGTGTCCATCTGAAAACCCTTATGGCCACTCTGGGACTGTCCTGGGCACCAGAGTTTGTGTCCCTGTGGCAGCAGCTGCCTGGGCCAGTTGCTTTCTCTCTGCTCTGCTGCTCACAGCCAAGACATTTTCACTGCCAGGGCAATGCCCTGTGCCAGTTACGTTTGAGGCTTCCCTGGGGTGGTGCCAGCACTTGGATAATGTAACTCACAGAAATTCAAACAATCAAGCCCCTGGCAAACTTTCAGGATGGCCAGGGAAGACTGGTCTACCCAGGCCATGCCAAAATTCAGCGATGTCCTGCCAGAGCTGAGTAGAGCAGTTTGCCCTGTGCCTGGAGCTGTGGGGTTGCCCCACCCTGCCATTCCTGGCCAAGCCTGGTGGTCAAGCCCAACTGTCTTGGTTTGAAAAACCGGTATTTGCTAAGAAAAGGCAAGAGCCCCTTCCCTGAGATGGAGAGTGCAACCCCCTCCCTTCCAATTATTATAGTTTTGAAATCAGGATCTCTCAGGCAAAAGATATGGGGGTAGGAATAACAGTTCTTTACTAATATATATACTAAGGCAAACAAAAGAAACAACACCTATAAAAATTGACAGCAAAACAGAACAGTATAGCTCAGTTCCAGTCCTTTTTGGCCACAGGCCCACTGTCCCTGTGCTCAGTTACCGGTGCTGTGGGCAGGGCAGGTCCCGCGCAGTTGAAGAGGGCTGGGTGATGGCGGCAGTGGCCCAGGGGTGAGAGGGATGGGGGAGCGACTCCCCCTTCATGGTGTCGGTCGTGGTGCTCAGCAGAGTGTCCAGAGGTAGGAGGGTGAAGTGGGAAGGCAGCAGAGCGATGTCTGACAGCAGGAACGTGGCTCCCGGCATTGGGATTGCGGGAAGGGTGCTCGGTAGCAGCACCAGCCGTCTTCCTCCGACTCCACGAGTGAGCGAGAGAGCCAGGGAGAGCAGGCAGCTGCCCCACCTCTCCTTTTCTGGTGTTCCCCCTCTCCCTAACCCCTTCGAGAGAAACTGTTACTAGCTAGGGAGTAGCCACAAATACTTAGCATAACAATGGGAAAAATTCTACAGGAAGAAAAGGGAAAAATTCAACCCCCTATGCAGGATGAGCCAGTAGCACACAGAACTAGAGGCAGAAGGGGACATGAGGAAGAAAGTGACAAAAAGGACAAGGGAGCAGGAAGGGAGGATAGATTATACCCTCTTAGAGAGGTTCCAATGGCAAATCTGGCCCCAGGACAGGGACCTATTGGTTACATGAGTGCTCCCCTTAACACTGAGGACATCAGGGAATTTAAAAAAGAGATGGGAAAAATGCTAGAAGATCCTACTGGAGTAGCAGAGAGACTAGATCAGTTTTTAGGGCCGAATATTTACACCTGGGTGGAATTGCAGTCTATTTTAGGAATCTTGTTTACAGTGGAAGAGAGAAATGATTAGACAGCCAGGAATACAGGACTGGAATAGAGATCATCAGGGCCCAGACCAGGGAGATCAGAAATGGCCTATGGCAGATCCAAATTGGAATAATCAGGAGGTGGAACACAGGCAGAATATGAGGGATTTGGATGATTATCCAAGGAATTCGGGGAGCAGTGCCAAGGGGACAAAACATAGGGAAAGCTCAGAGTGAACACCAAGGGAAAGATGAGTGCCTGGCAGAATGGTTAGAGAGATTAAGAAAGGATTTGCAATTATACTCCAGCATGGACCCCGATACCAGCAGGGCAGGTCCTTTTGAAAACACAATTTGTAGCTAAGTCCTGGGGGGACATCAGGAAAAAGCTGAAGAAATTAGAAAATTGGCAGGATAGGGGGCTTCAGGAGTTGTTAAAGGAAGGACACGAAGTGTATGTTATAAGAGATGAGAAAAAAAAAAAAAAAAAAAAGCCAGGATTCTAATGGCAGCAGTCCAAGAAATACAAGCAGCCACAAACACAAAGAATTTATCAGGAAAGAATAAAAAGAAGAAAGAAAAATCAGGTCATACTTCTGTGGACACAAGACCTATGTGCTTTTCTTGTCACAAAAAAGGACATTTACAAAATTCTTATCCGGTCTCTAAGGGTACAGGACCCATTTCTTTCTATTGTAATAAAAAAAGGACATATACAAAAAAAAAATCTGCAAAAAAAGGCAGCAAAATAAAAAAATGCTTCAAGAAGACTAGAAGGGTCAGGGGCTCATTTATTTAATGAGGACCGAAACAAAAGAAGAGCCCTTGATAAAGCTGAAAGTAGATTCTCAAAATGAAGAAATCATATTTTTAGTACACACAGGGACTTTGTTTTAGTTTAGGGTAAATTTGGGGGAAAACTTTTAAATAAGGTTTTTCTAGTAAACAAATTTAAGCAGTCTTTCTTTTCTAGTTGGTTAGGGGAAAAATATTACCTCGGAGACAAGTGGGGAAAAGAGAAAAAAAAAGAAAACTGTTTATTTAACAGGCAAAACACTTTTTGGTATAAAAATGAACAATATTAAACAGCAAAACTTCTTGTTGTTTCAAAGAGATGACAGATTCAAAAGAGTTTTTTATGAGTTGCGGCTTAACTTACTTAGTCTGGTATCAGTTCCTTTGGTGCTGGGAAATGCCATGGCCCAGGCCAGGCTTGGTGGGCTACAGTGTGAGCTTCCAGTGCTTTCTTGGGTTTTTAGTGCAGAGCAGGATTGAATAATTCAAGAAAATAAAAAAAAAAAAGGAACTTTTTTACTTTAATTGGTTAGAAAAAAAAAATTAACCCAAAAGCAAAAGAGAGTTCTCTCCCTCTGTCCACTTCAGACAACTAAGTCTGTGAGCAGGAATGTGGGGGAGCCATTGTAGTTTCTGATAACTAATTCTGCACTTTTTCTCCCCTCTTTCACTCCTGGAATCAGTCTTAAAGCTGCAGAATTCAATATTCAACACCAACAGAACAGACTATTTGGGGATACAAGCATCATAAAATAAAAGGAAACAATTTGGCTGATGATGAAGCAGGGGGGGAGCCCTGGGAGAAAGCAGCAGTGTGAGTGTGGCTTTTGGGGAAGCAGAAGCACAGGGTGGGGCAACATGCTTTTCCTTGGCAGAAGTGAAGGCTGTGAAGAAGCTGGGGGTAACCCTGGAAGAAGGATGGATTCTTCTGCCCAATGTTAAAAGAGCGGTGCCAGGACTTTTGGCCCAGCAGATCCCAGGCAGCTCACATGGGGGGATTCACTGGGGCACGAGAGCACTTTGTGACCATTTTTTAAAGCAATTTTATGGGTGTATAAGAATATTTGAAATTGAGAAACAAATTACTCAAGAAAATTGTAATAAATCCATGGTGAAGCTAAGGAGGGTGCTGGGTGCCAAAAGGCTACAGTCTATATAAAGTTAGCATAGAACCTCTGTACTTTGGGACCAAGGGGGGATGTGGTTTTTGTATGTGTGATTAAAAAATGTTATTTTATGGCAATGCTGTTTAAATACCAGTTTAAAGTTGTTTTGAGAGGTGCATTATCAAAGTCTGGACATCCTGAATTGGCTGCCAACTGCAACCTCACTGAGCCCGAAGGCAGAACAGCTCTGATAGGAAAGAATCAGACACCTCGTTGATCAATGAAAACAGCCCAGGAGGATGGAAAAATTTCTCCAAGAGCCTCCAACAGTCAGCATTAACTGATTTATTTGAAGAACTACAACTCCAGAAAAAAAGACTGGTAACACCTGTTATTAAGAAGGTCAAAAACATAATTAACACACTGGGAAAGTACTAACCATGGCTTAAAGTGTTGTCCACAAATTTGTGTTATTTGTACCTGTTGTTGTCATTTGTGGTGAAGAGTAACTAGAGTGAAAGAAAAAGAGAGACAATTGGTTTGTTTAAGTTGTGCATGTAAACAGCTAACTTTGAAAGGATTTTTTAGTGATTTTTTGGAACACCATCGAGACAAGTTGTGTAAAAACAAATCTTGTAGTTGGCATATCTCTGGAGCTTTAGTGGATTAAGAAAAATAGCTGATCAATCTAGGGAGAGAGATAAGGCAGTGCTGCAGAACTACAAATAATTGATGGCATCTTTGGAACAGAAAAAGTTAAAATGGCTCATACGAACTTTATGAGGCCAAGGGTACCAAAGAGAAACAAATTCCAGGATAAAAACTTTGCTACCGAGAAGATTGACATCTCGGCCCTTGGCTGCAACCCAAGGGGCCTTGAGACAGGTAGAAAGTTAAAATTCCTGAGAATTATTTTCATTGTGCTTACTATAATACCCCTGGCAACTGGCTAAAACTATAAGACAGCATGGAGCAAAAAAGAACAGACCATACAGGAACAAATTACAAGAAGACAAGCAATGCAAGAGCCAGCAGTAAAGAAACAAACTATTCTTGATCCCTGTGGTCAAGGATAAGATGGAATCAGTTTTTGTGGCACAGCCACATGTTAGTGCTTCCTGTTACGATTGTACCAGCTTTTTAGAAAATTGTGTGAAAAGTCAAAAATTCTATTAAGTAAGAAGAAATTTAGGATTCAATGGGTGAACTCTTTATCCTAACAATGATCAGCTTTGTCCTAGATATAAAATTTTCTTTTGTTTTGAAAAATATGATAATGGAAGTTGAAAAACAAAAAGAAACAAAAAAAGGATAGGAAAAGATCAGAGGGAAAGAGTTAAGGGAACTGAATGAGGTTTATAAACAATTAAAACAGCACTATGGCGACTGGGATTTGCCAACTTCAAATAAAAACCTTTTTGCAAATTTGATGCAAGAAATTGCCCTAGACTATCCATGGGCAGAAGAAGGAGGAGTTTGTGGGAGGTTTAATGAATCTGAATGCTGTGTGGAAATAGATGATCATGGGGAGGCCATCACAAAGCTTGCTGATAAAATTAAAAGAGTGGCACATGTACCACTTCAAAAATGGAATTCTGAAAGCTGATTGGTGGGATAAACTTTCTGGAGGCGTGTAATGAAAAAAAAAATTGGGATTCATGCTATTATGTTCTGTTTTAGAACTATTGTTTCTACCTTGCATGATATCCTGTCTAATCAAACTAATCCACTCAGTAATTCAAGGAATGCAACTTACAGCCATGCCCATGGATATAGAATCAACAGCAAAAGGGAAATTAAATTCCTTGATGGTACTGAAAGCACAATCCACTTGCTCTCGAGGGAGAAAGATCAAGAAAATAGTGACTGAATGCAAAGAGAATACCCTGGCATGAGAAATGTTAACCAAATTTGAGAAGGAGTGTGAAAAGCTGGATGCCACATGAGAAATGTTCGAAAAATTGGAGGCTAGTATGAAGAAATATAGACAATACCAAGTAGCAACTTTTTAGAGCACGAATCAATATGATCAAAAAGAGAAATGGGAGAATTGTGATAAATGTGATTCGTGCTAATTTAGTTGTAACTATATTAACAAAATTGTATTTAGATCAATAGAAGACAATTGTTACAGAGTGAGGGGGGAGATGGGTGAGACAGGGCAAAGGACATCTTCCAGATGTTAGGAGTCAAAGAAGGAGGTTGGAAGAAAGTCAAACAAGAATAGTAGAAGTACGTAGGTCTGACAAGCAGCATCTAGAAATAGAAAGTTTTGACCTTGAAATGGGCCAAAATGGGATGATTCCAGGCATGGGACTCAATTAAAGTCTTGTTATGGAAAACATCTGCTCAGTCACACAGGGCGCCTGCGCTACCTGCAAGTCACACCTCGGTCACTGATGAAGAGGATGAGCCTTCATCAGAAATAAGACCCTCAAAAGGATGAGAGACCCCCTAACCCATTAGTAGAGCATGCGCTGTACACATAGTGATGTAGATTTTAGGAACAGAAACTAGGAGGAGCTTTCTAGAAACTTCTGTAACCTACAGTATATAAGTGGGATTGTTAGCCTGGATACTTTAATACGTGCGGAATGGCGAGCCCCTCCCCATATCCCCGATCGGAGGGGGGCCCCTCCCCGGTCGGTTTTGCTTATGCTTTATATGAACCTCAATTATACTAAATTACTTACTGCCAAAATTTGTATAATCTTAAATATATGCACTTTGATTGTTTCATCTCCAATACTTTAATTGTCATCTCCAATACTTTGACTATATTCATTTTGTTACTATTAAAAACTTACTATTAAATTTAATCTTGTTGCTTGATAAATTGGAAAAATAGAACATCATTCATAACAGTGGGGTTTGTTGTTTAGGAAACCTGTTCAGGTTATTCCATTCTTTCCTCACAAACAGGAAAATTTCTCCTGGGCCTGTGTGCAGGCAGAGCCCTGAGGAGAGCAGGTGGGACATGGTGCAATGGGCTGGGACAGCCAGCTGCAGAGCTCAGGGGACAAGGTTCTGCTGCAGGGCACAGGGATGTCAGTCCCAGGTGGGCGATGTCAGACATGGTGAGGCTGGGGGTGAAGAGCAGGTTGTCCAAACAGGGTCAGCCTGCAAGGGGCTCATTCTTCTGCATGCCAACACCTCCTAAGGAAACATTCAGCATCAAGATAACTTGGGAAATGCTTCATTCAGCTCTTCTCTGAAATGTAATTTAAAACAAAATACTGACTTCATTAAAGAAAAAAGTGATGAGGCTCACTTTGAAATCTTCCTTCTTAACAGAACTCCAAAATTTTCTCCAAGGAGTTGCACAAGCCCTGAACTAAGACAAAGAGCACCTGAGGTCTTTCTGTATTTTAATCAGCCTCACAGTGGATTTGGGGCTGAGTCCAGGACCCTCAGGCACTGAGAGAAGGTTGAAGAAGCTGCTCGAGGAGTCAGAAGCAAAACTCCAAGTCCCTTGGAGCATCAGTGGCCCCACTGAGGGCAGGGAGTGCCAAAGGCTCCCCAGGGACTGGTGAGAGCAGATCCTTGAGGGCAGGATTGCAGGAGCCCGAGGCTGTGAGCAGGGAACTGCAATGCTGAGCAAGGCCTGGGCTGGCTGGAGGAAGCAGAAAGGCCAAGGCCTGAGCCCAGGCCTGGCCCAGTAGGGCCTGTCCCTCACGGGTGGCTCGGGGCTGTTGCTGGGGCAGTGGGATGGCAGGGGCAGCAAGGACAAATGTCATCAAGCTGTGTGACACTCCAGATGCTCATGGAACCAAGGGCCAGTGTGACACAGCAGGGCCTGATGGAAACAAGAGGCCATGGTGAGCCTGCAGGGCTGGAACATCCCAGAACACTGAAATGCTGGGGGTGACCAAAGGTTCCTTCACTTGAGTTTCATGCACAGGAGAAACTGCAGCCAGATATTCTCAACATGGCCAGATGCAAAGAAGATTCTTGATAGGAAGGGACCCACAAGGATCATCCAGTCCAACTCCTAAGTGAATGGCCCACACAGGGATTGAACCCACAACTTCACTGATACCAGGTCTCACCAGTTGAATTAAGAGGTCAAAATGACACAAAAATTTGCTGGCAAAATATAGACAATCAAGGAACATGGACAAAACATTTCATTCAACATCCAATTCAACATAAAACTCATATCATTGCATTAACTTCATTGACTTAGACCATTTAACTGAAAAACCTTTAACCCTGAAAATGCTGAGTTACCCAAAAGTGCTTCAGGTAAATAGCATTAGAGGAAGAATAAATAGAGAACAACAGAAGATGTATGGAGAGATATACATATAGGTACCAATGGCTCAGGTTCCAGCATGGCCCACAGGAGAACCCCAGCAGAAGGCAGGATCCACACCATGGGCTGACCTCGTGCTCCGGCTTTTAACCCCCTGGGCCTTCATGGGCCCCGCCCCTTGGGAGGGACTTCCAGTTGTTTGCTCAATCAGAGTCAGGGCAGGCACCAGCTGCTATTGTGTGATTGATTGACAGCTCGGCCAATCAGAGCTGGGTTAGCATTGCCCCTGCTCTGTGATTGGCAGCTGTGCCAGGCCATGGCTGGGGGCGGGGCTCTGTCCCACCACAAACCAAGGCCTGACCCGGCCCTGGCCCCACACGGGCATTCCGAGCATCCCAAGGTGCCTGGGACATCGATCTCATCCAGCCTGTGACCATGGTGACACTGTGGAACCTCATGGAACCATGGGTCAGTTGTGACAATGTGGACACCATGGTGACACTGTGGTGTCTGATGGAACCAAGGGGCCATTGTGACACTCTGGTGCCTCATGGAATCAAGGAGACCATTGTGGAATTTGAGGGACCCAAGGAACCAAGGTTCCATGGTGATCTTGTGGAGCCTGTAGTGTCACAGAGGAGCCATTGTGACACAGTGAGGGGGCATGGAGCCAACGGGCCATTGTGACACATCAGGGCTGTGTGGATCCATGAAAACATTGTGACACTGTGAGGCCTCATGGAAGCACAGGGCCATTGTGACACTGCACAAGCAAGGGGAACATTGTGACACTGCAGGGCCTCATGGAACCAAGGGAACATGGTGACACTGTGGGGTCCCATGAAACGAAGGGAACATGAAAGAGTTCTGGCTGGCTGGGCCTCCTGGTGATTTCTGGCAGGTCTGGCTGACCCTGGCATGTTGAGGGCTGCCTCTCACCTGCCCCTGAAGCACTGGGGCTCTGGGCTTTCCTTCCTATGGGACAGAAGTGTCCTTCTCCTCTAGCTGTCCATGGCCAAAATTGGGATGCCTCCTCCAAATTTCCCAATATACAAAGATTGTTCCCAGATGAAATCTGCCAGGAATAACAGGACTAACTAACTGATCTGTCTGGCTTGGCCACCCAAGGGCCACCTCCCATCTGCTTTTCAAACACTGGGACCATGTACTTTTCTTTCTTATGGTAAAAAAACATCCATCTTGACCAAGCACCCATGGCCAAAATTGGGAATCTCCCTCCAGCATTCCCGATATCCAAGGATTGCTCCTGGATAAAATCTGCCATGACTGACAAGTCTGGCTAGCCTTGGCTTCCTCAGGGCCAGCTCTCATCTGCCTTTCAAACTCTGAGGCTCTGTACTTTCCTAATGAAAAGAAAATAGTAATAATAATTTCCTTCTTCCTGGCCAGATGCCCATGGCCAGTATTGAGATTCCACCTCCAAAGTGTCCTATATCCATGGATAGCCCCTAGATGAAAGGTGCCAGGAGAGACAGGTCTGGCTTGGCCCATGGGTGGCCACTTCTCATCTTGTTCCAAAACACTTGGACTTCACACTTTGCTTTTCTATAGGAAAAATACATCCATCTCAGCCAGGTGCCCATGGACAAAATTGGAATTCCACCTCCAAAACTCCGTACCTCCAAGGATTCCTGCCAAGTGAAAGCTGCCAGGACAGACAGGTCTGGCTGCCCTTGGCCTCTTGGGGGCTGCCTCTCAGCTGCTTTCCAAACACTGGGCCTCCATGCTCTCCTTGTAATGGGAAAGAACCATCCTTTTTCTAAAGGTGTCTGTGGTCAAAATTCAGATTCCTCTCCCCAAATTCCATATATCCAAGGATTCCTCCATGACAAAAGCTTCTAGGAGAAACAGGTGTGGCTGGTTTGGCCTCCCAGGAGCCACCTCTCTCCTCTTCTTCCGTTGAGGCACTTGGGCTTTGTGCGTTCCTTCCTATGGAAAAACCACCCTTATCTACACAGAAATGGCTAAAATTGGTATTCCATCTCCAAAACTCCCTATATCCAAGCGTTGTTTTCAGACAAAAGGATGGAGAGGTCTGGCTGGCCTGGGCATCTGATGGCTGCCTTTCATCTTCCCCTCAAACACCAGTGTTCTGTGCTTTCCTTCCTATGCAAAAGAACCATCCTTCTCCTCGGAATGTCCATGTCTGAAACTGGGATTCCACCTCTAAAATTCTGTATACCCAAGGGTTGCTCCCAGGCAAAACTTGCCAGTACTGTCAAGTCTGTCTGGCCTTGGCCTCTGGGGATCATCTCACATCTGGCCCTGAAACACTGGGGCTCTGTTCTTTCCTTCCTATGGAAAAGAATTGGCCTTCTTGTGCAGGGACCAGGACCAAAATTGGGATTTCACCTCCCAAATTCCATATATCCAAAGATTGCCCCAAAACAAAAAGTAGCCAGGACATAGAGGTGTGGCTTGCCCTGTCCTCTGGTGATTTGCTTAGACTATGAGCAGAACATCTTCAACTGCAAAGACCTTAGAGAAGACACAAAGATCTCCTGAGGTGGGGTTAGGAGGCTACAAGCACCTGACCACTATATAGGGACAAAGAAGCTATGTGCTCATTGGGGTGGAGAGAACAGGAGACAAGAGCCATGACAGTGTTTAAAGAGTGGTTTCAGAGACAGTGGATCCTTTTGACATAGTGGAAAACAGCCAGAGAAAAAAAGAATTGATGCCAGCTGGAAAGCTGGGGAGGTCCAGACTGGAAAAAAGGAGAAAGAAATTTCCTTCCTAGGGCAGAGGAGTGGTCCCAAACATCCACCAGAAGGACTCAGGAGCAGCCCAAGGCTCTGTGTGTCCAGGCAGAGGCAGGCAGGAGGCAGAGCTGTCAGCAAAGGAAGGGGCCAGCGAGGTGGGGCAGCCGGGGGATGACGACAGCCTGCAGGGACAGAGGTGCAGGGCATGGACACCGTAGGACAGCCTGGGCTGCAGAGGCCACAGGGATGGGCAGCAGCTGAAAGGCCCTGACACAGCCAACTCCTGCAGCACTTGGGCCATGCAGGCTGGCCCTGGGCCTGAGGCCAGCAGGGGACAAGTGAGCCTTGCTGTGCTGGGGCCTCATTGCCTCCTTGTCCCTGCTCAGCAGCCTGGCAGGGGCCGCCCCATGGTGCTGCCCTTGGCATTGCACATGCCCAGAGCCCAGTGGCCCGGGAAGAGCCCTGAGCAATGAGGGAGGGACAGGATCTGCCTTGCCAGGGGCTGGGGCTCAGCCCTTGGCCCTTGGCATTCCTGAAACACATCCAGGTGTGCTCAGCATCACAGACACCTTTCCCTTGTTTGTCCCCACCTCTCATCAGTGCCTCCATTGTTCTGCTCTCACTGGGACCTGGGGACATTTTCTGAGTCATATCCCTCAGTGGAACCCATTAAAGTTAAAGAAACTTTGGAGCTTGAACATGACTTTGAGTTCTTGAGAAGTTTTCCTTCAGCTTTCTCTCAGGGACTGAGGTCCAGGGACTCAGAACTGTTGGAAAATCCCAGCTCTACAGACACAGGGTAACTAAGAAGGGTTTTAAAAAGATTTTATTCCATTATTAGACTTCCTGAAGGGTGAAAAATGAGAGATATAAAACTCCATGACATTCTATCTGAAGCCAACTTATTTCCTGCTTACAATATTTTATAAATGGTTTTCAGCCTATTAGCTTTTGCCACACAATGGTGCTAATACTTCTAAGACCAATCACCTTGTATTTTACTCCATGTAGTCTTGCCACAATGCATCTTTCACAGTTCTAATTCTCCAAAATATCTGATCTTTTTGCAAGGCCATTGTTTGAAACTTCTTTCTAGTTCAATCTCTCTCTACAATGTCTTCTCTATTCCAGGGCCATTCTGAATCAGCACAGTTATCTCAGAGTTTGCATCCAGATGTACAAGAGTGTGTGAGCTTTCAGTCAGGCTTTGAGAATCCTTTACAAATCCATTTCTCACAAATATCAATCACAGAATGCTGCAATCACATCTACTCTAAAGACAACAGTAATAAAATACACCCTTGAAAATTGGAATGGGTATTTCTAAGAAGGTCTTTGTCATATTTCTCCATAACCGGAGTTGAAAAACTTCCAAATGAACTGGACCAGACCAGAAGGAAATCAAGGCAGAACCGTTGTTTTCTAGGAAACCTCTGAAGAATTTGGTCAGAATCGAACTCCAAAGTTTCTGTTACTGTTCATGGGTCTCACTGAGGGACACAACTGAGAAAGTGTCCCCAGGTTCCAGTGAGAGCAGGAAATTGGAGGCAGAGATGACAGGTGGTGTGGGAAATGCAGGCACAGAGAGCTCTCAGGGCCTTGTGCATACAGGCTCAGAGATTGAGATGGATCCAAGGTTTGACCTAAGACCTTGGAGAAATCTTGGGGAATCAGGGTATTAAAAGGAAAATTGATATAAAACAAGAATATAAGTTTGTACTTGAAGTAGAAATATGTTTTAAGCAAAGAGAAATATGTATTATGTAAGAAAAGTAGTATAAGTTATATAGCAAAAATTTTAAAGTTTAGCAGTAGAACCTGTTATATAATTAACTACAATTTTAAGATGCATCAATGTAAGTTTGTGAAGTGTTTTATGAGTGGTTGTAAAAATGACACATTGCGGCAAAGCCATGAGAAGGAAAGCAATTAATGATTGGTGTAAAAGGATGCTGGCAAACTTCACAGAAGTATTGGATTGGATAAAAAAACAAACATAAAGCATTGTAACTAAGAATGAGGAGGCTTCTGATAGTTTGGTGTTGGATGTAACACCTTTAATGTCTCACCCTTCTATGAGACTGACACCATGAGGCCATAAACCATCTTTTACAACGTCTCCCAGTTGCCTCATCTCTTGTAATATCAATCTCCCAGTACACATTTTTTTGACATCAGACATGACTAATGAAATCAATAGGGACTTATGGACACCAGGTGTATCCCATTAAAGTCAATATGGATTTAGGGACACCTGGTCTATCCATTAATGTCAGTGGGGATTTTTCTAAAATTTGATCCTTAAATGGGGAAATTTGGGTCAATTTTGGGAAAATCTTAGGCTGAATTTTGGGAATTTCCACTCCAGGATCGTAGTGCAAATGCTCTGGATGTCCTGGATGAATTCCTGGAGGCCAATCCCGAATCCCTGATCCCATACCTGCTGTCCATGCTAGAGCTGTGCTTCCAGGTAAGCCAAAAATTTCCATTTTCAGCTGAAATCTGGGAATTTTGAGCCCAAAATTGGTGTTTTTAGCACCAAAAATATTGGGACATCAGTTCTGCCCACTGAAGTCAAAGGGGATTGAAGGACACCAGGTCTACCACAGTGAAGTCAATAGGGATTTAGGGACACCAGGTCTACCCATTGAGAGGGCTTGATTGGGAAGAGTTACTGTTTAAACTGGGAGCACTGGGAAGGGTTAAGGGGGGACACTGGGGTGACTGGGAGCACTGAAGCAAAAGTGGGACCACTGGGAGGGATTTGTAGAGATAAATGGAGATAAACAGGACTCCAGAGCTAACCCATTGACATGAATAGGAATTAAGGGATAGAGGGTCTAGCCTTTAAAAGCAATAAGGTTTAGGGGCACCAGGTCTACCCAGTCAAAGCAATGAGGATGTTTGAGACACTCCTTTTGTGGGGCCCCAGGGGTTTTTGGTGATACAGGTGTCCAAGGGGTACCCAGGTGTATCCAGGTGATTTCTAGGGGTATTCAGGTGATTTTTGGGCACAGCCAGGTGTACCCCGGTGATTGCTGGGGGGGATCCAAGTGATTTTGCCAGTATCCAGGTGTACCCAGATTATTTTGAGGGATATCCAGGTCATTTTTGGGGCACCCAAGTGCCCTGACTCACCCTGACAGGCCAGGAGAAGATGATGGCCACTGTCCTCCCAGTTGATGTAGACACAGGTGACCCTTGCCCCTTGTAGAGGGGCACCCCAACATTCAGGGGGTACCCAAAACTGCAGGTGAGGACATCAGGGGTAGGAGGGAACCCTGAGTTACCTCAGGAGAGGATGCAGTGCAGGTACAGCCAGGTGCTTTGGTCCATGGGGTTGGTGAAGATGGTATTCTGCAGCAGCTCCAGCTCTGGGGTGGGCAAAGGAGGCACCCCAAAATCTCTAGGGGGCAGTGGGGAAAACCCCAATATATCAGTGGGGACACCCAGGTATACAGGAGTTCAGGTGTACCCATTGAAGTCAAAGGGGATTTAGGAACATCAGGTCTACCCATCCAACCAAACAGAACCCACCTGTTCCCACTTTAGGTGAGGGGGGGGCTGGAAAATTTTGGAGATCCTGCAAAATTGTGTGAGGTTTTTGGGGAATCCCTCACCTTCCTTCAGCCTTCCAGGAGGCAGTGCCCTTGCTGTAGTTCCTGGTGGGCATCAGCAGCCCCAGGCAGTGTTGCCAGGCCGAGAAGTTGGAGAAGCTGCAGCTCAGCAAGGCCTTGGTGAAGGCCAGCTCGGTATGGAGGTCCTGCCCGACTGCAAGTGCCTACCAGTGTTCCCAGGTGTGGACTGGGAAGGCACCAGTATAAACCAGTAAGCACTGTGAGTCACTCCCGAGCTCCTGAGACCTGTGGCAGCATCTCCCAGTATAAACCAGTAAGGCCTCATGCACCCAAACCCATTCCCAGTGTGGTCCTGGGGCTCCCAGGCTTATACTGGGAGGGCACCAGTATAAACCAGAAAGCACTGGGAACCACCCCTGAGCCCCTGAGCCCATTGCAGCAGCTCCCAGTATAAACCAGTAAGCACAACCTGAAGTCACTCCCAGTAGGTCCCAAGTTCCATCCCAGTATAAACCAGTAAGGCCAGCATCCCCAGAAGTTGCTCCCAGTGGAGTGCCAAGCATCCCCAAGACCCCTCCCAGTATAATCCAGTACACTCCAGTTTAACCCAGTAAAATCCAGAATATCTCTGTATAACCCAGTACAAACCACTACAATCCAGTCACCCCCAGCACCCCATCCCAGTACAAACCAGTATAACCCAGTATAATGCACAGTAGGCCACTAGGTCCTCCCAGCCAGCAGGGGGCACTCATACAGCCCTGCTCCCTTTCCCAGTGGAACCCAGTACAAACCACAAACACCCCAGCACCCCATCCCAGCAGAAACCAGTACAAACCAGTACAAGCCACTCACAGTTGCAGGGGTCGGCCACCAGGAGGTGCTCTCACAGGGCCAGGTCCTCCCGGCCAGCAGGGGGCGCTGCAGTGTCCATTGTGACCTGACAGAACCAAGGAAACCCCTGTGACACTGCGGGGCCCCACGGAACCAAGAGTCCATTGTGAGACACCTGGGCCACGTGGAGCCAAGGAACCATTGTGACACTGGGGAAACTCATGGGACCAAGGGTCCACTGTGACATTGTGGGGCCTCATGGAACCTGTGAGCCATTGTGACACTGCACGGCCTTGTGGAACCAAGGAGACCACGGTGACACTGTGGGGCCACCTGGAACCAAGAGTCCATTGTGACACTCTGGAACTACAGAGACCATTGTTGAGAGTATGGAACCTCGAGGAGCCAAAAGTCCATTGTGATAGAACATGGCCTCATGGAACCAAAAAGAGCATTGTGACACTGTGGGACACCATGGACCCAAATCTCCATTGTGACAGTGCAGAACCAAGGGGCCTTTGTGACACTGCAAGGCCTCAGGGAACCAAGGAGTCCAAAGGACTCAAATATTTCTTGCAGGGTTCTGCCTTGGGGAAGGGGAAGCTGCTTGGTGGCACCTTGGCTTTAACACACACTAATAGAAGGTGTCTGTTTTCAGTGGGGACATTAAGGAGTTGTAGATTGCTTCAAAACAGAAAAAAAAAGAAAAAAGGGGGGAACACTCCTTTTGGCCTGTGTGCAGCCAGTTCTCCAAGTAAAGCAGGTCCCAGGTGAGTGAGGACAGACAGGATGGAGTTGGGGAATGTGCAGCAAGGTTGTCCACACTGGGTCAGACCTCAAGGCACACCTTCTGTGAGCAGGCCAGACCTGAGGAGAGACCCAGCATCAATATCAACCACAGAATGCTGGAATCACCTCTGCTCTAAAGAGAATAGCAATGAAATACACTCTTCAAAATAGGAATGTGTATTTCTTAGAATCTCTTGGAAATATTTCTCCATAACTGGATTTGAAAATCTTCCTAATGAATGGCACCAGACGAGAGGGAAATCAAGGCAGAGCCATGGTTTGTCAGGACGAGCTTGATCCCAATCAGCCACGTGATGCATTTGGTGCTGAGCCCTTGAAGCTCAGGGCCTGAGAGGAGATTGCACAAACCTTTCCAGGAGTCCAAGGAAAAAGAAAAACTCTAAGTGTCTCAAATCATTAATGGGTCTCACAGAGGTCCATCCCCAACACAGGCTCCTCATGGACTCCTTGGAGGAAAGAACTGGATGCCAGGATCGCCCAAAACCCTCTCAGAGAGTCAGAGAGGAAAGGAAAATCCAAACTACCTTTAAAACGTTGAGTATCTCAATGCATTAATGAGACCCACTGAGTGTCAATATAAAGCTCTCAAGGGACTAATTAAAGTAGATAATTGGGGCCATGTTTGCATAAACTACTAGAAGAGTTGCTGTCAAAAGGGAAACTCAGAGTACCTTAAAAAAACTGAGTACCTTGAAGCATTAATGAGCCCCACAGAGTGTTGTTACTGACAAAGGCTCTCAAGAGACTAATTAAAGCAGATAATTGGAGGCCATGATTACACAAAGCTCTCAGAGACTCCAAGGCAACAGCAAAACCCAAAGTCCTCTGAAAAACCTGCAGTTCCTGGGAGCATGAAGGAGTCCCCAGGGCCATTCCTGACCAAGGCTCCCCAGGGACTCGTCCCAGCACATACCTGAGGCCACTGGGATGTGGGGGGATGCTGAGGGCAGGACAAGGGGTGACAGTGGCCAGCCTTGCTGGAGCTGTGCCAGGAGGCCCCAGTGGCTCAGGACAAGGTGTCTCCTCAGAGCCCTTGGTGGCACAGACCCTGCTGTGCCCCAGGGCACCAAGACTTGGCTTCTCTTTGTCTCCACCTGTCATCACTGCCTCCAATTTCCTGCTCTGACTGGAACCTGGGGACACTTTCTCAGTTGTGTCCCTCAGAGGGACCCATTAAAACTTTAGGAAACTTTGGAGTTTGATTCAGACTTGGAGTTCTTGAGAGGTTTCTTCAGCTCCCACTCAGGGACTGCTGTTCAGAGACTCAGCCCCAATCCCTGAGAGGGTCATTAAAATCCTTGTGCTGTGTCTGTGCTGCTGAGCTGGGCTGGGCTCCTGGCTCAGAATGTGATCCTGGCAACCAAGAAGAGCTTCAAAAACATATTTCTCTTCATGAGCAGCTCCTGTGCACAGCTCAGCAGGGCTGGGGCACTGCCTGCAGCCACCCCGGGCACAGCACAGAGGCACAGAGAGCTTCAATCAGTCAGGGCTGGGAAGATGCTCAAAAGTGCCTGGGGCAGAATCACTCCCAGCCCTTGACACAGGAAGCCTCTGGCTGCAGGACAATGCAGCTGCAGCTCCTGCAGTGATCTCCTCAAGCTGGAACATCCCAATGCCTGCAGACTGTGTGAGTACATTCTCTGATGATCTCTTGTGTAGAGCAGCCAGGGGTGCCCAGGGCTGTGGTGCAGAGCAGGGTCCTGCAGCCCAGGGCGCTGTGCTGGGGCAGGGACTCTGCTGCCTGCCAGGGACAGCTCTCAGCCAGTCCTGGGAGCTGCTCCCAGCATTGGGGGACAAGGTCTGGGTGGAAGGAGACAGCTGGTAAGGCTTGGAAGTGTTCTCCAAGTGATGAGGATAGTGCAGGGCTGCTCTCAGCATGACATTTAACTGCAGAACATTTCCAAGGAGATTAAACAGGGAGCACAGTGAGGCAGGGGCTGCATAAAAGGGAAAGTCCTGCTTTTTTAATCTGCTGCACTAGGTTGCATTTCTGGGAGATTGCACATTGATATTCATCTCTCAGTTCAGGTTGAGAAAAATTTTTTAAAATTCTCTCAGATCTCAATAAACGAGACAAAGAAAGAAATCAGCACAGGGCCCCATAGAGGAAGCATCAATGTCGCTTTTCCAGCCTCCTCAAGGTTACTCTGAGGTTTCCATCAGAGCCTGCAGAGGCAGAGCTGACCCTGGGCAGTGCCCTGTGCTGGGAGGGGTGTGCAGGGCAGAGCTGAGCCCCCAGGGCTGGGCTGGGCTCTGGCAGCACTGGCAGGGCCCAGGCCTGGGAACAGGAAAGCAGCTACTGGCAGGGACAGCTCCAGCCACAGAGCCCTGGGCATGCAGTGGGGGGAAAGTGCCACCAAGTTGGGCTGGGATATTTAAAATCTTCTCCAAACTGAACTATTCCATGATTACTTTTCTTACAGATCCCCACACCGAGACACCGCAAATGTCCAACAGCAGCTCCATCAGCCACTTCCTCCTGCTGCCATTGGCAGACACGCGGCAGCTGCAGCTCCTGCACTTCTGCCTCTTCCTGGCCATCTCCCTGGCTGCCCTCCTGGCCAACGACCTCATCATCAGCGCCGTAGCCTGCGGCCACCACCTACACACCCCCATGTTCTTCCTGCTCAACCTGGCCCTCACTGACCTGGGCTGCATCTGCACCACTGTCCCCAAAGCCATGCACAATTCCCTCTGGGACACCAGCAACATCTCCTATGCTGGATGTGCTGCTCAGCACTTTTTCTTTATGTTCTTCATCTCAGCAGAGTTTTCTGTCCTGACCATCATGTGCTACGACCCCTACGTGTCCATCTGCAAACCCCTGCACTACGGGACCCTCCTGGGCAGCAGAGCTTGTGCCCACATGGCAGCAGCTGCCTGGGCCAGTGGCTTTCTCAATGCTCTGCTACACACAGCCAATACATTTTCCCTGCCCCTGTGCCATGGAAATGCCCTGGGCCAGTTCTACTGTGAAATCCCACAGATCCTCAAACTCTCCTGCTCACACTCCTACCTCAGGGAAGTTGGACTTCTTGCAGTTAGTGTCTGTATAGTACTCGAGTGTTTTGTGTTCATTGTTTTCTCCTATGTGCAGATCTTCAGGGCTGTGCTGAGGATCCCCTCTGAGCAGGGACAGCACAAAGCCTTTTCCACCTGCCTCCCTCACCTGGCCGTGGTCTCCCTGTTTGTTACCACTGGGTTTTTTGTCTACCTGAAGCCCCCCTCCATCTCCTCCCCATCCCTGGATCTGGCACTGTCAGTTCTGTACTCGGTGGTGCCTCCAACTCTGAACCGTCTCATCTACAGCCTCAGGAACCAGGAGCTCAACGCTGCTGTGTGGACATTGATGACTGGAGGATTTAAGAAACTGTAAACTGCTGGTCAATTTCTGCAAATACTTTGTAATAAAAGCCACCCTTGAAAATTCATGTTGGTTTCATTTTGGAAGTTATTGTCTTTGTTTTACTTTTTTACTATAATCCATAAAGAAATTGCATTGTTCATGCTGTTTCTCATTTTCTTTCTCTCCACCTTCCCTGTGGCCACAGACTGTAAATAAGGTGCTGTGCTCTTGGATTCTTTAGATGAACTAAAGAATCTCTCCCCAGCAAAGTTTTCTCCAGAGATGTCCCTTTTTTCCCTTCTCTGGAGCTGCAGCAGCAATGTCTGTGTGCAGAGCTGGGGGCAGATCAGTGCTGGCACAGCAGCTGTGCCCAGCAGCAGCAGCAACACTTGGTGTTGCCAGTGCTGCTCCCGTGCCACTGCCCTGCTGCCCTCCTGGCCCTCGTGTTGCTGCAGGGCCTGAGTGCTCTGGGGGCCGGGCACAGCCCTGGGGGTGGCAGTGCCAGGGCTGCAGCAGGGACAGGCCATGGGCACTGCTGGGGCAGCGCTGACGCCTCAGGGCAGGACCTGGGGGCTCCAGGCTCCTTGGCCACGCTCTCTCCACAACACTTGGCCAGCCCAATGCTGAGCAGAGAAAAGCCCCGTGAGCAGCCCCAGGCTGGCCGTGGGCAGGCTGGGGGCAAACAGCATGGCTGGTGCTCTGCAAGGTCCCTGCAAGGGGGACACCCTGGCAAGGAGCAGCAGAGCAGGGGCTGATCCATCCCCACTGCGCTGGACACCCCAGGGCAGTGTCCCAGAGCGTCCTCATGCACCTGCCAACAACATCCCCCCTCTGCAGCCCTGGCCTCTCCCCCAGCTCACACAGGAGCCGCATCCTTGCAGGCACACACACGGCAGCACTGGCTCAGGAGCCCCTGTTTGCATTGCACACAGCAGGCTCAGCACCCCCATGGTGCTGCTGTGGGGACATGGAGCTGAGTGAACACAAATGCCATCAGCCCCTGGGGCCAGCAAGGGCTGGGGGACGGCAGGGAAACCACTCAGCTTTGTTGTGGCCTCTGAAGTCAGCCAGAAAGTTTGTTCCCATCAGCTGTGAGTTTTCTTTCCCACTGCAGACTGTGCTGGCCAGAGCCAGGGCTGAATGGCAGCCACCCCCAAACTGCCCTGAGCATTTCCTTGGCTTCACCTTTCTTTACTCTTTCCTGATCCAGATTTCTTCCTCTTGCCCATTTCTCTCCCCTCTCCTGCAAACAGCCCATCCCTATTTACCACTTCCTCTCCGGCCCCACTCCCCATTTCTGTTCCCAAATTGCAACCATGGGAACATCCCTTGGGGAGCAGGATCATCCTCCAAGTGCTTCAGGAATTGTCTGCAGGGTTCTGCAGTGCCTCGTGCTGCTCCCTTGCCAGAGGCACCACAGGCCAGGGGGGCACATCTGGGCTGCTGTGTCTGGGTGTGGGGCTCCCTGTTGTGGGCAATGAGGAGGGGCTGGAGAGGCTCTGCAGGACTGACAGAATGGGCTTTGGGGCCTGTGTGGAGAAGCTGAGGGACCTGGGCTGCTGGGCCTTGTGAAGAGGAGGCCCAGGGCTCATCCTGCAACTGCTCCAGGGGTGGTTTCAGAGAATCACAGAATCAGCAAGGCTGGAAAAGACCCTGGAGATCATCAAGTCCAATCTGTGCCCTGACATCACCTTGTCTTCCTGAGCCTCCTCTTCTCCAGGATAAACAACCCCAGCTCCCTCAGCCACTCCTCACAGGACTTGTGTTCCAGACCCCTCACCAGCCTTGTTGATCTTCTCTGAACACGCTCCAGTCCCTCCATGTCCTTCCTAAATTGGGGACCCAGAACTGGACACAGCATTCGAGGTGCTGCCCAACAAGTGCTGATCACAGGGGAAGAATCACTGCCCTGCTCCTGCTGGCCACACCATTCCTGATCCAGGCCAGGAGCCATTGGCCTTCTTGGCCACCTGGGCACAATGCTGGCTCATGTCCAGCCTGCTGTCCATCAGTGTCCCCAGGTCCCTTTCTGCCTGGCTGCTGTCCAGCCACTCTGTCCCCAGCCTGAAGCACTGCAGGGGTTGTTGTGGCCCAAGTGCAGGACCTGGCACTTGGTCTTGTTAAACCTCACTGTGTTGGATTTGGGCCCTGAATCCAGCCTGTCTAAGTCCCTGTGCAGAGCCCTCCTACTTTCCAGCAGATCCACACTCACACCCAGCTTGGTGTCATCAGGGTTCCATGAGGCCACAGAGTGTCACAGTGGTCTCCAAGATAACATGATGCTCTGTAGTGTCACAATGGATCCTTGCTCCTGAGCCCTGCAGTGTCACAATGCCCATTAGTTCCATGAGGTCTTGTAGTGCAGCAATGGTAACTTTGTTACACAGTGTCTCAGTGTCCTCTTGCACCCATGGGGCACCACGGTGTCAAAATTCTTTCCTCCATTCCATGAGTCTCTGCAGTGTCACATGGCCTCTTGGTTATACGAGGTCCAGCAGTGTCACAGTGGTCTCTGTGGTTCCATGAGGCCCCAAAGAGTAACACTGACCCCTTGGTTCCATGGGGCCCTGCAGTGTCACCATGGCCCCATTGTTACCCGAGGTTCCACTGTGTCACAATGGACTCTTTGTTTGAATGGTGTCACAATGGAGCCCTGGTGACACAAGATCCTGCAGTGTCACCATGGATTCCTGGTGCCATGACACCCTGCAGTGTAGGTGTCACAGTGATGCCTAAGTACATGAGACCCTGCAGTATCACAGTGGGCCCTTAGTTCCAGGGAGCACCCAGGTGTCAAAATTGTTCCCTTAGTTCCACAAGTCCCTACAGTGTAGCAATGGTCCCTTGGTTCAACAAAGCCCTCTGTGTCACTGTGGCCTTCATGGTTCCAAAATGACCCAGAGTCATTGATGGACCTTGGTTCCATTTAGCCCCACGGTGTCACAATGGCCCCTTGCTTCCCCAGGGCTCTGCAGTATCACAATCATCACAGAATCACAGAATCACCCAGGCTGGAAAAGACCTTTAGAGCAGCAGGTCCAACCTGTGACCCAACACCACCTTGTCAGCCAGACAATGGCACTCAGTGCCACATCCAGTCTTTCCTGAACAGCTTCCAAGAATGGTGACTCACCCACATCCCTGGGCAGCCCATTCCAATGCTCAATCACCCTTTCTGTGAAGAATATTTTCTAATGTCCAGCCTAAACCTCCCTTGGCACTGCTAAAGGCTGTGTCCTCTTGTATTTTCACTGTTTCCTGGGAGAAGAGCCTGATCCCCACCTGGCTGCACCCTCCTGTCAGGGAGTTGTAGAGAGTGATGAGGTCTTCCCTGAGCCTCCTCTTCTCCAGGATAAACACCCCAGCTCCCTCAGCCACTCCTCACAGGACTTGTGTTCCAGACCCCTCACCAGCCTTGGTGCCCTTCTCTGGACATGCTCCAGCTCCTCCATGTCCTTCCTAAACTGGGGACCCAGAACTGGACACAGCACTCGAGGTGCTGCCCAACGAGTGCTGAGCACAGGGGAAGAATCACTGTCCTGTCACAATTTCATGAGGCCTCCCAGTGTCACAATTTTCTTTTGGTTCCATGCAGTCCCTGGATGTCACAAATTCCCTTGTATCCTTCAGCCTTGCAGTGTCACAATGGCACCTTGGTCCATCAAGGCCCTGTAGAGTCACAATGGATCCTTGTTTCCATGATGTCTCGCAGTGCAGCAATGCTCTCCTTGGTTCCAGAGTGTCACAATGGCCTCTTGGTCCCATGAGGCACCATGATGACAAAATTGTTTCCTTCAGTCCATGAGTCCCTCTAGTGTCACAATGGCCTCTTGGTTATACGAGGTCCAGCAGTGTCACAGTGGTCTCCTTGTTTCCAAAAGGACAAAAAGTGTCACAACTGTCTTCTTCATTTCATGAGGCCCCATGGAGTCACAGGGCCCCCCAAATTCCATAAAGCTCCACAGTGACACAATGGACTCTTTGTTTGCACAGTGTCACAATGGACCTCTGTGACACAAGATCCTGCAGTGTCACAATGAATTCTTGGTGCCATGACACCCTGCAATGTCAGTGTCACATTGGTGTCTGAGTCCCTCTGCAGAGCCCTCCTACCCTCCAGCACATCCACACTCACACCCAGCTTGGTGCCATCTGCACATTTGCTGATGCTGCACTCAATGCCCTCATCCAGATCATCAATGCAGATATTGAAATCCACGCTGGCTGGCTCTGATCCCTCAGCCATCCTGGAGGTGCCCTGTGATGGCACTCAAGGTGATCTGTTCCATCACCTCACCAGGCACCCAGGTCAGGCTGACAGGCCTGCAGTTCCCCACATCCTCCTTCCAGCCCTTCTTGGGCATGGGCTCACATTGGCACCTCCAGTCCTCTGGCACCTCCCTGCTGAGCCAGCACTGATGAGAAATGATGGAGAGCACCTTGGGCAGCTCATCCAGCAGCTCCCTCATCCCCCTAGGATGGTTCCCATCTGGTGCCAGAGACACCTGTGAGCATCTGAGTTGCTCAGCAGGTCCCCAGCTGCTTCCTCCTGGATTACAGGGGGTCTGTTCTGCTCCCTATCCCCATCTCCCAGCTCAGGAGAACACTTGTCCTGAGGACAACTTGTCCTATTGTTGAAAACTGAGGCAATGAATGGGTTAAGTGTCTCAGCCGTTTCCTCATCTTTGGTAACCATATCCCCCCTAATAAACAATAGAGGTTCTCCTTTTCCCTTCTTTTGCCATTAATGTATTTCTAAAACCATTTTTGTTATCCTTCACAGAAGCAGCCAGGTTAAATCCTAATAGAGCTTTCACCTCTCTAGTTTTCTTTCTGCATGACTTAGCAACATCTTGAAATACTTCTTGAGTTGCCTGTCCCCCTCTGTCCAAAGGTGATTCACCTGCTTTTAACCCTGAGTTCCTGGAAAAGCTCCATGCCCTACTAGGCCACTTATTTTCCTTTCTATCTGACTTTTTGGCACAGAGGGACAGGCAGCTCCTACAAGACTTCTTTCTTGAATTGTCTCCATCCTTCCTGGGAAACCTTGCTTTTTAAAGGCTGTTTACCTTAAAAAAAATCAGTAACTGATTTGGTACTCTCCAAAACTGCATCCTGAATAGGCCAAATCCTGCTCTCTCATAGTCCAATGTAGAAGTTTTGTAGATGCCTCTCCTTCTTCCAGAGAATATTTAAAATCTCCATAATTTCATGGTCACTGTACCCCAAACAGCCTCTGACCACCACATCTCCCACCAGCCCTTCTCTCTTTGTGAACAGCAGGACACAGAGCTTTCCTTGCGAGCAGGAAGAGAAGGAAACCTTCCCAAAGTGCAGCCTGGAAGGTTCAGCCTGGAGGTGAGGGAACAGAAAAGTCCCTCCCAGGGCAGAATGTTGGTGCCCGAGGTGTCCCAGCGTGAGGCTGGGCCATGCCATGGCTCTGTGTGCCAGGAGCCGGCAGCGCTGGGTGCAGGGAGCCCAGGGAGGGCACAGCAATGCTGGGCTGAGAAATGCTGGGGGGGACAGCGAGATGGGCGTGTGCAGCCGGCCAGGGCACAGGAGCAGCACGCACAGGGGGCACAGCCTGCAGGAGAGATGGCCAAGGGCTGGGCAGGGCTGGCAGGGCCAGAGGCACCCAGGCCTTTGTGCCCTGGGCTCGGGCAGGGCCTCTGCAGCCCCACAGAAGGAACTTTCCTGGCAGGGGCTGCACTTTGCTTCTGCCTCGGCCCTCCCTCAGGAGGCTGGCAGGGCTTGCAGCTTGATGACATTTGTCCTTGCTGCCCCTGCCATCCCACTGCCCCAGCAACAGCCCCGAGCCACCCGTGAGGGACAGGCCCTGCTGGGCCAGGCCTGGGCTCAGGCCTTGGCCTTTCTGCTTCCTCCAGCCAGCCCAGGCCTTGCTCAGCATTGCAGTTCCCTGCTCACAGCCTCGGGCTCCTGCAATCCTGCCCTCAAGGATCTGCTCTCACCAGTCCCTGGGGAGCCTTTGGCACTCCCTGCCCTCAGTGGGGCCACTGATGCTCCAAGGGACTTGGAGTTTTGCTTCTGCCTCCTTGAGCAGCTTCTTCAACCTTCTCTCAGTGCCTGAGGGTCCTGGACTCAGCCCCAAATCCACTGTGGGGATCATGAAAATACAGAAAGTCCTCAGGAGCACCTTGTCTTCTTCCAGTTGTCTTCAAGTTATCAGGGGTTGTGCAGCTGCTTGGAGTCCGTTTGGAGTTTTGTTAAGGAGGAAGGATTTCAAAGTGCACCTTGTTACTTTTTTTTTCTTTAATAAAGTGTGTATTTTTTTAATTTTTAATTTCAGAAAAGAGAGGATAGAAGCATTCCCCAGGTGATGTTGATGCTGAATGTTTCCTTAGGAGGTCTGGGCACACAGAAGAATGAGCCCCTTTTTGGCTGCCCCTGTTTGAACAACCCGTTCCTCACCCCCAGCCTCACCATGTCTGACATCGCCCACCTGGGACTGACATCCCTGTGCCCTGCAGCAGAACCTTGTCCCCTGAGCTCTGCAGCTGGCTGTCCCAGCCCATTGCACCATGTCCCACCTGCTCTCCTCAGGGCTCTGCCTGCACACAGGCCCAGGAGAAATTTTTCTGTTTGTGAGGAAAGAAGGGAAACGCCTGAGCAGGTTTCCTGAACAACAAACCCCACCTTGAACCACATGCTCAGTCCAGGCTGTCTGGAATGATGTCACCTTCCTAGAAGGGACAGTGTGACCAGAAATGATCCCTGTAAGCAGAATTCTGAATATTTCTGCTGAATTCTCTGTCCCTGTCCTTTCCCTGGGTCTTTGTTGCAGATAGAAGCTTCTGGTGCCACCCTCACCTTTAACCCCTCTTTTGAATGCAGACAGATGTTCCCAGGTGTGTTAAGCAGATGTTGCTCAATGTTTATGCAAAGCTTTTGTATCCTCATGGAACCAAGGGGTCCCTTGTGACATAGCAGGGATTCATGGAACCAAGGAGACAATTGTGACAGTTCAGAGCCTCACAGAAACAAGGCTCCATTGTGACACTGAGGGGAATCATGGAACCCAGCAGACCATGATGACACTTCAATATCACATGGAACCAACGGTCTATTGTGACAATGCAGTTCCAAGGAGACCATGGTGACACTGTGGGATCTCATGGATTCAAGGGGCCACTGTAACACTGAAGAACTTCATGGAACCCATGGTCAGTGTGACTTTGCACCCCCTCATTGGAACAAAGGAACCATTTTTGACAGCACAGGAACTCATGGAACCAAGGGGCCCTGGTGACACAGCAGGGCTACATGGAACCAAGGAAATCTGTGACATTTAGGAACCTAATGGAACCAAGGGTCCACTATGGCACTGCAGAAACAAGGAGACCATTGTGACACTATGGAAGCTCATGGAACCAAGCAGCCATTGTGACACTCCAGGACCTCATGGAACTAAGGGTTTACTGTGACACAGCAGGGTCCCATAGAACCAGTTGTCCATTGTGACAATGCAGATGCCAGGAGACCATGGTGGCACCATGGAAGCTCACAGAACCAGCGATCCAGTGTGACACAGCAAGGCCTTGTGGCATCATATTGTGACAGTACAGAATCTCATGGGACCAAGATTCCATTGTTATACAGTGACACTTAATGGAACCAAGGAGCCACAGTGACACATCAGGGCTCCATGGATCCAATGGTCCACAGTGATACTGGAAATCCAGGGAGACCATGGTGATACCACAGAACCTCATGGAACCAAGGGACCAGTGTGACACTGTGGGGCCTCACTGTAGCAAAGGACATGGTTGATGGGACAGAAGCTCATGGAAATTATGGGACACTGTGATACTGCAGAGCCTCATGGAACCAAGGACACCACTGTGACACTGAGGAACCTCATGGAACCAAGCATCCATTTTCACACTGTAGAACCAAGGAGAGCACTGTTGACGGTACAAAACCTCATAGAACTGAGGGGCCATTCTTATACAGTGAGGCCTCGTGGAACCAAGGGGCCATGGTGACACTGTGGGTTCCCCTGGAACCAAATATTCATTGTGACACTGCAGGGCTGCTTTAACCAATTGTCCATTGTGATACTGCAGATCCAAGAGACCGTGGTGACACTATGGCAGTTCATGGAACCAAGGGGCTGTTGTGACACACCAAGGCCTTGTGGAACCACGGAGAGCATTGTGGCAGTGCAGAACCAAGGAGGCCATTTTGACAGAACAGACCCTAATGGAACCAAGGGTCCATTGTTATACAGCAGGACCTCATGGAACCAAGGGGCAATTGTGAAACTGTGCAAGAGCCATAATGGAGTCAAGGACAGCACTGATGTTGAAATCCACAGGATAGAAACTTTTGAACACAATTCTGAGTATTTGAAAACAGGTATTCTTTATTACAGCATGGTGGTCACTTGGGCAATCCTTGCTCCATCTTAGTGCCCAGAGCATCAAATAAACATTGAATGAACAGAGTTTTTATCAGACACATTGATTATGTGATTTATTAGCTATCCCACTTCCTTGGACTTTATTTGACATAGTTGCACCCCTTATTGAAAGTCTTTCTATGGCTCTTTGGGGTCTGTCTTCAATATCATTCAGTGTCCTTTTTAGGTGGCTGTTCCTCTATCCCCGCTTTTGAGTAAGGGCAATATTGTTGTTTTGTAGAACTTCTGTTTTGTCAGCCTTGCAGAGCTGAGCTGGCATCCTTCTTGCATTTTGTGTGACTTCTGTTTGCCTCAGCAACATTCTTTATCCGTTTCTCCAAGGCTGTTCTGTTCTGTTGTACTGTCCTTGACAAGAGTAAATGTTGTTCTGTTCTCCTGTCCTTGTCACAGTGCTCGCCCCACATGAGGCGAGTCTGCAACCCCCTCCAACCCATGGGCTTGGGGAGGGCAAGTGTTCCTGAGGGAACAGGGATGGGACAGCTGGGCTGGACTGACCCAAGTGATGTTCCATTCCATGTTATACCACGACCAGCAATAAACTGAGAGTAGTGGGGGGCAAGGGGCATAGGGAATTGATGCATTTTTTAAGACATTTTTATTCAAAACAGCACCTACACATACAGAATCCACTCCTGCCACAGCATGGTTAAATATTTTCTGCTGCTAGGAGATTTCCTGTGGATTTATTTTGCTTCTGTGTATGGCCTTTGCTTTTTTGTGCTTGCTTGGTTCATGGGGTTTTTTGCTGTTGTGGCTGGGTCTTGCTTTGTTTTTATTTTTTGGTTGGGTTTGATTTTTCCCTATTGAACTGCCTTTTAATTGATACATAAGTTCTGCCATTTCTTGTTGCTTGATTGGCCCCTGATGGCAAGAGAAATTTACCCAACTCAGTCATTTTGCCCAATTACATTTTGCAGTCACCATTAACTAGATGAGTTTGGTCACAGACTCCCTGCAATTTGGCAGCATCTACAAAGGAATTGAAAGTGCATTTCATGCCCTTATAGCGATAATAGAAATGTTCCACACTGGTGGTCAAGGACTGGTCACTCAGGGAGGTCACCAGGGAGTGGCTGCCCAGAGGACTCTGTGCCATGGATGACATTTGACCCTGATTGTTCAGCCAAATTCCCACCCACCCCATGTTCCTCTCCTGCAGCCCAGCTCTCTCCAATCTGGCTCTGAGGAGAGCACAGCAGACCATGTCCCAGGCCTGGCTAAAGTCTGGGCACACAACATCCCCTTCTTTTCCCTCCCACGGGGGTTCTGCAATCCCTGCCTCGTGCTGCCAGTGCCTGGAATGGCTGCAGGAGGATTTGCCACCTGCCCTTCCCTGCTGAGCCTGACCACTCTGTGACTGTCCCAGTGCCCCTCCCTTCCCTGTTTGCAGACTGGTTCCATGTCTGCCCTTCCCAAGTGCCCAGGACCCTCTGGGATGGCTCCACCCTTTCCAAGGGGATTGAGAGAGGTCCCACAATGACACTGCCCAGCCTTCTCAACATCCCTTCTACCAAAGGCCTTTTCCACATCCCTCAATTCCAGGTCAGTGCCCAGAGCACAGCACAGCCCTGTCCAGGTCCTTGGGATGGTTCAGAAGGGAGACAGCTCTGATTTCTCCCCACAGAGCAGGGAACTCCAATGGTCTCTCTGTGCAGTCCATGGCTGTCCTGAGCATTTTTTCCTGGAAACTCCCTGCCAGAATGTTTCTCTCTATGCAATGCTAACCACAGCCCAGTAATGAATTCAGGTGTTTTCGAGAGTGTAGTGGCCTCAAGGCACTGTTTGTGCCACCAGAACTGTGCCACCCCCATGTGCTGATGATGGTGTTTGTGCTCACTCGGGTTCATCTCCCCCCACACACACACAATGCACTGCTGAAATCTCCTCAGTACACACCAAACATGGCCTGCTGGCCTGGTCACTTGGTGTCCCTCCATGCAGGGTCAAACAACCTCCTGCAGCTGGGGGAGAGGCCAGTGTTGGTGTGGTGTTTGCAGGGGCTGGTGTGGGACAATTGCCCTGGGGCACCTTCCCATGCTGTTCCCAGAACAAAGACACAGCCCAGGCTGTGCCCTGCTGCTCCTCAGGTCCATCCCAGCAGCTCTGGTTGTGCCAGGACACTGCTGTGTGCCTCCTGCACACTGCCCCTCTGCCCCAGGCTCCTCACTGTCTCTGCTGAACACAAGCACTGCAGATACTGATGGAGCAATACTGTGACTAATGACATCCCTTGGTGGAAAATATAATCAGAAGTTAAAAAAAATAAAAACAAGTGGAAAAATAGAATACACCAAATAGAATAACAAATAAGACACATGGCCCAAAGCAGTCTGGGCAGTCTGTAATGAGTTCCATTCTGAATGCTATGCAGAAACAAACAGGTACTTTATTGTTTCTGAAAAGCACAGAGTGGTCATATTCCTCAGGGCATCCTCAAGTTCCTGGTCCCTCAGGCTGTAGATGAGGGGTGCAGGGCTGGAGGCACCGAGTACAGAACTGACAGTGCCAGAGGCAGGGATGGGCACCAGGGTGGCACAGGTGACCTTTGGGCTTTGCAGGGCCCAGGCACAAGGGCTGTGCCAGAGGCAGGGCTGAGGTCACACTCTGTGGGCTGGGGCAGAGCCCAGCCAGAAATCCCCCCTGAGCCAGCAGCTCTGCAGTGGTGGCCACCAGGCTGGCTTGCCCAGGAGGCTTCTGGCCATGGCCTGCAGGGAGCTGCTGCTGCCAAGGTGCCTTTGGTGCCTCAGGCTCTGCCTGGCACAGGTCCCACCACGGCTCTCTGCTCTTGTGCCCGAGCCCTTCCCTGTGCTGCGGCTGGCCTGGGGCTTTTCCTGCAGCGGGACCTGGGCTGGCCATTGCACAGGAAAGGCAATTCCTGCTGGAGCAGGAGGCTCTGCCTGGAATGGGCTCAAACAACTCCAGCAAGGCCCTGTTTGCAAAGCTCCAGGGGGAAATTAAGAGGGAGAGTCACGCTGCTTTTGGGGTGAATAATGCTGAAACCAGCCTGACTCCTCCATCCCGAAGTTCAACATCCTGAGAGGGAGCTGGAGCTGTGGCAGAGCTGGTAAAATCCCCAGAGAAAGGAACAACCAAGTGACACCACTGAGAACTTGTGCAGAGCTGCTGAGCTGGCACAGCCTGGGCACATCTGACTGACAGGGCAGCACTTCAGACTGGAAAAGCCCCATCCCAAATTTTAGTGGCAGCATCTCCTGACGTTTCCCTTTTCCAGAAAGTGGAGACACCCCTCAGGGTCACTGCTTGAGGCTGAGCTAAAGGGCCCTGAGCCCAGGGTCGTTGGTCTGGGGGAGTGACACCCATCTCTACTTAGTTCTGCTTTGATACAATTGCTTCAAAATTGCTTCCTAGAGCACTACATTAAAATAGATGTTACAGCTCCTGTACTGCGGAGTAAATAATTCTGATTCAGACCTTTATATCTTATCATGATCATAATCAATCATATCTCTATGTATACAAATATTTCTGGTTTGCCATTCTTAATGTTGAGGGACAAAGTTGTACAAAGATTCAATTCCATCTGTTTAATCCTTTACACATAAATCCTTAACAAAGTCTGGGGCTGGGATTGGATCCAGGCACTCCCAGGCTCCTCTCACAGGAGTTTAGAAAGCCTGGGGGTCCTGGTTTGGGGGAGCTTGGGGGTGTAATTGGGGTGTTGGAGGTCCTTTCTGCAACTCGTGACCCAACAGGAGCTTCTCTAAGGAACTTTGCCTGAAGCTCCCACTGTGCCCATGACAGGAACCCCTCTGAGTGTCTGTGACATCCCGGCTCTTTGGCAGCCTGGGCACTCCTGGGGTGTCACCTTGGAACCCCTGTGAGTGTCTGTGCCCTCACTGTTCTTTAGGAGCACAGGGATGTCCCCACTGCACTCCTGCCACTGCCTGTGACAAATTGTCCCCTTGGCAGGGCAGAGACACCTCTGTTGTCACTGTGGAGCCCTGTGACTGTCACCTCATGAGCCTTAGGAAGATTAAGGAGCCCTGGGATGTCCCCATGGAGCCCCTGTGACTGAGTGTGACCAAACAGATCTTCAGGAGCCCCGAGACCCCTCAGATGTCCCCATGGAGCCCCTGGCCTGCACGTGAGCTCACAGCTCTTGAGCAGCCTGGAAACCCCTGGAATCTGTTCATTCCTGCTCTGCTGAGGATGGATCCTCAGCAACTTGGAGGTTCCCTGATGGATTTCAGTTCTCCAGAGACTTATTCATTCTTCAGCTCTTCAGTTCAGGAATTCTGTGACAAAGACTCATTAATATATCAAAACACTGTATCAAGACAAGCTTCTGGGAATATTTTCTTTTTAATGAATTAAAATCTTCTATGGTTAATTATACAGATTTCAGAAGTGTATTCAAAGAGAATATGCTAAATATATTTTTTTAAATGCAGGGTTGTTTTGTCCTATTTAATTTTGTTTTCCTGTTTATAGATTGGTATCAGCAATCTCCAGTTGATATTGATCCCCAGCACCTCCTCATACAGTCTGAATAGAGATGAAAATCAAGACCCTTTATGACTGACAATCAATCACACTCTGTCCCTACCCCCACCCCACCATTTGCCCCATCCAACCCCTGGCACTCAGAGCAGTCTTGTGCAAATCTGAGCTCCCTCCCCTCCAGGCTGTGCCTGCAGCTTTCAGCTCCTTGGCACCAACTCCCACCTGCTTTCCTTGGAGAAGGAGCTGCCCCAGACACAGAGGGATGTTCATTTCTTGTCAGCAAACAAAACCAAAGGCAGGCACAGCTCCATGAAAAACAGAATTCCAGCCCAAGGAGTGCTGAGCAATGGAGCCACATCCAGGGGTGTCCCCAGGGCTCAGGATTGGGGCCAGGACAGTGAAATCTCTTTCTTGCTGATGTGGACGAGGCCATGGAGGGCACCCTGAGTCAGTGTCCAGGTGAGGCCAAGCTGGGTGGGAGTGTGGCTGTGCTGCAGGGCAGGAAGCTCTGCAGAGGGATCTGGACAGGCTGGAGCCATGGGCCCAGGACAATTGGTTGAGGTTCACCAAGGCCAAGGGCTGGCTCCTGCCCTGGGCTCACAACCACCCCAAATCCCTGCCTGTGCCCTGCCCCTGATCCCCACAGCCTGTCCTGTTTCCTTCATCCCTGCATTGCCAGGGACTTTGTGGGACAAGGCAGCTCTGCTGTGGGAATGGAGGGAGGTGCAAGTGCCAGCATTGCAGTGGGAACCACAACTCATCAGGTTTGTGTCCTTTGGGGGTCAGGAACTCTGGTGAGGCTCAGAGGCACACAAGGTTTCACTTCGTGGCCAACGTAAAACAAAGTACCCATGATAAAATTCAATAAACTTCAAAATTCTTTCCTCAGCTCTGTGCAATATCAAAGCAGTATCTGATGTATCCACCATGAACAAGGTATTTCCATACAGGAACAGTTTTAGACACAGACATTAGAAAAGGTGATTCTGTGATAGATGTAGACACAATTAAGATGTTGACTAATGTGGAATGACCAGAGAACAACTGGAGGGGGAAATCTGGGAGCAATGGCAAGGCCATAGGAGCTGGTCTAGGGAAGAAATGTCCTTAGACATGGCCATTTAAACAGGAGAGGTGGAAACACCCAAATGAAGAGGTACATGAAATAATAGAGAGTGTAGTGGTAACACAGGTACAGGGGAAGATCAGTATTTCTTGTCCTGCCATCAGTACACACCCAGGAAATTTCTATTCTCTTCTGGTGGAACATTTTTTACATTTTGTCAAGTACTCAAATGCCCCAGTTAATGAGATGTGCTCGTGCACTTCACAAGCTGCAGGTCCCCTACAGCCCCAGAGGGCTCCTGTCCCATAAACATCTGCTCCAGCCCATTCCAAAATCGGGAACAGCATGGTCCCAAGATCATCCAGGAGCTGAGGTTGGAAGGGACTTTAGAAATTCTGCATTTTGTGTTCTTTGGGGATCAGGAACTGGTGAGACTCAGAGGCACAGAAAGGTTTCTCTTCATGGCCAACATAAAGAATTGTAAATACCATAAAATTTTAAAAACATCACAAGTCTTCCCTCAGCAATGTGAGATGACTCAGCAGCATCAGACATGCCCATAATCGACAAGGGATATCCATACATCAATATTTTTGGATAAAGATGAAGGTAATTGTAGAAGATATAAACACAAGATATTGACTATTGAGTTATTTACAGTTATGAAAGACTGGGCAATTCCCTGAAGCTCAAAGTGTGAAGACACTCAATTGAGAGGCTTTGGAATGCCCAGAGCACAGCTAGAGGATGAAATCTGGGAGCAATGGGGAGGACATAGGTCCAGCTGCTCTAGTTAAGAGATGTCCTTAGACATGGCCATTTAAACAGGAGAGGTGGAAACTCATGAATGAAGAAGGACCTGAAATAATAGACAGAATATTGGTGACACAAATAGAGGGAAAGATCAATATTTCTTCTCGCACCATTGTACAATTCCAGGAAATTCCTGCTCCCTCCTGGCTGGAAAAATTTTACATTTCTTAAAGTACTCAAATGCCCCAGCTAATGAGATGTGCTCGTGCACCTTGCAAGCTGCAGGTCCCCTACAGCCCCAGAGGGCTCCTGTCCCATAAACATCTGCTTCAGCCCATTCCAAATTCGGGAACAGCATCATCCCGGGATCATCAGGGAGCTGAGGTTGGAAGGGACCTCAGGGAGTCTGCAGCCAAACCTGTCAGAAACTGGGTCAGACCAAGGGGATCAAGGCTTGTTTTGGTGTGAATTGGAAAATCCCAAAGGCCAGGGATGGGGCAGCATCTCAGAACCTGTCTGAGCCCATGGGAACAAAGGTTTTCCACATGTCCTGTCTGATCTCCCCTCATTCCCCTTTCCACCCATTGTCTTTTGTCCCCCCCAGTCCCCCCAGTGCAGAGCCTGGCTCTGTGTTCTCCATCAGCTCCTGGCTGGCAATGCCAGGCTGGCATGAGGAGCCCCTCAGCCTTCCCTGCTCCAGGCTGGACAAGCCCAGCTCCCTCAGCCTCTCCTCACAGCCAAAGGGCTCCAGCCCCACCTTGGAGGCCCTTCCCTCACCCTGCTCCAGCTGCCAGACATCTTTCCTGCCCTGGGCAACCCAAACCAGGCCCCAGTGACCTGGATAATCCACGGCCTTGATGTCCTGGTCACACAGCCCTGGCCCCTTGTCCCCGTGTCAGGCTCTGGGCTTGATTTGTGGAACATCCTTGGGGGAGGCTGTGGCTCCAGGTGGAGCAGGGGGATCCCGGGGGACAGGGGACCCTGCTGGGCATGAACAGCATTGGACTTGTCTGGGGAAACTGTGAGGGGGGGCTGGGGCAGAGTGACCAACCCAGTGACCCCACACAGCCCTGCTGGGATGTCACACAGCCCCTCCTGTGATGTCACAGCCTGCCCTGTGATGTCACAGCCTGCTCTGTGATGTCACACCTCTGTCCTGTGATGTCACAGTCAGCTCTGTGATGTCACAGGGACAGCCTGTGATGCTCAATGACCTCGCATACCTCACTCTGTGATGTCATAGCCCACTCGGTGATGTCATAGCCCACTCTGTGACCTCATGTTACCAGATGATAAATTGCCCATCCCAGCTGAGCTAAAACAATTCCTGTTCTCCAAAACCACTGGCCTCTGCAAACTGCACAATGCTCATTGTGTGAGAAAGAGAACTGGAAGTTCCCCAGCCTCAGTGTCCTGCCAGCTCAGCCAGGCCAACTGGAACATTGGGGTCCACGACCACCAGGGACCACCAGAGAGACCCCCAGGACAGAAGAACCCATGGGTAAAGGGGAGGGAAAATATGTTCATGATTTTGGGGAAATTATTATCATATGTGTGTTTAGTCCAGGCCAGTCAATGAATAAGTTTGCAAAGTACAGAATATAAACAGAAATTTCCTGTACTTGGCTTTGGGAGGAGCTGTACCGTGTGTATCCAGCCAAATAAAGAATGCTGCTTTTTAATGCTATATTGGTGATTGGGAGTATTATATTTTACTGAATGTTTGGTAACACTCAATCTGCCCAGGAAAGCTCTGTCTCCAGCTGTTCACAAACAGAGAAGGGCTGGTGGGAGATGTGGTGCTCAGAGGCTGTTTGGGGTACAGTGACCATGAAATTACTGAGTTCTTAAATATTTTGTGAAAGAAGGAGCGGCATCAACACAATTTCTACACTGGCCTTACAGAGAGCAGAATTCAGCCTATCCAGGATACAGATTTGGGAATAACTGACTTTTTCAAGGGAAACAGTCCTTAAAAACAAAGCATTCCAAGAAGGATGGAGACACTTGAAGAAAGAAATCATGAATGAGCAGGAGGAGCATGTCCCAGTGTGCCAGAAGTGAGCTAGTGAGGAAAATGACTGGCCTGGCTGGGTATGGAGCTTTTTTCAGGCACTCAGGGAGAAAAGAGAGTGCATCACCTTTGGACAGAGGTGCAAGCAACTCAGGAAGTGTTTAAGGATGTTGTTAGGTCATGCAGAAAGAAAATGAGAGAAGTGAAAACTCAATTAGGACTTAACCTGGACACTTTTGTGAAAAATAGTAGAAAATATTTCTATAAATAAGTTATTAGCAAACCATCGGACAAGGAGAATCTCAGCTCTTTATTGGATGCTGTGGGGAATAGAGAAACTGAAGATGAGAAAAAGGCTGAGCTACTTAACCCATTCTTTGCCACAGTTTCGAACAATAAGCCAGGATGTCCTGAGGACAAGTGTTCTCCTGAGCTGGGAGATGGGGACAGGGAGCAGAACAGACCCCTGTAATCCAGGAGGAAGCAGCTGGGGACCTGCTGAGCCACTCAGATGCTCACAGGTGTCTCTGGCACCAGATGGGAACCATCCTCGGGGGATGAGGGAGCTGCTGGATGAGCTCCCCAAGCTGCTCTCCATCATTTCTCATCAGTGCTGGCTCAGCAGGGAGGTGCCAGAGGACTGGAGGTGCCAATGTGAGCCCATCCCCAAGAAGGGCTGGAAGGAGGATGTGGGGAACTGCAGGCCTGTCAGCCTGACCTGGGTGCCTGGTGAGGTGATGGAACAGATCACCTTGAGTGCCATCACAGGGCACCTACAGGATGGCTGAGGGATCAGAGCCAGCCAGCGTGGATTTCAATATCTGCATTGATGATCTGGATGAGGGCATTGAGTGCAGCATCAGCAAATGTGCAGATGGCACCAAGCTGGGTGTGAGTGTGGATGTGCTGGAGAGCAGGAGGGCTCTGCAGAGGGACCTGGCCTGGATCAGGAATGGTGTGGCCAGCAGAACCCGGGCAGTGATTCTTCCCTTGTGCTTGGCACTGTTAAGGCTGTGCCACAAGTGATGTGTCCAGTTCTGGGCTCCCAGTTTAGGAAGGACATTGACACTTGTGATACCAAACCAACTTGGTGTCACCACAGTCCCATTAGGCCCTAGAATGTCGTCATTATCTCCATGATTCCTTGAGGCCTCCCAGTGTCACAATGTCCTTTTTGTTCCATGGGAGCCCTTGGTGTCACAAATTTCCTTGGAACTTTGGGCCTCATTGTGTCACAATGGTCGCCTTGGCTCCATAGGCACTTGCAGTGTCACAATGACCCCCTGGTTCCATCAGACCCTGTAGTGTCATAACGATCTCCTTGGCTATGCAGGGTCACAGTTGGACTCCCGGTCACATGAGACTCCAAAGTGTCACAATGGATCCTTGTTTCCATAAATTCTCACTGTGTCATGATATTCTCATCTGTTCAATCAGGCCCCACAGTGTCCCAATGTCCCGCTTGGCCTTGCAGCTTTAAAATTTCCCTTCCACGCTCAGGGCAGATTTCTGAATTCCTCCTCTGTAACTTGTCCTCACTTCCACCTCCTGGTCGTTGTGCTGTGGCTCATGCCTGTCATTTGTCCCTGAGGCAGCACAGCCCCCCTGGCCAGCACAGGCCCCACATCCCCTCATCAGACACGGCACAGCACAGGGAGTGTTTTGGGTGGGCAAATGTTCCCCACCAGAGTGTCCACTCCACACCTCAGTGTCCAGTCCCAGCACCCACATCCCGTGCCAGGGATCACAGAGAGCCCTGCTCTGGGCTCTGCCAAGGGCTGGGTGAGGAGGGAGCCCGGGCAGGGCTGATGCTGCCCCTAGAGCAGTGCTGAAATGGGCAGGAGGAAGGAGATAAGCACAGAACAAATAGACCAAGAAACTGGGGTGAGTGCCCAGGTCTGGAAGTGGCTGATGGAAGAGGCTGGAGGGATGCTCAAAGCCCTGGGGCACCTTCTCACACTGGCCATGCCACCAAGGCCACAGACCAAGCTCCTCAGTGCTGCCCCTGCCTGTCTGAGATCCCTGCCAGGGGACTGGCACAGCAGCACACACCTGCTGGAACGTGTCCTGGCCCTGCAGAGTCACACAGCTCAGCTGACATGAGTGGGTTTTACCTCCTGGGCACTTCCCAGTCTAGCCCAGCTTCTGCCCAGCTCTGCCCACCTCCCCTGCCCTCACCCCAGGCCAGCCCAGCCCAGCCCATTCTGGGTGAGCCCCATGGCAGTGCCCGGTCTGGGGTGCTCCAGCACTGGGGGCACTCACCCCCCAGCCTTGGCCCCCTTGAAGGGCTCGGCAGCTGCTGAGGGGCAGAGAGGGAGCTCAGCCTCCACAGCAGCCCCAGGGCTGGAGCTCCCCATGGCAGGGGAAATGGAGCTCAGGGACAGTGCAGAACTGCTGGTCCTGGCTCCAGGAGATGCCCAGCACAGGCTGCCTCTGCCTGCTCAGTGCCAGCCCCTGTCTCTCCCCAGGCCAGCACAGCAGCCCTGGGCAGGGGACAGAGGGGCCTGGCCAGAGCTGGTGCCTGCAGCAGCAGCAGCTTCCTCTGCATTCCTCCCTGCAGGCACAGAAACGCTCCCTTGCTCCTCTCCCTGCACATCCCTTTCCCCAGCTGAGCGTGTCCTGCCTGGCCGGGCTGGCTTGTCCTGCTGGCCCAGCCCCTGCTCCCCACAGGGCCCTGAGCTGGCCCTGCTGCTCGGGACACACCAGGTTCTGCTGCTGTCCATGGCCGGGGCTGCAGGGAAGCAGCAGCTCCAGGGGGAAGGTTGCAGAAAGGCTCTGGGCAGGGAGGCTGAAAGGGGCACCCCAGGGTCTGCAAGGTCTCTGTGTGGGAGCTGAGCCTGTGACCCCTTGAGCCCTCCCAAGAGCTGGGGCTGCACCTGCAGCTCCAGAGGAGATGTGACAAATGGGAGCAGAGATAAATGATTCCTGCTGGATTCTTTATTGTGTTTGCTTCTACAGGTGACCTAGATCCATACGTAGAGGAGGTGTTTTGTTTCAGATAACACTGGTAGAGTGGTAAGAATAATATTTTTTTGTAGGGACACATATTGAGAAAGTAAGAAAATTACAGCCTGAAAAATATTCCAGGCTGCAGCTTCTCAGCTCTGTTCCCAGCCGATAAGCTGGTCCAGCTCAAGGCTAGGGAGAATTTCTCCCAGGGTGATAATTTGGTCAAAATAAAAAGGAATTAATAACAAGATAGAACACCTGTTGTGGTGTGTGACCAGGCCCCGGGAATGGGGTGTCTTCTCTCTGAACCCATCACCTTTTCTCTACTCTACGAGTCATGCTATAAAACAAAGTGTGTTTCTGAATAAACTTGTCTCTTTCCTTGCTATCATGAAAGATGACCATGTAGCAGTGCATCTTATTCCAGCTGCACTTAAAGGGTTAAAACCCCTTTCCACGGCTACAGACTCCCTTTCTCCTCAGACCTCTCCCGCTTTCCCAGCGACTGCCAAGGTCCCTCTGTGCCCCCTTGGCCGGCGACCACGGCGACGTCCCCAACCCGCCGGGCCCCTGGGGCAGCCCCGAGACTTCTTTGATGGTCACGGACAACGAGGAAGCGGCGGAGCCGCCGCCATCGCCCCCCGGATCCGCCGCCATCGCCCCCCGGGGCCGCCGCCATCGCCCCCCGGATCCGCCGCCATCGCCCCCCGGGGCCGCCGCTCCCCCCGGCCGGGCCGGGCCGGGCCTGAGGCGGGCGCAGCTCCCGCCGCACAGCGCCTGCGCCACAGCAGCTCCGCTAGGCGGCGCCCCCCGCCCGGCGCTGAGGGGCCGCCGCCGCTTCCCGCCCTTGGCCGAGAGCTGCCGGCGATGGCGCCCGGCCGCCCTTCCAGCGGCGCCGTGGAGAAGGAAAAGCGGTTTAAATTGTTCGTTCCGCCCCGCCTGAGCGCTGGGCAGTGGTCTGTGGGCAGATCCCAGGTGAGCGCTCGGCCGCGGGGCCGCTGAGGGCAGCCCCCCCCTACCCCGGGCCGCCCCTCGGGCTGTCTCCTGCCCTGGACTCATTTCTGTGAACATGCCTAGACTGGTGCCGGGGGAACATCTTCGGTTGGAATTTCAAAGACTTCTGCTGTTACTTTCTGTCACAGCTGTGAAAAAACGAGGTTCAGTTTCCTGGTAGATTTGAAAATGTTCAGTAAAAGACTGTAAGCGACAATAAAGCAAGAGCTTACAACAGCCGGGTGCTTGGCATTCCGCCAAGAACACACACTAACTCAGAAAACACTTCCTTAAATGCATCAGCCTGTTGCATATTTATAGACCTCTCATGCATTATTCAAAATCACCCCCCCCAACCTGTAAATCAACATTTTTTTACCTTTTTTATTTTTTTTTTTTTCTTGTGGTTCCTCCTTGTCAGCGCACTCCCTGATAACGGAGATCAGTAAATTCCTTCCCTGGAATTCTGGTGTTCATCACCCCTGTCTTCATCCAGACAGGTTAATCCAAGAGTGTGAAGAATTTCCTGATTATCTTTTTACAATTCTCTGATTTAGTTGCATGAACAAAAGCTTTTTACATTACCATGTTATAGTCTAAAAAAATGTATATCACACTGCTATTTTTAAGTCTTGTTAATAGCAGAACTAAAAGAAACTATATTCATACAGCAACATTTTCCAACATCATACATGCAGCATTCATTTTAATGTTTGTAAAAAGCCAATAATGTAATATGTGCTTATAACACAGCTGAAGGGACTCCTCTTGTCAGCCTGTGCTGTGTGTTGTAACTGTAGCTCAGTGATGATAAATCCGTGTTTGGGGTGGCTCATTCAGCACCCAGAGCGAGCAGTGACCCCCTCAGATGCTCCCACTGCCGTTGATGTTTTGCTCTCACCAGATCAGGTGTGCAGTGAAAATGTTCCGTCCCCACTCTGAGTTATGGGAATTCAACAAGTTATTTTTTCATGTTGAAGCTCCTTATGAAATATGTTGGGATTCAAACAGGATATTCTGACAGCTGATGAGTTATGCTGTTTACAGGATGAACTTCTATGACTTAAAAACCTTGTAAACTGGTATTTTCATGCTGAAACATAATCAGATATGGTTTAGAACTGCCCTTGGAAGTAAAGCAAAAAAGAAATATCAGCTACTGGTCTTGAAAAAAGTAATTTGGCTTCTTGAGTCCTTTACCATGCACCAGTGCACAGACAGGCAGGAGCTGCTGAGTTCCCTGCATTGAAAGCTTCCCCTTTGGCCACAGTCAAAAATAATAATAAAGAAAACTGAAAAAAAACAAGTTTGATAAACCACTGTGAAATAAGAAGCAAGCAAGTTCCAAAGCCTTCACCAAAACCTTGGGTTTTGAAATTGTATAGGCAGCTGATTTATTAATGAAAAATTCTATTTTCACATCATCTGTAGGATTTTTGGGGTTTTTTTTCAGGATTTTATAATCCTTTTTTACAAATCTACCCCAATGAACTAATTTTTAAATTTGTGCAGGGTTTTAACAAATGCTTGGAGGATGATTTTAACTTGCCATTCGATGTGTCCAACCCTGGCAAAATCACTGATTCAGGTAAGACTAAAATATTGGCCATGCACGTTCATTAATTTTTTTTATATTGTCGAGTTCTAATTTTTTTTTGAGTAGTCTTAGAGTTTCATATCTGGTAACACTGTTAAATACAGTTTCACTGTCAGTATTTTTTAGGAATAAATTGATCAAAATCTCTTCATGTTTCAGATATAATTTCCCAGCAAGTCAAGCTTTGCTCTGAAGTAGATGAAGAGGTCAGCTAAGTATCAACTCTGCATATCTAATTTCTTGGGATCTTTGAAATTTGTTCCCAAACAGTGCTTAAAGCATTATTGAGTAGATATTTCAGGGCTGAAGGAAGTAGTCAAAAGGGAATTGTTTTCTGTCTCCTGCTTAAAGCTGAATCACTTAGAGGAGATATTTGTGATTCAGTGAACATGCCTGGAGACAAATCCTTAACAATTAGAGTGATTGCAATGTTGGTTGTTGTTGTTGTTGTTGTTTTTCTTTATTTGAAGTGCCTGTGAAATCTGTGAGTTTTAATTAGAGTAAGATTTAAAGATTTTCGTTGTATTTGTGTCTCCTGTGTGGTCTGTAATGCCTTTTGATACCTACATAGTGGATGCACAAAGATTTAAACTTTGCTTCCTGATCGTATATAAGTTTATATCACCATCTGTGGAAAAATATTACTCTTGTGATGTTTCTAAGAGATAAAATATTTTATCTACAACAGTATTAATTAGATAGTATTTGAGATAAAATTGTGGAACCTGTTTTAATAGAATACAGAAACAAGGAATGACTTGTTCTCAAAACTCTACAATGAGGCTGAGAAGATCAAGCAGTGGAAACTGACTATGGAGTCAGAACTAAACCAGAAAGAAAGAAAACTCCAAGAAAGTAGAGAGATTATTGAAGCACAGAATAAAACCATTCAAGAACTGCAGGCCAGTATTGTACAATATGCATTAAATAGATGAAGTTAAGTGCCTCCTGATTTAGTATGACAATATTATTGATCCAATTAAATATTACAGAATGTTGCAGTTTGGTTTGTGCCTTGAGCAAATGATTGTTTTGAGCAGGTGTGTGCACCTGTCCTGTATGAGTGTGTGCATGAAGAATTTACCTGTAAGTGTCTCAGTTGCTGGTAAGTCATTGCTCATTAATTATTCTGCCTTTCATGCAAAAGATGACTCAGCATGCAATACCAGTTAAATAGACTTCTGTCTGCTGATACCCAAAATCACATTTTCATGTGGGATTTGAGAAGTCAGAGTGTATTTCTGATCCATTTTTCAATAACAGCGTCCTTTTGCATTTATTCCCTATGAAATTAGTTAAAAAATGATAAACTCCATTTGAAACTGGAAGATGAAATATGGGAAAAAGAAGATCTCCAGAAAGAGTGAGTAATGTAACCAAATAGATGTTTTTGTGGTGAAAATAATCAGTTTTCATGTGGGCAGTTTCATATAGCAGTTAAATTGTGAAGGTCATTTACATTGTTACTCCTTAGGTACTTGGTATAAAATTTATCCATTAAATATATATATATATTTATACTTAGTATAAAATACTGTGCACTCCTATGAAAACATGGTATTTTTCCCTCCTTTAGAGCCACTGCTTCGATGCATCTGTGTACTCTGCTCAAGGAAACCTGCACTGTCTTCACAGAGAAGACCAGCAAATGTAAATACTTTTTTATTTTTGATTTATGAGAGTAAATGAGATGTATGAGAGTACTTCTAGCTTGCTCTAAATTCACAGAAAAGTTCTCATGCTGTTCCAGATGTGTTCTCCAGCTGAGATTGGCTGGATGTGACTCTTAAAATGAGGAGTGAAATTTAAGTGGCTCACAAAACTAGGAGTGAAGCCACAGGTCTAACACACATCAGGTTTGTAATGCTAAATCCAGAGGATTTTTGGAGCCAGTCAAATCGTTTGCTGAAAGTTTCCAGGCCTGGGAGCTGTTTGGGTGCCTGAACACTGAGCCAGGTTTGAGGCAGTGCCAGACCCTGCTGAGCAGTGACAGCCACTGCAGAGCAGTGCAGCTCCCCTCGAGTCTGCTCAGCCCCCTGAGGGTTTTCAGTCCCATCCAGGGACTGTGGAGATACTGAGAGATATGAAGTGGCACTTCATGCCTCTTTTGAGGCAGTGGAATCTACTTTAAATTCCCAGCACACTTTAAGAAATTTCCAGAGCTGGCATTTCCTGTTTGCAGCATTTACACATTAGTGGGGAAAAAAGATCTTAACCCAAAGGTATAATGAGTAACTAGAATTCTTCTTGTGTAACTCAACAAGTCAAGACAGTTGGATAACTTAATAAAGTTTAAATTCTTGAGGTCTTTGAAACATGTTCTTGATTGGTAATTCTGCTTTATATGCAATGTAGAATTGTTAATTGTTAATCATTAAAATTTTACTAATTTGATCCTGGATATTTAAGAAGTGTCTATTTCTTTTTAGCCTTAATTCTAGAAACACTTGTGTATAGATGTACTGTTCTTTTTTGATAGCTCTGTTTCTTACTATTCTTTTCTATAATTGTTTTCATAGGGAAAAATAGTATCAGTTAAAAGAGTAAAAGGGAAGAAGGAAAATATGGACATGGAGTGTTGTTTTAATTTTATAATGACAGTTCTGTGGTCATAGGTATCTGCTGATAGGAAGAAATTCAGTGCTAAACTCTGCATTGCAGTTTTGATACATGATTATTCAACATTAATACTATAAGAATTAATATGGTTACATAAATTGATCCAGAATTACACTTGTCAAAAATATATATTGGGAAGGAAATTTAAAAGCTGAGCTTGCTTCATCTTTCAATGAAATACACATTTTCCCTAGATTGTATGGCTTTTGGCACTGTATTTCATAATGCCTCATTTAATAAGAAATGAGCTGATAATTCCTTTTTAAATTCATTATGCTGATTAAGGAAAATGACTTGGACAGTTGGCATTCTTTTTCAAAAGAAAAAATTTCAAAAGAAAAAATTTAAAAAATTCTTGCTTTGATAGATGAACAGGAAAGAGAAGAAACAAGACAATTGTATGAGGAACTTCATGGCAACATGGAAGTAAGTGACATAAGCTGGCTAAAAGGAATGTGAGTGTGCACATGCTGAGCTGATTACATGTTTATGTTGGGATACTTTCTGTGTCCATATCATGTCATGTGTGATGCAGGAAGTCAGGTTTTCAGTCCCTCTTCAAGAATTATTTTTTGTATTACATAAAGCACATTCAATGGAGAAAGTGCAGCAGCGTGTGGGATGTAGATCCATGTGATGTGTGTGATATGTGGGATGTGGATCCATGTGATGTGTGTGATATGTGGGATGTAGATCCATGTGATTTCTGTGATATGTGGGATGTAGATCCATGTGATGGGTGTGATATGTGGGATGTGGATCCATGTGATGTGTGATATGTGGGATGTAGATCCATGTGATGTGTGATATGTGGGATGTAGATCCATAGGATGGGTGTGATATGTGGGATGTGGATCCATGTGATGTGTGTGATATGTGGGATGTGGATCCATGGGATGGGTGTGATCTGTGGGATGTGGATCCATGTGATGGGTGTGATATGTGGGATGTGGATCCATGTGATGGGTGTGATATGTGGGATGTAGATCATGTGAAGTGTGTGATATGTGGGATGTAGATCCATGTGATGTGTGTGATATGTGGGATGTGGATCCATGTGATGGGTGTGATATGTGGGATGTAGATCCATGTGATGGGTGTGATATGTGGGATGTGGATCCATGTGATGGGTGTGATATTTGCTTAGTGCTGGGTGACTGCCAGAACTTCTGTCCTCTTTTTGGACTCTGTTTCACTTACCTGGTGATTTCTCATAATGGTTGGGGTTGGCAGCAGCCCCTTAGGAACTTCCAGGGTTTCCAATATTGAGCTTCAAACATGAAATTTTGTTTTTAGAGAATGACAGTGGCATTTGAAGAGCTTCGTGTGCAAGCAGAGCAGGACAGATTGGAAATGAGTTTCAAACGTGAGAATTCTGTTTATTGTGTTCATGCTGCTGGCTCAACAATTTTGTATTTCATAGCATTTATTACACATAATAAATGTGCAGTGTCAGGGCAGACAGATGTGAATGGTGAGCAGGTCACACTGAGACCCTGGGACCCTCTTTTATTCCTGCTGCCTGTATTCACTGCCTGGCCCCTTCTGCTGTTGTTCCTCTGGGCCAAATTTGGAACTTTATTTTTCAAATAGTCACTCAAAGTTCAAGTTTTGTGTGTGAAGTACAGCCTAGAGATTAATATTTATTTCCTGTAGTTGGTTTACTTAAATGGTAATGGCACTAGTGTATAGCTACACAAACTTCAGGTAAATGCTGTCTCTATATGTACAGGCTGCTGTGTTCCTGTTTGTGTTCCTGTTTCATTTTCACATGCTCTTTTCTGTTAGTTTCTTATAACAAACATGGAGTAATGGACTAATTCTGTGGAAAGCTGGCAAAAAAAGATATTTTGATTATAAAATCAAATATTGCCTCAGCAGTTACTCTTGGGAAACAAAATGTACAGCTGTACAATTGCAAGCAATGTTAAACTGGAAGTTGTATTGAAATTGGAGTATATTTCAGCTAGAATATTAACTGTGGCTATTACTGTATCTCAAAAGTGAAAGAAGAAGCAGAAAAAGTGGACAAGTTTGAAAAAGAATGCAAACTGCAAGTGAGTCAGAAGGAGAAGCAGGTTTGCTCAGTTTTACCATTTAATATGTGGTAACAGCTTTATTTGTGACTAAAAAGGCAATGCAAGAGCCAAGAAGTCTTTCTGGGTATTAGTAGAAAAGACAAAATAACAGCTGAAGCTGCATTTAAGTCAGGTTCTGCTAAGTTCAGTGATGTTTCAGACCTTTAGTCTACTGGAATTCATAGTTTGATTTTGAACTGGAGGACTTTTTCATTTGGAGTAATGTGACTTGATCAATATTTGGCTAAGATCAACAACCTTATGTAACTTGAATGACAGCAGCTTATCATACCTGGGGTACAAATGGAAATGAGTCTCTGTCCCTTTCCCACACTTCATCATGATATTTCTTTAATTTTGCTAGATTTCAGCTCTTACCATACAGAGAGATGAAAAAGATGGTGTAATAAAAGACATCCAGGCTCAGCTGCAGATATCACAAAATAAGATTGCTGACTTGCTAGAAGCAAAATGTAAGAGTTCTGTCTGCTGTGTTTAAATGTAATTGTTTTTAGAAGCATAGGAAACAGGGTTGTGATAGTTGTTCTGTTGCTGGTTGGCAGCAGAATTTTGGGGCTTATCTTTGAAACAGAAGCTGCTTATGTGGGATAACTGGCAGGGTAATTTTTAGGGTGAGTCAAGCAGTGAGAAGTTTTGAAAATTGCAAGAGGAAAACACATTGCTTCAGTTTTGCAAATTTACAGTCAGGCAGGTGCCACTGAGGACACTTACTTTTCAGACCTTGATTTTCAATATTTTTAAGCCATCTATATTCAAAGTTTTTATAGTATATGATGTCAGTACCATTGGCCTTTGTTAAATTCTATAAATGTATGTATTTTCGAATTTCTAACAGCATTTTTTTAGTAAATATCCTATTTTTAAAAATATAAACATACATCTTTTTTGCTTAGTACACGGAGAAGAAATGTTAAAGGAATCCCAGGTCAGTCAAGAACATTTGAGGGCAAAGCTGGGAGAGGCTGACATTTCATTGCAAAAGGCAGAGGTACACCTTGCTTACAGTTTTACAGTTTAAATAAACTAGATGAGTATTTGCATAAATAATTATGGATACTTTAGATATGAAACAACTCTAGCTGTTTGTTGCAAAACATGGTTAAAAATTAGATCATGTTTTGAAGGCTACTCAGAAGAACTTAGAAGCTGAATTCCAAACTACAGTGAAAACATTAATTGAGGTCACCAGAGAAAAGGAAGCACAGGAGGAAGAATGTAAAAAAGTGAAGGCTTTGCTTGCAGCTGTGACAGAGGAGTTTGAGATTTCTACTGCCAATTTGAAAAGCTTGCTGCAAAAGGAGCAAAATAGGTAAATTAAAGAGTTTCCATTCAGAGTCATCTTACAGGTTGCAGTCTATGACAAAATCAAGAACAACTGGAAATGAAGCTGAAATTTGGAGGTTTTTTGATACAGTGGTCTAAATGCAGGGAGTTTAATGTAATTTTTTTATATTTGTGCTGGTTGATACTGGTCTATAAAAAGTAAAATTTTTCCCCCTCCAACTTCGATAATTTTGTCTTCAAGAAATACAAATTTCTGTAAGTATTTATTTGTTGACTTGAATGTCTGCTGTTCTGAAGTTGTAAAAGTGAAATTTGGTAGGTGTTGCAGCTGATATATTGTCTGCCTGTTGAAAGGTAAATGTTCTTCAAGTGTTTGTGGTAAGACACTGTCCTATTGTCCTTCAAGTTTCAAATGCAGTGCTTTGTACTGTACATTTGGAGGTTTTAAATTATCATTTTCTTAGATCAAAGAAATATGAAGACGAATCAAAGCTGGTTACCTTGGAGCTCCAAAAGAAGTCTGCTGAACTGGGTAAGGCTTGTAGAAAGGCAGAAAATGAGCTAGGCAGTAAGAAAAATGTTTTCTGCTGCTTTCTGGAAATGGACTGTCTGTAGTACTTGGAGGAATGATGTTACCTGTACCTGTCAGGAATGCCTGCATTTATTTGGACTCACCTGACTCCCCTTTCTTTGGTGGTCATTGGTCCTTGCACAGCCAAAGGGCAGTGCTGTGCAGAGCTCCAGTGGCAAGGCCATCCATGCATGAAATCTCATGGAAGCAGTTTTGGTTTCCAGCTAAGACCAGTAGCACTGCAGGTGCCAGGAGTAGCAGACAGGATTTCTGTAGCTTGTAGCAGAGATAAAACTCTCCCATTGAGGTTTCTGCAGACCCTCCCCATGCTGGATGTGGCAGGGCTTATCTTTAAATCCTGCTTTGATATCGTGTGGTTTCTGGGGATGTGCTCCTCAGCCCCCAGAGCAAGAGTTCTGCCTTCAGCACTGTTTCCTGCTGTGCAGCACATGGGGCTGGATCTCATCTGACAGATGAGAAATAGAATTGGATGTCCCTGTATACATCGAGGGCATCTAAAGAGAAATGTTCCAAAGTGAACTGCTAATGCTTGTCTAGAGCAAGGCAGGATGAGACCTGTGAGAATTCCACGCCAAACACGACCTTGGTGTGGAGTACTTGCAAAAAATACCAGTATTGTGAATATGCACATAGAAAACATGTGGAAGTTAGTAATAACTGGTTTCCTTTTTCAGCATATCCATGTGATCTGAACTTTCAGCAGTTCAGACTTTTTTTTTCTGGAACAATGCAGATGCATCAATACTTGGAGAATACTCTGGTCTTACAGTTCATGGTTTATTTGAAGCCATAATTGTGGAAAACATAATAGGCTCTGAATTTTATTTAAGATAAATAATTCGTTTCTGTTCAGATATAGATTTGCTCATGTCTTTCTTAATCATTTTTCAAAGTCTACATTTAGATTGAGTCATAAATGAGCTTTACAGTTTCTGAACTTAATCCAGTAAGTTTTGAGAACTGGCTATTGCAAAAGGGTAAGTATTTTATACTGCCTGATAAGTATGAAAAATTATTTCTGTTCCATTAATTTTGCATTACATGTGCTGTAGAAGAGATGACTAAGTTAAAATGTGACAAAGAAGTGCAACTTGAAGAGCTGTCAGAAACTCTGGTAAATGTTCATTTTATTAATCTCATGGCATTTGCTTTTCATATGAAATTCCTCTTGCTTTGTAAGTGCCTTAAATGCCATAAATAAATACAGTCTAGTCTACCTTAACGTTTCTACTAAACTTTCTCATGCACAATTTCAGTGTTTTCTTTGAAGATCTTGTTTATTACCACTGTTTTTCTTGTCTCCTGCGTTTTGGGTTTTCTTGTCTCCTATGTTTTTGGTTTTTCTTGTCTCCTGTGTTTTGGTTTTCCTTGTCAGGTTTTTGGTTATTTCCTTCTTCATTCATGCCCATTCAAATGCCTTTATATCCCTCTGGATAGAAAGTTTTCCCATTTTTTTCTTACTTACAGGAAGGTAATTAGCTCTGGCCTCTGTGCACCCTGCTGTACTGTGGCACAGGCCCATTTTCTGTCACAGAAGTCTAAGCTATATGAATTACACTATTAACAGAGGTTTTATTTTCATGATGATTTTATATTTACAAGTCTAACAAGAAACCATATCAACTAAAGTTAAGGTAGTGTGAAATCAGGTGTGCATTTCACTACCTCTGCTTGTTGTTACAATCTGTGCATTGAGTGTTCTGAACTGAGTTTCACTAATTTTCTAAAATGGGCAAATTGGAGGATTCTTGCTGAATAAGGATCTTGAGGCTACTGCAAAAAAATTGCAGAGAGAGAAGAATTTGGAGAGAGAAATCAGAGAGGTGTGAAATAGGGCAATAATAAAACATGTTTTTATAAATAGTCAAGTTACACATCCTAACTTGAACACAAGTACATGGAAGTAGCACACAGAGCAGTGTCCCACCCTGAGCTGCTCTGCTCACAGCAGTGACAGCAGGAGATCTCTGTCCTCCTGTGCACAGGGGCCTGGCTGCTGCCCCTTGCACTCCTACAGTGCCTGTACTGAGGATGGAGGCACAGCCCTGTTGATTGCCTTTCTGCTCTATCCTATAGAACTGGAATTCTCTGATGTTTCTTTAGTCTTTTTTATTTAGATGAATGCAAAAGCTTGTAAAGTCTGAAGCAAATATCTTTATTTAAAATGATGTCCAAGGACTCTAATTTAATAGTTTTGCAGACTGGGTAATGAAACTCACAGCAGGGGCCAGGTACTGGTGTCAGAGCTCTCATCTCACACCACTTCATATCCCAGCAGAGATATGTAAAGGTACAGTCTGGATAACCCATGGTGTGGATGTTGTTTGGTTCTTCTGAAAGCCTTGTGCTGTTAGCTCGTGTCTGACAACCACCATGAGTTGTAGTTTACACATGTGTGCTCAAAACTCCTTTTTCCTTCTGCAGAAAGAAATGCATGGTTTGAAAGCACAGCTGACTAGTACAGCTGAAAAGGAGCAAGATCATTTAAACCAGCTTTTGGCTCTGAAAACAGATCTTCAACAAGAGATGTATGACCATTTTGAAAACACAGTATTTAATTTTTTTGGTGTTATATAGAAGTTACGTTAATCCACAGTGAAATGAGCTGTGATTGTTTTCTAGTGGAAGTTTTGAATCACACAATATAACATAAATTATATACTTACAGTTGTAAATTACATTTTCTCTATTTGTATTATTCTATGGAATATGTAGTTCTTCCATATCTCTGACTTTGTTAACAAGAAGAGAAAGTTTCTGAATTCCTTGTTAATCCTGCTTTGAACTACATCATCTTCACAGACCATTATATTTATATAAAAGTTGACTCTGCTTTTCTTTACTTCTTCTATCTCCTTTTTATATCACTGTGACTGCTGCAAATCCTGTATTTGTAGATAAAGGCCTGGACTTTTTTCAGCATGGAGTAACACTTGATAATGGGTATATTTAATTTCAAAGGAGATTTCAAAATGCATGTTCTTATTCCTCTTGGCCATTTGTTTTAAATTAGGTTAAAGAATGAACAACTAACAGTGTGTCTCAATAAGCTTTCATTAGAGAAAGAACAAATAGCACAGGAGAGAAATGATGTAGCTGCAGAACTCAGGAAACTGCAAGAAAAACAAGAGGCAAGTTGTAAAATTCCAGATTTTTTTAAAGGACAGTGCTCAGTTTTACAAATCAGATGATAAACTGCAACATGACATGATTCTGTAGAGTACCTAAACTGTTTTTTGTGCTTGAATTGGACAAGAAGTGTATTTACACTTGTGAATAAAGCAGGTCAGTGTGCTTTGGATGTCTTTGAATTTTTTAAGAAGTCACTTTGAATTTTATTTCTTTGCTGACATTGGTCTTTATTTAGGATAGTGAGAAAAAGGAAGAAAATACAAAGCAGTTAGTTGTAAACCTAGAAGAGGCAAATGGCCAGCTAAGGCAAGTAAAAACAAATATTAATATCTGATATTGTTAAAGGAAGTAGATTCAGATAGATAGTTGTGTTCATATGTTGCTTTCTGGGATTTTTTTGATTAATATTTTTCTAGATAATACAGCTAAACAGAAACTACTCAATATTGCTGTTGGCAAGTACAAATTCTATCAGATTAGAAATACCTGTTGCTACAGGAACAATGTCTGCCATCATTTTGTTTTACATAGAAAGAGCTGTCCTGTTGTGCATTAGACATGTTAGGTGTGAAGGAAATGAAAATGGAAGTTCAAGGTTATGGATGAAATGTGACAAGGCAAAACTGGCTGAGTGTTACTTTGCAGAAATCTCTGTACCATCAGTTCAATAGACAGGCAGCCTCCCATGTTTCAGAGCTGCATTACAATAGTCCAGGTTAGGATGTCTTTTCCTTAGCTTAGCTGGAACATCTTCTCCTACTTAAAATAAAAAGTATGGACAGTTCACATCTTGACTTACTAGGCATGTTGCTTCATTTTAAGAACATTTTCATTGAGCAGCTTATGAAATTCCCATCAACATCAGCAGCTCTTTGTAGAAAATAAAATATGAGTTTATTAGTACTGAAAGGAAGTTGAAGGTAAGAAGTAAATATTTACTAATGCTTGTTAATTTGGCCCTTAGAAATGAACTGGAGTCTCTGAAGGAGAAAATGGCAAAGACAGGTGAAGAGATTCAAAGTAAACTGGATGAAAAAGAAGAAAACGTACATATGGAAATATGTTACATAACCTGCAGGACAGAATTGAAATGTAAAACGTTTGTTGGGATTTTTTGTGCAAAGCTCTGCCTGGGGGATGTGGTCTCTGCCAGGGGCTTTCTCCTGTCACAGCTGCTGCCAGCTGTGACATTGTGTGTCCACATGCTGAGCCCTGGTATTTTGAAAGACAAGCACAGTCACAGGGATGTTTATTCCTTGCTGGGAAATTGAATATTAAAGACTTGTTTGATATCAGACAAACAGGGAACCTGTTTTTCTTTATTTTTTTCATATATCCACTGGGTGATGGATGGGCTCTAGATTAGTTTTTATATGTAGTGTGAGTTCTAGCTTAAATAGATTCAAATAATTTTACTTTCTGTAGTTTCAAAGCAACCTGGGGTTTTTAGCATTAAAACAGATTTCATAATTTCATTGTAAAAGTCAAAGATTTACAATTCTAATTTCAGATTAAGAGTATTGAAAATGAAATTTCAAGAAAGGAAAAGCAGTTGAAGAGTCTAGAAAATAATTGGGAAAATTAATTTTTTCATAGATTGTAGGGAACTTCATACAAATGTATTTTTGAAATTGTGAAGATACTGGAGGTTTTTCCCTTCTTCCTTCTTAACTCTATAACCACTAAGGAACTGGTTCACTGCTATTAATTAAATTAATTAACATCTTGTAATACTTTATGGCTCAAACTCCAGTCATTCTAAGACATCAGCTTGTGTTTCAGTCCCATCAGAATAAACCAGACTGGTGCAAGTGCATGTTTGGGGATGTTGGCAGCAATTGCTAACACAGGGCGTAATGTTTAGAACTTAACTAATTAATGTTTGAAATATCTCTTCCAGGTTAATAATTTAAAGAAACAGATGGAAAATAAAGCCAAATGCTTTGAAGAGTTGCAGCAGGAGGTGTGTAGAGATTTTGAGAGTCACAAATACATCAACACATGGTATTTTGGGGTGACTTTTCAGCATTTTTCTTCTACTGTGATATCTTTAGATACACCTATGTAATTTAAAAATGTTCCTTTCTTATCCTAACTGATCAAATTAAGGAGTCGTCTTTGAAATCACTTGATCTGTTAAATTAGCCTTAATTTGAAAAAAGCAATTACAAAAATAATATCTTTAACAAACTTACACTTTTTTCATTTAATATATAGTATTATTTATGTACTTGTAATAAGGACCTATCACAGTTACCACTTGTAGAAAAGAATTCTGCACTAGCACAAATTGTAGAAACTTCACTGTGAAATATATATAACTTGTATTCTTGGTCATGACATCTTCACACCTTCTGTCAGCAGCATCTTAGTTTTAATTCCCATTCTGCCCCTGATTTGTTATTCCCTGTTGTTGCTCAGGGGGAGCCTTTCTTAAGGTCATGAAGAAACAGGATTTTCACAGTAATTACCTGAGCATTCTTTTGTTTGGAGAATTGTTCTGGAACCTGAACTGCACAAGAGAGAGTTATGGAATGAACTCCATTCAATAACAGGAACTTGATGAAAGCTGGAATTTTGAAGATTCTAACATTCTCGACACAGTTAAACTATTACATAATTCTGTTAACTTATTAAAGTGCAGTGTTTGTTTTTTTTTTATTTCAACAGAATCAGGTGCTGAAAAGGAAAATTACTGCAGAAAGCAAGAAAACCAGTATTCATGAAGGGAAGGTAGGTTTAAATAACATCACACAGAAGATGAAGTGAGTGTTTTTAAGTCCCAGTGTAACTAATGACAATATTTGTTAAATACATTGTGAGCTGGTTTATGGATTTAGGATACAGATTGTGCAGGAATGAGCTCATAGTTTTTAGAAGATGCTTCCATTTTTAATCATTGGGCACTGACTATTGGACATTTAAAAGAGATGGACTTCACATCACAATTAATTATGTTTCCAATCAGTGCCTTTCTTTTTTTTCCTTTTATTGGTAGTGGACTGAACAGTAACCCCATTGTGACAGAAAAGCATTTAAAAGACTTACATACATTACTCACTTCAGGCTGTTCTTTAAATGTGTTCTGCACTGTAAATCCCTCTGATGGGAACATTGTGTCCAGCTTTGGGTACTGCACTTAGGGAAAGAAGTGGACTTTTGGGAGGATATTCATATGAGAACCTTAAAAGGAAAAACTGTAATCAGAATGCACAGCTGGGAGGAAAATGTCCCATAAAACCTGTGAAAATCTTACATAGAATTACAAGAGAGAGAATAAAATCTCCATCTGTATTTGTTTTTTTCCAAGGAATTCACAGCATTTAGGGCTGTCTTTCCCATTGTGCTGTTGCCATTGTTTCTTTGAGTATTTTCTAACTCACTTCAGGACAAAGTTCAGTTCTTCATAAAAAAAAGCTGAACTTTTAAATAGGAAACACTTTAATCATATACCTGAGAAGTAACAATGTGCTTCTGCTCAAAAATAAAAGGCAAAAAAGATAATTAACATATTAATTCCTAAACAAATAACAGCAGCAATTCTGCATTCTCAAAAGGTGAATAAATTGCAGTTAGAGATGGAAAATATGAACAAGCAACATAAGAAAGCAGTTGACATCTATCAAAAAGAGATAGAAACAAGAAAAGTGAATGAAAAGAAACTTAATGAACAGGTGAGAGGTTTTAATTTTTACTGCAATTAATTTTTTTTTATTTAAAATGTTTTTATGAAGCTTTATTGGCCAGAGCCCAGAGCCCTTGCTCTTACATTTCAGTCTTATCAACAGAAATTTCTGTTGTGTATGCCTGTGAGCAAAGCTTTAGTACATCAGGTGCTTAAGTTGAAATATTTGAATATGTCTTTGAAAATAAGAACCCAGTTAAAAATTCTTTCTTTCTAGATATAGTTCAAAGAAATTCTACCCTTGGTATAAAGTCAGCATAGCTAAATGAGATTATAACTTCTCCCATATTAGTATTTTTTTGCCCACACATTTTTTGATGGTAATGCTAAGAAATGTTAGGGCAGAGTGCTTGAAATGGCCTTTGCGTTCAAAGTGAACTTGTACCTTTAATCTTGCCCATTTTAACAGTCTCCATAAAAGATGTCAGATTTGAAAAGGATTTCAGAAGCAAATGATGTCCAAGAGTGCATTGCACCCACAGGGGGAAGAAGAAATTAAAGTAATATTTTTAAAATATATATTGTTATGTTTATGAATGAAATGCAATTTACTGCTCCCAGGTAGAAAAGCTGAGGTTGCTTTATGAGGAAGCAGCAGTGATACAGAGAGAAACTGATATCCACTGTCAGCACAAGATAACTGAAATGGTGGCACTTATGGAAAAGCACAAGGTAAGAGATTTTACTGATTGCTGGCATTTGTAATGTGTTAATAACCCTTCAAACCCACAAAGAGGCCTGAGTCTGGGAAAAGGAAGCTGAACACATGCTTGACTTTTCATCACCTAAAATCAAATTCATTTGAAGATTTTGGAAACATGCCTGTGGGCAGATAAATTTCATTTCTCTAAACTTCTAGGATTTAATTTTTTGTTTTAAAGTTAGGCTTCGTTTAATACCCTTGAATGCAGTATTTTTCAGTATCAGTTTGGCCTCCTTCTCTGGGGAAATTACTTAGTGCCTGTCAGCAGTTTATCTTGATACATTTTAGTTTACCTTTCTATTACTCTCTTTTGCAGTATCTTTAGCAGATCCCATTAATAAAAACAGCGTGGCTGGCTCTTAGCTGCTGAACAATATTGCATAGAAATAAAGCACTCTCTGCCAGTCCACAAAATAATACTGCATTGAGCATTTGATTTCTGCAGTTTCTGCAGAAGCATCAGTGTTTGTTCATGGTGCTTTCTGAATCTTCTGAGGAGCCTGGTTTGAAAAAATGATGTTTTAAGACTGGATAGATCTATAATTGTAACATTTCCATGTTACAAATCACATGTTTTGAGTTTGTTGTTGGTTTGGTTTTTTTAACACAGAACGAATATGATAAAATGGTTGAAGAAAAAGATGCAGAATTAAGAGTATATAAAATTAAACAGCAAAAGCAGTTATCATCAGAAAGAGCACTGGTAAGGAGTACTTTCCAATGTTAAATAATTCAGTGGAGGGGCTGATGTTCTTGTGTAGTGGTTTGATACTGGCTGAGCTTCAGGCACGCACAAAAAAACCATTCACTCATTTTTCTCTTCTGTAGTTGAGTAGAGGAGGGGAAAGAAAAATTGCAGGGTTCATGAATTGAGATAAGGATTAGGAGAAAAATATTTTGGGGGTAAAACAAGTTCGAACTTAAACAATATCAAGAATATGTATTATAAATAGCTTTAAAAGTGGGTAATGAGAATTAAAATAAACCTTTAGAACACCTTTTATCCCAGTCCCTCCCTGTTGCCCACCAACAGCACAGGGAGACAAAACGTGATCTCTAGTCAGTTTGTCACTTGTAAAAATCTTTTTTCAGTTTGCTTAGGGAGTTTCTTGCTGTGCTGTGGGGTCTTTCCCAATGGAGACAGTTCTCTGTGGACTTTTCCAGTGTGGTTTTATTTTTTAGGAGTAGCAGTCCTGCCCGATCTGCTGCAACATGAGTCCCTCCCACAGGCAAACAGAATTCCCACAACTGTTGTGCATGGGCCATTAGTTCATGGGGTGAAATCTTTTGAGGATGAGCTGTTCTAGTTTGGAAACAAGGGGCCTCTTTATCTTCTCTCTTTGTTTGAATTTCCCACTAGATGACAGCTTTTTAACATCCACTCACTCCAGCATGGGCACCTTTTCTCATGGGCTGTGAGTGGATCTGTGCATTCCCCCATGTGCTTTGTGAATTCCAGGGACACAGTTTGTGTGTTATAGTCCTCACTATGGCTTGCAGAAGAATCTCAGCTCTGATGTTTGGACACTTCTTTTCCTTCCTTCCCCTCACTGACTTTAGTGTCACCACGTTCTTTTCACGTGTCTTCACTTTTTCCTCTTCTCTGATTCAGGAGAAAATTGTTGTCTGCAGGTTCATTTTTACTCAAGTTTTATCAATTGAAAAGTTCTTACAGGGTTTTGCAGCTCTGAAAGGTTGATCTCAGTTTTCCAGGGATGACAGACCAAGAAACTGGGTGTGCAGGGACATTTATACAGGGGAGGTTCTAGGGGAGGGCACAAATTCTTTACCAATAGGGGAAGGCTGGGGAGGAGCACAAGGTGAGGTTTACAATACATAACCCAAGGAAACACAGGGGGAGGGAACAATTGAAACAGATCAAAGGGGGCTTCAAAGAACAGGGAATTGACAGGGAAGTTTCCAAACTAAAGGGTAGGTAAAAAGTGGGATTGACAACTTAATGGGAGGAGGAACAGGGAACATTCTGGATCAAGGGGCAGGTTTAGGGCAAGATGGACAACTAGGTGGGAAGGTACAGTTTAACAATGCAGGGGGGAATGGAACAAATTATTGAGAAGAGAACACACCACAACATCTGCCTCAAACCACAGGGGATAAGAACACACTGCAACATCTCCCTCAAACCACGAGGGATGAGAACACACTGCAACATCTCCCTCAAACCATGAGGGATGAGAACACACTGCAACATCTCCCTCAAACCACGAGGGATGAGAACACACTGGAGCGCCGTTACTGCCGCACATTTCCACCCCTCAGAAGAAGAAGAAGTGCACACAGTTTTTTTCTTCCTTAAATCTGTCACCACAGAGGCATTACCAACTTTTAAAATCAGACCAGCAATGTGTCCATCATCAGCACCTTCAGAAATTGGCTCTGCTGGACACAGAAGAAGCTTTCTCTCTCAGAAGCCACTTCTGTGGCTTCCTCCTGTGAAAAACGAGGTTCCCTTTCCTGGTAAAATTTAAAAGGTTGAATAAAAAACAATGAGACAAAAAATAAAGTAAAAGGTTATAAAGGCTTGGTGCTTGACATTCAGCCAAGACCACCCACTAACTCAGAAAACACTTCTTTAAATGCATCAACATGTTGTATATTCATAGATCTTCAAGCATTATTCAAAATCATCCCCCCCCCCAACCTGTAAATCAATTTTTTTTTCTTCCCTGGGGTTCTGGTGTCCGATAATCCAAGAATGTGAACAATTTCCTGATTATCTTTTTTTTACCATTCTCTCATTTTTATCGTTCTCATACATGAACAAAACCTTTTTACATCATCATTTTATACTCCAAGAAAAATATATGTATTTATCACACTACTATTTCTAAGTTTTGTTAATAGCAGAACTAAAAGAAACTGTATTCATACAGCAGAGTTTTCCAACATTATACATACAGCATTCATTTTAATATTTGTGAAAAGCCAATAATAGAATATGTTCTTAAAACACTCCACCCCCACTGAGAGCCAAGCTGTGTTAAACCCACACACCTTGAGTGTAATAGAATTATAAATGTCATGTTTTACTTCTTCCTTTTGAATATTTGGGGAGGGGTTAACTATCTGCTTTAGTGGGACTGAACAGTAAAAATCAGCCCACTAATTTATTTCCTTTTATTGTCTTACAGATCTTATTCTGGGCACTAAAAACTCCAAATGCTTCTAAAACTAAATGGGAGTAGCAGTGTGTTTGTGTCTACTCTTCCAGCCAGTGTGTCATGTTCTGACTTCACAGTTTGAATAGGAAATTTTTGTTTTAAATAGTTCGATTCTGCCCTCTCACCCCATTCTCCCAAGTGTTTTAAGGTCTTACCTTGAACACTTATGATCAACTACCTGTTTCCTATAGTACTTCGGTCTTTAATTTTAAACAAGGTAAAGCAAAGCTTCAAGTATAGGGTTGAAAAACAAATAGAATTATCTTTTGTATCTAATGAATATTCCTATTAAGTATTTTGGACTGTTTTCTTTTTTCTGGATTGGGCATAGTTAACCCTAGCCTTTATTCAATTGTTTTTAGGAAAATGAGCTGTCATGTTTGAAACGTGAACTGTCATCCCTTAAGGAGCAGCTGAAAGCAGAAATTGAAGAAAAGGTGGAGTTTTTCACTAACTGAGCAGTGTGGGTGAGGTGTGGCCTGGGCTTGTGCTCTAGAAGTTGTGTAAGGAATGAAATTGAATAGAAAAACAGTGTCTGGTCATATATTTGTGTGAAGTTTGCAACAGTCTGTGATTATAAACTGTGTTCTGTAATTACCCCAAGAAGATTCTTAACAACTGATTTCAAATAAATATTTCCTTCCTATCACATAACTCTGTTTTAGGAGAATCTTGTAAAAGAGCACTCTCGAAATATGATTCCTGAAAGTGAAAAGAAACACAAGGTAGCTTTTACTTTTTAATTGGTTTTAGAGTTTGGAAGTATTTATATGTGTAGAATCAATTGAAGTGCCATGATAAATTATTTGTGTTCAGCAAAACACATTTTGTGTTCTTACTTCTCTGTATTTCTTACTTCTCTGTAGATACTTAATTTTTTTCCTGAGATAAGCAGGGATTTTAAAGGGTGATACCATTCCATGGAGACATTAGACAGCAGTTTATGGAAGGGCTCCCAGTGTGTCATTTTTGTTTCTCAGTTGTTGCTTTATATCTCTAGAATTGTTTTACTTAGTCTTCAAAAGTGTCCATTTATAAAAGCACTTTTTTCTCTATGGAAGGGAAAAAAGTTTATATAGCTGCAAAAATTATTGAAGTATCAAAGTATTCCTGAATACTGAATACTGCAGAACTTGCCCTTCTTCCCTGTCAGGAGTTTGCTTGTGGTTTTCATCTTGGAACAACAGAATCCACCATCGTTTTGGTGTTACCTTTCTAAAAAAGGACTGCACTGGACTATTGCAATGTTTCTCAGTTTAACTTCTAGTGAAGGGGCTGTTTCAAGTAACACCAATCTTGATATTGCTGTCAATCCTTCTCTGAAAGCCTCTTCCTGCAGTTTTGTTAGTTTCCAGTTTCTGAGATGTTTGATGCAGTCCACGTGTAGTGGCTGCAATTGAGAATAACCAGAATTTCTGCAGATAAACAAAAAGAACAATGTGCCATGAAACTCAACTCTTCCACAGCTTCCTGTTCATTCTCCTAGTTTGGCTACCAAAAAAAGGATATTTCTACCCCACCCCACTTTGTTTGGGTCTTTGCTTCGTGTTTGGATGGAAAGAAAATAATTCCACCACGTCTCTCAGGTGTCTTCTTGGACACTCAGACTGTAAAGTGGGTCATGAGATTGGGTTTAGACTCTATATTTACCCCATAAAATAGAATTTAAAACTACAAACATTTTCTTTCCCAGACATATATTATAAAGACTCCTCCAACAGATAAACTGCAAAGTGGAAGAAGCACAAACCTGCCCTCGGAGCAGAGCACAAGGAAAAAGCAAAAAGTGCTTGTCCAGCTGGATTGTCAGTCAGACAGCTCTGAGCACACTGACCTCCTGGTAAGAGCCAGAGAACAAATCCTGTGCTGAACAGTTCTTTGTGCTCACTGCTGTGTCTAAGAGTGAAGATAAAGGGTTGGGGCTTCTGTATTCAAGCCAGTATTTATGTGTATATTTTTACTTGATTGGCTCTTTCTGGAATTGTGGTTATATGTACATAATTTGCATTCTTTTTATTGAACTGTTATGCCTCATAACAACATCTTAACTTTTTTTTTTTAATAGTTTAATATCCTGAGAGGGAAAGAAAAAGTATTTTTTAATATAGTGTGACTAAATAACTTTTTAATTTATTAGAGCATAGTCTCGGAAGAGGAAATGTTTAAAAAATTGTACAAAGATTATCCACAAGCTTCACAATTACATTCCACAGCACCAAAAAAGGTATGTTATCCTTTCATAAGATTAAACCAAACAGTTAATGAGATTGTTTACAGAAACTGATGGATGGCTTTATTTCCCTTCCTAGACACCAGCTCCATGCCATGGGAAATCTCCAGGCTCTGCACTGAAACTCCAAACCATGAGGAGAATGCGCCAGGCGGGGTGGGCGGCGGTTTCCAAAATGGACAGGAAAAGAAAAATTCAAGAAGCTGTAAAGCTCTTTGCTTAAAATGCAGAAAGGCCCAGTGCCCTGGCATTGCTCCCTGGTGCCTCCACAGCGTTGTTATTCTCTGAGTTAGTACTTTGTTGCATTTTTCTGCCGTGCTCAGTGTGTTTAATATTATTTTCATTTCCTTTACACATAAAAACTTCATAGATCTATAACTGCATCCCCGTGCAGAGCATTTTCCACCTTTCCTCCCTTGTGCTTCAAAATGTTGGGACACAAATTAGCCAATTTAAAATTTTGAAAAAAATATAACTACATAGAAAGTTGTTTCAAAGCTGCTTCTGTCATTAGAAATTCTGGTTTTAAAGAACTTCTGTTCTTTTAAATTTACTGTTTTTCTGAATAGATAACACAGTGAAAGAAATGTAGGTGTTAAATGTATGCACTTTTGTCTGAACGCTTCTGGTTTTTTCCATTTCACTGGCTGTTAGACCTGTCTTTTTAGACTGTTTTGTTTTCACTATGTTAAAACGGTTTTGGAATTTCTACAATGGAAGTTTCAATAGAGTTATTTGCATTAAAAGATATTTCATCTTCATAAAGAGTAAAATATGCATGTTATAAGATATGAAAGCAATGTTAAGATGCCATTAAATTGTTTTTCTGAAAGATAAAGTGTGGGACTAAATGTTGTTGCTTTAAAAATTTGAACACAGACAGAAATCACCAGCTAGCCTTCCTAGGGATCAGCAGCTTCTGCCACAGAAGTGTAAGGATAGATTAGAACATCTGTTTCTGTATTAATCCTGATTAATCTTGGTTTCACAACAATGACAACTCCCAGTTCAGAGCCTAGAGATAACAAAAAACCTACAAGTTTCTTCAAACTTCAAAGAGAATGAAAAATCTTCAAATAGAATCAAAAATCCGAGATTTGTCTGAAGTGGAAAGCAAAACATATTTATTGCCTTCTTTTTGTGTAGTCTTATGGATAGGCCAGTAGTTTGGGTTCCTTATGTTGAGTAGGGATGTTGTCCTGGTTTAGGGCAAATTTGAGGGAAAACCTCCAGAAGGAGCCTCCAGACAGCAAAGCCCACAACTCCTCCCCCCTCCCCCCCACCGGGTTCGAGAAGAATTTCCTCAGAGACGAGTGAGAAAAAAAACCTGTTTATTTAACAAGAAAAACACTCCCCAGCACAGGAAAAAAACAACACCAGCTGACAAAAAACTCTTTCACCGTTCTGAAGGGATGACAAGTTCAGTCTCTCTGGCGAGTGGTTGCCCAGTTATCAGTCTCTGGCGCTGGGGAATGACTGCTGCAGGTGACAGAATAAAGACTCCCGGTGTTTCTGGGGGTTTCCCAGGTCCCCGTCCAGAACAGGTTCAGATGGTATCCAGGAGAGGGAGGGGACGGGGTGGAAAAAAAACAGTCCAGGGAAAAAGTTGGACTGCCTAGCTGAACTAACTAATAAGCAAAAAGCAAGGGCAAAGCGAAGGAAAGAAAAAGAGGCAGAAGCGAGCAAGCAGGCAAACAAGCAAGCAAGCAAGCAAGCAAGCAAACAGAGCTAAAACCTCTCCTAAACATAGACCATGGGGGAGGTGAGCCGGCTGATAACAAGACAAAACAAAGCTTCACTCTCAGAGTCAGTCCTGGAAGCACAGGACATAATACCAAACATAATCAGAACACACGATTGGAGATACAAACACCATAACATCACCCTAGGACAGCAATCCACTCCTGATATTCTTGTACCTTCTGTCTTCCTGCCATTCTATTCACATCCCACTTTGAATCCTGGGGGGGAAAGAATTCCTTTACATCCTCCCCCATGTCTTACAGGGCTCCTGGGCCAAATCCCAGGGTACCTTTGGGATCAGCTGTTTCTCTGGTTCTGTCATTGCATGGAACAGTAACTGTATAGCATTCCAATCCGGGTTATGTGATTTCACTATTAACCAAAAATGTTCAGCTATACTTAGAGGGTCCTTTCTGTAATCCTTTACATTCCTTTTCCAAATTTCCAAATCACTGGTATTGAAGGGAACCTTTAGTAGCATCATTGTTCCATCTGCTCCCACTTCTTCTCTAAGAGGTGCCTGCAAAGGTGCTGGTTGTTCCCTAGCTTTGCCCTTGTATGGGAGGATGCTGGACTTCCCAGGGGTGTTGGAGTTTGATCTGGTGCCCTTCCTGGGCTCCCACCCAACTCTAGTGATGGAGGAGGGGATATCATCCAGATCAGAGTCTTCTTCCTTATATACCTTGTCATTTTTAGTGCACTTCTGGCCAAGACTACAGGCTGAGCAGCATCATTTTAATATATGTGAGACCCTTCTGTTTTCTCTTTCCATTGCTAGGATCAGTGGGTGTTGTGGAGGGTTAATACCACAATCCCTTTGCCATTCTGGGTGGTTCTGTGAGGTGAAAAACATCTGCATATGGTGCCTCATCCCATTTTCCTTCCCACCTTAAAAACAACATTAACTTCCACATGGTGTTACAGTCCCATGTTCCATTTAATGGCCACTTTGCCCCATCTTCTGATTTCTAGAGAGGCCACCATTGATTCGAGTATTTGATGAAAACCCTTTTGCTCTCCGTTTCTCCTGTCCCCACAACTTCCTTCCAGTGGGTTAGTATACATCCTAAAGGGCTCCTCCTGGGCACCTCTTTATTTTGCTGGGTCCCCATGATTTCTCTCCTTATTTCTCTTATCTCCTCTCCCAAACCTCTGCTGGCAATATTCTTTCACTTCCTCCCAGTGGTCATCGAAAACGAGCCAATCCTTGGGAACTGAAAGACTCTTTGCACAGATCAAATTCACAATCTCACACTCAACCTGTATTAATTCCTGAATATGATGCCATGGGTCCGGGGTACACCTGGGGCATGTAGGCGTCCTCCTCCTAGATCTGCAGTGCCACTTCCTTTTGCACCAATGTCAGTAGGAGGTCCCAGGCTGGATGCCACCTTGGTGTCCAAATTGCTGGTCCACATGCAAAGCAAGGAATTGGTCTAACCCTTCTAGGTTCCCTTTCCATTAGAGGTTGCTCCCAATCAAAACCCAGATAACTATCTATGGAATCTGAGAATATTCCTCCCAAGTGTACCTGCTCTACTCCCCCGTCCTCCCGTACCAACCGTAAAAGTCTCCCTTGATCCCTCAAGAAATCCGGGGGCTCCATCTGGAGCCACCTAGAAAGGGCTTCCTCCTTGCTTGGTCGAGCGCTCCGCACTCACTCCCAGCTTCCACCACCTTTTTAACTCTGACAGTTTCCAAAAAATAAATCACTGACCTGTCATTGACAGTTACAGACACAAGAGGGCAGCATTACATCAGAAACAATAGAATCTCACGCCTCAGAAAAGAACAGAAATCTTAACTTGTTGCAATGACAGTTGATAACACAAGAGGGCAGTGTTACACCAGATAATGCACAGGTCCACTACGGAAAACAGAGCAGACATTCCCCAAAATCTCCACCACCAAAATGAGAGTGATGCAAACACAAAACACCAACCACCATAATAAATACTTCCTTCCACCACCCTACAACAAACAACAAGCACAATTTATGGCAGTTAGGGTTAAAGCAGTGAGTTATGCTGTTAATAATACTGAGAACACCTTGGTTCCTTCAAGTTACCACCAAACTTGCTAATGGCCACCCTAAGTGGTCAACAGAAACGTCTTTGCCAGCTTCCAAATACCTTCCCCAAACCTGTCAGCTCTGTGTGTCGGATGTCTCTGACACACTGTTAGCCATGTGCAGGCATCCCTAGTGTCTTACAGGCTCACCTTACCTTGGGCATCCCCCAGAAAATTTTGGTCAAACGTTCCTCTAGACCATATAGGAGGTTGGTTGCTCGTTCCCACAGAGAGTGACCAGGGAGCAGAGGTCAGCTCCAGAAAAAGTCCGGGGTACACTGGGATGTCGATGTCCCCTGTGCTCCAGCAGACAGACGAAGACCTTCTGGCTGGCTCAACAACTGATTTCGAGAATCTGCACTTGACACTGCAATTGTAGAGAGTGTTTCATTGGCAGCACATGGGGGACACATGGGGGGATATTTCTTCCAAACCACGTGTACCTGGTGAAGAGAGGTTCCAGGTATGAATACACATTGATCCCACAAGCCCACACCTCCCTGCCCACCCATCTCCACCTTCTCTCCCTTTGTATTATAATTAACTGCCAACCCTCCTGGTGGCTGTGTTTGGTGGTCTTTGGGATGAAGGCCGTATGTCATCCTCGTTATTTTTCTGTTTGAGCTCTGCTTTTGGGCAGGCACAGTGGAGGTTTGGCTCTCCCTCAGGTCAGCTTGTCCCACTCAAAACCACCTGGCTGGTTTCTGGAGCCACGGGTTTCTGCTTTGTTGGGTTTGTACAATAGCCAGGTCTTGCTTTGCTAAGTTTTTGCAATATATGTTATCTTAAAGCTTTTTCCTGGCAAATAAGTTCCTATATGGTTTGTAACATACCGTTTCTGCTATGTGCTCAATTTCCCCTCTACCTGCTTAAGCACATCATAGACTTCTAAGGTTCTTAATTTTCAAAACCATTTATGTTCCCCATCTCATTAGATAACACTGGGAGCCTCTAGACCACACGGGGAACAGGTTTGGGCACATCAGCCCTTACTGGTTTATACTGGGAGCTGCCATCATGGGCCTCAGAAGCTCGGGAGTGGCTCCCAGTGCTTACTGGTTTATACTGGTGCCCTCTCAGTCCATGCCTAGGAACACCAGTGGGTGTTGAGGCCAAGCTATCCTTTGCTGGGGCACTGCTGAGCTGCGACTTCTCCAAATTCTTAGCCTGGCACCACTGCCTGCAGCCACCAAGGACACCAGAAAGGGCGAGGCTGGGGCACTGCCCCACGAAAGGCTGAAGAAATGGGAGCAATTGCCCAGTAAAATTCCCACAATTTCACAGGATCCCCAAAATTTTCCAGCCCCTCCCTCACCTAAAGTGGGAGGTGAAGCGTTCTATTGTGTTGAATGAGTAGAACTGGTGTCTCTAAATCCCCTTTGACTTTAATGGGTAAACCTGAACTCTGGTACACTTGAGTATTCAGATATTGGGGTGTCCCTCACTGCCCCCTAGAGATTTTAGGGTGCCCCCTTTGCCCCCTCCCAGAGCTAGAGCTGGTGCAGAACACTGTCTTCAGCAACCCCATGGACCAAAGCACCTGGGTGTACCTGCACTGCATCCTCTCCTGAGGTAACTGAGGGCTCCCTCCCACCCTTGAGGCCCTCACCTGGAGTTTTGGGGTACCCCCTGAAAGTTGGGGTGCCCCCCAACAGCCTCTCGGCTGCCAAGGGTCATCTGTGTCCACGTCGACTGGGAGGACAGTGGCCATCATCTTCTCCTGGCCTGTCAAGGTGAGTCGGGACACTTGGGTGCCCCCAAAATAACCTGGAGAGCCCCCAAAATTATCTGGGTACACCTGTGTACTCCCCCAAATCACCTGGATCTCCCCAAAAATCACCTGGGTACACCTGGGTATCCCCAAAAATCACCTCAGTGCAATTCAGTACCCCTGAAAATCACCTGGATTAACCCAAAAATCACATGGATACACCTTGCGTACCCATGGAACACCTAAATCACCCAAAACCCCTGAGGGCCCCCAAAACTGGTGTCCCAAAAAACTTCATTACTTTGACTGGGTGGACCTGGTGTCCCTGAATCCCCATTGACTTTAAAGGGTATATTTTGAGTCCTGTTTATACCCATGTATCTCTATAAATCCCTCCCAGTGGTCCCACTTATGCCCCAGTGCTCCCAGTAACCCCAGTGTCCCCCCTTAGCCCTTCCCAATGCTCCCAGTTGAAACACTAACCCTTCCCAATCAAGCCCTATTAATGGGTAGTCCTGGTATCCCTCAATTCCCTTTGACTTCAGTGGGTAAACCCAATGTCTGCATTTTTTTCTGCCAAAAATCCCAACTTTGGGCTCAGAATTTCCAGATTTGGGACTGAAAACAAAGATTTTGGGATTAAGTGGAGGCACAGCTCCAGCACGGGATGAAGGTGTGGGATCAAAAATTTGTGATTAGCTCCCAGGAATTATGCCAGGACTTCCAGAGTGTCAGCACCATGATCCTGAAATGGAAATTCCCAGAATTCAACCCAGTATTTCCCGCAGATTTCCCCATTTTGGCACCAAATTTCTGCAAAATCCCCATTGACTTTAATGGGCAGACCTGGTTTCCCTAAATCCCTATTGATTTCAAAAGGTAGACCTGACGTTCCTAAATCCCCTTTGATTTTTTAAACTAGGTCGACTTGCTATTCCTACATTGCCATTGATTTCAAAGGGTAGACCTGATGTCCATAAGATCTCTATTGGGAGATTAATATTACAAGAGATGGAACAACTGAGAGACATTGTCAAAGATGGTTTATGGCTTTATTTCATCAGTCTCATAGAAGGGTGAGACACTAAAGGTGTTACATCCAGTACCATAATATCAGAAGCTTCTTCATTCTTGGTTACAAATGCCTTATGTTAGTTTTTAGGCAATCAAAAACTTCTATGAACTTTCCTGGTGTCTTTTTACACTAATCATTAATTGCTTTGCTTCCCATGGCTTTGGTGCAATGCATCATTTTTCAGTATATCATATAACACTGCAGAAACCTACATTGATACATTTTAAACATCTAATTAACTTTATAACGAGTTATTTTTGCTAAACTTTAAAATCTTTTAGTATCTTACTTAACATACTGCTTTGCTTACATAATCCATATTTCTGTTTTCTTGAAACTTATTTTTACTTAAACTACAAATTTATATTCTTGTTTTATGTCTGTTTCGCTTTAATGCTTTAATTCTCTAAGCCTTCTCCAAGGTCTTAGGTCAAACCCTGTACCCATCTCTATCTCTGAGCCTGTATGCCCAAGGCCCTGAGAGCTCTCCATGCCTGCATTTCCCACACTGCAGTATCCCAATGGACCCTTGGTTCTGTGGGGATTCACAATGGCAGAAGGGTCTCCTTGGTTCCACAAGGTCCTGCAGAGCCCCTTGATTTAACGAGGCCTCAAAGTGTCATCATGGCCTCCAGGATTCCATGAGGCCTCACAGTGTCACAAAGGACTCTCAGCTCCATGATGCCCCATAGTGTCACAATGGTCTCCTTGGTTCTGCAGTGTCAGAATGCCCCCTCGGTCCCTTGGAGCTCACAGTGTCACTCTTGTGTCCTTGTTTCCATGAGGCCCTGCAGTGCCACAATGGTCCTTTGGTTCCACGAGGCCTCAAAGTGTCCTCATGGCCTCCTTGGTTCCATGAGGCCCTGTAGTGTAACAATGATCTCCTTGGTTCCACAGTGTCAGAATGGCCCCTTTGTCCCATGGAGCCCCACACTGTCACTGTGGTCCTCTTGATTCCATGAGGCCCTGCCGTGCTGCAGTGGCCCCAATGGCTACAATGGTCTCCAGTGAGACTCTCTACAACCACCTGAACAGAGGCTGTAGTCAGGTGGGGGTCGGTCTCTTCTCCCAGGCAACACCTGCCAGAATGAGAGAACACAGTCTGCAGATGAGCCAGGGGTAGTATAGGTTTGACATCAGGATAAAAATTCTTTACTGAGAGAGTGATTGGGCACTGGAATCTTCTGCCCAGTGATGTGGTGGAGTCACCATCCCTGGTGGCATTTAAAAAAGACTGGACGTGGCACTCAGAGTCATGGTTTAGTTGATGAGGTGAAGTTAAGTGATAGGTTGGACTTCATTATCTTTTCCAACCTCATTACCTCTGTGATCCTGTTTCATAATAGTCTCCATTGTTCCATGAGGTCCTGCAATGTCACACTGGACTTTTGGTTTCATGAATCCCTACAATGTAAAAATGGACCCTTGGTTCCATGAGGTTCCTCAGTGTCACAGTGGTCTCCTTGGATCTGCAGTGTCCCAATGGCCCCTTGGTCACAATAGACTTCAGGTTCCATGAGCTTTCATACTCTCAGCAGCAGTTCTGCAGTGTCACCATGGACCCTTTGTTCCACGAGTTTCTGTGCTATAACATGGTCACCTTGGTTCTGTGAGGCCCTGCAGTGTCACAATGCACCCATGGTTGCAGGAGGTTCCACAGTGCACCTTCAGGTTCCACAGTGTCACAGCTGACTCCTTGGTTCTGTGAGGACCCACTGTCACCCAATCTCCAAAATAACAGAATAAGACTCCTTAACACAGATTTTGTGTTAAAGAGGACATCCTTTTTTTCAGGCTTCAGGTCCAATGTGGGATAACTCCTAAACTTATGTGGACACGTGATTCTACAAGTGTGTTGCTTATATTTAATCACTACATGTGTATTCAAATTTACCATTTCTATAAAACCCACCACAAGTTACCAAGTTGTGTCCTTGTTTTTTCTGTCACTTCACCCTTGAGCCAGATGTGTTTCTCTTCTCTTCTGACCGTCTCTACTGGGAAAGCAGCTCCTGCATGCCTTGTTTCTCTGCTGAAAGTTCACAGGCACAGTAAAAATTGAATTAACTATTTTGGTGTCAAGGCCAGGGCTCTGTGTGTGCAGGCAGAGGCAGGCAGGAGGCAGAGCTGTCAGCAAAGGAAGGGGCCAGCGAGGTGGGGCAGCCGGGGGATGGCGACAGCCTGCAGGGACAGAGGCGCAGGGCATGGACACCGTAGGACAGCCTGGGCTGCAGAGGCCACAGGGATGGGCAGCAGCTGAAAGGCCCTGACACAGCCAAGTCCTGCAGCACTTGGGCCATGCAGGCTGGCCCTGGGCCTGAGGCCAGCAGGGGACAAGTGAGCCTTGCTGTGCTGGGGCCTCATTGCCTCCTTGTCCCTGCTCAGCAGCCTGGCAGGGGCCGCCCCATGGTGCTGCCCTTGGCATTGCACATGGCCAGAGCCCAGTGGCCCGGGAAGAGCCCTGAGCAATGAGGGAGGGACAGGATCTGCCTTGCCAGGGCCTGCGGCTCAGCCCTTGGCCCTTTGCATTCCTGAAACACATCCAGGTGTGCTCAGCATCAGAGACACCTTTCCCTTGTTTGTCCCCACCTGTCATCACTGCCTCCAGTGTTTTCCTTTTACTGGAAACTGGGAACACTTTCTGAGTCATATCCCTCAGTGGGAACCATTAAAACTTCTATAAACTTTGGAGTTTCAATTTAATTTTGAGTTCTTGAGAAGTTTTCCTTCAGCTCCCTCTCAGGGACTGATGTCCAGGGACTCAGCACTGTTGGAAAATCCCAGTTCTACAGAGATGAGGCAACTAAGAGGGGTTTTAAAAATATTTTATTCCATTCTTATACTCCGTGAAAGGTACAACCTAAGAGATGTAAAACTCAATGCCATTCTATCCCAAGCCAAGTTATTTCCTGGTTTCAATATTCAATATTTTATAAATGGTTTTCAGCCTATTAGCTTTTGCCACACAATGGTGGTAATAACTCTAACACCAATCACCTAGTATTTTACTCCACGTAGTCTTGCCAAAATGCATCTTTCACAGTTCTAATTCTCCTAAATATATGTTCTTTTTGCAAGGCCATTGTTTGAATCTTGTTTCTAGTTCGATCTCTCTCTCAGCAATGTCTTCTTTATTCCATGGCCTTTCTAACTCAGCACACTATTGCATACAGATGTACAAGTCTGTGTGAGCTTTCAGTCAGGATTTGAGAATCCTTTACAAATCCATTTCTCACAAATATCAGTCACAGAATGCTGCAGTCACCTCTGCTCTAAAGAGAACACTAATAAAATACACCCTTGAAAATGGCAATGGATATTTCTAAGAAGCTCTTTGTCATATTTCTCCATAACTGGAGTTGAAAAACTTCCAAACTAATGGCACCAGACCAGAGGGAAATCAAGGCCGAACTGTTGTTTTCTAGGAAACCTCTGAAGAATTTGGACAGAATCGAACTCCAAAGTGTCTGATACTGCTCATGGGTCTCACTGAGGGACACAACTGAGAAAGTGTCCCCAGGTTCCAGTGAGAGCAGGAAATTGGAGGCAGAGATGACAGGTGGTGTGGGAAATGCAGGCACAGAGAGCTCTCCGGGCCTTGTGCAAACAGGCTCAGAGATTGAGATGGATCCAAGGTTTGACCTCAGACCTTGGAGAAATCTTGGACAATCCGAGCATTAAAAGTAAAATAGATATAAAACAAGAATGTAAGTTTGTACTTGAAGTAGAAAAATGTTTTAAGCAAACAGAAATATGTATTATATAAGAAAAGTAGTATAAGTTACATAGCAAAAATTTTAAAGTTTAGCAGTAGAACCTGTTATATAATTAACTACAATTTTAAGATGCATCAATGTAAGTTTGTGAAGTGTTTTATGATTGGTTGTAAAAATGACACATTCCTGCAAAGCCATGAGAAGGAAAGCAATTAATGATTGGTGTAAAAGGATGCTGGCAAACTTCACAAAAGTATTTGATTGGCTAAAAAACGAACATCAAGCATTGTAACTAAGAATGAGGAGGCTTCTGATAGTTTGGCACTGGATGTAACACCTTTAATGTCTCACCCTTCTGTGAGACTGACACCATGAGGCCATAAACCATCTTTTACAACGTCTCTCAGTTGCCTCATCTCTTGCAATATCAATCTCCCAATACACATTTTTTTGACATCAGACATGACTAATGAAATCAATAGGGACTTATGGACACCAGGTCTATCCCATTAAAGTCAATAGGGATTTAGGGACACCTGGTTTATCCATTAAAATCAATGGGGTTTTGTGGAAATTTGGCCCTAATATAGGGAAATTTGAGTAAATTTGGAGGAAATCTTGGGCTGAATTCTGGGAATTTCCACTCCAGGATTGCAGTGCCAATGCTCTGGATGTCCTGGATGAATTCCTGGAGGCCAATCCTGAATCCCTGATGCTTCACCTGCTGTCCATGCTGGAGCTGTGCCTCCAGGTAAGCTAAAAACTTTCCATTTTCAGTCTGTAACCTGGGAATTTCGAGCCCAAAATTGATATTTTTAGCAGCAAAAATACTGGCATATCAAGTCTACCCAAGGAAGTCAACAGGGATTGAAGGACACCAGATCTACCCCTGTGAAGTCAATAGGGATTTAGGGACACCAGGTCTACCCATTGAGAGGGCTTGATTGGGAAGAGTTACTGGTTAAACTGGGAGCACTGGGAAGGGCTAAAGGGGGACACTGGGGTGACTGGGAGCACTGAAGCAAAAGAGGGACCACTGGGAGGGATGTGTAGAGATAAATGGAGATAAACAGGACTCCAGAGCTAACCCATTGAAATGAATAAGAATTTAGGGACAGCAGGTCTAGCCTTTAAAGCCAATAACGTTTAGGGCCACCAGGTCTTCCCTGTCAAAGCAATGAGGATGTTTGAGACACTCGTTTTGAGGGTCCCAGGGGTTTTTGGTGATACAGGTGTCCAGGGGATACCCAGGTATATCCAGGTGATTTCTGGGGGTACCCAGGTGATTTTTGGGGATAGCCAGGTGTACCCAGGTGATTGTTGAGGGGGATCCAGGTGATTTTGGGCAGTATCCAGATGTACCCAGATAATTTTTGGGGATATCAGGGCTATTTTTGAGGCACCCAAGTGCCCTGACTCACCCTGACAGGCCAGGAGAAGATGATGGCCACTGTCCTCCCAGTCGACGTGGACACAGATGACCCTTGGCAGCCGAGAGGCTGTTGGGGGGCACCCCAACTTTCAGGGGGTACCCCAAAACTCCAGGTGAGGGCCTCAAGGGTGGGAGGGAGCCCTGACTTATCTCAGAAGAGGATGCAGTGCAGGTACAGCCAGGTGCTTTGGTCCATGGGGTTGCTGAAGACAGTGTTCTGCACCAGCTCTAGCTCTGGGGGGAGCATGTGGGCACCCCAAAATCTCTAGGGGGCCGTGGGGGACACCCCAATAGCTGAATACTCAAGTGTACCTGAGTTCAGGTGTACCCATTAAAGTCAAAGGGGATTTAGAGACACCAGTTCTACTCATTCAACACAATAGAACGCATCACCTCCCACTTTAGGTGAGGGAGGGGCTGGAAAATTTTGGGGATCCTGTGAAATTGTGGGAATTTTACTGGGCAATTGCTCACATTTCCTCAGCCATTTCTTGGGTTGTACCCCAGCCTCACCCTTTCTGGAGTCCCTGGTGGCTGCAGGCAGTGGTGCCAGGCTGAGAAGTTGGAGAAGTCACAGCTCAGCAGTGCCCCAGCAAAGGATAGCTTGGCCTCAGCCCCCACTGGTGTTCCTAGGCATAGACTGAGAGGGCACCAATATAAACCAGTAAGCACTGGGAGCCACCCCTGAGCTTCTGAGGCCCATGATGGCAGCTCCCAGTAGAAACCAGTAAGGCCTCATACACCCAAACCCATCCTCAGTGTAGTCTAAGGGCTCCCAGGTTTATACTGGGAGGGCACCAGTATAAACCAGTAAGCACTGGGAGCCACTCCTGAGCCCCTGAGACCTGTGGCAGCAGCTCCCAGTATAAACCAGTAAGGGTTGATGCACTCAAACCTGCTCCGAGTGTGGTCTAGAGGCTCCCAGGGTGATCTAGTGAGATGGGGAACATATATGGTTTGAAAATTCAGAACCTTATAAGTCTATGATGTGTTTAAACAGGTAGAGGAGAAATTGAACACATGGCAGAAATAGTGTGTAACCAACCATATAGAAACTTATTTCCCAGGAAAAAACTTTAAGATAACATATATTACAAAAACTCAGCAAAGCAAGACCTGGCTATTTTACAAACCCAACAAAACAGAAACCTGTGGCTTCAGAAACCAGCCAGGACCAGGCAGGTGGCTTTCGGTGGGACAAACTGACCTGAGGGAGAGCCAAACCTCCACAGCACCTGCCCAAAAGCAGAGGTCAAACCGATTACTGAGGAAGACATACAGCCTTCATCCCAAAGACCGCCAAACACAACCAAGAGGACAGATGGCACCTAATAATAATACAAAGGGAGAGAAGGTGGAGATGGGTGGGCAGGGAGGTGTGGGCTTATGGGATCAATGTGTATTTATACCTGGAACCTATCGTGACCAGGTACACGTGGTTTGGAAGAAATATCCCCCCATGTGTCCCCCATGTGCTGCCAATGAAACACTCTCTACAATTGCAGTGTCAAGTGCTGATTCTCGAAATCAGTTGTTGAGCCAGCCAGAAGGTCTTCGTCTGTCTGCTGGAGCACAGGGGACATCGACATCCCAGTGCACCCGGACTTTTTCTGGAGCTGACCTCTGCTCCCCGGTCACTCTCTGCAGGGATGAGCAACCAACCTCCTATATGGTCTAGAGGAACGTTTGACCAAAATTTTCTGGGGGATGCCCAAGGTAAGGTGAGCCTGTAAGACACTAGGGATGCCTGTACATGGCTAACAGTGTGTCAGAGACATCTGACACATAGAGCTGACAGGTTTGGGGAAGGTATTTGGAAGCTGGCAAAGACGTTTCTGTTGACCACTTAGGGTGGCCACTAGCAAGTTTGGGGGTAAGTTGAATGAACCAAGGTGTTATCAATATTATTAACAGCATAACTCACTGCTATAACCCTAACTGCCATAAATTGTGCTTGTTGTTTGTTGTAGGGTAGTGGAAGGGAGTATTTTATATGGTGGTTGGTGTTTTGTGTTTGCATCACTCGCATTTTGGTGGTGGAGATTTTGGATTTTGGGGAATGTCTTCTCTGTTTTCCGTAGTGGACCTGTGCAATATCTGGTGTAACACTGCCCTCTTGTGTTATCAACTGTCATTGCAACAAGTTAAGATTTCTGTTCTTTTCTGAGGCGTGAGATTCTATTGTTTCTGATGTAATGCTGCCCTCTTGTGTCTGTAACTGTCAATGACAGGTCAGTGATTTTTTTTGGAAACTGTCAGAGTTAAAAAGGTGGTGGAAGCTGGAAGTGAGTGCGGAGGGCTCGACCAAGCAAGGAGGAAGCCCTTTCTAGGTGGCTCCAGATTGAGCCCCCGGATTTCTTGAGGGATCAAGGGAAACTTGTACGGTTGGTACGGGAGGACGGGGGAGTAGAGCAGGTACACTTGGGAGGAATATTCTCAGATTCCATAGATAGTTATCTGGGTTTTGATTGGGAGCAACCTCTAATCGAAAGGGAACCTAGATGGGTTAGACCAATTCCTTGCTTTGCATGTGGACCAGCAATTTGGACACCAAGGTGGCATCCAGCCTGGGACCTCCTACAGTGACATTGGTGCAAAAGGAAGTGGCACTGCAGATCTAGGAGGTGGACGCCTACATGCCCCAGGTGTACCCCGGACCCATGGCATCATATTCCGGAATTAATACAGGTTGAGTGTGAGATTGTGAATTTGATCTGTGCAAAGAGTCTTTCAGTTCCCAAGGATTGGCTCGTTTTCGATGACCACTGGGAGGAAGTGAAAGAATATTGCCAGCAGAGGTTTGAGAGAGGAGATAAGAGAAATAAGGAGAGAAATCATGGGGACCCAGCAAAATAAAGAGGTGCCCAGGAGGAGCCCTTTAGGATGTATACTAACCCACTGGAAGGAAGTTGTGAGGACAGGAGGAACAGAGAGCAAAAGTGGTTTCATAAAATAATCTAATCAATGGTGGCCTCTCTAGAAATCAGAAGATCGGGCAAAGTGGCCATTAAATGGAACATGGGACTGTAACACCATGTTGAAATTAATGTTTTTAAGGTGGGAAGGAAAATGGGATGAGGCATCATATTCAGATGTTTTTCACCTTACAGAACCACCCAGAATGGCAAAGGGATTGTGCTATTAACCCTCCACAAGACCCACTGATCCTAGCAATGGAAAGAGAACACAGAAGGGTCATAGCACACCTTTGGACCCAGATCAGATATCAGGATACAGCAGTTAGTGTCATTATTTTTAGGTCAATCCAGCGGTGACATAAGATGCAAACTTCAGAAATTCAGACCCACTGAAGGAAGAAACTTAGAAATATTATTGGATGAAGCCTGGAGGGTGTTTAGCAATCAAGAAGAAGGGAATAAGGGGAAACAAGGAAGGGTGATGGCAGTAGTTAAAAAGGAAGATGAAAATTTTAAAAAGGGGCTTCCCCCTCCGCGTTTAGGAAGAAAAGAATGTGCTCTATGTGAGCAATTAGGCCACTGAAAAAAATGAATGCCCAGAACGCTGAGGACAGGGAAACAAAGGGGCACGGGTAGAGGCAAATGTAAATGAAGACTGACAGGAACCAGGGGGATCTTCCCTGGCTGATCCCTTGGTTATAATGAAGCTAGGGGAAAGAAAAGATCAAAAGCAAATAAAATTTTTAATTGATACAGGGGCAATGTGTTCGATTTTAAACACAGCTTTAACTCAGGTGGGAGAAGATTATATTATGTTTAAGGGAGCCACTGGCCAAGCTGAAAAGGCTTATTTTTGTGGACCACTAAAATATAAATCAGGAAAACTACTAGTAGGCTTGCATAAATTCTTATACATGCCTAATTCACCACATGCACTCCTTGGAAGAAATTTGTTTGAATAATTGAATGCAACAATCAGATTTGAAAAAGGGCAGGTTACTCTGGAGGTGGATACTCAAGAATATATTCAAATAATGAGGTTCCCATAGAAGGAAAAATCAGTGAAGATATCATCACCCAGGTGTAACCTGGTGTGTGGGCCACTGAGAAGCCAGGAAGAGCTAAGAATGCATCACCAGTAGAGGTAAAGCTAAAAGAGGGACAATGACCAGTAAAGATAAAACAATATCCCTTAAAAAGAGAGGGTGGGGAAGGAATCCAGCTGGTAACAGAAAAATTCTTGCAATGGGGTCTGTTAAGGGAATGTGAATCTGATTTGAACACTCCCATATTACCAGTTCACAAACCTGATGGAACGTACAGAGTAGTCCAGGATTTAAGAGCAGTCAATAGAATAGCAGAGGATTTATCTCCTGTAGTAGCAAACCCATACACTTTGTTAACAGTACTGACACCTTAACTAACCTGGTTTACTGGTTTAGATTTGAAAGATGCTCCCTTTTGCCTCCCTCTCTATGAAGCCAGCCAAAAGATATTTGCCTTTGAATGGAAAAGTGGACAAAGGACCCAGCTCACTTGGACTGTACTGCCTCAAGGATTCAAGAATTTCCCCACCATATTTGGCAACCAACTCGCCAAGGATCTCGAGTCTTGGGAAACCCCACCCGGGAAGGGGAGACTGCTACAATACAGAGATGACATCCTGATCACCACTGAGACAGAAGACACTTGCATGCCTTGGACGGTGAGTCTCTAAAACTCTTTGGGGCTCCAAGGGCACCGAGTGTCTAAGAAGGAAGCCCAGGTAATGCAGCAGGAAGTCACTTACTTGGGGCATGAAATTAATGTGGGGCAAAGAATTGTGGGGCAAGCCTGAAAAGAGGCTCTATGCCAAATACCAAAACCACAGACTGTAAAAGAATTGAGAACTTTCCTCAGAATGACTGAGCGGTGTCGCCTTTGGATCTATAATTACGAGTTGCTTGTTCAACCCCTGTATGCACTGATCAACTCTGAACAGAAGCATCTGCAATGGGACAAACAGGCCACATGAGCCTTGGAACAACTGAAAAAGGCCCTGATGTCAGCTTCAGCTCTGGGACTCCCTGAACTGGGTAAGCCTTTCTTTTTGTTTTCTCATGAGAAACAGGGAATCGCCCTGGGAGTATTGGCACAAGATTTCGATTTAGATATCACAGAGCAGTCACCTACATCTCCAAGCAATTGGATGTGACCACAAAAGGATAGCCAGGATGCCTGGATGTGGTAGCAGCAGTAGTGATAAATATCCAGGATGCTTGAAAATTCACTTTGGGACAAAAAATGACTGTGTTGGTGTCCCATACAGTGTCTGCAGTATTAGAAATGAAGGGCAGGTAGTGGCTTTCTCCACAGAGGTTCCTGAAATACCAATCCATACTGGTAGAACAGGATGGTGTGGAGATTGTGATCACTAACATTGTCAATCCAGATTCTTTCCTCAGTGGAAACACAGGAGAACGAGTACACCATGACTGCTTGGAAACCATTGAAGCAACATCCTCAAGCTGCCTGGATTTGAAGGATGTTCCTGTGGAAGATGCAGAGGACTGGTTCATGGACAGAAGCAGCAATGTCCTGAATGGCAAAAGGCATGCAGGATATGGCATCTCCATCAGCCATGAGGTAACAGAGTCAGAACCATTGCCTGTCAATACCTCTGCACAAAATGTGGAAATCGCCTTGACCCGAGCCTTGGAATTGACCCAATGTGAGAATGTGAACATAGACATGGATCCAAAGAACACATTGGGGCTGTGCATGCTTATGGAGCAATCTGAAAGGAAAGGGGGCTACTGAACTCTCAAAAGAAAAACCCTGAACATGCAGAAGAAATTCTGAAATTGCTGGAGGCAGCACAGCTCCCAAAGAAAATAGCAATTATGCACATCAGAGCACATCAAAAGGCATACTTGGAATCAGAAAAAGGAAATGAGCTGGCAGACAGGGAGGCAAAAGAAGCAGCAAAAAGAGAGGTACAATTGGAAGGAGCTCTAATCCCAGACAGGAAAATCTCCCTTGAGGGTAAACCAAATTATGCCAAAGAGGATCTGAAGCTAATTCCAAATTTGGATGAGACATACAGTAAAGAGGGTTGGGCCCCTACCCCAGAAGGAAGGGTAATCATACCTGGCCATCTAATATGGTTTGTAATAAGGGAGGAGCATAGGAAAAGACACTGGGGACCAGAGACTGTGTATGAACACTTAAATCACTACATCATGGCTAGAAATTGATACACTACAGTGAAGCAGGTAACTCAACAATGTGATCTCTGCCTCCAGACTAATCCTAAAAACAAAGCTAGAAATGGGTGAAATTGAGAAGGGAAATGTACCTGACCAATTATGGCAAATAAGACTTCACAGAACTCCCAAGAAAAGGGGGGTTTTGTTGTTTACTGGTATTAACTGATACCCTTTCAGGATGGCCTAAGGCTTTCCCTGCTACAACTGCTAAGGCCAGACAAGTGGTCAAGGCATTAGTAAAAGAGATAGAATCACGATTTGGGGTTCCAGCTGCCATTTCTTCAGATAGAGGGCTCCATTTTATTGCAAAGGTGGCACATCAGGTTAGTAATAGTTTAGGTATAGATTGGCAATTACATACCCCATATCATCCCCAGTCAAGTGGACAAGTGCAGAAGATGAATCATTTAATCAAACAGCAAATTGTTAAATTAGGACAGGAGGTCAATCTGCCCTGGCCTCAATCCCTTCCTTTAGCCCTTTTACACATCCCAACTAAACCAAGGGCAAAGGAAAGGCTGAGTCCTTTTGAGATCCTGTATGGGCGACCTTATGCAATACAGAAGGGAACATCAGCACAAATAGGGGAAGAAACTATAACAGAATACATGGTGGCCCTAGGGAAACAACTCAGCAATATCAGGAAACATGTAGAAAGAAGCTGGTGTAGGGGATTGGATGGACCAGTACATAATGTACAACCTGGAGATTGTGTGTATGTGAAGTCTCTCACAGAAAAGACTTTGGAACCACAGTAGGAAGGACCATACCAGGTGCTCCTCACCTCCTTCACTGCCATCAAGATCAGAGAACAAGCAGCATAGAGACATCACACTGGAATTAAAAAGGCTTCACAGTCACCATGGAGAATCAGGCAGGTGCAGCCTGGAAAGCTGTGGCTCTGATGATCATAGCCATGGCTATGGCAGACATGTGTGCAAGACCTCCTATATACAATGGAACTGGCATTTATGTGTGTCAGGGGAAAGCTTCTGACTTTGACTCTCCTAAGTCTCTGTGGCAGGTGTTCCAAATATCAAACACAACTGTCTGGCCAGGGAAAGATGTCTGGGGATGCAAATTTGCATTTGTTCAGGACGGATTCCATCAGGGACTTCTAAAACCCATTCAAATTGGTACTGAATGTTGTGACACATGCTTCACTAACTGTTCTGAATTCAGGCTTAAAATAGAGGGATGTGAAACCAAGGCTTTTAGAATTCAACCATGAGGGAACTGTGCTACATCTATCTGAACAGAGAACGTGGGCACAAGGGGTTAAAGGGAAGTGGCAGATTATTAACATAGAGCTATGTGCCACAAGAAAACAACTGAGGTTTGTATGTGAAGGAAATGTCAACAATGACCGAGATATCTGCCTGGATACACAACAAAGCATCTGTCTCTTCAGAATCCATTCAGTCAACCAGACAACCTTGCTGGTATATATAGATCAGGGTTGTGTATGCCTCAGAACAGCATGCCCCACCATAAGAGTGGACGAGCTCATTATAAAGGAAACACAATCTGATTTGTGCATTTGTAACTTGGTCAAAATTGAGGGGTGCAATTTCTCCTATTGGGCACCTGTTGTATCACATCAGTATATAAAGGCAAACATGGCAACTGTGCAGGATGTAATGTCTGTGCCCAGAAGAATGAATCTCACTCTAGTTACAGAGCTACTAAAACACTGAGATCTTCAGGAAATTCTGAACGAAATGAGAAGTATGGGAAAGAAGATCTTGATCACAATAGACCATGAGACAGACTATAAGGAGACCATAGAAGGTTGGAGAGAGACACATCTCACCACTGGTGGGATGTATTTTTTGGGTGGTCTCCTACTGTAGCAGGGTTTCTACACTGATTGTGTCATCTGATAGTAGTTTTGTTAGTTCTGATTAGTTAAAGCTTTGTTCTTGGTTATGATTTTCTGGAATTTGAAACAGTCACAAAGAATGGCTACAATGCCTATCCTGTTATGGAATCAACTAGGTAAAGACAGTCATAGAGAGTATGATAGGTATCTTAGAAAGCAAAAGAATTTGCATCATTTGGGAGAAAAAGGGGGAAATGAGATGGGGAACATCTATGGATTTGAAAATTCAGAATTTTAAAAGCCTATAATTTGCTTAAGCAAGAGGAGGGGAAATAGAGCACATAGCTTAACCGTATGTAACAAACCAGATAGGAACTTAGGTACCAGGAAAAAAACATTAAGGTATATTGCAAAAACTCAGCAAAGCAAGACCTGGCTATTGTACAAACCCAACAGAACAGAAACCTGTGGCTCCAGAAACCAGCCAGGACCAGCCAGGTGGTTTTGAGTGGGACAAGCTGACCTGAGGGAAAGCCAAACCTCCACTGCACCTGCCCAGAAGCAGAGGTCAAACAGCAATTACTGAGGAAGACATACAGCCTTCATCCCAAAAACCACCAAACACAACCTCCAGGAGAGGTGGCAGCTAGTTATGATACAAAGCAGGAGAAGGTGGAGATGGGTGGGCAGGGAGGTGTGGGCTTGTGGATCAATGAGTATTTATACCTGGAACCTGTCTTGACCAGGTACACGTGGTTTGGAGGAAATATCCCCCCAGGTGTCCCAGCTGGCAATGAAACACTCTCTACAATTTCAGTATCAAGTCCTGATTCCTGAAATCAGGAAAGGTCCAGCAGCTGTGTTGGTTCTGCAGAGCAAAAATGGCCCCTGGTTCCATGGGACCCCAGTGTCACAACTGACTCCTTGCTTCCCTGTCACTCCCTCAGTGTCAAAATGGCCCCTTCGCTCCAACAGAACACAAAGGTTTTGTATAAATATTGAGCAAATCCTGCTTAACACACCTGGGAACATCTGTCTGCATTCAAAAGTGAGATTAAAGGTGAGGGTGGCACCAGCAGCTTCCATCTACAACAATGACCCAGGGAAAAGACAGGGACAGAGAATTCAGCTGAAAGACTCAGAATTCTGCTTACAGAGATCATTGCTGGTCACACTGTCCCTCGTAGGAAGGTGACATCATTCCAGACAGCCTGGACTGAGCATGTGGTTCCTCAGTGGGGTTTGTTGTTCAGGAAAGCTGCTCAGGCTTTTCCATTTTTCCTCACAAACAGGAAAATTTCTCCTGGGCCTGTGTGCAGGCAGAGCCCTGAGGAGAGCAGGTGGGACATGGTGCAATGGGCTGGGACAGCCAGCTGCAGAGCTCAGGGGACAAGGTTCTGCTGCAGGGCACAGGGATGTCAGTCCCAGGTGGGCAATGTCAGACATGGTGAGGCTGGGGGTGAGGAGCAGGTTGTTCAAACAGGGGCAGCCAAAAAGGGGCTCATTCTTCTGTGTGCCCAAACTTCCTAAGGAAACATTCAGCATCAACATCACCTGGGGAATGCTTCTATCCTCTTTTCTGAAATTAAAAACTAAAAAAATACTCACTTTATTAAAGAAAAAAAAGTTACAAGGTGCACTTTGAAATCCGTCCTCATTAACAAAACTCCAAACGGACTCCAAGCAGCTGCACAACCCCTGATAACTTGAAGACAACTGGAAGAAGACAAGGTGCTCCTGAGGACTTTCTCTATTTTAATGATCCCCACAGTGGATTTGGGGCTGTGTCCAGGACCCTCAGGCACTGAGAGAAGGTTGAAGAAGCTGCTCAAGGAGTCAGAAGCAAAACTCCAAGTCCCTTGGAGCATCACTGGCCCCACTGAGGGCAGGGAGTGCCAAAGGCTCCCCAGGGACTGGTGAGAGCAGATCCTTGAGGGCAGGATTGCAGGAGCCCGAGGCTGTGAGCAGGGAACTGCAATGCTGAGCAAGGCCTGGGCTGGGTGGAGGAAGCAGAAAGGCCAAGGCCTGAGCCCAGGCCTGGCCCAGCAGGGCCTGTCCCTCACGGGTGGCTCGGGGCTGTTGCTGGGGCAGTGGGATGGCAGGGGCAGCAAGGACAAATGTCATCAAGCTGCAAGCCCTGCCAGCCTCCTGAGGGAGGGCCGAGGCAGAAGCAAAGTGCAGCCCCTGCCAGGAAAGTTCCTTCTGTGGGGCTGCAGAGGCCCTGCCCGAGCCCAGGGCACAAAGGCCTGGGTGCCTCTGGCCCTGCCAGCCCTGCCCAGCCCTTGGCCATCTCTCCTGCAGGCTGTGCCCCCTGTGCGTGCTGCTCCTGTGCCCTGGCCGGCTGCACACGCCCATCTCGCTGTCCCCCCCAGCATTTCTCAGCCCAGCATTGCTGTGCCCTCCCTGGGCTCCCTGCACCCAGCGCTGCCGGCTCCTGGCACACAGAGCCATGGCATGGCCCAGCCTCACGCTGGGACACCTCGGGCACCAACATTCTGCCCTGGGAGGGACTTTTCTGTTTCCTCACCTCCAGGCTGAACCTTCCAGGCTGCACTTTGGGGAGGTTTCTTTCTCTTCCCACTCCACAGGAAAGCTCTGTGTCCTGCTGTTCACAAAGAGAGAAGGGCTGGTGGGATATGTGGTGGTCAGAGGCTGTTTGGCCAACAATGACTATGAAATAATACAGCTTTTAAATTTTGTGTGAAAGAGGATGGGACATCAACAAAAACTCTACACTGGACGTAGAGGGAGCAGACTTTGGCCTATTCAAATTCAGATTTGGGGATAACAGAATCAGGTGCTGATTTCTTTAAGGGAAATAGCCTTTTAAAACAAAGAGATCCAGGCAAGATGGAAACATTTCAACAAAGAAATGTTGAAGGACCAAGAGCAGCCTGTCCCTATGCCCCAAAAAGTGACCTAGCAAGGAAAAAGACTGGCCTAGCTAGGCTTCCATGTAGTCAGGGAAAAAAGAAGGCACATCAACTTTGGAGAGAGAGGAAGACAACTCAGGAAGTGTTTAAGGATGTTGTTCAGTCATGCAGAAAGAAAAGGAGAGAGCTGAACGTTTAATTATAACTTAACCTGACAACATCTGTGAAGAAATCATGAAAAATATTTTTATAAATATATTAATTACCAAAGCAGGGACAAGGAGAACCTCATCTTTTATTGGATATGGGGGTGAATGTAGTAACTAAAGATGAGAAGAGGTTTGAGGTACATCAGGACTTTGCCTGAGTTTTCAACACTAAGACAGGTTGACCTCAGGACAAGTGTTCTCCTGAGCTGGCAGATGGGGACAGGGAGCAGAACAGACCCCTGTAATCCAGGAGGAAGCATCTGGGGATCTGCTGAGCCACTCAGATGCTCACAGGTGTATCTGGCACCAAATGGGATCCATCCTAGGGGGATGAGGGAGCTGCTGAATGAGCTCCCCAAGCTGCTCTCCATCATTTCTCATCAGTGCTGGCTCAGCAGGGAGGTGCCAGAGGACTGGAGGTGCCAATGTGAGCCCATGCCCAAGAAGGGCTGGAAGGAGGATGTGGGGAACTGCAGGCCTGTCAGCCTGACCTGGGTGCCTGGTGAGGTGATGGAACAGATCACCCTGAGTGCCATCACAGGGCACCTACAGGATGGCTGAGGGATCAGAGCCAGCCAGCGTGGATTTCAATATCTGCATTGATGATCTGGATGAGGGCATTGAGTGCAGCATCAGCAAATGTGCAGATGGCACCAAGCTGGGTGTGAGTGTGGATATGCTGGAGGGTAGGAGGGTTCTGCAGAGGGAACTGGACAGGCTGAAAAATCATCAGAGGACAAGGCAGCCAGACTTTTCTGTCCTGGATACTTTTGTGTGGACGCAATCCTTGGATGGATGGAATTTTAGATGTAGAATCCCAGTTTTGGCCATTGACATTTAGGTGAGAAGGGCAGTTCTTTTCCACTGTAATGCAAGTACAGAGCCCCAGTGTTTGGTGGTAGATGAGAGACGGCCCTCAGGAGGCCAAGGCCAGCCAGCGCTGTCTGTCCTGGCAGTTTTTGTCTGGGAGGACCCTTGCATATGGGGAACTCTTAGGGGGAGTAGCAATTTCAGCCTTGGGCACCTGGAAAGAGGGATGGTTCTTTTCCATGGGAAGGAAAGCACAGAGCCCCAGTTCTCCAGGGGCTGATGAGCAGCAGCCCTCAACATGCCAGGAACAGCCAGACCTGAGAGGTGGCCCCCAGGAGGCCAAGCCATCCAGATCTGTTCCATGTCCCCTTGGTTCCATGGGACCTTGTAGTGTCACAATGTTCTCCTTGCTTCTGCAGTGTCACAATGAGGCCCTGCAGGGTCACAATGGCCCTTTGGTTCCCCACAGTGTCACAATGGTCTCCATAGGAAGAAAACAACCAAGCCCCAGTGCTGCAGGGGCAGATGTGGAGCAGTCACCAGAGGCGAAGGACAGACAGACTTGATGGTGTTTGCAGATTTTTTGTGGGAGTAATCCCCAGATATACAGAATTTTAGAGGTGGAATACCAATTTCAGAAATGGACATCTGGAGGAAAAGGACAGTTCTTTTGCAGGGAAGCACGGAATACCAGTGTTTCAGGGGCAGATGAAAGATGACCATCAGAGGCCAAGGCCAGGCAGACCTTTCTGTTCTGACAGTTTTTGTCTGAAAGCAATCCTTCGATATAGGGAATTTCAGAGATGGAATCCAAATTTTGGCCGTATCTGCACTGATAAAAGGGACATTTTTTTTCCCTAGGAAGGAAAGCACAGAGCCCCAGTGTTTCAAAGGCAGATGAGAGCCAGCCCTCAGGAAACCAAAGCCTGCCTGACTTGTCAGTCATGGCAGCTTTTGTCTGGGAACAATCCTTGGATATAGGGAATTCTGGAGGGAGACTCCCAATTTTGGCCACGGGCACCTGGAGAAGGACGGTTCTTTTCCACAGGAAGGAAAGCACAGAGCCCCAGTGTTTCAGGGGCAGATGAGCAGTGGTCCTCGACATGCCAAGGTCAGCCAGACCTGTCAGGTGGCCCCCGAGAGGCCCAGCCAGCCAGACCTGTTCCATGCTCCCTTGGTTCCATGGGGCCCCACAGTGTCACAATATTCTCCTTGATTCCAGGAGTCCCTGTATTGTCACAATATTCTCCTTGTCACAATATTCTCCTTGCTTCTGTAGTGTCACAATGGCCCCTTGATCCATAAGTTCTTGCAGTGTCACCATGGCCCCTGGGCTCCATGAAGCCCCACTGTGTCACAATGGCTCCTTGGTTCTCTGGGCCCCACAGCTTCATCACTGACCCTTGGTTCCACTGGGGTCCTGAGTTTCACAGGGGATTTCACCCCCTGATTCCATGAGGCACCGGAGTGTCACAATGGTCTCTTTGGTTCCATGAGGTTCCATGGTGTCACCATGGTGTCCTTGGACCTGTATTGTCACAACGCCCCCTTGGTTCTGTACTGTCAGCAATGGTTCCTTTGTTCCACTGAGGCCTTGATGTGTCACAATGGCTCCTTGGTTCCATCACATTCCATAGTGTCACATACAGAAAATCACGCTATGAAAAGCCAGTGTCCATTAAGGAGACAGGGGAGTCTGCAACTTTATTTCAGTAAAGGGAAAGAGTCCACCAGGGCACACGCTCATGCAGTTTTCACTCTGAGGTTCTGGACGCAGCAGCCTCCTTTATCCTCAACTCCCAGGTGCACATTGCCCTCTTCCTTTCCCCATTGGCTGAGGTACTAGGAAGGTACAGCATTCCCAAATTGCCTACCCCATATCCCCCCTTGAACCTGTCATTTTACCCCAAAATTCATAAACTCAAGCTCATGCAGACCCTTGTCTGTTTCCGGAGCCAAGCTGGCTGGGCTCTGTAATAAACCTGTTGCTTGTAGTTAGTAGAGAAATTAAGACCCATTTCAAAGATATTAACACCCATACTTTCAGTTCATTGAATTATCTTTAAAGACAACTTACTTGTCAGTCACAATGGACTCCTCAGTTCCATGAGTCCCCACAGTGTCACAACTGACCCTTGGTTCCAGGAGGTTCCGCAGTGTCACCATGGTGGCTGTCAGAGGCTGGATGAGATCGATGTCCCAGGCACCTTGGGATGCTCGGAATGCCCGTGTGGGGCCAGGGCCGGGTCAGGCCTTGGTTTGTGGTGGGACAGAGCCCCGCCCCCAGCCATGGCCTGGCACAGCTGCCAATCACACAGGAGGGGCAATGCTAACCCAGCTCTGATTGGCTGAGCTGTCCATCAATCACACAGCAGGGGCGGTGTTAACCCAGCTCTGATTGGCTGAGCTGTCAATCACACAATAGGGGTGATCTTATCCGAGCTCAGGTTCTCTTTCTATCGACCTTCTCTTCTGCTGTTCTTCTCTATTTCTTCTCCTTCTAATCCTGCTTACCTGGAAGATTTTTGGATACCTTAGCATCTTAATGGTTAAAGGTTTCTAGGTTAAATGACATGAATGAAGTTCATGATATGATGAGACACTTATTTCGAATTGGATCTTTTATTAAACCCTTTGCCAATTTTCCTTGATTGTCTATATTTTGCCAGTAAAATTTTGTGTCATTTGGACCTCTTAACTCAATTGGTTAGAGCATGGTGCTGGTATCACTGAGGTTGTGGGTCCAATCCCTGTGTGGGCCATTCACTCAAGAGCTGGACTTGATGATCCTTGTGGGTCCATTCCTACCAAGAATCTTCTTTGCATCTGACCATGTTGAGAATACCCGGCTGAGGTTTCTCCTGTGCACCAAACTTGACTAAAGAAACCTTTGGTCACCCTCAGCATTTCAGTGTTCTGGGGTGTTACAGCCCTGCAGGCTCACCATGGCCTCTTGTTTCCATCAGGCCCTGCTGTGTCACACTGGCCCTTGGTTCCATGAGCATCTGGAGTGTCCCACAGCTTGATGACATTTGTCCTTGCTGCCCCTGCCATCCCACTGCCCCAGCAACAGCCCCGAGCCCCCCGTGAGGGACAGGCCCTGCTGGGCCAGGCCTGGGCTCAGGCCTTGGCCTTTCTGCTTCCTCCAGCCAGCCCAGGCCTTGCTCAGCATTGCAGTTCCCTGCTCACAGCCTTGGGCTCCTGCAATCCTGCCCTCAAGGATCTGCTCTCACCAGTCCCTGGGGAGCCTTTGGCACTCCCTGCCCTCAGTGGGGCCACTGATGCTCCAAGGGACTTGGAGTTTTGCTTCTGACTCCTTGAGTACCTTCTTCAAACTCCTCTCAGTGCCTAAGGGTCCTGGACTCAGCCCCAAATCCACTGTGGGGATCATAAAAATACAGAAAGTTTTCAGGAGCACCTTGTCTTCTTCCAGTTGTCTTCAAGTTATCAGGGGTTGTGCAGCGGCTTGGAGTCACTTTGGAGTTTTGTTAATGGGGAAGGATTTGATGTGCATCTCATGACTTTTATGTTTGTAATCACATGAGTAGTTTTTCATTTTCCATTTTAGAGAAGAGCTGATAGAAGCATTTACCAAGTGATCTTGATGCTGAATGTCTCCTTAGGAGGTCTGGGCATGCAGAAGAATGAGCCCCTTGCGGACTGACCCTGTTTGGACAACCTGCTCCTCACCCCCAGCCTCCCCATGTCTGACATTGCCCACCTGGGACTGACATCCCTGTGCCCTGCAGCAGAACCTTGTCCCCTGAGCTGTGCAGCTGGCTGTCCCAGCCCATTGCACCATGTCCCACCTGCTCTCCTCAGGTTTCTGCCTGCACACAGGCCCAGGAGAAATTTTCCTGTTTGTGAGGAAAGAATGGAATAACCTGAGCAGGTTTCCTAAACAACAAACCCCACTGTTATGAATGATGTTCTATTTTTCCCAATTTATCAAGCAACAAGATTAAATTTAATAGTAAGTTTTTAATAGTAACAAAATGAATATAATCAAAGTATTGGAGATGAAAATTAAAGTATTGGAGATGAAACAATCAAAGTGCATATATTTAAGATTATACAAATTTTGGCAGTAAGTAATTTAGTATAATTGAGGTTCATATAAAGCATAAGCAAAACCGACCGGGGAGGGGCCCCCCTCCGACCGGGGATACGGGGAGTGGCTCCCATTCCTCACGTATCAAAGTATCCAGGCTAACAATCCCACTTATATACTGTAGGCTACAGAAGTTTCTAGAAAGCTCCTCCTAGTTTCTATTCCTAAAATCTACATCACTATGTGTACAGCGCATGCTCTACTAATGGGTTAGGGGGTCTCTCATCCTTTTGAGGGTCTTATTTCTGATGAAGGCTCATCGTCTTCATCAGTGACCGAGGTGTGACCCACAGGTAGCGCAGGCGCCCTGTGTGACTGAGCAGATGTTTTCCATAACAAGATTTTAATTGAGTCCCATGCCTGGAATCGTCCCATTTTGGCCTATTTCAAGGTCAAAACTTTCTATTTCTAGATGCTGCTTGTCAGACCTACGTCCTTCTACTATTCTTGTTTGACTTTCTTCCAACCTCCTTCTTCGACTCCCAACATCTGGAAGATGTCCTTTGCCCTGTCTCACCCATCTCCCCCCTCACTCTGTAACAATTGTCTTCTATTGATCTAAATACAATTTTTTTAATATAGTTACAACTTAATAGCACGAATCACATTTATCACAATTCCCCCATTTCTCTTTTTGATCATATTGATTCGTGCTCTAAAAAGTTGCTACTTGGTATTGTCTATATTTCTTCATACTAGCCTCCAATTTTTCTAACATTTCTCATGTGGCATCCAGCTTTTCACACTCCTTCTCAAGTTTGGTTAATATTTCTCATGCCAGGGTATTCTCTTTGCATTCAGTCACTATTTTCTTGATCTTTCTCCCTCGAGTGCAAGTGGATTGTGCTTTCAGTACCATCAAGGAATTTAATTTCCCTTTTGCTTTTGATTCTATATCCATGGGCATGGCTGTAAGTTGCATTCCTTGAATTACTGAGTGGATTAGTTTGATTAGACAGGATATCATGCAAGGTAGAAACAATAGTTCTAAAACAGAACATAATAGCATGAATCCCAATTTTTTTTTTTTCATTACACGCCTGCAGAAAGTTTATCCCACCAATCAGCTTTCAGAATTCCATTTTTGAAGTGGTACATGTGCCACTCTTTTAATTTTATCAGCAAGCTTTGTGATGGCCTCCCCATGATCATCTATTTCCACACAGCACTCAGATTCATTAAACCTCCCACAAACTCCTCCTTCTTCTGCCCATGGATAGTCTAGGGCAATTTCTTGCATCAAATTTGCAAAAAGGTTTTTATTTGAAGTTGGCAAATCCCAGTCGCCATAGTGCTGTTTTAATTGTTTATAAACCTCATTCAGTTCCCTTAACTCTTTCCCTCTGATCTTTTCCTATCCTTTTTTTTGTTTCTTTTTGTTTTTCAACTTCCATTATCATATTTTTCAAAACAAAAGAAAATTTTATATCTAGGACAAAGCTGATCATTGTTAGGATAAAGAGTTCACCCATTGAATCCTAAATTTCTTCTTACTCAATAGAATTTTTGACTTTTCACACAATTTTCTAAAAAGCTGGTACAATCGTAACAGGTAGCACTAACATGTGGCTGTGCCACAAAAACTGATTCCATCTTATCCTTGACCACAGGGATCAGGAATAGTTTGTTTCTTTACTGCTGGCTCTTGCATTGCTTGTCTTCTTGTAATTTGTTCCTGCATGGTCTGTTCTTCTTTGCTCCATGCTGTCTTATAGTTTTAGCCAGTTGCCAGGGGTATTATAGTAAGCACAATGAAAATAATTCTCAGGAATTTTAACTTTCTACCTGTCTCAAGGCCCCTTGGGTTGCAGCCAAGGGCCGAGATGTCCATCTTCTCGGTAGCAAAGTTTTTCTCCTGGGATTTGTTTCTTTTTGATACCCTTGGCCTCATAAGGTTCGTATGAGCTATTTTAACTTTTTCTGTTCCAAAGATGGCACAAAGTATTCGTAGTTCTGCAGCACTGCCTTATCTCTCTCCCTAGATTGATCAGCTATTTTTCCTAATTCATTAAAGCTCCAGAGATATGCCAACTACAAGATTTGTTTTCACATAACTTGTCCCAATGGCATTCAAAAAAAATCACTAAATTTTTTTTTAAAAGTTAGCTGTTTACATACACAACTTAAACAAACCAATTGTCTTTTTTTTTTTTTTCACTCTAGTTACTCTTCACTACAAATTAAAACAACAGGTACAAATAACACAAATTTATGGACAACCCTTTAAGCCATGGTTAGTACCTTCCCAGTGTGTTAATTATGTTTTTGACCCTCTTAATAGCAGGTGTTACCAGTCTCTTTTTCTGGAGTTGTAGTTCTTCAAATAAATCAGTTAATGTTGACTGTTAGAGGCTCTTGGAGAAATTTTTCAATCCTCCTGAGCTGTTTCCATTGATCAACGAGGTGTCTGATTCTTTCCCATCAGAGCTGTTCTGCCTTCAGGTTCAATGAGGTTGCAGTTGGCAGCCAATTCAGGATGTCCAGATTTTGATAATGCACCTCTCAAAACAACTTCAAACTGGTATTTTAAACAGCATTGCCATAAAATAACATTTTTTTATCACACATACCAAAACCACATCCCCCCTTGGTCCCAAAGTACAGTGGTTCTATGCTAACTTTATATAGACTGTAGCCTTTGGCACCCAGCACACTCCTTAGCTTCACCATGGATTTATTACAATTTTATTGAGTAATTTGTTTCCTAATTTCAAATATTGTTATACACCCATAACATTGTTTTAAAAAATGGTCACAAAGTGCTCTCGTGCCCCAGTGAATCCCCCCATGCGAGCTGCCTGGGATCTGTCGGGCCAAAGGTCCCGGCCCCACTCTTCTACCGTGGGCAGAAGAATCCATCCTTCTTCCAGGGTTACCCCCAGCTTCTTCACAGCCTCCACTTCTGCCAAGGAAAAGCATGGTGCCCCACCCTGTGCTTCTGCTTCCCCAAAAGCCACACTCACACTGCTGCTTTCTCCCAGGGCTTCCCCCTGCTTCATCATCAGCCAAATTGTTTCCTCTTATTTTATGATGCTTGTATCCCCAAATAGTCTGTTCTGTTGGTGTTGAATATTGAATTCTGCAGCTTTAAGACTGATTCCAAGAGTGAAAGAGGGGAGAAAAAGTGCAGAATTAGTTATCAGAAACTACAATGACTCCCCCACATTCCTACTCACAGACTTAGTTGTCTGCAGTGGACAGAGGGAGAGAACTCTCTTTTGCTTTTGGGTTAATTTTTTTTTTCTAACCAATTAAAGTAAAAAAGTTCCTTTTTTTTTTTTTTTTTATATTTTGTTGAATGATTCAATCCTGCTCTGCACTAAAAACCCAAGAAAGCACTGGAAGCTCACACTGTAGCCCACCAGGCCTGGCCTGGGCCATGGCATTTCCCAGCACCGAAGGAACTGACTAAGTAAGTCAAGCTGCAACTCATAAAAAACTCTTTTGAATCTGTCATCTCTTTGAAACAACAAGAAGTTTTGCTGTTTAATATTGTTCATTTTTATACCGAAAAGTGTTTTGCCTGTTAAATAAACAGTTTTCTTTTTTTTTTCTCTTTTCCCCACTTGTCTCCGAGGTAATATTTTTCCCCTAACCAACTAGAAAAGAAAGACTGCTTAAATTTGTTTACTAGAAAAACCTTATTTAAAAGTTCCCCCCCAAATTTACCCTAAACTAAAACAAAGTCCCTGTGTGTACTAAAAATATGATTTCTTCATTTTGAGAATCTACTTTCAGCTTTATCAAGGGCTCTTCTTTTGTTTCGGTCCTCATTAAATAAATGAGCCCCTGACCCTTCTAGTCTTCTTGAAGCATTTTTTTATTTTGCTGCCTTTTTTTGCAGATTTTTTTTTGTATATGTCCTTTTTTTATTACAATAGAAAGAAATGGTTCCTGTACCCTTAGAGACAGGATAAGAATTTTGTAAATGTCCTTTTTTGTGACAAGAAAAGCACATAGGTCTTGTGTCCGCAGAAGTAGGACCTGATTTTTCTTTCTTCTTTTTATTCTTTCCTGATAAATTCTTTGTGTTTGTGGCTGCTTGTATTTCTTGGACTGCTGCCATTAGAATCCTGGCTTTTATTTTTTTTTCTCATCTCTTATAACATACACTTCGTGTCCTTCCTTTAACAACTCCTGAAGCCCCCTATCCTGCCAATTTTCTAATTTCTTCAGCTTTTTCCTGATGTCCCCCCAGGACTTAGCTACAAATTGTGTTTTCAAAAGGACCTGCCCTGCTGGTGTATCGGAGTCCATGCTGGAGTATAATTGCAAATCCTTTCTTAATCTCTCTAACCATTCTGCTGGGGACTCATCTTTCCCTTGGTGTTCACTCTGAGCTTTCCCTATGTTTTGTCCCCTTGGCACTGCTCCCCGAATTCCTTGGATAATCATCCAAATCCCTCATATTCTGCCTGTGTTCCACCTCCTGATTATTCCAATTTGGATCTGCCATAGGCCATTTCTGATCTCCCTGGTCTGGGCCCTGATGATCTCTATTCCAGGCCTGTATTCCTGGCTGTCTAATCATTTCTCTCTTCCACTGTAAACAAGATTCCTAAAATAGACTGCAATTCCACCCAGGTGTAAATATTCGGCCCTAAAAACTGATCTAGTCTCTCTGCTACTCCAGTAGGATCTTCTAGCATTTTTCCCATCTCTTTTTTAAATTCCCTGATGTCCTCAGTGTTAAGGGGAGCACTCATGTAACCAATAGGTCCCTGTCCTGGGGCCAGATTTGCCATTGGAACCTCTCTAAGAGGGTATAATCTATCTTCCCTTCCTGCTCCCTTGTCCTTTTTGTCACTTTCTTCCTCATGTCCCCTTCTGCCTCTAGCTCTGTGTGCTACTGGCTCATCCTGCATAGGGGGTTGTTGGGGGTTGAATTTTTCCCTTTTCTTCCTGTAGAATTTTTCCCATTGTTATGCTAAGTATTTGTGGCTACTCCCTAGCTAGTAACAGTTTCTCTCGAAGGGGTTAGGGAGAGGGGGAACACCAGAAAAGGAGAGGTGGGGCAGCTGCCTGCTCTCCCTGGCTCTCTCGCTCACTCGTGAAGTCGGAGGAAGACGGCTGGTGCTGCTACCCAGCACCCTTCCCACAATCCCAATGCCGGGAGCCACGTTCCTGCTGTCAGACATCGCTCTGCTGCCTTCCCACTTCACCCTCCTACCTCTGGACACTCTGCTGAGCACCACGACCGACACCATGAAGGGGGAGTCGCTCCCCCATCCCTCTCAGCCCTGGGCCACTGCCGCCATCACCCAGCCCTCTTCAACTGCGCGGGACCTGCCCTGCCCACAGCACCGGTAACTGAGCACAGGGATGGTGGGCCTGTGGCCAAAAAGGACTGGAACTGAGCTATACTGTTCTGTTTTGCTGTCAATTTTTATAGCTGTTGTTTCTTTTGTTTGCCTTGGTATATATATTAGTAAAGAACTGTTATTCCTACCCCCATATCTTTTGCCTGAGAGACCCTGATTTCAAAACTATAATAATTGGAAGGGAGGGGGTTGCACTCTCCATCTCAGGGAAGGGGGTCTTGCCTTTTCTTAGCAAATACCGGTTTTTCAAACCAAGACAGTTGGGCTTGACCACCAGGCTTGGCCAGGAATGGCAGGGTGGGGCAACCCCACAGCTCCAGGCATAGGGCAAACTGCTCTACTCAGCTCTGGCAGGACATAGCTGAATTTTGGCATGGCCTGGGTAGACGAGTCTTCCCTGGCCATCCTGGAAGTTTGCCAGGGGCTTGATTGTTTGAATTTCTGTGAGTTACATTATCCAAGTGCTGGCACCACCCCAGGGAAGCCTCAAACGTAACTGGCACAGGGCATTGCCCTGGCAGTGAAAATGTCTTGGCTGTGAGCAGCAGAGCAGAGAGAAAGCAACTGGCCCAGGCAGCTGCTGCCACAGGGACACAAACTCTGGTGCCCAGGACAGTCCCAGGGTGGCCATAAGGGTTTTCAGATGGACACAGAGCAGTTATAGAACATGTTGGGGAGAAAAGAATATTCTGTTCCAAGGAAGATGCAGAGAAAAAAGTCCTGTGCAGCTCATTTCCCATAGGAGGTGACACTGGTGTCCCAGAGGGAATTGGCCATGGCTTTAGGGACAGCAGTGCACATGGAGCCCTGGTGAAGCAGAGAGAGATTGAGCAGGAAGAAGTCCCTTGGGTGTATATTTGGTAATTGCAGACTCTCACAGGGATGATGAGGCCGTTGCCCAGAAAGGCAGCCTGGGCGATGCCCAGGAAGAGCCCCAAGGGCAGGAGCTGCAGCTCTGGTGGGTCTGCAAAGGCCAGGAGGAGGAACTGGGTGCTGGAGCTGATGTTGGACAACTATTGGAGCAAATACTCAAATGAGAGCTTTGAAGGCCGAAGTGGAGCAGGGTTCCATGTGAACAGCAGTTGAACATGGGTCAGTCGGTCCTAAGTGATAGGCGAGCGCCGTTCCGAAAGGGAGGGCGATGGCCTCCATTGCCCTCAGCCAATAGAAAGGGAGTCGGGTTCAGATCCCCGAATTCGGAGGGCCAGAGACGGGCGCCGTGAGGTGCCCAGTGCGGTGACACAACCCATCCCGGAGAAGCTGGCGGGAGCCCCGGGGAGAGTTCTCTTTTCTTTGTGAAGGGATGGGCGCCCTGGAATGGGTTCGCCCTGAGAGAGGGGCCCACACCTTGGAAAGCGTCGTGGTTCCAGCGGCGTCCGGTGAGCTCTCGCTGCCCCATGAAAATCCAGGGGAGAGGGTGTAAGTCTCGCTCTGGGCCGTACCCATATCCGCAGCAGGTCTCCAAGGTGAACAGCCTCTGGCATGTTGGAACAATGCAGGTATGGGAAGTCAGCAAGCCAGATCCTCAGGCTTAGGATTAGTTCTAAGGGCTGGGTTGGTCGGGCTGGGGTGAGAAGGGGGCTGGGTGAGCACTGTGGCTGGACGAGGCTCCGCACACAAGTAAGTGTGCTCCGCATGGCCTGCCCAGGTACTGGGGCATGCGCGTGTGTGGAGGTGAAGCCGGATGCGCACTGGGCCCTTCCTGTGGATCGCCCCAGCTTCAGCGAGTGCTGCTCGCCCCTCCCGTCCTGCCCTTCAGTGTGCCGTCATCGCCGTGTGCCACCGCCTTGTCAGTTCCCGCTGGCAGGGTTCACGCCATTTGCGGCCGGCATGTGCGGCCATGGCTGGTGTCAGCCAAGCGATTCCTGCCGGGGAGGGTCTCTAGGGGGAATTCCCAGGCTGGCACCCCACCTCAGCCAGTGCCTAGCAGCCGGCTTAGCACTGGTGCAGACCAGGGGAATCCGACTGTTTAATTAAAACAAAGCATCGCAAAGGCCCGAGGCAGGTGTTCACACGATGTGATTTCTGCCCAGTGCTCTGAATGTCAAAGTGAAGAAATTCAATGAAGCGGGGGTAAACAGCGGGAGTAACTATAACTCTCTGAGGGCAGCTTTAGAGAGTCAGGTTACAAACTGGGCTTGGCTGCGGAAGTCACACCTCCTCGTGGTCCCGCTGGACACCCGTAAAGGGTGACCGAGTTGACTTCTGCCCCAGTGTGAGCGAGGGTGTCGTATCGGCCTCTCCCTGTGGCTTGGATTCGCCACCCAGCGGTAGTCTCACAACTTTGCTGAAACCACAAATTAATTGGCACAGCTTCAGAGCTGCTGCCCAGAGCCTTGTCCACGGGCTACAGTTGGACACAGTTGGCAGTGTGGGAGAGGGCCACCTGCTGACTTTGACCACCCTCACTTGATCTTGACAGTTACTAGTTTTTACCAGTCTTGACAATGGTCCAACTACTGGCTTTGCAGTACATATCAACAGCTACTCAGACAGACCCTTCAGATCTGTGGGTCCAAAAAGCCAACATTCCATCTCTTCCCCCTGCCATACACAATGATGAAGGATTCGATCTGGTGAGTTTGGAGTTTATGAACTCCACCTATTCTGACACAGGTAGACTCCATCTAGGTATTGGTCAGGTGGGATTGGCTGATTTTCCTGAGCCATATGAGACCTCGCCCATTGGGTTGGCTCAGGAACTTAACTCTGAGTGCAGAGTGAGAGCGAGTGAAGAGCCTAGTACACCCATTGCTCTTCAAAAAACCAATAAGGGCGAGCCATTACTAAAAACACCCATTCTGTCCGTTAAGGATAAAGACCTGGCTTGTCCTAGTTGAGACATCCATTTCACCAGGATGTCAGGATTAGTCGAACATCTGCTGAGAAATCACGGACAGAAAAAGATCATTTTCCAATGTCCGAAGTGCGGTAAACAAAATCTCAATTGCCGCAGCATACAATGTCATATCCCACGATGCAAAGGGACAGTGTCTTTGGTTCCAACAGGTGACTGGACGTGTGAGGTATGCCAGAGAAGTTTTAACTCCAAGATTGGCCTGGGACAACATAAGAGATTGATGCATCCCTTTGAGAGAAATAAAGAGCGAATTGTGGCCTCCCATCCAAAGGAAACATCACAGAGAGGGGCCCACAACAAGGTGTGGTCAGAGAGTGAGGAAGCGCTAGTAAGACAGCTGATAACAGAGTACGCCGGGTGCAAGAATGTAAACCTAAGAATTGTGGAGTGATTGCCAACAAAAACAACTAAACAAATAAGGGATAAAAAGCACCTTTTGATAAAGGCCCCTTCCAAGCACTCACAAGAGGTGAAAGGACAGAAGTGCATGAGGTGAATTCTAGGATGGAAGTGCAAAAAAAGGCCTCCCAGGAGATGGAACTGCCGAGGGGAAATGAATTGAAGCTCCATTATCACGATGCCATCAGAGAGAAATTACCGGCGCACGAGTTACCCAACTGTCGAAGAGCCTTCAAGAAGGTTCTAAAGGGAAAAGACCCGCAAAAGGCAGTGAATAAGTGCTATAAGGAGGTCCTTGAGGGTCCAGAGAGTAATTGTCATGATGGAAAATCTTCCCAAAAAGCAAAGTCGAAGAAAGCCCGAAGACAGAAAGCATCCAAGTCAACTAACTGGATGCACAAGATAGCTATCAAAAGAGGAAAATATCTAAGATTCCAAAAAATGTTCCACTTACAGAGGGGAAGACTTGCAAGAATCATCCTGGATGATGTGGAAGATTTGCAATGCCAGATACCATCTAACACAGTCCACGCAGCGTTCAGATCCAGATGGGAAACAACGGTAGGGTTCAGGAGTCTTGACTCTTTCCCACCTCATGGGAAAGCTGATAACACCGCCTTTCAAGCTCTGATCACCCGGAAAGAGATTGAGAAAAACATCAAGGAAATGAGTAAGAGATCTGCTCCCAGGCCAGATAAGATTACTTTGGGTCATCTGCTTAAAAAGACACAAAGTTTTCTATGTTGATGGAGATCTTCAACCTCTGGTTTATATCTGGGACGATCCCCAATACGCTGAGGGGCTGCCGGACAGTCCTAATCCCAAAATCCAGCGACGTTGCCAAGCTGGGTGACATCAACAACTGGAGGCCCATCACCATTTCATCTACGGTGCTGAGGTTGTTCTCCAGAATCATAACAGCAAGACTGGCCAAAGCGTGTCCCATTAACCCCAGACAAAAGGGGTTCATAAGGGTGTCGGGATGTTCAGAAAATCTCAAGCTGTTACAACTTGTGCTTAAGCATGCAAAACGGGAGCACTGTGACCTAGGAGTTGTGTTTGTGGACATTGCAAAGGCTTTCGGTACCGTCTCCCGCCAGCATATCATCACGGGTCTTGAGCAAAGGGGAGTCGATCCCCATATTATCCATCTCATTAAAGACATGTATAAAAACACAACCATGTATATCACTATGAAGAACGAACAGACCGAGAGTATCAACATCCTCTCAGGTGTAAAGCAAGGTGACCCCATGTCTCCTCTGCTGTTCAATCTGGCTCTTGACCCCCTGCTGTGCAAGTTGGAGAAAGAAGGTAAAGGGTTCCAGCGAGGCAAACTAAGAGTTACAGCAATGGCCTTCGCCGATGACCTAGTACTACTCAGTAATTCCTGGGACGGTATGTGTGAGAACATCAAAATCCTGGAGACCTTCTGCGATCTAACGGGACTCCAAACTCAGGGGAAGAAATGTTATGGATTCTACATCAGGCCAACTAAGGACTCGTATACCATCAATGATTGTCCAACTTGGCTCATCAAAGGTTCCCTGCTGAACATGATCAATCCAGGAAGCTCTGAAAAATATCTTGTTGTACAGGTCGATCCCTGGACTGGCTTTGCAGACTCTGGGTTGTCAAGGAAAATGGAAGGATGGCTCCGTCAAATTGGGGAGGCACCACTCAAACCCCTACAAAAGATTGATATACTTCAGTCTTATACCATCCCAAGACTGATGGATCTGGCCAACCGAGACCAAAGCTGGGCCCCTGAGTCCCTTGACTCGAGTATTCGGAATGCAGTCAAGGATTGGTTACATCTCCCACCGTGCACATGCGATGCCATCCTATATTCAAGTTGCAGAGATGGTGGACTAGGCATCATCAAATTGGTGGCGCTGATCCCAAGTGTACAAGCAAGACGTCTACATCGATTGGCCCAAACATCTGACAAGGCCCTAAGAAAGTTTTTGAAGGGAGAAAACCTGGAGACGCTATATGAGAAGCTATGGATCAGAGCTGGAGGTGCGAAAGAAGCCATGCCGTCAATTTGGGAGCGTAGTACAATGATGACCATTGTCATGGGAAATGAGGACTTATCAGAATGGGAGGTCCCTGCTCCAAAAATTCATTACCCAAAACCATCTAATTGGAGAAAAACTGAATTTAAGAAATGGAAAAAGCTAGCATCACAGGGCCATAGAATTGAGATCTTTGAGGAAGACACCATCAGTAACAACTGGCGAAGGAACTACAGAGGCATACCTCATCGTAAACTGATCACCGGTCTGCAACTAAGGGCGAATGTCTACCCCACACGAGAATTCCTGGCCAGGGGTAGGAAAGAAAGTTATGCACGATCTTGCAGGCACTGTAAAGCAGAATACGAGTCAGCTGCCCATATCATTGGAACTTGCCCGATCACCCAGGACGCCAGGATCAAGCAGCACAACTCCATCTGTGACACCCTTAGTGCCGAAGCTAAAAAAGGAGGGTGGACCGTATTCCAGGAACCACACATATGGGATGATAGCAATGAATTATTTAAACCTGATTTAATCTTTGTTAAGGACAGCAAGGCATTGGTGGTGGATGTGACTGTACGTTATGAACATGACAAGCGCTCTCTAAAGAGAGCAGCTGAGGAAAAAATGACTAAATATCAACACCTTCTGCCGCAAATTCAAGACCTTACTAACGCCGCAGATGTCAAATTTATAGGCTTTCCCATTGGGGTGTGGGGAAAGTGGTACTCAAAGAACTCTGACGTGCTACAGACTCTCGGTCTCTCTAAATCGAGGCTAGGGAAGACTGCAAAAGCCTTGGCACTCAGAGCGCTCTCCTCCCCTGTTGATATTGTTCACATCTTTGGGAGCAAAGCTCGTTCAATTGTTTCTGTTTTACCTAATAAAGTTGTTGACCCCTCCCCTCCTGTTGGTTGCGCTGGACAGTGAGAATTGCTTTGGGTGGGAGGGGTTCATCCTTCATAACCACGTCTGGCCCCATAACAGCTTTTGGGCCCCAAATTCTGATTTGACTATAGGTGGACGGGCCACCTTTACTTAACCCGGAAGAGGAACATATAATTCTTTATATGTTTATTATATAGCCAAATGCCTTGTCATCTAATTAGTGACGCGCATGAATGGATGAACGAGATTCCCACTGTCCCTACCTACTATCCAGCGAAACCACAGCCAAGAGAACGGGCTTGGTGGAATCAGCGGGGAAAGAAGACCCTGTTGAGCTTGACTCTAGTCTGGCGCTGTGAAGAGACATGAGAGGTGTAGAATAAGTGCGAGGCCGGGCGCGTGCTCGGCGGCGCGGGGCGACCCGCCCATCGGCGTCCCGGCCGTCGGTGAAATACCACTACTCTGATCGTTTTTTCACTTACCCGGTGAGGCGGGGGGGGGGGCAAGCCCCGAGGGGGGCTCTCGCTTCTGGCACCAAGCGGCCGGCGCATGCCGGCCGCGACCTGCTCTGGGGACAGCGGCAGGTGGGGAGTTTGACTGGGGCGGTACACCTGTCAAAGCGTAACACAGGTGTCCTAAGGCGAGCTCAGGGAGGACGGAAACCTCCCGTGGAGCAGAAGGGCAAAAGCTCGCTTGATCTTGATTTTCAGTACGAATACAGACCGTGAAAGCGGGGCCTCAGGATCCTTCTGGCTTTTTGGGTTTCAAGCAGGAAGTGTCAGAGAAGTTACCACAGGGATAACTGGCTTTTGGTGGCCAAGCGTTCATAGCGACATCGCTTTTTGATCCTTCAATGTCGGCTCTTCCTATCATTGTGAAGCAGAATTCACCAAGCGTTGGATTGTTCACCCACTAATAGGGAATGTGAGCTGGGTTTAGACCGTCGTGAGACAGGTTAGTTCTACCCTACTGATGATGTGTTGTTGCAATAGTAATCCTGCTCAGTACGAGAGGAACCGCAGGTTCAGACCCCTGGTGCGTGCGCTTGGCTGAGGAGCCACTGGCGCGAGGCTACCATCTGCGGGCTTATGACTGAACGCCTCTAAGTCAGAATCCCGCTTAGACGTAGCGATACCGCAGCGCCGCCGGCGCCTCGGTGGGCTCGCGATAGCCGGCCGCCTGCCCGTCTGCGGGCGGGCCCGGTGAGGAGCGCCGCTCGTGGTTGGGAGCCAGAGGGGCGGACGGATGCGGTGCCGCCTCTCCCCCGTCGCGTACCGCATGATCGTGGGGCACCTGGCGCTAAATCATTCGTAGACAACCTGATTCTGGGTCAGGGTTTCGTACGTAGCCGAGCAGCTCACTCGCTGCCATCTATTGAGAATCAGCCCTTGACACAAACTTTTGTCGCTCAGCTGGCTGGCCTGCCACTCCAGTGCTCGGGTGCGGTGCCTCCTCCTTCCTCCTCCAAGGCCTCTCTTGGAGGGCCGGGGCCGACAAGGGGCCCTGGTTGCACGGCCTGCCTTCGTGCCCTCCTTCGCTCGGGTCGCAGGCCCGATACACAGAGTCTGGGGCCCGGGCACCGAGCAAGGGCCTTGTGCCGCCCACGTACCCTCTCGGGGAGGGCGTGTGAGAGAGAGACCCTGCCGGATCCCTGGCAGACCGTTACTGGGTAGACCAGTTGCCCTCCGCCTGCATTAGTCTCTGGTGGTCTATAGCCGGGCAGACCTGTTACCCTCCCCCGGTCTTGTGGGACACATACTGAGAAAGTAAGAAAATTAGAGCCTGAATAATATTCCAGGCTGGAGCTTTTCAGCTCAGTTCCCAGCCGATAAGCTGGTCCAGCTCAAGGCTAGGGAGAATTTCTCCCAGGATGATAATTTGGTCAAAATAAAAAGGAATTAATAACAAAGATAGGCCCTGGGAATAGGGTGTCTTCTCTCTGAACCAATCACCTTTTCTCTACTCTTGGAATTGCGAGTCATGCTATAAAACCAAGTGTGTTTCTGAATAAACTTGTCTCTTTCCTTGCTATCATGAAAGATGACCATGTAGCTGTGCATCTTATTTCCGCCGCACTTAAAGGGTTAAAACCCCATTCCACGGCTACACGGTCTCAGTCTCTGGCAGCCAACTGCGGGGTAGACCTATAACCATCGTCCGGCCTTGCCGCCTGGCCGCCGAGCGATGGCGCCGTGTCCCTTCCATCGGACGCGCGGCCTCGTTGCCCTCTGCAGAGCTGCGAGCACGCCTTCGGCGGCCGGCCTGCACTCGCAGCCGCGCAGGCAGCCCTGCTCACGCGTGTTCTTCCCCCCTGAAAGCCGGTACGTGAAGGCGGGCGACTTTCGGTCCCAGCCTGCGCCAGTGTCCCTGCCGGCTCCACACCCCGGCTGCCACTGGCGAGCTCCGACGGGCTCAGCCACAGCCCCAGCCCCAGCCGCAGCCCCTGTCCGCTCTGCCGACATGGTGCCGGCACCCCGCTTCCCCAAGCGCTCCCCGAGAGGAGCCGGCAGTGTTGCCGCGCCCCCTCCCCGTGCCCGAATGCACAGCAGCCCTGCTCCCGGCTTCATTTCTGCATCACTCACTCCCTCACCTGCCCGCCGCGCTGCCGCCCTGACACAGGCTTGACGGGTGCAGGGGCTGAGCAGGAAGGAACGTCAGCAAACCAAAAGGCTCAGAGAAAGCTGAACAGAAAGCTTCTTCAAAAAGGGACAGACCGGGCCAATCATCCCGCCACCACCTGCAGTCTGCCGCCAGCCCTGCTTCTGCACCAGGCTCTCAGCCTGCTGGTCTCAGCATCATCCCCCTCACCTCCCTGCTGCTGCCGCTGCCGCTCCGTGAACTGCCCGGTGGGACCCTGGGCGGGGGCGGGAAAAGTCTGAAGATGGCGCCCGGGAGGCTGATGGTGGGGGGCGGGGTCGTCCTCAGCGTTAATGGGCGGCCAGAAGAAGATGGGACAGGGGACAGGGAGAGGGCATGAGAGAGGGTGTGGGGGGGTGTCTGTGTGTGTGTCTGTGTGTGTCTGTGTGTGTCTGTGTGTGTCTTTGTGTGTTCGTCTGTGTGTGTCTGTGTATCTGTGTGTCTGTGTGTCTGTGTGTCTGTGTGTCGGTCTGAGGGGGTGGCGTCGGAGTGCGAGTGTGTGGAGTGGGTGTGTGAGTCACTGTGTCTGTCTCTCTCTCTGTGTGAATGCGGGCCGAGGGCTGGCGGCTTCATGCCGGCCCCGGGCGCCTCGACAGCGAGCCCTCACGGCCCCCCAAACCCGCGCCGAGGCCCCAAGAGCTCTGCGGAGCTGCCGGTCGCCCCGCTGCAGCCTCCTCTGTGGGGCGGGAAGGGGCAGGGCGAGTTGTGCCAGGGAGCGGCGGCTTTGGGCCGAGTTTCGCTGCACGTACGTGCTTCCCCTGGCTGTGCTGCGGCCCGTGAGGTTCTGTTTTGTGGGGAGGCTCTGTAGGTTGGGTCTCTGGGGGACGGGGAAAGGGGGGGGGGGGTTGTGGAGACAGTGTTTGGGTGGGTCAGTGTGTCAGCAGGGCGAGAACATGGCACAGGCTGCCCGTCAGCCCGGCTAGGAGTGGTCTGGGAACAAAGGGAACACAAATAAGATTTGGCAAGAATTTTATTTTCCAGAAAAGATTTTTGTTCGAAGCAAATAGAAGAGCCATTGAATCAAAAAATATGAAAAGAAAAGGAAAAGGAAAGGAAAATAAAAGGAAAATAAAAGGAAAATAAAAGGAAAATAAAAATTAAAATAAAATAAAATAAAATATAAAATTGAAATTTTTAAAAAAAGTCGAAAATACTTCTTTATATTGAAATCGGGTTCACCGGCTGGGACAGGGCTGCTAGAGGCATCGGGCTCCAGGCCGTTACGGGGCTCAGGGTTCCCCCGGCTCCGGGATGTTACGAGGATGCCTCATCTTCCGGGCTCCGGAGCCAGCGGCGTCCTGGGGCGGACAGGTGTACCCCACTCCGACGGGACTTGGGCAAATTTGGGCAGGGCTGGGTAGACCTGTTGTCCCCACCGGGCTCCGATGTTCACCAGGGGCTCGCTGTTTGTGGCTGCCTCCAGCTGTGCCACGCGGGCGGTCACCGGCGCAAGGAAAGCGCAGCCCACGAGGGGAAGAGTGGCGTGGCTTTGTCCGGGTTCCCGTCCCACCCAGCTTCCTGGGACAGGCGAGCCGAGAGGTGATGCCAGAGCCGCTCCCCGGCCGAGGCGAGGCGAGGCGGGGACAGAGAGAAGCCGCGAGCGTGTCCCGCTCGGGCCCGGCTGCTGCCGGCTTCGTGAAGGGGGGCGGGCGCCCGCTCGCTCCCCCGGTGATGGCGGCGGGCGAGGCGGCGGCGCCTCGTCCCTTTTCTGCCGGGCCTTAAGCCGGGGCCCTGCCCGCTCGCTGGGGGCGGCGTTTTCGGCTCTCGGTCTGGTGCGGTGGCCGGCAGCCGGGGCTGGACTGTGGCCGGGGTTGTGTTGAGCCCGCCGAGGCTTTCCCCGGCCCCTTCCCCGAGAGCCCCGAGCATGGCTCGCTCGGCCGAGGTGGCTGCGCCTCCTTTCCCTCTCCCGACCTGTTTGCCGGAGTGTCCGTGTCGGAAGGGCCGCGGGGACGTGCAGTGGGGCGTGTGGCCTCGCCTCGGCCTCGCCCGCTTGCCTGAGGGGCTCGGTGACGGGAGTCGCCCGATGAAGTTTGCGGGCCGGGGTGGCGGCACCGCGTCCCCGCCGTGTGTTGTTGAAGTCGTCCCCCTTCCTCGGCCCTAAGCCGGGGACCCGCTTACTGGGCGGAATTTTTCAAGGTTGGCGGCAGCGGTGGCCGGAACCCGGCAGAGAGCCCCCGGGAATGTCGTGGGTGAAGCAGCGGCGCCTCGCCCTTTCTCGGTGTTGGCCGGTGCGATCGAGCCGCCGTGCCGGGCGGCCCGTGGTGTCTGGCCTGCCCCGGCTGCCGTGGTTGCCGGCGGGCTGGGCTGCCAGCGGCTCCGCTTTTTTAGGCGTGCCGGTGTGCGGGGCGGCGTATGGGGGTGCCCACCCGGCCTCCGTTCTTTGTATTTTTCTCTTACGGCCCTGAGCTGCGGCACCGAGAAGCGCTGAGGGAGGGTCGCGGGCCCTGAAAGCAAAGGCGAAGGGAGAAGCTGGAGAGTGAGATGTCGGTGGAGGGGTTGGGGGGAGTGAGAGGCGCGGGCCTCGCCCCCAGCCCTGGCCCGTGACCCCCGTGGCTAACACGGGTTGTGTGACGCACCCTGTGAGTTTTATTTGTTTGGGGTTTTTTGGTCACTGTTTGCTGTCCCCCGGCTTTTCCGGAGGGAAGCCGATCCCTGCGGGGTGGGCAAAAGCCGCTGGCCCGTGGCATGGTCGGTGGCAGCTTCTCCCACGCTTGCTGGATGGGTTCCCTGGGTGCGGTGAAACGTGGCCTGCCACAGCCGTCCCCTCCCTGTTGTGCACTTTTCTCACTAGGCAAACATCCTTGCATGTTGGCTCTCCCAATCATTGTGAAGCAGAATTCCCCAGGCCTTGGATTGTTCACCCACTGGTAGGGAACGTGAGCTGGATTTAGACCATTGTGAGACAGGTTAGTTTTACCCTACTGATGATGTGTTGTTGCAACAGGCTGCTCCTGCTCCTTCTAAATTACTTTCTTGAAGTGTGTCCATCCTTCCTGGACCCCTCTGTTCTTAAGGATTGTTCCCCTTAAAATATCAGTACCTGATTTGGTACTCTCCAAAACTTTATCCTGAATAGACCAAAGTGTGCCCTCCATAATTCCAGTGTAGAAGTTTGATTGATGCCTATCCTTGTTTCACAGAATATTGAAAACTGGATTATTTCATGGTCACTGTACCCCAGGCAGCCTCCAACCACCACATCTCCCACCAGCCCTCTCTGTTTGTGAACAGCTGGAGACAGAGCTTTCATTGGGAGTGAGAGTGTTACCAACAATTTGTTCAAATTAAAAACTCCTTAACACCAACACAGCATTAAAAAGCAGCATTCTTTATTTGGCTGGATACACAGAGTGACATTACCTCCCAAAGCCGTGCATGCTGAGTACAGGAAATTTCTGTTTATATTCTGTACTCTGCAAACATATTCATTGATTGTCCTGGACTAAACAAGTATATAATAATCGTTTCCCCAAAATCATTAACATATTTCCCCTCCTCTTTACCCATGGCTTCTTCTGTCCTGGGGGTCTCTCTGGTTGTCTCTGGTGGTCGTGGACCCCAATGTTCCAGTTCAGCCTGGCTGAGCTGGCAGGACACTGAGGCTGGGGAACTTCCAGTTCCCCTTCTTCCACAACGGGCACTGTGCAGGTTTCAGAGGCCAGTGGTTTTGGAGAACAAGCATTGTGTTAGCTCACCTGGGGTAGGTAGTTTATCATCTGGTAACATGAGGTCACAGAGTGGGCTGTGACATCACAGAGTGGGTTATGAGAGGTCATTGAGCAGCTATGACATCATATGCTGGCTGTGTGACATCATGAACCTGACTGTGACATCACAGGACAGAGGCCTGACATCACAGGGCAGGCTGTGACATCACAGGAGGGGCTGTGTGACATCCCAACTGGGTTGGTCACTCTGCCCCAGCCCCCCCTCACAGTTTCCCCAGACAAGTCCAATGCTGTTCATGCCAAGCAGGGTCCCCTGTCCCCTGGGATCCCCCTGGTCCACCTGGAGCCACAGCCTCCCCCAAGGATGTTCCACAAATCAACCCCAGAGCCTGACACGGGGACAAGGGGCCAGGGCTGTGTGACCAGGACATCAAGGCCGTGGATTATCCAGGTGACTGGGGCCTGGTTTGGGTTGCCCAGGGCAGGAAAGATGTCTGGCAGCTGGAGCAGGGTGAGGGAAGGGCCTCCAAGGTGGGGCTGGAGCCCTTTGGCTGTGAGGAGAGGCTGAGGGAGCTGGGCTTGTCCAGCCCGGAGCAGGGAAGGCTGAGGGGCTCCTCATGCCAGCCTGGCAGTGCCAGCCAGGAGCTGATGGAGAACACAGAGCCAGGCTCTGCACTGAGGGGGCTGGGGGGGACAAAAGTCAATGGGTGGAAAGGGGCAGGAAAGGAGATCAGCCAGGACAGGAGGAGTTAAAATGAGTCAGGTTGGTTTCAGCATTTCCTCAACATCAAAATTAGCTTGACTCGTCCATCTACGAGTGACAGCCTTGAAAACAGGGCATTGTTGGAGGTGTTTAACCCCCACTCCAAGCAGAGCATCCTGATACAACACTTGACCAGCGTTTATATCTGTCACAGAATCATCTTTGTCCAAAATTGATTTTGTACACAAACCCCTTGTGGGTGGTAGACTCATCAGATACTCCTGGGACATCACACAGAGCTGAGGGAAGAGCTGTGATGGTTATTAAATTGTATCCTGTTCAACTTTTGTTTGTTGACAGAGAAGAGAAACCTTCCTGTGCCTCTGAATCTCACCAGTTGCTGACCCCTCAATGTACACAAACCTGATGAGTTGTGGTTCCCACTGCAGTACTGGCACTTGCACCTCCCTCCATCCCCACAGCAGAGCTGCCTTGTCCCAGAAAGTCCCTGGCAATGCAGGGATGAAGGAAACAGGACAGGCTGTGGGGATCAGGGGCAGGACACAGGCAGGGATTTGGGGTGGTTGTGAGCCCAGGGCAGGAGCCAGCCCTTGGCCTTGGTGAACCTCATCCAATTGTCCTGGGCCCATGGCTCCAGCCTGTCCAGATCCCTCTGCAGAGCTTCCTGCCCTGCAGCACAGCCACACTCCCACCCAGCTTGGCCTCACCTGGACACTGACTGAGGGTGCCTTCCATGCCCTCGTCCAGATCAGCAATAAAGAGATTTCACTGCCCTGGCCCCAGTCCTGAGCCCTGGGGACACCCCTGGATGTGGCTCCATTGCCCAGCACTCCTTGGGCCTGGCTTATCCAGCCAGATTTGTACCCAGGGAACAGATGCTGCAGAGGCTGTTGGAGGAAGTTCCTGTGAGCCCAGAAGATTGGCATTAGTGCAGCTGTAGCTCTGCACAAGAGAGCTCTTCAGCCACTTTCTCTTTTTTCCTCCCTCTGGGCATGGGAGGAGCTCCTGACTTCAGCAAGTGACTCGTGTGTGCAAAGAGGAAATTTGGGCAGAATCGGGGCAGGGAGGGTTTGGGGCATCTTGGGATCTGTGCTGGGCACAGAACGTGATTTCCATTGGTCTGAGAATGTCTGCACTGTGGAAAGCGAATGGAATATCCAGCAGAGGAATGACTTCAGTGTTTTATGGAGCTGTGCCTGCCTTTGGTTTTGTTTGCTGACAAGAAATGAACATCCCTCTGTGTCTTGGGCAGCTCCTTCTCCAAGGAAAGCAGGTGGGAGTTGGTGCCAAGGAGCTGAAAGCTGCAGGCACAGCCTGGAGGGGAGGGAGCTCAGATTTGCACAAGGCTGCTCTGAGTGCCAGGGCTTGGATGGGGGAAATCGTGGGGTGGGGGTAGGGACAGAGTCTGATTGATTGTCAGCCATAAAGGGTCTTGATTTTCATCTTTATTCAGACTGCATTAGGAGGTTAGGGGGATCAATATCAACTGGAGATTACTGATATTAATCTAGAAAAAGGAAAACAAAACTAAATAGGACAGAAAATGTCCCTGTATTAAAAACAACATGGTATATTCTCTTTGAATACATTTCTGAAATCTGTATTATTAACCACAGAAGAATTAAAGACTTAAAATGAAATTATTCCCAGGGGCTTGCTTTGTTAGGGTGTTTTGAAATATTAAGGAGCCTTTGTCACTGAATTCCTGAACTGAAGAGCAGAAAAAGTCTCTGGAGAGCTAAAAGTCATTAGGGAACCTCCAAGTTGCTGAGGATCCATCCTCAGCAGAGCAGGAATGAACAGATTCCAGGGGTTTCCAGGCTGCTCAAGAGCTGTGAGCTCACGTGCAGGCACAGGGGCTCCATGGGGACATCTGAGGGGTCTCTGGGCTCCTGAAGATCTGTTTGGTCACACTCAGTCACAGGGGCTCCATGGGGACATCCCAGGGCTCCTTAATCTTCCTAAGGCTCATGAGGTGACAGTCACAGGGCTCCACAGTGACAACAGAGGTGTCTCTGCCCTGCCAAGGGGACAATTTGTCACAGGCAGTGGCAGGAGTGCAGTGGGGACATCCCTGTGCTCCTAAAGAACAGTGAGGGCACAGACACTCACAGGGGTTCCAGGGTGACACCCCAGGAGTGCCCAGGCTGCCAAAGAGCCGGGATGTCACAGACAATCCAGGGGCTCCTGTCATGGGCACAGTGGGAGCTTCACACAAAGTTCATTAGAGAAGCTCCTGTTGGGTGCAGAAAGGACCCCCAACACCCCAATTACACCCCCAAGCTCCCCCAAACCAGGACCCCCAGGCTTTCTAAACTCCTTCTGTGAGAGGAGCCGGGGAGTGCCTGGATCCAATCCCAGCCCCAGACTTTGTTAAGGATTTATGTGTAAAGGATTAAACAGATGGAATTGAATCTTTGTACAACTTTGTCCCTCAACATTAAGAATGGCAAACCACAAATATTTGTATACATAGAGATATGATTGATTATGATCATTATTAGACATAAAGATCTTAATCAGAATTATTTACTCCACAGTACAGGAGCTGTAACATCGATTTTAATGTAGTGCTCTAGAAATTGCAGCATTTGTAGGAATTGTATCAAAGCAGAACTAAGTAGAGATGGGTGTCACTCCCCCAGACCAACGACCCTGGGCTCAGGGTCCTTTAGCTCAGCCTCAAGCAGTGACCCTGAGGGGTGTCTTCACTCCTCTGAAAAGGGAAATGTCAGGAGATGCTGCCACTAAAATTTGGGATGGGGCTTTTCTAGTCTGAAGTGCTGCCCTGTCAGTCAGATGTGCCCAGGCTGTGCCAGCTCAGCAGCTCTGCACAAGTTCTCAGTGGTGTCACTTGGTTGTTCCTTTCTCTGGGGATTTTACCAGCTCTGCCACAGCTCCAGCTCCCTCTCAGGATGTTGAACTTTGGGATGGAGGAGTCAGGCTGGTTTCAGCATTATTCACCCCAAAAGCAGCGCGAACCCCCCTCTTTCATTTCCCCCTGGGGCTTTGCAAACAGGGCATTGCTGGAGTTGTTTGAGCCCATTCCAGGCAGAGCCTCCTGCTCCAGCAGGAATTGCCTTTCCTGTGCCATGGCCAGCCCAGGTCCTGCTGCAGGAAAAGCCCCAGCACAGGGAAGGGCTCGGGCACAAGAGCAGAGAGCCGTGGTGGGACCTGTGCCAGGGAGAGCCTGAGGCACCAAAGGCACCTTGGCAGCAGCAGCAGCTCCCTGCAGGCCATGGCCAGAAGCCTCCCTGGGCAAGCCGGCCTGGTGGCCACCACTGCAGAGCTGCTGGCTCAGGGGGGATTTCTGGCTGGGCTCTGCCCCAGCCCACAGAGTGTGACCTCAGCCCTGCCTCTGGCACAGCCCTTGTGCCTGGGCCCTGCAAAGCCCAAAGGTCACCTGTGCCACCCTGGTGCCCATCCCTGCCTCTGGCACTGTCAGTTCTGTACTCGGTGCTGCCTCCAGCCCTGCACCCCTCATCTACCGCCTGAGGGACCAGGAGCTTGAGGATGCCATGAGGAATATGACCACTCTGTGCTTTTCAGAAACAATAAAGTACCTGTTTGTTCTGCATAGCATTCAGAATGGAACTCATTACAGACTGCCCAGACTGCTTTGGGCCATGTGTCTTATTTGTTATTCTATTTGGTGTATTCTATTTTTCCACTTGTTTTTCTTTTTTTTTAACTTCTGATTATATTTTCCACCAAGGGATGTCATTAGTCACCGTATTGCTCCATTAGTATCTGCGGTGCTTGTGTTCAGCAAAGACAGTGAGGAGCCTGGGGCAGAGGGGCAGTGTGCAGGAGGCACACAGCAGTGTCCTGGCACAGCCAGAGCTCCTGGGATGGACCTGAGGAGCAGCAGGGCAGGGCCTGGGCTGTGTCTTTGTTCTGGGCACAGCCTGGGAAGGTGCCCCAGGGCAATTGTCCCACACCAGCCCCTGCAATCACCACACCCAGCACTGGCCTCTCCCCCAGCTGCAGGAGGTTGTTTGTCCCTGCATGGAGGGACACCAAGTGACCAGGCCAGCAGGCCATGTTTGGTGTGTACTGAGAAGATTTCAGCAGTGTATTGTGTGTGTGTGTGGGGAGATGAACCCGAGTGAGCACAAACACCATCACCAGCACTCGGGGGGGGCACAGTTCTGGTGGCACAAACAGTGCCTTGAGGCCACTACACTCTCGGAAACACCTGAATTCATTACTGGGCTGTGGTTAGGATTGCATAGAGAGAAACATTCTGGCAGGGAGTTTCCAGGAAAAAATGCTCAGGACAGCCATGGACTGCACAGAGAGACCATTGGAGTTCCTTGGTCTGTGGGGAGAAATCAGAGCTGTCTCCCTTCTGAACCATCCCAAGGACCTGGACAGGGCTGTGATATGTTCTGGGCACTGAACTGGAACTGAGGGATGTAGAAAAGGCCTTTGGAGTCAGGGATGTTGAGAAGGCTGGGAAGTGTCATTGTGGGACCTCTCTCAAACCCCTTCTAAAGGGCAGAGCCATCCCAGAGGGTCCTGGGCACTTGGGAAGGGCAGACATGGAACCAGTCTGCAAGCAGGGCAGGGAGGGGCACTGGGACAGTCACAGACTGGTCAGGCTCAGCAGGGAAGGGCATGTGGAAAATCCTCCTGCAGCCATTCCAGGCACTGGCAGCACGAGGCAGGGATTGCAGAACCCCCGTGGGAAGGAAAAGAAGGGGATGTTGTGTGCCCAGACTTTAGCCAGGCCTGGGACATGGTCTGCTGTGCTCCCCTCAGAGCCAGATTGGAGAGAGCTGGGCTGCAGGAGAGGAACATGGGGTGGGTGGGAATTTGGCTGAACAATCAGGGTCAAATGTCATCCATGGCACAGAGTCCTCTTGGCAGCCACTCCCTGGTGACAACCCTGAGTGACCAGTCCTTGACCACCAGAGTGGAACATTTCTATTATCTCTACAATGGCATGAAATGCACTTTCAATTCCTTTGTGGATGCTTCCAAATTGCAGGAAGTCTGTGACCAAACTCATCTAGTTAATGGTGACTGCAAAATGTAATTGGGCAAAATGACTGAGTTGGGTAAATTTGTCTTGCCATCAGGGGCCAATCAAGCAACAAGAAAAGGTAAAACTTATGTCTCAGTTAAAAGGTAGTTCCATATTGAGAAATCAAACCCAACCAAAAAAAAGAAACAAAGCAAGACCCAGCCACAACAACAAAAAATCCCATGAACCAAGCAACCACAAAAAGCAAAGGCCATACACAGAAGCAAAGCACATCCACAGGAAATCTCCAAGCAGCAGAAAATATTTAACCATACTGTGGCAGGAGTGGATTCTGTATGTGCAGCTGCTCTTTTGAATAAAAGTCTTAAAAAATGCATCACTTCCCTATGCCCCTTGCCCCCCACTTCTCTCAGTTTATTGCTGATCATGGTGTGACTTGGAATGAAACATCCCTTGGGTCAGTCCAGCCCAGCTGTCCCATCCCTGTTCCCTCAGGAACACTTGACCTCCCCAAGCCCATGGGTTGGAGGGGGTTGCAGACTCGCCTCATGTGGGGCGAGCACTGTGACAAGGACAGGAGAACAGAACAACATTTACTCTTGTCAAGGACAGTAGAACAGAACAGAACAGCCTTGGAGAAATGGATAAAGGATATAGCTGAAGCAAACAGAAGTCACACAAAATGCAAGGAGGATGCCAGCTCAGCTCTGCAAGGCTGACAAAACAGAAGTTATACAAAACAAGAATCTTGCCCTTACTCAAAAGTGGGGATAAAGGAACAGCCACCTAAAAAGGACACTGAAGGATATTGAAGACAGACCCCAAAGAACAATATAAAGACTTTCAATAAGGGGTGCAACTATGTCAAATAAAGTCCAAGGAAGTGGGATAGCTAATAAATCACATAATCAATGTGTCTGATAAAAACTCAGTTCATTCAATGTTCATTTGATGCTCTGTGCACTAAGATGGAGCAAGGATTGCCCAAGTGACCACTATGCTGTAATAAAGAATACCTGTTTTCAAATAGTCAAAATTGTGTTCAAAAGTTTCTATCCTGTGGATTTCAACATCAGTGCCGTCCTTGACTCCATTATGGTTCTTGCACAGTTTCACAATGGCCCCTTGGTTCCATGAGGCCCTGCTATATAACAGTGGACCTTTGGTTCCATTAGGGTCTGTGCTGTCAAAATGGCCTCCTTGGTTCTGCACTGCCACAATGCTCTCCGTGGTTCCACAAGGCCTTGGTGTGTCACAACAGCCCCTTGGTTCCATGAACTGCCATAGTGTCACCCCGGTCTCTTGGATCTGCAGTATCACAATGGACAATTGGTTAAAGCAGCCCTGCAGTGTCACTATGAATATTTGGTTCCATGGGTCCCCACAGTGTCACCACGGCCCCTTGGTTCCACGAGGTCTCACTGTATAACAATGGCCCCTCAGTTCCATGAGGTTTTGTACTGTCAACAGTGCTCTCCTTGGTTCTGTCATGTGAAAATTGCTGCTTGGTTCCAGAAGGTTCCTCAGTGTCACAGTGGTCTTCTTGGTTCCATGAGGCTGTGCAGTGTCACAGTGTCCCATAATTTCCATGAGCTTCTGTCCCATCAACCATGTCCTTTGCTCCAATGAGGGCCCGCAGTGTCACACTGGTCCCTTGGTTCCATGAGGTTCTGTGGTATCACCATGGTCTCCCTGGATCTGCAGTATCACTATGGACCATTGGTTCCATGGGGCCCTGCTGTGTCACTGTGGCTCCTTGGTTCCATGAAGTGTCACTGTATAACAATGGAATCTTGGTCCCATGAGGTTCTGTAGTGTCACAATGGTCTCCTTGGTTCTGGACTCTAACAATGGACCCTTGGTTCCACGAGGTTCTGTACTGTCACAATGGTCTCCTTGGTTCCACGAGGCCTTGCTGTGTCACAATGGATCCTTGGTTCCATGAGCTTCCATGGTGTCACCATGGTCTCCTGGCATCTGCATTGTCACAATGGACAATTGATTCCATAGGACCCTGCTGTGTCACAATAAACCCTCAGTGCCATGAGGTTCTGGAGTGTCACAATGGTCTCCCAGGTTCAACAAGGTCCTGGACTGTCATAATGGCTGCTTGGTTCCATGAGCTTCCATAGTACCAACAATGATTTCCTTGTTTCTGCAGTGTCATGGTGGACCCTTGGTTCCAGAAGGTTCCTAAATGTCACTGGTCTCTAATGCAGGCCAGGAGTTTTACACATAGAAGCACAAACGGGATGGGACTGCTGTGGAATGTGTCTCGAGCTGCTTTACTATTATTTTTTCCTCCCAAGCATCAGTCTCATTACAATGTTGGGACAGCAGGAAGATTCCAGCAGCTCAGGTACTCAGCAACAGCCAGAGAACGTGATGTTACAACGCAGTTTGAAAGTTTTTTTGACCAATCACAAAAGCAAAAACATATTGACAGTAGTTCTATCTAACCACTATAAGTACACATATACCTTTGGTTAAAACAATGCTTGTTTATTTCAAATACAATACCTACTTGTAAGCCTTAAAATACAATGCACAGGGCGCCATTATTAAACTTAGACCTTCCTAATATCTTGCTACATATACTTTTCTGCAGCTTAGGGAGTTATTCTCGCCACGCGTTAATACACAAACCATTGTTCTATTTGTCCTTGCTTTCTATATTTCATATAATTCCTCTGCTGATATGCCTTATGCTTTCCACTTAGCTCTAATTGCAGTTGGCTGTCTCTGAGGCCTGCTTTTTCCAGCTTTCCCAAAACCCTCTGATTTTTAAGGATTCCCACAGTCTCCTTGATTCCTTGTGGCCCTGCTGTGTCACCAGGGCCCCTTGGTTCCATGAGTTCCTGTGCTGTCAACAATGGTTCCTTTGTTCCAATGAGGGGCTGCAATGTCACACTCGACCTTGGGTTCCATGGAGTTCTTCAGTGTCACAGTGGCCCCTTGGATCCATGAGGTCCCACAGTGTCACCATGGTCACCTTGGATCTGCATTGTCACAATGGACCATTGGTTCCATGTGATATTGATGTGTCATCATGGTCTGCTGGGTTCCACGATTCCCCTTAGTGTCACAATGGAGCCTTGTTTCTGTGAGGCTCTGAACTGTCACAATTGTCTCCTTGGTTCCATGAAACCCTGCTGTGTCACAAGGGTCCCCTTGGTTCCATGAGGATACAAAAGCTTTGCATAAACATTGAGCAACATCTGCTTAACACACCTGGGAACATCTGTCTGCATTCAAAGGAGGGGTTAAAGGTGAGGGTGGTACCAGAAGCTTCCATCTTCAACAGAGATCCAGGGAAAGAACAGAGAATTCAGCTGAAATATTCAGAGAATTCTGTTTAAAGAGATCATTTCTGGTCACACTGTCCCTCGTAGGAAGGTGACATCATTCCAGACAGCCTGGACTGAGCATGTGGTTCCTCAGTGGGGTTTCTTGTTCAAGAAATCTGCTCAGGCTTTTCCCTTCTTTCCTCACAAACAGGAAAATTTCTCCTGGGCCTGTGTGCAGGCAGAGCCCTGAGGAGAGCAGGTGGGACATGGTGCAATGGGCTGGGACAGCCAGCTGCAGAGCTCAGGGGACAAGGTTCTGCTGCAGGGCACAGGGATGTCAGTCCCAGGTGAGCTATGTCAGACATGGTGAGGCTGGGGGTGAGGAGCAGGTTGTCCAAACAGGCTCAGCCTGCAAGGGGCTCATTCTTCTGCATGCCCAGACCTCCTAAGGAGACATTCAGCATCAACATCACTTGGGGAATGCTTCCGTCAGCTCTTTTCTGAGCTGAAAAGTAAAAAAATATTCCACTGCTTAAAAACAAAAATCATGATGTGCACTTCGAAATCTTCGTCTTTGAACGTACTCCAAACTGATTCCAATCATCTGCACAAGGCCTGGAGATGTGAAGACAATTGAAGGAAGACAAAGAGCTTTCTGTATTTTAATGAGACCCTCTGTGGATTTGGGGCTGAGTCCAGGAGCCTCAGACACTGAGAGAAGGTTGAAGAAGCTGCTCAAGGAGTCCGAAGCAAAACTCCAAGTCCCTTGGAGCATCAGTGGCCCCACTGAGGGCAGGGAGTGCCAAAGGCTCCCCAGGGACTGGTGAGAGCAGATCCTTGAGGGCAGGATTGCAGGAGCCCGAGGCTGTGAGCAGGGAACTGCAATGCTGAGCAAGGCCTGGGCTGGCTGGAGGAAGCAGAAAGGCCAAGGCCTGAGCCCAGGCCTGGCCCAGCAGGGCCTGTCCCTCATGGGTGGCTCGGGGCTGTTGCTGGGGCAGTGGGATGGCAGGGGCAGCAAGGACAAATGTCATCAAGCTTGATCCAAATCATCCCAATCAGTAGTGCATTTGGTGCTGAGCCCTTGAACCTCAGGGCCTGAGAGGAGATTGCACAAACCTTTCCACGAGTCCAAATCAGAAGAAAAACCCAAAATGTCTCAAAGCATTAATGGGTCTCACTGAGGTCCATCCCCAACACAGGCTCCTCATGGACTCCTTGGAGGAAAGAACTGGATGCCAGGATTGCCCAAAAACCACTCAGTGAGTCAGAGAGGAAAGGAAAATCCAAAGAACCTTTGAAACCATGAGTATCTCAAAATATTAATGAGCCCCACTGAGTGTCAATACAAAGCTCTCAAGGGACTAATTAAAGCAGATAATTGGAGGCCATGATTGCACAAAGCTCTCAGAGACTCCAAGGCAAAAGCAAAACCCAAAGTCCTCTGAAAAACCTGCAGTCCCTGGGAGCACCAAGGAGCCCCCCAGGGCCACTCCTGACCAAGGCTCCCCAGGGACTCGTCCCAGCACATCCCTGAGGCCACTGGGATGTGGGGGGATGCTGAGGGCAGGACAAGGGGTGACAGTGGCCAGCCTTGCTGGGGCTGTGCCAGGAGGCCCCATTGGCTCAGGACAAGGTGTCTCCTCCCAGCCCTTGGTGGCACAGACCCTGCTGTGCCCCAGGACACCAAGACTTGGCTTCTCTTTGTCCCCACCTGTCATCTCTGCCTCCAATTTCCTGCTCTGACTGGAACCTGTTGACACTTTCGCAGTTGTGTCCCTCCATGGGACCCATTAAAACTTTAGGAAACTTTGGAGTTTGATTGTGACTTGGAGTTCTTGAGAGGTTTCTTCAGCTCCCTCTCCGGGACTGATGTTCAGGGCCTCAGCACAAATCCCAAGAGGGTCATTAAAGTGCTTGTGCTGTGTCTGTGCTGATGAGCTGGGCTTGGCTCCTGGCTCAGAAAGCGATCCTGCCAAGCAAGAAGAGCTTCAAAAGCTCTTTCTCTTGATGAGCAGCTCTTCTCCCAGCCCAGCAGGGCTGGGGCACTGCCTGCAGCCACCCCGGGCACAGCACAGAGGCACAGAGAGCTTCAATCAGTCAGGCCTGGGAAGATGCTCAGAAGTGCCTGGGGCAGAATCACTCCCAGCCCTTGACACAGGAAGCCTCTGGCTGCAGGACAATGCAGCTGCAGCTCCTGCAGTGATCTCCTAAAGCTGCAACATCCCAATGCCTGCAGACTGTGTGAGTACATTCTCTGATGATCTCTTGTATAGAGCAGCCAGGGGTGCCCAGTGCTGTGGTGCAGAGCAGGATCCTGCAGCCCAGGGCGCTGTGCTGGGGCAGGGACTCTGCTGCCTGCCAGGGACAGCTCTCAGCCAGCCCTGGGAGCTGCTTCCAGCACTGGGGGACAAGGTCTGGGTGGAAGGAGACACCTGGTAAGGCTTGGAAGTGTTCTCCTTATGTGATGAGGATAGTGCAGGGCTGCTCCCAGCATGACATTTAACTGCAGAACATTTCGAAGAAGATTATACAGGGATCACAGTGAGGCAGGGGCTGCATAAAAGGGAAAGTCCTGCTTTTTTAATCTGCTGCACTGGGTTGCATTGCTGGGAAATTGCACATTGATATTCATCTCTCAGTTTAGGTTGAGAAAAATTTTTAAAAATTCTCTTAGATCTCAGTAAACCAGGGAAAGAAATATCAGTACAGGGTCCCATACAGGAAGCATCAGTGTCACTTTTCCAGCCTCCTCAGGGTTATTGTGATGTTGCCATCAGAGCCTGCAGAGGCAGAGCTGACCCTGGGCAGTGTCTGTGCTGGGAGGGGTGCGCAGGGCAGAGCTGAGCCCCCAGCCCTGGGCACAAGGAAGCAGCTGCTGGCAGGGACAGCTCCAGGCAGCAGAGCCCTAGGCAGGCAGTGGGGGGAAAGTGCCACCAAGCTGGGCTGGGAGATTTAAAATCCTCTCCAAACTGATCTATTCCATGATTACTTTTCTTACAGATCCTCATGCCAAGACACAGCAAATGTCCAACAGCAGCTCCATCAGCCACTTCCTCCTGCTGCCATTGGCAGACACGCGGCAGCTGCAGCTCCTGCACTTCTGCCTCTTCCTGGCCATCTCCCTGGCTGCCCTCCTGGCCAACGGCCTCATCATCAGCGCCGTAGCCTGCGGCCACCACCTGCACACCCCCATGTTCTTCTTCCTGCTCAACCTGGCCCTCAGTGACCTGGGCTGCATCTGCACCACTGTCCCCAAAGCCATGTACAATTCCCTCTGGAACACCAGGAACATCTCCTATGCAGGATGTGCTGCTCAGCTCTTTTTCTTTCTGTTCTTCATCTCAGCAGAGTTTTCCCTCCTGACCATCATGTGCTATGACCGCTACGTGTCCATCTGCAAACCCCTGCACTACGGGACCCTCCTGGGCAGCAGAGCTTGTGCCCACATGGCAGCAGCTGCCTGGGCCAGTGGCTTTCTCAATGCTCTCATGCACACAGCCAATACACTTTCCCTGCCCCTGTGCCATGGCAATGCCCTGGGCCAGTTCTTCTGTGAAATCCCACCCATCCTCAAGATTTCCTGTTCCAAATCCTATCTCAGGGAACTTGGGCTTCTTGCAGTTAGTGTCTGTATAGTACTCGGGTGTTTTGTGTTCACTGTTTTCTCCTATGTGCAGATCTTCAGGGCTGTGCTGAGGATCCCCTCTGAGCAGGGAAGGCACAAAGCCTTTTCCACCTGCCTCCCTCACCTGGCTGTGGTCTCTCTGTTTATCAGCACTGCAGTGTTTGCCTACCTGAAGCCCCCCTCCATCTCCTCCCCATCTCTCGATCTGGCTCTGTCTGTTCTGTATTCGGTGATGCCTCCAACCCTGAACCCTCTCATCTACAGCCTGAGGAACCAGGAGCTCAAGGCTGCAGTGTGGAGACTGAACACTAGATGGTTTCAGAAGCATTAAACTGCTGGCCAATTTCTGAAAATCATTTGTAATAAAAGTCTCCTTTGATTCTTCTTGTTGGTTTGCTTGTAGATTTGTTCTTTCCATTCCTTTGTTTTAGCTTTTCAATATTGTCCACAAAGAAATGTCATTATTTGTTCTATGTTTCCTTTTGATTTTATCCATCTTTGCTGTGACCCAGAGACTGTGTCAATGAGGGGCTGCGCTCTTGGTAACTTTAAATAAAATAAAATAAAGATTCTCCCAGCAAAGATTTCTCCAGAAATGCCCCTTTTGTTCCCTTCTCTGAATCTGCAGCAGCAATGTCTGTGTGCAGAGCTGGGGGCAGATCAGTGCTGGCACAGCAGCAGCAGCAGCACTTGGTGTTGCCAGTGCTGCTCCCGTGCCACTGCCCCGCTGCCCTCCTGGCCCTCGTGTTGCTGCAGGGCCTGAGTGCTCTCGGGGCTGGGCACAGCCTGGGGGTGGCAGTGCTGGGGCTGCAGCAGGGACAGGCCATGGGCACTGCTGGGGCAGCGCTGACACCTCAGGGCAGGGCCTGGGGGCTCCGGGCTCCTTGGCCACGCTCTCTCCACAGCACTTGGCCAGCCCAATGCTGAGCACAGAAAAGCCCCGGGAGCAGCCCCAGGCTGGCCGTGGGCAGGCTGGGGGCAAACAGCATGGCTGGTGCTCTGCAGGCTCCCTGCAAGGGGGACACCCTGGCAAGGAGCAGCAGAGCAGGGGCTGATCCATCCCCACTGCACTGGACACCCCAGGGCAGCGTCCCAGAGCGTCCTCATGCACCTGCCAACAACATCCCCCCTCTGCAGCCCTGGCCTCTCCCCCAGCTCACACAGGAGCCCCATCCTTGCAGGCACACACACGGCAGCACTGGCTCAGGAGCCCCTGTTTGCATTGCACACAGCAGGGTCAGCACCCCCATGGTGCTGCTGTGGGGACATGGAGCTGAGGGAGCACAAATGCCATCAGCCCCCGGGGACAGCAAGGGCTGGGGGATGGCAGGGAAACCACTCAGGTTTGTCGTGGCCTCTGAAGTCAGCCAGAAAGTTTGTTCCCATCAGCTGTGAGATTCCTGTCCCACTGCAGATGTTGTTGCTCAGAGCCAGGGCTGCCTGGCAGCCACCCCCAAACTGCCCTGAGCATTTCCTTTGGTTCACCTTTGCTTTCTTTACACTTTCCTGATCCAAATTTCTTCCTATTGCCCAGCCCTGTCCCTTCTCCTGCAAACAGCCCATCCCTGTTTGCCCCTTCCTTTCTGGCCCCACTCCCCATTTCTGTTCCCTAATTGCAACCATGGGAACATCCTCTGGGGAGAAGGATCATCCTCCAAGTGCTTCAGGAATTGTCTGCAGGGTCCTGCAGTGCCTCGTGCTGTTCCCTTGCCAGAGGCACCACAGACTAGGGGGGCACATCTGGGCTGCTTCTGTCTGGGTGTGGGGCTCCCTGTTGTGGGGAATGAGGAGGGGCTGGAGAGGCTCTTCAGGACTGACAGGATGGGCTTTGGGGCCTGTGTGGAGAAGCTGAGGGACCTGTGCTGCTGGACCTTGTGAAGAGGAGGCCCAGGGCTCATCCTGGAACAGCTCCAGGGGTAGTTTCAGAGAATCACAGAATCAGAAAAGCTGGAAAAGTCCTTGGAGATCATCATGTCACACCTGTGCCCTGACACTACCACGACTCCCTGAGCCTCCTCTACTCCAGGATCAACAACCTCAACTCCCTCAGCCACTCCTCAGAAAACTTGTGATCCAGACCTCTCACCAGCCTTGTTGCCCTTCTCTGGACACGCTCCAGACCCTCCATGTCCTTCCTAAATTGGGGACCCAGAACTGGACACAGCACTCAAGGTGCTGCCCAAGCAGTGCTGAGCACAGGGGAAGAATCACTGCCCTGCTCCTGCTGGCCACACCATTCCTGATCCAGGCCAGGAGCCATTGGCCTTCTTGGCCACCTGGACACACTGCTGGCTCATGTCCAGCCTGCTGTCCATCAGTGGCCCCAGGTCTCCTTCTGCCTGGCTGCTGTCCAGCCACTCTGTCCCCAGCCTGGAGCACTGCAGGGGTTGTTGTGGTCAAAGTGCAGAAACCGGCTCTTGGACTGGTTAAACTCAACCTAATTGAATTTGGGCCCTGGATCCAGCCTGTCTAAGTCTGTGTACAGAGCCCTCCTACCTTCCAGCAGATCCACACTCACACCCACCTTAATGTCAACACGGTTCTATAAGGCCCTAGAATGTCACAATTTCATGAGGCCTCCCAGTGTCACAATTTTCTTTTGGTTCCATGGAGCCCCTGGGTGTCACAAAGTCTCTTAGATCCTTGTGCCCCACAGTGTCACAATGGCACCTTGGCCACCCCAAGGCCTTGCAGTGTCACAATGGCCTCTTGGTTATATGAGGTCCAGCAGTGTCACAGTGTTTCCATGTTTTCCTTGTTTTCATGAGGTCTCAGTGCAGCAATGCTCTCCTTGGTTCCACAGTGTCACAATGGCCTCTTGGTCCCATGGGGCACCATGGTGCCAAAATTGTTTCCTTCAGTCCATGAGTCCCTCTAGTGTCACAATGGCCTCTTGGTTATATGAGGTCCAGTAGTGTCACAGTGGTCTCCTTTTTTCCAAAAGGACAAAAATTGTCACAAGTGTCTTCTTGATTTCATGAGGCCCCATGGAGTCACAGGGGCCCCCGAATTCCATAAAGCTCCACAGTGCCAAAATGGACTCTTTGTTTGCATGGTGTCAAAATGGACCCCTGGTGACACAAGATCCTGCAGTGTCACAATGGATTCTTGGTGCCATGACATCCTGCAGTGTCAGTGTCACATTGGTGTCTGAGTCCCTCTGCAGAGCCCTCCTATCCTCCAGCACATCCACACTCACACGCAGCTTGGTGCCATCTGCACATTTGCTGATGCTGCACTCAGTGCCCTCATCCAGATCATCAGTACAGATACTGAAATCCACGCTGGCTGGCTCTGATCCCTCAGCCATCCTGTAGGTGCCCTGTGATGGCACTCAAGGTGGAACAACAACAAGCAAGGAGGAAGCCCTTTCTAGGTGGCTCCAGATTGAGCCCCCGGATTTCTTGAGGGATCAAGGGAAACTTGTATGGTTGGTACAGGAGGACGGGGGAATAGAGCAGGAGGAATATTCTCAGATTCCATGGATAGTTGTCTGTGTTTTGATTGGGAGCAACCTCTAATCAAAAGGGAACCTAGAAGGGTTAGACCAATTCCTTGCTTTGCGTGTGGACCAGCAATTTGGACACCAAGGTGACATCCAGCCTGGGACCTCCTACAGTGACATTGGTGCAAAAGGAAGTGGCACTGCAGATCTAGGAGGTGGACGCCTACATGCCCCGGGTGTACCCCAGACCCATGGCATCATATTCAGGAATTAATACAGGTTGAGTGTGAGATTGTGAATTTGATCTGTGCAAAGAGTCTTTCAGTTCCCAAGGACTGGCACGTTTTCGATGACCACTGGGAGGAAGTGAAAGAATATTGCCAGCAGAGGTTTGGGAGAGGAGATAAGAGAAATAAGGAGAGAAATCATGGGGACCCAGCAAAATAAAGAGGTGCCCAGGAGGAGCCCTTTAGGATGTATACTAACCCACTGGAAGGAAGTTGTGGGGACAAGAGGAACCGAGAGCAAAAGGGTTTTCATCAAATACTCAAATCAATGGTGGCTTCTCTATAAACCAGAAGATGGGGCAAAGTGGCCATTAAATGGAACATGGGACTGTAACACCATGTGGAAGTTAATGTTGTTTTTAAGGTGGGAAGGAAAATGGGATGAGACACCATATGCAGATATTTTTCACCTTACAGAACCACCCAGAATGGCAAAGGGATTGTGGTATTAACCCTCCACAACACCCACTGATCCTAGCAATGGAAAGAGAAAACAGAAGGGTCTCACCTATATTAAAATGGTGCTGCTCAGCCTGTAGTCTTGGTCAGAAGTGCACTAAAAATGATAAGGTATATAAGGAAGAAGACTCTGATCTGGATGATCTCCCCTCCTCCATCACGAGAGTTGGGTGGGAGCCCAGGAAGGGCACCAGATCAAACTCCAACACCCCTGGGAAGTCCAGCATCCTCCCATACAAGGCAAAGCTAGGGAACAACCAGCATCTTTGCAGGCACCTCTTAGAGAAGAAGTGGGACCAGATGGAACAATGATGCTACTAAAGGTTCCCTTCAATACCAATGATTTGGAAATTTGGAAAAGGAATGTAAAGGATTACAGAAAGGACCCTCTAAGTATAGCTGAACACTTTTGGTTAATAGTGAAATCACATAACCTGGATTGGAATGCTATACAGTTACTGTTCCATGCAATGACAGAACCAGAGAAACAGCTGATCCCAAAGGTACCCTGGGATTTGGCCCAGGAGCACTGTAAGACATGGGGGAGGATGTAAAGGAATTCTTTTCCCCCCAGGACTCAAAGTGGGATGTGAATAGAATGGCAGGAAGACAGAAGGTACAAGAATATCAGGAGTGGATTGCAAAGGGAATAGAGAAAGCCATCCCCAAATCTATGAACTGCTCAGCTTTATATGCTATTAAACAAGGTCCCTTTGAGTCACCACCTGAGTTCTCAGACAGGCTGAGACACAATGCGTCGTAGCACACCTTTGGACCCAGATCAGATATCGGGATACAGCAGTTTGTGTCATTATTTTTAGGTCAATCCACCGGTGATAGAAGATGTAAACTTCAGAAATTCAGACCCTCTGAAGGAAGAAACTTAGAAATATTATTGGATGAAGCCTGGAGGGTGTTTAGCAATCAAGAAGAAGGGAATAAGGGGAAACAAGGAATGGTGATGGCAGTAGTTAAAAAGGAAGATGAAAATTTTAAATAGGGGCTTCCCCCTCCGCGCTTAGGAAGAAAAGAATGTGCTCTATGTGAGCAATTAGGCCACTGAAAAAATGAATGCCCAGAACCCTGAGAAAAGAGAAACAAAGGGGCACGGGTAGTGGCAGATGTAAATGAAGACTGACAGGAACCAGGGGGATCTTCCCTAGCTGATCCTTTGGTTATAATGAAGCCAGGGGAAGGAAAAGATGAAAAGCAAATAAAATTTTTAATTGATACAGGGGCAATGTGTTCGATTTTAAACACAGTTTTAACTCAGGTGGAAGAAGATTATATTATGGTTAAGGGAGCCACTGGCCAAGATGAAAAGGCTTATTTTTGTGGACCACTAAAATATAAATTGGGAAAACTAGTAGGCTTGCATACGTTCTTATACATGCCTAATTCACCACATGCACTCCTGGGAAGAGATTTGCTTGAACAATTGAACGCAACAATCAGATTTGAAAAAGGGGAGGTTACTCTGGAGGTGGATACTCAAGAATATATTCAAATAAGGAGGTTCCCATAGAAGGAAAAATCAGTGAAGATATCATCAACCAGGTGTACCCTGGTGTGTGGGCCACTGAGAAGCCAGGAAGAGCTAAGAATGCATCACCAGTAGAGGCAAAGCTTAAAGAGGGACAATGACCAGTAAGGATAAAACAATATCCCTTAAAAAGAGAGGGTAGGGAAGGAATCCAGCTAGTAATATAAAAATTCTTGCACTGGGGTCTGTTAAGGGAATGTGAATCTGATTTGAACACTCCCTTATTACCAGTTCACAAACCTGATGGAACGTACAGAGTAGTCCAGGATTTAAGAGCAGTCAATAGAATAGCAGAGGATTTATGTCCTGTAGTAGCAAACCCAAACACTTTGTTAATAGTATTGACACCTTAACTAACCTGGTTTACTGGTTTAGATTTGAAAGATGCTTTCTTTTGCCTCCCTCTCTATGAAGCCAGCCAAAAGATATTTGCCTTGGAATGGAAAAGTGGACAAAGGACCCAGCTCACTTGGACTGTACTGCCTCAAGGATTCAAGAATTTCCCCACCATATTTGGCAACCAACTCGCCAAGGATCTCGAGTCTTGGGAAACCCCACCCGGGAAGGGGAGACTGCTACAATACAGAGATGACATCCTGATCACCACTGAGATAGAAGACACTTGCATGCCTTGGACAGTGAGTCTCTAAAACTCTTTGGGGCTCCAAGGGCACCGAGTGTCTAAGAAGGAAGCCCAGGTAATGCAGCAGGAAGTCACTTACTTGGGGCATGAAATTAATGTGGGGCAAAGAATTGTGGGGCAAGCCTGAAAAGAGGCTCTATGCCAAATACCAAAACCACAGACTGTGAAAGAATTGAGAACTTTCCTCAGAATGACTGAGTGGTGTCACCTTTGGATCTATAATTACGAGTTGCTTGTTCAACCCCTGTATGCACTGATCAACTCTGAACAGAAGCATCTGCAATGGGACAAACAGGCCACAGGAGCCTTGGAACAATTGAAAAAGGTCCTGATGTCAGCTCCAGCTCTGGGACTCCCTGAACTGGGTAAGCGTTTCTTTTTGTTTTCTCATGAGAAAAAAGGAATCGCCCTGGGATTTAGATTTAGATATCACAAAGCAATTGGATGTGACCACAAAAGGATAGCCTGGATGCCTGAATGTGGTAGCAGCAGTAGTGATAAATATCCAGGAAGCCTGAAAATTCACTTTGGGACAAAAAAATGACTGTGTTGGTGTCCCATACAGTGTCTGCAGTATTAGAAATGAAGGGCAGGTAGTGGATTTCTGCACAGAGGTTCCTGAAATACCAATCCATACTGGTAGACCAGGATGATGTGGAGATTGTGATCACTAACATTGTCAATCCAGCTTCTTTCCTCAGTGCAAACACAGGAGAACCAGTACACCATGACTGCTTGGAAACCATTGAAGCAACATCCTCAAGCTGCCTGGATTTGAAGGATGTTCCTGTGGAAGATGCAGAGGACTGGTTCATGGACAAAAGCAGCAATGTCCTGAATGGCAAAAGGCATGCAGGATATGGCATCTCCATCAGCCATGAGGTAACAGAGTCTGAACCATTGCCTGTCAATGCCTCTGCAGAAAATGGGAAAATCGCCTTGACCCGAGCCTTGGAATTGACCCAATGTGAGAATGTGAACATAGACATGGATCCAAAGAACACTTTTGGGGCTGTGCATGCTTATGGAGCAATGTGAAAGGAAAGGGGGCTACTGAACTCTCAAAAGAAAAACACTGAACATGCAGAAGAAATTCTGAATTTGCTGGAGGCAGCACAGCTCCCAAAGAAAATAGCAATTATGCACATCAGAGCACATCAAAAGGCATACTTGGAATCAGAAAAAGGAAATGAGCTGGCAGACAGGGAGGCAAAAGAAGCAGCAAAAAGAGAGGCACAATTGGAAGGAGACCTAATCCCAGACAGGAAAATCTCCCTTGAGGGTAAACCAAATTATGACAAAGAGGATCTAAAGCTAATTGGAAATTTGGATGAGACATACAGTAAAGAGGGGTGGGCCCCTACCCCAGAAGGAAGGGTAATCATACCTGGCCATCTAATATGGTTTGTAATAAGGGAGGAGCATAGGAAAAGACACTGGAGACCAGAGACTGTGTATGAACACTTAAATCAGAACATCATGGCTAGAAATTTATACACTACAGTGAAGCAGGTAACTCCACAATGTGATCTCTGCCTCCAGACTAATCTTAAAAACAAAGCCAGAAATGGGTGAAATTGAGAAGGGAAATGTACCTGACCAATTATGGCAAATGGACTTCACAGAACTCCCAAGAAAAGGGGGGTTTGTTATTTACTGGTATGAACTGATACCTTTTCAGGATGGCCTAAGGCTTTCCCAGCTACAACTGCTAAGGCCCGAAAAGTGGTCAAGGCATTAGTAAAAGAGATAGTATCACGATTTGGGGTTCCAGCTGCCATTTCTTCAGATAGAGGGCTCCATTTTATTGCAAAGTTGATACATCAGGTTAGTAATTAGTTTAGGTATAGATTGGCAATTACATACCCCATATCATCCCCAGTCAAGTGGACAAGTGCAGAAGATGAATCATTTAATCAAACAGCAAATTGTTAAATTAGGACAGGAGGTCAATCTGCCTTGGCCTCAATCCCTTCCTTTAGCCCTTTTACACATCCCAACTAAACCAAGGGCAAAGGAAAGGCTGAGTCCTTTTGAGATCCTGTATGGGCGACCTTATGCAATACAGAAGGGAACATCAGCACAAATAGGGGAAGAAACTATCACAGAATACATGGTGGCCCTAGGGAAACAACTCAGCAATATCAGGAAACATGTAGAAAGAAGCTGGTGTAGGGGATTGGATGGACCAGTACATAATGTACAACCTGGAGATTGTGTGTATGTGAAGTCTCTCACAGAAAAGACTTTGGAACCACAGTAGGAAGGACCATACCAGGTGCTCCTCACCTCCTTCACTGCCATCAAGATCAGAGAACAAGCAGCATAGAGACATCACACTAGAATTAAAAAGGCTTCACAGTCACCATGGAGAATCAGGCAGGTGCAGCCTGGAAAGCTGTGGCTCTGATGATCATAGCCATGGCTATGGCAGACACGTGTGCAAGACCTCCTATATACAATGGGACTGGCATTTATATGAGTCAGGGGAAAGCTTCTGACTTTGACTCTCCTAAGTCTCTGTGGCAGGTGTTACAAATATCAAACACAACTGTCTGGACAGGGAAAGATGTCTGGGGATGTAAATTTGCATTTGTTCAGGACGGATTCCATCAGGGACTTATAAAACCCATTCAAATTGGTACTGAATGTTGTGACACATGCTTTACTAACTGTTCTGAATTCAGGCTTAAAACAGAGGGATGTGAATCCAAGGCTTTTAGAATTAAACCGTGAGGGAACTGTGGCACAACTATCTGAACACAGAACATGGGCACAAGAGGTTAAAGGGAAGTGGCAGATGATTAACATAGAGCTATGTGCCACAAGAAAACAACTGAGGTTTGTATGTGAAGGAAATGTCAACAATGACCGAGATATCTGCCTGGATACACAACAAAGCATCTGTCTCTTCAGAATCCATCCAGTCAACCAGACAACCTTGCTGGTATATATAGATCAGCGTTGTGTATGCCTCAGAACAGCATGCCCCACCATAAGAGTGGACGAGCTCATTATAAAGGAAACACAATCTGATTTGTGCATTTGTAACTTGGTCAAAATTGAGGGGTGCAATTTCTCCTATTGGGCACCTGTTGTATCACATCAGTATATAAAGGCAAACATGACAACTGTGCAGGATGTATTGTCTGTGCCCAGAAGAATGAATCTCACTCTAGTTATAGAGCTACTAAAACACAGAGATATTCAGGAAATTCTGAAAGAAATGACAAGTATGGGAAAGAAGATCTTCATCACAACACACCATGAGACAGACTATAAGGAGACCATAGAAGGCTGGAGGGAGACACATCTCACCACTGGTGGGATGTATTTTTTGGGTGGTCTCCTACTGCAGCAGGGTTTCTACACTGATTGTGTCATCTGATAGTAGTTTTGTTAGTTCTGATTAGTTTAAGTTTTGTTCTTGGTTATGATTTTCTGGAATTTGCAACAGTCACAAAGAATGGCTACAATGCCTATCCTGTTATCGAATCAACTAGGTAAAGGCAGTCATAGAGAGTATGAGAGATATCTTAGAAAGCAAAAGAATTTGCATCATTTAGAAGAAAAGGGGGGAAATGAGATGGGGAACATCTATGGTTTTGAAAATTCAGAATTTTAAAAGCATATACTATGCTTAAGCAATTGGATGGGACTTAGAACACATAGCAGAAACGGTATGTAATGAACCACATAGGAACATAGTTACCAGGAAAAAAACATTAAGATATATTGCAAAAACTCAGCAAAGCAAGACCTGGCTATTGCACAAACCCAACAAAGCAGAAAACTGTGGCTCCAGAAACCAGCCAGGACCAGACGGGTGGTTTTGAGTGGGACAAGCTGACCTGAGGGAGAGCCAAACCTCCACTGCACCTGCCCAGAAGCAGAGGTCAAACAGCAATTACTGAGGAAGACATACAGCCTGCATCCCAAAGACCACCAAACACAACCACCAGGAGGGGTGGCAGCTAATTTTAATACAAAGCAGGAGAAGGCAGAGATGCGTGGGCAGGGAGGTGTGGGCTTGTGGGATCAATGTGTATTTATACCTGGAACCTGTCTTGACCAGGCACACGTGGTTTGGAGGAAATATCCCCCCAGGTGTCCCAGCTGGCAATGAAACACTCTCTACAATTTAGGTGTCAAGTCCTGATTCCAGAAATCAGGAAAGGTCCAGCAGCTGTGTTGGTTCTGCAGAGCAAAAATGGCCCCTGGTTCCATGGGACCCCAGTGTCACAACTGACTCCTTGCTTCCCTGTCACCCCCTCAGTGTCAAAATGGCCCCTTCGCTCCAACAGAACACAAAGGTTTTGTATAAATATTGAGCAAATTCTGCTTAACACACCTGGGAACATCTGTCTGCATTCAAAAGTGAGATTAAAGGTGAGGGTGGCACCAGCAGCTTCCATCTACAACAATGAACCAGGGAAAGGACAGGGACAGAGAATTCAGCTGAAAGACTCAGAATTCTGCTTACAGAGATCATTGCTGGTCACACTGTCTCTCGTAGGAAGATGACATCATTCCAGACAGCCTGGACTGAGCATGTGGTTCCTCAGTGGGGTTTGTTGTTCAGGAAACCTGCTCAGACTTTTCCATTCTTTCCTCACAAACAAGAAAATTTCTCCTGGGCCTGTGTGCAGGCAGAGCCCTGAGGAGAGCAGGTGGGACATGGTGCAATGGGCTGGGACAGCCAGCTGCAGAGCTCAGGGGACAAGGTTCTGCTGCAGGGCACAGGGATGTCAGTCCCAGGTGGGCAATGTCAGACATGGTGAGGCTGGGGGTGAGGAGCAGGTTGTTCAAACAGGGTCAGCCTGCAAGGGGCTCATTCTTCTGTGTGCCCAGAGCTCCTAAGGAGACATTCAGCATCAAGATTACCTGGGAAATGCTTCTATCAGGTCTTCTCTGAACTGTAATTTAAAACAAAATACTCACTTGATTAAAGAAAAAAAGTGATGAGGCGCACTTTGAAATCTTCCTCCTTAAAAGAATTCTAAACTGACTGCAATCAGCTGCACAACCCCTGAAGTAAGAAAAAGAGCTCCTGAAGGCTTTCTGTATTTTAATCAGCCTCACAGTGGATTTGGGGCTGAGTCCAGGACCCTCAGGCACTGAGAGAAGGTTGAAGAAGCTGCTCAAGGAGTCCGAAGCAAAACTCCAAGTCCCTTGGAGCATCAGTGGCCCCACTGAGGGCAGGGAGTGCCAAAGGCTCCCCAGGGACTGGTGAGAGCAGATCCTTGAGGGCAGGATTGCAGGAGCCCGAGGCTGTGAGCAGGGAACTGCAATGCTGAGCAAGGCCTGGGCTGGCTGGAGGAAGCAGAAAGGCCAAGGCCTGAGCCCAGGCCTGGCCCAGCAGGGCCTGTCCCTCACGGGGGGCTTGGGGCTGTTGCTGGGGCAGTGGGATGGCAGGAGCAGCAAGGACAAATGTCATCAAGCTGTGTGACACTCCAGATGCTCATGGAACCAAGGGCCAGTGTGACACAGCAGGGCCTGATGGAAACAAGAGGCCATGGTGAGCCTGCAGGGCTGGAACACCCCAGAACACTGAAATGCTGGGGGTGACCAAAGGTTCCTTCACTTGAGTTTCATGCACAAGAGGAACCCCAAGTATTCTCAACATGGCCAGATACAAAGAAGATTCTTGATAGGAAGGGACCCACAGGGATCATCAAGTCCAGCTCTTGAGTGAATGGCCCACACAGGGATTGAACCCACAACCTCAGTGATACCAGCACCCTGCTCCAACCAATTGAGTTAAGAGGTCAAAATGACACAAAATTTTACTGGCAAAATATAGACATTCAAGGAAAATTGGCAAAGGGTTTAATAGAAGATCCAATTCAAAATAAGTGTCTTATCATAGCATTAACTTCATTCATGTCATTTAACCTAGAAACCTTTAACCATTAAGATGCTAAAGTATCCAAAAATCTTCCAGGTAAGCAGGATTAGAAGGAGAAGAAATAGAGAAGAACAGCAGAAGAGAAGGTCGATAGAAAGAGAATCTGGGCTGGGATAAGATCACCCCTATTGTGTGATTGATTGACAGCTCAGCCAATCAGAGCTGGGTTAACACTGCCCCTGCTGTGTGATTGATTGACAGCTCAGCCAATCAGAGCTGGGTTAGCATTGCCCCTCCTGTGTGATTGGCAGCTGTGCCAGGCCATAGTTGGGGGCGGGGCTCTGTCCCACCACAAACCAAGGCCTGACCCGGCCCTGGTCCCACACGGGCATTCCGAGCACCCCGAGGTGTCTGGAACATCGATCTCATCCAGCCTCTGACAGTGACCATGGTGACACCATGGAACCTCCTGGAATCAAGGGCCAGTTGTGACACTGTGGGGCGTCATGGAACTGAGGAGTCCATTGTGACTGACGAGTAAGTTGTCTTTCAAGATAATTCTATGACTGAAAGTATGGGTGTTAATATCTTTGAAATGGGTCTTAATTTCTCTAACTACAAGCAACAGGTTTATTACAGAGCCCAGTCAGCTTGGCTCCTGAAACAGACAAGGGTCTGCATGAGCTTGAGTTTATGAACTTTGGGGTAAAATGACAGGTTCAAGGGGGGATATGGGGTAGGCAATTTGGGAAGGCTGTACCTTTCTAGTACCTCAGCCAATGGGAAAAGGAAGAGGGCAATGTGCACCTGGGAGTTGAGGATAAAAAAGGCTGCTGCGTCCAGAACCTCAAGAGTGAAAACTGCATGAGCGTGTGCCCTGGTGGACTCTTTCCCTTGACTGAAATAAAGTTGCAGACTCCCCTGTCTCCTTAATGGACACTGGCTTTTCATAGTGTGATTTTCTGTATGTGACAACATGGAATGTGATGGAACCAAGGAGCCATTGTGACGCATCAAGGCCTCAGTGGAAGAAAGGAACCATTGCTGACAGTACAGAACCAAGGGGGCGTTGTGACAATACAGGTCCAAGGACACCATGGTGACACCATGGAACCTCATGGAACCAAAGAGACCATTGTGACATTTTGGTGCCTCATGGAATCAGGGGGTGAAATCCCTTGTGAAACTCAGGACCCAAATGGAACCAAGGGTCAGTGATGAAGCTGTGGGGCCCAGAGAACCAAGGAGCCATTGTGACACAGCGGGGCTGCATGGAGCCCAGGGGCCATGGTGACACTGCAGGACCTTATGGATCAAGGGGCCATTGTGACACTACAGAAGCAAGGAGAATATTGTGACAAGGAGAATATTGTGACAATACAGGGACTCATGGACTCAAGGAGAATATTATGACACTGTCGGGCCCCCATGGAACCAAGGGAGCATGGAACAGGTCTGTCTGGCTGGGCCTCCCGCGGGCCACCTGACAGGTCTGGCTGACCTTGGCATGTCGAGGACCACTGCTCATCTGCCCCTGAAACACTGGGGCTCTGGCCTTTCCTTCCTGTGGAAAAGAACCGTCCTTCTCCAGGTACCCATGGCCAAAATTGGGAATCTGCCTCCAGAATTCCCTATATCCAAGGATTGCTCAGAGACAAAAGCTGCCATGACTGACAAGTCAGGCTGGCCTTGGTTTCCTGAGGGCTGACTCTCATCTGCCTTGAAAACACTGGGGCTCTGTGCTTTCCTTCCTAGGGAAAAAAATATCCCTTTTATCAGTGCAGATACGGCCAAAATTTGGATTCCATCTCCAAAATTCCCTATTTTGAAGTATTGCTTTCAGACAAAAACTGAAAACAGAACAGACAGGTCTGCCTGGCCTTGGCCTCTGATGGTCATCTTTCATCTGCCCCTGAAACACTGGTATTCCGTGCTTCCCTGCAAAAGAACTGTCCTTTTCCTCCAGATGTCCATTTCTGAAATTGGTATTCCACCTCTAAAATTCCGTATATCTGGGGATTAATCCCACAAAAAAATCTGCAAATACCATCAAGTCTATCTGTCCTTGGCCTCTGGTGACTGCCCCACATCTGCCCCTGTAGCACTGGGCCTCAGTTGTTTTCTTCCTATGAGGACCATTGTGACACTGTGGGGCCCCTCAGAACCAAAGGGCCATTGTGACCCTGCAGGGCCTCATTGTGACACTGCAGAAGCAAGGAGAACATTGTGACACTACAAGGTCCCATGGAACCAAGGGGACATGGAACAGATCTGGATGGCTTGGCCTCCTGGGGGCCACCTCTCAGGTCTGGCTGTTCCTGGCATGTTGAGGGCTGCTGCTCATCAGCCCCCAGAGAACTGGGGCTCTGTGCTTTCCTTCCCATGGAAAAGAACCATCCCTCTTTCCAGGTGCCCAAGGCTGAAATTGGTACTCCCCCTAAAGAGTTTCCTATATACAAGGGTCCTCCCAGACAAAAACTGCCAGGACAGCGCTGGCTGGCCTTGGCCTCCTGAGGGCTGTCTCTCATCTACCACCAAACACTGGGGTTCTCTACTTGCATTACAGTGGAAAAGAACTGCCCTTCTCACCTAAAAGTCAATGGCCAAAACTGGGATTCTACATCTAAAATTCCATCCATCCAAGGATTGCGTCCACACAAAAGTATCCAGGACAGAAAAGTCTGGCTGCCTTGTCCTCTGATGATTTTCTTCGATTATGAGAAGAATCTTTTAATTTTCCCACACCTGGGAGAGTGTCCAGATGTCTCCCAAGGTGGGGTTTGGAGGCTGCAAGAACATGACCACTACATGAAGGAGCTCTGTGCTGAGTGGGGTGGAGACTGAGGACAGCAGAGGAGAGCCCAGATTGGACACAAGGAGAAAGGAATTTCTCTCCCAGGGCAGGGCTGTGGTGCAACACATCCACCAGAAGGAGTCTGGAGCAGCCCAAGGCTCTGTGTGTGCAGGCAGAGGCAGGCAGGAGGCAGAGCTGTCAGCAAAGGAAGGGGCCAGCGAGGTGGGGCAGCCGGGGGATGACGACAGCCTGCAGGGACAGAGGCGCAGGGCATGGACACCGTAGGACAGCCTGGGCTGCAGAGGCCACAGGGATGGGCAGCAGCTGAAAGGCCCTGACAGAGCCAATTCCTGCAGCACTTGGGCCATGCAGGCTGGCCCTGGGCCTGAGGCCAGCAGGGGACAAGTGAGCCTTGCTGTGCTGGGGCCTCATTGCCTCCTTGTCCCTGCTCAGCAGCCTGGCAGGGGCCGCCCCATGGTGCTGCCCTTGGCATTGCACATGGCCAGAGCCCAGTGGCCCGGGAAGAGCCCTGAGCAATGAGGGAGGGACAGGATCTGCCTTGCCAGGGGCTGGGGCTCAGCCCTTGGCCCTTTGTATTCCTGAAACACATCCAGGTGTGCTCAGCATCAGAGACACCTTTCCCTTGTTTGTCCCTTCCTGTCCTCAGTGCCACAGGTGTTTTCGTTTTGCTGGAACCTGGGGACACTTTGTCAGTCTTATCCCTCAGTGGGCACCATTAAAACATCAATAAATGTTGGAGTTTGAATCTGCGTCTGAATTCTTGAGAAGTTGTCTTTCAGCTCCCTCTCAGGGACTGATGTCCAGGGACTCAGCACTGTTGGAAAATCCCAGCTCTACACAGACAGGGCAACTGAGTGGCTTTTACATTATTTTCTTCCATTATCAGTCTGCTTGAAGGGTGAAACATCAGAGATGTAAAACTCACTGCCATTCTACCAGAAGCCAAGTTATTTCCTCATTATAAAACCTTAGAAATATTTTTCAGCATATTAACTTTTGCCACACAATGTTGCTAATAATTCTAACAAGAATATCCTATTATTTTACAACACATGGTCTTGCCACAATGCAACTTTCGCAATTCTAATTCTCCAAAATATCTGGTCTTTTTGCAAGGCCACCATTTGGAACTTGTTTCTAGTTCAATCTCTCTCTCAGCAATGTCTTCTCTCTTCCAGGGCCATTCTGAGTCAGCACACCTTATCTCAGAGTTTGCATCCAGATGTACAAGACTGTGTGAGCTTTCAGTCAGGCTTTGAGAATCCTTTACAAATCCATTTCTCACAAATATCAATCACAGAATGCTGCAGTCACCTCTGCTCTAAAGACAACAGTAATAAAATAGAGCCTTGAAAAGTGGAATGGATATTTCTAAGAAGCTCTTTGACATATTTCTCCCAAACTGGAGTTGAAAAACTTCCAAATGAACTGGACCAGACCAGAAGGAAATCAAGGCAGAACTGTTCTTTGCTAGGAAACCTCTGAAGAATTTGGACAGAATCAAACTCCAAAGTGTCTGATACTGTTCATGGGTCTCACTGAGGGACACGACTGAGAAAGTGTCCCCAGGTTCCAGTGTGAGCAGGAAATTGGAGGCAGAGATGACAGGTGGTGTGGGAAATGCAGGCACAGAGAGCTCTCAGGGCCTTGGGCATACAGGCTCAGAGATTGAGATGGATCCAAGGTTTGACCTAAGACCTTGGAGAAGGCTTGGGGAATCAGAGCATTAAAAGGAAAATTAATATAAAACAAGAATATAAGTTTTTAGTTTAGGTAAAAATATGTTTTAAGCAAACAGAAATATGCATTCTGTAAGCAAAGCAGTATGTTAAGTAAGATAGTAAAAGATTGTAAAGCTTAGCAATAGAACTTGTTATAAAGTTAGTTAGAAGTTTAAGATCTATCAATGTAGGTTGGTGAAGTGTTATAAAATTGGTTGAAAAATGATGCATTGCAGTAAAGCCTTGAGAAGGAAAGCAATTAATGATTGGTGTAAAAGAATGCTGGCAAACTTCACAGAAGTATTTGATTGGATAAAATAGTAACGTAAGACATTGTAACTAAGAATGAGGCAGGTTCTGATATTATGGTGTTGGATGTAACACCTTTAATGTCTCACCCTTCTATGAGACTGACACCATGAGGCCATAAACCATCTTTTACAACATCTCTCAGTTGCCTCATCTCTTGTAATATCAGTCTCCCAATGCACATTTTTTTGACATCAGACATGACTAATGACATGACTTATGGACACCAGGTCTATCCCATTAAAGTGAATAGGGATTTTGGGACATCTGGTTTATCCATTAAAGTAAATGGCTTTTGGTGAAGTTTGGTCCTAAAATGGGCAAAATTTGGAAAATTTGGGGGAAATCTTGGGCTGAATTCTGGGAATTTCCACTCCAGGATTGCAGTGCCAATGCTCTGGATGTCCTGGATGAATTCCTGGAGGCCAATCCCAAATCCCTGATCCCTCACCTGTGGTCCATGCTGGAGCTGGGCCTCCAGGTAAGCTCAAAATTGTCCATTTGCAGTCTGAAATCTGGGAATTCTGAGCCCAAAACTGGGATCTTTAGCACGAAAAATGTTGGGACATCAGTTCTACCCACTCAAGTCAAAGGGGATTGAAGGACACCAGGTCTACCCCTGTGAAGTCAATAGGGATTTAGGGACACCAGGTCCATCCATTGATAGGGCTTGATTGGGAAGAGTTACTGTTCAAACTGGGAGCACTGGGAAAGGCTGAGGGATACGCTGGGCTGACTGGGAGCACTGATACAAAAGTGGGACCACTGGGAGAGATTTGTAGAGATAAATAGAGACAAACAGGACTCCAGAGCTAACTCATTGAAATCAAAGAGAATTTAAGGACAGCAGGTCTATCCTTTAAAGCCAAATAACGTTTAGGGGCACCAGGTCTACCCTGTCAAAGCAATGAGGATGTTTGAGACACGAGATTTGGGAGACCCCAGGGGGTTTTGGTGATCCAGGTGTCCAAGGGGTACCCAGGTGATTTTTAGGGGTTCCCAGGTGATTGTTGGGGGGGATCCAGGTGATTTTGGGCAGCATCCATTTGTACCCAGAAAATTTTCAGCGATATCCAGGTTGTTTTTGGGACACCCATGTGCCATGACTCACCCTGACAGACAAGGAGAAGATGATGGCCACTGTCCTCCCAGTCGATGTGGACACAGATGACCCTTGGCAGCTGTGGGGCTGTCGGGGGCACCCCAACATTCAGGGGGTACCCAAACTCCAGGTGAGGGCCTCAAGGGTGGGAGGGAGCCCTGAGTTACCTCAGGACAGGATGCAGCACAGGTACAGCCAGGTGCTTTAGTGCATGGGGTTGGTGAAGATGGTATTCTGCAGCAGCTCCAGCTCTGTGTGGGCAAAGGAGGCACCCCAAAATCTCTAGGGGGCAGTGGGGGAAATCCCAATATCTCAGTGGGGGCACCCAGGTATACAGGAGTTCGGGTCTACCCATTAAAGTCAATTGGGGATTTAGGAACACCAGGTCTACCCATTCAAACCAACAGAACCCACCAGCTCCCACTTTAGGTGAGGGAGGAGCTGGAAAATTTTGGGGATCTCGCAAAATTGGAGGGAGATTTTGGGGAATCCCTCACCTTCCTTCAGCTTTCCAGGGGGCAGTGCCCTTGCCATAGTTCCTGGTGGGCATCAGCAGCCACAGGCAGTGTTGCCAGGCTGAGAAGTTGGAGAAGCTGCAGCACAGCAGGGCCCTGGTGAAGGCCAGCTTGGCCTTGAGGTCCTGCCTGGCCACAAGTGCCTACCAGTGTTCCCAGGTGTGGACTGGGAAGGCACCAGTATAAACCAGTAAGCACTTGGAGCCACCCCCAAGCTCCTGAGGCCTGTGGCAGCAGCTCCCAGTATAAACCAGTAAAGCCTCATCCACCCAAACCCGTTCCCAGTGTAGTCTAGGGGCTCCTAGTGTGGTCCTGGGGCTCCCAAGTTTATACTGGGATGGCACCAGTACAAACCAGTAAGCACTGGGAGTCACCCCTGAGCCCTTGGTGACAGCTCCCAGTAGAAACCAATAAGGCCAGCACAACCTGAAGTCACTTCCAGTAGGTCCCAGGCCCCATCCCAGTATAAATTAGTAAGGCCAGCATCCCCAGAAGTTGCTCCCAGTGGAGTGCCAAGCATCCCCAAGCCCCTTCCCAGTATAACCCAGTACACCTCAGTTAAACCCAGTAAAATCCAGAATATCACTGTATAACCCAGTATAAACCACTGCAACCCAGCCACGCCCAGGACCACATCCCAGTATGAACCAGTGTAACCCAGTTTAACTCGCAGTTGGCCACCAGGTCCTCCAAGCCAGCAGGGGGCACTCACACACCCCTGCTCCCTTTCCCAGTATAATCCAGTACAAACCAGTAACACCACAGCACCCCATCCCAGTACAAACCAGTATAACCCAGTACACCCAGTACACACAGTGTTAGGTCCTCCTGGACACTCACACACCCTCTCTCAGTATAACCCAGTAAAACCCAGTGACCTCAGCCTTGTCCCAGCACCCCCTGAACCCCATTCCAGAACAAACCAGTACAAACCAGTACAAGCCACTCACAGTTGCAGGGGTTGGCCACCAGGAGGTGCTCGCACAGTGCCAGGTCCTTCCGTCCAGCAGGGGGCGCTGCAGTGCGGCCCAGCACCCAGCCCTGGTGGTGCTACACCCTGTAGGATTTGGGGTTCACCCCCAGGCACTGCCCCATGAATGACAGCTCCAACAGCACCCTGAAACCTCTGTAAACCAGGATGGACCACTATAAGTGGTGAAAACCATTATAAAGCAATAACCAACCATGTAATGCAAACCAGTAGTAACCTGCACAAATCAGTATAGACAAGAAAAAAACAGTACAGACCTCTACAAACCAGGAAAATAGGTAAAAACCAGTACAAACCAGTGAAAACCCTTGTCTGTGTCAGGAGCCAAGCTGGCTGGGCCCGGTAACAAACCTGCTGCCCAAAGTCAGTAGAAATGTTACAACCCATTTCAAACACCTGAACACCCATCCCTTCACCCACCAAATGATTTGTAAAGACATGAGCACACATCTTTCCTCTCACATTGATGGTTCCTGTGCTGGTGACAGTCTGTTAAACCCAGCCTTCAGCCTGAGCTCTCTGCTGTTGCAGTTCCATGCACAGAGGTTGTTGTCTCTCAGCCCTTCCATGGGCAGGCCGGTGTTCAGCCATCTCCAGGACAGCAGGGCCCCAGCCCACATCACTGTGCCCTGGGAAGACAAAAACCATCACTCCAAATGTCCCCTCCTCCTTCTTCCCAGGCATTTGGCGTGGCAGTGGAGTTTGCTGGAAAAAGGAGACCCCTGTGACACTGTGGGGCCTCATGGAACCAAACATCCATTGTGACACTACAGAATGTCACAGAACCAAGGGAACTGCTGTGACAGTGCAGAGCCCCTGGGAACCAAGAGTCCATTGTGACACAGAGAGGCCACGTGGAGCCAAGGAACCATTGTGACACTGGGGAAACTCATGGGACCAAGGGGCCACAGTGACATTGGGGGGCCTCATGGAACCTGTGAGCCATTGTGACACTGCACGGCCTTGTGGAAGCAAGGAGACCATGGTGACACTGTGGGGCCTCGTGGAATCAAAGATTTCATTTTGAAATTGAGGAACCTCATAGAACCAAGGGTCTGTTGTGACACTTTGGAACTCCAGAGACCATTGTTGAGTACAGCACCTCATGGAACCAAATGCCCAACGTAACAGATCAAGGCCTCATAGACCCAAAAAGAGCATTGTGACTCCATGGGACCCAATGGACCCCAATCTCCATTGTGACAGTCCAGAACCTGATGGAACCAAGGGGCCTTTGTGACACTGCAAGGCCTCAGGGAACCAAGGAGTCCAAAGGTCTGAAATAATCCTTGTAGGGATCTACCTTGGGGAATGGGAACCTCCTTGGTGGCACTTTGGGCTTGGCACACACCTGAGGAGTGTGTCTTTTTGCAGTGCGGAAACTCAGGATTTTTAGATTGCTTCCAAAAAAACAGGAAAACACCTGTTTGCCAGAGGGCAGCCAGTTCTCCGAGCAAAGCAGGTCCCAGGTGAGTGAGGACAGACAGAATGGGGTTGGAGAATGTGGAGCAAGGTTCTCCACACTGGCTCAGACCTCAAGGCACAGCTTCTCTGAGCAGGCCAGACCTTGTGACGAGAGACCCTGGATCAATATCAACCATAGAATGCTGCAATCACCTCTGCTCTAAAGGGAATGGTAATAAAATACACTCTTGAAAATAGGAATACATAATTCTCAGAAGCTCTTTGAATAACTTCTCCATAAATAGAGTTGAAAACCTTTCTAATGAGCTGCCCCAGACCAGAGGGAAATCAAGTGAGAGCCATGGTTTGTCAGGACTTGCTTGATCCTAATCAGCCCCGTGGTGCATTTAGTGCTGAGCCCTTCAACCCCAGGGCCTGAGAGGAGATTGCACAAACTTTTCCAGGAGTCCAAGTCAGAAGAAAAACCCAAAGTATCTCAAAATATTAATGGTTCCCACTAAAGTCCATCCCCAACACAGGCTCCTCATGGACTCTTTGAAGGAAAGAACTGGAGGCCAGGATTGCCCAAAAACCTCTCAGAGACTCAGAGAGGAAAGGAATAAGAAAAGTGCCTTAAAAAACTGAAGTACCTCGAAGCATTAATGAGCCTTACAGACTGTTGTTACTGACAGAGGATCTCAAGAGATTAATTAAAGCAGATAATTGGAGGCCATGATTGCACAAAGCTCTCACAGAATCCAAGGCAAAAGCAAAACCCAAAGTCCTCTGACAAACCTGCAGTCCCTGGGAGCATGAAGGAGCCCCCAGGGCCATTCCTGACCAAGGCTCCCCAGGGACTCGTCCCAGCACATCCCTGAGGCCACTGGGATGTGGGGGGATGCTGAGGGCAGGACAAGGGGTGACAGTGGCCAGCCTTACTGGGGCTGTGCCAGGAGGCCCCAGTGGCTCAGGACAAGGTGTCTCCTCCCAGCCCTTGGTGGCACAGACTCTGCTGTGCCCCAGGGCATCAAGACTTGGCTTCTTTTTGTCTCCACCTATCATCTCTGCCTCCAATTTCCTGCTCTAACTGGAACCTGGGGACACTTTTTCAGTGGTGTCCCTCAGTGGGACCCATTAAAACTTTAGGAAACTTTGGAGTTTGATTGTGACTTGGAGTTCTTGAGAGGTTTCTTCAGCTCCCTCTCCTGGACTGATGCTCAGAGACTCAGCCCCAATCCCTGAGAGGGTCATTAAAGTCTTTGTGCTGTGTCTGTGCTGATGAGCTGGGATGGGCTCCTGGCTCAGAAGATGATCCTGGTAACCAAGAAGAGCTTCAAAAACACATTTCCCTTGATTAGCAGCTCTTCTCCCAGCCCAGCAGGGCTGGGGCACTGCTTGCAGCCACCCCAGGCACAGCACAGAGGCACAGAGAGCTTCAATCAGTCCGGGCTGGGAAGATGCTGAGAAGTGCCTGGGGCAGAATCACTCCCAGCCCTTGACACATGAAGCCTCTGGCTGCAGGACAATGCAGCTGCAGCTCCTGCAGTCATCTCCTCAAGCTGGAACATCCCAATGCCTGCAGACTGTGTGAGTACATTCTCTGATGATCTCTTGTGTAGAGCAGCCAGGGGTGCCCAGGGCTGTGGTGCAGAGCAGGATCCTGCAGCCCAGGGCGCTGTGCTGGGGCAGGGACTCTGCTGCCTGCCAGGGACAGCTCTCAGCCAGCCCTGGGAGGTGCTCCCAGCACTGGGGGACAAGGTCTGGGTGGAAGGAGACAGCTGGTAAGGCTTGGAAGGGTTGTCCTTGTGTGATGAGGATAGTGCAGGGCTGCTCTCAGCATGACATTTGACTGCAGAACATTTCCAAGGAGATTATACCGGGAGCAAAGTGAGGCAGGGGCTGCATATAAGGCAAAGTCCTGCTTTATTAATCTACTGCACTGTGCTGCATTGCTGGGAGATTGCACATTGATATTCATCTCTCAGTTCAGGTTGAGAAAAAAATTTTAAAATTCTCTTAGATCTCAATAAACCAGGCAAAGAAAGAAATCAGCACAGGGCCCCATACAGGAAGCATCAGTGTCGCTTTTCCGGCCTCCTCAGGGTTGTTGTGATGTTGCCATCAGATCCTGCAGAGGCAGAGCTGACCCTGGGCAGTGCCCTGTACTAGGAGGGGTGTGCAGGGCAGAGCTGAGCCCCCAGGGCTGGGCTGGGCTCTGGCAGCACTGGCAGGGCCCAGCCTTGGGCACAGGGAAGCAGCTGCTGGCAGGGATAGCTCCAGGCAGCAGAGCCCTGGGCAGAGAGTGGGGGGAAAGTGCCACCAAGCTGGGCTGGGATATTTCAAGTCCTTTCCAAACTGAACTATTCCATGATTACCTTTCTTACAGATCCCCATGCCAAGACACAGCAAATGTCCAACAGCAGCTCCATCAGCCACTTCCTCCTGCTGCCATTGGCAGACACGCGGCAGCTGCAGCTCCTGCACTTCTGCCTCTTCCTGGCCATCTCCCTGGCTGCCCTCCTGGCCAACGGCCTCATCATCAGCGCCGTAGCCTGCGGCCACCACCTGCACACCCCCATGTTCTTCTTCCTGCTCAACCTGGCCCTCACTGACATGGGCTCCATGTGCACCACTGTCCCCAAAGCCATGCACAATTCCCTCTGGAACACCAGGAACATCTCCTATGCAGGATGTGCTGCTCAGGTGTTTATGCTTATCTTTTTCCTTACATCAGAGTTTTCCCTCCTGACCATCATGTGCTACGACCGCTACGTGTCCATCTGCAAACCCCTGCACTATGGGACCCTCCTGGGCAGCAGAGCTTGTGCCCACATGGCAGCAGCTGCCTGGGCCAGTGGCTTTCTCAATGCTCTGCTGCACACAGCCAATACATTTTCCCTGCCCCTGTGCCATGGAAATGCCCTGAGCCAATTCTTCTGTGAAATGCCCCAGATCCTCAAGCTCTCCTGTTCACACTCAAACCTCAGGGAACTTCTGCTTCTGGCTGTCAGTGCCTATTTAACTTCTGGATGTTTTGTGTTCATTGTTTTCTCCTATGTACAGATCTTCAGGGCTGTGCTGAGGATCCCCTCTGTTCAGGGACAGCACAAAGCCTTTTCCACCTGCCTCCCTCACCTGGCCGTGGTCTCCCTGTTCTTCTGCACTGTCATGTTTGCCTACCTGAAGCCCCCCTTCATCTCCTCCCCATCTCTGGAACTGGCCCTGTCAATTCTGTACTCAGTGGTACCTCCAACCCTGAACCCCCTGATCTACAGCCTGAGGAACCAGGAGCTCAAAGATTGCCTGAGGAAAATGATCATGAATGCTTTTCAGAAGCAATAAACTCTCATTCTCCTGTATAGCTATTATGATAATACTCATTAATGCCCACTCTGTGTTTCTTATGCTTGCACAGGTATAATATTTTTTTGAATTTGTTCACAGGAAAATCTTTGTCTGTACCATTTTTAATTCAGTACTTGCGTTTCTAGTGTGAACTATATTCTGTATAAACTAAGAGTTCTACTTTGCATTTCTAGTGTGAACTACAGACTGTATAAACCAAGAGTTCTACTACCTATGTGCTTATACAAAATAAAAAACTCTGTATTGCCCTGTTCTCCTGACATTTTTCCTCCTGACTTCTCTGGGGCTGCAGGGTCGGTGCCTCTGGGCAGAGCTGGAGTGAAAAGGGAACCTCAGTGTTCCTCACTGCCAGGCAGCCCCAGGGCGTCTGCTCCATAACCTCCCCATCCTTCACTTCCACAGTGCCCTTCAGAGCCCCTGTGTTGGTTTAAGGCCTCAGGGCTCTCTCATCTCAGTCCCTGTCCTGCTGTGTGACTGTCCAGGGACTGCAGGGAGGGACAGGCCATGGGCACTGCTGGGACAGAGCTGGGCTCTGCAACAGCATTTCCATCATGCAAGGGCATCTCCCCAGTGCAGGGCCTGAAAGCTTCAATCTCCTTCCCAGTTTGCTCTCAAGGATGTTCCCAACACAGCACCCTGGAGAGGAGAACATCAGTGACCAGCAGAAGTGTGGCAGTGTTCAGGGTGGCGCTGTCCCAGCAGTGCCCTTGCAAAGCCAGTGCCGCTCCCAGCAGTGGCCTCTCACCCCAGGGCACAGAGGTTGCTCTTCCCTCCCTGGAGAGACATCAAGTGACCGGGTCAGGAGTCTGTGTTTGCAGTGCTGTGACATTCCACAGCCCTGAACATCCTGTGTGTGTGTGAGGGGACATAAACCCAGTGACAAAAACACCTGCAGCTGTTCCTGGAGTTTCCAGAGAGTAACATCCCCTGGGAACCCCTGGATGCAGGGCTGGGATGAGCTCCTGTGCCCAGAGCTCCCCGTGTCCATCCCTCCGGCCGTGGGGCACCTAGGGCAGGGGCAGGGCAGGGTGACACCCACAGGGCTGAGGTCCCTGCCAGGCTCTGGCAGTGGCAGCAGAGCCCAGGGAGCCCCTGCCCGTGCTGCAATGAACTGTGTGTGTGTGTGTGTGCCAGGGAAGGACTCGTGTCCCTGGACACCCCTGGGGCTGTGAGCAGGGCATGAGCCCAGCTCAGGGCTGGGCACCTGACAGAGCCCTGACATTGCTGGGTGTGCCCCTAAGAGCAGAGTTGGGCAAGGTGACTGTGGTTAAAACCCTCTGGGGATCAAGTGAACGCCAAGTGTCTCTGTCACTTTTCCTCATTAATCAGAAAACAAGAGAAAATACGATGAAAAGATTATGGGTCACCATAAAGAGAGATTACTGTTAAGGGGGCTAAAAAAGCAAAGGCCAAATGCAGAAGCAAGGAAGATCAGGGAGAGACAAGAATTCAGCACATGTAGTGTTTGCTTTGGAAGACAAATGTATTAATACAGAAAATTCAGAGACCCTCTTGTCCCCCTCAATTCCTTGTTGATCAGGAGATCCCATGGAATGGAAGATCCCTTGTGTCAGTCCAGCCCAGTTGTCGCATCCTTGCCCACCCCCAGGACATTGGTTGAGGTTTGCAGAGATGCCTCATGTGGGGCCAGCCCTGCTCAGGAGCAGCCAAAGCCTAGGGCTGGGACTAAACCCACTCCAGCCACGAGAGCCAAGCACAGCTGGACAGGGGCTGCTCTGGGCAAAGGGAATTCCATCCCAGCCACATCCAGGCCAAGGGTGCTCAGGGGGCTCTTCCCACCTCTGTTATTCCACGATTCAATGAATCTTTTCCTTGGAGAGCTCTTTGAAGACAGAATTGACAGAGAGGGAGCAGCAGAGCTATAAAATACACCAGTACAAACACAGCAGCTCCAGTGAGGAATGAACCTTCCCAGGGCAGTGCTGTGGTAGGAGAAGCAGCCAGGAGGAGGAGTGCATGTGTGTGTGTCCCAAGGCACAGAGGGTGAGGGTGGGCATAGGTCAGGGCAGGGCTGGCAATGGCAGGGCAGAGGCAGGGGCAGTGAGATGGGAGTGTGCAGCCTGCAGGGACACAGCAGCAGCTGTGAGACAGCACAGGACAAACTGTGCTGGACATGGCCAAGGGCCCTGGCAGGGCTGGCAGTGCCCAGGAGAAGTCAAGTCTTGGTGCCCTGGGGCACAGCAGGGTCTGTGCCACCAAGGGCTGGGAGGAGACACCTTGTCCTGAGCCACTGGGGCCTCCTGGCACAGCCCCAGCAAGGCTGGCCACTGTCACCCCTTGTCCTGCCCTCAGCATCCCCCCACATCCCAGTGGCCTCAGGGATGTGCTGGGACGAGTCCCTGGGGAGCCTTGGTCAGGAATGGCCCTGGGGGGCTCCTTCATGCTCCCAGGGACTGCAGGTTTTTCAGAGCACTTTGGGTTTTGCTTTTCTCTTGGAGCCTCTGAGAGCTTTGTGCAGTCATGGCCTCCAATTCTCTCCTCCAAGGAGTCCAGGAGGAGCCTGTGTTGGTGATGGACCTCAGTGGGACTGACACTGAAACTGCATGAAAAACAGAAACTCCCCAACAACATCTTCTCAGTGTTAGAGAATTTAGACATTGCTTTCTTCTAGCCAGGATGTTATTGTGCCCAGCATGTGACATAGAAATCATTCCACCCACGCATGCACGGATTGGGCAGTGAAAATCATTCCATTACACATGGCTTTTTACTAAGTTTTTCACATATTTATGTAGACAAAACCCAAAGAAATTATTGTTTCATTGAAGAAATTAATTGATCCTAAATTGCAGAGTTCTTAGTATTCAATCTCCTATTGGTTATTGATCCCTTTGCCTTTGATGTGAATTAGGCCCTCATTCTTTGATACTCTTACCAATCTTTTCCCAGACCCGGTGTCTCCAAAAATACTGAGGGTGATGTTCATTGATTTTTGTTTATCTCCTGTGTATCTTCTGACTACTCCCAATCTGTAAATTGAAGAGAAACTTCAATTCCCCTCCTGCAGGGCAAAGGCGAACAAACCCCTGACTGAAGTTACATTTAAAAAATTAAAATGTGCATCATTTGCAGCAATTCCCTTGTGTTCTGGAGCATCACAATGCTCTCCTTGGCTCCACAAGGTCAAGAAGTGTCACATCAACCTCTAGTTCCACAAAGTCCTGCAGTGTCACAGTTGCCTTTTTCTTCCACAAGGCCCCACAGTGTCACAACTGTCCCTTCATTCCAGGAAGCCCTGCAGTGTCACAAAGGCCTCTATAATTCCATGTGGCCTCACAGTGTCACAATGGCCCCTCAGTTCCATGTGTCCTGCACTGTTACATGAATCCCGATCTCCATGGGGTCCTGTAGTGTCACAATGATCTCCTTGGCTCCATGGTGCCACAGTTGCCACAATTTCCATGGTACCACAACTGCCCCTTGGTCCCACGAGGCCCCACAGTGTCACAATGGCCCCTTGCTTCCATGACACCATGGAGTGTCCCAGCGTTCTCCATGATTCCATACTGCCCTGCAGTGTCACAATGGACTGTTGGTTCAATAAAACTCCACAGTGTCACCATGGCCCCTTGGTTCCATGGAGCCCCACAGTGTCACTGTGCTCACCTTGGTTCCACAGGGCCCTGAAGAGCCACAATGGCCCTTTGGTTCCAGCCGGCCTTGGTTTCAAAATGCTCTCCATGATTTCATGAGCACCCTGTGTCACAACAGACACTTGGTTCTGTGAAGTTCCTCAGTGTCACAAAGGCTCCTTGGTACCATGAGGTCTGGTAGAGTCACAATTCACTCCTTGGTTCCATGAGGCCCTGCTGTGTCACAATGCTCATTGTTCAATCAGTTTCCATAGTGTCACTGTGATGTCCTTGGATCCACAGGATCTCAATGGTCTCCTTGGTACCATCCAGTCCCAATGTCACAATGGATCTTTGGTTCCATGAGGTTCCATAGTGTCACAAGGGTCTCCTTAGTTCAATGAGGATACAAGAGCTTTGCATAAACATTGAGCAACACCTGCTGAACACACCTGGGAACATCTGTCTGTATTCAGATAATGGGAAAAAAATGAGAAAGGCACCAGCAGCTTCCATCTGCAACAGAGATCCAGGGATGGGACAGGGAGAGAATTCAGCTGAAAAACTCAGATAATTCACAGAATCACAGAATTACAGAGTCACTAGGCTGGAAGAGACCTTCAATATCATAATGTCCATCCCCTGCCTAAAACATCCAAAAGGAACGAGTGCCATAACCAGTCTTTTGTTAAACATATCCAGGGATGATGCCTCCACCAAACCCTGGGCAGACTGTTCCAGTACTTTATCACGCTTTCTGTAAAAAACCTTTTCCTTAAATCCAAACTGTATTTCCCTTGGCGAAGCTTAAGACTATGCTCTCCTCTCGTTCTGACAGTTCCTGTCTGGTGAAAGACACCAACCCTTACCTGACTACAACCACCTGTCAGGGAGTTGGAAAGAATGATAAGGTCATCCCTGAGTCTACTTTGCTCCAGAATAAACAACCCCAGCTCCCTCAACCACTCCTCACAGGACTTGTGTTCCAGACCCCTCACCAGCCTTGTTGCCCTTCTCTGGACACGCTCCAGACCCTCCATGTCCTTCCTAAACTGGGGGGCCCAGAACTGGACACAGCACTCGAGGAGCTGCCCAAACAGTGCTGAGCACAGGGGAAGAATCACTGCCCTGCTCCTGCTGGCCACACCATTCCTGATCCAGGCCAGGTGCCATTGGCCTTCTTGGCCACCTGGGCACACTGCTGGCTCATGTCCAGCCTGCTGTCCATCAGTGTCCCCAGGTTCCTTTCTGCCTGGCTGCTGTCCAGCCACTCTGTCCCCAGCTTGGAGCACTGCAGGAGTTGTTGTGGCCAAAGTGCAGGACCCAGCACTTGGTCTTGTTAAGCCTCACCGTGTTTGATTTGGGCCCTGGATCCAGCCTATCCAGGCTCGTGTACAGAGCCCTCCTACCTTCCAGAAGATCCACACTCACACTCAGCTTAAAGTCAGCACGGTTCCATACGGCCCTAGGGTGTCACAATTTCATGAGGCCTCCCAGTGGCACAATGTCCCTTTGGTTCCATGGAGCCCCTGGGTGTTGCAAAGTCCCTTGGATCCTTGGGCCCCGCAGTGTCACAGTGGATCCTTGGTTCCACGAGGTCTCACAATTCAGCAATGCTCTCCTTGGTTCAACAGTGTCACAATGGCCTCTTGGTCCATGAGGCCCTATTGTGCCAAAATTGTTTCCTTCAGTCCATGATTACCTGCATTGTCACAATGGCCTTTTGGTTATACGAGATCCAGCAGTGTCACAGTGGTCTCCTTGTTTCCACAAGGACAAAAAGTGTCACAACTGTCTTCTTGATTTCATGAGGCCCCATGGAGTCACAGGGGCCCCCGAATTCCATAAAGCTCCACAGTGCCAAAATGGACTCTTTGTTTGCACGGTGTCAAAATGGACCCCTGGTGACACAAGATCCTGCAGTGTCACAATGGATTCTTGGTGCCATGACATCCTGCAGTGTCAGTGTCACAGGGGTGTCTGAATCCCTCTGCAGAGCCCTCCTACCCTCCTGGACATCCACACTCACACCCAGCTTGGTGCCATCTGCACATTTGCTGATGCTGCACTCAATGCCCTCATCCAGATCATCAGTGCAGATATTGAAATCCACACTGGCTGGCTCTGATCCCTCAGCCATCCTGGAGGTGCCCTGTGATGGCACTCAAGGTGATCTGTTCCATCACCTCACCAGGCACCCAGGTCAGGCTGACAGGCCTGCAGTTCCCCACATCCTCCTTCCAGCCCTTCTTGGGGATGGGCTCCCATTGGCACCTCCAGTCCTCTGGCACCTCCCTGCTGAGCCAGCACTGATGAGAAATGATGGAGAGCAGCTTGGGGAGCTCATCCAGCAGCTCCCTCATCCCCCTAGGATGGACCTGTGAGCATCTGAGTGGCTCAGCAGGTCCCCAGCTGCTTCCTCCTGGATTACAGGGGTCTGTTCTGCTCCCTGTCCCCATCTACCGATTCAGAACACTTGTCCTGAGGACAACTTGTCTTATTGTTGAAATCTGAGGCAAAAAAGAGGTTGAATACTTCAGCCTTTTCCTCATCTTTGGTAACCATATCCCCTCCCCATCAGGAATGAAGATTTTCCTTGTCCCTCCTTTTGCCATTAATGAGTTTATAAAACCATTTTTGTTATCCTTCACAGAAGCAGCCAAGTTAACTCCTAATTTCAGCTTTCATGTCTGATTTTCTTTCTGCATGACCTAACAACTTCTTTAAACGTTTCCTAAGTTGCCTGCCCCTCTGTCCAAAGGTAATGCACGTTATTTTCTCCCTGAGTTCCTGGTAAAAGCTCCTTGCCTAGCCAGGCCAGTTATTTTCCTCGCTAGCTCACTTTCCTCTGTGAGTAAAGTAAGAGACAGGCTGCCTCTGCTCCTACAAGATTCTTTTCTTGAAGTGTCTCCATTCTTCCTGGAATCCTTTAAGAGCTGTTTCCTGTAAAAAAATCAGTTCCTTTTTCCCCAATCTGCATTCTGAATAGGCCAAAATTTGCTCTCTGTAGGTCCAGTGTAGAAGTTTTGTTGATTCTCCACCTTCTTTCACAGAATATTAAAAACCTGCATTTTTTCATGGTCACTCTACCCAAACAGCCTCTGAGCATCACATCTCCCTCCAGCCCTTCTCTGTTTGTGAACAGCAGGAGACTGAGCTTTCCTTGCAAGTAAGAAGAGAAGGAATTTAGGTTTTAATCAAGGGCATATTATTTTTATTTTTCAGTTGAGAGAAGGGCTGAATGAAGCATTCCTTGAGTGATCTTGATGCTGAATGTCTCCTTAGGAAGTCTGGGCATGCAGAAGAATGAGCCCATTGCAGGCCAATGCTATTTGGACAATCTGCTCCTCACCCCCAGCCTCACCATGTCTGACATTGCCTATCTGGGATTGATATCCTAAAACATAAAAACCCCCTATCAATTTATTGTTACTATTGTAATTTAATTAAATAATTAAAATATAATGATGTTTTATTTTTATAATGCTATTATTCTTTTTTATACCTGATTTTTATATTTATATGAAAAATTGATACAATTTTAGCAACCAGAAAAATTAATGTTAATTGTTTCTAAGTAACACGATTCCCTTCATGAATTAATTGACCACTATCAGCTATTGATTTCTCTCTGTTTATGATAATTACTCCTATTTTAATCCCTTTCTCATCTTTTTAATTATTTTCACAGACAGGGTATAACGGGGCCACTTTGGGTTCCATGAAGACATTTCTGGGGTACATTTCAGGAAGTTTTGGGTCTGGGGAGGGAATTTAGAGAGAACTTGAGGGTCTGGAGGACACTTCAGGGAGCCGGGTGGTCACTTAAGGATTCTAAGAGAAACTTCAGAGTCCGGGGGAGCTCTTGGGGGTCCAGGGGGGCACTTGAGGGTCAAGGAGGAGAATCTGGGGCCATTCGGGGTCCAGGCGGGCACTTGGGGGGGCTCTAACGGGGCTCTCCGGGGCGTGGGGGATGATGGGAGTTGTAGGCACAGGTATAATGTGGTTCAATGGGGCCGCAGAGCATCATGGGAGTTGTAGATGCAGCTACAATGTCTCTCTGTTGTGCGCGGTGCATGATGGGAGGTGAAGTCATGGCTGCAATAGCACTCTATGGGAACCATGGAGCATGATGGGAGCTGTAGTCCAGGAAGTGGCTCAGCTGAGGCGTTTGGGGGTCCGGGAGGGCACCTGGGGGACACTTTTGTGTCCGAGCCGCGACTTGAGGTGCTCAGGAGGGAACGTGAACGGTTTGGGAGCACTTGGGGGGAGCTTGGGGAGCTCTAACCGGGCTCTGTAGGGTGCAGGGCACAGCAGGATTTTTAGGTACAGAACTGTGTTATGAGGGACTCTGAGGCCGTGGTGGATGACAGGAGATGAATTCCCAGAAGTGACTGTAACGGGAATCTGTGGGATTAGGAGCATTCAGAGGATCTGGGGACACTTTTAGGTGGTCTGGAGTGTGCTGTGGAGTGTGCTCGAGTACTGAGGAGGCACTTCAGAATCCTGGAGGGTCTGGGGGACACTTAAGGGACACGTGCGGGACGGATACCGGGGTTCTGTGGGGTGCAGGGCATGAGAGGCGTTGTAGTCCCATATCCAGTCGGTCTCTGTCAATCCCAGGATGTCCCAGGATATCCCTGTATTTTTAAGTGCACCCCACAGTCCATTCCAGTCCACCCAGATTCCCCCTCTGCACTTCCCATCTTCCCATCTTCCCCCAGTATTCCTCAATATATCCCAGTGTGTCTCTGTGTATCCCCACATTCCATCCCAGCCCACCCAGATTACCTCTCAGCATTCCCTGTGTCCCCAGTATGTCCCAGTCCTCCCCAGTATCACTCTGAGTGTGTCCCATTGTCTCCCACAGCATTCCCAGTGTTCTCCAGTATGTCCCAGTGCTCCCCAGTGCTCCCAAGGAAACTTGAACTTCTCCCGGTTCCCGTGGCACCCAAACCCAGCAGTGGGGTCAGTGCAGTGTCCATGGCCACAGCCCCTGGCACTGGCCCAGGGCAGGTTGGGATGATGATCCACCCTCACAGCTGGCCCAGGGCAGCTCTGCAGTGGTTTTGGTGGCACCTTGGGCTGGCACACACCTGAGGAGTGTGTCTGTTTGCAGTGGGGAACATTAGGAGTTTTAGATTGCTTCAAAAATTAAGAAAAAAATAGAAAACTCCTCTTTGCCAGACCTCCTGAGGAGAGACCCTGGATCAGTATCAATCACAGAATGCTGCAATCACCTCTGCTCTAAAGAGAACAGTAATAAAATACACCCTTGAATATAGGAATGGATATTTCTAAGAAGCTCTTTGAAATATTTCTCCATATATGGAGTTGAAAACCTTCCTAATGAACTGCACCAGACCAGAGGGAAATCAAGGCAGAGCCATGGTTTGTCAGGACTTGCTTGATCCCAATGAGCCCCGTGGTGCATTTGGTGCTGCCAAGGAGCTCCAAATAATATTTTGGAAATACTGGCTCTCTCTGCAGTGCTGCCTTTGCCAGGAGCCCTGCCCAGCTCAGCAGCACAGACACAGCACAAGGATTTTAATGACCCTTTTGGAGCTTGGGGCTGAGAGGGAGTTGAAGAAACCTCTCAAGAATTCCAGGTCAGATTCAAACTCCAAAGTTTCTCTTAATTCTAGTGAGTCACACTGATAAACATGAAGGAGAATGTTTCCCAAGGGTGGAATTAAAACAAAAAATTGATGGCAGTGATGTCAGGTTGCAAAAAAGACGGTAAAGGATGAAAAGAAACCTCTCAAAATTCAAAGTCAGATTCCACGTCCAAAGTTTCCTGAAGTTCTAATGGGTCCCAGTGTGGGACATGACTAAGTGTCCCCAGGTGTGGGTTCATTCTTTTTATGTGTCCTGGTTTTGGGCAAATTTGGGGGAAAACCTCCGGAAGGAGCCCCCAGACAGCAAACCCCACGACTCCTCCCCCCCACCACCGGGTTCGGGAAGAATTTCCTCAGAGAAGAGTGGGAGAAAAAACCTGTTTATTTAACAAGCAAAACACTCCCCAGCACAGGGAAAAAGACAACACCAGCTGACAAAATACTCTTTCACCGTTCTGAAGGGATGACAAACTCAGTCTCTCCAGAGAGTGGTCGCTCAGTTATCAGTCTCTGGCGCTGGGGGATGACTGCTGCAGGTGACAGAGTGTAGACTCCCAGTGTTTCTTGGGGTTTCCCAGGTCCCGGTCCAGAACAGGTTCAGATGGTATCCAGGAGAGGGAGGGAACGGGGTGGAAGAGAAAACAGTCCAGGGAAAAAGTTGGACTGCCTAGCTGAACTAACTAATAAGCAAAAAGCAAGGGCAAAGCGAAGGAAAGAAAAAGAGGCAGAAGCGAGCAAGCAGGCAAGCAAGCAAGCAAGCCGAGCTAAAACCTCTCCTAAACATAGACCATGGGGGAGGTGAGCCGGCTGATAACAAGACAAAACAAAGCTTCACTTTCAGAGTCAGTCCTGGAAGCACAGGACATAATACCAAACATAATCAGAACACACGATTGGAGATACAAACACCATAACATCACCCTAGGATATCTGGATGATGATATCTTCACTGATTTTTCCTTCTATGGGAACCTCATTATTTGAATATATTCTTGAGTATCCACCTCCAGAGTAATCTCTCCTTTTTCAAATCTGATTGTTGCATTCAATTGTTCAAGCAAATCTCTTCCAAGGAGTGCATGTGGTGAATTAGGCATGTATAAGAACTTATGCAAGCCTTCGGGTTTTCCCAATTTATATTTTAGTGGTCCACCAAAATAAGCCTTTTCAGTGTGGCCAGTGGCTCCCTTAACCATAATATAATCTTCTCCCACCTGAGTTAAAGCTGTGTTTAAAATTGAACACATTGCCCCTGTATCAATTAAAAATTTTATTTGCTTTTGATCTTTTCCTTCCCCCTGGTTCCTGTCAGTCTTCATTTACATTTGCCACTACCCGTGCCCCTTTGTTTCCCCTTCCTCAGCGTTCTGGGCATTCATTTTTTCAGTGGCCTAATTGCTCACATAGAGCACATTCTTTTATTCCAAGGCGTGGAGAGGGAAGCCCCTTTTTAAAATTTTCGTCTTCCTTTTTAACTACTGCCATCACCCTTCCTTGATTCCCCTTATTTCCTTCTTCTCGATTGCTAAACACCCTCCAGCCTTCATCCAATAATATTTCTAAGTTTCTTCCTTCAGTGGGTCTGAATTTCTGAAGTTTGCATCTTATATCACCTGTGGATTGACCTAAAAATAATGACACTAACTGCTGTATCCCGATATCTGATCTGGGTCCAAAGGTGTGCTACGACGCATTGTGTCTCAGCCTGTCTAAGAACTCAGGTGATGACTCAAAGGGACCTTGTTTAATAGCATATAAAGCTGAGCAGTTAATATATGTATAGCATTCCAAACCGGGTTATGTGATTTCACTATTAACCAAAAGTGTTCAGCTATACTTAGAGGGTCCTTTCTGTAATCCTTTACATTCCTTTTCCAAATTTCCAAATCATTGGTATTGAAGGCAACCTTTAGTAGCATCATTGTTCCATGTGGTCCCTCTTCTTCTCTAAGAGGTGCCTGCAAAGGTGCTGGTTGTTCCCTGGCTTCGCCCTTGTATAGGAGGATGTTGGACTTCCCAGGGGTGTTGGAGTTTGATCTGGTGCCCTTCCTGGGCTCCCACCCAACTCTAGTGATTGAGGAGGGAAGATCATCCAGATCAGAGTCTTCTTCCTTATATACCTTGTCATTTTTAGTGCACTTCTGACCAAGACTACAGGCTGAGCAGCATCATTTTAATATATGTGAGACCCTTCTGTTTTCTCTTTCCATTGCTAGGATCAGTGAGTCTTGTGGAGGGTTAATACCACAATCCCTTTGCCATTCTGGGTGGTTCTGTAAAATGAAAAACATCTGCATATGGTGCCTCATCCCATTTTCCTTCCCACCTTAAAAACAACATTAACTTCAACATGGTGTTACAGTCCCATGTTCCATTTAATGGCCACTTTGCCCCATCTTCTGATTTATACAGAGGCCACCATTGATTTGAGTATTTGATGAAAACCCTTTTGCTCTCCGTTTCTCCTGTCCCCACAACTTCCTTCCAGTGGGTTAGTATACATCCTAAAGGGCTCCTCCTGAACACCTCTTTATTTTGCTGGGTCCCCATGATTTCTCTCCTTATTTCTCTTATCTCCTCTCCCAAACCTCTGCTGGCAAGATTCTTTCACTTCCTCCCAGTGGTCATTGAAAACGTGCCAATCCTTGGGAACTGAAAGACTCTTTGCACAGATCAAATTCACAATCTCACACTCAGCCTGTATTAATTCCTGAATATGATGCCATGGGTCCGGGGTACACCTGGGGCATGTAGGCGTCCACCTCCTAGATCTGCAGTGCCACTTCCTTTTGCACCAATGCCACTGTAGGAGGTCCCAGGCTGGATGCCACCTTGGTGTCCAAATTGCTGGTCCACACGCAAAGCAAGGAATTGGTCTAACCCTTCTAGGTTCCCTTTCGATTAGAGGTTGCTCCCAATCAAAACCCAGATAACTATCCATGGAATCTGAGAATAGTCCTCCCAAGTATACCTGCTCTACTGCCCCGTCCTCCCGTACCAACCGTACAAGTTTCCCTTGATCCCTCAAGAAATCCGGGGGCTCAATCTGGAGCCACCTAGAAAGGGCTTCCTCCTTGCTTGGTCGGGCCCTCCGCACTCACTCCCAGCTTCCACCACCTTTTCAACTCTGACAGTTTCCAAAAAAATCACTGACCTGTCATTGACAGTTACAGACACAAGAGGGCAGCATTACATCAGAAACAATAGAATCTCACGGCTCAGAAAAGAACAGAAATCTTAACTTGTTGCAATGACAGTTAATAACACAAGAGGGCAGTGTTACACCAGATATTGCACAGGTCCACTACAGAAAACAGAGCAGACATTCCCCAAAATCCAAACTCTCCACCACCAAAATGAGAGTGATGCAAACACAAAACACCAACCACCATATAAAATACTTCCTTCCACCACCCTACAACAAACAACAAGCACAATTTATGGCAGTTAGGGTTAAAGCAGTGAGTTATGCAGTTAATAATACTGAGAACACCTTGGTTCCTTCAAGTTACCACCAAACTTGCTAGTGGCCACCCTAAGTGGTCAACAGAAACCCCTTTGCCAGCTTCCAAATACCTTCCCCAAACCTGTCAGCTCTGTGTGTCGGATGTCTCTGACACACTGTTAGCCATGTGCAGGCATCCCTCGTGTCTTACAGGCTCACCTTACCTTGGGCATCCCCCAGAAAATTTTGGTCAAAAGTACCTCTAGGACGTATAGGAGGTTGGTAGCTCGTTCCCACAGAGAGTGACCGGGGAGCAGAGGTCAGCTCCAGAAAAAGTCCGGGGTGCACTGGGATGTCGATATCCCCTGTGCTCCAGCAGACAGACGAAGACCTTCTGGCTGGCTCAACAACTGATTTCGAGAATCTGCACTTGACACTGCAATTGTAGAGAGTGTTTCATTGGCAGCACATGGGGGACACATGGGGGGATATTTCTTCCAAACCACGTGTACCTGGTGAAGAGAGGTTCCAGGTATGAATACACATTGATCCCACAAGCCCACACCTCCCTGCCCACCCATCTCCACCTTCTCTCCCTTTGTATTATAATTAACTGCCAACCCTCCTGGTGGTTGTGTTTGGTGGTCTTTGGGATGAAGGCCGTATGTCATCCTCGGTATTTTTCTGTTTGAGCTCTGCTTTTGGGCAGGCGCAGTGGAGGTTTGGCTCTCCCTCAGGTCAGCTTGTCCCACTCAAAACCACCTGGCTGGTTTCTGGAGCCACGGGTTTCTGCTTTGTTGGGTTTGTACAATAGCCAGGTCTTGCTTTGCTAAGTTTTTGCAATATATGTTATCTTAAAGCTTTTTCCTGGCAAATAAGTTCCTATATGGTTTGTAACATACCGTTTCTGCTATGTGCTCAATTTCCCCTCTACCTGCTTAAGCACATCATAGACTTCTAAGGTTCTTAATTTTCAAAACCATTTATGTTCCCCATCTCATTAGATAACACTGGGAGCGTCTAGACCACACGGGGAACAGGTTTGGGCACATCAGCCCTTACTGGTTTATACTGGGAGCTGCCATCATGGGCCTCAGAAGCTCGGGAGTGGCTCCCAGTGCTTACTGGTTTATACTGGTGCCCTCTCAGTCCATGCCTAGGAACACCAGTGGGTGTTGAGGCCAAGCTATCCTTTGCTGGGGCACTGCTCAGCTGCGACTTCTCCAAATTCTTAGCCTGGCACCACTGCCTGCAGCCACCAGGGACACCAGAAACGGCGAGGCTGGGGCACTGCCCCACGAAAGGCTGAAGAAATGGGAGCAATTCCCCAGTAAAATTCCCACAATTTCACAGGATCCCCAAAATTTTCCAGCCCCTCCCTCACCTAAAGTGGGAGGTGAAGCGTTCTATTGTGTTGAATGAGTAGAACTGGTGTCTCTAAATCCCCTTTGACTTTAATGGGTACACCTGAACTCTGGTACACTTGAGTATTCAGATATTGGGGTGTCCCTCACTGCCCCCTAGAGATTTTAGGGTGCCCCCTGTGCCCCCTCCCAGAGCTAGAGCTGGTGCAGAACACTGTCTTCAGCAACCCCATGGACCAAAGCACCTGGCTGTACCTGCACTGCATCCTCTCCCGAGGTAACTGAGGGCTCCCTCCCACCCTTGAGGCCCTCACTTGGAGTTTTGGGGTACCCCCTGAAAGTTGGGGTGCCCCCCAACAGCCCCTCGGCTGCCAAGGGTCATCTGTGTCCACGTCGACTGGGAGGACAGTGGCCATCATCTTCTCCTGGCCCATCAAGGTGAGTCGGGACACTTGGGTGCCCCCAAAATAACCTGGAGAGCCCCCAAAATTATCTGGGTACACCTGTGTACTCCCCCAAATCACCTGGATCTCCCCAAAAATCACCTGGGTACACCTGGGTATCCCCAAAAATCACCTCAGTGCAATTCAGTACCCCTGAAAATCACCTGGATTAACCCAAAAATCACCTGGATACACCTTGCGTACCCATGGAACACCTAAATCACCCAAAACCCCTGAGGGCCCCCAAAACTGGTGTCCCAAAAAACTTCATTACTTTCACTGGGTGGACCTGTTGTCCCTGAATCCCCATTGACTTTAAAGGGTATATTTTGAGTCCTGTTTATACCCATGTATCTCTATAAATCCCTCCCAGTGGTCCCACTTATGCCCCAGTGCTCCCAGTAACCCCAGTGTCCCCCCTTAGCCCTTCCCAATGCTCCCAGTTGAAACACTAACCCTTCCCAATCAAGCCCTATTAATGGGTAGTCCTGGTATCCCTCAATTCCCTTTGACTTCAGTGGGTAAACCCAATGTCTGCATTTTTTTCTGCCAAAAATCCCAACTTTGGGCTCAGAATTTCCAGATTTGGGACTGAAAACAAAGATTTTGGGATTAAGTGGAGGCACAGCTCCAGCACGGGATGAAGGTGTGGGATCAAAAATTTGTGATTAGCTCCCAGGAATTATGCCAGGACTTCCAGAGTGTCAGCACCATGATCCTGAAATGGAAATTCCCAGAATTCAACCCAGTATTTCCCGCAGATTTCCCCATTTTGGCACCAAATTTCTGCAAAATCCCCATTGACTTTAATGGGCAGACCTGGTTTCCCTAAATCCCTATTGATTTCAAAAGGTAGACCTTATGTTCCTAAATCCCCTTTGATTTTTTAAACTAGGTCGACTTGCTATTCCTACGTTGCCATTGATTTCAAAGGGTAGACCTGATGTCCATAAGATCTCTATTGGGAGATGAATATTACAAGAGATGGAACAACTGAGAGACATTGTCAAAGATGGTTTATTGCTTTATTTCATCAGTCTCATAGAAGGGTGAGACATTAAAGGTGTTACATCCAGTACCATAATATCAGAAGCTTCTTCATTCTTGGTTACAAATGCCTTATGTTAGTTTTTAGGCAATCAAAAACTTCTATGAACTTTCCTGGTGTCTTTTTACACCAATCATTAATTGCTTTGCTTCCCATGGCTTTGGTGCAATGCATCATTTTTCAGTATATCATATAACACTGCAGAAACCTACATTGATACATTTTAAACATCTAATTAACTTTATAACAAGTTATTTTTGCTAAACTTTAAAATCTTTTAGTATCTTACTTAACATACTGCTTTGCTTACATAATCCATATTTCTGTTTTCTTGAAACTTATTTTTACTTAAACTACAAATTTATATTCTTGTTTTATGTCTGTTTCGCTTTAATGCTTTAATTCTCTAAGCCTTCTCCAAGGTCTCAGGTCAAACCCTGTATCCATTTCTATCTCTGAGCCTGTATGCCCAAGGCCCTGAGAGCTCTCTGTGCCTGCATTTCCCACACTGCAGTATCCCAATGGACCCTTGGTTCCATGGAGACTCACAATGTCAGAAGGGTCTCCTTGGTTCCACAAGGTCCTGCAGAGCCCCTTGGTTCAACGAGGCCACAAAGTGTCATCATGGCCTCCAGGATTCCATGAGACCCCACAGTGTCACAATGGACCTTTGGTTCCATGGGGTCCAGCACTGTTCCATGAATCCTCAGTTCCATGCGTCCCTGTAGTGTCACAATGGACTCCTTGGTTCAATGGTGCCATACAGTGACACAATCACCCCTTGGCCCAACAAGACCCCAGAGTGTCACAATGGTTCCTTGCTTCCATGAGGCCTTGCAGTGTCACAATGGACTCCTTGGTTCCATGAGGCTACAAAGTGTCACAGTGGCCCCTTGATTCAGTGAGGCCTGTGATGCCTTTAAGATTTTAGCCTATATATTTTTCAAATCCTATACTTAATAGTGCATAACTCTAAACTCCATATAAAATGTTAGTTACCTGTATTCACATTTGGTCAGACAAAACAACTCTAGGCCTGAAACTCAAGGACACCCTACAGTCTCAGGGTCTGAAAAGTATAAAAAAAAGTGAATTCAGGGGTGAGAAAACTGAGGGAATATGGCTTCATTACCTGAAGCTGTAATTGCAGGATTAACCCCTGATATGCAAACGGACCAAACTTAAATCTGTCTGAAAAACTCATCATCACAATCCATCTTGAGTGTAGCTCCTGGGAGGCTTTTACCTGCCCAAGGTGAATCTATTGAAGGCCTTTAATAAATACCCACTTTATTCTCTTAACCGTGTCTAACCTCTGCTCTAGGTAGCCACTCCAAGGCATCACCTGTAGTGTCACAATAGTTTCCATGATTCCATAAGGCCCTGCAGTGTCAAAATAAATCATTGATTCCATGAAACCTTGCAGTTTCACCATAGACCATTGATTCCATGAGACCCCACAGTGTCACAACAGACCACTGGTTTCACTGAGCCCCACAGAGTCACTATGGTCCCCTTGGCTCCACAAGGCTCTGAAGTGCCACAATGGCCCTTTGGTTTCACAAGGCCTCCAAGTGTAAAAATGGCCTCCATGTTTTCATGAGGTCCTGCTGTGTCACAATGCACCTTTGGTTCCATGGTGCCCCATAGTGTCACAATGGTTTCCTTGGTTCCATGGTGTCAGAATGGACCCTTCATCCCATGCAGACCCACACTGTTCACTGTAGTGCCTTTGATTCCAGGAGACCCTGCCATGCTGTAACGGCCCCTTGGTTCCAGTGAGTCCCAAAGTGTCAGAATAGTCTCCATTGTTCCATGAGGCCCCACAATGTAACTGTGGTACCCTTGGTTCTATGAGGCACCACTGTCTCACACTGGACCTGTGGTTCCATGAGGTTCCATAGTGTCACCATGGTCTCCTTCAATCAGCAGTGTAACAATGGACCATTGGTTCCATGTGACATTGCTGTGTCACCATGGTCTGCTGGGTTCCACGATTGCCCTCAGTGTCACAATGGAGCCTTGTTTCTGTGAGGCTCTGAACTGTCACAATTGTCTCCTTGGTTAAATGAGGAACACAAACCCTTTGCATAAACATTGAACAACATCTGCTTAACACACCTGGGAACATCTGTCTGCATTCAAAAGAGGGGTTAAAGGTGAGAATGGCACCAGCAGCTTCCATCTGCAACAGAGATCCAGGGAAAGGAGAGGGACAGAGAAGTCAGCTGACTCAGAGAATTCTGCTTACAGAGATCATTGCTGGACACAATGTTCTTTGTAGAAAGGTGACATCACTCCAGGCAGCCTGGACTGACTATGTGGCTCCACAATGGGGTTTGTTGTTCAGGAAACCTGCTCAGGCTTTTCCATTCTTTCCTCACAAACAGGAAAATTTCTCCTGGGCCTGTGTGCAGGCAGAGCCCTGAGGAGAGCAGGTGGGACATGGTGCAATGGGCTGGGACACCCAGCTGCAGAGCTCAGGGGACAAGGTTCTGCTGCAGGGCACAGGGATGTCAGTCCCAGGTGGGCGATGTCAGACATGGTGAGGCTGGGGGTGAGGAGCAGGTTGTCCAAACAGGGTCAGCCCTCAAGTGGCTCATTCTTCTGTGTGCCCACACCTCCTAAGGAGACATTCAGTATCAAGATCACTTGGGGAATGCTTCTATCAGCTCTTCTCTGAGCTGAAAAGTAAAAAAATATTCCATTGATTAAAAACAAAAATCATGATGTGCACTTCGAAATCTTCCTCCTTAAAGAACTCCAAACTGACTCAAATCAGCTGCACAAGGCCTGGAGATGTGAAGACAATTGAAGGAAGATAAAGAGCTCCTGAGGACTTTCTGTATTTTAATAAGCTCCTCTGTGGATTTGGGTCTGAGTGCAGGACCCTGAGGGACTGAGAGAAGGTTGAAGAAGCTGTCCTGGTGCTGGGGCTCAGCTTCTACCTGTCCAAGAAGGTGAGGGGAGGTCCCGGGGGGGTCGTGTGCCCCCTTCCCCGGAGCGTGTGTGTTCCCCCCAGCCCGGAGTCACCCCCTTTTCTCTGCCCTCAGAGCTCCTGAGCCAGCAGTGGCTGCAGCCCCTCCCCGCTACCTCGGGCCCGGCCGGGACCCCCGCTCCGTCCCCACGCTGATTTAGGAGGGGGGTGGTGCGTCCCCCCCTGCCCTGCTTTCACTCTGCCCACGTCCAGCTTCTCCCAGGGATCCAAAGAAAACTTCCCAGTTCACCCCGGACCCGTTTATTGGGGGGAGGGACTTGGGGGGACCCCGCGAGGGGATCGTGACTGGGCGGGGAGGGTGGGGCCCAGGTGGGGAACACTGGGTGCTGCGGGTCTGCCCGGCAACCGGTGAGTCATCACAGCTCCTCTCGCTGATTGGCTGAATCTTCTCCATCGCATTCTCTGATTGGCTGAGGAGAGGCCCGGGAGTTGAGAGAAGGAACAGGAGAGATCCCGCCCCGAGCTCCTGCACGGGAACAACAGAGCCAGCCTGGGCACAGCGAGGGAATTTATTACCAACCAAATCACAGCACGAGAAGGAGAAGGGAGAGAAACCTCTCCAACCCCTTCGCCCCACCCAACACGGATCACCAGGACCACGGATCACCAGGGCTCTGCCCAACGGGGGTCACTGGGGATCATCCAAAGCTGATCCTCCCATGACAGATGGAGCTGGAGCAGAGCACGAAGCTCTTCCCGCACTCCAGGCAGTCGGAGGGCTTCCCATAGTGGTGACTCCGTTGGTGTTTGGACAAGTGAGACCTCCTGGAGAAGCTCTTCCTACACTCAGGACACTCATAGGGCCTCTCCCTTGTGTGGATGTGCTGGTGCCTGATGAGATGGGAATTGTACCTGAAGCCCTTCCCACAGTCGGGGCAGCGGAAGGGCCTCTCCTCTCTGTGAATCCGCTCATGTCTGAGGAGATCAGAGCTGGTCTGAAACCTCTTCCCACACTTGGGACACTCGTAGTGTTACCGTATGGACTAGAAATCCTGAATATTAGAATATAAAGTGTATAAACCATAATAGTAGTAGTAATGCTAAGGCTTGAAGACTGCAGTTCCCAGAGTAGGCCCTGGGAAACTAACTTAGGAATGTGCTGTGCTGAGAGCATGCAGAACCATTAGTGATAAGGTTAAAGTATAAACATAAATAAAGTACTGGTGGTGGGCAGTGGCGTAAGAGAGAGATTGAGGGGGAGAACACTATAGTCCTAAGATAAGCAACCATGTAAGATTTATGACGCCAAAATGCTATCTTCAAGGTGAATGTATCTACAGAAGAATGTGTACTTCTGCACATAAACCATTTGTAAAAAGGGTATAAAAAACCCTCTAAAAAGGGAACCAGTGGGATCCTGACTTGGGACGTGAGTCCGCAGGTCCCCGAGCCCTGAATAAAGCACCGCATAAACTGGCACTCTGTTAGTTTGTGTTTTACTTGGGGTTTCGGGCAGCAGTTTTGGCGACCGCGGCAGGACTCCGGAGGCGGCAGGGGCGGTTCGCGAGCTGATCTACTCCACGCCGGCACCAGGTGATTTCTGGGGAGACATCAACCCGTGCCCGACCCCGCGCCTGACGGACGACTGTGAGGTAAGCCCGCAAGGTGCTTTATTCTTTATTGAAAGGGAAAGCCCGCCGATTAAGACGGGACGGTGATCCCGCACCGGGGGCAAAGGACGTCTTAAAGGTTGTGAAAAAGGAAGCCTAGGAGCTGGTCGTCAGACGCAACAGTGATTGCGCAGATCCAGCACTTGCCACTCGCAGTGACGAGAAAGGCAAGAATTGTGGTAAAGGGTGTGTGAGTGTGGAAATAATAGTAAAGTGTGTGAGTGTGAGTGTTATGATGCCTTTTAAAACCTTTAAAGCTCTGGCAAGTTCGGGGATGGAAATTCCGAATGATTCACCCTTGGGCTGTTTGTTGCAACACTGGAAGGTGGGGAATTTTGGTCAAGAACTGAGTAAAAAGAAATTGATTGATTTTTGTAATCATGTGTGGCCCCAATACGAACCTGAGGGTATGCAATGGCCCCGAAATGGTACTCTAAATCCTGATATTATAACTCCTCTTATGCATTTCTTACAAAATAATGAGAAATGGGAAGAAATCCCGTATCTTGATTTGTTTTATTATTTGAAAAATAAGTCAGAGTGGCAGAAGGAGTGTGGCATCATGGTCTTAAAAACAGCAACAGATGGTTGTGCGGGCTGCAAAGGGTGGCAGAAAGGGAAGGAGTATTCTGTTAAGTTGTCAGACCCTGAGGAGGATGTTTCTCTGTTGGTAGCACCTAGTGCACCCCCCCCGGAAGAGAGTGAACCGAGTGAGTCGGACGAAGAGGTGAATGAGGAAGAAAAAGGGGGGGATTTAGAGAAAGGAAAAGTCGTTGATAAGCCGCGTACTCCTCTATGTGAAAGGACCCGTAGCGGGCGGGAGAAGAAGGGAAAAAGGGATGCACAATTGATGGCTCCGTTGCGGGAAGCGGTCGGACCCCACGGGGAACGAGTAATGGTGAAAGTTCCTTTTTCTCCTAATGATTTGTTAATTTGGAAGCAGTCTGTGGGGGCTTATCGGGAGGATCCTGAACGGGCGGCAAGGGTAGTGAAAATGATGATTAAAACACAGAATCCAGACTGGAATGATTTACAGGTTTTACTGGATACAATAATGGACTCTACTGAGAAAGAGATGGTGTTTAGAGCTATGAGGGAAAAGGCACGAGAAATGATTAGGTTGCAAATAGCGGATGGTACATTAAACGATTTGGTGCCGCGGGAGGATCCAGAGTGGAATGTTAATTCAACAGGGGGTTACCATAGACTTAAGGCTTATCAAGAATTGTTGATAGAAGGAATACGGAGCGGGATACCTAAGACGTTAAACTGGTCCAAGCTGTATTCAGTAAAGCAGGAGAAAAATGAGTCCCCGTCAGCTTTCTTAGAAAGGCTTAAGGAAACTGCTCGAAAATATACCAGTTTGGAAATTGAAGGGGAATCAGGGAAATTGCAGCTAGCTTTAATTTTTTATGGGACAATCCCAAGAGGATATTCGGAAAAAGTTGCAGAAATTAGAAGGGGAAGATACACGGAATTTGGATAAACTTTTAGAAGTTGCGTGGAAGGTATATAATAATAGGGAAAAAGAGACTGCTAAGAAGCAACAAGCTAGTATGTTGGCAGTACTACAGCAGATAACGGGGAATGGTATGTGGGGAGGTGGCCGGGGGCGCGGACGGGGGCGAGGAATGGCTAGGGGAGGAATTTCGATGGGTGGAAGGGGATTCCCAAACCAATTACAAATGGGACAAGGAAAAGTGAGATTGGGATTGGATCAGTGTGCCTTGTGCAAGAACAGAGGACACTGGAAAAACGAATGTCCACTTAATCAAGGTATGGGATTCGGGCTAAATAGCGGGGAAGGGTTGATAAATAATTCAAGTGCAGTTCAGGGAGGGCCACAAGGTGTCGTCCAAGCCTTTATGATGGGAAGCTACCAGAATCAAAGCTGACTAGATCGGGATCTGAAGGTAGTTTTAGAAGTAGACGGGGAACCATTGGAATTTAGAGTAGATACCGGGGCTACGTATTCTGCAATTAATACCAAATTAGGACCTCTAAGTGATTCTACCATTCGGGTGGTAGGGGTTACAGGACAGGTGGAAGAAAGGGCATTTTTACGTCCGTTGGATATAAAGTTTGGGGGGAAAGAATTTGATCATCAATTTTTATACATGCCAAATAGCCCGGAATCATTAATGGGGAGGGATTTGTTAACAATGTTAGAGGCAAAAATAATTTTTGAAAAAGGAAGAGTAAAATTAGAAATTCCAGAAGATAATATAGCCAAATTATTTACCGTGAAAGAAGTAGAGGCAACAGAAATCCCCACAGAAATAGAACAGGCTGTGGTACCATGGGTATGGGAGACAGGGATCCCTGGAAAATCAAAAGCAGCACAACCGGTAGTTGTGGAATTGAAGGAAGGAGCACAACCCGTACGGATAAGGCAGTATCCTCTGAAACTAGAGGCTCGGAAAGGAGTAGCACCCTTAATAGATCAGTTTGTCAGTTTAGGGATATTACAGGAATGTGAATCAGAATTCAATACCCCCATATTTCCGGTAAAGAAGTCCAATGGTAAGTACAGGTTAGTTCAAGATCTGAGGGCAATTAATAATATAACAAAGGATATTCATCCAGTAGTAGCAAATCCATATACATTGCTAACAGCTGTCTCGGAGAAATTTAAATGGTTCACAGTAATTGACTTGAAAGATGCATTCTTCTGTATCTCTTTGGCATTTGAAAGTAGGAAAATTTTTGCTTTCGAATGGGAAAACCCTGCTACAGGACGGAAAAGACAGCTCACCTGGACACGTTTACCACAAGGATTCAAGAATTCTCCAACCATCTTCGGAAACCAACTAGCCCGGGAACTGGAAGAATGGAGACTAACCCAGGTAAAGGAGTCACCTTTCTCATTTATTCTTCTACAGTACGTAGATGATATTTTTCTAGCCTCAACAGAAGAAGACATCTGTCGAAGACACAGCATTGAACTCCTCAACATGCTCGGACAAGCTGGATACCGAGTGTCAAAAGAAAAGGCCCAGCTGGTAAGAACACAAGTCATTTATTTGGGATGCGAGATATCACAAGGAGTTCAGAAATTAGGGGTGAACCGGATCCAGGCCATATGTGCTATACCGACACCTCGAAATCCACAAGAGTTAAGGTCCTTTTTAGGAATGGCAGTGTGGTGCCGGTTGTGGATTCCAGAATTTAGACTAAAAGCAAAACCTCTGTATGAGGCAGTCAAAAATCCTGAATTTAAATGGAATAAAATACAAGAAAAGGCATTTCAGAACTTGAAGCAAGCTCTAAAAGAGGCACCTGCATTAGGGTTGCCAGATCTCACAAAACCCTTTCTACTATATGTAAATGAGAGGCAAAGACTGGGGATTGGGGTGTTGACACAAAAATTGGGAACATGGAAGCGCCCGGTGGGATACCTCTCAAAACAACTCGATTCAGTAAGCGCTGGATGGCCTGGCTGCCTTAGAGCTGTTGCTGCAACAGTGCTTCTGATACAAGAAGCTAGAAAACTAACTATGGGGCAGAAAATGGAAGTGTTTGTCCCACATATTGTAATAGCAGTTTTGGAACAAAAAGGGGGGCATTGGCTCTCCTCCAGCCGTATGCTGCAATACCAGGCAATCCTTAGGGAACATGATGATGTTGAAATGAAGGTAACTAACCATCTCAATCCAGCTGAATTTCTTAGAGCCACCCAAGAAGAAGGCAACCTGGTACAAGACTGTGTGGAGACCATCGAACAGGTATACGCTACCCGCAAGGATCTAAAGGATGAGCCCTTAGACGAACCTGAATGGGAGCTGTATACCGATGGATCTAGTTTCGTGGAAAATGGAACCAGGTACGCCGGGTATGCAGTGGTAACTCTAAGACAGGTTATAGAAGCCAGAGCCTTGGCTCCCGGAACATCAGCACAACAAGCTGAAATCCAAGCCCTCATCCGAGCCTTGGAATTGAGTCAAGGGAAAAGAGTAAATATTTGGACTGATTCTAAATATGCATTTGGGGTAATACATGTACATGGGGCATTATGGAAGGAGAGAGGACTATTAAATTCACAGGGTTCGTTAATTAAACACCGAGAACAAATTGTGCAACTACTGGAAGCAGTACATAAGCCCCAGGCGGTAGCAGTAATGCATGTAAAAGGACACCAGCAGGGAGAAGAAAGAGCATTCCAGGGAAATCGTCTGGCTGACAGAGCAGCCAGACAGGCTGCTCGCGAGGTATGGACCCAAATGGCGTTGCTACCAGCACGTACCAACCCTGCGGAAGCTTTTATGGACGAAGTACCAGTATACCTACCAGAAGACGAAAAATTAGCACGGCTAGTACAAGCTAAGAAGAATGCGGCCGGATGGTATGTAACTGCCGTAGGACAAGTGATATTGCCAACAAAAATAATGAAAATGATATTAGAAATTGAACATAACAAATGGCATTGGGGAGCAGAAGCTTTAGTGCAATTTCTAAAACAAGAAATAATCTCCAATCAGATGTTAACAATGGCCAAAAGGATCAATGCAATGTGTCCAGTTTGTATTAAGAACAACCCAATGACACGTAGGCAAGTGCAAATGGGAAAATTGCAAATAGGCCCACAACCAGGAGATTATTGGCAGATAGATTTTTCAGAATTACCAAAAGCACAGGGGTATAAGTATGTTTTAGTCTATGTATGTACCTTCTCAGGCTGGCCAGAGGCATTCCCATGTAGAACAAACCAAGCAAAAGAAGTGATTAAAACTTTACTTCGAGAAATCATCCCTAGGTTTGGAATCCCGCTAGGGATGTCCTCAGATAGGGGACCTCATTTTGTGGCAGGAATAGTGCAAGAAGTGGCTAAGGTACTTGGGATAACATGGAATCTCCATACACCTTGGAGACCTCAGTCTAGTGGACAAGTAGAAAAAATGAATCAGACACTAAAAGGCCAAATTAAGAAAATCTGCCAAGAAGCAAAGATACAATGGCCTCAAGCATTACCTTTAGCTCTGTTAAGGGTCAGAATCAAACCTAGAGACAAGGTAGGAGTAAGTCCGTATGAAATTTTATACGGCAAACCCTATCATGCTGCAACTTACAAAGGGGACCCTAATGTGGTGGGAGATCAAGTACTGTTAAATTACATTTTGTCTCTCAATAAGACTCTTACAGCACTACGGGGGGCGTTGCAGTGGAATCGACCTTTGCCTCTGCAGAATCCCGTCCACGATATACAGCCTGGAGACCAAGTCTACATTTAAAACTGGAATGTGGAACCACTAAAAGAAACATGGGACCGCCCCCGACAAGTGATTATGACTACATACACAGCCGTAAAGGTCCAAGGGATCGACAATTGGATACACTACACCCGAATCAAGAAAGTCCCGTCACAATGGGAAGTCCAACCTTTAACCGACACAAAACTGGTGTTCAGGGCAAGGCCTTGATTGCGATGTTAATGTTGAGCATTGCTCGTATCGGAGTTGCCTTTGTTAAAGTTACTGTCCCTAAACCAACAGTGATTGTACCACAAGGGGCAAATGTAAATCTAACCTGTTTGTTTTCTGATAACCGGGGAGCTGGATTCGATGAAGTAAAGACGAAATGGAAATTGATCACTACAAATAAGGTATTTTCAGAAGAAATTGTGACAATTTGGGATATGAAACAGCAGAAAGGTAATACTACCCTAATGATCTCACACTTGCAAAAAGCCCAGGTTGGTCAATTTTCATGCATGGTATGGATTAGGGAAAGTTTCGATTATGGGAACTTAGATGTAAAAATTTTGGTGGAGGGTTTTAAGACAGAAGGGCATTCTTATCCAATACAAGTAACACCCACAAGTATGAGAATTGACATGTGGGATGGTCCTTCATTGAGAATCAATTGTACTCTTAAATTAGGGAATCTTTGCAGGATGAGAAAAACTAGAATGGTCCAACAAGCAAAAGAAATGGAAAATGAGAAACAGGAATTGGGGCAAGAGAATTTGGTAGTGGGATTAATTAGGGATTTGGGGAAAATGCAAAATGTAACAGCGATAACAGCGTGTTTGCCCTTGCCAAAGGCAGCAAGTGACCCTATACCGTGGGGAATCATCCCATTAGGAGAAATGCCCCCAAAAATAGTAAATGGAACGAGGAAATGCCACAGAGAGCTACGAAATCGCACTAGAATAGTAGAAGAGGTTTATACCTATGGAAGACGGTGGTCAACCCCAGGGCAAAGATCGGAATGTTTAAAATTACCAAATTCTGTATTCACTGAAATAGGTCAATACAAAAATGTTGGGTGGTGCACATTTGAAGTAAATCAGAAAAGAAGAAAACCTGTAGTAGATTATTATCATGAGATAGTGTGTCAAGAAGGGAAAGAAGAGTGGGAGCAATGGAAAGCAATTTGGGGTCCTAGCCTACTGGAACCCTATAGTTATATCGGATCAATACACTGGTGTATCGAGTGGTCAAGAAAACAGGAACATCCAGGGGCCCTCGAAGCTGAAACAGTGCACCACAACAGACTAGCCCAAATATCAGGTTGGAACTGTAGTAAAGTCATAACCTGTGATACCCCAGAATCCCAAATCGGATTAGTACCTGTTCGGGTGTTGTTGAAATGGGGATGTGAATGTCAGAGATACAACCATACAATAACGGGAGAATTAAAAGGAGCTCGGAAAGATTGTCAATCAACCACAGTACGAAGCCCCGGAAATTCAGTCTGGGTAATGGGACATGGCCAATGGACTACACATTTACCGATAGGTGGTCTGATTACTCAAATAACGTTAGGGATACCAACCTTGTGTCCATTTTGGAAACAGTCCAAATTAACCAAGGAAGACCAAGAGAAAAGGACGAAAAGAGGATTAAGCCCTGAGACAGTCGAAGCAGTAAATCTAGAGAATGAATGGCAGGAGCCAGGGGAAAGTGTAAAATTCGGTTGGATGCTTGAATCTTTATTTGCACCTGTATCTACATATAGAAACCGGGAAATGTTATATAAATTACTAGAGCAGACAGAAAGATTGGCAGCAGTAACAAAAAAGGGATTTAGAGATCTTAATCTACAATTACAAGCCACAACCAGGATGACAATCCAGAATAGAATGGCATTAGATCTGCTCTTATTAAAGGAACACGGAGTTTGTGGATATTTACAAGGAAGGGATGATCACTGTTGTGTACATATCCCAAATGTCACGAAGGAAGTAGAAAAGGATATAGGTCAATTGGAGCGAATTGAATTAAACATACATGAAGTACAAAAGGATGCAGAACATAATTGGGTTGGAGCTTTATTCAGTTCTTTGGGAATCCAGGTCTCTGGTTGGTTATCCTCAGTTATTCAAAATGGAATAATGATTGTAATAATCATTGTAGTAATTGTGATTATGTATAGATGTCTTTTAGGAATAATTGCTAAAGAAGGAATACACACACGGCAAATCATGAAGGCCCTGACTCGAAAAGAAGTGATTCAACCAACTTCTCGAAACAACCCTCCACCATCATATCTAGAAACTATCACTTGGAAGAATTGAGCATCCTTGCAGAAGACTCTAAAGAATGCTCAAAAGGGGGGAGTTGTTACCGTATGGACTAGAAATCCTGAATATTAGAATATAAAGTGTATAAACCATAATAGTAGTAGTAATGCTAAGGCTTGAAGACTGCAGTCCCCAGAGTAGGCCCTGGGAAACTAACTTAGGAATGTGCTGTGCTGAGAGCATGCAGAACCGTTAGTGATAAGGTTAAAGTATAAACATAAAGTACTGGTGGTGGGCAGTGGCGTAAGAGAGAGATTGAGGGGGAGAACACTATAGTCCTAAGATAAGCAACCATGTAAGATTTATGACGCAAAATGCTATCTTCAAGGTGAATGTATCTATAGAAGAATGTGTACTTCTGCACATAAACCATTTGTAAAAAGGGTATAAAAAAACCCTCTAAAAAGGGAACCAGTGGGATCCTGACTTGGGACGCGAGTCCGCAGGTCCCCGGGCCCTGAATAAAGCACCGCATAAACTGACACTCTGTTAGTTTGTGTTTTACTTGGGGTTTCGGGCAGCACTTGCATTCCCCTGCTGTGCCTTTGTGACCAAGTGCTCCAGGGGCTTCTTCTGCCCCTCCTGCAGCCCCCTCAGTGCCTGGGGGTGCTCATCCTCTGACAGCTGCTGAGCTTTCTGCAAAATCATTCCTTTCTGCAGTGACCCAAGGAAAATGCTTAAAAGCTAATCTGGATGCTTGCACGTCCAATCTCCATTTCCCGGCTGTTCCTTCCTGCTGCTCCTTGTGCTGTCGCTGCCGTGGCCAGCCCGTATCCCAGAGCCGGTGCCTGTCCTGCCGCAGTGTCCAAACGCGGCCCCCCCGGCGGGCAGGGCCGGCAGCTCCACGGGGCCGGGCAGCGGCCGGGGCGTCCCGCAGCCTCCTGGGGGCCGGGGGCCACTGCCGGGCCTGCAATTGCCGGGGGGTGCTGGGCTCAGGCAGCGCCCGGCGCTGAGCCCCGGCTGCCCCACAGCCCCGGCCCGGCCCCGCAGCTCCCCACAGGCCCCCAGCCCGTGCTCCCGGTGCCGCCCCTCTGCGCCCGCTCCTGCCGCTGCCCAGCACAGAGAAACCCCCTGGAATCCTGACCTCCTTGTGTGCCTGTCCTGGGAACCGGGGATACAAAGAATCTGCATCAGCTGGCAACTCTTGAGGATGAGAGGCTGCTGAAAAACATCCCCATCCTCAGTATTTTTCTCTTCCTCCTCTTTACCATCGTTCATTATTTCTTCCCACATACCTTGCTCCTGTTTCTTCTCTCCTGACCCATATTCCTGCACACTCCCCTTCTTCATCCAATCCCTTCCCAGCACACCAACACCATCCATCCTCTGTTGTCTAAATCCCTTCTGGACTTCCCTTATTGCCTCCCTGGGTTTCCATGTCCTCGATTACCTCTGTGAGAATGTCCAAACGCTCTCAACATGCTCCCAAGGGACCCTTCAGAGATATTTTGGGATCATCATCCCTTTTGCTGGGATCCCTTCCCGGCTTTCCCTTTCTACCCTCCATGGGTGCCCTGCCATGTTTAGTCCCCGAAGATCCCACTGGAGTCACTGCTGAGATTTTCAGTGCTCTCTGGCTGCCGACTCTTCCCAGCCCCCCTGATCTGTCACTCGTCTGTCTCCTGGCCCCAGCGCCCCCCGGCAGGGGAATTTGGGGAGGTGGGAGGGGGGGAGCGCCAAGGCCGGGCCCCCCGCGCTGTGGTGGCGGCAGCGGCTGCAGTGGGGAGCGAGTGCGGGCGGGAGCGGCCGAGAGCCCAGCGCTGCCCCAGCCCGAGCTGCCCCAGCTCCATCGCTGCCCCTGCGCTGGGATGCTGTGGGTTTGGGGGGAAGAGGGAGCCGGCAGTGGGTGCTGGGCCGGGGGGCAGCAGGAGAAGGGAAGGAGAAGCAGGGTTGAAGAACCAAGTGGTCAAATACTGTACGTGGGAGGAGAAGGTGGCATTGTGCGGGAGGAGGACGAATAGTAGGAGGAAGAGGAGTGTGAGAAGGAGTAGGGACACAGGAGGAGGAGAAGCAGAATCAGTAAACACCACAAGGTTCCACCTCTTCCTTTATCTGCAGCCTCCCCCAGCCCCAGGAGCGTTGTCTCCCCACATGCAGCAGGTGACTGAAGAGGACCATGCATGATTTTCACAGGGGTGAATCTTGGTGTTTGTGAGCTTTATTGGATTAAATGTTGGTGCTTTGATTTTTTGCAGGGGCTGAATCTTTATATTTTGGAAGGGATTTGGGCTGAAACTTGCTTTTTGGGGAGTTTTTGATCTGTCTTGATGTTTCAATAATTTTTGTGCTGAATCATTGTGTTTTGGGGGTTCTTATAGACACAAGATGCCCAATGACTTCCTGAGTTGCACTTTGGAAGGAGGAACCCTCAGCCCAAGGTGCTCTCTTGTGTTTCCCTCCAAACCAGGATTTGTCATTCCCAAGGAGTGGATGGATGGAGGAGGAGGAAAAGTCCCAGGGATCCCACAGGAAGCGGGGCTGCAAACCCAGCCCAGGGAGCTGCGAGGAAAAGAGACCCTCCCTGAGCCGGGAAGGCTGCTGGAGATCCAGATGGAGCTCAGAGCTGGTGGAGAAGCCTCCTGGAGGGGAGAAGCCCCACAAATGCTCACAATGTGGGAAGGGTTTCAGCTACAGGTCCCAGCTGATCCTACACCAGAGGATCCACACTGGGGAAAAGCCCTATGAGTGTGGGGAATGCAGGAAGAGCTTCAGCACTATTTCTTATCTGATGCAGCACCAGGTGATCCACACAGGGGAACGGCCCTACACCTGCTTGGAATGTCAGGAGAGCTTTGGGTGGAGCTCTGACCTGAGAAGACACCAGCGCATCCACACTGGGGAGAGGCCCTACGAGTATCCCAAGTGCGGGAAGAAGTTTCAGACCAGCTCCCATCTCCTCAGACATAAGCGGATTCACACAGAGGAGAGGCCCTTCCGCTGCCCCCACTGCGAGAAGGGATTCAAGCAAAACTCCCATCTCACTGCCCACCGGCGCATCCACACTGGGGAGAGGCCCTACGAGTGTCCTGAGTGTGGGAAGAGCTTCTCACGGAGCTCTCACTTGACCCAACACCAACGGAGTCACCACTAAGGGAAGCCCTGTGAGTGCCCCGAGTGTGGGTCTGGGCTCTGCTCCAGCTCCATCTCCCATGGGAGGATCGGTGTTGGATGATCCCCAGTGACTCCCATTGGGCAGAGCCCTGGTGATCCTTGGTCCCGGTGATCCCTGTTGCGTGGAGAGAAGGAGTTGAAGAGATTTCTCTCTCTTTTCCTTGTGCTGCTGTGATTTGGTTGGTAATAAATTCCCTCGCTGTGCCCAGGCTGGGTCTGTTGTTCCCGTGCCGGTGCTCGGGGCGGGATCTCTCCTGTTCCTTCTCTCAACTCCCGGGCCTCTCCTCAGCCAATCAGAGAATGCGATGAAGAAGATTCAGCCAATCAGCGAGAGGAACTGTGATGACTCACCGGTTGCCGGGCAGACCCGCAGCACCCAGTGTTCCCCACCTGGGCAGGGTCTGCAGCGGCTGCTGGGACAGGAGCTTTGTGGGCAGAGAAGAGGGGGTAACACTGAGCCAGGGGTCCCCAGGGGGAGCACACAGGCTCTGGAGGAGGGGGCACACGACTCGTTAGGACCCGTTCTCACGTTCTTGCACAGGTAAAAGCCGAACTCCAGTGCCAGGAAGATGAAGCCCAGCACGGAGCCCCCAATCCCCATCAGCACCTTGGTGTCGATGGTGTCTGGCAACATCTCTGGGGGTTCACAAGGGTCAGAACCCCCCAAAACCTGTCACAGATACCCGAAACCCCTCTAAGCACCCTCCCAATTGCCTCAGCCCATGCAGGACCCCTTAAAATCTCCTCCCAGTCTCTTTCCAGCACAACCAACCTCATTCCAACCCCTGCTTTTCCATCCCTGATCTTCTTCCATCCCCTTCAGGCTCACTCAAATCCCTCCTAGTTACACCCAGCATCCCCAGACTCCTTCCCAGTGCCCACCAGGACCCCCGGAACCCCACCCCACCCTCCCCAACATCCTTCAGACTCCTTCTCAGCCATTCTAAAACCCCCAGCCTTACTCCCAGGTTAAACCAGGCTATCTCAAACTCTCTCCCAGTTACTCCCAGCACACATCAATTCCCCTACCAGCCCCCCCAATACCTTCCTCACTCCCTCTACACTGTGGGGTCCGGGCTGTGCCCCAGTGCCGGCTCAGGGGGTGCTCCAGGCTGACGTGCTCCACCTGGAGCTGGAGCTGACCCCGTGCCGGGGGCTGTTTCCAGCAGCACCAGGAGCTGTTAGAAATCCAGTCCCCGTTGGGGACCAGGTCGGTGGCCACCATGTGCCCCAAGAGCTCCTGCTGGCCCTGGACCAGCTCAGCTGGATGTCGGCAGAGTAGAAATCCATCACGGAGCAGAGCAGGCAGCTGGGGCCGGGCTGGGAGCTCGAGGGCCATGGTGATATGGATACACGGGGGGACACTGGGAGAGAGTGAGGACACACTGGGATCAGCTGGGGGAACTGGGAGAGATGGGGGAGGGCTGGTGTGGCACTGAGAGGGACTGGGATTGAAACTGGAGAGAATGGGGAAACATGGAGAGGGAGTGGAGCAGATTGGGGCAATGGGTGATAGGGTGGTGGTCTGGAATTGGACTGAAAAAGGATTTGGAAAGGACAGGGAATGGACTTGGAATGGAATGACTGTGGACTGAGAGGAATTTGGAGGGACTCTGGTGACACTGGGAGGGACTATGAGGATACTGGCAGGGCCTGGGGAGGCACTAGGAGAGACTGGGATGGACTGGGAGAGACTGGGACGGACTGGAAGAGCCACCATCCCACCACTTCCCGTCCCTCCCGCTCACCCGAGAGCTCCGCGCCCCCAGCCCGGGGGGCTCCCAGTGGCACCAGTAGGGCCCCAGCTGCCCCACACGCCCCATGGCCAGCGCTGGGCAGGGTCTGACACCTCCCCCCTGTTGGAAACCTGGAAACTGAGGGATTTGGGCTTTCTGTGCTGACAGGCACTGACCTCCAGGAAAACACTGCTTTTGACCTGAGGCCGTGAAGAAGCTTTCCAGAATTGAGTGATAGAACGGGGATCACTGGTGTGTAGTTTGAATAGAAGTGTGTAATGTCCCATGGTGGACAATTTAGAGCTTGGGGTTTTAGAATATAGTAATGTATATAAACCAAGATGAATGTTTTAGGGTGGAGTTTTCTTTCTTTTTCACCTTCTTCACGGGTCTAGGTGGTACTTTTGTAATTGGATAGAATATTCCACATTACAGGTCATGGGTGATTGGTTGTTGGGTTAATAGTAAAAAGAATTTATCTGTCTGTTCTTAATTGGACAGATTGGCCCTTAAAAGGCCTTGTAGAGAGAGAGTGAGATACGTCTCCATTTTTAGCCTGTTAGCTAGAAGTGCTGTAGAACTCACTGTAATATAGATTAGAATTAATAAATATCTGAGTCCAAACATGAAATTCCGTCTCTCGAGCATTTAATCCTGACTCTGGAAGAATAAAAGATAAAACGTGATACTCCCCACCCCAAATTCTCCTGGCGGGGGGCGCTGGGGGCGGGGCGCGGGTGGAGTCCAGGTGAGGAGCTCTGGGCGCTCTGGGACTGCCTGAGGAGTCATCAGCGCCGCGCGCTCTGATTGGCTCAATTATTTTGGTGCCTTCTCTGATTGGCTGAGGAGAGGCCCGGGAGTTGACAGGAGGACCAGGAGAGATCCTGCCCCAACTTAGCAGTGGAAGAACATCCAATTAACAAGGCATGCAGATCATTTCCCAGTGGTGCCCACACTCCTGTAGGAACTAAATGCACCGAGGATCTCACGAGGGTCACCAACTCTCTGGCGGCCAAATCCAGCCCTGTGCTCCCTGCGGGTGCGGGCACTCTGGGAAGGGCTCAGCTGCGGGTCAGATGGCCGGAGAGTGGCTTGGTGGTCACCTCGTGTGTGAGGCAGCGATGGGCTGGGGAGATGCGTGGACACTGCACATAATCCCTTCCAAGCTAAAATCATTCCAGGAAGGAGTAACAGCTTCTACCTTCTGACAGAAACCAAGTGTTGCCAACAATTGCTCCAGGTGCTCCTGCCAACAGCCGCCTGCAGAAAGGAGCACACACACCAACGCACGTGGGCTTTGGCTGTCCTCTGGCAGAGAAGTCCCCAGGGGACACAGGTCTCTGTGGCAGGAGCAGGCACCAGCATTGGCAGGCCTTGGGGGCGGCAGGTCTCCTTTGGCAGGGACTCTGCCACACCTGCTGATTTCAGTGCTCCCAGGACTCAGAGCAGCATTCGTGCCCTGGGCCATACGTCCCGTGTCTGTGTCACACTCCCGTGTGTGTGACAGCCACCCAGCACCGGGTCTTGTCCCAAAGAGGCCCCGGCAGCTGCTGTGGAAGGCCCCGGTGCCCTTCCTGCTGCAGCTGCATCGGCAACCGTGGGGGCTCCTTCTGCTGCCCTGAGCAGGCAGAGCAGAGGAGCATCTGCTTGTTGTTTGAGCCATTCCTAAAATTCCTGTTGGGCTGTCCTCGAACCTTGAGGGAACGTCTTCCTTGCAAGCTGGGCCACTTTGGGGGGGGTGTGGGTGTCCCCAGGGCACGTGGAGGTGTGTCCTAGGGCTCTTTGTGACACAGTGCACCGTGGTCACCGTGCAATAGGAAAGGGACAGAGCGTACAAGGGTGACCCTTTGTGACACATTGTGACATAGGTGCTGGCGGTGACACGGCCACACCACAGTGCTCGGTGCACTCGTCGAGACAGGACGGAGAGAGCGGTGCTGTGAGGAGCCCCCACACAGCCAGCTTGTTCCTTACTGACCCGGAGCTTTTCCAAAGCGTTTCCTCTGCAGGTGGCCTCGAGGACAGACTGCAGGACACCGTGTCCTGTAGCCTTCCCAAGGCTTCTCTGTTGCAGGTGCCTACAAGGCACAACTGCAGCACTTGCTCATCTGGAGCTTTTCCGAGACATCTCTCCTGCAAGCAGTCCCAACTCCAAACAGTGACATGGAGCAGACGCCACCCAGAGTGCCCAAGCTGGCCTGGGTGAAGGAGGAGGAGGAGGCTGCAGCTCCCTCAGCACAGCAGCCTGAAGAGCTGGAGCAGATCCAGCTGCTGCAGGAGGGTGAGTAGCAGAGCTGGGTCACAGGGCTGGTGCCTGCAGCCAGCTTAGCCCCATCCCATCCCATCCCATCCCATCCCATCCCATCCCATCCCATCCCATCCCATCCCATCCCATCCCATTCCATCCCATCCAACATGCCCATGGATAGGACAGAAGAGGGGCTGAGGCTGAACCCCCTGTCAGCCACACCCCATCCCTGGAGCATCCCAGGGCTGTCCCTGCCTGGGAATGCAGGGCTGGCCTGTGTTCTCTGGCCTCTCCCACAGCCCCTCAGCCCTGGCTGCGCTCGCTCTTTGCCAGGTGCCGCCATGGACCCGACACAAGAGCAGGACCCTGCCCGTGGCCGCTTCCGCAGAACAGCGCAGGTACTGCAGCCATCCCCACCTGGGCTGGGCCTGCTGTCACTGCTCAGCCCAGCACCGTGCTTGGAGCACTCCATGGATTCTCCCTCTCTTCCTGCCCTTCTCCTGCAGATGATCTATGAATTCATCATGTGCATTTGGCGGGAAGAGACCACCAGTGTGGGCACTGGGCTCTTGGCAAACTTTCACCTCTTCAGTGATGAGACCGGGGCAGCCATGCTGGATTTGCTTGTGGAGAAGGGTGTCTCCAATCCAAAGCAAGTAAGCAGCCTGTGGCCAGGGCTTGATCACCCCAGGAATTGTGTGGCACCTCAAGCCAGCTCTGCTGGGTTCCTTCAGTCTTTGAGGCCCAGACCAATAGGGTAGGAAGGGCAGCACTTCTCAAGGGAAGCTGGGGAACCTGCTGCTCGGGCAGGTATCCAAGTCTCCCCGGGCCTTCTGCAGGTGCCAGCCATGGTGAGGTACATCCACAAGTGGCTCACGGCCAATGAGTCTGCTGGGCACAGGCTGGACAAGGCCCTTCTGGAGCTGACCAGGGAATACCCCTGCGATGTGCTGATGACTCTCTTGCGCTGGGCCCCATCGGGTGACAGGTATGGCAGCCCCACCTGCCTTGAGGGTTTAGGGTTCCCCGGCCCGTTACCCTGTAGAGCCTGTCCCTGGTGACTGCCAGACAGGCGGACAGTTCCAGGAGCCTCTGGCTCCTCCGTTTGCCAGTGCTGCCATGTCAGCCCCTGAGCGTGCTGCCACGCTCCCTCCCTGCCCCTCAAGATGCCTGCACCCCCGTGGGCTGGCTGGGTGCTGCCAGCGAGGGACAGTGGGCAGAGGCAGGGCTGACGGCCAGCGCGGGCCCCTGCAGCAGCCCAGGCCACAGTGCTGTGGTCGAGACCCCCCTGACACAGAGCTCTGACCCCACAGAGCTGCTACGGCCATGTGGGGAGTGATCATGTCCTCCACTGGGACTGCGGAGCCGGCGCTGCAGATACTCCTCAATGTGCTGAACGCCTGGCCAGTGGACAGTGTGTACACCTCCGATGGGGACAGCACAGGAGTCTTTGCCCTGGCTGTGAGTTCCTGCAACTGACCTTGGCTTGCCCCTAGGCCACCTCTCCAGCAGCTCGATCTCTGTCCTTCCCCCAACTGCATCTCTCTGCCTCAGGCACTGGGCTGAAACCTGCCTTAGGGGCAAGGTTCAGGGGCACCAGGCTGGGTGACCCCGCACGGTGTCTCCCCCGGCCTCTCCCTGGCATGCTCGTGCCCTGCCACACGGATGTCTTGGCACTGAGTGTTGTCTCTGGGTGGTTCATTTTTTGCAGGCAACCGTGACACTGTGGAGGGTCTTCAACCTGACCTGGTGCCCACCTATAGTGTTGGAGTATTTTCCCCGTCTCTTTCTGTGTCTGCTCTTCCAAGTTTACATCAGCGCACTGGATACGCCAGAGGAGGTTGATACCTTCTGGAAGGGGTGCCAGGAGCAACTGGGCCTTGCCACCAACCCCCAAAGGTGCTCCATCCCAGTCCTCCCAGTCTCCCTATCCCTTCCAAGGCAGGAGCCAGGGCTGCCAGCATGACCTGGGCTTTGCTCTGCACACAGGTTTGCGGTGCAGACCCTGAAGGTCCTGCTCTGCCGAGTGCAGTGTGAGCGTGTTGTGGTAGCCATGGAAGGCAAGGCTGGCTGGGACACGCTGCTCTGTACTGACACCCACCACTATGCAGTGGGACTCCTGGCCAGGTGAGACCCCCTTCTCCCTGCTGCCCCCGGCACTTGTGCCCAGGGTGCCCCACACAGTTCCCATGGGCATGGGTGAGAGGGCTTTGTCACAAAGAGACGGACGAGCAGACTGGAAAAGGCTGGCAGAGGAGGGTGCCTGGGAACAGCTGCCTCCCAAAGCGCCCACGGGGGGCTTGGGAAAAGACCAGAGCTCCGTGGGTCACTCCTGGGAGAGCTTTGCCCACCCGGCTCAGGGGCAATAATGCCTTTTCCCCCCCACCAGGGAGATGCGCTGTGTCTCCATGATCTGGTGTTGCAGCTTCATCTCCTGCCTCTTGGAGCTCCTCAGCCAAGACATTTCAGACTGGCAGCTGCCCGCCATGGCATTCCTTGTGGAGGTGAGCCCCATGGGCAGCAGAGCTGAGCTGCCTCCCACCTCTCTGCCCTCTCACAGCCGCAGCTGCCTGGGACGGTGCCCGTGCCCTGTGCTGCTGCCTTGGCTCAGGCCTGTGCAGTTCTGAGCTCCTGCCAGCTGGGCACCCCGGTCACTGCTTTGTGCCTTTCAGGTCCTGGACCTCCTGGACATCAAAGAATGGGGTGACAGCCTCCTGGAGATCATGGCAAGGCGCCTGCAGAGCACGTCCAGGGAGATGCGTCGCCTGGTGCTCAGAGGCCTCGTGCAGCTCAGCAAGGACCCCTCGATGGTGAGAAGACAGCAGCGGCTGAAGCTGTGCTGGCAGCGTGGGGCTGGGGAAAGCAGTCCCTTGGGCTGGGCTGGGCTTTGGGAGCCGTGGCAGCTGCTCCCAGCTCTCCTGCGTTGCTGTTCAGCTGCCCGAGTGCTTCAGGACAGGCCTTCGGCCCCTGGGCTCCACGGCAGCAGCAGCAGCAGCGTGGGCTTGCCCTGCCTTGTCTTCCGTGCAGAACATTAGAATGTACAGCCTGACAGAAAGCCTTGTGGACCTGTTGCGGGATGCAGATGAAGACATCGTTGAGATGACCGTCGCGGTGCTCAGCTTTCTGCTCTCGCACAGACACCTCGCAATACCCAGCCCCATCGCCCTGCGGCTGGCTGGCACGCTCTGGCTACTGCTGGACAACGTAAGGCTCTGTGCCCCCAGCCACGGCCACTGGGTGCTGCCCCCAAGTGTGGGGCCCCGTGGATTTTTGGGCCTGTGCACAGAGGGGCCTGGAGCAGCTGATGTGGAGGGCTTTTGCTTCCTTTCCAACAGGACAACCGCCATGTGCAGCTGCTCTCCATTCGCCTCTTCCAAGAGGTGATGAGGTTGGTAGCGGCCAAGGGTAAAAAGTCCCTCAAGATGCTTGTGAGCAAGAGCCTGCTGCCACTCTTCTTCAACTGCCACGATGAGAACATGCGTGTGGCAGAGGTGAGGACTCCTGGGCGCTGCTGTCCTCCTGGCAGGGGGCTCAGCTGTCTCCCTGCACCCGGGCACCTCATGGGCTCCAGCCTCCTCCTGGCCTTGGCACAGGGAGGCAGGTCCTGTGCCCTGGGCTGCGGTGCCATCTCTGGGTCTCTGCTGCTCTGCAGGCCTCTTGTGAAACACTGCTTTCTGCGCTAACCTTCCTGAAGAGGAGGGACCTTGAGCACCTGCTGAGGGCAGATCAGATGTGGAGGTTTGGCGAGTGCTTGGTAAGGACAGCCTGCAAACCCCAGCCCCCGCCTGGAGAAGCCCCCTGCCCACGGTGCCCAGTCTGTGGGGCTGGCAGCTGTGGCCCCTGCCCAGTGCTGCACCCAGGGGCACTGGCCTGCGGCCCACACACTGCTCCCTTCCCTGGGCTGCCCACGCGGGCTCTTCTCCAGGCTCCTCTGGCCCCAGGCCAGGAGCTGATGGAGCCCCGAGCCAGCCGGGCTCTGCTGCGGGCCAGCACCGCGCCTTGCCGGGCCCTCTGCCCCGCTCAGGGCTGTGCGGGCAGGGCAGGCCGGGGCCAAGGGACAGAGCCCGCGCCAACCCTTCCCTCCGTGCCCTTCCGCTCTCTCCAGCTGGCACAGGACAGGAGCCGAGCGGCCGAGCTGCTGCGCCAGGCGCTGCCGTACCTGCGGAGCCCACAGGAGCCCCTGCGAGAGGCGGCCGTCAGGTTTCTTGGTGAGCCACAAGCCCGGCTCCCTCCCCGCCCCGCCGCAGCTCGGCCCCAGCCCCGCCTGCTGCCCCGGCAGCGCCATCCGGGCCGGGGCTCTGGAGCCCCGCCTGCCCTCGGCGCCGCTGCCGCCCTCTCGCAGCCGTGTCCTTGGGCGTCAGGATGCGGCGAGGGCCGGGCCTGAGCCCTGCAGGGGAAGGCGCTGCTGTGGCCACAGAGCTGGCAGCGCCGCTGCGGGGCAGCTGTGCGGCTGGGGCCGTGACAGGCTCTGTGTTGGCAGGGATGGCCGGGCGGTTCCTGAGAGAGCAGCAGCGAGAGTTGCAGCTCATGTGCAGGGGTGAGTGAGGCCAGCGGGCTGTCAGCGGGGGCTGGCGCTGGCAGCTGCGTTCCCTGCCCCGGCTGGGAGGGCTCTGCTCCCTGCGCGCACGAGGGGCGGCGTGGGCAGAGCACAGAGACCTTCCAGGGGCCTGCGGGAGGGACATTCGTGGCCAGCGCCTTCCAGCTGATCCTTGCTGTCTCCTGCTTCCTCTAGGCCATGGCAAGAGCTGCCGTGTGGGATGGATGGGGCAGGAGGGTCTCCCCAGGTCCCTGCAGATGCAGGCTCTGACTGTGGCTCTGTTCCTGTCTCTTCCAGCCCTTCAGGACATGACGGATGACACCAGCCCTGCCATCTCGTGCCTGGCTCTTCAGACTCTGTACATCAACAGAGTTGTACAGAGCATTCCCTCCTCCCGACTCCAGCAAATGAGAGATCGATTACACCGGCTCTGGAAGTCACGGCCTTCCCTGTGTCGCAGGGGCTGGTTGTCCTGCGTGAGCAGTGTGGAGAACTGATCCGGGAGGCTGCGTCTGCTGGGGCCACCTGAGCCTGCAGGGAACATCTCTGCTCTGCAAGCACTTTGTTTCACCCCATTGTAGGATTAGTAAATTCCCGTTGTCATACACAGAGGTCCAGGAGCTGTCTTTTGGTGCCCGGCAAGTGGGCCAAGCGTGCGGTGTTGAAGGGAAAGTGGCCAAAAGGCCCTTGGCCTTTGGTGGTTCTGTGGAAGCCTTAAGGCTTCTGACAGAGCAGGCGGGCAGAGGCCGGAGCTGCGGTGGGGATCCCTGAGAGACCGGTCCCTGGAGATGGCCAGCACCCCTCTGCCAGCCTGGAAGCGCCATCTGTGTCCTGCCCGTGTGTTGCTGGCTGGATTGCTGAAGGCTCTGAGGTGCCGCTTGATGCGGCTCCTCTGGAGCTCCTTCAGCAGCCAGGCAGGCCTGGGGGAGGCCTGGAGAGCACGGGACAGTGGGAGGCCATGAAGGGCTGTGGTGCTGCCAAGGCCTGCTCGGAGAAGGCAGTGGGAAGGCGTGAGGGGGATGCGTGTGGCAGTGGGTGGCTGGAGGCAGTGATGGGCCAGGAGGACTTGTGTGGATGGGTAGGTGGGAATCCCTGAGCAATTGGGTGGCAGAGGCCATAAGCAGCCCCCAGACAGCCACCTTCTTGCTGCCAGCCGGCTGCTCTGGCGCTTCCCCGACGCCTCTCTGGTGCCTGTGGCAGAAGGCCTCGAGGCCTGGCCTCAGCAGGACGGTGGGGACAGCCCCGAGGTGGCCAGGCTGCTTTGGCCAGGGACAAGGAGGGACAAGGAGGGACAAGGAGGGACAAGGAGGGACAAGGAGGCCCTGCTGGAGCACGGCCACTGGCTGCTGCAGGCGAGGAGCAGTGGGAAGTGGCAGCGCTGGCGATCAGCCCGGGTCCCCAGAGCTGCCCAGGCCACTGTGCTGTGTGGCCAAGACTCCCCTGACACTGAGCTCGGGACCCACAGAGCTGCTGCCACCATGGCAAGAACGATGTCTCCTGGAGCTGGCCTGTGGAGCTGCTGCTGTCAACATGGCTGTGGACACCGGAGAAAAATCACCAGAGTGTGCACAGGAACAGCAGCACCCAGAAGGCTTGTACCTCCTCAGGAAGACATGCACACCAGCCAGGATGCCAAAAGAGAGAGAGGCTGGAGAACACAGGCCAGCCCTGCATTCCCAGGCAGGGACTGCCCTGGGATGCTCCAGGGATGGGGTGTGGCTGCCTGGGCATTCAGGCCCAGCCCCTCTTCTGTCCTATCCATGGGCATGTTGGATGGGATGGGATGGGATGGGATGGGATGGGATGGGATGGGATGGGATGGGATGGGATGGGATGGGATGGGATGGGATCCCTGGGATGGGATCCCTGGGATGGGATGGGATGGGATGGGATGGGATCCCTGGGATGGGGCTAAGCTGGCTGCAGGCCCAGCTCTGCCACTCACCCTCCTGCAGCAGCTGGATCTGCTCCAGCTCTTCAGGCTGCTGTGCTGAGGGAGCTGCAGCCTCCTCCTCCTCCTTCACCCAGGCCAGCTTGGGCACTCTGGGTGGCGTCTGCTCCATGTCACTGTTTGGAGTTAGGACTGCTTGCAAGAGAGATGTCTCAGAAAAGCTCCAGATGAGCAAGTGCTGCAGTTGTGCTTTGTAGGCAACAGAGAAGCCTTGGGAAGGCTACAGGACACCGTGTCCTGCAGTCTGTCCTCGAGGCCACCTGCAGAGAAAACACTTTGGAAAAGCTCCGGGTCAGTAAGGAACAAGCTGGACTGATGTGGGAGGATCTATGAATTGGGGGGGATGGGTGTGGGGCTCCCAAATTTGGAAGGAAATTGGGGGGTCACCGCTGAACTGGCTGGACATCATGTGTTGGATAAATCTAAATTTTGGTGTTTGTAGTTGAGAGAACCCCAGCTTTTAGGGAGTAGACACTCTTGAATTGGGATACTGTGGGAGAGAAGACCCCAATTTTTGGGGATCAATGTGGGGAAGGCAGTGGGGGGACCCCAATTTTAAGCGAATGACTGTGGGGGAGCCCCCATTTTACCCTGCCCCACACTGGGGCGTCACTCTGGGGTTCCCCCTGACCCCCCCCTCTTCCCCAGATAATTTTGGGGGTGCGCCAGGCTGGGGGCTTCACCCGCTGGTTGGGGGTCGAGTGCTCGAGTGCGGATGAGGTGCTGGCGGCTGCTGGGGCTGACATCGTCCTGCTGGACAACCTGCCCCCCCCAGGTGAGCCCCAAAATCGGAGGGGGCCAATAGTGGTGGGACCCCAAGTGTGGGCTGGACCCCAAAAATGGGAGTTTGGATTCTAAAAATGGGGATAAACCCCAAAAATGGGGCACAGATCTCCCAAAAACGGCGGGTAATGCCATAGGTTTGACCTCTGCCCCCACCAGGTGAGCTTCCAAAATCTGGCAGGGGCCCCCAAGAAAGGGAGGACCCTCCAGGTGTGAGCCTGGACCCCAAAAATGGGGGTCAAGACCCTTTAAAAAGAGAGACAGACCAGTGAAATGGGTTGAACCCAAAAAAGTGGGGGTTAACCACATAGATCCTGGCTCTGTTATCCCCAGGTGAGTCCCCAAAATCGAGGAGAGTGGCAAAAATAGGGTAAGGCTACACCAGTAAAATGGGGATCTGCTGTAAATGTGGGGCAGCCCTAATGATATGAGGGAGAATCCCAATTTCGGGGGAGTCAGAGGGTTGGGTAATCCCAATTTGGGAGGTTTAGGGTGAAGGGACCCTTGACTTGGGGAGTTTAGGTGGGGGGATTGTAATTTGGGGGTCAGTAGGTGGGCAAATGCCTGGATTGGAGGCGTTGAAGAGGAGGCCACAATTTTGGGGGGTTCTGGGTGGGGGGACAGCCCAAATTTGGGGTTGTTCTGGAGGTCAGTGGTGGGTGGTGCCCCCAGTTGGGCAGATGTTAGGTGGGAATCTATTTTTAGTGAGTTTTTATTGGGTTTAATCAGGATAACACTTGATTTGGAGGGGTTGGGGGTGGACACCCCAGTTTTGGAGCTCAGTGGGTGGAGTGATCCCTGAATTGGTGGTTTCTTGTGGGGGAGCCCACATTGGGCAGATTTGGGGGGGGATTCTGCACTATGTATCCAGTATACATCCATATGTCCAGCGTACCCCCAAATTTTGGGGAGGGGGTGCTCCCTGCTAACAGGGTGTCCCCCCCAGGAGCTGCACTCGGCTGCAGCGCAGGTCAAGGCTGCACATCCTGGAGTGACGGTGGAGGCCAGCGGGGGCATCGTTTTGGAGACCCTCCCCCAGTTTTTGGGGCCCCACATCGACGTGGTGTCCATGGGGTGTCTGACCCACAGTGGCCCCGCCCTGGACTTTGCACTGCGGGTGCTGGAACCCTAAAATCCATCCCCCTGACCCTGATAAACCAGCCTAGGACCCCAAAAATCCATCCTAGGACCCTAAAAACCTACTCTGGAACCCCAAAACCCAACCTGAGATGCCCAAATCCATCCTAGGGAGGGTGAAACTCACTGTGAAACTCCAAAATCCACCCTGGGAATCCTCAAACCCCAATAGCCTTCCACTAAGGGGTCTGTGAAATCTGGTGCTCGGACCCACAAAATCCATCTTGCACCTAATCTATGCACAAAATCTATCTTGGAACTGCCTAAATCAACCCTGGGACACCCAAAATTCCACCCTGAGGCCCTCCAGAACCCACCCTGGGATCCCAAATCCCCCCTGAGACTCCACAAAGCCCACCCTGAGGATCCCAAATCTCCATCCAGGGCTACTCCCACTCACCTCCCCCCTCTAAGGTAGACCCAAAATTCCACCCTGAGGTCTCCCCATCCCCCTTTAATCTTTGTACCCCCAAATAAAGCCCTACCTCACCTCCCCCACTTGTCCCCCCCAGTTTTTTCAGGGGTCCAAACTCCAGGCGGGGGGAGGTTCCAGACCCAGTTTGAGGATTCCAGACCCCAGTTTGAGAGGCCCAGGTGCCAGGGTGGAGAGCTGAGACCTCAGTGTGAGGATCCCAGATCACGCTGGAGGGCTGCAGATTCCAGTTTGGGGGTACCAGATCTCAGTTTAAGAATCCCAGACGCAGTTTAAAGAACCCAGATTACAGTTTGAGGGTCCCTGACCCCAGTTTAGGAGTCCAGGACCTGAACCCCCAATCTGAGGGACCCAAACCCCAGTTTAGGTGTATCAGATCTCAGTGTGAGAGTCCCTGTGGAACAGCAGAAACTGGGAGATGGCTCCAGGGCCTGAGAAAGTTGACCTGGGGTGACTCTGCCTTTAGGGAGCTGCCAAAACATCCGGGAATGGCCCCCAGGTACAGGGATTGAGGCCCAAATCCCTGCCCTCCAACACCTTTGGGGACACACCTGTCCACACCTCGGTGTCCTGGAAGGAACGAGGAAAGGTGAGCTTCAGGAGGCAGCAGCTCCCTGCCCATAGTGATGTGAAAAACGAGGTTCACTTTCCTGGTAAATTTTACAAGGTTTAATTAAAAAAAAAAAAAAAAGATAAATAGGAGACTAAGACAGTAAAGCAAAGGATTTATGTGGCTGGGTGCTGGGCATTCAGCCAAGGGCACTAACTCAGAAAACACTTCCTTAAATGCATCAACGTGTTGCATATTCACAGACCTTCATTATTCAAGATCATCAACCCCAACCTGCAAATCAACTTTTTTTGTAGCCGTCCTGTCCTACTCCCCATCAATAAATTCCTTCCCTGGGGTTCTGGTTATCTTCATCCAGATAGGATAATCTAATGTCTTGGTTTAATTTGAATTTTTGAATTTCCTGGCCAACGCACTAATTAATGTTATAGTTTTGACTTGCCAATTTAAATATACTCATTTTCTGCTGTGAGACAGAAGCAGGAGCAAAAGAGCAAGTCAGGCCTAAAACGTAAGAGGGTATAAAAATCTTTATTAACTACACTAAGAAAGAGAAAAAAAAGCAAATTCAGAATAAGATCTTCAGGCCACTCTTTCCCCCTGTTGGGGGTTGAATTGTTCCCTTTTCTTTCTGTGGAATTTTTCCCATTGTTATGCTAAGTACTTGTGGCTACACCTTAGGAGCAATAGTTTTCTCTTGCAGGGGGGTGGGGGGACGCGGGGACACCGGAAAAGGAAAAGGTGGGAGAGGGGTCTGGGGGGGCACTCTGCTTTCTCACTTCGCCCGTGGAGAGAGAGGAGGACGACCTGTGCTCCAATCTGGCATCTCCCCTGCCATCCCAGCGCTGAGATCCACGCTCCCTGCCATTGGACATCGCTCTGCTGCTCTCCCACCTCACCCTGCTACCTCCGGACACTCTGCCGAGCACCACGACCGACACCGTGAGGGGGGAGTCACTTCCCCATCCCTCTCACCCCTGGGCCACTGCCGCCATCACCCAGCCCCTCTTCAACTCTGATTTGAAACTAAAATAATTAGAAGGGAGGTGGTTGCATTCTGCATCTCAGGAAAGGGGTTCTCACCTTTCCTTAGAAAAATACCTGTCTTGCAAACCAAGACAAGGTGATGCTGGCCCGATGTCAGGCACCCACCAGAGCCACTCTGACCCTGCCCCTCCAGCTGCAAGGGAAGAGAACGTTTAACCAGGAGCTCCAGGATCAGATTAAGACAGGACGAGCAAACACACCAAACAGCAAAACGGGCATCACAGACACAGCCTGGGTACAGCGAGGGAATTTATTACCAACCAAATCATAGCAACAGAAGGAAAAGAGAGAGAAATCTCTCCAACCACTTTCCCCCACCCAATGGGGATCACCAGGACCACGGATCACCAGGGCTCTGCCCAACGGGGGTCACTGGGGATCATCCAACACCGATCCTTCCATGGGAGATGGAGCTGGAGCAGAGCACGCAGCTCTTCCCACACTCGGGATACCCACAGGGCTTCCCTTAGTGGTGACTCCGTTGGTGTCGGGTCAAGTGAGAGCTCTGTGAGAAGCTCTTCCCACACTCAGGACACTCGTAGGGCCTCTCCCCAGTCTGAATGCACCGGTGGACATTGAGGTTGCCATTTTGCTTGAAGCCCTTCCCGCAGTCGGGGCAGCGGAAGGGCCTCTCCTCTGTGTGAATTCGCTCATGTTTGAGGCAATCGGAGCTGGTTTGAAACCTCTTCCCACACTGGGGACACTCGTAGGGCCTCTCCGCAGTGTGGATGCGCTGGTGTTTTTTCAGGTCACAGCTCCATCCAAAGCTCTTCCCACATTCCAAGCAGGTGTAGGGCCGTTCCCCAGTGTGGACCACCTGGTGCCGGAGCAGGTCAGAGATCTCACTGAAGCCCTTCCCGCATTTCCCACAGTCGTAGGGCTTCTCCCCAGTGTGGACCCTCTGGTGTTGGACCAGCTTGGAGCTCCGACTGAAACCCTTCCCACATTCCCCACATTTGTAGGGCCGTTCCCCAGTGTGGATCCTCTGGTGTTCGATCAGCCTGCACCTGTAGCTGAAACCCTTCCCACATTCCAAGCACTTGTGGGGCTTCTCCCCTCCATGAGGCTTCTCCACCAGCTCTGAGCTCTGCCTGCATCTCCGGCCGCGTTCCCGGCTCAGGGAGGGTCTTTCCTCCTCACAGCTCCCTGGGCTGGGTTTGCAGCCCCTCCTCAAGAGAGATCTCCGGGGCTTTTCTGCCTCCTCCATCACCACACACCAGGGGAATGAAAATTCCTGGTTTAGGGGGAAATAACAAGAAGAGAGCTCCATAAACTGGGTGTTCCTCCTCGCCCAAGTTCATCTCTGGAAGTCATTGAGCATCTTGTGTCTGTAATAACCTCCCAAACAACAAGATTCCCACCCAAAATCCCCCAAACTTTAAGACACGGATCAAAACCTCCCCAAATATCAAGATTCAGCCAAAATCCCTTCCAAATTTGTGCTGGGTTGAAAGCAAAACCAGTGAGAGACTCCAAGTCAGAAATAGAATTTCATAAGAAAAACAAAAGAGAAAAAGAATCCATGCAATAGTACAAAAGAAAACAACTGACAGAATCAGAATACAACCTGACACCCCGCTAGTTAGGGTGGTGGTAGCAGTCCTGATGACGTGGTCTTGTTGTAGTAGTGATGCTGTAGAAAGGTCTGGTAGCTCTTGTCCTCAGGAAACCAGTGGGTAAGGGCTGCCTTGGTGTTCCAAATCTCAGATTTTATCTAGGTAGGAAAGGCTTGGCTCCTCCCCCTGGCTGGAGCATCTCCCAATGGGTTGATGGAATTTTATCAGTCATGCAGTGGGACTCAATGGCCCATTAGCAGAGGATATCTCCCACACAGATAAGGATCACTGCTCCACCTGTTTTTTCCTATACTCTTTGTTCTTTTGTTTCTTCCCGGGATCTCTGACTGGTTACTTCATGTTTGCTGCTGATCTCCTCTCCCTTTTGAAGATGAAAATGGTAAAAGTGTCTTTGACCTGCCTTGCTGGATATTGTGAAGAGGAACAGTCATCTTCTGCAAGTGGAAGTGTCACAGGTGGAGCAGAGTTCTGTGAGTGCTGTATCAAACCAGACCTCATCAGAGCTGCCAGAACAACTGCTCCATGCTGCCCTTCACTGCTCTGCCTGTTCCCCACTGTTTCATGCCAGAGTAATTTAACTGTTGTTAATCGGGTGTCTATTTCACTCGAGCCAGTTCAGCAGAACCAGCAGAAAGCAGCCTCAGAATGAATGGGGCTCTGCAGAGGAGCCCCAGACTATTCATCAGCCTGCCCGCAGAACTGGCTCCAACTCTGAACCCTTGTGACCACACTCTGAAGAAGACATACTTCTGATATTTCTGATGCACTTATGACTGAGGCACTGCATGTGCTTGTGCAGGTGAGAATCCCAAAGTTCTTTCCTACTTCAGGAAAAATCCTGTAGCAGTGCATACCCAGCATCTGCTATCAGCACATCCTGGCTGCACGTGCAGGAGAAGCAGCAGCAGCATTGTACACGTGGGTTTGTTAAGCTGAACTCCCCCACACTTTGAACAGTGCTCATCACAAACATATTTAATGGCACACCGATGCCATACATTTCTCCTAAAAGCCTCCCTTGTAACTAAATTTTGCTAGAAAGTTAATGCCGAGGATGAACGAGCAACTTCGGTCTCAGTCCGGAGGCGGAGGGGTTCTAAACACTGACTTTCCGAGAGCAGCATCTCTCCTGAAGCGCTCGGGGCCACCCGAGCCGCCGCCGGGAGCGCGGTGCAGAAGCCGGCCCGGACTCAGCCGCAGCGCCACGCACCGCGCATCGCTGCTCTGCAGGGCGGCCCGCACGTCCTCCAGCAGCTGCCGCAGGCTGCCCTTCTCCTGCTGCAGCTCGGCCATGCGCTCCTCGGCCCGCTCCAGCGCCACCATCTCCTCGCAGCGCTCTCGGGAGCAGGGCCCCGGCGGCCGCCGCTCAGGCTCGGCGGGGGCTGCGCGGGCGGATGTGGCTCTCGATGTGCTCGCCCTCCCGGCCCAGCGGCAGCCGCGGCCCCGCACGGGTGCTGAAGTGGCCGCAGAGCCGCGCGTGGAGCTGGCGGAAGGTGAGCTCGGCCCAGAGCCCGTCCCACAGCCCCGCGCACTCCTCGGGCTCTGCCGCCTCCTCCGGCCCCAGCGCCCGGCACAGCGTGCGGGACTCCTCGCCGGGGATGCGGCCCGGCCCGGTGCAGTCCCGCTGCTGGAAGATCTCCTGCAGGGACTGCTCCGGGCCGCTGGCCAGCACGACCATCTCGTTCTCCACGCCGCGCTCCAGCCCGTAGCGGTGGGCGAGGGCGCTGAGCAGCCACTGCGTGCGCCGGGCCGGCCGCCCGGAGGGGTCCCAGCCCTCAGGCGGCTCCATCGCGCCCGCCCGGCCCGCGGCGCTGCCCGAGCATCCTGAGCGCCGCCCGCCCGAGCGCTCGGCCCCGGCCCCGGCACGGAGCGCCCGGCTCGCCCCGCACGGAGCCGCGTCCGCCTTTGTCCGGCGGGAGCAGGGACTCGGGCAAAGCGGGCAGGTGCCGCCCTGCTCCCTTTGTCTGCCAAGCCTGAGCCGCAAGTGTGGTTCTTCTTTCTTAGCTAATTTCTCCCTGGTTTCTCTCTAACACAAGCAAGACAATAGCATCGCACAATCCAGTTTGACAAGTAAGGCTTGTGAACGAGTGAGTGCTTCCACTAAATTAAAAACTCGATGTGCTTGAATGTCGACCTTGTGTTCGCTCAGGCTCCTGACCTCTGTAGATGAGGTGACTTCCTGGTGTTGGTGTGTAGATGTTAAGAGGTCTGTGTTAGAGATGAGTAAGTGTTCAACTCGTTCAAGCGAGCTGCCCAAAGCAGGGATTTTGGTCTCTCTTTGGCTGGGCAGTAGGACCGGCGTTGTTGAACGCAGGCAGCGGCACGAGCAGGGCTCCTCCAGCAGCAGGGACACGCCAGGAGCCAGAGGGGACCGTGGCACCAGAGGGGACCGTGGCACCAGAGGGGACCGTGGCACCAGCCGTGCCCGCGGTCTGAACAGGCTGCCAAAGTCAGGTGGTGCTGACAGGCTGCGTTAACAGCCCAGGCAAGGCGTGGTGAGGAGCCAGGGCTGGGGGCCACCCAAGGAGTCCTGTCAAGAGCAAATCGTTCTAATATTCTCTCTAGGACAAAAAAGGAGCAAACGAGTTCAGCTGATAGGTGAGGAAAAAGAATTCAAGTTCGTTTAAAACACTGCTTAATACAGGGTTGGGTTTCTTTTGAGTGAACTGATGCTAATAAATATTTGCTCCCATATGATGGGGTTTCTCTGCAAATAGGCCTTGATGGGAATTTTCTGACCACCTTTAGTTTTGCTCTTTCTTAAATTGAGCACCTGAGTAGCTTTGTTGAGGAATGGAGAACTGTTTGTAGCTCAGTATTTTCTCAAGAGGAGCCTTACATTTTAACACAGGAGGAAGGAAAGGCAAAGGTTTGAAAGGCTTCTCCTGATGAAGTGACACACTTTGAGAGGACTCTGCGAGGAGAAGTCCCCTCAGGCACTGCCAGGGCTGTTTGCCTCCTCTGCAGGCTCAGTATTCTGGGAGTTCCACAAGTCTCAGCTGCCACTGTATTTTCCTCTGAATATTTCTTGTTGTAGAGTACACAGGGAGAATATTTTGTGCCAGATTCTCCTCTGGGCTTTGAGGTGAATCTCAGTAATAGTGGTGACTTTCATGTCCAGATGTACTTTTTATTGATAGTAAGGAAAAGGCAAGAGGTACCATGGAAAATTAATTGCTCAAAATGTGAGTGGCCAAGCACACCAAAAATGAAGTCTGAAGTGAAGAATTTTTTTATTTTTTTCCATCGATAGGTGGGGTAAAACATGCAGTGTTAAAAATGTTCTTTGAAGAGATTCAGCCAGCACCCAGGTGTATGAAAATCAAAACAGCAAAGGATGAGGCAGGGCATGGGAAGAATCTTCAGCCCTTTCTGTTGGAGGCACAACAGTATGAAAAGTGCCTCTGGATGTTTTCCATAGGTAACACGTGTTATTTGTAGAGAGGAGCAGATGTTCCAAGCTGTTGGTGGCCCAAGTCCTGCCATGGCTGGCCCAGTTTCAGTCCTAGCTGGACCAGGGTGGCTGGCTGGGCAGGGGAGGAGGTGGGGGGATCTCGGGGGGCTTCCGCTTCACGGCCGGGCTGGGGGGCCATGGGGGAGGCAGGAAGGGCTGGTGCTCTGCTTTCCTGGGCGACTGCTGCTGCTGAGGCCATGTGTGAGAGCTGTCAAACCGGACGGTCCTTGGGCTCCCTGGGGGCGAGGGAGAGTTGCGCCTTCTTGGCCGGGATGGTGGAGCTGCAGCAGGGCGAGTGTGGAGAGAGGAGTGGCTGAGGCCCCAGCTCACACAGGGACCCTCCTGCACAGCAGGGCCCAGAGCTGGAAAGGTTCCCCAGCATGGCTGGAGCTGCTGGCACACCTTGGCCCAGCAGGACAGCTGCTCCTCAAGGCCCTGGCGAGCAGGGGATGTGTTTTAGGTCACAGGATGTGACCAAAAGTATGTATTCTATCACCATCTGTGGGGCAGGGATCCTTATCTCTGTGGGAGATATCCTCTGCTAATGGGCCATCTGTTAAAACCAGGTGGGGAAGTGTTCTTTATCTTTTCCACAACCCATCCTTCCTCCAGGAAGATATCTTCTGTTAATGGGCCATTGAGTCCCCCTGCATGACTGATAAAATTCCATCATCCCACTGGGAGATGCTCCAGCCAGGGGAGGAGCCAAGCCTTTCCTACCTAGATAAAACCTGAGATTTGGAACACCAAGGCAGCCCTTACCCACTGGTTTCCTGAGGACAAGAGCTACCAGACCTTTCTACAGCGTCACTACTACAAGACCACGTCATCAGGACTGCTACCACCACCCTAACTAGCGGGGTGTCAGGTTGTATTCTGATTCTGTCAGTTGTTTTCTTTTGTACTATTGCATGTATTTTATTTCTCTTATCATTTTTCCTATCAAATTGTATTTCTGACTTGGAGTCTCTCACTGGTTTTGCTTTCAACCCAGCACAAATTTGGAAGGGATTTTGGCTGAATCTTGATATTTGGGGAGGTTTTGATCCGTGTCTTAAAGTTTGGAGGATTTTGGGTCTGAATCTTGGTGTTTGGGAGGTTATTACAGACACAAGATGCTCAATGACTTCCAGAGATGAACTTGGGCGAGGAGGAACACCCAGTTTATGGAGCTCTCTTCTTGTTATTTCCCACTAAACCAGGAATTTTCATTCCTCAGGTGTGCGGGGATGGAGGAGGCAGAAAAGCCCCGGAGATCTCTCTTGAGGAGGGGCTGCAAACCCAGCCCAGGGAGCTGTGAGGAGGAAAGACCCTCCCTGAGCCGGGAACGCGGCCGGAGATCCAGGCAGAGCTCAGAGCTGGTGGAGAAGCCTCCTGGAGGGGAGAAGCCCCACAAGTGCTTGGAATGTGGGAAGGGTTTCAACTACAGCTCTAAGCTGATCGAACACCAGGTGATCCACACTGGAGAACGGCCATATGAGTGTGGGAAATGTGGGAAGAGCTTCAGGAGTATTTCTCATCTGATGGAGCACCAGGTGATCCACACAGGGGAACGGCCCTACACCTGCTTGGAATGTGGGAAGAGCTTTGGACGGAGCTCTGGCCTGAGAAGACACCAGCGCATCCACACTGGGGAGAGACCCTACGAGTGTCCCAAGTGTGGGAAGAGGTTTCAAACCAGCTCCAATCTCCTCCTACATGAGCGGATTCACACAGAGGAGAGGCCCTTCCGCTGCCCCGACTGCGGGAAGGGCTTCAAGCAAAATGGCAACCTCACTGTCCACCGGCGCATCCACACTGGGGAGAGGCCCTACGAGTGTCCTGAGTGTGGGAAGAGCTTCTCACGGAGCTCTCACTTGACCCGACACCAACGGAGTCACCACTAAGGGAAGCCCTGTGAGTGCCCTGAGTGTGGGAAGAACTTCGTGCTCTGCTCCAGCTCCATCCCCCATTGGAGGATTGGTGTTGGATGGTCAAAAAAACCACAAAAATAAAACCAACAAACAAAAAAGTTTAGTTTTCTTCTAAGGGTTTTTTTCTTATAGTTTCTAGTAATAAAATTTCTCTTTATAACTTTTAAAGTAAAACCTGTTTTTTGTCTACTTCTTAATCCTCTCTCACAACAAAAAAACTCAAATTAATAAACCAAAACTACTACATTTAACCTCAGTGATTCCAGGATTTTGATTTCCTATTACCCAAGGGTGTCTTCCGCAGCCAAATGGTGATGAACTCAGGCAAAGACCAAGATTTTGGAGATAGTGGGGTGGAAACTCCTCCAAAAATGTTCTTCCCTCCCTCCCAAGCACGTGGATCTTCAGCTTGCACAGACACAGAAATTCTTTTCTTTTGGCCTTGATTTGCTTTTCATTTCTCTTCTTCCCTTTAAAACATCCAACACTGGGGTAAAAATAAAGACACTGAACTGAGACATGGGTCGGACATGGAGGGACAATGACATGGTGGGACACAGACCTGGAGAGTGACATGGGGACACATGGACATGGAGGGGGATGTGGCCATTCGTGGGGACATGGGGGAACACAGGCATGGATGGAGATGTGGGGGACAATGACAGTGATGGAAACATGGTGGGGACACAGCCATGGGTGAGGACATGTGGGGACACGGCCACGGCCGGTGCCATGGGGGGAAACTTGCAGGGGCTGTGGGGGATGCTGGCTTGGAGGGAGTTGAGGGTTCCTGGCAGGGACTTGGGGCTTGCTGAGGCCTTTGGGGACCCCAGGCCGAGCGGCTCCGGCTGCGCTGGGAGACCCTGGCGGAGGTTCTGGGGCAGCTGCTCAAGGACCCCCTGCCCTGGAGCCCCAGCCGGGCACTGGGCTCCTGGAAGGGAATGAACGTCCTTGTCCCCAGCAGGACAGATTTCTTATTTCTTGCAGGTGCAAATGGTTCTCTTACCAGAATAGCTTGTTGTGTTAATTGTTTTCATGCTTAAGATTGTTTTCACATGGAAACAATCAAGTAACTTAGCTGCACATAGAAGAAGTGACAGGCTAGCTATTAATTTAGCAGAGAGCAAGACCTGATTTTATGAAGCCTTTCTTTTATAATTTGTCTACCTGACTGCAACATCTCACCCTTTTTCATTAATTCAAAGAAGGTTCATATGTTCTGATGATAAAATAGCTCTCTCTTGTGAGGGTGTTATCTCATTAAGGTTATTACTGGTTATCTGTTAGATATGGGATAAGATACATAAACGACAGATTGCAATCAACAAAACTTAGCAAATTCTATCAGGTCATTGACACAGGGTTTCACAGCATGAGAAAACAAAAGAATAATGTCCAATGTCTCCTAGGCAAATGGGAATAAATGACCATTGTTTTAAAGTCCAAATAGTCAATTAGCTTGAAATGTTAATCTTTGACATCACTGAATGTGCTCTTGGATCCTGGAACAGGGAATTACTGAAGAAGGTTAGTAGGAACACTATACCGTGATGATGACCTAAGGCTTTCCTTGGCAATTTGCCTGTAAATTTCCAGACACAGCTATGTCTTGGCAGTCCTACTTCTGATTTTGCTCTGGCCACGAAGGCTGCATGGTGATTAGGTTCTTTTTCTTCTCACTGGGCTTCATTTTCTTGGAGGCAATTGATATTTGGCTGAATAAACAGGTGACTACTTTGAAGTTGTTGATGATAAAAACACATGCACACCTTCTCCTTAAGTTAATGAATTAATTAGTCTTTGTCATTGTACATTCAATTCAAGAGCCTTACATTAAAAATTTTACTTTTTTTTGTATAAATATTGCAAAATGTTTTTTGTAAATATGTAAATATTTGGGAGCTAACTCCCCCTTCTTTGTTTTAAAAACAGCATGCATGATTCTTGCCATGAAAGGAAGTTCAAAACAAAACAATACATGTAGTAAAACCAAAAACTTACAGTAACTGGGAATAATTCTGATATAAAAATCCAAAACATTTCCGATAACAGATATAATTAAAAACACTTGTAAAATTAGATTATTACCAAACATTAAAACATTATACCATCATCCCAGTGTCTGCAACAGCTGATAAACCTCAAATCAGTGAAGAACTGGATAAGCGTCTGTTGGGGGTTGGTTTTTCCTTTCCTCTCTGCCTGTGGAATTTTTTTCCCATTGACATGCTAAGAAGCACTGATGGTTAGGTCCTAGCACCAGGGAGGGCATCCCTGTTTTTTTGGGAGTTTCTCTCGGAGGGTGGGGGGAGGGAATGGGGGAACACGGTGAGATTGGAAGCAGGTAAAGGAGGGTGGGGGGCAGTTGCTGGCTCTCGCTCGCTTTTGGCTCTCGGAGCAGAAAGGTCATTGCTACCCCCCCACCATCCCAACGCCGGGAGCTGCCTCTCTGTTTTGGACCCTGCACCCCTGCTTGGACGCCCTCCTGCTTCAGCTTGCTGTTTTCCCAGCATCCTGCCTCTCCTCCATCCCTTCCCATCTGGGACACAGCTGCCATCACCCCCAGCCCCTGCAGGTGCCGGGATCGTCACATCTGCCCCGTCCACCGGGAACCTGCCAGCGCTCACTGCCAGCGGTGACGGTGACTGCAGCACAGGGGAAAGTGCCTGAGGCCGAGAAGGACTGGAACTGGGTTCCTGTTCTGCTTCTTGTTAATTCCAGAGTTGTTGTTCTGTTTGCCTTCTTAGATATACTGGTAAAGAACTGTCATTCCTATCCCCATATCTTGGTCTGAGAGCCCCTTAATTTCAAAATTGTACTAATTCAGAGGGAGGGATTTGCTTTCTCCATTTCAAGGGAAGGCCCTGCTTTCCCTAGCACACACCTGTCTTTTATTCAAACCAGGAGTGATTTTGGCACCCGACAGTGGAACCTGTGGGCATTGAGTGGAAAGGCTGGAAAAGGAATAATAGTTCTTGTGTGACCTGATTTTGTGTTTTAGGTGGCACCATGGTGTCCAGCTTACCCTGGCTCGGGCTGCACGTGGTCACAGCTACATCTCTCCCACTTGCAGCCCCTTATCTCAACACGGGTGCTATCACTAAGGGTACTGTGACTATTATAGAATTCATTTTGTGGGTTGATAGGTGAGGAATTCATGGCTTTTTAACTCTCTCTGGAAGGTAAGTACATGGATTCAGAGCTATCACACTCTATCTGTGTGGTTTTGGGATTACTTCAATAATGGTACTTAATGTGAGGAAGTGAGAGCAGGGGAAATTTTCTCCCAACCCATCACCCAGTTGTTTAGGTCCACCCCACCAGTTTTCAAAGGCTTCAAATCCACTCTAAATGCTAATGATATCATACAGTGGCTGGTGTTGCTAATCTGCCTGTTCTGTTTGACATTCAGAGACAAGGGGACATTGACTTAGATAACAACCCCAGGAAATCGGGATGCTGCTGCAGAGACTGACCCTGTTCCAGAGACTAGGGATGTTTCCACAGAGCCTAACCCTGCCCCAGAGCCTGACCTTGCCCCACAGCCCACTTCAGAAAGAAACCACCCAGAGTGGGTAGGGGTTACAGTGAAGGAGATACATGAGATGAGCCAGATGCTGAAGGAGTACCTTGCTCCAGCTGGTGAGAAACCCTCCCCCTGCCTTAAAGAGGGAGACTCTGATGGTGCAGCAGTGGGACCCACAGACATTACATCTGTCCAGGTTCCAAATGTACTGCAAGAGCACTTGTAGCCAGCAGCAGTCACCCCTGTGGAAACTAAGAAATCTAGGATGAGAACAAAGCACCTAGTTAATAAGGATAAGAAAGGAGGGCACTCACAAGCAGCAGAGGAGCCAGAGGTTGAGATCATCACCGAGTCCCTGTCATATGAAAGTCTCTGTAATCTGTAAAAAGACATTGTATGATGGGGCCGTGAGGCTTTTAAAACTTGGTTACTTTGGGTCTGGGACCTTATGGGTACAGGCGTCCAACTGGATGGTATTGAGGCAAGGAATTTGGGACTCTTGACCCAGGACTCAGGTGTGGAGCAGGTATTTGTAAGGGAGCCAGGCCTCCTTTCCCTCTGGGAGTGACTTTTAATGATTGTGAGAGAGAGGTTTGTCCACAGAGACAGAATGCAGGAGCACCACCGTAGAATGCCTTGGAAGACCCTTGAGGAAGGGATCCAACAGCCGAGAGAAGTGGCAGTGCTGGAGGTGCTCTTTGGGAGGGACAAACAGCATGACAATGACCCTGACAAGGTCAGGTGCACAGGGCAGAGATGGAATCTGACAAACCTGGGGCCATCTCACTACACCACCTTTACTGAAACAATTAATGCTAATAACAACTGAGAGACAGTGGGTTCTGTCACCAGCAAATTTAGAAATTTTGGGAGTATGATCAATGGCCCGATGCAGGCTCCTGTCTCTGCCATGGTCAAGGGCCTCCAAGAGAAGATGAGGGAGATGAGGGAGGAGATGAGGAAAATCAGTGCAGCACCAGTGTGAGTCACAGGCCCCAAAATCAGAGCCCAGTATCCCCCAGCTAGACAGAGAAGGTACAACCCATGAGCTGACCTGTGGTTCTTTCTGTGTGACCATGGGGAAGACATGAGAAGGTGGGATGGGAAACCCACTTCTGTCCTGGCAGCACGGGTGTGTCAGCTCAGGGGGGGAAACACAAACCGAGGGAGCTCCACTAAAGTGAAGGTAGCCTCAGCCTCCCATGACTGAGGTGTTGGGTATTACAGAAGGGAGGATGATCTGTCAGATCCCCTTGAAGGAACCTCCAGCATGTATCCCCAGGAAAGAAATAATAACCATGGCTAGTGGGGCCCTGCCTCTAGCCAGAGAGAGGGACGGGAAAACTGGATCTTTTGGATGGTGTGGATCCGATGACCTGGCACATTAGAGCCACAGAAATATCGAGTGTTAGTTGATCCTGGTTCACAGTGTACCCTAATGCCATTGGGACATGTGGGGACAGATCCTATGTCCATTGCTCAGGACTCCCTGTTTCCCCTCAGTGACACAATGGCCTCAGGCTTTCATGTGCCCACCAGTGTCACAATGGCCCCACACATCTGGGAGGTCCTGCAGTTTCCCAATGGCCTCACGGTTCCATGTGTCCCCTCAGTGTCACAATGGCCCCACAGTTCCATGTGTCCCTTCAGTGTCACCACGGTCCCACGGTTCCAAGAGCCCCTGCCGTGTCACAATTGCCCGATGGTTCCATGTGTCCCCTCATGTCACAATGGCCTCACGGTTCCATGTGTCTCCTGACTATCACCATGGTCCCATAGCTCCAAAAGACCCTGCCGTGTCACAATGGCCCAACGGTTCCATGTGTCCCCTCACGTCACAATGGCCTCAGGTTTCCATGTGTCACAATGGCATCATGGTTCCATGTGTCCCCTCAGTGTCACAATGCCACACGCTTCCAGGAGGCCCTGCAGTGGCGCAGTGGCCCCAGCGTTCCATGTCCCCTCATGTCACAATGGCATCAGGGTTCCATGTGTCCCCTCAATGTCACAATGGCCCCAAAGTGTCATGTGTGTCCTCAGTATCACAAGGGACCCAGAGTTCCATGTGTCCCCTTAGTGTAACAATGGCCCTATAATTCCAGGAGGCCCTGCAGTGTCACAATGGCCCCAGGGTTCCATCTGTCCCCTCAATGTCACAATGGCCCCACAGTACCATGTCTCTGCTCAGTGTCACAATGTCCTCACATTGTCACAGACGAGCAGCACTGGAGTGGGAGCAGCACCACTGGACGGGTTGCAGCTGCACTGGAACAGGAGCAGTGGCTGTGGAACAACAGGGGAGAAGCTGTGGAACACAAGTCCTGTGAGGAGCAGCTGAGGGAGCTGGGAATGTTTATCCTGGGGAAGAGGAGGCTCAGGGGAGGGTGCCGCCTGCTGGGGGTTGAGCTCTTCTTGTAGGGAATGGGGACAGGACAAGAGGACACAGCATTAACTGCACCAAAGGAAGGTTTATCCTGAACAGTAGAAAAAATTTATTCACAGGGTGATTTGGCATTGGAATGGGCTGCCCAGGGAAGTGATGGAGTCACTTGTAAATGAGGTAAGTGAACCACCTAATTAGTGGTTTGTCTTAATTTTCTTTTGTTCTTAAGCAGAGTCAGGATTAAAAACATGAAGGAGGTGAATTTTCTCGAGTTTGGGCTTGGTTGTTTAATAAATCATATTTAAAGTACAGAGAGTTCTGCAACACGTCAAGCCACCAGCTAAAAGCCAGCAAGTGGAGGCGTATCGAGCTAGTTACAAGGTTTTTAAAGTTAAAAAATTCTATAAAGAACTAACACCTATATTAATTTATACTTTTCACTAAATAACCAAACTGCTGTGACCCACTGGGCAGCATTAACTGTCCAGTCAGAAACTACTACCTGAAACCATGCAGAAGAAGGAAGAAGAAGACAGAAAGAGAAAACACTGTCCTGGGGTAAAATGCAAAAATGTGTATTCTATCACCATCTGTTGAAATGTATGAGGGGTGGTGATCCTTATCTCTGTGGGAGATATCCTCTGCTGATGTGCCATCTGATAAAGTCAGGGGGATGATCATCGTTATCTTTTCACAACCCATCCTTCCTCCAGAAGATATATTCCGTTAATGGGCCATTAAGTCCTATTGTGTGACTGATAAGATTACATCACCCCTTTGGGAGATGCCCCAGCCAGGGGCAGGAGCCAAGCCTTTCCTACCTAGATAAAAAACTGGGGTTTGGGACGTGAAGGCAGCCCTTTCCACTGCATCCCAGAGGAAAGTCAGACCTTTTCTACATCATCGCTGGAAAACTGCACCTTCTACAGGAGCACTGCTTCAACGGAGCCACATCTGTCATCCAGGAGGACTGCAGCCACCATTTATATGGACTGCTACTGACTGACAGGGTGTAAGCTTGGATTCTGACTCTGTTGGTGGTTTTTCTTTTGTATTATTGCATGTATTTTATTTTTTCTTTTTTTTCCTATTAAATTGTATTCCTGACTTGGAGTCCCACATTGGTTTTACTTTCAAACCAACACAAGCTCTTAAAACCTTCCATCTTGTCCCATACTTCTTACTATATTCTAAAAACCCCAAATTCCAAACCCTTCACCCTGTGAAATCACACACTTTCATTCCAATAACAAACCTTTGACTCCAACTCTATTATTCAAACTTGGAAGCCTTCTCCAAGGCCTCAAGTCAAAAGCAGTGTTCTCCTGGGGGTCAGTATCAGAAAGTACAAAAAGTTCAAAACTCCCAGGTTTCTGGGATCCAACAGTCACCGTCCCTGGAAGTGTTTAAGGAAAGACTGGATGTGGCACTCAGTGCCATGGTCTGATGACAAGGTGGTGTTGGGTCATTGGTTGGACTGGATGATCTCAAAGGTCTTTTCCAACCTAAGTTCTGTGATTCCGTGATTCAATGGAGCATCAATGGAAAATGGGTGGATAAAGAGTGGAACAGGCCCGGCAGCTGTTCTGGGAGCAGTGCTGGAGATGCCGAAGGGAACGGCGGCAGAGCGGGAATGGAGCGGTGCCGGAGATGCCGAAGCTGCGGGACACAGAGCAGCTCTGAGCGCTGTGTCCTGCAGGAGCCAGCCCTGCACACCAGAGCCGTGCCCGTCAGGCTGACCCAGAGCAGGGGGCAGAGGCAGGAATTGCTGCTGGGCCATGGGAGCTGTGGATCGAGTGCATTTAATGGTGATTTGGGAGTTTGATTCTTGTCACTGCAGCCACATTCTGTGGTGCCAGGACCCTTCCAGTTCATCTGAAGTCATGAACTCAGGACAAACTCAGAACAAAAGGAATCAAAGTGCCTTCTCAGCTGCAGGGAAACACATCTTGGTTTAATGATTTCTGATATAGGAGCCAAACTGGGTCAGTTATTGGTCTGTGGTTTGCTGTAATCCAGGAACAATTTGCAAGGTACTGCAATTTGGCATTAAAAACGAGCAACATACCTCATCCTCTGAATATTGCTTATGGAGTACAGAGCTATTTCTGGTTGTTCTTATTGTGTTTTGTCTTCTTTTTTCTCCTCTGCCAGAGTCAGGATTAAAAGCTCGAGAGACGGTATTTCATGTTTTGACTCTGATGTTTATTCTTATCTAAATTACAGTGAGTTCTACAGCACTTCTAGCTAACAAGCTAAAAATGGTGATGTATCTCTGTCTTTACAAGGCCTTTTAAGGCCTAACTGTCCAATTAAGAATGAACATCTAAATTAGTTTTACTTTTAACCCAATAACCAATCACCCGTGACCTGCAATGAGGAATTTCCTATCCAATTAAACAAGATCCCACCTAGACCCATGAAGAAGAAGGTGAAAAAGAAAGAAACCTACATCTTGCCTTCTACATATTACTATATTCTAAAACCCTAAATTCCAAAATTTCTACCATGTGATATTACACAATTTTATTTAAACTTCACACCAGTGATCCCAGTTCTATCATTCAGTTTTCGAAGCCTTCTCCACAGCCTCAGGTCAAAAACTGTATTTCTTGTGGGTCAGTATCTGTCAGCACAGAAAGTCTAAAACTCTCAGGGTCCAGGGTTCCAACAGTTATGATCAAGGGAACAACAGGAATTCCTTTCTTTCCTGGTTTCACTCTTTCTTCCTCTCTCTGGATTTAAGCCTCCACCACTCCCTGCAGGTCTGCTTTCCATAATCTGCTCCTCTGGAGTTGGGATGTGACAAATGAGCAGTGGAAAGAGGGAGGATAATGGATAATGGACCATTCCAACTACAAACTCTGTTTTAGTAGCCTCCGGATTTCCAGTGTTTAGAAATTGTCATGTTTTAAACTACCTGACCAAATCCCATGTTTCTCGCTTTTGCCCTGGCAGAAATCCTTCCTTTGGCCTGATTTAGTAAATCACCCTCAGAAACACCTCATTGCAGACGCTTTTCTGTTGGTTTTGGTAAGAGATGACAAGAAAACTAGCAGGAGGGGGAGGGATGAGGAAGAGGGAAGAAACAATTCCTTTCTTTTGTCTCCCTTGTGGAAAGTCTCCTCTAGAGGTTGTGCTGCAGCTGGAGACTTGGCCAGAGGGAAGTGATTGAGCTGAGGCAGCAGAGGCATCTCCTCCCTGGTTTGTAGCCCTAGGGCTGGGAGGGGACACAGGTGCCCCCCTTGTACCCCACAAACCCCTGGAATGGGGGATTCTCCCTGCCTCTGCCAGGTGCTCCTTATCCATGCCTGGCCTGGGTGCTCCTGGTCTGAGCTCCCTCCCATGGTCATTCCTGATGGTGGGGAGTGGGAGGGAGGAGTTCAGTGCCAATGTGGGAGGTGCCAGCAGGGTCAGAGATGTGGGGAGGTGACAGTGACAGAGTGACAGGATGTGCAGATGGACACAGGGACAAGACAACACTTCTGGGGGAAAGCTCTTGGAGATTTGGGCGTTTTTTGTTTGTAAAATACACACGGACACAGACACACGGACACAGAGCAAAGCTTTGCTCAAAGGGTTTATTGATTATTCAGGGGAAATGGCCCGGGGCTCAAAAGGTTCAAGGGGTTCCTCCAGGGATGATCATCTCCTCATGCCACCAGAGGGGATCGGGACACCGGTGTCCCCACAGCTTGCAATCCTAAAAATCAAAACCCAGAAGGTGACCTCTGGTGCCCACTGGGAAATGAGAGGGGCCCTGTCCCCACCCCTCTCCCTGCAGGCACGGCTCACCTAGGCACCCAGAGAGGCAGCCAGGCGCTTCTGCCGCAGAACAGCCTCCAGCTTCTCAACAACTGGGGGCTGGGGACAAACACAGCATTAGAGACACCCTGGGGACACTGGGCTGCACTGGGAGGTGGGGGAAAGAACAGGGGTCCTTGGGGAAGGGGCCTGCGGGGGGAAATGGGGGGCAGGAGCTGCTGTGCTCCTGCCCAGAAGCCCTGGGGTCCTGCCAAGAGGCCCAGCTGGGGCAGGGGCTGCGTCCTGGGTCACCCAGGGGGGTGCTGGGGGAACAGGGATGGGAACGCAATGGGGGCCTGGGAAAGGGGTTCTCTGGGGAGGATCTGTGGGGCAGGGGAGTTGTCTGGGGTGTCAGTAGGGGTGCACTGGGCTGTGCTGGGACAAATTGGGATGGTCTGGGGTGTGGTGGCCATGCAAGGGGAGGGTCTGACACTGCCAGAACTCGTGGTACCCACCAGAGGCGTCTCCAGGATCACGACATCGTCTACATCAATCTGCAGAGAGACCAGGAGACCTCGCTGGGCACTGGGATGGCCCCGGTGCCAGCAAAGGATGGGGGGAAACAACTGCCCCTAATTCCCAGAGGGGATGCCCTCCAATCCCAGCACCCCACTCACCTCCCGCAGATCATCTTGGGTTCCTTCCAGGAGCGCCTGGGAAACAAGAACAAAAGTTTAACGTGGTTTGGACCCTTTGGGGCTGTGGGGGGACAGGGGTGCAGGGTGGAGGTGATGGGGTGGGAATTCAGGGCCTCCAAGGAGATCTGTTTGAGGTGGGGGGAGACCCAAAGACACTGAACTGGGGTCAGTGGAGGGACCAAGGGACTGGGCTGGGTCTGGAGAAGGGGCTCGGTGTGAGGTACAGGGGAGGAGAAAGGAATTGCAGGGTAGGGACATGGGAATGCAAGGGAGGGGCTGGGTGGGGACAGAAGAACGAGGATGGGTGGGGACATAAGCGACAGGAATGAGAAAGGATTTGGGAAGGAGGGGTGACTCGGGGAACTGTTGAAGGGGACCCCGCTGCTGTGACCAGGAAGAAAAGCAAAGAATTCAGGGCGAGGGACATGGAAGAAAAGGCTTCGGGAATGGTCAGTGGGAGACGTTTGAGGACCCTGGAGAGGACACAGAGGAGGGAGCAGGGACGGAATTCCTGAAGGGACCCAAAGGGTGGGATGGGAGGGGACAAAGGGCAAGGTGTGGGGACAGCGTTTGTCTGGTGCCTCACCTTGGCCTGTGCCGGGGGGCACAGCAGGATGGAGAAGAGCAGGGCCACGCTGAGCACAGCCACCTTCATCTTCCTCTCGCACTGGGCAGCGCTGGCTGAGGCTGCAGCAGGGCAGGAGCACCTTTATCCCTGCCGGGACTCGTCCATGCGCCCTCCCTGACAGCCCCCAGGCCAAAGCCCGGCTTGGCACAGCCCCCAGCCCCGGCCACAAGCCCAGCCCTGGCACAGAGTCCATCCCGGCTGTGGCACGGATCCAGCCCTGCTCCCCGCATCCCTGCAGCTTCCTGCACGGGGCAGCTGCCCCTGGAGGGGACCGGGCACCCGGGGGGCCGAGGGGGGCAGGCAGGGATCCAAAGGCAGCTGGGGACCCTGTGGGGACACCCCCACTCCAACACAATCCATCCTCCAACAGCCCCCAGCGCCACTCCCCCATCTCCCTGTAACCCTCCTCTCCAAGGGTTTTTCCTTCCAGACACCCCAGAGCTGACCCCAGCCACTCACCCAGTGGGTCTGAGCAGAATCGTCACTGTTCCTCCTCCTGCCCCATGGGGAAGCAGGAGATGGACTGACCCCTCTTCTTGGGACAACAAGACTCCAGAATATTGGAAAATTGGGATATGATAGGACAGAGGTGTCATGAACTTGGGAAATAGCCAGGTGATTTGGATCTCCAGGCTCTGGAGTCACTGGGGAGAACTGGGAGATGATCACCTCAAGACAAGGCTGAAGCTTGGGGAATTGCTCAGGTGTGGCACTTCCACATCCACACCACCCCATAATTTCCTTTCCCTACATGACCCAAACCGGTCCCATCTTCAGCCTCAGGGTGGAGTCCAGGTGGGAATATTCCCTGCTCTGGGACTGATCCTCATCCTGTCACACCTGCAGCCAATAAACCCTCCCAGAGCTCCTTGGTCCTGCTCTGCACAGCTGCCACTCATGGGGGGTGCCAGCGACCCCATCCCCAACAAGGCTCCCACTCCAGCTCTGTCCCTGCCTGGGACTTGCCCACAGCTCCCCAAGGCCCTTGTCCCCACACAGGGTCTCTGCACTGCCCTGGCCTTGTGCCCAGGCCAGCACTGGCCCTGAGCAGGATGTGCCCATCCCAAGGAACATGGGGAAGTTGGAACTTCTCCTAGAGCAGCCATTGGGAGCTAATTGGGCAAACAGAGGTGCCCAGTCAGGGGAGGGATCTTGGTCCTGTCAGAATCTCTGATAAGCCCTGATATAATCTTATCAGTCACACAATAGGACTTAATGGTCCATTAACGTAATATATCTTCTGGAGGAAGGATGGGTTGTGAAAAGATAACGATGATCATCCCCCTGACTTTATCAGATGGCACATCAGCAGAGGATATCTCCCACAGAGATAAGGATCACCACCCCTCATACATTTCAACAGATGGTGATAGAATAGACATTTTTGCATTTTACCCCAGGACAGTGTTTTCTCTCTGTCTTCTTCTTCCTTCTTCTGCATGGTTTCAGGTAGTAGTTTCTGATTGGACAGTTAATGCTGCCCAGTGGGTCACAGCAGTTTGGTTATTTAGTGAAAAGTATAAATTAATATAGGTGTTAGTTCTTTATAGAATTTTTTAACTTTAAAAACCTTGTAACTAGCTCGATACGCCTCCACTTGCTGGCTTTTAGCTGGTGGCTTGACGTGTTGCAGAACTCTCTGTACTTTAAATATGATTTATTAAACAACCAAGCCCAAACTCGAGAAAATTCACTTCCTTCATGTTTTTAATCCTGACTCTGATTAAAAACAAAAGAAAATTAAGACAAACCACTAATTAGGTGGTTCACTTACCTCATTTACAAGTGACTCCATCACTTCCCTGGGCAGCCCATTCCAATGCCAAATCACCCTGTGAATAAATTTTTTCTACTGTTCAGGATAAACCTTCCTTTGGTGCAGTTAAGGCTGTGTCCTCTTGTCCTGTCCCTGTTCCCTACAAGAAGAGCTCAACCCCCACCAGGCGGCACCCTCCCCTGAGCCTCCTCTTCCCCAGGATAAACATTCCCAGCTCCCTCAGCTGCTCCTCACAGGACTTGTGTTCCACAGCTTCTCCCCTGTTGTTCCACAGCCACTGCTCCTGTTCCAGTGCAGCTGCAACCCCTCCAGTGGTGCTGCTCCCACCCCAGTGCTGCTCGTCTGTGACAATGTGAGGACATTGTGACACTGAGCAGAGACATGGTACTGTGGGGCCATTGTGACACTGAGGGGACAGATGGAACCCTGGGGCCATTGTGACACTGCAGGGCCTCTTGGAATTATAGGGCCATTGTTACACTAAGGGGACACATGGAACTCTGGGTCCCTTGTGATACTGAGGACACACATGACACTTTGGTGCCATTGTGACATTGAGGGGACACATGGAACCCTGATGCCATTGTGACACGAGGGGACATGGAACGCTGGGGCCACTGCGCCACTGCAGGGCCTCCTGGAAGCGTGTGGCATTGTGACACTGAGGGGACACATGGAACCATGATGCCATTGTGACACATGGAAACCTGAGGCCATTGTGACATGAGGGGACACATGGAACCGTTGGGCCATTGTGACACGGCAGGGTCTTTTGGAGCTATGGGACCATGGTGATAGTCAGGAGATACATGGAACCGTGAGGCCATTGTGACATGAGGGGACACATGGAACTATCGGGCAATTGTGACACGGCAGGGGCTCTTGGAACCGTGGGACCGTGGTGACACTGAAGGGACACATGGAACCGTGGGGCCATTGTGACACTGAGGGGACACATGGAACCGTGGGGCCATTGGGAAACTGCAGGACCTCCCAGATGTGTGGGGCCATTGTGACACTGGTGGGCACATGAAAGCCTGAGGCCATTGTGTCACTGAGGGGAAACAGGGAATCCTGAGCAATGGACATAGGATCTGTCCCCACATGTCCCAATGGCATTAGGGTACATTGTGAACCAGGATCAACTAACACTCGATATTTCTGTGGCTCTAATGTGCCAGGTCATCGGATCCACACCATCCAAAAGATCCAGTTTTCCCGTCCCTCTCTCTGGCTAGAGGCAGGGCCCCACTAGCCATGGTTATTATTTCTTTCCTGGGGATACATGCTGGAGGTTCCTTCAAGGGGATCTGACAGATCATCCTCCCTTCTGTAATACCCAACACCTCAGTCATGGGAGGCTGAGGCTACCTTCACTTTAGTGGAGCTCCCTCAGTTTGTGTTTTCCCCCCTGAGCTGACACACCCGTGCTGCCAGGACAGAAGTGGGTTTCCCATCCCACCTTCTCATGTCTTCCCCATGATCACACAGAAAGAACCACAGGTGAGCTCATGGGTTGTACCTTCTCTGTCTTGCTGGGGGATACTGGGCTCTGATTTTGGGGCCTGTGACTCACACTGGTGCTGCACTGATTTTCCTCATCTCCCTCATCTTCTCTTGGAGGCCCTTGACCATGGCAGAGACAGGAGCCTGCATCGGGCCATTGATCATACTCCCAAAATTTCTAAATTTGCTGGTGACAGAACCCACTGTCTCTCAGTTGTTATTAGCATTAATTGTTTCATTAAAGGTGGTGTAGTGAGATGGCCCCAGGTTTGTCAGATTCCATCTCTGCCCTGTGCACCTGACCTTGTCAGGGTCATTGTCATGCTGTTTGTCCCTCCCAAAGAGCACCTCCAGCACTGCCACTTCTCTCGGCTGTTGGATCCCTTCCTCAAGGGTCTTCCAAGGCATTCTACGGTGGTGCTCCTGCATTCTGTCTCTGTGGACAAACCTCTCTCTCACACTCATTAAAAGTCACTCCCAGAGGGAAAGGAGGCCTGGCTCCCTTACAAATACCTGCTCCACACCTGAGTCCTGGGTCAAGAGTCCCAAATTCCTTGCCTCAATACCATCCAGTTGGACGCCTGTACCCATAAGGTCCCAGACCCAAAGTAACCAAGTTTTAAAAGCCTCACGGCCCCATCATATAATGTCTTTTTACAGATTACAGAGACTTTCATATGACAGGGACTCGGTGATGATCTCAACCTCTGGCTCCCCTGCTGTTTGTGAGTGCCCTCCTTTCTTATCCTTATGTTGGAGGTTGAATTAAGCCCTTTTCCTTAAGTGGAATTTTCTCCCATTGTTATGCTAAGTAATTGTGGCTACACCTTAAAACGACAGATAATGTTCTCTCGTAGGGGGGTGGCTGGAGGGAGAGGGGGGGGAACCGGAAAAGGAAAGGTGGGACGGGGGGGGGGTCTGGAGCTGGGCTCTCTCTCTCTGGCTTGGCTCGTGGAGTGGGAAGACAACCTGGGCTCTGCTCTGGCATCTTCCCCTGCCATCCCAGCACTGAGATCCACGCTCCCTGCCTTTGGACATCTCTCTGCTCCTCTCCCAGCTCACCCTACTACCTCCGGACACTCTGCTGAGCACCACGACCGACACCGTGAGGGGGGAGTAACTTTCCCCATCCCCGCTCACCCCTGGGCCGCGGCCGCCATCACCCAGCCCTCTTCAACTGCGCGGGACCTGCCCTGCCCCCACAGCACCGGTAACAGCACAGGGAGACGGCCTGCGGCCAGAAGGGACTGGAGCGGAGCTAGACTGTTTCTGTTGCCAATTTTTATAGCTGTTGTTGTTTTTCGGCTTTGTTAGATACCAGTAAAGAACTGTTATTCTTATCCCCATATCTCCTGCCTGAAGGTGTCTGAATTGGACCTAAAATAATTAAAGGGGAGGGGGGTTGCACTCTGCATCGCAGAAAAGGGGCTCCTGCCTTTCCTTAGACCATACCTGTCTTTCAAACCAAGACACCTTATTAACTAGGTGCTTTGTTCTCATCCTAGATTTCTTAGTTTCCACAGGGGTGACTGCTGCTGGCTACAAGTGCTCTTGCAGTACATTTGGAACCTGGACAGATGTAATGTCTGTGGGTCCCACTGCTGCACCATCAGACTCTCCCTCTTTAAGGCAGGGGGAGGGTTTCTCACCAGCTGGAGCAAGGTACTCCTTCAGCATCTGGCCCATCTCATGTATCTCCTTCACTGTAACCCCTACCCACTCTGGGTGGTTTCTTTCTGAAGTGGGCTGTGGGGCAAGGTCAGGCTCTGGGGCAGGGTTAGGCTCTGTGGAAACATCCCTAGTCTCTGGAACAGGGTCAGTCTCTGCAGCAGCATCCCGATTTCCTGGGGTTGTTATCCAAGTCAATGTCCCCTTGTCTCTGAATGTTAAACAGAACAGGCAGATTAGCAACACCAGCCACTGTATGATATCATTAGCATTTAGAGTGGATTTGAAGCCTTTGAAAACTGGTGGGGTGGACCTAAACAACTGGGTGATGGGTTGGGAGAAAATTTCCCCTGCTCTCACTTCCTCACATTAAGTACCATTATTGAAGTAATCCCAAAAGCACACAGATAGAGTGTGATAGCTCTGAATACATGTACTTACCTTCCAGAGAGAGTTAAAAATCCATGAATTCCTCACCTTATCAACCCACAAAATGAATTCTATAATAGTCTCAGTACCCTTAGTGATAGCACCCGTGTTGAGATAAGGGGCTGCAAGTGGGAGAGATGTAGCTGTGACCACGTGCAGCCCGAGCCAGGGTAAGCTGGACACCATGGTGCCACCTAAAACACAAAATCAGGTCACACAAGAACTATTATTCCTTTTCCAGCCTTTCCACTCAATGCCCACAGGTTCCACCGTCGGGTGCCAAAATCACTCCTGGTTTGAATAAAAGACAGGTGTGTGCTAGGAAAAGCAGGGCCTTCCCTTGAAATGGAGAAAGCAAATCCCTCCCTCTGAATTAGTACAATTTTGAAATTAAGGGGCTCTCAGACCAAGATATGGGGATAGGAATGACAGTTCTTTACCAGTATATCTAAGAAGGCAAACAGAACAACAACTCTGGAATTAACAAGAAGCAGAACAGGAACCCAGTTCCAGTCCTTCTCGGCCTCAGGCACTTTCCCCTGTGCTGCAGTCACCGTCACCGCTGGCAGTGAGCGCTGGCAGGTTCCCGGTGGACGGGGCAGATGTGACGATCCCAGCACCTGCAGGGGCTGGGGGTGATGGCGGCTGTGTCCCAGATGGGAAAGGATGGAGGAGAGGCAGGATGCTGGGAAAACAGCAAGCTGAAGCGGGAGGGCGTCCAAGCAGGGGTGCAGGGTCTAAAACAGAGAGGCAGCTCCCGGCGTTGGGATGGTGGGGAGGTAGCAATGACCTTTCTGCTCTGAGAGCCAAAAGCGAGCGAGAGCCAGCAACTGCCCCCCACCCTCCTTTACCTGCTTCCAATCTCACCGTGTTCCCCCTTTCCCTCCCCCCACCCTCCGAGAGAAACTCCCAAAAAAACAGGGATGCCCTCCCTGGTGCTAGGACCTAACCATCAGTGCTTCTTAGCATGTCAATGGGAAAAAAATTCCACAGGCAGAGAGGAAAGGAAAAACCAACCCCCAACAGACGCTTATCCAGTTCTCCACTGATTTGAGGTTTATCAGCTGTTGCAGACACTGGGATGATGGTACAATGTTTTAATGTTTGGTAATAATCTAATTTTACAAGTGTTTTTAATTATATCTGTCATCGGAAATGTTTTGGATTGTTATATCAGAATTATTCCCAGTTACTGTAAGTTTTTGGTTTTACTACATGTATTGTTTTGTTTTGAACTTCCTTTCATGGCAAGAATCATGCATGCTGTTTTTAAAACAAAGAAGGGGGAGTTAGCTCCTAAATATTTACATATTTACAAAAAAAAAAATTTGCAATATTTATACAAAAAAAAGTAAAATTTTTAATGTAAGGCTCTTCAATTGAATGTACAATGACAAAGACTAATTAATTCATTAACTTAAGGAGAAGGTGTGCATGTGTTTTTATCATCAACAACTTCAAAGTAGTCACCTGTTTTTTCAGCCAAATATCAATTGCCTCCAAGAAAATGAAGCCCAGTGAGAAGAAAAAGAACCTAATCACCATGCAGCCTTCGTGGCCAGAGCAAAATCAGAAGTAGGACTGCCAAGACATAGCTGTGTCTGGAAATTTACAGGTAAATTGCCAAGGAAAGCCTTAGGTTATCATCACAGTATAGTGTTCCTACTAACCTTCTTCAGTAATTCCCTGTTCCAGGATCCAAGAGCACATTCAGTGATGTCAAAGATTAACATTTCAAGCTAATTGACTATTTGTACTTTAAAACAATGGTCATTTATTCCCATTTGCCTAGGAGACATTGGACATTATTCTTTTGTTTTCTTATGCTGTGAAACCCTGTGTCAATGACCTGATAGAATTTGCTAAGTTTTGTTGATTGTAATCTGTCGTTTATGTATCTTATCCCATATCTAACAGATAACCAGTAATAACCTTAATGAGATAACATCCTCACAAGAGAGAGCTATTTTATCATCAGAACATATGAACCTTCTTTGAATTAATGAAAAAGGGTGAGATGTTGCAGTTTGGTAGACAAATTATAAAAGAAAGGCTTCATAAAATCGGGTCTTGCTCTCTGCTAAATTAATAGCTAGCCTGTCACTTCTTCTATGTGCAGCTAAGTTACTTGATTGTTTCCATGTGAAAACAATCTTAAGCATGAAAACAATTAACACAACAAGCTATTCTGGTAAGAGAACCATTTGCACCTGCAAGAAATAAGAAATCTGTCCTGCTGGGGACAAGGACGTTCATTCTCTTCCAGGAGCCCAGTGCCCAGCTGGGGCTCCAGGGCAGGGGGTCCTTGAGCCACTGCCCCAGAACCTCCGCCAGGGTCTCCCAGCGCAGCTGGAGCCGCTCGGCCTGGGGTCCCCAAAGGCCTCAGCAAGCCCCAAGTCCCTGCCAGGAACCCTCAACTCCCTCCAACCCAGCATCCTCCACAGCCCCTGCAAGTTCCCCCCACGGCACCGGCCGTGGCCGTGTCCCCACATGTCACTGGCCATGTCCCACCATGTCCTCACCCATGGCTGTGTCCCCACCATGTTTCCATCCCTGTCATTGTCCCTCACATCTCCATCCATGCCTGTGTCCCCCCATGTCCCCACGAATGGCCACATCCCCCTCCATGTCCATGTGTCCCCATGTCACTCTCCAGGTCTGTGTCCCACCATGTCATTGTCCCTCCATGTCCGACCCATGTCTCAGTTCAGTGTCTTTATTTTTACCCCAGTGTTGGATGTTTTAAAGGGAAGAAGAGAAATGATAAGGAAATCAAGGTCAAAAGAAAAGAATTTCTGTGTCTGTGCAAGCTGAAGATCCACGTGCTTGGGAGGGAGGGAAGAACATTTTTGGAGGAGTTTCCACCCCACTATCTCCAAAATCTTGGTCTTTGCCTGAGTTCATCACCATTTGGCTGCGGAAGACACCCTTGGGTAATAGGAAATCAAAATCCTGGAATCACTGAGGTTAAATGTAGTAGTTTTGGTTTATTAATTTGAGTTTTTTTGTTGTGAGAGAGGATTAAGAAGTAGACAAAAAACAGGTTTTACTTTAAAAGGTATAAAGAGAAATTTTATTACTAGAAACTATAAGAAAAAAACCCTTAGAAGAAAACTAAACTTTTTTGTTTGTTGGTTTTATTTTTGTGGTTTTTTTGACCATCCAACACCAATCCTCCAATGGGGGATGGAGCTGGAGCAGAGCACGAAGCTCTTCCCACACTCAGGGCACTCACAGGGCTTCCCTTAGTGGAGCCTCCGTTGGTGTCGGGTCAAGTGAGAGCTCCGTGAGAAGCTCTTCCCACACTCAGGACACTCGTAGGGCCTCTCCCCAGTGTGGATGCGCCGGTGCAGGATGAGATGGGAGTTTTGCTTGAAGCCCTTCCCGCAGTCGGGGCAGCGGAAGGGCCTCTCCTCTGTGTGAATCCGCTCATGTAGGAGGAGATTGGAGCTGGTTTGAAACCTCTTCCCACACTTGGGACACTCGTAGGGTCTCTCCCCAGTGTGGATGCGCTGGTGTCTTCTCAGGCCAGAGCTCCGTCCAAAGCTCTTCCCACATTCCAAGCAGGTGTAGGGCCGTTCCCCTGTGTGGATCACCTGGTGCTCCATCAGATGAGAAATACTCCTGAAGCTCTTCCCACATTTCCCACACTCATATGGCCGTTCTCCAGTGTGGATCACCTGGTGTTCGATCAGCCTGCACCTGTAGCTGAAACCCTTCCCACATTCCAAGCACTTGTGGGGCTTCTCCCCTCCAGGAGGCTTCTCCACCAGCTCTCAGCTCTGCCTGGATCTCCGGCCGCCTTCCCGGCTCAGGGAGGGTCTTTCCTCCTCGCAGCTCCCTGGGCTGGGTTTGCAGCCCCTCCTCAAGAGAGATCTCCGGGGCTTTTCTGCCTCCTCCATCCCTGCACACCTGAGGAATGAAAATTCCTGGTTTAGCGGGAAATAACAAGAAGAGAGCTCCATAAACTGGGTGTTCCTCCTCGCCCAAGTTCATCTCTGGAAGTCATTGAGCATCTTGTGTCTGTAATAACCTCCCAAACACCAAGATTCAGACCCAAAATCCTCCAAACTTTAAGACACGGATCAAAACCTCCCCAAATATCAAGATTCAGCCAAAATCCCTTCCAAAATTGTGCTGGTTTGAAAGCAAAACCAGTGAGAGACTCCAAGTCAGAAATACAATTTGATAGGAAAAATGATAGGAGAAATAAAATACATGCAATAGTACAAAAGAAAACAACTGACAGAATCAGAATACAACCTGACACCCCGCTAGTTAGGGTGGTGGTAGCAGTCCTGATGACGTGGTCTTGTAGTAGTGACGCTGTAGAAAGGTCTGGTAGCTCTTGTCCTCAGGAAACCAGTGGGTAAGGGCTGCCTTGGTGTTCCAAATCTCAGATTTTATCTAGGTAGGAAAGGCTTGGCTCCTCCCCCTGGCTGGAGCATCTCCCAGTGGGATGATGGAATTTTATCAGTCATGCAGGGGGACTCAATGGCCCATTAACAGAAGATATCTTCCTGGAGGAAGTATGGGTTGTGGAAAAGATAAAGAGCACTGCCCCACCTGGTTTTAACAGATGGCCCATTAGCAGAGGATATCTCCCACAGAGATAAGGATCCCTGCCCCACAGATGGTGATAGAATACATACTTTTGGTCACATCCTGTGACCTAAAACACATCCCCTGCTCGCCAGGGCCTTGAGGAGCAGCTGTCCAGCTGGGCCAAGGTGTGCCAGCAGCTCCAGCCATGCTGGGGAACCTTTCCAGCTCTGGGCCCTGCTGTGCAGGAGGGTCCCTGTGTGAGCTGGGGCCTCAGCCACTCCTCTCTCCACACTCGCCCTGCTGCAGCTCCACCATCCCGGCCAAGAAGGCGCAACTCTCCCTCGCCCCCAGGGAGCCCAAGGACCGTCTGGTTTGACAGCTCTCACACATGGCCTCAGCAGCAGCAGTCGCCCAGGAAAGCAGAGCACCAGCCCTTCCTGCCTCCCCCATGGCCCCCCAGCCCGGCCGTGAAGTGGAAGCCCCCCGAGATCCCCCCACCTCCTCCCCTGCCCAGCCAGCCACCCTGGTCCAGCTAGGACTGAAACTGGGCCAGCCATGGCAGGACTTGGGCCACCAACAGCTTGGGACATCTGCTCCTCTCTACAAATAACACGTGTTACCTATGGAAAACATCCAGAGGCCCTTTTCATACTGTTGTGCCTCCAACAGGAAGGGCTGAAGATTCTTCCCATGCCCTGCCTCATCCTTTGCTGTTTTGATTTTCATACACCTGGGTGCTGGCTGAATCTCTTCAAAGAACATTTTTAACACTGCATGTTTTACCCCACCTATCGAGGGAAAAAAAATAAAAAAATTCTTCACTTCAGACTTCATTTTTGGTGTGCTTGGCCACTCACATTTTGAGCAATTAATTTTCCATGATACCTCTTGCCTTTTCCTTACTATCAATAAAAAGTACATCTGGACATGAAAGTCACCACTATTACTGAGATTCACCTCAAAGCCCAGAGGAGAATCTGGCACAAAATATTCTCCCTGTGTACTCTACAACAAGAAATATTCAGAGGAAAATACAGTGGCAGCTGAGACTTGTGGAACTCCCAGAATACTGAGCCTGCAGAGGAGGCAAACAGCCCTGGCAGTGCCTGAGGGGACTTCTCCTCGCAGAGTCCTCTCAAAGTGTGTCACTTCATCAGGAGAAGCCTTTCAAACCTTTGCCTTTCCTTCCTCCTGTGTTAAAATGTAAGGCTCCTCTTGAGAAAATACTGAGCTACAAACAGTTCTCCATTCCTCAACAAAGCTACTCAGGTGCTCAATTTAAGAAATAGCAAAACTAAAGGTGGTCAGAAAATTCCCATCAAGGCCTATTTGCAGAGAAACCCCATCATATGGGAGCAAATATTTATTAGCATCAGTTCACTCAAAAGAAACCCAACCCTGTATTGAGCAGTGTTTTAAACGAACTTGAATTCTTTTTCCTCACATATCAGCTGAACTGGTTTGCTCCTTTTTTGTCCTAGAGAGAATATCATAACAATTTACTCTTGACAGGACTCCTTGGGTGGCCCCCAGCCCTGGCTCCTCACCACACCTTGCCTGGGCTGTTAACGCAGCCTGTCAGCACCACCTGACTTTGGCAGCCTGTTCAGACCTCGGGCACGGCTGGTGCCACGGTCCCCTCTGGTGCCACGGTCCCCTCTGGCTCCTGGCGTGTCCCTGCTGCTGGAGGAGGCCTTCTCGTGCCGCTGCCTGCATTCAACAACGCCGGTCCTACTGCCCAGCCAAAGAGAGACCAAAATCACTGCTTTGAGCAGCTCGCTTGAACGAGTTGAACACTTACTCATCTCTAACACAGACCTCTTAACATCCACACACCAACACCAGGAAGTCACCTCATCTACAGAGGTCAGGAGCCTGAGCCAACACAAGGTCGACATTCAAGCACATCGAGTTTTTAATTTAGTGGAAGCACTCACTCGTTCACAAGCCTTACTTGTCAAACTGGATTGTGCGATGCTATTGTCTTGCTTGTGTTAGAGAGAAACCAGGGAGAAATTAGCTAAGAAACAAGAACCACACCTGGGGCTCAGGCTTGGCAGACAAAGGGAGCAGGGCGGCACCTGCCCGCTTTGCCCGAGTCCCTGCTCCCACTGGACAAAGGCGGACGCGGCTCCGTGCGGGGCGAGCCGGGCGCTCCGTGCCGGGGCCGGGGCCGAGCGCTCGGGCGGGCGGCGCTCAGGATGCTCGGGCAGCGCCGCGGGCCGGGCGGGCGCGATGGAGCCGCCTGAGGGCTGGGACCCCTCCGGGCGGCCGGCCCGGGGCACGCAGTGGCTGCTCAGCGCCCTCGCCCACCGCTACGGGCTGGAGCGCGGCGTGGAGAACGAGATGGTCGTGCTGGCCAGCGGCCCGGAGCAGTCCCTGCAGGAGATCTTCCAGCAGCGGGACTGCACCGGGCCGGGCCGCATCCCCGGCGAGGAGTCCCGCACGCTGTGCCGGGCGCTGGGGCCGGAGGAGGCGGCAGAGCCCGAGGAGTGCGCGGGGCTGTGGGACGGGCTCTGGGCCGAGCTCACCTTCCGCCAGCTCCACGCGCGGCTCTGCGGCCACTTCAGCACCCGCGCGGGGCCGTGGCTGCCGCTGGGCCGGGAGGGCGAGCACATCGAGAGCCACATCCGCCCGCGCAGCCCCCGCCCAGCCTGAGCGGCGGCCGCCGGGGCCCTGCTCCCGAGAGCGCTGCGAGGAGATGGTGGCGCTGGAGCGGGCCGAGGAGCGCATGGCCGAGCTGCAGCAGGAGAAGGGCAGCCTGCGGCAGCTGCTGGAGGACGTGCGGGCCGCCCTGCAGAGCAGCGATGCGCGGTGCCCGGCGCTGCGGCTGAGTCCGGGCCGGCTTCTGCACCGCGCTCCCGGTGGCGGCTCGGGTGGCCCCGAGCGCTTCAGGAGAGATGCTGCTCTCGGAAAGTCAGTGTTTAGAACCCCTCCGCCTCCGGACTGAGACCGAAGTTGCTCGTTCATCCTCGGCATTAACTTTCTAGCAAAGTTTAGTTACAAGGGAGGCTTTTAGGAGAAATGTATGGCATCGGTGTGCCATTAAATATGTTTGTGATGAGCACTGTTCAAAGTGTCGGGGAGTTCAGCTTAACAAACCCACGTGTACAATGCTGCTGCTGCTTCTCCTGCACGTGCAGCCAGGATGTGCTGATAGCAGATGCTGGGTATGCACTGCTACAGGATTTTTCCTGAAGTAGGAAAGAACTTTGGGATTCTCACCTGCACAAGCACATGCAGTGCCTCAGTCATAAGTGCATCAGAAATATCAGAAGTGTGTCTTCTTCAGAGTGTGGTCACAAGGGTTCAGAGTTGGAGCCAGTTCTGCGGGTAGGCTGATGAATAGTCTGGGGCTCCTCTGCAGAGCCCCATTCATTCTGAGGCTGCTTTCTGCTGGTTCTGCTGAACTGGCTCGAGTGAAATAGACACCCAATTAACAACAGTTAAATTACTCTGGCATGAAACAGTGGGGAACAGGCAGAGCAGTGAAGGGCAGCATGGACCAGTTGTTCTGGCAGCTCTGACGAGGTCTGGTTTGATACAGCACTCACAGAACTCTGCTCCACCTGTGACACTTCCACTTGCAGAAGATGACTGTTCCTCTTCACAATATCCAGCAAGGCAGGTCAAAGACACTTTTACCATTTTCATCTTCAAAAGGGAGAGGAAATCAGCAGCAAACATGAAGTAACCAGTCAGAGATCCCGGGAAGAAACAAAAGAACAAAGAGTGGTGGAAAAGTGGTGGAGCAGTGATCCTTATCTGTGTGGGAGATATCCTCTGCTAATGGGCCATCTGTTAAAACCAGGTGGGGCAGTGTTCTTTATCTTTTCCACAACCCATCCTTCCTCCAGGAAGATATCTTCTGTTAATGGGCCATTGAGTCCCCCTGCATGACTGATAAAATTCCATCATCCCATTGGGAGATGCTCCAGCCAGGGGGAGGAGCCAAACCTTTCCTACCTAGATAAAATCTGAGATTTGGAACACCAAGGCAGCCCTTACCCACTGGTTTCCTGAGGACCAGAGTTACCAGACCTTTCTACAGCATCACTACTACAACATGACCACGTCATCTGGACTGCTACCAGCACCCTAACTAGCGGGGTGTCAGGTTGTATTCTGATTCTGTCAGTTGTTTTCTTTTGTACTATTGCATGTAATTTATTTCTCTTATCATTTTTCCTATCAAATTGTATTTCTGACTTGGAGTCTCTCACTGGTTTTGCTTTCAAACCAGCACAATTTTGGACTGGATTTTGTCTGAATCTTGATATTTGGGGAGGTTTTGATCCGTGTCTTAAAGTTTTTTGGATTTTGGGTCTGAATCTTGGTGTTTGGGAGGATATTACAGAGACAAGATGCTCAGTGACTTCCGGAGATGAACTTGGGCAAGGAGGAACAAACACCCAGTTTATGGAGCTCTCTTCTTGTTATTTCCCCCTAAACCAGGAATTTTCATTCCTCAGGTGTGCAGGGATGGAGGAGGCAGAAAAGCCCCGGAGATCTCTCTCGAGGAGGGGCTGCAAACCCAGCCCAGGGAGCTGCGAGGAGGAAAGACCCTCCCTGAGCCGGGAAGGCGGCCGGAGATGCAGGCAGAGCTCAGAGCTGGTGGAGAAGCCTCATGGAGGGGAGAAGCCCCACAGGTGCTTGGAATGTGGGAAGGGTTTCAGCTACAGGTGCAGGCTGATCGAACACCATAGGATCCACACTGGGGAACGACCCTACAAATGTGGGGAATGTGGGAAGGGTTTCAGTCGGAGCTCCAAGCTGATCCAACACCAGAGGGTCCACACTGGGGAGAAGCCCTACGACTGTGGGAAATGCGGGAAGGGCTTCAGTGAGATCTCTGACCTGCTCCGGCACCAGGTGGTCCACACTGGGGAACGGCCCTACACCTGCTTGGAATGTGGGAAGAGCTTTGGATGGAGCTCTGACCTGAAAAAACACCAGCGCATCCACACTGCGGAGAGGCCCTACGAGTGTCCCAAATGTGGGAAGAGGTTTCAGACCAGCTCCAATCTCCTCCTACATGAGCAAATTCACACAGAGGAGAGGCCCTTCTGCTGCCCCGACAGCGGGAAGGGCTTCAAGCAAAATGGCAACCTCAATGTCCACCGGCACATCCACACTGGGGAGAGGCCCTACGAGTGTCCCAAATGTGGGAAGAGCTTCTCACAGTTCACTCACTTGACCCGACACCAACGGAGACACCACTAAGGGAAGCCCTGTGGGTGTCCCGAGTGTGGGAAGAGCTGCGTGCTCTACTCCAGCTCCATCTCCCATGGGAGGATTGGTGTTGGATGATCCCCGGTGACCCCCGTTGGGCAGAGCCCTGGTGATCCGTGGTCCTGGTGATCCCCATTGGGTGGGGAAAAGTAGTTGGAGAGATTTCTCTCTCTTTTCCTTCTGTTGCTATGATTTGGTTGGTAATAAATTCCCTCGCTGTGCCCAGGCTGTGTCTGATGCCCGTTTTTCTGTTTGGTGTGTTTGCTCGTCCTGTCTTAATCTGATCCTGGAGCTCCTGGTTAAACATTCTCTTCCCTTGCAGCTGGAGGGGCAGGGTCAGAGTGGCTCTGGTGGGTGCCTGGCATCGGGCCAGCGTCACCTTGTCTTGGTTTGAAAGACAGGTATTTTTCTAAGGAAAGGTGAGAACCCCTTTCCTGAGATGCAGAATGCAACCACCTCCCTTCTAATTATTTTAGTTTCAAATCAGAGTTGAAGAGGGGCTGGGTGATGGCGGCCACAGCCCAGGGGTGAGAGGGATGGGGAAGTGACTCCTCCCTCACGGTGTCGGTCGTGGTGCTCAGCAGAGTGTCCGGAGGTAGCAGGGTGAGGTGGGAGAGCAGCAGAGCAATGTCCAATGGTAGGGAGCGTGGATCTCAGCGCCTGGATGGCAGGGGAGATGCCAGAGCGGAGCACGGGTCATCCTCCTCTCTCTCCATGGGCGAAGTGAGAGAGCAAGAGTCCCCCCCCCGACCCCTTTCCCACCTTTTCCTTTTCCGGTGTCCCCGAATCCCCCCACCCCCCTGCAAGAGAAAACTATTGCTACTAAGGTGTAGCCACAAATACTTAACATAACAATGGGAAAAATTCCACAGAAAGAAAAGGGAACAATTCAACCCCCAACAAGGGGAAAGAATGGTCTGAAGATCTTATTCTGAATTTGCTTTTTTTTCTCTTTCTTTGTGTAGTTAATAAAGATTTTTATACTCTTTTACGTTTTAGGCCTGACTTGCTCTTTTGCTCCTGGTTCTGTCTCACAGCAGAAAATGAGTATATTTAAATTGGCAAGTCAAAACTATAACATTATTTGGTGCGTTGGCCAGGAAATTCAAAAATTCAAATTAAACCAAGACATTAGATTATCCTATCTGGATGAAGATAACCAGAACTCCAGGGAAGGAATTTATTGATGGGGAGTAGGACAGGATGGCTACAAAAAAAGTTGATTTGCAGGTTGGGGTTGATGATTTTGAATAATGAAGGTCTATAAATGTGCAACACGTTGATGCATTTAAGGAAGTGTTTTCTGAGTGTGTGCCCTTGGCTGAATGCCCAGCACCCAGCCACATTAACCCTTTGCTTTACTGTCTTAGTCTCTTATTTGTTTACTTTTTTATTAAACCTTGTAAAATTTACCAGGAAAGCGAACCTCGTTTTTCACATCACTATGGGCAGGGAGCTGCTGCCTCCTGAAGCTCACCTTTCCTCGTTCCTTCCAGGAGGAAAGCTGGGTGTGGGAGCGCTGCATGCGCTCCTTCAGAGGCTGCTGAGGGCAGTGCTGGGGAAGGAGAAGAAGTGGATGAAGAACTGCGTGCAGTGTCCTGGCCCTGCTCATCCTCCCCATGAATGACGAGACCCCCAGGGTGGGCCAGGCACTGCTGCCAAGGCTGAGCACTGACACGGAGAGGGGTGGCTGACCCCCCCTGGGGCTCCAGGCATTGGGCAGCATTCCCCAAGCACAGCCCAGGGAAGGGTCCCTGCAGAGCCAAGTTGGCATTTCCAGCACCTGCCCTGCCCACTCCAGCAGGGCTCAGCACCAGGTCAGGACACCGAGGTGTGGACAGGTGTGTCCCCAAAGGTGTTGGAGAGCAGGGATTTGGGCCTCAATCCCTGTAGCTGGGGGCCATTCCCGGATGTTTTGGCAGCTCCCTAAAGGCAGAGTCACCCCAGGTCAACTTTCCCAGGCCCTGGAGCCATCTCCCAGTTTCTGCTGTTCCACAGGCCTCCAGGAATGCCGTCCTTGCTATCACAGAGCTCCTCAAGTGGAAGGAGCTGAAGCACGTGGTGAAGACAGGGCAGACCTGGAGGATGGCTGACTGCTTGGTGAGGATGTGTCCCAGGGACTGTGCTGGGCCGTGGGCTCTGCAGCTGGGCCTGGGGAAGAGACCCCACAGCCTGGAGCTGCATCCTTGTTCCTGGCTCAAGAACAGAGCCCCAGGGGCTCTCCTCCAGTCCCATCTCCCCTTCCTGCACCCACTGGGAGGGAGGAGGGCTCTTGGTAATGGGGCTGCTACCAGGAGGGGCTGCTCCAGTCACCTGGATGATGTGTGACAATGCCCACATCTTTATGGTCCCTCCAGATGGAAAAGGACAGCAGGAGGGCTGAGCAGCACCTTCATCAGAGCCTGCAGTAGCTGAGGGACCCTCAGGAATTTGTGCAAGACTGGACCATCAGGTTCATGAGCCCCAGCCCAGGGTCCCTCTTTGGGCAGCCCCTGTCCCCCCCAGCCCCTGCCCAGTGCCACATCCAGGCTACTGGTGGTCCCTGGTTGTTTGGGATCGTGCTGGGGAACAGCAGGGGCTGACAGAGCTCTGTGCCCAGGGACCATCGCATGACATCTCCAGGACCAGAGCAAGGAGCTGCCTGCTCTGGATTTCAGTGGGGAGTGGGGAGTGAGGGCTGGGAGAGTGGGGGGTCTCTACAAACATGGGAACTCATCTCGGCTCTGTTTTGGTCACAGAACTTCAGGCCTTGCAGAAAGATGGGTGTGAACTCATGCGTTGTGTGGCAGCTCAGAGCAGCTCGATCCTGAGGAGCCGAAGGAGCAGCGGACACCGGGACAGTCCCTGCGAGCTCTGTGGTGCTGGCACTGCTGAGCTGGGGGCCTGTTGTGCCCAGAGTGGGACATTCAGGCACGACTGATCAGGGACACCCTCCTACTGATTCACAAGGTGCAGAAAGGACTCCTTGACTTCCTAGGGTTCGTCTCAGAGAAGGCTCTGGGTGTGGCTGGATCCAACCCCAGCCCCAGACTGGGGCAGCACTTTAAGTCTGAAGGGTCATACAGGCGTCGTTGAGCCTGGAGATCACTTTGTCCTAAGGATTATGGCTGGAAAACCAACTATAGTTTTGTAAATAAAGTTAGTTTTTTAAAGTTTTAAATAATTGCTTTTCAAATTTCTTTTAAGACATCCCAAAGGTACCTGCGGGCAGGTGGGCACACAGGTGTGATGGGGTGGGTGGGATCAGGCCAGGAATTAGACCCTGATTTTGTGATTTACAGCAGGACTTCCCTGATCCTAATTCCCAGTGTTACGGTGCTGCCAGGTGTGCTGCTGGTGGGTCTGGGACTCTCACACTGAGATCTGATACACCTAAACTGGGGTTTGGGTCCCTCAGATGGGGGGGTTCAGGTCCTGGACTCCTAAACTGGGGTCAGGGACCCTCAAACTGTAATCTGGGTTCTTTAAATTGTGTCTGGGATTCTTAAACTGAGATCTGGTACCCCCAAAGTGGAATCTTCAGCCCTCCAGTGTGATCTGGGATCCTCACACTGAGGTCTCAGCTCTCCACCCTGGCACCTGGACCTCTCAAACTGGGGTCTGGAATCCTCAGACTGGGTCTGGAACCTCCCCCCGCCTGGAGTTTGGACCCCTGAAAAAACTGGGGGGGACAAGTGGGGGAGGTGAGGTAGGGCTTTATTTGGGGATACAAAGATTAAAGGGGGATGGGGAGACCTCAGGGTGGAATTTTGGGTCTACCTTAGAGGGGGGAGGTGAGTGGGAGTAGCCCAGGATGGAGATTTGGGATCCTCAGGGTGGGCTTTGTGGAGTCTCAGGGGGAATTTGGGATCCCAGGGTGGGTTCTGGAGGGCCTCAGGGTGGAATTTTGGGTGTCCCAGGGTTGATTTAGGCAGTTCCAAGATAGATTTTGTGCATAGATTAGGTGCAAGATGGATTTTGTGGGTCCGAACACCAGATTTCACAGACCCCTTAGTGGAAGGCCATTGGGGTTTGAGGATTCCCAGGGTGGATTTTGGAGTTTCACAGTGAGTTTCACCCTCCCTAGGATGGATTTGGGCATCTCAGGTTGGGTTTTGGGGTTCCAGAGTAGGTTTTTAGGGTCCTAGGATGGATTTTTGGGGTCCTAGGCTGGTTTTTCAGGGTCAGGGGGATGGATTTTAGGGTTCCAGCACCTGCAGTGCAAAGTCCAGGGCGGGGGCACTGTGGGTCAGACACCCCATGGACACCACGTCGATGTGGGGCCCCAAAAACTGGGGGAGGGTCTCCAAAACGATGCCCCCACTGGCCTCCACCGTCACTCCGGGATGTGCAGCCTTGATCTGCACTGCAGCCGAGTGCAGCTCCTGGGGTGGGACACCCTGTTAGCAGGGAGCACCCCCTCCCCAAAATTTGGGGGTACACTGGACATATGGATGTATACTGGATGCTACATAGTGCAGAATCCCCCCCCAAATCTGCCCAATGTGGGCTCCCCCACAAGAAACCACCAATTCAGGGATCACTCCACCCACTGAGCTCCAAAACTGGGGTGTCCACCCCCAACCCCTCCAAATCAAGTGTTATCCTGATTAAACCCAATAAAAACTCACTAAAAATAGATTCCCACCCAACATCTGCCCAACTGGGGGCACCACCCACCACTGACCTCCAGAACAACCCCAAATTTGGGCTTTCCCCCCACCCAGAACCCCCCAAAATTGTGGCCTCCTATTCAACGCCTCCAATCCAGGCATTTGCCCACCCACTGACCCCTAAATTACAATCCCCCCACCTAAACTCCCCAAGTCAAGGGTCCCTTCACCCTAAACCTCCCAAATTGGGATTACCCAACCCTCTGACTCCCCTGAAATTGGGATTCCCCCTCATATCATTAGGGCTGCCCCACATTTACAGCAGACCCCATTTTACTGGTGTAGCCTTACCCTATTTTTGCCACTCTCCTCGATTTTGGGGACTCAGCTGGGGATAACAGAGCCAAGATCTATGTGGTTAACCCCCACTTTTTTGGGTTCAACCCATTTCACTGGTCTGTCTCTCTTTTTAAAGGGTCTTGACCCCCATTTTTGGGGTCCAGGCTCACACCTGAAGGGTCCTCCCTTTCTTGGGGGCCCCTGCCAGATTTTGGAAGCTCACCTGGTGGGGGCAGAGGTCAAACCTATGGCAGTACCCACCGTTTTTGGGAGATCTGTGCCCCATTTTTGGGGTTTATCCCCATTTTTAGAATCCAAACTCCCATTTTTGGGGTCCAGCCCACACTTGGGGTCCCACCACTATTGGCCCCCCTCCGATTTTGGGGCTCACCTGAGGGGGGCAGGTTGTCCAGCAGGACGATGTCAGCCCCAGCCCCAGCAGCCGCCGGCACCTCATCCGCACTCGAGCACTCGACCCCCAACCAGCGGGTGAAGCCCCCGGCCCGGCGCAGCCCCAAAATCATCTGGGGAAGAGGGGGGGGTCAGGGAGAACCCCAGAGTGACGCCCCAGTAGGGGGCAGGGTAAAATGGGGGCTCCCCCCAGTTATTCACTTAAAATTGGGTTCCCCCACTGCCCTCCCCCCACGTTGATCCCCAAACATTGGGGTCCTCTCTCCCACAGTATCCCAATTCAAGAGTGTCTACTCCCTAAAAGCTGGGGTTCTCTCAACTACAACCACCAAAATTTAGAGTTACCCATCACATGATCTCCCCCCAATACAGGGGTGACCCCAATTTCCTTCCAAAGTTGGGAGCCCCGCACCCATCCCCCCCAATTCATAGGTCCTCCCACATCAGTCCACGCCCAGAATATCCCAGTCCAAGAGTCTGTCCCAAAATTTGTGTGTTGGTTTGAAAGTAAAACCAGTGTGAGACTCCAAGTCAGTAATACAATTTAATAGGAGAAAAGAGAAAAAATAAAATACATGCCATAATATAAAAGAAACAACCACCAACACAGTCAGAAATACAGCCTGACACCCTGTCAGTCAGGGTGTTGGTCGCAGTCCGTATAAATGGTGGCTGCATCCTCCTGGATGACAGATGTGGTTCTGTTGAAGCAGTGCTCCTGTAGAAGGTGCAGTTTTCCAGCGATGATGTAGAAAAGGTCTGACTTTCCTCTGGGATGCAGTGGAAAGGTCTGCCTTCACGTCCCAAACCCCAGTTTTTTATCTAGGTAGGAAAGGCTTGGCTCCTGCCCCTGGCTGGGGCATCTCCCAATGGGGTGATGTAATCTTATCAGTCACACAATAGGACTTAATGGCCCATTAAGGGAATATATCTTCTGGAGGAAGGATGGGTTGTGAATAGATAACGATGATCATCCCCCAATCTTATCAGATGGCACATCAGCAGAGGATATCTCCCACAGAGATAAGGATCACCACCCCTCATACATTTCAACAGATGGTGATAGAATACACATTTTTGCATTGTACCCCAGGACAATATTCCAACTCCAACATTTCTGATGCCGTTCATGGGTCTCACTGAGGGACACAACTGAGAAAGTGTCCCCAGGTTCCAGTGTGAGCAGGAAATTGGAGGCAGAGATGACAGATGGTGTGGGAAATGCAGTCACAGAGAGCTCTCAGGACCTTGTGCATACAGGCTCAGAGATTGAGATAGATCCAAGGTTTGACCTAAGACCTTGGAGAAGGCTTGGGGAATCAGAGCATTAAAAGGAAAATTGATATAAAACAAGAATATAAGTTTTTAGTTTTAGAAGAAATCTATTTTAAGCAAACAGAAATATGCATTCTGTAAGCAAAGCAGTATGTTAAGTAAGATAGTAAGAGTTTGTAAAGTTTAGCAACAGAACCTGTTATAAAGTTATAAGTTTAAGATATATCAATGTAGGTTTATGAAGTGTTATAGGATTGGTTGAAAAATGATGCATTGTGGCAAAGCCATGAGAAGGAAAGCAATTAATGATTGGTGTAAAAGGATGCTGGCAAACTTCACAGAAGTATTTGATTGGATAAAAAACGAACTTAAGGCATTGTAACTAAGAATGAGGCAGTTTCTGATATTATGGCATTGGACGTAACACCTTTAATGTCTCACACTTCTATGAGACTGACACCATGAGGCCATAAACCATCATTTACAACGTCTCTCAGTTGCAATATCAATCTCCCAATACACATTTTTTTTACATCAGACATGACTAATGAAATCAATAGGGCCTTATGGACACCAGGTGTATCCCATTAAAGTCAATATTGATTTAGGGACACGTGGTCTATCCATTAAAATCAATGGGATTTTGAGGAAATTTGGCCCTAAAATAGGGAAATTTGAGTAAATTTGGAGGAAATCTTAGGCTGAATTCTGGGAATTTCCACTCCAGGATCACAGTTCCAATGCTCTGGATGTCCTGGATGAATTCCTGGAGGCCAATCCCGAATCCCTGATCCTTCACCTGCTGTCCATGCTGGAGCTGTGCCCCCAGGTAAGCCCAAAAATGTCCATTTTCAGCCTGAAATCTGGGAATTCCAAGCCCAAAATTGGGACTTTTAACGCCAAATTTTTGGGACATCAGGTCTGCCCACTGAAGTCAAAGGGGATTGAAGGACACCAGGTCTACCCCAGTGAAGTCACTAGGGGTTTTGGGGACACCAGGTCTACCCATTGAGAGGGCTTGATTGGGAAGTTACTGTTCAAACTGGGAACACTGGGAAGGGCTAAGGGGGGACACTGGGGTTACTAAGAGCACTGCAAAAAGTGGGGCAACTGGGAGGAATTTATAGAGATAAATGGAGATAAACAGGACTCTAGAGCTAACCCATTGAATTTAGGGACAGCAGGTCTACTCTTTAAAGGTAATAAAGTTTAGGGCCACCAGGTCTACCCAGTCAAAGCAATGAGGATGCTTGAGACACTAGTTTTGGGGGTCCCAAGGGGGTTTTGGTGATCCAGGTGTGCAAGGGGTACCCAGGTGTATCCAGGTGATTTCTGGGGGTACCCAGGTGAGTTTTGGGGCACCCAAGTGGCCTGACTCACCCTGACAGGCCAGGAGAGGATGATGGCCACCGTCCTCCCAGTCGATGTGGACACAGGTGACCCTTGGCAGCTGTGGGGCTGTCAGGGGACACCCCAACATTCAGGGGTACCCCAAAACTCCAGGTGAGGACATCAGGGGTGGGAGGGAGCCCTGAGTTACCTCGGGAGAGGATGCAGGACAGGTACAGCCAGGTGCCTTGGTGCATGGGATTGGTGAAGATGGTATTCTGCAGCAGCTCCAGCTCTGGGGTGGGCAAAGGAGGCACCCCAAAATCTCTAGGAGACACCGGGGGAAATCCCAATATCTTGATGGGGGCACCCAGGTATCCAGGAGTTCGGGTCTACCCATTAAAGTCAGTGGGGATTTAGGGAAACCAGATCTATTCATTGAAGACAATAGGGATTTAGGAACACCAGGCCTACCCATTTAACACAACAGAACCCAGCAGCTCCCACTTTAGGCGAGGGACGGGCTGGAAAATTCTGGGGATCTCACAAAATTGGGGGAGTTTTTTAGGGAATCCCTCGCCTTCCTTCAGCCTTCCAGGGGGCAGTGCCCTTGCCGTAGTTCCTGGTGGTTATCAGCAGCCACAGGCAGTGTTGCCAGGCTGAGAAGTTGGAGAAGCTGAGGATCAGCAAGGCCCTGGTGAAGGCCAGCTCAGCCTTGAGGTCCTGCCTGGCCGCAAGTGCCTACCGGTGTTCCCATGTGTGGACTGGGAAGGCACCAGTATAAACCCGTAAGCACTCCTGATCTCCTGAGGCTCATGGCAGCAGTTCCCAGTATAAACCAGTACGGCCTCATGCACCCAAACCCATTCCCAGTGTAGTCTAGGGGCTCCTTGTGTGGTCCTGTGGCTCCCAAGTTTATATTGGGAAAGCACCAGTACAAACCAGTAAGCATTTGGAGCCACCCCTGAGCCCCTGAGCCCATGGTGGCAGCTCCCAGCATAAACCAGTAAGGCCAGCACAACCTGAAGTCACTCCCAGTGGAGTGCCAGGCATCCCCAAGACCCCTCCCAGTATAACCCAGTACACCCCAGTCTGACCCAGTAAAATACAGAATATCCCTGTATAACCCAGTATCAATCACTACAACCCAGTCACCCCCAGCACCCCATCCCAATACAAACCAGTGTAACCCAGTATAAACCACTGACCTCCAGCACCCCATCCCAATACAAACCAGTATAACCCAGTGTAACACACAGTCGGCCACTAGGTCCTCCCAGCCAGCAGGGGGCACTCATACGCCCCTGCTCCCTTTCCCAGTGGAACCCAGTCCAAACCAGAAACACCCCAGCACCCCATCCCAGTATAAACCAGTATAACCCAGTACAACCAGTACACACAGTGTTAGGTCCTCCTGGACACTCACACAGCCTCTCTCAGTATAACCCAGTACTACCCAGTGACCCCAGCCTTGTCCCAGCACAAACCAGTACAAACCAGTACAAGCCACTCACAGTTGCAGGGGTCGGCCACCAGGAGGTGCTCGCACAGGGCCAGGTCCTCCCGGCCAGCAGGGGGCGCTGCAGTGTCCATTGTGACCCTACAGAACCAAGGAAACCCCTGTGACACTGCGGGGCCCCACGGAACCAAGAGTCCATTGTGAGACACCTGGGCCACGTGGAGCCAAGGAACCATTGTGACACTGGGGAAACTCATGGGACCAAGGGGCCACTGTGACATTGTGGGGCCTCATGGAACCTGTGAGCCATTGTGACACTGCACGGCCTTGTGGAACCAAGGAGACCACGGTGACACTGTGGGGCCACCTGGAACCAAGAGTCCATTGTGACACTCTGGAACTACAGAGACCATTCTTGAGAGTATGGAACCTCGAGGAGCCAAAAGTCCATTGTGACAGATCAAGGCCTCATGGAACCCAAAAGAGCATTGTGACACTGTGGGACACCATGGACCCAAATCTCCATTGTGACAGTGCAGAACCAAGGGGCCTCTGTGACACTGCAAGGCCTCAGGGAACCAAGGAGTCCAAAGGACTCAAGCATTTCTTGCAGGGTTCTGCCTTGGGGAAGGGGAAGCTGCTTGGTGGCACCTTGGCTTTAGCACACTCTAATAGAAGGTGTCTGTTTTCAATGGGGACATTAAGGAGTTGTAGATTGCTTCCAAACAGAAAAAAAAAAAAAAGGGGGGGGAGGACCACTACTTTCTGCCTGTGTGCAGCCAGTTCTCCAAGCAAAGCAGGTCCCAGGTGAGTGAGGACAGACAGGATGAGTTTTGGGAATGTGCAGCAAGGTTGTCCACACTGGGTCAGACCTCAAGGCACAGCTTCTGTGAGCAGACGAGACCTGAGGAGAGACCCTGCGTCAATATCAATCACAGAATGCTGGAATCACCTCTGCTCTAAAGAGAATAGCAATGAAATACAGTCTTCAAAATAGGAATGTGTATTTCTTAGAATCTCTTGGAAATATTTCTCCATAACTGGATTTGAAAATATTCCTAATGAATGGCACCAGACCAGAGGGAAATCAAGGCAGAGCCATGGTTTGTCAGGACTTGCTTGATCCCAGTCAGCCCCGTGGTGCATTTGGAGCTGAGCCCTTGAACCTCAGAGCCTGAGAGGAGATTGCACAAACCTTTCCAGGAGTCCAAGGCAGAAGAAAAACCCAAAGTGTCTCAAAGCATTAATGGGTCTCACTGAAGTCCATCCCCAACACAGGCTCCTCATGGACTCCTTGGAGGAAAGAACTGGATGCCAGGATCGCCAAAAACCCTCTCAGAGAGTCAGAGAGGAAAGGAAAATCCAAACTACCTTTAAAACCTTGAGTATCTCAATGTATTATTGAGACACACTGAGTGTCAATATAAAGCTCTCAAGGGACTAATTAAAGAAGATAATTGGAGCCATGATTGCATAAACTACTAGAAGAGTTGGTGTAAAAAGGGAACCTCCAAGTACCTTAAAAAAACTGAAGTATCTTGAAGCATTAATCAGCCCGACTGAGTGTTGTTACTGACAAAGGTTCTCAAGAGACTAATTAAAGCAGATAATTGGAGGCCATGATTGCACAAAGCTCTCAGAGACTCCAAGGCAAAAGCAAAACCCAAAGTCCTCTGAAAAACCTGCAGTTCCTGGGAGCATGAAGGAGCCCCCAGGGCCATTCCTGACCAAGGCTCCCCAGTGACTCATCCCAGCACATCCCTGAGGCCACTGGGATGTGGGGGGATGCTGAGGGCAGGACAAGGGGTGACAGTGGCCAGCCTTGCTGGGGCTGTGCCAGGAGGCCCCAGTGGCTCAGGACAAGGTGTCTCCTCCCAGCCCTTGGTGGCACAGACCCTGCTGTGCCCCAGGGCACCGAGACTTGGCTTCACTTTGTCCCCACTTGTCATCACTGCCTCCAATTTCCTGCTCTAACTGGAACCTGGGGACACTTTCTCAGTTGTGTCCCTCAGTGGGACCCATTAAAACTTTAGGAAACTTTAGATTCTGACTTGAAGTTCTTGAGAGATTTCTTCAACTCTCACTCAAGTACAGATGTTCAGGGCCTCAGCACAAACCCCAAGAGGGTCATTAAAAACCTTGTGATGTGTCTCTGCTGATGAACTGGGCTGGGCTCCTGACAGAGAGGGAGATCCTGGAAACCAAGAAGAGCTTCAAAAACACATTTCTCTTCATGAGCAGCTCCTGTGCACAGCTCAGCAGGGCTGGGGCACTGCCTGCAGCCACCCCATTCACAGCACAGAGGCACAGAGAGCTTCAATCTCTCAGGACTCGGAAGATGCTCAGAAGTGACTGGGGCAGAATCACTCCCAGACCTTGACACAGGAAGCCTCTGGCTGCAGGACAATGCAGCTGCAGCTCCTGCAGTGATCTCCTCAAGCTGGAACATCCCAATGCCTGCAGACTGTGTGAGTACATTCTCTGATGATCTCTTGTGTAGAGCAGCCAGGAGTGCCCAGGGCTGTGGTGCAGAGCAGGGTCCTGCAGCTCAGGGCGCTGTGCTGGGGCAGGGACTCTGCTGCCTGCCAGGGACAGCTCTCAGCCAGCCCTGGGAGCTGCTCCCAGCACTGGGGGACAACGTCTGGGTGGAAGGAGACAGCTGGTAAGGCTTGGAAGTGTTCTCCTTGTGTGATGAGGACGCTGCATTGTTCAGGACTGCTGCTCTCAGCATGACATTTAACTCTCGAACATTTCCAAGCAGATTGTACAGGGATCACAGCAACTCAAGGACTACAGAAAAAGGAAAATGCTGCTTTTTTAGTTTACTGCTCTGGGTTTCCTAGATGGGAAATTGTACATAGATATTGATCTCTCAGTTCAGGTAGAGAGAAATAAGGAATTTATATCTCAGACCTTAATAAAGTGGTCAGTGACAGAAATCAGCACAGGGTCCCTCACAGGCAGCATCAGTGTCACTTTTCCAGCCTCCTCAGGGTTACTGTGATTTTGCCATCAGAGCCTGCAGAGGCAGAGCTGGCCCTGGGCAGTGCCCTGTGCTGGGAGGGGTCTGCAGGGCAGAGCTGAGCCCCCAGGGCTGGGCTGGGCTCTGGCAGCACTGGCAGGGCCCAGCCCTGGGCACAGGGAAGCAGCTGCTGGCAGGGACAGCTCCAGGCAGCAGAGCCCTGGGCAGGCAGTGGGGGGAAAGTGCCACCAAGCTGAGCTGGGATATTTAAAATCCTCTCCAAAGTGAACTATTCCATCATTACTTTTCTTACAGATTCCCACGCCAAGACACAGCAAATGTCCAACAGCAGCTCCATCAGCCACTTCCTCCTGCTGCCATTGGCAGACACGCGGCAGCTGCAGCTCCTGCACTTCTGCCTCTTCCTGGCCATCTCCCTGGCTGCCCTCCTGGCCAACAGCCTCATCATCAGCGCTGTAGCCTGCGGCCACCACCTGCACACCCCCATGTTCTTCTTCCTGCTCAACCTGGCCCTCACTGACCTGGGCTCCATCTGCACCACTGTCCCCAAAGCCATGCACAATTCCCTCTGGGACACCAGGACCATCTCCTACTCAGGATGTGCTGCTCAGGTCTTTTTCTTTATGTTCTTCATTGGTGCAGAGTATTTCCTCCTGACCATCATGTGCTACGACCGCTACGTGTCCATCTGCAAACCCCTGCACTACGGGACCCTCCTGGGCAGCAGAGCTTGTGCCCACATGGCAGCAGCTGCCTGGGCCAGTGGCTTTCTCTATTCAGTGGTGCACACAGCCAATACATTTTCCCTGCCCCTCTGCCAGGGCAATGCCCTGGGCCAGTTCTTCTGTGAAATCCCACACATCCTCAAACTCTCCTGCTCCAAATCCTACCTCAGTGAACTTGGGATCATTGCTGTTACTGCCTGTTTAGGTTTTGGCTGTTTTGTGTTCATTGTTTTCTCCTATGTGCAGATCTTCAGGGCTGTGCTGAGGATCCCCTCTGAGCAGGGACGGCACAAAGCCTTTTCCACCTCCCTCCCTCACCTGGCTGTGGTCTCCCTGTTTATCAGCACTGGAACATTTGCCTACATGAAGCCCCCCTCCATCTCCTCCCCATCTCTGGATCTGGCGGTGTCAGTTCTGTACTCAGTGGTGCCTCCAGCTCTGAACCCTGTCATCTATAGCCTGAGGAACCAGGACCTCAAGGCTGCAGTGTGGACGCTGATCTCCGGATGGTTTAAGAAACATTAAACCTGTTGCCAATTTCTGTAAGTCACTTGTAATATGAGTCGTTTTTGATAGCTCTTAATTTTTGATTTTAGGGAGTTTTTACCTCTGTTTTAGTCTAAGAATCTTGTCCACAAAATAAGCCCATTATTTATGACATTTCTCATTTTTCCGTCTTTCCACCATGTCTGTGGCCCCAGACTCTGTCAATAGGGGTTGTGTTCTCTGTGGCTTTAAACGAACTAAAGGGTATCCCAACAAAGTTTGCACTGGAGATCCTCCTTCTCTGGAGCTGCAGCAGGAATGTCTGTGTGCAGAGTTGGGGGCAGGTCAGGGGTTGTACAGCAGCTCTGCTCCTGCTGGCCACACCATTCCTGATCCAGGCCAGCTGCCATTGGCCTTCTTGGCCACCTGGGCACACTGCTGGCTCATGCCCAGCCTGTTTTCCATCAGTGCCCCTAGGTCCCTTTCTGCCTGGCTGCTGTCCAGCCACTCTGTCCCAGCCTGTAGCACTGCAGGGGTTGTTGTGGCCAAAATGCAGGACCTGGCACTTGGTCTTTTTAAATCTCTCCTTGTTGGATTTGGGCCCTGGATCCAGCCTGTCCAGGTCCCTCTGCAGAGCCCTCCTACCCTCCAGCACATCCACACTCACAGCCAGCTTGCTGCCATCTGCACATTTGCTGACAGGTTATTCAATTCCCTCATCCAGATCACCAATCAAGATGTTAAACAGGACTGGGCCCACACTGATCCCTATGGGACACCACTGCACACACGCTGGATGTGGCACTGTTCCACACCACTCTCTGGGCCTGAATATCCAGCCAGTTCTTAGCCCACAGAAGGGTGAACTGGTCCAAGCCACAGGATTCAGCTTTTCCAGTAAATGCTCTGGGACATGGTGTCAAAGGCTGAAATTCTGGTAGACAACATCCACAGCCCTCCCCGCATCCATCTGCCCTGGCAGAAAACTCTTGGTGGGCAGGAGCTGGGCAGGAGGCAGCCGAGTGCCCTGGCAGCAAGGCAGGGCAGGAGCACCCTGGGCTGTGTGACCAGGACATCAAGGCTGTGGATTATCCAGGTCACTGGGGCCTGGTTTGGGTTGCCCAGGGCAGGAAAGATGTCTGGCAGCTGGAGCAGGGTGAGGGAAGGGCCTCCAAGGTGGGGCTGGAGCCCTTTGGCTGTGAGGAGAGGCTGAGGGAGCTGGGCTTGTCCAGCCTGGAGCAGGGAAGGCTGAGGGGCTCCTCATGCCAGCCTGGCAGTGCCAGCCAGGAGCTGATGGAGAACACAGAGCCAGGCTCTGCACTGGGGGGGCTGGGGGGGACAAAAGTCAGTGGGTGGAAGGGGAATGAGGGGAGGTCAGACAGGACACAGGGAAAACCTTTGTTCTCATGGGCTCAGACAGGTTCTGAGATGCTGCCCCATCCCTGGCCTTTGGGATTTTCCAATCCACACCAAATCAAGCCTTGAACCCCTTGGTCTGACCCAGTTTCTGACAGGTTGGGCTGCAGACTTTCTAAAGTCCCTTCCAACCTCAGCTCCCTGATGATCCTGGGACGATGCTGCTCCCGATTTTGGAATGGGCTGGAGCAGATGTTTATGGGACAGGAGCCCTCTGGGGCTGTAGGGGACCTGCAGCTTGCAAGGTGCACGAGCACATCTCATTAACTGGGGCATTTGAGAACTTTAAGAAATGTAAAATTTTTCCCGCCAGGAGGGAGAAGGAATTTCCTGGAATTGTACAATGGTGGGAGAAGAAATATTGATCTTTCCCTCTATTTGTGTCACCAATATTCTGTCTATTATTTCATGGCCTTCTTCATTCATGAGTTTCCACCTCTCCTGTTTAAATGGCCATGTCTAAGGACATCTCTTAACTAGAGAAGCTGGACCTATGTCCTCCCCATTGCTCCCAGATTTCATCCTCTAGCTGTGCTCTGGCCATTCCAAAGCCTCTCAATTGAGTGTCTTCAAACTTTGAGCTTCAGGGAGTTGCCCAGTTTTTCATAACTTTAAATAACTCAATAGTCAATATCTTGTGTTTATGTCTTTTACAATTACCTTTGTCTTTGTCCAAAAATGTTGATGTATGGATATCCCTTGTGGATTATGGGCATGTCAGATGTTGCTGAGTCATCTCATATTTCTGAGGGAGGACTTCCGATGTTTTTAAAATTTTATGGTGTTTACAATTCTTTATGTTGGCCATGAAGAGAAGCCTTTCTGTGCCTCTGAGTCTCACCAGTTCCTGATCCCCTGTCCTAGGGTGATGTTATGGTGTTTCTATCTCCAATCGTGTGTCCTGATTATGTTTGGTATTATGTCCTGTGCTTCCAGGACTGAGTCTGAGAGTGAAGCTTTGTTTTGTCTTGTTATCAGCCGGCTCACCTCCCCCATGGTCTATGTTTAGGAGAGGTTTTAGCTCGGCTTGCTTGCTTGCTTGCTTGCTTGCCTGCTTGCTTGCCTGCTTGCTCGCTTCTGCCTTTTTCTTTCCTTCGCTTTGCCCTTGCTTTCTGCTTATTAGTTAGTTCAGCTAGGCAGTCCAACTTTTTCCCTGGACTGTTTTCTCTTCCACCCCGTCCCCTCCCTCTCCTGGATACCATCTGAACGGACGGGGACCTGGGAACCCCAAGAAACACCGGGAGGCTACACTTTGTCACCTGCAGCAGTCATCCCCAGCGCCAGAGACTGATAACTGAGCGACCACTCGCCAGAGAGACTGAGTTTGTCATCCCTTCAGAACGGTGAAAGAGTTTTTTTGTCAGCTGGTGTTGTCTTTTTTCCCTGTGCTGGGGAGTGTCTTGCTTGTTAAATAAACAGGTTTTTTCTCCCACTCTTCTCCAAGGAAATTCTTCCCGAACCCGGTGGGGTGGGGGGGGAGGAGTCGTGGGGTTTGCTGTCTGGGGGCTCCTTCTGGAGGTTTTCCCCCAAATTTGCCCAAAACCAGGACAAATAAATTGGCGCCCAACTCGAGGCTCGAGAAAGTGGGAAAAAAACCCTGTTCTAATAATAATAATTTGGTTCAAATTCTTTTGCGTTGGTATAGAGCAGTTATTGGCTATGTTGTTGGAATTCATGTCTTTTGGGGTGGAGGCCTGCATGGGATTTTGGTCCCTAGGGTTTTTTGAAGTCTTAATACCTTTGTGGTCCCTGGGTTTATTTGCTTATCCAGAAATAGCTCCGGTATTGTCCCTAATGCGTAGTTTCTGTAGCAGAGGGGCATTGACCAAAATATCCATCGGGCTGGGCTTGGTTTTAATGGCCTGCAGGAGATTTATAAAGGTGCTGGAATCTGTTCCAGGAATGTATGGTTCTTGGCTGTGGTTGTGCACTCAGTTTGTTAGAGGAGAAGCAGGGGATGAGGCTTTTCAGCCTTTGTTCTCCTTCTTCTCCTCTGAATTTGTTACATCCTTATTAGAGAATGTTCAGTTCCCCCTGAGTGTTAAAGAGACCATCTTTCTGGTGTTTAATATAGTAAGCTTTCTCTATACAGTCTGCAGTTTCTCTAGAATGAGAGCTGAGATTTCTAGAGGGGCTGAGACCCTTGACCCCAGAGTAGAGCCAGGCGTGAGGAATCCTGAATGGTGTGGGAAATGGGAGGATATGGGCCAAATCTTAAAGGAATTTTCTGACCCTACATCCTGGGATTTTCCATGTGAACAAATTCAGAACCCAGCTGAGGTAGCAAAGTACCTGAAAGAGAAGTGCCATGGTAATTCTAAGGAGAAGAAGATCATTGCAGTGAGCTGGGCCCTGGCATATGCTTACCGTACCCTGTTAGATACTGTAGGGCAGCAGACAGAGGAAGGGGGACAGGCAGATAAATCAGCCACTATCCCAGTCACTCAGGCTGCAGCCAACACCCCAGGCTCGAGGCCAACAACTACACCAGACAGTGAGCCTAAGCCAGCAGCTAAACCTGTCAGTAAGCCTCAACCAATGGCTGTTGCTACCAGCACGAGAAGTGGAAAGTGCACAGACAAGACTGATCGACCAGTAGATGATGATGATGATGATGCAGGAGAAGGACCCTCGACGCCTCCTGACATAAAACCAGGAGTCAAAGCAACTGGTAAAAGATCAGAGGCCAATATTGAGTCTTTTTCCCTAAAGGACCTCCGTGGCCTAAGAAAGGATTACACCCGACGACCTGATGAGTCTATAATTAGTTGGTTGGTCCGTCTTTGGGATGCTGCAGGCGAGGCTACAATTCTGGATGGCACTGAAGCCAGGCATTTGGGATCCCTGTCACATGATCCTGTCATCGACCAAGGAATGATGAGAGGGCCTAACCCTCACAGCCTCTGGGCACGGGTCCTGGACAGTGTAGCACAAAGATACCTGTGTGCAGATGATCTTTATATGCAGCAGACCCAGTGGAAGACGATAGAACAAGGGATCCAACGCCTGAGAGAAATGGCAGTGGCAGAGATTATCTTCTCAGATGACATAACAACTAGGAATCCGGACTTGGTACCATGTACATCTGTGATGTGGCGAAAACTTGTACGACTTGGGCCCCATGAATACGCTTCTGCTTTAGCAATAATGAAGCGGGACGAGAGGCATGAGACCGTGCTTGATATGGCAAAGAAGCTCCGAGCATATGCAGATGCTGTGCATGGCCCAACACATGCCAGAATTGCAGCTGTGGAAACACGTCTGCAGAAATTAGAAGACAAGATAGAGGAGAATCATAAAAGACTCAGGGAGGAGATTAAAGAGGACCTTCTCCAAATCTCAGCAGAACAAATTAGAGGCCCTGGTATCCAACGCAGACGTTCCCCTGATGGGGAGAGGAGGTACACCCCACGAGCTGAGCTGTGGTTCTTCCTACGTGATTGCGGAGAAAACATGAGGAGATGGGATGGAAAATCTACTGCTGCTCTGGCACAACGGGTGCGTGAATTGAAGGAAGGCAAGACCCAAAGAGGAAGTTCCACCAAAAGGAGAGCAGCTCCAGTTGCCCGTAGCCAAGCTGCCAAGTATGATGATGATGATATATCTGATCCCCTTGAAGGAACCTCTAAGACATATGCCCAAGGAAAGAAGGATAAACAGGCTTAGAGGGGCCCTGCCTCTAGCCAGGGAGAGGCGAGGGAAAATCGTGTCTTCTGGACTGTGTGGATTCGTTGGCCTGGCACATCGGAACCACAAAAGTATAAAGCTTTGGTTGATACTGGTGCCCAATGCACATTAGTCCCATCAAGATATGTGGGGGCAGAATCTGTTTCTATTGCTGGTGTGACAGGTGGATCACAGGACTTTACCTTGGTGGAAGCTGATGTGAGCTTGACTGGACATGAATGGAAAAAACATCCTATTGTGACTGGCCCAGAGGCCCCATGCATTTTGGGCATAGATTACCTCCGAAGGGGGTATTTTAAAGATCCAAAAGGATTCAGGTGGGCATTTGGGATAGCAACTGTGGTGACAGAGGGCATCCAGCAATTGAACACCTTGTCTGGACTGTCTGAGAATCCAAGTACTGTAGGACTTCTGAAAGGAGAAGAGCAAAAGGTACCAATTGCCACTTCCATAGTGCATCGCCGACAATACAGAACAACTCGAGATGCCGTGGTTCCCATCCATAAAATGATCCGTGAGCTGGAGTCCAAGGCAGCAAAGTGGTATGCCACTATCGATATCGCCAATGCATTTTTCTCCATTCCTCTGGCAGCAGAGTGCAGGCCTCAGTTCGCTTTCACATGGAGGGGAGTGCAGTACACCTGGAATCGACTGCCCCAGGGGTGGAAGCACAGTCCTACTATCTGCCATGGACTGATCCAGACTACACTAGAAAAAGGTGAGGCTCCAGAACATTTACAATATATTGATGATATCATTGTGTGGGGGAACACAGCAGCAGAAGTGTTCAAGAAAGGAGAGAGAATCATCCAAATCCTCCTGGAAGCCGGCTTCGCCATCAAGAAGAGTAAAGTTAAGGGACCTGCTCGAGAGATCCAGTTCCTGGGAGTGAAGTGGCAAGATGGACGGCGTCAGATTCCTACTGATGTCATCAACAAAATCACAGCTATGTCCCCACCAACCAACAAGAAGGAGACACAAGCTTTCTTAGGCGCCATAGGTTTTTGGAGGATGCACATTCCTGAGTATAGTCAGATTGTGAGCCCTCTTTACCTGGTCACTCGCAAGAAGAACGATTTCCATTGGGGCCCTGAGCAGCAACAAGCTTTTGCCCAGATAAAGCAGGAAATTGCTCATGCAGTAGCCCTTGGCCCAGTCAGGACGGGACCAGATGTGAAGAACGTGCTCTACTCTGCAGCCGGGAACCATGGTCTGTCCTGGAGCCTGTGGCAGAAGGTGCCTGGTGAGACTCGAGGCCGACCATTAGGATTTTGGAGTCGGAGCTACAGAGGGTCTGAAGCTAACTACACCCCAACAGAGAAGGAGATCTTGGCTGCCTACGAAGGGGTCCAAGCAGCCTCAGAGGTGGTTGGCACAGAAGCACAACTCCTCCTGGCACCCCGACTGCCAGTGCTGGGGTGGATGTTCAGAGGAAAGGTTCCCTCAACCCACCATGCCACCAGTGCTACATGGAGCAAGTGGATTGCCCTCATTACACAGCGCACCCGGATTGGAAAACTGAATCGCCCTGGGATTTTGGAAGTAATTACAAATTGGCCTGAAGGTGAAAGTTTTGGTGTCACAGATGAGGAACAAGAACCAGTGACACGGGCTGAAGAAGCTCCACCATATAACCAACTGCCAGCAGAGGAAACACGCTATGCTCTATTCACCGACGGTTCCTGTCGCATTGTGGGGATGAATCGGAGGTGGAAAGCAGCCGTATGGAGCCCCACGCGACGGGTAGCAGAGGCCACTGAAGGAGAGGGTGGATCCAGTCAACTTGCTGAACTCAAAGCGGTTCAACTGGCCTTAGACATTGCTGAAAGAGAGAAGTGGCCAAAGCTTTACCTTTATACCGATTCATGGATGGTAGCCAATGCTCTGTGGGGATGGTTGGAGAGATGGAAAGAGGCTAACTGGCAGCGTAGAGGAAAACCAATTTGGGCTGCCGAAGAGTGGAAAGATATCGCTACCCGGTTAGAGAAATTACCTGTGAAGGTTCGCCATGTAGATGCCCATGTTCCCAGAAGTAGGGCTAATGAAGAGCAGAAAAACAATCAGCAGGTAGATCAGGCTGCAAAGATAGGGGTGTCGAAGATAGACCTTGATTGGGAACACAAGGGAGAGTTGTTCCTGGCTCGATGGGCCCATGATGCCTCAGGTCATCAGGGCAGAGATGCCACATATAAGTGGGCACGAGACCGAGGGGTGGATCTAACCATGGACAGTATTTCTCAAGTTATCCATGACTGTGAGACGTGCGCTGCCATCAAGCAAGCCAAGCGGGTGAAGCCCCTCTGGTATGGGGGGCGGTGGTCCAAGTACAAGTATGGAGAGGCCTGGCAGATTGACTACATCACACTGCCTCAAACCCGCCAGGGCAAGCGCTATGTACTGACCATGGTGGAAGCCACCACTGGATGGTTGGAGACCTACCCTGTGTCTCACGCTACAGCCCGTAACACCATCCTGGGCCTGGAAAAGCAGGTCCTTTGGAGGCATGGCACCCCTGAGAGGATTGAGTCAGACAATGGGACTCATTTCAAGAATAGCCTTATCAACACTTGGGCTAGGGAACATGGCATTGAGTGGGTGTACCATATCCCCTACCATGCACCAGCTGCAGGGAAGGTGGAAAGGTACAATGGACTGTTAAAAACCACCTTGAGAGCATTGGGTGGGGGATCATTCAAAAACTGGGAGCAGCATTTAGCAAAGGCCACTTGGTTAGTTAACACCCGGGGTTCCACCAACCGAGCGGGCCCTGCCCAGTCTAAGTCCCTGAATATAGTAGATGGAGACAAAGTCCCAGTGGCACATATCAGAGGTTTGTTGGGGAAGGCAGTTTGGATCAATTCTGCCCCGAGTACAGACAAACCCATTCGTGGGATTGTCTTTGCTCAAGGACCAGGTTGTACATGGTGGGTAATGCAGAGAGATGGAACAACACGATGTGTGCCTCAGGGAGATCTGATTGTGGGGTGAGGCAGCATGAGACAGAAGGAAATGTGTCCGAATAAGTGAAAGATGGAAATTTCTACTTGCTGAAGTTTTTACATGCTGTTTAGTATGTTCACGATATGGAGATAAGGGGTGGAATGTCCTAGGGTGATGTTATGGTGTTTCTATCTCCAATCGTGTGTCCTGATTATGTTTGGTATTATGTCCTGTGCTTCCAGGACTGAGTCTGAGAGTGAAGCTTTGTTTTGTCTTGTTATCAGCCGGCTCACCTCCCCCATGGTCTATGTTTAGGAGAGGTTTTAGCTCGGCTTGCTTGCTTGCTTGCTTGCTTGCCTGCTTGCTTGCCTGCTTGCTCGCTTCTGCCTTTTTCTTTCCTTCGCTTTGCCCTTGCTTTCTGCTTATTAGTTAGTTCAGCTAGGCAGTCCAACTTTTTCCCTGGACTGTTTTCTCTTCCACCCCGTCCCCTCCCTCTCCTGGATACCATCTGAACGGACGGGGACCTGGGAACCCCAAGAAACACCGGGAGGCTACACTTTGTCACCTGCAGCAGTCATCCCCAGCGCCAGAGACTGATAACTGAGCGACCACTCGCCAGAGAGACTGAGTTTGTCATCCCTTCAGAACGGTGAAAGAGTTTTTTTGTCAGCTGGTGTTGTCTTTTTTCCCTGTGCTGGGGAGTGTCTTGCTTGTTAAATAAACAGGTTTTTTCTCCCACTCTTCTCCAAGGAAATTCTTCCCGAACCCGGTGGGGTGGGGGGGGAGGAGTCGTGGGGTTTGCTGTCTGGGGGCTCCTTCTGGAGGTTTTCCCCCAAATTTGCCCAAAACCAGGACATCCCCAAAGAACACAAACTGCAGACTTTCTAAAGTCCCTTCCAACCTCAGCTCCTGGATGATCTTGGGATGATGCTGTTCCCGATTTTGGAATGGGCTGGAGCAGATGTTTATGGGACAGGAGCCCTCTGGGGCTGTAGGGGACCTGCAGCTTGTGAGGTGCACGAGCACATCTCATTAGCTGGGGCATTTGAGTACTTTACGAAATACCAAAAATTTCCCACCAGAAGAGAAGAGAAATTTCCTGGGTGTGTACTGATGGCAGGACAAGAAATCCTGATCTTCCCCTGTACCTGTGTTACCACTACACTCTCTATTATTTCATGTCCCTCTTCATTTGGGTGTTTCCACCTCTCCTCTTTAAATGGCCATGTCTAAGGACATTTCTTCCCTAGACCAGCTCCTATGGCCTTGCCATTGCTCCCAGATTTCCTCCTCCAGTTGTTCTCTGGACATTCCACATTAGTCACCGTAATTGTGTTTAAATCTATCATAGAATCAACCTTTCTAATGTCTGTGTCTAAAACTGTTCCTGTATGGAAATACCTTGTTCATGGTGGATACATCAGATACTGCTCTGACATTGACAGAGCTGAGGAAAGAATTTTGAAGTTTATTGAATTTTATCATGGGTACCTTTTTTTATGTTGGCCACGAAGAGAAACCTTCTGTGCCTCTGAGTCTCAGCAGTTGCTGACCCCCAAAGGACACAAACCTGATGAGTTGTGGCTCTCACTGCGGTGCTGGCACTTTCACCTCCCTCCATCCCCACAGCAGAGCTGCCTTGTCCCAGAAAGTCCCTGGCAATGCAGGGATGAAGGAAACAGGACAGGCTGTGGGGATCAGGGGCAGGGCACAGGCAGGGATTTGGGGTGGTTGTGAGCCCAGGGCAGGAGCCAGCCCTTGGCCTTGGTGAACCTCATCCAATTGTCCTGGGCCCATGGCTCCAGCCTGTCCAGATCCCTCTGCAGAGCTTCCTGCCCTGCAGCACAGCCACACTCCCACCCAGCTTGGCCTCACCTGGACACTGACTCGGGGTGCCCTCCATGCCCTCGTCCAGATCTGCAAGAAAGAGATTTCACTGCCCTGGCCCCAATCCTGAGCCCTGGGGACACCCCTGGATGTGGCTCCATTGCCCAGAACTCCTTGTGCTGGAATTCTGTTTTTTTGGAGCTGTGCCTGCATTTGGTTTGTTTGCTGACAATAAATGAACATCCCTCTGTGTCTCGGGCAGCTCCTTCTCCAAGGAAAGCAGGTGGGAGTTGGTGCCAAGGAGCTGAAAGCTGCAGGCACAGTCTGGAGGGGAGAGAGCTCAGATTTTCACAAGGCTGCTCTGAGTGCCAGGGGTTGGATGGGGGAAATGGTGGGGTGGGGGTAGGGACAAAGTCAGCCACAAAGAGTCTTGATTTTCATATTTCTTCAGACTGCATTAGGAGGTGCTTGGGATCAATGTCAACTGGAGATTACTGATAACAGTGTATAGACTGGAAAAGAATAAACAGGAAAAAATATTCTGTCATTACTTTTTAAATGTAATGCATTCATTTTCAGTACAATTGTGAAATCTGTCTAATTAACCAGAATGGAATTAAAACTCAAATTATTCCCATGGGCTTCCCTTGTTAGGGTGATTTGAAATGTTCATGAGCCCTGGGGCACTGAATTCCTGAACTGAAGAGCTGAAGGCTGAACAAGCCTCTGGAGCAGTAAAATTCAGCAGCAGCCTCCAAGTTGCTGAGGATGTCAGCAGCCCCCACTGAGGCCATCCCTGCCCAGAGACCGTGGGGGAATGGGCAGACAAGGAGAGCGTCCCTGGGGCTGGGGAAGCAGAACTCAGAGGCAACAGCGGGTCCAGGTGGAAATGGACTCTGGAATGTGGCTGTGAAAGCCCTGCCTGGGCTGTGCCAAGCAGGACACACAAGCCCTGACCCCATCCCCTGGCAATGGGGACTGGTGACCTCACAGGATGCTCGTGGCTGTCCCTGAGCAGTGGGATGTGGGGTGGGAATGGTGAGGGCAGGAGAGCAGCAGGAGCCCTCCAAAGCTCTGTGGGATTGGAGAGGAGGCCACCAGCCCTGGGGCTGGAATAAACTGGTGTCTTCTCATGGGTCTCAGTGGGAGGGACAGCAGCCACAGCCAGGGGACAGAAATGTCATTGCTGCTGGCAGGGGGGGTCCCAGCCCCCCAAGGCCTTTGGTCATCCCCACTGCAGCTCTCCTAGCCTGGCCTAGGTCTGTGCTGGTTCCTTGGCAGACTTTACCCAGTGCCCCATTTCCCCAGCTCCCTCTGACCCTGGGAGCTCCCAGAGCTTTACTGATGTCTCTCTGGCCTCCCTCGCTGTTGCTTCAAATAAAAAAGGCAGTGTTTGGTTGAGGAATGGCCAATTCCTGTGGGATTCCCAACACCTGCCTTCTTCCCACACCCTGCTAAAGCTCCCGTGACACTCAACCAGTCCCAGGCACAGCCTTGCTTCAATCTGCTCCTTCTCTCCCTCTGCCAGCACTGAAATCCATGTCCCATCCCCAGCCCCACAGAGCAGCCCAGTCCTGTCTGGCCCTGCAGTAGGAACTGGAGGCACGGCAGGTCAGGGACAGCCACTCTGTGTCTGGAATGCTCAGCAGATGCTCAGCTCAGGCAGCTGCTGCAGCCCCAGGGCCAGCCCCGCTGCCCAGCACAGCAGCACAGAGTTGGCCCCGGGGCTCCTCAGGCCCTTAAAGCACACAAACACACACGGAGTGAAGCTGGAATACACAGAGAGCAAACACTGAAGATTGAAAGGACAGGGCAAACTCTGGTGATCAGGTACCAGGATCAGCCAGTAAAGTCCACTGAGCAGCCCCTGTTCACCATACAGCCAGAGAATGATTTGGGTTGGAAGAGCTCTGCTCTCATCTGACCCCCCAGCAATGAGCAGGCACATCCTTCACCAGATCAGATTGCTCAAAGCCCTTCACTGTTTATGGGAATGGGACATCCACAACCACCCAGGGAACTCGTTAACACAGCAATTATCAATCACACTTGTTACCACAGCAACTACCACAGCAACTGTTAATTTACGATTCCTTCCTAAATCTGGTGTCACAGCAAGCAAGGCTTGAACCATTTGTGATGCTCAGTTTCCATGGAAACCAGCAATAGGACCCCATTGCTATGGGCTTGTGCCATGGAATTCCAGAGCTGTGATGTCACCATGACAAGCATCAGCCAAACGTGCTGCTGGTGCCCAACACCACGGCAACCAGACATGGAAATGCTAAGCCAGGGACTGTTTCCATGGTAACCAGCACTTGGGATGGCTGTCATGGCAACCATCATGGATACACTGCCATGTTGCCATGGACATTTCACTGAGACCTGTTGCTGTGGTTGGCTGCCACCACAACCATTTCAGGTCCTGTTGCCAAGGCTGGTTGTCATAACAACCTACATAGACACCCTCCATTGCTGCAATTTCCATGGCAACCATCAATTAACCAGTTTCCAGGGACTTTGTACAACATTTGCACAACTCATTTGCCATGGAAACGATCCCACAGTACTGTGGAAGGTCAGTGCCATGGCAACCATCATAAAACTCCATTGCTACAGTTGGTTGCTGTCTTGGCTTGCAAAGCAGGATGTAACCAAAAGTGTGCATTCTATCACCACCTGTTAAAACCAGGTGGGGCAGTGTTCTTTATCTTTTCCACAACCCATCCTCCCTCCAGGAGATATCTCCTATTAATGGACCACTGACTCCCAGTGCATGGCTGATAAAATTCCATCATCCCACTGGGAGATGCTCCAGCCAGGGGGAGGAGCCAAGACTTTCCTACCTAGACAAAATCTGAGCTTTAGAACATCACAGCAGCCTTTTTCCACTGGATTCCAGAGGAAAACCAGACCCTTCTACATCATCACTGGACCTTCAGAGGAAAACTGCACCTTCTACAGGAGCACTGCTCCAACTGAACCACACCTGTCACTGCAGGAGGATGCAGCCACCATTTAATGGGACTGCACCAACACCCTGACTGACTGATGGGGTGTCAGGTTGGATTCTGACTCTGTCAATGTTTTGTGGTTTTTTGTATTACTGTATTTTTTATTTTTTTTCCTAGTAAAGAACTGTTATTCCTATTCCCATATCTTTGTCTGAGAGTGCCTTAATTTCAAAATTATAATAATTTGGCAGGAAAAGATTTACATTTTTCCATTTCAAGAGAGGCTTCTGCCTTTCTTAGCAAACACCTGTCTTTCAAACCAGGACAGTGGCCATGGTAACTATCCTGATGCCTCATTGCCAGGGCTGGGTGCACAGCACTGACAGTGCTGGTCCCTGGTGCTGGGGACTGGTTTGGGCTGGGAGGAGTTAACTTCCTTCCCGGGGGCTTCTCTGGGGCTGGGCTTGGATTTGGGCAAGGAAGATTCCAGGAGGTTTTTGGTCCTGCCCAGAGCCAAGGCCTTTCCTGTACCTCATCCTGCCCTGACAGTGAGGGGGTTGGGGGAGCACCAGAAAGGGGGAGAGACACAGCTGGGACAGGTGACCCTGACCTGGCTCCAGGGGACTCCCAGGCCATGTAGAAGAAGAATCAGTCTGGAAAGAAGGGACAGAAGCAGGAAGGGGGGGATGCTGGAAGTGATGGAGTTTGTGTCAAGTGCCTGGAAAGGAGCCCTGCTTACCTGGGGAGAGATGAACACCCACCAGCCTGGGGGAAGCAGGGAGTGAATTCCTGGCTCTGCTTCCTTGCACAGCTTTTCCTTCCCCCATGGACCTGTCTGTGTCTGAGCCCTGGAGTTGTTTGGTCTCTTTCACCCTCTGGATTCTCCCCCAGTGGGTGCTGCAGTGAACTGGGAATGAGGGGCAGGTGCCAGAGAAAGGGACACAGAGATGCAGCTGTGGACTTGTCATGGCACAAGCACAGGGACCCTGAGGCACAGAAACAGGCAGGTATCATTTCACACCCTTCCCTGCTCTTTGCATTTCCTGCAAGCTTTCTGGAGCATTGCTGGAAATATTTTTGTAATTTCTGAGGTGATTTACACAACACCTCACAGGACACACTCATGGTATCAGGAGAATTATGTGATATACTATGGATTCATGTCCCTAGAAAATACCAAGGTTCTGATTGATTAGTTACTGTTTGAGTCTAGAAGTGGGCAGTACAAACTTCCATTTTTCACTTTCAACTGCTCATGTGGAAAGCACAATATATTCTTCCAGATCTTTGCACAATATTTGTTAGTCACATACAAAAAAAATTTTTATTTACATCCCTACTCAATATAAGGAACCCAAACTACTGGCCTATCCATAAGACTACACAAAAAGAAGGCAATAAATATGTTTTACTTTCCACTTCAGACAAATCTCGGATTATTGATTTTTGATTCTATTTGAAAATTTTTCATTCTATTTGAAGATTTTTCATTCTATTTGAAGTTTGAAGAAACTTGTAGGTTTTTTGTTATCTCTAGGCTCTGAACTGGGAGTTGTCATTGTTGTGAAACCAAGATTAATCAGGATTAATACAGAAACAGATGTTCTAATCTATCCTTACACTTCTGTGGCAGAAGCTGCTGGTCCCTAGGAAGGCTAGCTGGTGATTTCTGTCTGTGTTCAAATTTTTAAAGCAACAACATTTAGTCCCACACTTTATATTTCAGAAAAACAATTTAATGGCATCTTAACATTGCTTTCATATCTTATAACATGCATATTTTACTCTTCATGAAGATGAAATATCTTTTAATGCAAGTAACTCTATTGAAACTTCCATTTTAGAAATTCCAAAACCGTTTTAACACAGTGAAAACAAAACAGTCTAAAAAGACAGGTCTAACAGCCAGTGAAATGGAAAAAACCAGAAGACGTCAGGCAAAAGTGCATACATTTAACACCTACATTTCTTTCACTGTGTTATCTATTCAGAAAAACAGTAAATTTAAAAGAACAGAAGTTCTTTAAAACCAGAATTTCTAATGACAGAAGCAGCTTTGAAACAACTTTCTATGTAGTTCTATTTTTTTCAAAATTTTAAATTGGCTAATTTGTGTCCCAACATTTTGAAGCACAAGGGAGGAAAGGTGGAAAATGTTCTGGAGAGGGATGCAGTTATAGATCTATGAAGTTTATATGTGTAAAGGAAATGAAAATAATATTAAACACACTGAGCACGACAGAAAAATGCAACAAAGTACTAACTCAGAGAATAACAACGATGTGGAGGCACCAGGAAGCAATGCCAGGGCACTGGGCATTTCTGCATTTTAAGCAAAGAGCTTTACAGCTTCTTGAATTTTTCTTTTCCTGTCCATTTTGGAAACCGCCGCCCACCCCGCCTGGCGCATTCTCCTCATGGTTTGGAGTTTCAGTGCAGAGCCTGGAGATTTCCCATGGCATGGAGCTGGTGTCTAGGAAGGGAAATAAAGCCATCCATCAGTTTCTGTAAACAATCTCATTAACTGCTTGGTTTAATCTTATGAAAGGATAACATACCTTTTTTGGTGCTGTGGAATGTAATTGTGAAGCTTGTGGATAATCTTTGTACAATTTTTTAAACATTTCCTCTTCTGAGACTATGCTCTAATAAATTAAAAAGTTGTTTAGTCACACTATATTAAAAAATACTTTTTCTTTCCCCCTCAGGATATTAAACTATTAAAAAAAAAAGATGTTGTTATGAGCCATAACAGTTGAATACAAAGAAAGCAAATTATGTACATATAACCACAATTCCAGAAAGAGCCAATTAAGTAAAAATATACACATAAATACTGGCTTGAATGTAGAAGCCCCAATCCTTGATCTTCACTCTTAGACACAGCAGTGAGCACAAAGAACTGTTCAGCACAGGATTTGTTCTCTGGCTCTTACCAGGAGGTCAGTGTGCTCAGAGCTGTCTGACTGACAATCCAGCTGGACAAGCACTTTTTGCTTTTTCCTTGTGCTCTGCTCCGAGGGCAGGTTTGTGCTTCTTCCACTTTGCAGTTTATCTGTTGGAGGAGTCTTTATAATATATGTCTGGGAAAGAAAATGTTTGTAGTTTTAAATTCTATTTTATGGGGTAAATATAGAGTCTAAACCCAATCTCATGACCCACTTTACAGTCTGAGTGTCCAAGAAGACACCTGAGAGACGTGGTGGAATTATTTTCTTTCCATCCAAACACGAAGCAAAGACCCAAACAAAGTGGGGTGGGGTAGAAATATCCTTTTTTTGGTTGCCAAACTAGGAGAATGAACAGGAAGCTGTGGAAGAGTTGAGTTTCATGGCACATTGTTCTTTTTGTTTATCTGCAGAAATTCTGGTTATTCTCAACTGTAGCCACTACACGTGGACTGTATCAAACATCTCAGAAAATGGAAACTAACAAAACTGCAGGAAGAGGCTTTCAGAGAAAGATTGACAGCAATATCAAGATTGGTGTTACTTGAAACAGCCCTTTCACTAGAAGTTAAACTGAGAAACATTGCAATAGTCCAGTGCAGTCCTTTTTTAGAAAGGTAACACCAAAACGATGGTGGATTCTGTTGTTCCAAAATGAAAACCACAAGCAAACTCCTGACAGGGAAAAAGGGCAAGTTCTGCAGCATTCAGTATTCAGGAATGCTTTGATACTTCAATAATTTTTACAGCTATATAAACTTTTTTCCCTTCCATAGAGAAAAAAGTGCTTTTATAAATGGACACTTTTGAAGACTAAGTAAAACAATTCTAGAGATATAAAGCAACAACTGAGAAAGAAAAATGACACACTGGGAGCCCTTCCATAAACTGCTATCTAATATCTCCATGGAATGGGATCACCCTTTAAAATCCCTGCTTATCTCAGGAAAAAAAAATTAAGCATCTACAGAGAAGCAAGAAATACAGAGAAGTAAGAACACAAAATGTGTTTTGCTGAACACAAATAATTTATCATGGCACTTCAATTGATTCTACACATATAAATACTTCCAAACTCTAAAACCAATTAAAAAGTTAAAGTTACCTTGTGTTTCTTTTCACTTTCAGGAATCATATTTCGAGAGTGCTCTTTTACAAGATTCTCCTAAAACAGAGTTATGTGATAGGAAGGAAATATTTATTTGAATTCAATTGTTAAGAATCTTCTTGGTGCAATTACAGAACACAGTTTATAATCACAGACTGTTACAAACTTCAACAAATATATGACCAGACACTGTTTTTCTATTCAATTTCATTCCTTACACAACTTCTAGAGCACAAGCCCAGGCCACACCTCACCCACAGTGCTCAGTTAGTGAAAAACTCCACCTTTTCTTCAATTTCTGCTTTCAGTTGTTCCTTAAGGGATGACAGTTCACGTTTCAAACATGACAGCTCATTTTCCTAAAAACAATTAAACAAAGGCTAGGGTTAACTATGCCCAATCCAGAAAAAAGAAAACAGTCCAAAATATTTAATAGGGATATTCATTAGATAGAAAAGATAATTCTATTTGGTTTTCAACCCTATACTTGAAGCTTTGCTTTACCTTGTTTAAAATTAAAGACTGAAGTACTATAGGAAACAGGTAGTTGATCATAAGTGTTCAAGATAAGACCTTAAAACACTTGGGAGAATGGGGTGAGAGGGCAGAATTGAACTATTTAAAACAAAAATTTCCTATTCAAACTGTGAAGTCAGAACATGACACACTGGCTGGAAGAGTAGACACAAACCATTTAGTACACTAAATGGTACTCCCATTTAGTTTTAGAAGCATTTGGAGTTTTTAGTGCCCAGAATAAGATCTGTAAGACAATAAAAGGAAATAAATTAGTGGGCTGATTTTTACTGTTCAGTCCCACTAAAGCAGATAGTTAACCCCTCCCCAAATATTCAATAGGAAGAAGTAAAACATGACATTTATAATTCTATTACACTCAAGGTGTGTGGGTTTAACACAGCTTGGCTCTCAGTGGGGGTGGAGTGTTATAAGAACATATTTTATTTTTGGCTTTTCACAAATATTAAAATGAATGCTGTATGTATAATGTTGGAAAACTTTGCTGTATGAATACAGTTTCTTTTGGTTCTGCTATTAACAGAACTTAGAAATAGTAGTGTGATAAATACATATATTTTTCTTGGAGTAGAAAATAATGATGTAAAAAGGTTTTGTTCATGTATGAGAACGATAAAAATGAGAGAATGGTAAAAAAAAAAGATAATCAGGAAATTGTTCACATTCTTGGATTATCGGTCACCAGAACCCCAGGGAAGAAAAAAAAAATTGATTTACAGGTTGGGGGGGGGGGGAATGATTTTGAAAAATGCATGAAGATCTATGAATATACAACATGTTGATGCATTTAAAGAAGTGTTTTCTGAGTTAGTGGGTGGTCTTGGCTGAATGTCAAGCACCAAGCCTTTATAACCTTTTACTTTATTTTTTTGTCTCATTGTCTTTTATTCAACCTTTTAAATTTTACCAGGAAAGGGAACCTCGTTTTTCACAGGAGGAAGCCACAGAAGTGGCTTCTGAGAGAGAAAGCTTCTTCTGAGTCCAGCAGAGCCAATTTCTGAAGGTGCTGATGATGGACACATTGCTGGTCTGATTTCAAAAGCTGGTAATGCCTCTGTGATGACAGATTTAAGAAAGAAAAAAACTGTGTGCACTTCTTCTTCTGAGGGGTGGAAATGTGCGGCAGTAACGGCGCTCCAGTGTGTTCTCATCCCTCATGGTTTGAGGGAGATGTTGCAATGTGTTCTTATCCCTCATGGTTTGAGGGAGATATTGCAGTGTGTTCTCATCCCTCATGGTTTCAGGGAGATGTTGTGGTGTGTTCTCTTCTCAATAATTTGTTCCATTCCCCCCTGCATTGTTAAACTGTACCTTCCCACCTAGTTGTCCATCTTGCCCTAAACCTGCCCCTTGATCCAGAATGTTCCCTGTTCCTCCCACCATTAAGTTGTCAATCCCACTTTTTACCTACCCTTTACTTTGGAAACTTCCCTGTCAATTCCCTGTTCTTTGAAGCCCCATTGATCTGTTTCAATTGTTCCCTCCCCCCGTGTTTCCTTGGGTTATGTATTGTAAACCTCACCTTGTGCTCCTCCCCAGCCTTCCCCTATTGGTAAAGAATTTGTGCCCTCCCCGAGAACCTCCCCTGTATAAATGTCCCTGCACACCCAGTTTCTTGGTCTGTCATCCCTGGAAAACTGAGATGAACCTTTCAGAGCTGCAAAACCCTGTAAGAACTTTACAATTGCTAGAACTTGAGTAAAAATGAACCTGCAGACAACAATTTTCTCCTGAATCAGAGAAGAGGAAAAAGTGAAGACACGTGAAAAGAACGTGGTGACACTAAAGTCAGTGAGGGGAAGGAAGGAAAAGAAGTGCTCCAAACATCAGAGCTGAGATTCTTCTGCAAGCCATAGTGAGGACTATGTCAGGAAAATTAATCCACAAACACCAGAGGTTTATGTCCAAAAAGGAGACAGAGGAGTTCTTTTTGCTTTATTCGAATAAAGGGAGAGGCCATGGGACATTCCCCTGGGATCTCACAAATTTTCGGAGGACGCAGCCTCCTTTTTATCCTATTTTCCCGGCCGCATTTCCCTCTCTCTTTCCCCATTGGCTGAGGTACTTGAGAGGCACAGACTTCCCGGAACGCCTGATACCTGAAATTCCCCTCTAATGTATAACCCTCCCTTTTAATTTTTAATTCTTATAGAATTCATAGTTTTCCCCCCGTTGCTTCTTTCATCTTTCGATATCCAATTTCATTTATCAGCAGCCCTACAGTTTGTTTGTAAAGGCAAATATCTCTTTCCATTCATCAATCAGTGGAATCCATCCCATTGTTTCTTTTATCTCTCAGTGCTAGCCTTATCTACAGGCTGATCCACAACTCATTTGTAAAGACAAATTCAACATTCCTCTCAATCCCTCCTCTTTTATTTTTAATAATTGTCTTTACAAACTTTAGCTATCATTTACTTAATTTTTTGTTCCTGAGTTTTTTTTTTTGTTTTTTTTTTTTTTGTTTTTTTTTTTTGTTTTGTTTTTTTTTTGTTTTTGTAATTATTTGGAGTGACATCAATTTCTACCCTTTTGTAACCATTTCTGGATTAGTAGGCGTGGCTATTACCTGCATCCCTTTGATCACATGTTGAATAAGTTGTACTAAGCAAGGGATCGTGCATGGTAAAAAGATTAGAGTTGCTACAGCACATAAGAGGAAAAAAGTAATTGTTTAACCTATAGTCCACCAGGTAGCCAAGAAAACATGTCCCATTCCCATAAAGGTTTTTGCTACTTTTTCTCCTAAGGTCAAAAACAATTATTTTCCCATTTTTGGCTCCAACCTAACTGATAATATAAAGGTAACATTATTAAGAGAAACATTCTGATTGTGTAATCTAATTTCCTAACTTAATTTTTACTTTCACGTTGTCTTTCACACCACTTGTGGCGAGTGAAGGCACAGAAACAGCTTAACATAAAGAAAACAATGACAGCAAGGGTTGGCCCCCAGTGCCTGGAGATCTGAGAGGAGGGATGCCCACACAGACTATTTCAGCAGGCACTCTGTGGGTGGGCACACGAGGCTTCCCCCGATGTCGACGCCCTGGCTGCTGCTCCAGTCCCCTCCTGCCGAGTGTCAGTCGCGGCTTCCCGTCCTTCTCCTCCAGCTGAGATGTCCAAATCTCTGGGGCTGCAGAGACCTTGACCCGAGTGTGATGGGTCCACCCGTGTTCAGCTGTCTTGACGGCTGTTTCTGTGCTCAGCAACACCTGGAAAGGTCCACGCCACTTGGCCACCAGTGGTGCTTCTTCCCACTCCTTAACCAGGACCCAGTGTCCCGGTTGGATGTTGTGAACAGCAAAGTCCAAAGGCAGGGTCTGTGCCAGCTGAGCTTCCTGTCCAAGAGATTTCACAGGAGACAGTATCCGAGCCACATATTGTTTCAAATACACATCACTTATCTCTATCCCCCCACTCGGCTGAGAATTACAAGGGTAAGGAATTCCAAACATCAATTCAAAGGGAGATAATTGAATATCTCCCCTGGGTCTGGCTCTTATCCTTGCTAAAGCCAGGGGCAGGAGCCGTACCCATGGCATTTTAGTTTCTATCACCAGCTTCAGGAGATGTTTCTTTATTTCTCCATTCATCCTCTCAACCTGACCCGAACTCTGTGGGTGCCAGGGGGTATGGAGGTTCCACCGTATCCCTAAAGCAGTCATAACTCCTTGAAGAATTTTTCCTGTAAAATGAGTTTCCCTATCTGAATCTATCGCTTCCACCATCCCATATCTTGGAATTTTTTTGTTCCAAAAATATTTTAACAACTGATCCTGTAGTTGCTGACACAGTTGGAAATGCTTCTGGCCACCCGGTTAATTGACATACTATTACCAGAAGATATTTAAATCTTGCCACTCGAGGCATTTCAGTAAAATCCACCTGGCATCTCTGGAAGGGAAGTACTGCCCAACGCCTCCCTCCCCTGGCCAGTTTCTTTGTAACTTTGTTGTTGGTTTTAGCACAAGTCAAACAATCTTCAATAGCTCTCTTTGCCAGGTTAAAGAGACCAAGAGCAGTGTTCATTTTGAGGAAGGCTTCTGCCAGTCCTCGGGAGCCCCAATGACTCCCTTCATGAAGCTGTTTTAACAATTGTAAGGCTAGAGCTTTTGGTATCCACTGCTTACCATCCCTTGTAAACCAATTATTTTCTCTTTCCTCTGCCCCACTCTTTTTAATTATTTCAAATTCTTCTGGTGGAAAAGAGAGTTTTTCTGGCAGCGGTGCAGTTACTGGGAGCAAAGGCAGGATCTTAGAGACTTCTGGCAACAATGCAGCTTTGAGAGCTTCTTCATCAGCCAGTCGGTTTCCTATTGCCTTCTCTGACCATTCTGCCTGATGCCCCTTAATGTGGATTATCGCCACCTTTTTTGGTAAATTCACTGCCTCCAATAGGCGAGAGATTAAGTTCTCGTGAGCTAATGTCTTTCCTCTGCAGCTTAATAAACCTCTTTCTTCCCATAGTTTTCTAAATGCATGTATTACCCCATATGCATATTTAGAATCAGTAAAGATATTTACTGTCTTGTCCTGGTATAATTCACAGGCTCTCACAAGCCCGTACAGCTCTGCTGTCTGAGCTGACCAGGTGTGTGGTAACCTCCCCCCTTCCTTTAATTGCTTCCCATTCACGATAGAGTATCCTGTAAATCGTTTCCCTTCTACCACCTTGGAGGACCCATCAATGAACACATTCTCTCCCTCAGGCCAGGGAATATCCCGTAGATCTTCCCTAGCCCGTGTCTGGAGGTCTATAACCTGGATACAATCATGGATTTCTTCCTGGTCCCCCTTTTCTCCAGGGCCATTTAAATAAGAGGCTGGATTAAAAATTTCCCCACCTTTAAATTCTAAATCCTCCTGTTCCATTAAACAAGATTCATACTGTAATAATCGAGCACTCGTCATCCACTTAGAGGCTCTTTCAGTTAACAAAGCTTTAATCTGATGTGGGACTTTAACAATGAGATGCCCTCCCCTTGTCAGCTTTCGGGCCTCAGCCACCATCAGAGCTGTGGCTGCACAGTTCTGCAGACAATGGGGCCAGCCTCTGGCCACCGGGTCTAACAACTTAGAAAAACAGGCAACAAGCCTCCGTGTTTCCCCATGCTCTTGTACCAAAATTCCTTTAGCATGACCCTGTTTGACATCCACATATAGCTGAAATTCTTTTTCTGCGTCTGGAAGAGCCAAGACTGGGGCCTTAACCAATTTGTCTTTTAATTTCTTAAAGCTTTTCTCTCCTTCTGGTGTCCACACCACGACACCAGGACTGCCCCGAGCCAAAAAGCCACATAAAGGTCTGGCCACCACAGAAAAACCCTCGATCCACGCTCCACAGCACCCCACCAACCCCAAAAACCGCTGCAACTCCTTTTCAGTCTGGGGCAACGGCACCTGCAAAATCCCTTTTTTGCAAGAAAACCAAGCAGCTTTACAGTAGCCTCTTCAACCACCCCTTCCTGCTCCCCCGACAAGAGCAAATCATCTACACACTGCAACAACCCGACTCCCAAGGGTGGAGTAAACTCTCTTAATATTTTCTGCAAAGCTTGCCCAAACAGAACCGGCGACTCTGTATATCCCTGAGGGAACACCGTCCATGGCAATTGCTGTTCCATCATTTTCGCTCCTTTCTCTTGTTCCGACTCAAAAGCAAAACACCGCCCACCATCTTCTGTGATTGGACACCCCCAGAAAGCATCCTTCAAATCCAGTACAGAATAATACTGATGTGAAGAAGGGATTTGATTTAGGATTGTGTATGGATCTGGAACTGTGGGATGCCTTGGTTTGACAATCTCATTTATTATTCTTAAATCCTGCACCATTCTGTAGGTTCCATCTGGTTTCTTAACCGGCAGGATAGGAGTGTTATAGGGAGACATACACGGCTCTAAAAGACCTGCTTTTAGCAGGGACTCAATAACAGGCTGTAACCCCTTCTTTCCCTCCCTTGAAAGAGGGTATTGCTTTTTAGACACCACTTGTCCTGGTTGCTTCAAAGTAATTTGGAGAGGCTCTATGTCCAGTTTCCCATATTTCCCTGGAGCTGCCCATACTTCTGGATTTATTTTAGCATAAGCCTTTTCAGACATTTTACACAAAGATATCACAGTTTCGGACTCCATGTCACTTCTTACAATGCTAATTTGCATTCCCATTCTAGCCATCAAATCTCTTCCCAGTAAATTACAATCACAATTAGGAACAAACAAGAATTTATGCAGTTCAAATCTGTCCCCCACATCTATTAACAGCGGTTGAATAAAATGCACTCGCTCATCCTTCCCGCTTACTCTTTGAATAACCAAGGATCTTTTTGACAATTTCCCCCCCTTAGGTATAAAATTTAAGGTGGACCGAGAGGCCCCCCGTGTCTACCAGAAAACACACCTCCTCTCGATCCGGACCCACCTTAAAAGTTATCAAGGGCTCCTGAGTGGTGGGTCCTTGGTATAATAGGAGCCCCTGACACCCCTAACAATCCATTTCTATTATTCTCTGGACTTCCTCCTCCTGAGGGTCCAGTTGTTTTTGCGGACACTCGTTTTTCCAATGCCCTTCTGCCCTGCAGACAGCACACTGGTTCTTCCCCAGCCGCTGTTTGGGTCGGCTGTCCCCTGCCGAGGAGGGAATCCCTCTGCCCCTTCCTTGTGACCGACCCCATCCCCTCTGTCCCTGGGGACCCCTTGGACCCTGTGGTTTATTCCTCTGGGGCTGCAAAAACTCTGCCATCATCTTTGCTTTAGCTTCTGCCTTTTCCTCATCCCTTCTTACACATATCTGCTGCGGTTTTCTAACCAATTCCTTTAGAGGCTTATTTTGCCACTTTTATCTTTTTGTACCCCTTTCCTTATATCAGGCCAGGCCTTAGTAACAAATTGCACCTTAAGCAATGTGTTGAAGGCTGGCCCTTCAGGATCCATCCCCCCGTGCTTCCTCAAGGCATCCCTAATCCTCTCCAACCAATGAGAGGGGCTTTCCTGTTTCTCCTGTTCTAACGACAGAGCCTTAGCTATGTTGTTAGTTCTGGGAGCCGCAGACTTGATTGCCCTGATCAAATAAGCACGGCAATCACGGTGAGCCAGACTGGCCTGGTTATTTGGGTCCCACTGGGGGTCTGCCTGGGGGATGGCATCACCCACTGTAGGTGCATTGGGTCCAGCCCCCCCTGCTGCTTGTGGGTGTTCATCCTCCCACAGCTGCCGAGCTTTCTGCAAAATCATTCGTTTCTCTGATGACCCAAACAAAATTCCCAAAAGAAAATCCCAATCCTTCCATGTATAATCCGCATTTCCCAAATATTCCTCTATCTTTTCCCCCACCCCTATGGGATCATCCAAATATGGGGGTAATTCTTTTTTCAACCCTCTTATATCCTGTGTAGTGAGTGGTACAATTACAAACCCAAATCCTCCCCCTTGACCCCCCAAAGGAACTTGACAGAGTGGCATCTGATGTACCCCTGTCTCTTGGGGGGCTTCTGATGCCCTAAACTGAGTTCCTCTTCTAGTTCTGGGGGGTGATACAACATGCTGCTCCCCTCCCCCTACACCATTATCCTTCTCAGGTGGGGCTGTAGGAATAACATTTTCCTGATCCCCTTGCTCTGAAAGTTGAGGATACAGACGACCTGCAGCTGGCAACACTGGAGGACAAGACGGGGGAAGGTGCTGAAAAACATCCCAATCCTCACCACTTTCCTCTTCCTCCTCTTTTTCCTCTTCTCCTTTTTTTCTTAACACATAAATTTCTCTTGTTTCTTGTCTGACCCATATTAATCCACATTCCCTTTCAATCCATCCTTTCCAATTCTCCTCTAGATACGTCCACAAAATTCTACACAAACGAATTTTATCTGTTCCATAAGGTGGCCATATAAGTCCCCTTGCCAACTTATACTCTGGCCACACAAAATAACAATATTTTACCATAATTTCCATAGTTACTTCTGGGTGAATATACAATCTGTCCCAAGACCTCAGCATTCACCCCAAGGGACTCTCCGGGGGTATTATGGGATCGTCATCCCATTTGCCGGGGCCCCTTCGCTCTGGATGCCCCGTTTTACCTGTGCTACCCTCCATGGGTGCCCTCTCAGGTTTACCTGTGCTACCCTCCATGGGTGCCCTCCCAGGTTTGCTCCCCGAAGATCCCATTTTACTCACCGGTGAGATTTTCAGTGATCCTTCCCTGCGGACTCTTCACGGACCCCCCTGGTCCGCCACTCGTCTGTCTCCTGGACAGTCTCGGGAACCCAATGGATCGCCCGGTGCCGGCCGGCACCAAGGGGAGCTGATCACCCAAACTGGGTGAGGCGCCTTCAGCTCCACTCACTGCCCGCCGCCCTGGACGGTGGAAAGATCCCGGACGAGCCCCCAAATTGTCAGGAAAATTAACCCACAAACACCAGAGGTTTATGTCCAAAAAGGAGACAGAGGAGTCCTTTTTGCTTTATTCGAATAAAGGGAGAGGCCATGGGACATTCCCCTGGGATCTCTCCAAAGGACGCAGCCTCCTTTTTATCCTATTTTCCCGGCCGCATTTCCCTCTCTCTTTCCCCATTGGCTTAGGTACTTGAGAGGCACAGACTTCCCGGAACGCCTGATACCTGAAATTCGCCTCTAATGTATAACCCTCCCTTTTAATTTTTAATTCTTATAGAATTCATAGTTTTCCCCCCGTTGCTTCTTTCATCTTTCGATATCCAATTTCATTTATCAGCAGCCCTACAGTTTGTTTGTAAAGGCAAATATCTCTTTCCATTCATCAATCAGTGGAATCCATCCCATTGTTTCTTTTATCTCTCAGTGCTAGCCTTATCTACAGGCTGATCCACAACTCATTTGTAAAGACAAATTCAACATTCCTCTCAACTATAACACACAAACTGTGTCCCTGGAATTCACAAAGCACATGGGAGGAATGCACAGATCCACTCACAGCCCGTGAGAAAAGGTGCCCATGCTGGAGTGAGTGGATGTTAAAAAACTCTCATCTAGTGGGAAATTCAAACAAAGAGAGAAGATAAAGAGGCCCCTTGTTTCCAAACTAGAACAGCTCATCCTCAAAACACTTCACCCCATGAACTAATGGCCCATGCACAACAGTTGTGGGAATTCTGTTTGCCTGTGGGAGGGACTCATGTTGCAATAGGTCGGGCAGGACTGCTACTCCTAAAAAATAAAACCACACTGGAAAAGTCCACAGAGAACTGTCTCCATTGGGAAAGACCCCACAGCACAGCAAAAAACTCCCTAAGCAAACTGAAAAAAGATTTTTACAAGTGACAAACTGACTAGAGATCATGTTTTGTCTCCCTGTGCTGTTGGTGGACAAGAGGGAGGGACTGGGATAAAAGGTGTTCTAAAGGTTTAATTCTCATTACCTGCTTTCAAATCTATTTATAATACATTTTCTTCATATTGTTTAAGTTCGAACTTGTTTTACCCCTAAAGTGTTTTTCTCCTAATCCTTACCTCAATTCATGAACCCTTCAATTTTTCTTTCCCCTCCTCTACTCAACTACAGAGGAGGAAAATGAGTGAATGGTTTTTTTGTGCGTGCCTGAAGCTTAGCCAGTATCAAACCACTACACAAGAACATCAGCCCCTCCACTGAATTATTTAACATTGGAAAGTACTCCTTACCAGTGCTCTTTGTGATGATAACTGCTTTTGCTGATTAATTTTATATACTCTTAATTCTGCATCTTTTTCTTCAACCATTTTATCATATTCGTTCTGTGTTAAAAAAACCAAACCAACAACAAACTCAAAACATGTGATTTGTAACATGGAAATGTTACAATTATAGATCTATCCAGTCTTAAAACATCATTTTTTCAAACAGGCTCCTCAGAAGATTCAGAAAGCACCATGAACAAACACTGATGCTTCTGCAGAAACTGCAGAAATCAAATGCTCAATGCAGTATTATTTTGTGGACTGGCAGAGAGTGCTTTATTTCTATGCAATATGTGTTCAGCAGCTAAGAGCCAGCCATGCTATTTTTATTAATGGGATCTGCTAAAGATACTGCAAAAGAGAGTAATAGAAAGGTAAACTAAAATGTATCAAGATAAACTGCTGACAGGCACTAAGTAATTTCCCCAGAGAAGGAGGCCAAACTGATACTGAAAAATACTGCATTCAGAGGGTATTAAAGGAAGCCTAACTTTAAAACAAAAAATTAAATCCTAGAAGTTTAGAGAAATGAAATTTATCTGCCCATAGGCATGTTTCCAAAATCTTCAAATGAATTTGATTTTAGGTGATGAAAAGTCAAGCATGTGTTCAGCTTCCTTTTCCCAGACTCAGGCCTCTTTGTGGGTTTGAAGGGTTATTAACACATTACAAATGCCAGCAATCAGTAAAATCTCTTACCTTGTGCTTTTCCATAAGTGCCACCATTTCAGTTATCTTGTGCTGACAGTGGATATCAGTTTCTCTCTGTATCACTGCTGCTTCCTCATAAAGCAACCTCAGCTTTTCTACCTGGGAGCAGTAAATTGCATTTCATTCACAAACATAACAATATATATTTTAAAAATATTACTTTAATTTCTTTTTCTCTCTATGGGTGCAATGTAGTCCCACTTGGACTTTATTTGTTTTTAAGATCCTTTTCAAATCTGACATCTTTTATGCAGATTGTTAAAATGGGCAAGATTAAAGGTACAAGTTCACTTTGAACCCAAAGGCCATTTCAAGCACTCTGCCCTAACATTTCTTAGCATTACCATCAAAAAATGTGTGGGCAAAAAAATACTAATATGGGAGAAGTTATAATCTCATTTAGCTATGCTGACTTTACACCAAGGGTAGAATTTCTTTGAACTATATCTTGAAAGAAAGAACTTTTAACTGGGTTCTTATTTTCAAAGACATATTCAAATATTTCAACTTAAGCACCTGATGTACTAAAGCTTTGCTCACAGGCATACACAAGAAGTTCCATTTCTGTGGATAAGACTGAAATGTAAGAGCTCTGGCCAATAAAGCTTCATAAAAACATTTTAAATAAAAAAAAATTAATTGCAGTAAAAATTAACACCTCTCACCTGTTCGTTAAGTTTCTTTTCATTCACTTTTCTTGTTTCTATCTCTTTTTGATAGATGTCAACTGCTTCCTTATGTTGCTTGTTCATATTTTCCATCTCTAACTGCAATTTATTCACCTTTTGAGAATGCAGAATTGCTGCTGTTATTTGTTTAGGAATTAATATGTTAATTATTTTTTTTAACCTCTTATTTTTGAGCAGAAGCACACTGTTACTTCTCAGGCATATGATTAAAGTGCTTCCTATTTAAATGTTCAGCTTTTTTTTTATAAAGAACTGAACTTTGTCCTGAGGTGAGTTAGAAAATACTCAAAGAAACAATGGCAACAGCACAATGGGAAAGACTACCCTAAATGCTGTGAATTCCTTGGAAAAAAACAAATACAGATGGAGATTTTATTCTCTCTCTTGTAATTCTATGTAAGATTTTCGCAGGTTTTATGGGACATTTTCCTCCCAGCTGTGCATTTGGATTACAGTTTTTCCTTTTAAGTTTCTCATATGAATATCCTCCCAAAAGTCCACTTCTTTCCCTAAGTGCAGTACCCAAAGCTGGACACAATGTTCCCATCAGAGGGATTTACAGTGCAGAACACATTTAAAGAACAGCCTGAAGTGAGTAATGTATGTAAGTCTTTTAAATGCTTTTCTGTCACAATGGGGTTACTGTTCAGTCCACTACCAATAAAAGGAAAAAAAAGAAAGGGACTGATTGGAAACATAATTAATTGTGATGTGAAGTCCATCTCTTTTAAATGTCCAATAGTCACTGCCCAATGACTAAAAATGGAAGCATCTTCTAAAAACTATGAGCTCATTCCTGCAAAATCTGTATCCTAAATCCATAAACCAGCTCACAATGTATTTAACAAGTACTGTCATTAGTTACACTGGGACTTAAAAACACTCACTTCATCTTCTGTGTGATGTCATTTAAACCTACCTCCCCTTCATGAATACTGGTTTTCTTGATTTCTGCAGTAATTTTCTTTCTCAGCACCTGATTCTGTTGAAATAAAAAAAACCAAGCACTGTACTTTAATAAGTTAACAGAATTATGTAATGGTTTAACTGTGTCGAGAATGTCAGAATCTTCAAAATTCCAGCTTTCATCAAGTTCCTGTTATTGAATGGAGTTCATTCCAGAACTCTCTCTTGTGCAGTTCAGGTTCCAGAACAATTCTCCAAACAAAAGAATGCTCAGATAATTACTGTGAAAATCCTGTTTCTTCATGACCTTAAGAAAGGCTCCCCCTGAACAACAACAGGGAATAACAAATGAGGGGCAGAATGGGAATTAAAACTAAGATGCTGCTGACAGAAGGTGTGAAGATGTCATAACCAAAAATACAAGTTATATATATTTCACAGTGAAGTTTCTACAATTTGTGCTAGTGCAGAATTCTTTTCTAGAAGTGGTAACTGCGATAGGTCCTTATTACAAGTACATAAATAATACTATATATTAAATGAAAAAAGTGTAATTTGTTAAAGATATTATTTTTGTAATTGCTTTTTTCAAATTAAGGCTAATTTAACAGATCAAGTGATTTCAAAGACGACTCCTTAATTTGATCAGTTAGGATAAGAAAGGAACATTTTTAAATTACATAGGTGTATCTAAAGATATCACAGTAGATGAAAAATGCTGAAAAGTCACCCCAAAATACCATGTGTTGATGTATTTGTGACTCTCAAAATCTCTACACACCTCCTGCTGCAACTCTTCAAAGCATTTGGCTTTATTTTCCATCTGTTTCTTTAAATTATTAATCTGAAAGAGATATTTCAAACATTAATTATTTAAGTCCTAAACATTACGCCCTGTGTTAGCAATTTCTGTCAACATTCCCAAACATGCACTTGCACCAGTCTGGTTTATTCTGATGGGACTGAAACACAAGCTGATATCTTAGAATGACTGGAGTTTGAGCCATAAAGTACTACAAGATGTTAATTAATTTAATTAATAGCAGTGAACCAGTTCCTTAGTGGTTATAGAGTTAAGAAAGAAGAAGGAAAAAACCTCCAGTATCTTCACAATTTCAAAAATACTTTGTATGAAGTTCCCTACAATCTATGAAAAAATGAATTTTCCCAATTATTTTCTAGACTCTTCAACTGCTTTTCCTTTCTTGAAATTTCATTTTCAATACTCTTAATCTGAAATTAGAATTGTAAATCTTTGACTTTTACAATGAAATTCTGAAATCTGTTTTAATGCTAAAAACCCCAGGTTGCTTTGAAACTACAGAAAGTAAAAATATTTGAATCTATTTAAGCTAGAACTCACATTACATATAAAAACTAATCTAGAGCCCATCCATCACCCAGTGGATATATGAAAAAAATAAAGAAAAACAGGTTCCCTGTTTGCCTGACATCAAACAAATCTTTAATATTCAATTTCCCAGCAAGGAATAAACATCCCTGTGACTGTGCTTGTCTTTCAAAATACCAGGGCTCAGCATGTGGACACACAATGTCACAGCTGGCAGCAGCTGTGACAGGAGAAAGCCCCTGGCAGAGACCACATCCCCCAGGCAGAGCTTTGCACAAAAAATCCCAACAAACGTTTTACATTTCAATTCTGTCCTGCAGGTTATGTAACATATTTCCATACGTACGTTTTCTTCTTTTTCATCCAGTTTACTTTGAATCTCTTCACCCGTCTTTGCCATTTTCTCCTTCAGAGACTCCAATTCATTTCTAAGGGCCAAATTAACAAGCATTAGTAAATATTTACTTCTTACCTTCAACTTCCTTTCAGTACTAATAAACTCATATTTTATTTTCTACAAAGAGCTGCTGATGTTGATGGGAATTTCATAAGCTGCTCAATGAAAATGTTCTTAAAATGAAGCAACATGCCTAGTAAGTCAAGATGTGAACTGTCCATACTTTTTATTTTAAGTAGGAGAAGATGTTCCAGCTAACCTAAGGAAAAGACATCCTAACCTGGACTATTGTAATGCAGCTCTGAAACATGGGAGGCTGCCTGTCTATTGAACTGATGGTACAGAGATTTCTGCAGAGTAACACTCAGCCAGTTTTGCCTTGTCACATTTCATCCATAACCTTGAACTTCCATTTTCATTTCCTTCACACCTAACATGTCTAATGCACAACAGGACAGCTCTTTCTATGTAAAACAAAATGATGGCAGACATTGTTCCTGTAGCAACAGGTATTTCTTATCTGATAGAATTTGTACTTGCCAACAGCAATATTGAGTAGTTTTTGTTTAGCTGTATTATCTAGAAAAATATTAATCAAAAAAATCCCAGAAAGCAACATATGAACACAACTATCTATCTGAATCTACTTCCTTTAACAATATCAAATATTAATATTTGTTTTTACTTGCCTTAGCTGGCCATTTGCCTCTTCTAGGTTTACAACTAACTGCTTTGTATTTTCTTCCTTTTTCTCACTCTCCTAAATAAAGACCAATGTCAGCAAAGAAATAAAATTCAAAGCGACTTCTTAAAAAATTCAAAGACATCCAAAGCATCTGACCTGCTTTATTCACAAGTGTAAATACACTTCTTGCCCAATTCAAGCACAAAAAACAGTTTAGGTACTCTACAGAACCATGTCATGTTGCAGTTTATCATCTGATTTGTAAAACTGAGCACTGTCCTTTAAAAAAATCTGGAATTTTACAACTTGCCTCTTGTTTTTCTTGCAGTTTCTTGAGTTCTGCAGCCACATCATTTCTCTCCTGTGCTATTTGTTCTTTCTCTAATGAAAGCTTATTGAGACACACTGTCAGTTGTTCATTCTTTAACCTAATTTAAAACAAATGGCCAAGAGGAATAAGAACATGCATTTTGAAATCTCCTTTGAATTTAAATATACCCATTATCAAGTGTTACTCCGTGCTGAAAAAAGTCCAGGCCTTTATCTACCAATACAGGATTTGCAGCAGTCACAGTGATATAAAAAGGAGATAGAAGAAGTAAAGAAAATCAGAGTCAACTTTTATATAAATATAATGGTCCGTGAAGATGATGTAGTTCAAAGCAGGATTAACAAGGAATTCAGAAACTTTCTCTTCTTGTTAACAAAGTCAGAGATATGGAACAACTACATATTCCATAGAATAATACAAATAGAGAAAATGTAATTTACAACTGTAAGTATATAATTTATGTTATATTGTGTGATTCAAAACTTCCACTAGAAAACAATCACAGCTCATTTCACTGTGGATTAACGTAACTTCTATATAACACCAAAAAGAATTAAATACTATATTTCAAAATGGTCATACATCTCTTGTTGAAGATCTGTTTTCAGAGCCAAAAGCTGGTTTAAATGATCTTGCTCCTTTTCAGCTGTACTAGTCAGCTGTGCTTTCAAACCATGCATTTCTTTCTGCAGAAGGAAAAGGAAGAGTTTTGAGCACACATGTGTCAACTACAACTCATGGTGGTTGTCAGACACGAGCTAACAGCACAAGGCTTTCAGAAGAACCAAACAACATCCACACCATGGGTTATCCAGACTGTACCTTTACATATCTCTGCTGGGATATGAAGTGGTGTGAGATGAGAGCTCTGACACCAGTGCTGTACCTGGCCCCTGCTGTGAGTTTCATTACCCAGTCTGCAAAACTATTAAATTAGAGTCCTTGGACATAACTTTAAATAAAGATAATTGCTTCAGACTTTACAAGCTTTTGCATTCATCTAAATAAAAAAAAGACTAAAGAAACATCAGAGAATTCCAGTTCTATAGGATAGAGCAGAAAGGCAATCAACAGGGCTGTGCCTCCATCCTCAGTACAGGCACTGTAGGAGTGCAAGGGGCAGCAGCCAGGCCCCTGTGCACAGGAGGACAGAGATCTCCTGCTGTCACTGCTGTGAGCAGAGCAGCTCAGGGTGGGACACTGCTCTGTGTGCTACTTCCATGAACTTGTGTTCAAGTTAGGATGTGTAACTTGACTATTTATAAAAACATGTTTTATTATTGTCCTATTTCAGACCTCTCTGATGTCTCTCTCCAAATTTTTCTCTCTCTGCAATTTTTTTACAGCAGCCTCAAGATCCTTCTTCAGCAAGAATCCTCCAATTTGCCCATTTTAGAAAATTAGTGAAACTCAGTTCAGAACACTCAATGCACAGATTGTAACAACAAGCAGAGGTAGTGAAATGCACACCTGATTTCACACTACCTTAACTTTAGTTGACATGGTTTCTTGTTAGACTTGTAAATATAAAATCATCATGAAAATAAACCTCTGTTAATAGTGTAATTCATATAGCTTAGACTCCTGTGACAGAAAATGGGCCTGTGCCACAGTACAGCAGGGTGCACAGAGGCCAGAGCTAATTACCTTCCTGTAAGTAAGAAAAAAATGGGAAAACTTTCTATCCAGAGGGATATAAAGGCATTTGAATGGGCATGAATGAAGAAGGAAATAACCAAAAACCTGACAAGGAAAACCAAAACAGGGGAGACAAGAAAAACCAAAAACATAGGAGACAAGAAAAACAGTGGTAATAAACAAGATCTTCAAAGAAAACACTGAAATTGTGGATGAGAAAGTTTAGTAGAAATGTTAAGGTAGACTAGACTGTATTTATTTATGGCATTTAAGGCACTTACAAAGCAAGAGGAATTTCATATGAAAGGCAAATGCCATGAGATTAATAAAATGAACATTTACCAGAGTTTCTGACAGCTCTTCAAGTTGCACTTCTTTGTCACATTTTAACTTAGTCATCTCTTCTACAGCACATGTAATGCAAAATTAATGGAACAGAAATAATTTTTCATACTTAGCAGGCAGTATAAAACACTTATCCTTTTGCAATAGCCAGTTCTCAAAACTTACTGGATTAAGTTCAGAAACTGTAAAGCTCATTTATGACTCAATCTAAATGTAGACTTTGAAAAATGATTAAGAAATACATGAGCAAATCTATATCTGAACAGAAACGAATTATTTATCTTAAATAAAATTCAGAGCCTATTATGTTTTCCACAATTATGGCTTCAAATAAACCATGAACTGTAAGACCAGAGTATTCTCCAAGTATTCATGCATTTGCATTGTTCCAGAAAAAAAAAAAATCTGAACTGCTGAAAGTTCAGATCACATGGATATGCTGAAAAAGGAAACCAGTTATTACTAACTTCCACATGTTTTCTATGTGCATATTCACAATACTGGTATTTTTTGCAAGTACTCCACACCAAGGTCGTGTTTGGTGTGGAATTCTCACAGGTCTCATCCTGCCTTGCTCTAGACAAGCATTAGCAGTTCACTTTGGAACATTTCTCTTTAGATGCCCTCAATCTATACAGGGACATCCAATTCTATTTCTCATCTGTCAGATGAGATCCAGCCCCATGTGCTGCACAGCAGGAAACAGTGCTGAAGGCTGAACTCTTACTCTGGGGGCTGAGGAGCACATCCCCAGAAACCACACGATATCAAAGCAGGATTTAAAGATAAGCCCGGCCACATCCAGCATGGGGAGGGTCTGCAGAAACCTTAATGGGAGAGTTTTATCTCTGCTACAAGCTACAGAAATCCTGTCTGCTACTCCTGGCACCTGCAGTGCTACTGGTCTTAGCTGGAAACCAAAATTGCTTCCATGAGAATTCCTGCATGGATGGCCTTGCCATTGGAGCTCTGCACAGCACTGCCCTTTGGCTGTGCAAGGATCAATGACCACCAAAGAAAGGGGAGTCAGGTGAGTCCAAATAAATGCAGGCATTCCTGACAGGTATAGGTAACATCATTCCTCCAAGTACTACAGACAGTCCATTTCCAGAAAGCAGCAGAAAACATTTTTATTACTGCCTAGCTCATTTTCTGCCTTTCTACAAGCCTTACCCAGTTCAGCAGACTTCTTTTGGAGCTCCAAGGTAACCAGCTTTGATTCGTCTTCATATTTCTTTGATCTAAGAAAATGATAATTTAAAACCTCCAAATGTACAGTACAAAGCACTGCATTTGAAACTTGAAGGACAACAGGACAGTGTCTTACCACAAGCACTTGAAGAACATTTACCTTTCAACAGGCAGACAATATATCAGCTGCAACACATACCAAATTTCACTTTTACAACTTCAGAACAGCAGACATTCAAGTCAACAAATATATACTTACAGAAATTTGTATTTCTTGAAGACAGAATTATGGAAGTTGGAGGGGGAAAAATTTTACTTTTTATAGACCAGTATCAACCAGCACAAATATTAAAAAATTACATTAAATTCCCTGCATTTAGACCACTGTATCAAAAAACCTCCAAATTTCAGCTTCATTTCCAGTTGCTCTTGATTTTGTCATAGACTGCAACCTGTAAGATGCCTCTGAATGAAAACTCTTTAATTTACCTATTTTGCTCCTTTTGCAGCAAGCTTTTCAAATTGGCAGTAGAAATCTCAAACTCCTCTGTCACAGCTGCAAGCAAAGCCTTCACTTTTTTACATTCTTCCTCCTGTGCTTCCTTTTCTCTGGTGACCTCAATTAATGTTTTCACTGTAGTTTGCAATTCAGCTTCTAAGTTCTTCTGAGTAGCCTTCAAAACATGATCTAATTTCTAACCATGTTTTGCAACAAACAGCTACAGTTGTTTCATATCTAAAGTATCCATAATTATTTATGCAAATACTCATCCAGTTTATTTAAACTGTAAAACTGTAAGCAAGGTGTACCTCTGCCTTTTGCAATGAAATGTCAGCCTCTCCCAGCTTTGCCCTCAAATGTTCTTGACTGACCTGGGATTCCTTTAACATTTCTTCTCCATGTACTAAGCAAAAAGATGTATGTTTATATTTTTCAAAATATATTTTTAAAAATAGGATATTTACTAAAAAAATGCTGTTAGAAATTCGAAAATACATACATTTATAGAATTTAACAAAGGCCAATGGTACTGACATCATATACTATAAAAACTTTGAATATAGATGGCTTAAAAATATTGAAAATCAAGGTCTCAGTGGCACCTGCCTGACTGTAAATTTGTAAAACTGAAGCAATGTGTTTTCCCCTTGCAATTTTCAAAACTTCTCACTGCTTGACTCACCCTAAAAATTACCCTGCCAGTTCTCATCCCACATAAGCAGCTTCTGTTTCAAAGATAAGCCCCAAAATTCTGCTGCCAACCAGCAACAGAACAACTATCACAACCCTGTTTCCTATGCTTCTAAAAACAATTACATTTAAACACAGCAGACACAACTCTTACATTTTGCTTCTAGCAAGTCAGCAATCTTATTTTGTGATATCTGCAGCTGAGCCTGGATGTCTTTTATTACACCATCTTTTTCATCTCTCTGTATGGTAAGAGCTGAAATCTAGCAAAATTAAAGAAATATCATCATGAAGTGTGGGAAAGGGACAGAGACTCATTTCCATTTGTATCCCAGGTATGATAAGCTGCTGTCATTCAAGTTACATAAGGTTGTTGATCTTAGCCAAATATTGATCAAGTCACATTACTCCAAATGAAAAAGTCCTCCAGTTCAAAATCAAACTGTGAATTCCACTAGACTAAAGGTCTGAAACATCACTAAACTTAGCAGAACCTGACTTAAATGCAGCTTCAGCTATTATTTTGTCTTTTCTACTAATACCCAGAAAGACTTCTTGGCTCTTGCATTGCCCTTTTAGTCACAAATAAAGCTGTTACCACATATTCAATGGTAAAACTGAGCAAACCTGCTTCTCTTCTGACTCACTTGCAGTTTGCATTCTTTTTCAAACTTGTCCACTTTTTCTTCTTCTTCTTTCACTTTTGAGATACAGTAATAGCCACAGTTAATATTCTAGCTGAAATATACTCCAAGTTCAATACAACTTCCAGTTTAACATTGCTTGCAATTGTACAGCTGTACATTTTGTTTCCCAAGAGTAACTGCTGAGGCAATATTTGATTTTATAATCAAAGTATCTTTTTTTGCCAGCTTTCCACAGAATTAGTCCATTACTCCATGTTTGTTATAAGAAACTAACAGAAAAGAGCATGTGAAAATGAAACAGGAGCACAAACAGGAACACAGCAGCCTGTACATATAGAGACAGCATTTACCTGAATTTTGTGTAGCTATACACTAATGCATTACCATTTAAGTAAACCAACTCCAGGAAATAAATATTAATCTCTAGGCTGTACTTCACACACAAAACTTGAACTTTGAGTGACTATTTGAAAAATAAAGTTCCAAATTTGGCCCAGAGGAACAACAGCAGAAGGGGCCAGGCAGTGAATACAGGCAGCAGGAATAAAAGAGGGTCCCAGTGTCTCAGTGTGACCTGCTCACCATTCACATCTGTCTGCCCTGACACTGCACATTTTTTATGTGTAATAAATGCTATGAAATACAAAATTGTTGAGCCAGCAGCATGAACACAACAAACAGAATTCTCACGTTTGAAACTCATTTCCAATCTGTCCTGCTCTGCTTGCACACGAAGCTCTTCAAATGCCACTGTCATTCTCTAAAAACAAAATTTCATATTTGAAGCTCAATATTGGAAACCCTGGAAGTTCCCAAGGGGCTGCTGCCAACCCCAACCATTCTGAGAAATCACCAGGTAAGTGAAACAGAGTCCAAAAAGAAGACAGAAGTTCTGGCAGTCACCCAGCACTAAGCACATATCACACCCATCACATGGATCCACATCCCACATATCACACCCATCCCATGGATCCACATCCCACATATCACACCCATCACATGGATCTACATCCCACATATCACACCCATCACATGGATCCACATCCCACATATCACACACATCACATGGATCCACATCCCACATATCACACCCATCACATGGATCCACATCCCACATATCACACCCATCACATGGATCCACATCCCACATATCACACCCATCACATGGATCCACATCCCACGTATCACACACATCACATGGATCTACATCCCATACATCACACACATCACATGGATCCACATCCCACATATCACAGAGATCACATGGATCTACATCCCACATATCACACCCATCACATGGATCCACATCCCACATATCACAGAGATCACATGGATCTACATCCCACATATCACACACATCACATGGATCCACATCCCACATATCACACACATCACATGGATCCACATCCCACATATCACACCCATCACATGGATCCACATCCCACATATCACACACATCACATGGATCCACATCCCACATATCACACACATCACATGGATCCACATCCCACATATCACACCCATCACATGGATCCACATCCCACATATCACACACATCACATGGATCCACATCCCACATATCACAGAGATCACATGGATCTACATCCCTCATGCTGCTGCACTTTCTCCATTGAATGTGCTTTATGTAATACAAAAATAATTCTTGAAGAGGGACTGAAAACCTGACTTCCTGCATCACACATGACATGATATGGACACAGAAAGTATCCCAACATAAACATGTAATCAGCTCAGCATGTCCACACTCACATTCCTTTTAGCCAGCTTATGTCACTTACTTCCATGTTGCCATGAAGCTCCTCATACAATTGTCTTGTTTCTTCTCTTTCCTGTTCATCTATCAAAGCAAGAATTTTTTTAATTTCTTCTTTTGAAATTTTTTCTTTTGAAAAAGAATGCCAGCTGTCCAAGTCATTTTCCTTCATCAGCATAATGAATTTAAAAAGGAATTATCAGCTCATTTCTTATTAAATGAGGCATTATGAAATACAGTGCCAAAAGCCATACAATCTAGGGAAAATGTGTATTTCATTGAAATATTAAGCAAGCTCAGCTTTTAAATTTCCTTCCCAATATATATTTTTGACAAGTGTAATTTTGGATCAATTTATGTAACCATATTAATTCTTATAGTATTAATGTTGAATAATCATGTATCAAAGCCGTTAGTATTTGATAAACTGTAATGGAGGGTTTAGCACTGAATTTCTTCTTATCAGCAGATACCTATGACCACAGAACTGTCATTATAAAATTACAAAAACACTCCATGTCCATATTTTCCTTCTTTCCTTTTACTCTTTTAATTGATACTATTTTTCCCCATGAAAACAATTATAGAAGAGAATAGTAAGAAACAGAGCTATCAAAAAAGAACAGTACATCTATACACAAGTGTTTCTAGAATTAAGGCTAAAAAGAAATAGACACTTCTTAAATATCCAGGATCAAGTTAGTAAAATTTTAATGATTACAATAACAATTCTACATTGCATATAAAGCAGAATTGCCAATCGAGAACATGTTTCAAAGACCTCAAGAATTTCAACTTTATTAAGTTATCCAACTGTCTTGACTTGTTGAGTTACACAAGAAGAATTCTAGTTACTCATTATACCTTTGGGTTAAGATCTTTTTTCCCCACTAATGTGTAACTGCTGCAAACAGGAAATGCCAGCTCTGGAAATTTCTTAAAGTGTGCTGGGAATTTAGAGTAGATTCCACTGCCTCAAAACAGGCTTGAAGTGCCACTTCATATCTCTCAGTATCTTCACAGTCCCTGGATGGGACTGAAAACCCTCAGAGGGCTGAGCAGACTCGAGGGGAGCTGCACTGCTCTGCAGTGGCTGTCACTGCTCAGCAGGGTCTGGCACTGCCTCAAACCTGGCTCAGTGTTCAGGCACCCAAACAGCTCCCAGGCTTGGAAACTTTCAGCAAACGATTTGACTGGCTCCAAAAATCCTCTGGATTTAGCATTACAAACCTGATGTGTGTTAGTCCTGTGGCTTCACTCCTAGTTTTGTGAGCCACTTAAATGTCACTCCTCATTTTAAGTCACATCCAGCCAATCTCAGCTGGAGAACACATCTGGAACAGCATGAGAACTTTTTTGTGAATTTAGAGCAAGCTAGAAGTACTCTCATACATCTTATTTACTCTCATAAATCCAAAATAAAAAAGTATTTACATTTGCTGGTCTTTTCTGTGAAGAGAGTGCAGGTTTCCTTGAGCAGAGTACACAGATGCATCGAAGCAGTGGCTCTAAAGGAGGGAAAAATACCATGTTTTCATAGGAGTGCACAGTATTTTATACTAAGTATAAATATATATATATTTAATGGACAAATTTTATACCAAGTACCTAAGGAGTAACAATGTACATGACCTTCACAATTTAACTGCTATATCAAACTGCCCATATGAAAACTGATTATTTTCACCAGAAAAACATCTATTTGGTTACATTACTCACTCTTTCTGGAGATCTTCTTTTTCCCATATTTCATCTTCCAGTTTCAAATGGAGTTTATCATTTTTTAACTAATTTCATAGGGAATAAATGCAAAAAGACACTGTTATTGAAAAATACATTAGAAATACACTTTGACTTCTCAAATCCCACATGAAAATGTAATTTTGGGTATCAGCAGACAGAAGTCTATTTAACTGGTATTGCATGCTGAGTCATCTTTTGCATGAAAGGCAGAATAATTAATGAGCAATGACTTACCAGCAACTGAGACACTTACAGGTAAATTCTTCATGCACACACTCATACAGGACACGTGCACACACCTGCTCAAAACAATCATTTGCTCAAGACACAAACCAAACTGCAACATTCTGTAATATTTAATTGGATCAATAATATTGTCATACTAAATCAGGAAGCACTTAACTTCATCTATTCAATGTATATTGTACAATACTGGCCTGCAGTTCTTGAATGGTTTTATTCTGTGCTTCAATAATCTCTCTACTTTCTTGGAGTTTTCTTTCTTTCTGGTTTAGTTCTGATTCCATAGTCAGCTTCCACTGCTTGATCTTCTCAGCCTCATTGTAGAGTTTTGAGAACAAGTCATTCCTTGTTTCTGTATTCTATTAAAACAGGTTCCACAATTTAATCTCAAATACTATCTAATTAATACTGTTGTAGATAAAATATTTTATCTCTTAGAAACATCACAAGAGTAATATTTTTCCACAGATGGTGATATAAACTTATATATGATCAGGAATCAAAGTTTAAATCTTTGTGCATCCACTATGTAGGTATCAAAAGGCATTACAGACCACACAGGAGACACAAATACAACGAAAATCTTTAAATCTTACAGATTAAATTAAATTAAAACTCACAGACTTCATAGGCACTTCAAATAAAGAAAAAACAACAACAGCAACAACCAACATTGCAATCACTCAAATTGTTAAGGATTTGTCTCCAGGCATGTTCACTAAATCACAAATATCTCCTCTAAGTGATTCAGCTTTAAGCAGGAGACAGAAAACACGATTCCCTTTTGACTACTTCCTTCAGCCCTGAAATATCTACTCAATAATGCTTTAAGCACTGTTTGGGAACAAATTTCAAAGATCCCAAGAAATTAGATATGCAGAGTTGATACTTAGCTGACCTCTTCATCTACTTCAGAGCAAAGCTTGACTTGCTGGGAAATTACATCTGAAACATGAAGAGATTTTGATCAATGTATTTCTAAAAAATACTAACAGTGAAACTGTATTTAACAGTGTTATCAGATGTGAAACTCTAAGACTACTCAAAAAAAATTAGAACTCGACAATATAAAAAAATTTAAAGAATGTGCATGGCCAATATTTTAGTCTTACCTGAATCAGTGATTTTGCCAGGGTTTGACACATCGAATGGCAATTTAAAATCATCCTCCAAGCATTTGTTAAAACCCTGCACAAATTTAAAAATTTGTTCATTGTGGGTAGATTTGTAAAAAAGGATTATAAAATCCTGAAAAAAAACCCCAAAAATCCTACAGATGATGTGAAAATAGAATTTTTCATTAATAAATCAGCTGCCTATACAATTTCAAAGCCCAAGGTTTTGGTGAAGGCTTTGGAACTTGCTTGCTTCTTATTTCACAGTGGTTTATCAAACTTGGTTTTTTTCAGTTTTCTTTATTATTATTTTTGACTGTGGCCAAAGGGGAAGTTTTCAATGCAGGGAACTCAGCAGCTCCTGCCTGTCTGTGCACTGGTGCATGGTAAAGGACTCAAGAAGCCAAATTACTTTTTTCAAGACCAGTACCTGATATTTCTTTTTTGCTTTACTTCCAAGGGCACTTCTAAACCATATCTGATTGTTTCAGCATGAAAATACCCTTTTACAAGGTTTTTAAGTCATAGAAGTTCATCCTGTAAACAGCATAACTCATCTGCTGTCAGAATATTCTGTTTGAATCCCAACATATTTCATAAGGAGCTTCAACATGAAAAAACAACTTGTTGAATTCCCATAACTCAGAGTGGGGACGGAACATTTTCACTGCACACCTGATCTGGTGAGAGCAAAACATCAACGGCAGTGGGAGCATCTGAGGGGGTCACTGCTCGCTCTGGGTGCTGAATGAGCCACCCCAAACACGGATTTATCATCACTGAGCTACAGTTACAACACACAGCACAGGCTGACAAGAGGAGTCCCTTCAGCTGTGTTATAAGCACATATTACATTATTGGCTTTTTGCAAACATTAAAATGAATACTGTATGTATGATGTTGGAAAATGTTGCTGTATGAATATAGTTTCTTTTAGTTCTGCTATTAACAAGACTTAAAAATAGCAGTGTGATATATATTTTTTTAGACTATAACATGGTAATGTAAAAAGCTTTTGTTCATGCAATTAAATCAGAGAATTGTAAAAAGATAATCAGGAAATTCTTCACACTCTTGGATTATCCTGTCTGGATGAAGACAGGGGTGATGAACACCAGAATTCCAGGGAAGGAATTTACTGATCTCCGTTATCAGGGAGTGCGCTGACAAGGAGGAGCCACAAGAAAAAAAAATAAAAAAGGTAAAAAAATGTTGATTTACAGGTTAGAGGGGGTGATTTTGAATAATACAGGAAAGGTCTATAAATATGCAACAGGTTGATGTTTTCTGAGTTTGTGTGTGCTCTTGGCGGAATGCCAAGCACCCGGCTGTTGTAACCTTTTGCTTTATTGTCTCTTACATTCTTTTACTAAACTTTTTCAAATCTACCAGGAAACTGAACCTCGTTTTTCACATTTTTGACAGAAAATAACAGAAGAAGTCTTTGAAATTCCAACCGAAGATGCTCTCCCGGCACCAGTCTAGGCATGTGTCCCTGCGGTTTCCCCTCGCCCCCTCCTCAGCCTCCAGAGCAGCACAGCCTTAGGGGGGGGCTGCCCTCAGCAGCCCCGCGGCCGAGCGCTCACCTGGGATCTGCCCACAGACCACTGCCCAGCGCTCAGGCGGGGCGGAACGAACAATTTAAACCGCTTTTCCTTCTCCGCTGGAAGGGCGGCCGGGCGCCATCGCCGGCAGCTCTCGGCCAAGGGCGGGAAGCGGCGGCGGCCCCTCAGCGCCGGGCGGGGGGCGCCGCCTAGCGGAGCTGCTGTGGCGCAGGCGCTGTGCGGCGGGAGCTGCGCCCGCCTCAGGCCCGGCCCGGCCCGGCCGGGGGGAGCGGCGGCCGCGGGGGGCGATGGCGGCGGATCCGGGGCTCCTCGTCGTCCGTGGCCACCGAAGAGGTCTCGGGGCTGCCCGAGGGGCCCGGCGGGTTGGGGACGTCGCCGTGGTCGCCGGCCAAGGGGGCACAGAGGGACCTTGGCAGTCGATGGGAAAGCGGGAGAGGTCTGAGGAGAAAGGGAGTCTGTAGCTGTGGAAAGGGGTTTTAACCCTTTAAGTGTGGCGGAAATAAGATGCACAGCTACATGGTCATTGTTATGAATGGTTTTCTATTTTTCCAATTTATCAAACAACAAAGATTAAATGTAACAACAAATTTTTAATAGTAACAATTATAAATTAATACAATCAAAAGTATTAAAGATTATTACAAAAATTATTGAAATTGAATACAATCCAAGTAAAGTATTAAAGTTGTATGATTTGGGATAGATAAAATTTGAGAGTAAGTGTTTTAGTGTAATTGAGGTTTATATAAAGCATAAGCAAAACCGACCGGGGGTACGGGGAGGGGCCTGCCCTTCCTCTCGTACCAAAGCATTTGGGCTAACAATCCCACTTATATACTGTAGGCTACAAAAGTTTCTAGGAAGCTCCTCCTAGTTCCTATTCCTAAAATCTACGTAACTATACTGCACGGCACATGCTCTACTAATGGGTTAGGGGGTCTCTTATCCTTTTGAGGGTCTTATTTCCAATGAAGGCTCCTCGTCTTCCTCAGTGACCAAGGTGTGACCTGCAGGTAGCGCAGGCGCCCTGTGTGACTGAGCAGATGTTTTCCATAACATGACTCTAATTTAAAGTCCCATGCTTGGAATCATCCCATTTTTGCCCATTTCAAGGTTGAAGCTGTATTTCTAGATGCTGCTTATCAGATCTACGTCCTTCTACTATTCTTATTTGACTTTCTTCCAACCTTCTTCTTCAACTCCCAACATCTGGAAGATGTCCTTTGCCCTGTCTCACCCATCTCCCCCCCTTTCACTCGGTAACAATTGTCTTCTATTGATCTAAATACAATTTTGTTAATATAGTTACAATTTAATTAGAACGAATCACATTTATCACAACACGAATCTTTTATCAATTGTCACACCATCGATGCCCGTTACAGCCATTTCTGGGAATTCATCTCCTGCCATCCCCCACGAGCTCACAGCACCTCATAACACAGTTCCGTGCCTAAAACTCCTGCCGTGCCCCGCGCCCCGGCTCTCTGCGGAGCGGGCGGCCAATCGCCAATTGCCGGCTCCTGCAGCCGCTGTCAGGGCCGTGTCTCCTGCAGCCGCTGTCGCTGCACCTGCAGGGCCGCGTCCGGCTCTGCTGGGCTCCCCAGCAGGGCCCGCAAGGACAGGGACGCGCTGGAGCAGGTGCCCAGGAGGGACAGCGAGATGCTGCGAGGGCTGGAGCAGCTCTCCTGCAAGGAAAGCCTGAGACAGCTGGACTTCTTCAGCCTGGAAAAGAGACTGAGGCTTAGGCTTTACTGAACTGTGGCCTTTCAGTACCTGACGGCAACCTACAAGAAAGCCAGACAATGTTTTTTTGTACAAGGGCAGGCAGAGACAGCAAAAGGGAGAATGGATCGAAACTGAAAGAGAGAGAGTAGGTTCAGAACAGAAATTCAGAAAAAAACCACTTTCCTGGAGCACGTTGCCCAGAGAAGCTGTGGATGCCCATCCCTGACAGTGTACGAGGCCAGGCTGGATGGAGCTCCACACAAGCCGGTCTAGAGCAAGGGGTCCCCAGCCACAGCAGGGGGTTGCAGCGATGTGATCTTTCAGGTCCCTTCCCAGACAAACCATGCCATGACTCCATGATTCTGGGATACCTCCCCTCCTCATCCTCGGGCAGAAAAAGAAACCTGGGACCAAGTTCCACATTGCAGACAAGGTCTTTTGGCAGCCTGCAACTATCTCAACAGAGAATGAAGCAGATGACAATACTGACAAGATTTCTCTTTTCTACTTGAAATTTAAATGCTCTTCTCCTGTTCACACTGGCAAAACTGTCAGAAGAGGCAATTCTTCTCCACGAAAAGCTTCATCTCACCCAAAGAAGAAAGCCACAAGCCAACAATCTTCTTTATTCCTACATTTCTATATTTGGTTATTTCTCCAATACGAATTAGCTTCGTTTTTTATTTCTTTCTTTGTTTCTTTCGTTCCGCGGGGCGCGCGGCCGCTCCTCCGTTGGGCTCGCGGAGGAAGAACGGCCGCGCGCTCCGGCGGCTCCGCAGCAGCGGCAGCAGCAGCAGCAGCAGCGCTTCTCTCGATCGGTTTTCCGCTCGAATTCCGACTCGCTCTCCGTCCCCTTCTCCCTTTCACACTCCCTCTACTCCTGTTCCGTCCCGTCCGTGTTCCGCCTCTCCCAGCCCGGCTCATGCCGCGCTGCGCAAGGCGCCCGTGGGCGAGCCGGGCCCCTGCCCACCTCTGCCCGCACTGGCTGCGGCGCCTTTTGAAGAGCCTCTGCAGGAACTCCTCACTCTGCTGGTGGTGGTTCTGGAGCATCATCGCCTTTTGGCTCCACCTGGCACGGTTCCTGGCCCGGCCCCGGCCCCGGCCCCGAACGAGGCCCCTCCCGCGGTTCCGCCCGGAGCCGCCCCGCAGCCGCCCGGCTCCCGCCCCGTCGCCGGCAGCTTCCCCGGTGCGAGCCCCGCCGCCCGTCAGCTCGGCCGCCGGCCCCGAGCCGCCGGAGCCCGGGGCGGCTGGGCAAGCAGCAGCGCCTGGGGCGAGTGGGTGCCCCGGGCAGAATGCCGAGAGCGCGGTGCCGTCCGCACGGGAGGAGAAGCCTCCCCTGGAGCAGCTCTACCGGGAGGGCCCGCTGCTGGGGAGGGGCGGCTGCGGCAGCGTTTACGCCGGGACCCGGCTCGCCGACGGCGCTCCGGTAAGAGACGGGGCCGGCTCGGAGCGGGGAGGGGGGGATTGGCGGGCGGCGAGCTCAGCCCGCCGCTTGTCTTGGCTTGCAGGTGGCCATCAAGCGAGTGGGCCGGGATCGCATCTGGGAGTGGGCTGAGCTGGTGAGTGAGCGGGGCCAGCGGGAGCAGCCGGCGGGGCGTGCCGGGCGGGGCTAAGGCCAGGCCAGGCAGGGTGGGAGCCGGGACGCTGCGAGGGGAGCGAGCGTGGAGTGAGCGGGGGCCGCGCAGCGTCCCGGGCCGGGCAATGTGAGCTGCGGTGGCGCCGGGCAGGGGGTGCCGAAGGCGCGGCGCAGCATCGGCCCCGCTGACGGCATCGCGGTCCCCCCGCAGCACAAGGGCGCCCTGGTGCCACTGGAGCTGGTGCTGCTGTGGATGGTGTCGTGCCCTGGCTTCCGCGGCGTCGTGCGGCTCCTGGACTGGTTTGAGCTGCCCGACGGCTTCGCGCTGGTCATGGAGCGTCCGGAGCGCTGTCGGGACCTGTGGCACTTGCTGGACGCGGGGGGGTTCCTGCCAGAGCCCGTGGCGCGGGGGCTGTTCCGCCAGGTGCTGCAGGCCGTGCGGCACTGCACCAGCCGCGGCGTCCTGCACCGCGACATCAAGGCCGAGAACATCCTCGTTGACCTGGCCACGGGCGAGGCAAAGCTCATTGACTTTGGCTGCGGAACCTTCCTCCAGGACACGTTCTACACCCACATGGCAGGTGAGCCCAAAGCCAGGGCCCAGCAGGGCAGCGGAGGTTCTCCCCTTTGCTGGCACAGGGGAAGACGGAGGGAGGGAGGGGGAATCCTTCTTCAGCCGGCTGCAGCCAAGTTGTTTTTTGGCGGGAGCAGGGGCTGGCTGTGTTTGAGCTGGCTGGGAGGGAGGGAGCAGCATCGGCCTGATGAGCTGTGCCCGTGTCCCATAGGAACGCCGCAGTACAACCCGCCAGAGTGGATCCTCTTCGGCTGCTACCATGGCCAGCCAGCCACCATCTGGTCCCTGGGCATCCTGCTCTATGACCTGGTCTGCGGGCACCTTCCTTTCAAAACCCCTGAGGACATCATCCGGGGCCAGTTCTTCTTGCCACCCCGGGTGTCTCAAGGTGGGGATATGTTTTCAAGGCAAGGGAGCAAGAATGGGCTTGGGAGATGGCAGCTGGCACATAAGCGTCCTGCTCCTGCAGCGAGGGAGGAGGTTGATCTCCTGGGCTTAGCTGGAGGAGGTGGCATGTGTGCTGCTCTGCTCCAAAAGGGAGGATGGATGGGAAGCTTTGGGTGCAGCCCCCAGCACTCCTAGTGTGGGGTGGACATTGTGGAATCTGGGAGAGCCTGGACAGGAGCTGACCAGGGGTTTTTAGTTTCTCTCTGCAGAGTGCCAGCACCTGATCAGGTGGTGTTTATCCATGGACCCTGCAGACAGGCCATGCCTAGAAGACCTTTTTGAGCATTCCTGGCTGCAGAACCCCTAGGTGGCCCAGGAGACAGCAGAGATCCATCCCTCTGCACAGTAGGATCCAGGAGCCCAGCAAGTTCCAGCTGCTCACGTCTCATGGCGCTCAAAGCAAACCCCAGAGCATTTCCCTGTGGCTGTGGCACGGAGCAGAGAGCGCGGCCGAGGAGACGCTTCCGTGGGTCCCCGGTGAGTTGTGGAGGGAGCGGCTCAGGGCTCCCCGTCCTATTGGAGAAGTGGTGGCACAGTGCAGTGAAGTTGGCACAGACTGGACAAGGGGAAACATCCCCCTGCAGCTCAATGGCATCGTGATGTCCCCGCAAGCCGAGGCACAGCTGGCGTGTTCTTCTGGAGCACGACGCGGAGCCAGAGAACACCATCCTCGAGCTGGCCGCTGGCGGGGCAAAGCCCACGGGCTTTGGTTGTGGCCCCTTCCTGGAGGACAGGACAGGCTCTGTGCCCCGACGAAATCAAGATGAGTCCCCAGCCGGTGCAGGGGCGGGGGGATGCTCGTGCTCCCAGGCATGCCAGGGCTCGGCCTGGCCACGCGCCGGAGGTTCCCCGCTCGGCGGCAATGGGGAATATTCATCTTTGCGCCGCCCGCCCAGCTGCTTTTTGGCGGGACAGGGGACGGATGCTGTGGAAGGGGAGCTGGCTCCTGGCCTCGCCTACAGCTTCTGCCAGCCAGCCTGGGGTGGGGGCAGCCTGCCTGACAAAAACATCCATCCATGAGGATGGGGGACAGCAGAGGGGAGTGAGTTCCAAAGCCATGCCCCAGCTGATCTGCTTTTCAGGCCCTTGAGGAAGGGGTGGACTTAGAGGCAGGAAAGGTGGGGTTTTTCCCGACCTGGGGAGAGGTTTAATTCTTGCATGGAGTGGTCAGACCCTCCCCAGGCCCTTTGAAACATTGATAAGCTTTGGTGGTTTTTCTTCTTTCTATGTCTCATTTTGAATTGAGTTTCATGCGATTGTTCTTTGTTTTTTCCAGGAAGATTGCACCCAGTGCCCAGACCGGGTGGGGAAGCGCCGGCACTGGACGCACTCCACGGAGGTGCCGGCGCTACCCGGGGCAGCCACGGTGTGCAGGGACATCCCCTTCAAGAAGGACGAGGACCTTGTGTGGGATCAGCTCCTCTCCTGGCAGCAGCTCTGCAGAGGTGGGTACCCAGCTCCACAGCACAGGTGGCACAGGGGCAGATGGGAGTGGGCACACGAGAATCTCGCTCTTGCAGCTGCTGAGGAGGTTGCTGTGCCGTGCTTAAGCAGAAGAGGTGGAGCGTGGCCTGCCCTGCTGCTCTCCTCTAAAAATGAGAGAATGGGTTGGGAGGTTTGGGCTCTGGGCACAGCCAGCAGCCTGGCCCACGCACAGGCCCTGGTGGGACAGGGGGGACAGGAGCCTTCTGTGACTGACCGTGGCTTTCTGGCTTCTCTCCCCAGGCTCCCAGCACCTCATGCCATGGAAACGGCACCACTGGGCCTGCCCATCTGGGAGGGCTGGAGGGCGGCAGGTGTTCATTTGCTGCCAAAAATAAATCTTTATCTTGTTATTATCATCATCATCATCAGAGCATTTCTTTCATCCTTTTCCAAGGTTTTGGCCTCCCTTCTTCCACGGAAATCTTTTTCTGTCCTTCCTCTTGGTGGGATTTGGGATGGGGGGTTAAGCAGCATGAAAAATTCAGCAGCAGCTCCTGTTGCCAACTGCAGCAGCCCCTTCAAGAACTCTGAGCTTCCTGCAAGGTCTGAGTGTGCCTTGCAAAAGGGAGTGGTTTGCAGGGCTGGAGCTGTCACCCCTCTGCAAAAGCTGGGAGGAAATCACAAGTGGCAAAATGCCATTTTGGCTCCAACACTGCCCAAATTCTTCATCCTTCCCCCTTCCATATAATTGATCAAAGTACCCAGGGAAAACAGCTCAGTGTCCTCCAAGAGCCCATTTTGACATGGAAGTTGACAAGTTCAATGCTGGTCACATGCCTTTGCAAACAAACTGCAGGGCTGCTGATAAGTGAAACTGGATATCGGAAGATGAAAGAAGGAACGTGGGAAAAACTATGAATTCTATAAGAATTAAAAATTAAAAGGGAGGGTTATACATTAGAGGGGAATTTCAGGTATGAGGCGTTCCAGGAAGTCTGTGCCTCTCAAGTACCTCAGCCAATGGGGAAAGAGAGAGGGAAATGCGGCCGGGAAAATAGGATAAAAAGGAGGCTGTGCCCTCCAAAAATTAGAGAGATCCCAGGGGAATGACCCATGGCCTCTTCCTTTATTCGAATAAAGCAAAAAGGACTCCTCTGTCTCCTTTTTGGACATAAACCTCTGGTGTGTGTGGATTAATTTTCCTGACACCACTCTCAGGGCCCATTCAAGACTCCCCAAAAATGTCCCCAGATCCCCTGAATGCTCCCAACCCCAGAGATGCCTCTTTACAGCTATTTCTGGGAATTCATCTCCTGCCATCTCCCACGAGCTTGCAGCACCTCATAACCCAGCCCCCCGGTGAAAACTCCTGTCCTGCCCTGCGCCGTAAGGAGCCCGGTTAGAGCTCCCCAGGCTCCCCCGAAGTTCTCCCTTCCCGTATATGTTTCCCTCTTAGGATCTGAAGCCGCCACTCAGAGGCAAACGTGTTATCCAAGTGCCTTCCCAGACCCCCAAACTCTCCGTAAGAACCACTTCCCGGACTACAGCTCCCATGATGCTCCGCTGTCCCGGTAAAACGCCATTCTAACCATGACTTCATCTCCCATCGTGCCCCGCACCGCATAGACATACTCTGCAGCTGCGACTTCAACTCCCGTGATGCTCCACGGCTCCATTAAACCTCATTATACCCACGCCTACAACTCCCATCACCCCCCGCGCCCCGCAGAGCCCCCTTAGAGCCCCCGAGTGCCCGTCCGGACCCCGAATGGCCCCAGATTCCCCTCCCTGACCGCCAAGGGCCTCCCTGAAACAGCCAGGTAACATCCGAAGCCCAGACTTTCCCTCAGCATCTCTAAGTTCTCTGTTAGTGCCCACTCGACGCTCCCAAGTGTCCTCCCGTCCTCAAGTTCCTTCTAAATTCTTTCCCCAGACCCAAAATTGCTGTGAATGTGCCCCAGAAATGTCTCCCTGGACCCGAAGTGCCCCCCTGGAGCCTGTCGGAGAAAAAGATGATAATAAAGGTGACCAAATGACTACAAATATTACAAATTATCAACTATTACAAATTATCAAATATTTCAAATTATCATAAAGAGGGAGAAATAAATAACCAGGAGAGATTATTTAATTAATGAACGGAATTGTGTTACTTAGAACCATTGGTCAATAATTTTTTTGGTTGCTATTAATGTATAGAGATTTATTATAAATATAAAAAATTTGTTATAAAAATATAGAATTGTACTATTGGAAATAAGAAAAATATAATTATATTTTTATATTTAAGAACATTTTTAATTTAAAGAGAAATTTAATTTTGTTTTCTAATGTGGTTTGTCAGTCAAAGGTGGGTGATATCATGACACAGTTATGATGGGGGTGAGGAGCAGGTTGTCCAAACAGGGCCAGCCAGCAAGGGGCTCATTCTTCTCTGTGCCCAGAGCTCCTAAGGAGACATTCAGCACCAAGATCACTCTGGAAATGCTTCTCTCTGTCATGAATGTCGTTCTATTTGTACAATTTATCAGACAACAAGGTTAATTTTTGAGGCAATTTTTTTAATAGCAACAATTGCATATAAATGAATAAAATCAAAATATATTGGATGCGTATATCTGAATATATACAAAATTTGGCAGTTAGTAATTTAGTATAATTGAGGTTCCTATAAAGCATAAGCAAAATCAACCAGGGGTACGGGGAGGGGCTCGCCCTTCCTCACGTACTGAACAATCAAGCCAAAAATCCCACTTATATACTATATGCTAATACATATTCATACAGAAGTTTCTAGAAAACTCCTCCCAGTTTCTATTCCTAGAATCTACATCACTATGTGTATGGCACATGCTCTACCAATGGGTTAGGGGGTCTCTCATCCTTTTGAGGGTCTTATTTCTGATGAAGGCTCATCGTCTTCCTCAGTGCCCAAGGTGTGACCTGCAGGTAGCACAGGCGCCCTGTGTGACTGAGCAGATGTTTACCGTAATAGGACTCTGATTAAATGCCATGCCTGAATCATCCCATTTTGGCCCATCTCAAGGTCGAAACTTTCTATTTCTAGATGCTGCTTATCAGACCTATGTCCTTCTCCTACTCCCTTCTAACATCTGGAGGATTCCATCTGCTTTCTCTCACTCATTTCCTTTTTTTGGCTTGTAACAATTTTTTTCTATTGATATGAGTACAATTTTGCTAATATAGTTCACAATTTCGTTAGCAGGAATCACATTTATCACATACATACATATCTGTGAGACTTTCCTGTCCAGTCGTTATCCATCCCAACCCTGTCACATCCCAAGTCCAGCAATTTGCATGCACAGAAAGCCAAAACTCGGCAATTCCCCGTTTCCAGCACCAGCACTGCTCAGATCTGGTGATTTGTGGGTGCCAGCACTGCAGATCCAGCAGATTGTTGACGCTGGCAGTGCCCAGGTCTGGCGTTTGCCAGCATCGGTGCCGCCCAGAGCCGTCAGTTTCCTGCTGCTGGGGCACTCGGGGGTTGTGGCTGAGCAGGAAAGGTGAGCCTGTGCCGGGAGCTTTTCTTGGCTGGAGCAAAGGCTGGGCACGCAGAGACCTTCCTGGCACTGTGCCCTGGGCCAGCAGGGATTGTGCTGCTGGAGCCCACCCTCAATTTCTTCTGTCAGGCAGCTTTAGGACATGGAGGAGCCAGAGCAGACCCTCAGCTTTCTGGATTCATCCAGAAGAATCCTGTGTGTGAAGCAGCCTGGGAACAGGGTTTCCATGCCAGGGTGGTCAATTCAGAGCCCTTTTCTCCCCCATGGGCTGAGGGTGTGGCACTTGCCATTGGCAAGGGCCCTGCAGGTGCCAAAGGGGCCGTTTTCAATCTGCTGAGAACAGTCGGAACTGAGAGCCTGGCCTAAACCTGCTTTTCCTGCAAATGTACTCAAGGAATTCTCTTTTATTGCAGTCTCAGCCCCTGTGTGTGTGCAGGTGTACCGAGTGAAGGATGGAACGGGTCTATTTGGGGGAGATGTTCTCCTTCTCTAGTGGTTTTTGGTTTTGTTTTTGTTGTTCTTGTTGGATTTGTTTGTTTTCTTGGATGGGTTTGATTATTGTGGTTTATAATTTTAAATTTTGTTTTAATTTTTTAATCATCTCCTCCTGGCAGCTGTGGGCAGAGCTCTGTAGCTGTGTGTGACACTTGTGTGTGGCACAGTGAAGGTGTCCAGGGGGGCCTTGCCCGAGCTGTGTGCAGAGGAATCCCCATCAGGCCAGGCTGGGGGTGCTCCGTGGCCGGTGCCTTGCGTTGACTGGAAGCTGCCATGGAGCGTCTCCAGGGATGGAAGGTTGGGGCTGCCAGGGCTGTGGTGTCACAGACAGGGGAACGCTGGGGCTGCCACAGCTGCCGTGTCCCAGAGAGGGGAATGTTGGGGTGCCCTGCTCCTGGCCCGGCCCCAACAGCTCTGCCAGCTCCTCTCAAGGACACAAAGGCTGAGCCAAAGGGTGAGAATTGCGGGAGGGGCTGAGCTGGGAGGGACCCGGTGGGATCATGGAGTCCAGGGCCCAGCCCTGCACAGACAGCCCAACAAGGGGAGGCTGTGCATCCCTGGGAGAGGTGTCCAAAGGCTCCTGGAGCTGGGAGCATTTTTTGGGGATCCTGGTCAATGATGGAGGATCATTCAGTAGGGGGAAGGAAGGAAGGAAGGAAGGAAGGAAGGAAGGAAGGAAGGAAGGAAGGAAGGAAGGAAGGAAGGAAGGAAGGAAGGAAGGAAGGAAGGAAGGAAGGAAGGAAGGAAGGAAGGAAGGAAGGAAGGAAGGAAGGAAGGAAGGAAGGAAGGAAGGAAGGAAGGAAGGGAGGGAGGGAGGGAGGGAGGGAGGGTTATGAATGTTATTCTATTTATCCAATTTATCAAACAACAAGATGAAATTTAGCAGAAAATTTTTGAGAGTAATTTTTATACATTTATACAATCAAAGTATTTGATCTGAATACAATCAAAGTATAGAATACATATATTTCAGGATATGTAAAATTTAAGAGTAAGTAATTTAGTATAATTGAGGTTCATATAAAGCATAAGCAAAACTGACCAGGGGTACAGGGAGGGGCTCACCCTTCCTCTCGTACCAAAACATCCAGGCTAACAATCCCACTTATATACTGCAGGCTACAGAAGTTTCTAGAAAACTCCTCCTAGTTTCTATTCCTAAAAATCTACGTCACTGTTGTTTGATGCATGCTTTACTAATGGTTAGGGGTCTCTCTTCCTTTTGAGGGTCTTATTTCTGATGAAGGCTCATCCTCTTCATCAGTGTCTGCTGTGTAACCTTGCAGGTAGCACAAACGCCCTAAGCTTAGGTTATATCACTAAGCATAAGTTCCCACAATAAAATTAAGTTCCATGCATGGAATCATCCCAATTTGACCCATTTCAAGGTCGAAACTTTTATTTCTAGATGCTGCTTATCAGACCTACATACTTCTCCTATTCCCTTCCAACATCCTTCTTCAACTCCCAACATCTGGAAGATGTCCTTTGCCCTGTCTCACCCATCTCCCCCCTCTGTAACAATTGTCTTCTATTGATCTAAATACAATTTTGCTAATACAGTTACAATTTAATTAGCACAAATCACATTTATCACAATTCCCCCATTTCTCTTTTTGATCATATTGATTCGTGGTCTAAAAAGTTGTTGCTTGATATTCTCTATGTTCCTTCATACTAGCCTCCAATTTTTCTCATATTTCTCATGCTGCATTCAGCTTTTCACACTCCTTCTCAAATTTTATTAACATTTCTCGTGCCAGGGTATTCTCTTTGCATTCTTTCACCATTTTCTCGATCTCTCTCCCTCGAGTGTGAGTGCATTGTGCTTTCAGTACCATCAAGAAATTCAGTTTCTTTTTTGCTGTTGATTCTGGATCCATGGGCATGGCTGTAAGTTGCATTAAATGAATTACTGAGTGGATTACTCTAATTAGACAGGGTGTCATGCAAGGCAGAAACAATAGTCCTAAACCAGAACATAATAGCATGAATCCCAATTTTTTCAACCAGATACCCCCAAAGAGTTTATCCCACCAATCAGCTTTCAGGATAGAATTCCATTTTTGAACTGGTACATGTGCCACTCTTTTCATTTCATCCGCAAGTTTTGTGATGGCTTCCCCGTGATCATCTATTTCCACAAAGCACTCAGATTCATTAAACCTCCCACAAACTCCTCCTTCTTCTGCCAGCAGATAATCTAGGGCAATTCTCTTTTGATGTACAAATGCTCACATTTGTGAATGCTGTTTGGCCAGCAACTTTAAATCGTCTGCCCTATGGTTTGAGATGACTTCCACTACTGCCTGGAGCCTTATCAACCAATTTAATAGGTAAATTGGAGTTCTATATCCCCAAGACCTATTCTGAGCCCAAGTAGCAGGTTCATAATGTGCTATAATTCTTTCTGCAGGCCATTCTTCATCTTTCCATTTTTGGTTTCCTCCTGCCATTGGAAAGTCGAGGTTTAGTTCTCTTTTCTTTCTTTCTAAGGTTTCATAAAGTGGTGTTCCTAGTATATTGCCCTTAGACCTTGGTCTGACAAAGAAGGAGGGTCGTAGAACTCCTAAGGTACAAGTTCCTTCACACTTTTGGGATAGTTCACTGTATGCTCGTTGCCCACAAATCCAATATATTCCATCAGGGGCTTTCCATCTGTTTTCTGTGTTTTCTGGTTGTTCCCAATAAGATTTTAAGTCTTTTATGGATTGGTAAGGATTAGCTCCAGGACTGTTATGCCAGCACAAATCACTTTTGTTATTCCACTCACAATCCATTTCAGTCGCTATTCCCCAATATCCAGTAGGACTCTTGGGTCGCCAGGTCTTTGTGTTATTGTCTGAATTTGCTACTAAAGTAGATAGGCAAGGAGTATATCCCACCACTTCAGTGTATTTTCTCCCTTCCCGAGTTATACAAACTGTTCCAATGACTTGATGACTCAGAACCCAACCCTCAGGCTGTTTTAATGTCTTAGAAATTTGAGTATGATTCCATTTTAAAAATTGTTCTGGACCTAAACCCTCACCTCTCCATGGCCATCTTTCAGCCATTCTAAGTCCTCCACAAACAAAATATTTAGATAATCCCAATTCTGTGGCAATTTCTTGCATCAGATCTACGAATAGATTTTTATTTGAAGTTGGCAAATCCCAGTCACTATAGTGCTGTTTTAATTTTTTATACAGCTCATCCAGCTCCTCTAACTCTTTCCCTCTGATCTTTTTCTTATCCTTCATTGTTTCTTTTTGTTTTCCAATTAATTTTCTCTTTGGCTCTTTTCCTTTTTTATCCTTTTCAAAACACAAGAAATTTTCATATCTGGGACAAAGTTGATCATTGTTACGATAATGAGCTCACTCATTGAATCCCAAATTATTTTGGACTTTTCACACAAATTTCTAAGAAACTGCTACAATCGTAACAGGCAGCACTAACATGTGGCTGTGCCACAAAAACTGATTCCATCTTATCCTTGACCCACATGGAATGATTGCATTTGTCACAGGGATCAGGAATGGTTCGTTTTTTTACTGCTGGCTCTTGTGCTGCTTGTTGTCTTGGAATTTGTTCCTGCATGGCTTTTTCTTTTCTGCTCCATGCAGTCTTACAGTTTTGGCCAGTTGCCAGGGGTATTATTCTAAGCACAGTGAAAAGAATCCTCAGGAATTTTAACTTTCTACCTGTCTCAAGGCCCCTTGGGTTGCAACCAAGGGCCGAGATGTCAATCTTCTTGGTAGCAAAGCTTTTATCCTGAGATTTGTCTCTTTTTGGCATCCTTGGCCTCATGAAGCTCATATAAGCCATTTTAGCTTTTTCTTTTCCAAAGATGGCATCAATTATTTGTAGTTCTGCAGCACTGCCCTGTTTCTTTCCCTAGATTGATCAGCTATTTTTCCTAATCTGCTAAAGCTCTGGAGATATGCCAACTATAACAAAATTTGTTTTCACACTGCTTCAGTTAAACAGTTTGTTTTACTGGTCTTTTTCTGCTATGAAATCGAGGTTGGTAGTTAAATATTTGTCACCACCAATAGATACACTCACGATGCCAATCAGCTGCTGAAACAAATCTATGACGTGGCACATAGATTTCTTCTCCACAACAATTGTCATTTATTATACACTGGTCTATAATATTATGGACTGTTTGTTCTTTAGCCTGTACAAAAGCTAATATGGTGAGGAGGAGTTGGTCTTGGTTCTCTATTAGTTGAATTGCTGCAAAAAAGGTCCCATTTTCTTGTCTCAATGGTTAAGCGTAAAAGTCACTAAAAATCTTTTTATTGTTAGCTGTCCACGTACACAATCTAAACAACTGAAACAAATCAATTGTCTCTCTTTTTCTTTTGCCCTATTTACCCTCCAGCATGAATTAAAACAACAGGTACAAACAATACAAACCCAAGGGCGGCATTCTAAGCCATGATTATTACATTCCCAATGTGTTAATTGTTGTTGGGCCTCCTCAATAATAGGTGTTACCAGTCTCTTTTTCTGGAGTTACAGCTCCTCAAATAAATCAGTTAATGCTGGCAGTCAGAAGCTCCTGAGAATCTTTTCAATCCACCTGGGCTTTTCCCACTCATCAAGGAGGCGTCTGATTCTTTCCCATGGGCGCTGTTCAGCCTCCAAACTCAATGAGGTTGCAGTTGGCAGCCAATGCAGGATGTCTAAATGACAACCATGTACTTCTCACAACAACTTCAATTGATATTTCAAGCAGTAACACCATACAATAATATCTTTTCCCATATATATCTTACATCTCCCCTTTGGTCCCAAGATACAATGATTTTATGCCAATTTCTTATCACTACAGCTTTTTGGTGTTAAGTTCTCCTTTCCACCTAATCATGAAGTTATTAAAATTTCTATATGTTTTTTTTTTTTAATCTGGGTGGGAATTTAATCAATTTTCAAATTCCCTTTTTTTTAAATTTGATTTTTAGGTCTCCTGGTGCTGAAATAATTTTCCAATCTTTATTTTGTATCTGTTTTTTTACTCGTGAAGCATGAGTCCAGCCTTTTTCTGCCGTTTGGACTGCTGCTTCTGTGGTTAAAAGAACCAGAATTGGTCCCTCCCATCGAGGTTCTAAACTTCCTCCTCTCCAGCATTTTATCAACATATACTGTCCTGCTCAGATAGAATGTACTGGAAAATCGAGAGGAGTGGTTTGAGCTAAAATGCCTTTCTCTCTTAATTCCCTCAAATTGTTTGTGATGGTTATAAGATCCCCCTGAATGGTTTTGTCCCCGACCAGGGAGGGATCCATTGTCATGCCTTGGGGGTAAGGCAATCCATATAACATCTCATATGGTGAGATCCCAGTTTCAGAGTGGGGCTTGGTTCTTATATTTAACATGGCTAAGGGAAGGCATCTAGTCCATGGTAATTCAGTTTCTATCATTAATTTAGTTAGTTGTTGTTTAATAGTTTGGTTCATCCTTTCAACTTGTCCCAAGCTTTTGGGATGCCATGGGGTATGATATTCCCAGGTAATTTCTAGTGCTTGGCTTAAATAGTTAATTATTCTCGAGATAAAATGAGTGCCCTGATCTGAATCAATAACTTGCACTAATCCAAATCTTGGAATAATATGCTCCAATAAAATTTTAGCTACTGTTTGAGCTGTGGCTCAAATGGCAGGAAATGCTTCTACCCACTGAGTCAACTGATCTACTATAACCAGCAGATATTTCTACCTGCCTATTTTAGGTAATTCAGTAAAGTCAACTTGGATCTTTTTGAACGGCCAATAGGCTGTCCGAGGGCCTCCAGAGGGAGGACTCCTCAACATCTTTTTGTTCATCTTCTGACATGTGACACATCCTTGAATAATTTGTTTCCCAATTTCAAATATTCCTATACACCCATAAAATATAAAAAGTAGTCACAAAGTGCCCTTGTGCCCCAGTGAGTTCTTCAGTGTAAGTTGTCCAGGATGTGTCGGGCTATAGGTTTTGGGACTACTTTTCTACCATCGAGTAGAATCCATTCTCCTGCATTCAGGGTTGGCCCTAGCTTCTTTATAGCTTCTACCTCTGTTAAAGAAAAGTATGGTGTTTCAGTTTGTGTTTCTATGTCTTTAAAAGTCATAATTACACTGTTGTTTTCCCTTAGGGCAGCTCTTTTTGCTTCATCATCTGCCAAATTGTTTCCTCTTGTTTTAATTTCTCTCCCTCTCTGGTGTCCTTTTACGTGTACAACTGCTATCTTTTTTGGACCTTTTAAAGCCTCAAGTATTTCACTGACTAATCTTTGGTGTATTAATCCTTTTCCTTGGGTGTTTATAAACCCCCTTTCTTTCCAGATCTTTCCAAAGGTATGCATAATCCCATAAGCATACTTCGAGTCTGTGAATATAGTTCCCTCTAAATCTTTTAGTAGCAACAATGTACCGAGTAATGCACAAAGTTCACAGGCTTGTGCTGACCAGGATGAGTTAAGAGGACCAGATTCTTTCACTTCTAATTTTTCTCCACTAATTATGCATACCCAGATTTTCTTTTCCCATTTACCACTCGAGATGATCCATCAATAAATAATTTTTCTCCTTTTCGTAGTTCCTGTTCCCATAAATCTGGACATATTTTTGTTTGTAATTCTATGACCTCTATGCAATCATGTATTAATTTTTCCCCTGGGTTCCCGTACAGAAACTGGGCTGGGCTTTGTACATTTGTCACTCTCAATTCTAATTCTGGAGAGGTTATCAAGATAGTCTCATACTTTAATATTCGACTGTCTGTTAACCATTTCTCAGCCTTTTGTGCAAGAATTCCTCTAATGTTATGGGGAGTGTATACTACCAGTGGTGCCCCAAAAGTTATTTTTTGGGCCTCTTCTACTAACAATGCTGTTGCTACCAGAGCTTGTAAACATGTTGGCCAGCCCTTGGAACTGGATCAAGTAACTTGGAATAATATCCCACTGGCTTTCTGCTTCCTCCTCAATCCTGAGTCAATACTCCATAAGCTGTTTGATAGGCTGTATTAACAAATAATTGAAATGGCCTGTCTAAATCAGGAAGGCTTAAGACAGGAGCTTGCAGCAGGGCCTCTTTAACTTGCTCAAAATTTTCCTGATCCTTTTCAGTCCATTTCAAGTGATTTGTAGTCAATTTTTCATATAAGAATTTTACTTTCCCACTAAATCCCTCTATCCACTGCCTACAATAACCCAGAAGACCCCAAAACTCTCTTATTTCTCTTTTAGACTTCAGGGGTCCCATATTCAATATTCCTGAAACCCTTTCAGGGGGTCTTGTTTTTTCCTTCCCTTACTGATCCAGTGACATAAATAACGTACTTCTGACTCCACAAATTGTAACTTTGACCTGGATATCTTTAACCCATTTTCTCCCAGAAAATTTAAAAACTTTATAATACCCTTCCTAGTTTCTTCTTCACCTTCTGCTGCTAATAACAAATCATCTACATACTGTAACAACTTAAACCCTCTAAGTAACTCAAAGGACTTCAAGAGATCTTCTAATGCTCCCCAAAAAGGTTTGGTGACTCAGTGAAACCTTGGGGTGTTACCGTCCACCTAAGCTGTTCTCTTCTGCCTGTGTCTGGGTCCTCCCACTCAAAGGCAAAATAGTCCAGGCTACTCTCATCCAGAGGGCAAGTCCAAAAAGCATTTTTTAAATCTACTACACTATACCAAGTATAATGAGGGGCCAATTGGCTTAGTAAAGTCCATGGATTGGCCACCACTGGAAAACGAGTAATGGTGCTTTGATTGACTGCCCTGAGATCCTGAACTGGTCGGTAACTGCCATCAGGCTTCTTTACCGGCACAATGGGGCTGTTATGTGCTGACATGCAAGGAATACAGACCCCAGCCAGAAATCCCCCCTGAGCCAGCAGCTCTGCAGTGGTGGCCACCAGGCTGGCTTGCCCAGGGAGGCTTCTGGCCATGGCCTGCAGGGAGCTGCTGCTGCCAAGGTGCCTTTGGTGCCTCAGGCTCTGCCTGGCACAGGTCCCACCACGGCTCTCTGCTCTTGTGCCCGAGCCCTTCCCTGTGCTGGGGCTGGCCTGGGGCTTTTCCTGCAGCGGGACCTGGGCTGGCCATGGCACAGGAAAGGCAATTCCTGCTGGAGCAGGAGGCTGTGCCTGGAATGGGCTCAAACAACTCCAGCAAAGCCCTGATTGCAAAGCCCCAGGGGGAAATGAAGAGGGAGAGTCACGCTGCTTTCGGGGTGAATAATGCTGAAACCAGCCTGACTCCTCCATCCCGAAGTTCAACATCCTGAGAGGGAGCTGGAGCTGTGGCATAGCTGGTAAAATCCCCAGAGAAAGGAACAACCAAGTGACACCACTGAGAACTTGTGCAGAGCTGCTGAGCTGGCACAGCCTGGGCACATCTGACTGACAGGGCAGCACTTCAGACTGGAAAAGCCCCATCCCAAATTTTAGTGGCAGCATCTCCTGACATTTCCCTTCTTGGGTGGGTGCGGAGATTCCTCCCTGCAGTGGAGACACCCCTCAGGGTCACTGCTTGAGGCTGAGCTAAAGGACCCTGAGCCCAGGATCGTTGGTCTCGAGGAGTGACACCCATCTCTACTTAGTTCTGCTTTGATACAATTGCTACAAGTGCTACAATTCCTGGAGCACTACATTAAAATAGATGTTACAGCTCCTGTACTGTGGAGTAAATAATTCTGATTAAGACCTTTTTGTCAAATCATGATCATAATCAGTCATATCTCTATATATATAAATACTTCTGGTTTGCCATCCTTAATGTTGAGGGACAAAGTTGTACAAAGATTCAATTCCATCTGTTTAATCCTTTACACATAAATCCTTGACAAAGTCTGGGGCTGGATTGCATCCAGGCACTCCCAGGCTCCTCTCACAGGAGTTTAGAAAGCCTGGGGGTCCTGGTTTGGGGGAGCTTGGGGGTGTAATTGGGGTGTTGGGGGTCCTTTCTGCACCTTGTGACCCAACAGGAGCTTCTCTAATGAAGTTTGTGTGAAGCTCCCAGTGTGCCCATGACAGGAGCCCCTGTGAGTGTCCGTGCCCTCACTGTTCTTTAGGAGCACAGGGATGTCCCCACTGCACTCCTGCCACTGCCTGTGACAAATTGGCTCCTTGGCAGGGCAGAGACACCTCTGTTGTCACTGTGGAGCCCTGTGACTGTCACCTCATGAGCCTTAGGAAGATTAAGGAGCCCTGGGATGTCCCCATGTAGCCCCTGTGACTGAGTGTGACCAAACAGATCTTCAGGAGCCCAGAGACCCCTCAGATGTCCCCATGGAGCCCCTGTGCCTGCACGTGAGCTCACAGCTCTTGAGCAGCCTGGAAACCCCTGGAATCTGTTCATTCCTGCTCTGCTGAGGACGGATCCTCAGCAACTTGGAGGTTCTCTAATGACTTTTAGTTCTCCAGAGACTTGTTCAGCTCTTCAGTTCAGGAATTCAGCGACAAAGGCTCCTTAATATTTCAAAACACCCTAACAAAGCAAGCCCCTGGGAATAATTTCATTTTAAGTCTTTAATTCTTCTGTGGTTAATAATACAGATTTCAGAAATGTATTCAAAGAGAATATACCATGGGTTTTTTTAATTCAGGGACTATTTTTGTCCCATTTAGTTTTGTTTTCCTTTTTCTAGATTAATATCAGTAATCTCCAGTTGATATTGATCCTGAGAACCTCCTTATACAGTCTGAATAGATATGAAAATCAAGACGCTTCATGGCTGATAATCAATCACACTCTGTCCCTACCCTCACCCCATCAATTCCCTCATCCAACCCCTGGCACTCAGAGCAGCCTTGTGCAAATCAGAGCACCCTCCCCTCCAGGCTGTGCCTGCAGCTTTCAGCTCCTTGGCACCAACTCCCACCTGCTTTCCTTGGAGAAGGAGCTGCCCCAGACACAGAGGGATGTTCATTTATTGTCAGCAAACAAAACCAAAAACAGGCACAGCTCCATAAAAATCAGAAGTCCAGCCCAAGGAGTTCTGGGCAATGGAGCCACATCCAGGGGTGTCCCCAGGGCTCAGGACTGGGGCCAGGGCAGTGAAATGTCTTTCTTGCTAATCTGGACGAGGCCATGCAGGGCACCCTGAGTCAGTGTCCAGGTGAGGCCAAGCTGGGTGGGAGTGTGGCTGTGCTGCAGGGCAGGAAGCTCTGCAGAGGGATCTGGACAGGCTGGAGCCATGGGCCCAGGACAATTGGATGAGGTTCACCAAGGCCAAGGGCTGGCTCCTGCCCTGGGCTCACAACCACCCCAAATCCCTGCCTGTGCCCTGCCCCTGATCCCCACAGCCTGTCCTGTTTCCTTCATCCCTGCATTGCCAGGGACTTTCTGGGACAAGGCAGCTCTGCTGTGGGGATGGAGGGAGGTGCAAGTGCCAGCACTGCAATGGGAACCACAACTCATCAGGTTTGTGTCCTTTGGGGGTCAGCAACTGGTGAGACTCAGAGGCACAGAAGGTTTCACTTCGTGGCCAACATAAAACAAAGTACCCATGATAAAATTCAATAAACTTCAAAATTCTTTCCTCAGCTCTGTGCAATGTCAGAGCAGTATCTGATGTATCCACCATGAACAAGGTATTTCCATACAGGAACAGTTTTAGACACAGACATTAGAAAGGTTGATTCTATGATAGATTTAAACACAATTATTATGTTGACTAATGTGGAATGACCAGAGAACAACAGGAGGAGGAAATCTGGGAGCAATGGCAAGGCCATAGCAGCTGGTCTAGGGAAGAAATGTCCTTAGACATGGCCATTTAAACAGGAGAGGTGAAAACACCCAAATGAAGAGGGACATGAAATAATAGACAGTATAGTGGTAACACAGGTACAGGGGAAGATCAGTATTTCTTGTCCTGCCATCAGTACACACCCAGGAAATTTCTCTTCTCTTCTGGTGGGAAATTTTGGATATTGTGTAAAGTACTCAAATGCCCCAGTTAATGAGATGTGCTCGTGCACCTTGCAAGCTGCAGGTCCCCTACAGCCCCAGAGGGCTCCTGTCCCATAAACATCTGCTCCAGCCCATTCCAAAATCGGGAACTGCATCATGCCGGGATCATCAGGGAGCTGAGGTTGGAAGGGACCTCAGCAATCCGCAGCCAAACCTGTCAGAAACTGGGTCAGACCAAGGGGTTCAAGGCTTGTTTTTGTGTGGATTGGAAAATCCCAAAGGCCAGGGATGGGGCAGCATCTCAGAACCTGTCTGAGCCCATGGGAACAAAGGTTCCACATGTCCTGTCTGACCTCCCCTCATTCCCCTTCCACCCATTGTCTTTTGTCCCCTCCAGCCCCCCCAGTGCAGAGCCTGGCTCTGTGTTCTCCATCAGCTCCTGGCTGGCACTGCCAGGCTGGCATGAGGAGCCCCTCAGCCTTCCCTGCTCCAGGCTGGACAAGCCCAGCTCCCTCAGCCTCTCCTCACAGCCAAAGGGCTCCAGCCCCACCTTGGAGGCCCTTCCCTCACCCTGCTCCAGCTGCCAGACATCTTTCCTGCCCTGGGCAACCCAAACCAGGCCCCAGTGACCTGGATAATCCACGGCCTTTATGTCCTGGTCACACAGCCCTGGCCCCTTGTCCCCGTGTCAGGCTCTGGGATTGATTTGTGGAACATCCTTGGGGGAGGCTGTGGCTCCAGGTGGACCAGGGGGATACCGGGGGACAGGGGACCCTGGTGGGCATGAACAGCATTGGACTTGTCTGGGGAAAATGTGAGGGGGGGCTGGGGCAGAGTGACCAACCCAGTGACCTCACACAGCCCTGCTGGGATGTCACACAGCCCCTCCTGTGATGTCACAGCCTGCTCTGTGATGTCACAGCCCGCTCTGTGATGTCACACCTCTGTCCTGTGATGTCACAGTCAGCTCTGTGATGTCACAGGGACAGCCTGTGATGCTCAATGGCCTCACATAACCCACTCTGTGATGTCACAGCCCACTCTGTGACCTCATGTTACCAGATGATAAACTGCCCATCCCAGGTGAGCTAACACAATGTTTGTTCTCCAAAACCACTGGCCTATGGAACCTGCACAATTCCCGTTGTGGAAGAAGGGGAACTGGAAGTTCTCCAGCTCAGTGTCCTGCCAGCTCAGCCAGGCTGAACTGGAACATTGGGGTCCTTGACCACCAGGGACCACCAGAGAGACCCCCAGGACAGAAGAACCCATGGGTAAAGGGCAGGGGAAATATGTTCATGATTTTGGGGAAATGATTATCATATATGTGTTTAGTCCAGGACAATCAATGAATAAGTTTGTAAAGTACAGAATATAAACAGAAATTTCCTGTACTCAGCATGCACGGCTTTGGGAGGAGCTGTCCCCCTGTGTATCCAGCCAAATAAAGAATGCTGCTTTTTAATGCTATATTGGTGTTTGGGAGTTTTTGATTTTACTGAATGTTTGGTAACACTCCCACTGCCCAGGAAAGCTCTGTCTCCTGCTGTTCACAAACAGAGAAGGGTTGGTGGGAGATGTGGTGGTCAGAAGCTGTTTGGGGTACAGTGACCATGAAATTATTGAGTTTTTAAATATTCTGTGAAACAAGGAGAAGCATCAACAAAATTTCTACACTGGCCTTACAGAGAACAGAACTCAGCCTATTCAGGATACAGATTTGGGAATAACTGACTTTTTAAAAGGAAACAGTCCTTAAAAACAAAGCATTCCAAGAAGGATGGAGACACTTGAAGAAAGAAATCATGAATGAGCAGGAGGAGCCTGTCCCAGTGTGCCAGAAGTGATCTAGTGAGGAAAATGATTTGCCTGGCTGGGTATGGAGCTTTTTCCAGGCACTCAGGGAGAAAAGAGGGTGCATCACCTTTGGACAGAGGTGCAGGCAACTCAGGAAGTGTTTAAGGATGTTGTTAGGTCATGCAGAAAGAAAATGAGAGAAGTGAAAACTCAATTAGGACTTAACCTGGCCACTTCTGTGAAAAATAATAGAAAATATTTCTATAAATAATATATTAGCAAACCGGCAGACAAGGAGAATCTCAGGTCTTTATTGGATGCTGTGGGGAATAGAGAAACTGAAGATGAGAAAAAGACTGAGCTACTTAACCCATTCATGTCCTCAGTTTGGAACAATAAGCCAGGATGTCCTGAGGACAAGTGTTCTCCTGAGCTGGGAGATGGGGACAGGGAGCAGAACAGAACCCTGTAATCCAGGAGGAAGCAGCTGGGGACCTGCTGAGCCACTCAGATGCTCACACGTGTCTCTGGGAACAGATGGGATCCATCCTAGGGGGATGAGGGAGCTGCTGGATGAGCTCCCCAAGCTGCTCTCCATCATTTCTCATCAGTGCTGGCTCAGCAGGGAGGTGCCAGAGGACTGGAGGTGCCAATGTGAGCCCATGCCCAAGAAGGGCTGGAAGGAGGATGTGGGGAACTGCAGGCCTGTCAGCCTGACCTGGGTGCCTGGTGAGGTGATGGAACAGATCACCTTGAGTGCCATCACAGGGCACCTACAGGATGGCTGAGGGATCAGAGCCAGCCAGCGTGGATTTCAATATCTGCATTGATGATCTGGATGAGGGCATTGAGTGCAGCATCAGCAAATGTGCAGATGGCACCAAGGTGGGTGTGAGTGTGGATGTGCTGGAGGGTAGGAGGGCTCTGCAGAGGGACTCAGACACCAATGTGACACTGACACTGCAGGGTGTCATGGCACCAAGAATCCATTGTGACACCCAGGGGCTCCGTGGAACCAAAGGGACATTGTGACACTGGGAGGCCTCATGAAATTGTGACACTCTAGGGCTGTATGGAACTGTGCTGACATTAAACTGGGTGTGAGTGTGGATCTTCTGGAAGGTAGGAGGGCCGGATAGCCTGGATCCAGGACCCAAATCCAACAAGGTGAGGTTTAACAAGACCAGGTGCCAGATCCTGTGCTTTAGCCACAACAACTCCTGCAGTGCTACAGGCTGGGGACAGAGTGGCTGGACAGCAGCCAGGCAGAAAGGGACCTGGGGACACTGATGGACAGCAGGCTGGACATGAGCCAGCAGTGTGCCCAGGTGACCAAGAAGGCCAATGGCTCCTGGCCTGGATCAGGAATGGTGTGGCCAGCAGGAGCAGGGCAGTGATTCTTCCCCCCTGCTCAGCACTGGTTGGGCAGCACCTCGAGTGCTGTGTCCAGTTCTAGGCCCTTCAATTTAGGAAGGACATGGAGGGTCTGGAGCGTGTCTAGAGAAGGGCAACAAGGCTGGTGAGGAGTCTGGAACACAAGTCCTATGAGAAGCGGCTGAGGGAGCTGGGGATGTTTATCCTGGAGAAGAGGAGGCTCAGGGGAGACCTCATCACTCTCTACAACTCCCTTATAGGAGGGCACAGAAAGGTGGGGATCAGGCTCTTCTCCCAGGAAACAGTGAAAAGACAAGAGGACACAGCCTTTAGCAGTGCCAAGGGAGTTTTAGGCTGGACATTAGGAAATATTCTTCACAAAAAGGGTGATTGAGCATTGGAATGGGCTGCCCAGGGATGTGGGTGAGTCACCATCCTTGGAAGCTGTTCAGGAAAGACTGGATGTGGCACTGAGTGTCATGGTCTGGGTGACAAGGTGGTGCTGGGTCACAGGTAGGACCTGCTGTTCTAAAGGTCTTTTCCAGCCTGGGTGATTCAGTGATTCTGTGATGATTGTGACACTGCAGAGCCCTGGGGAAGCAAGGGGCCATTGTGACACTGTGGGGCTAAATGGAACCAAGGTCCGTCGATGACTCTGGGTCATTGTGGAACCACGGAGGCCACAGGGACACAGAGGGCTTTGTTGAACCAAGGGACCATTGTTACACTGTAGGGACTTGTGGAACTAAGGGAACAATTTTGACACCTGGGTGCTCCCTGGAACTAAGGGCCCACTGTGATACTGCAGGGCCTCATGTACTTAGACACCACTGTGACACTGACAGTGCAGGGTGTTATGGCACCAAGAATCCATGGTGACACTGCAGGATCTTGTGTCACCAGGGCTCCATTGTGACACCATTCAAACAAAGAGTCCATTGTGACACAGTGGAACCTCGGGTAACAATGGGGCCATGGTGACACTGCAGGGTCCCATGGAACCAAGGGGTCAGTGTTACTCTTTGGGGCTTCATGGAACCACAGAGACCACTGTGACACTGCTGGACCTCGTATAACCAAGAGGCCATTGTGACACTGCAGAGACTCATGGTATGGAGGAAAGAATTTTGACACCGTGGTGCCCCATGGGTGCAAGAGGACACTGAGACACTGTGTAACAAAGTTACCATTGCTGCACTGCGAGACCTCATGGAACTAATGGGCATTGTGACATTGCAGGGCTCAGGAGCAAGGATCCATTGTGACACTACAGAGCATCATGGAATCGTGGAGACCATTGTGACACTCTGTGGCCTCATGGAACCCTGGTGACACCAAGCTGGGTGTGAGTGTGGATCTGCTGCAAGTTAGGAGGGCTCTGCACAGGGACTTAGACAGGCTGGATTCAGGGCCCAAATCCAACAAGGTGAGGTTTAACAAGACCAAGTGCCAGGTCATGCACTTGGGCCACAACAAACCCTGCAGTGCTACAGGCTGGGGACAGAGTGGCTGGACAGCAGCCAGGCAGAAAGGGACCTGGGGACACTGATGGACAGCAGGCTGGACATGAGCCAGTGTGCCCAGGTGGCCAAGAAGGCCAATGGCCCCTGGTCTAGATCAGGAATGGTGCGGCCAGCAGGAGCAGGGCAGTGATTCTTCCCCCCTGCTCAGCACTGGTTGGGCAGCACCTCGAGTGCTGTGTCCAGTTCTGGGTCCCCAATTTAGGACGAACATGGAGAGGCTGGAGCGTGTCCAGAGAAGGGCAACAAGGCTGGTGAGGGGTCTGGAACACAAGTCCTGTGAGGAGTGGCTGAGGGAGCTGGGGTTGTTTATCCTGGAGAAGAGGAGGCTCAGGAAGATAAGGTGATGTCAGGGCACAGATTAGACTTGATGATCTCCAGGGTCTTTTCCAGCCTGGTTGATTCTGTGATTCTCTGAAACCACCCCTGGAGCAATTGCAGGATGAGCCCTGGGCCTCCTCTTGACAAGGTCCAGCAGCCCAGGTCCCTCAGCTTCTCCACACTGGCCCCAAAGCCCATCCTGTCAGTCCTGCAGAGCCTCTCCAGCCCCTCCTCATTGCCCACAACAGGGAGCCCCACACCCAGACACAGCAGCCCAGATGTGCCCCCCTGGCCTGTGGTGCCTCTGGCAAGGGAGCAACACGAGGCACTGCAGGACCCTGCAGACAATTCCTGAAGCACTTGGAGGATGATCCTATTCCCCAGGGGATGTTCCCATGGTTGCAATTTGGGAACAGAAATGGGGAGTGAGGCCAGAGAGGAAAGGGTAAACAGGGATGGGCTGTTTGCAGGAGAGGGGAGAGAAATGGGCAAGACGAAGTAATCTGGATCTGGAAAGAGTAAAGAAAGGTGAAACCAAGGAAATGCTCAGGGCAGTTTGGGGGTGGATGCCATTCAGCCATGGCTCTGGCCAGCATAGTCTGCAGTGGGACAGGAAACTCACAGCTGATGGGAACAAACTTTCTGGCTGACTTCAGAGGCCACAACAAAGCTGAGTGGTTTCCCTGCCGTCCCCCAGCCCTTGCTGGCCCAAGTGGCTGATGGCATTTGTGCTCACTCAGCTCCATGTCCCCACAGCAGCACCATGGGGGTGCTGAGCCTGCTGTGTGCAATGCAAACAGGGGCTCCTGAGCCAGTGCTGCCGTGTGTGTGCCTGCAAGGATGCGGCTCCTGTGTGAGCTGGGGGAGAGGCCAGGGCTGCAGAGGGGGGATGTTGTTGGCAGGTGCATGAGGACGCTCTGGGACGCTGCCCTGGGGTGTCCAGCGCAGTGGGGATGGATCAGCCCCTGCTCTGCTGCTCCTTGCCAGGGTGTCCCCCTTGCAGGGAGCTTGCAGAGCACCAGCCATGCTGTTTGCCCCCAGCCTGCCCACGGCCAGCCTGGGGCTGCTCCCGGGGCTTTTCTGTGCTCAGCATTGGTCTGGCCAAGTGTTGTGGAGAGAGCCTGGCCAAGGAGCCTGGAGCCCCCAGGCCCTGGCCTGAGGCATCAGTGCTGCCCCAGCAGTGCCCATGGCCTGTCCCTGCTGCAGCCCCGGCACTGCCACCCCCAGGGCTGTGCCCGGCCCCGAGAGCACTCAGGCCCTGCAGCAACACGAGGGCCAGGAGGCAGCGGGGCAGTGGCACAGGAGCAGTACTGGCAACACCAAGTGCTGCTGGGCACAGCTGCTGTGCCAGCACTGATCTGCCCCAGCTCTGCACACAGACATTGCTGCTGCAGCTCCAGAGAAGGGAACAAAAGGGGCATCTCTGGAGAAATCTTTACTGGGAGAATCTTTATTTTATTTTATTTAAAGTTACCAAGAGCGCAGCCCCTCATTGACACAGTCTCTGGGTCACAGAAAAAATGGAGAAAATCAAAAGGAAATACAGCACAAATAATGACATTTCTTTGTAGACAATATTGAAAAGCTAAAACAAAGGAAAAGAAAGAACAAACCTAAAAGCAAACCCACAAGAAGAATCAAAGGAGACTTTTATTACAAGTGATTTTCAGAAATTGGCCAGCAGTTTACTGTTTCTGAAACCATCTAGTGTTCAGTCTCCACACTGCAGCCTTGAGTTCCTGATTCCTCAGGCTGTAAATGAGAGGGTTCAGGGTTGGAGGCACCACTGAGTACAGAACAGACAGGGCCAGATCCAGAGATGGGGAGGAGATGGAGGGGGGCTTCAGGTAGGCAAAAAACGCAGTGGTAACGAGCAGGGAGACCACAGCCAGGTGAGGGAGGCAGGTGGAAAAGGCTTTGTGCCGTCCCTGCTCAGAGGGGATCCTCAGCACAGCCCTGAAGATCTGCACATAGGAGAAAACCATGAACACAAAACAGCCAAGTGTTAAAGAGACACTGACAGCAAGGAGCCCGAGTTCCCTGAGGTTGGAGTGTGAGCAGGAGAGCTTGAGGATGTGTGGGATTTCACAGAAGAACTGGCCCAGGGCATTGCCCTGGCACAGGGGCAGGGAAAATGTATTGGCCGTGTGCATGAGAGCATTGAGAAAGGCACTGGCCCAGGCAGCTGCTGCCATGTGGGCACAAGTTCTGCTGCCCAGGAGGGTCCCGTAGTGCAGGGGTTTGCAGATGGACACGTAGCGGTCGTAGCACATGATGGTCAGAAGGGAAACCTCGGATCCAAGGAAGAAGACAAGCATAAAGAGCTGAGCAGCACATCCTGAGTAGGAGATGTGTCTGGTGTCCCAGAGGGAATTGTGCATGGCTTTGGGGACAGTGGTGCAGATGCAGCCCAGGTCAGTGAGGGCCAGGTTGAGCAGGAAGAAGAACATGGGGGTGTGCAGGTGGTGGCCGCAGGCTACGGCGCTGATGATGAGGCCGTTGGCCAGGAGGGCAGCCAGGGAGATGGCCAGGAAGAGGCAGAAGTGCAGGAGCTGCAGCTGCCGCGTGTCTGCCAATGGCAGCAGGAGGAAGTGGCTGAGGGAGCTGCTGTTGGACATTTGTTCTTTCTGTGTATCGTTGACTGTTAAAAGAAAACATTGATAAGCTGGGACAGATTTCTTTGAGTCAATCCTGTGCAATTAAATCAGAAATCCTTTCAAAACTCTCTCTCTTCCTGTGTGAGAACTTCAGTAAAAATTTAATTTTTGAGTTCTGATTTTTGCTGCTGTGTAGTTACTGCCTCATCTTCAGCATTGCTCTCCGCCTGATCTCTGAGAAGCCCAGAGGGAAAACAGGGCTCCCTGTGCCCATGTGCAGTCAGACCTCCTGGTCCTACACAGGCACCTATTTCTCATTTCACCTCCCTGTATTTCAGAGTAAGCACACTTAAAACTGACTGGAAAGATAAAGTTGACTCCTTTGAATGGTCCGGTTTTTAAGTCAGTTACTGTAAACCCTTTCTTTCCCTGTGCAGCTGGACAGCGAGGGTATCCAGTGTTCCTGTGGCTCTCTGGTGCCTAGAGTCGTGGCTAATGGGAGCTGTTTCTCTTTATCCAAGCCTTGTCCCTGCCAGTGCTCCCAGAGCCCAGCCCAGCCCTGGGGGCTCAGCTCTGCCCTGCACACCCCTCCCAGCACAGGGCACTGCCCAGGGCCATCTCCCTGCCAGCAGGGCCTTAAGGGCAGCTCACACAAACAGAGATGCTGCAAGCCAAGGTGCTGCTGCTGCTGTCTGTAGGCAGAGGAGGCTGAGGAGGCACTTTGTGAGGGAGATGGGAGGCAGATCTGCTGATGCCCAGGGGGACAGTGCAGGAGTGTCAGTGACACAGACACACCTGACAGCCCCTTTGCCTTGTCTTGAGGAGAAAGCTGAGAGCAGCCCTGGCCATGCAGCACCATCTCCAGAGCAGGAGGAATCTGCCCTGATGGGGGTGGCTCCTTCCACCTCCAACTTCTCCCCACAGTCCATGGGGAGCTGCCAGGCAGGCTGAGAGCTGTCCCTGGCAGGTGGCACATGGCCTGGGCTGGCCAAGAGCCCTGAGGGCTGCAGGAGCTGCTGTGCAGGACAGCCCTGGGCAGCCCTGGCTGCAGCCCCAGCTTCAGCCCCTGCAGCCGTCCCTGAATATGGGAGAGTCCTCCTGACACAGCCCCCAGGCTGTGGGCTGTGCTGGCTCCAGGAGATCCCTCCAGGAGCACAGGGGACATTGCCCTGCACCCACACACTCACCATGTCCAGGGCTGTGAAGATGTTTCCCCAAGTGCAGTCTCAGCTCAATGTCTTCCCAGTCCTGATTGCCTTGAGCCTGTCTGTGCCTGGCTCCTGTGCCCTCAGTGCCTGCAGGCAGTGCCCTCAGCCCTGCTGGGCTGGCAGAGGAGCTGCTCCTCAGCAGAAATGTCTTTTTGAAGCTTCTCTTGGTTTACCTTGGGAGCTGCCTCTGTGCCAGGAGCCTGGCCCAGCTCAGCAGCACAGACACAGCACAAGGACTTTAATGAATCTCTTGAGGCTTTAGTGCTGAGTCACTGAACATCAGTCCCTGAAAGGGAGCTGAAGGAAAACTTCTCAAGAACTCAAAATTAAATTGAAACTCCAAAGTTTCTTGAAGTTTTAATGGTTCCCACTGAGGGATATGACTCAGAAAATGTCCCCAGGTTCCAGTTAGAGCAGAACATTGGAAGCACTGACGATAGGTGTGGACAAACAAGTGAAAGGTGTCTCTGATGCTGAGCACACCTGGATGTGTTTCAGGAATGCAAAGGGCCAAGGGCTGAGCCCCAGCCCCTGGCAAGGCAGATCCTGTCCCTCCCTCATTGCTCAGGGCTCTTCCCGGGCCACTGGGCTCTGGCCATGTGCAATGCCAAGGGCAGCACCATGGGGCGGCCCCTGCCAGGCTGCTGAGCAGGGACAAGGAGGCAATGAGGCCCCAGCACAGCAAGGCTCACTTGTCCCCTGCTGGCCTCGGGCCCAGGGCCAGCCTGCATGGCCCAAGTGCTGCAGGAGTTGGCTCTGTCAGGGCCTTTCAGCTGCTGCCCATCCCTGTGGCCTCTGCAGCCCAGGCTGTCCTACGGTGTCCATGCCCTGCGCCTCTGTCCCTGCAGGCTGTCGTCATCCCCCGGCTGCCCCACCTCACTGGCCCCTTCCTTTGCTGACAGCTCTGCCTCCTGCCTGCCTTTGCCTGCACACACAAAGCCTTGGCCTTGACACCAAAAGGGTTCATTCAATTTTTACTGTGCCTGTGAACTTTCAGCTGAGAAACATGGCATGCAGGAGCTGCTTTCCCAGCAGAGACTGTCCGAAGAGAAGAGAAACACATCTGGCTCAAGGGTGCAGTGACAGAAAAAACAAGGACACAACCTGGTAACTTGGGGTGGGTTTTATAGAAATGGTAAATTGCAATACACATGTAGTGACTAAATATAAGCAACACACTTGTAGAATCACATGTCCACATGAGTTTAGGAGTTATCCCACATTGGACCTGAAGCCTGAAAACAAGGATGTCCTCTTAATCACGAAATTAGTGTTAAGGAGTCTTATTCTGATATTTTGGAGATTTGATGACAGCGGGTCCTCAGAGAACCAAGGTGACCATGTTATAGCACAGAACCTCGTGGAACAAAGGGTCCATGGTGACACTGCAGAACTGTGGCTGAGAGTATGAAAGCTCATGGAACCAGAAGTTCATTGTGACCAAGGGGCCATTAGGACACTGCAGATCCAAGGAGACCATTGTGACACTGAGAAATCTCATGGAACCAAGGGTCCATTGTTACACTGCAGGGCCTCAAGGAACAATGGAGACTATTATGAAACAGAATCACAGAAGTAATGAGGTTGGAAAAGACCTTTGAGATCATGAAGTCCAACCTATCACCTAACATCACCTCATCAACTAAACCATGGCTCTGAGTGCCACGTCCAGTCTTTTTTTAAATGCCCCCAGGGGCTGTGACTCTACCACCTCCCTGGGCAGAAGATTTCAGTGCCCAATCACTCTCTCAGTGAAGAATTTTTTCCTGATGTCAAACCTATACTACCCCTGGCTCATCTTCAGACTGTGTCCTCTCATTCTGTCAGTGTTTGCCTGGGAGAAGAGACCGACCCCCACCTGACTACAGCCTCTGTTCAGGTGGTTGTAGAGAGTCTCAGTGGAGACCATTGTAGCCATTGGGACCATTGTAGCACAGCAGGGCCTCATGGAATCAAGGGGACCACAGTGACAGTGTGGGGCTCCATGGGACAAAGGGGCCATTCTGACACTGTGGAACCAAGGAGATCATTGTTACACTACAGGGCCTCATGGAACCAATGAGGCCATGAGGACACTTTGAGGCCATGTGGAACCAAAGGACCATTGTGGCACTGCAAGGCCTCATGGAAACAAGGGCACAAGAGTGACCCTGTGAGCTCCAAGGGACCGAGGGGGCATTCTGACACTGCAGAACCAAGGAGACCATTGTGACACTATGGGGCATCATGGAGCTGAGAGTCCTTTGTGACACAGCAGGGCCTCATGAAACCATGGAGGGCATTTTTACAATTTGAGGTTTTGTGAAACAAAAGGGCCATTGTGGCATTTCAGGGCCTTATGAAATCAAGGGGCCATTGTGACACTGTGGGGCTCCATGGAACCAATGGGCCATTGTGACACTGCAGGGCCTCATGGAATCATGGAGTCCATTGTGACACTACAAGACCTCACTGAAGCAAGGAATTGTTGTGACACTATGGAGTCCTGGCAGGCCAAGGGACAATTGTCATAATGTGTGGCACCATTGAACCAAGGAGTCCATTGTGACACTACAGGGCGCCATGGAACTGAGGATTCATGGAACAGTGCTGGACCCCATGGAAACAAAGGTCCATTGTGACACTGTGGGGCCTCATGGAATCCTGGAGGCCATGATGACACTTTGAGGCCTCATTGAATCAAGGGGCTCTGCAGGACCTTGTGCAACCAAGGAGACCCTTCTGCCATTGTGAGTCCCCATGGAACCAAGGGTCCATTGGGATACTGCAGTGTGGGAAATGCAGGCACACAGAGCTCTCAGGGCCTTGGGCATACAGGCTCAGAGATAGAGATGGATACAAGGTTTGACCTGAGACCTTGGAGAAGGCTTAGAGAATTAAAGCATTAAAGTGAAACAGACACAAAACAAGAATGTAAGTTTGTAGTTTAAGTAAAAATATGTTTCAAGAAAACAGAAATTTGGATTATGTAAGCAAAGCAGTATGTTAAGTAAGATAGTAAAATATTTTAAAGTTTAGCAAAAAAAACTTGTTATAAAGTTAATTAGATGTTAAGATGGATCAATGTAGGTTTGTGCAGTGTTATATGATATACTGAAAAATGATGCATTGCACTGAGGCCATGGGAAGCAAAGCAATTAATGATTGGTGTAAAAAGACACCAGCAAAGTTCATAGAAGCTTTTGATTGGCTAAAATACTAATATAAGGCATTTGTAACTAAGAATGAGGAAGCTTCTGATATTATGGCACTGGATGTAACACCTTTAATGTCTCACCCTTCTATGAGACTGATGAAATAAAGCCATAAACCATCTTTGACAATGTCTCTCAGTTGTTCCATCTCTTGTAATATTAATCTCCCAATAGAGATCTTATGGACATCAGGTCTACCCTTTGAAATCAATGGCAATGTAGCAATAGCAAGTCGACCTATTTTAAAAAATCAAAGGGGATTTAGGAACATCAGGTCTACCTTTTGAAATCAATAGGGATTTAGGGAAACTAGATTTACCCAGTAAAGTCAAGGGGGATTTTGCAGAAATTTGGTGCTAAAATGGGGAAATTTGGGGAAATTTGGGGGAAATACTGGGCTGAATTCTGGGAATTTCCATTTCAGGATCATGGTGCTGACACTCTGGAAGTCGTGGCGTAATTGATGGGAGCTAATCACAAATTCTTGATCCCATACCTTCAGCCTGTGCTGGAGCTGTGCCTCCACTTAAGCCCAAAATATTCGTTTTTAGCCCCAAATCTGGGAATTCCGAGCCCAAAGTTGGGATTTTTGGCACCAAAAATTTTCAGACATTGGGTTTACCCATTGAAGTCAAAGGGGATTGAGGGATACCAGGACTACCCATTAATAGGGCTTGATTGGGAAGGGTTAGTGGTTCTACTGGGAGCACTGGGAAGGGCTAAGGGGGGACACTGGGGTTACTGGGAGCACTGGGGCATAAGTGGGACCACTGGGAGGGATTAATAGAGATAAATGGGTATAAACAGGATTCAACATGTACCCTTTAAAGTCAGTGAGGATTCAGGGACACCAGGTCCACCCAGTCAAAGCAATGACGATTTTTGGGACACCAGTTTTGGGGGCCCTCAGGGGTTTTTGGTGATTTAGGTGTTCCAGAGATACCCAAGGTGTATCCAGGTGATTTTTGGTGTAATCCAGGTGATTTTCAGGGGTACTGAAGTGCACTGCAGTGATTTTTGGGGATACCCAGATGTACCCAGGTGATTTTTGGGGAGATCCAGGTGATTTGGGGGAGTACACAGACGTACCCAGATAATATTGGGGGCTCTCCAGGTTATTTTTGGGGCACCCAAGTGTCCAGACTCACCTTGATGGGCCAGGAGAAGATGATGGCCACTGTCCTCCCAGTCAACGTGGACACCGATGACCCTTGGCAGCCGAGGGGCTGTTGGGGGGCACCCCAACATTCAGGGGGTACCCCAAAACTTCAGGTGAGGGCCTCAAGGGTGAGAGGGAGTCCTGAGTTACCTCAGGAGAGGATGCAGTGCGGGTACACCCAGGTGCTTTGATCCGTGGGGTTGCTGAAGACAGTGTTCTGAACCAGCTCTGGGAGGGGGCAATGGGGTCACCCCAAAATCTCTAGGGGGCCGTGAGGGACACCCCAATATCTGACTATTCAAGTGTACCAGAGTTCAGGTGTACCCATTAAAGTCAAAGGGGATTTAGAGACAAGAGTTCTACTCATTCAATCCAAGAGAACGCATCACCTCCCACTTTAGGTGAGGGAGGGGCTGGAAAATTTTGGGGATCCTCTGAAATTGTGGGAATTTATCTGGGGAATTGCTCACATTCCTTCAGCCTTTCATGGGGCAGTGCCCCAGCCTCGCCCTTTCTGGAGTCCCTGGCAGCTGCAGGCAGTGGTGCCAGGCCGAGAAGTTGGAAAAGTTGCAGCTCAGCAGTGCCCCAGCAAAGAATAGCTTGGCCTCAAGGTCCTGCCTGCCCGCCAGCACCCACTGGTGTTCCTAGGCATAGACTGAGAGGGCACCAGTATAGACCAGTAAGCACTGGGAGCCACCCCTGAGCTTCTGAGGCCCATGACAGCAGCTCCCAGTAGAAACAAGTAAGGACTCATGCACCCAAACACATCCTCAGTGTAGTCTAAGGGCTCCCAGGTTTATACTGGGAGGGCACCAGTATAAGGCAGTAAGCACTGGGAGCCACTCCTGAGCCCCCGAGACCTGTGGCAGCAGCTCCCAGTATAAATCAGTAAGGGTTGATGTGCCCAAACCCACTCTCAGTGTGGTCTAGAGGCTCCCAGTGTGGTCTAGTGAGATGGGGAACATAAATGGTTTTGAAAATTCAGAACTTTACAAGCCTATGATATGCTTAAGCAGGTAGAAAGGAAATAGATCACATAGCAGAAGCAGTATAAAAGAAACCATATATGAACTTACTTGCCAGGAAAAAGCTTTAAGATACCATATATTACAAAAACTCAGCAAAGTAAGACCTGGCTATTGTACAAACCCAACAAAACAGAAACCTGTGGCTCCAGAAACCAGCCAGGACCAGCCAGGTGGTTTTGAGTGGGACAAACTGACCTGAGGGAGAGCCAAACCTCCACTGCGCCTGCCCAAAAGCAGAGGTCAAACAGCGATTACTGAGGAAGACGTACAGCCTTCATCCCAAAAACCACCAAACGCAACCACCAGGAGGGGTGGAAGCTAATTATAATTCGAAGGGAGAGAAGGTGGAGATGGACGGGCAGGGAGGTGTGGGCTTGTGGGATCAATGTGAATTTATACCTGGAACCTGTCGTGACCAGGTACACGTGGTTTGGAGGAAATATCCCCCCATGTGTCCCCCATGTGCTGCCAATGAAACACTCTCTACAATTTCAGTGTCAAGTGCAGATTCTCGAAATCAGTTGTTGAGCCAGCCAGAAGGTCTTCGTCTGTCTGCTGGAGCAGAGGGGACATCAACGTCCCAGTGCACCCCGGACTTTTTCTGGAGCTGACCTCTGCTCCCCGCTCACTCTCTGCAGGGACGAGCAACCAACCTCCTATATCGCCTAGAGGAACGTTTTACCAAAATTTTTTGGGGGAGGCCCAAGGTAAGGTGAGCCTGTAAGACACTAGGGATGCCTGCGCATGGCTAACAGTGTGTCAGAGACATCCGACACACAGAGCTGACAGGTTTGGGGAAGGTATTTGGAAGCCGGCAAAGGGGTTTCTGTTGACCACTTAGGGTGGCCACTTGAAAGTTTGGAGGTAACTTGAACGAACCAAGGTGTTCGCAGTATTATTAACAGCATAACTCACTGCTATAACCCTAATTGCCATAAATATTCTGTGTAAATTGTGCTTGTTGTTTGTTGTAGGGTGGTGGAAGGAAGTATTTTATATGGTGGTTGGTGTTTTGTGTTTGCATCACTCTCATTTTGGTGGTGGAGAGTTTGGATTTTGGGGAATGTCTGCTCTGTTTTCTGTAGTGGACCTGTGCAATATCTGGTGTAACACTGCCCTCTTGTGTTATTAACTGTCATTGCAACAAGTTAAGATTTCTGTTCTTTTCTGAGCCGTGAGATTCTATTGTTTCTGATGTAATGCTGCCCTCTTGTGTCTGTAACTGTCAATGACAGGTCAGTGATTTTTTTTGGAAACTGTCAGAGTTAAAAAGGTGGTGGAAGCTGGGAGTGAGCGCGGAGGGCTCGACCAAGCAAGGAGGAAGCCCTTTCTAGGTGGCTCCAGATTGAGCCCCCGGATTTCTTGAGGGATCAAGGGAAACTTGTACGGTTGGTACGGGAGGACGGGGGAGTAGAGCAGGTATACTTGGGAGGAATAGTCTCAGATTCCATAGATAGTTATCTGGGTTTGGATTGGGAGCAACCTCTAATCGAAAGGGAACCTAGAAGGGTTAGACCAATTCCTTGCTTTGCGTGTGGACCAGCAATTTGGACACCAAGGTGGCATTCAGCCTGGGACCTCCTACAGTGACATTGGTGCAAAAGGAAGTGGCACTGCAGATCTAGGAGGTGGACGCCTACATGCCCCAGGTGTACCCTGGACCCATGGAATCATATTCAGGAATTAATACAGGTTGAGTGTGAGATTGTGAATTTGATCTGTGCAAAGAGTCTTTCTGTTCCCAAGGATTGGCACGTTTTCAATGACCACTGGGAGGAAGTGAAAGAATCTTGCCAGCAGAGGTTTGGGAGAGGAGATAAGAGAAATAAGGAGAGAAATCATGGGGACCCAGCAAAATAAAGAGGTGCCTAGGAGGAGCCCTTTAGGATGTATACTGACCCACTGGAAGGAAGTTGTGGGGACAGGAGAAACGGAGAGCAAAAGGGTTTTCATCAAATACTCTAATCAATGGTGGCCTCTCTAGAAATCAGAAGATGGGGCAAAGTGGCCATTAAATGGAACATGGGACTGTAACAACATGTTGAAGTTAATGTTGTTTTTAAGGTGGGAAGGAAAATGGGATGAGGCACCATATGCAGATGTTTTTCACCTTACAGAACCACCCAGAATGGCAAAGGGATTGTGATATTAACCCTCCACAAGACCCACTGATCCTAGCAATGGAAAGAGAAAACAGAAGGGTCACACATATATTAAAATGGTGCTGCTCAGCCTGTAGTCTTGGTCAGAAGTACACTAAAAATGACAAGGTATATAAGGAAGAAGACTCTGATCTGGATGATCTCCCCTCCTCCATCACTAGAGTTGGGTGGGAGCCCAGGAAGGGCACCAGATCAAACTCCAACACCCCTGGGAAGTCCAGCATCCTCCCATACAAGGGCAAAGCTAGGGAACAACCAGCACCTTTGCAGGTACCTCTTAGAGAAGAAGTGGGAGCAGATGGAACAATGATGCTACTCAAGGTTCCCTTCAATACCAATGATTTGGAAATTTGGAAAAGGAATGTAAAGGATTACAGAAATGACCCTCTAAGTAGAGCTGAACACTTTTGGTCAATAGTGAAATCACACAACCCGGATTGGAATGCTATACAGTTACTGTTCCATGCAATGGCAGAACCAGAGAAACAGCTGATCCCAAAGGTACCCTGGGATTTGGCCCAGGAGCACTGTAAGCCATGGGAGAGGATGTAAAGGAATTCTTTCCCCTCCAGGACCCAAAGTGGGATGTGAATAGAATGGCAGGAAGACAGAAGGTACAAGAATATCAGGAGTGGATTGCAAAGGGAATAGAGAAAGCCATCCCCAAATCTATTAACTGCTCAGCTTTATATGCTATTAAACAAGGTCCCTTTGAGTCACCACCTGAGTTCTCAGACAGGCTGAGACACAATGCGTCGTAGCACACCTTTGGACCCAGATCAGATATCGGGATACAGCAGTTAGTGTCATTATTTTTAGGTCAATCCACCGGTGATAGAAGATGCAAACTTCAGAAATTCAGACCCACTGAAGGAAGAAACTTAGAAATATTATTGGATGAAGCCTGGAGGGTGTTTAGCAATCGAGAAGAAGGGAATAAGGGGAAACAAGGAAGGGTGATGGCAGTAGTTAAAAAGGAAGATGAAAATTTAACAAGGGGCTTCCCCCTCTGCAACTAGGAATAAAAGAATGTGCTCTATGTGAGCAATTAGGCCACTGAAAAAATGAATGCCCAGAACGCTGAGGAAAGGGAAACAAAGGGGCACGGGTAGTGGCAAATGTAAATTAAAACTGACAGGAACCAGGGGGATCGTCCCTAGCTGATCCCTTGGTTATAATGAAGCTAGGGGAAGGAAAAGATCAAAAGCAAATAAAATTTTTAATTGATACAGGGGCAATGTGTTCAATTTTAAACACAGCTTTAACTCAGGTGAGGTAAGATAATATTATGGTTAAGGGAGCCACTGGCCAAGCTGACAAGTCTTATTTTTGTGGACCACTAAAATATAAATTGGGAAAACTAGTAGGCTTGCATAAATTCTTATACATGCCTAATTCACCACATGCACTCCTTGGAAGAGATTTGCTTGAACAATTGAATGCAACAATCAGATTTGAAAAAGGGGAGATTACTCTGGAGGTGGATACTCAAGAATATATTCAAATAATCAGGTTCCCATAGAAGGAAAAATCAGTGAAGATATCATCAACCAGGTGTACCTTGGTATGTAGGCCACTGAGAAGCCAGGAAGAGCTAAGAATGCATCACCAGTAGAGGTAAAGCTTAAAGAGGGACAATGACCAGTAAGGATAAAACAATATCCCTTAAAAAGAGAGGGTAGGGAAGGAATCCAGCTGGTAATAGAAAAATTCTTGCAATGGGGTCTGTTAAGGGAATGTGAATCTGATTTGAACACTCCCATATTACCAGTTCACAAACCTGATGGAACATACAGAGTAGTCCAGGATTTAAGAGCAGTCAATAGAATAGCAGAGGATTTATGTCCTGTAGTAGCAAACCCACACACTTTGTTAACAGTACTGACACCTTAACTAACCTGGTTTACTGGTTTAGATTTGAAAGATGCTTTCTTTTGCCTCCCTCTCTGTGAAGCCAGCCAAAAGATATTTGCCTTGGAATGGAAAAGTGGACAAAGGACCCAGCTCACTGGGACTGTACTGCCTCAAGGATTCAAGAATTTCCCCACCATATTTGGCAACCAACTCGCCAAGGATCTCGAGTCTTGGGAAACCCCACCCGGGAAGGGGAGACTGCTACAATACAGAGATGACATCCTGATCACCACTGAGACAGAAGACACTTGCATGCCTTGGACGGTGAGTCTCTAAAACTCTTTGGGGCTCCAAGGGCACCGAGTGTCTAAGAAGGAAGCCCAGGTAATGCAACAGGAAGTCACTTATTTGGGGTATGAAATTAATGTGGGGCAAAGAATTGTGGGGCAAGCCTGAAAAGAGGCTCTATGCCAAATACCAAAACCACAGACTGAAAGAATTGAGAACTTTCCTCAGAATGACTGAGCGGTGTCGCCTTTGGATCTATAATTACGAGTTGCTTGTTCAACCCCTGTATGCACTGATCAACTCTGAACAGAAGCATCTGCAATGGGACAAACAGGCCACACGAGCCTTGGAACAATTGCAAAAGGCCCTGATGTCAGCTCCAGCTCTGGGACTCCCTGAACTGGGTAAGCCTTTCTTTTTGTTTTCTCATGAGAAACAGGGAATCGCCCTGGGAGTATTGGCACAAGATTTAGATATCACAGAGCAGTCACCTACATCGCCAAGCAATTGGATGTGACCACAAAAGGATAGCCAGGATGCCTGAATATGGTAGCAGCAGCAGTGATAAATATCCAGGAAGCTTGAAAATTCACTTTGGGACAAAAAATGACTGTGTTGGTGTCCCATACAGTGTCTGCAGTATTAGAAATGAAGGGCAGGGAGTGGCTTTCTCCACAGAGGTTCCTGAAATACCAATCCATACTGGTAGAACAGGATGCTGTGGAGATTGTGATCACTAACATTGTCAATCCAGCTTCTTTCCTCAGTGGAAACACAGGAGAACCAGTACACCATGACTGCTTGGAAACCATTGAAGCAACATCCTCAAGCTGCCTGGATTTGAAGGATGTTCCTGTGGAAGATGCAGAGGACTGGTTCATGGACAGAAGCAGCAATGTCCTGAATGGCAAAAGGCATGCAGGATATGGCATCTCCATCAGCCATGAGGTAACAGAGTCAGAACCATTGCCTGTCAATACCTCTGCACAAAATGTGAAAATCGCCTTGACCCGAGCCTTGGAATTGATCCAATGTGAGAATGTGAACATAGACATGGATCCAAAGAACACTTTTGGGGCTGTGCATGCTTATGGAGCAATGTGAAAGGAAAGGGGGCTACTGAACTCTCAAAAGAAAAACACTGAACATGCAGAAGAAATTCTGAAATTGCTGGAGGCAGCACAGCTCCCAAAGAAAATAGCAATTATGCACATCAGAGCACATCAAAAGGCATACTTGGAATCAGGAAAACGAAATGAGCTGGCAGACAGGGAGGCAAAAGAAGCAGCAAAAAGAGAGGCACAATTAGAAGGAGCTCTAATCCCAGACAGGAAAATCTCCCTTGAGGGTAAACCAAATTATGACAAAGAGGATCTGAAGCTAATTCCAAATTTGGATGAGACATACAGTAAAGACAGGTGGGCCCCTACCCCAGAAGGAAGGGTAATCATACCTGGCCATCTAATATGGTTTGTAATAAGGGAGGAGCATAGGAAAAGACACTGGGGACCAGAGACTGTGTATGAACACTTAAATCACAACAGCATGGCTAGAAATTGATACACTACAGTGAAGCAGGTAACTCAACAATGTGATCTCTGCCTCCAGACTAATCCTAAAAACAAAGCCAGAAAAGGGTGAAATTGAGAAGGGAAATGTACCTGACCAATTATGGCAAATGGTCTTCACAGAACTCCCAAGAAAAGGGGGCTTTGTTATTTACTGGTATGAACTGATACCTTTTCAGGATGGCCTAAGGCTTTCCCTGCTACAACTGCTAAGGCCAGAAAAGTGGTCAAGGCATTAATAAAAGAGATAGTATCACGATTTGGGGTTCCAGCTGCCATTTCTTCAGATAGAGGGCTCCATTTTATTGAAAAGGTGGTACATCAGGTTAGTAACACTTGAGGTATAGATTGGCATTTACATACCCCATATCATCCCCAGTCAAGTGGACAAGTGCAGAAGATGAATCATTTAATCAAACAGCAAATTGTTAAATTAGGACAGGAGGTCAATCTGCCCTGGCCTCAATCCCTTCCTTTAGCCCTTTCACACATCCCAACTAAACCAAGGGCAAAAGAAAGGCTGAGTCCTTTTGAGATCCTGTATGGGCGACCTTATGCAATACAGAAGGAAACATCAGCACAAATAGGGGAAGAAACTATCACAGAATACATGGTGGCCCGGGGGAACAAGTCAGGAATAACAGGAAACATGTAGAAAGAAGCTGGTGTAGGGGATTGGATGGAGCAGTACATAATGTACAACCTGGAGATTGTGTGTATGTGAAGTCTCTCACAGAAAAGACTTTGGAACCACAGTAGGAAGGACCATACCAGGTGCTCCTCACCCCCTTCACTGCCATCAAGATCAGAGAACAAGCAGCATAGAGACATCACACTGGAATTAAAAAAGCTTCCCAGTCACCATGGAGAATCAGGCAGGTGCAGCCTGGAAAGCTGTGGCTCTGATGATCATAGCCATGGCTATGGCAGACATGTGTGCAAGACCTCCTATATACAATGGGACTGGCATTTCTATGTGTCAGGGGAAAGCTTCTGACTTTGACTCTCCTAAGTCTCTGTGGCAGGTGTTACAAATATCAAACACAACTGTCTGGACAGGGAAAGATGTCTGGGGATGCAAATTTGCATTTGTTTAGGACGGATTCCATCAGGGACTTCTAAAACCCATTCAAATTGGTACTGAATGTTGTGACACATGCTTCACTAACTGTTCTGAATTCAGGCTTAAAACAGAGGGATGTGAAACCAAGGCTTTTAGAATTAAACCGTGAGGGAACTGTGCTACATGTATCTGAACACAGAACGTGGGCCCAAGGGGTTAAAGGGAAAGAAGATCTTGATCACAATACACCATGAGACAGACTATAAGGAGACCATAGAAGGTTGGAGGGAGACACATCTCACCACTGGTGGGATGTATTTTTTGCGTGGTCTCCTATTGCAGCAGGGTTTCTACACTGATTGAGTCATCTGATAGTAGTTTTGTTCGTTCTGATTAGTTTAAGTTTTGTTCTTGGTTATGATTTTCTGGAATTTGAAACAGTCACAAAGAATGGCTACAATGCCTATCCTGTTATCAAATCACCTGGGTAAAGACAGTCATAGAGAGTATGATAGATATCTTAGAAAGCAAAAGAATTTGCATCATTTAGAAGAAAAGGGGGGAAATGAGATGGGGAACATATATGGTTTTGAAAATTCAGAATTTTAAAAGCATATAATATGCCTAAGCAAGTGGAGGGGAAATAGAACACACAGCTTAACCGTATGTAACAAACCACATAGGAACTTAGGTACCAGGAAAAAACCATTAAGATATATTGCAAAAACTCTGCAAAGCAAGACCTGGCTATTGTACAAACCCAACAAAACTGAAACCTGTGGCTCCAGAAACCAACCAGGACCAGCCAGGTGGTTTTGAGTGGGACAAACTGACCTGAGGGAGAGCTAAACATCCACTGCACCTGCCCAAAAGCAGAGGTCAAACAGTGATTACTGAGGAAGACATACAGCATTCATCCCAAAAACCACTAAACACAACCTCCAGGAGTGGTGGCAGCTAATTATAATACAAAGCAGGAGAAGGTGGACATGGGTGGGCAGGGAGGTGTGGGCTTGTGGGACCAATGTGTATTTATACCTGGAACCTGTCTTGACCAGGTACACGTGGTTTGGAGGAAATATCTCCCCAGGTGTCCCAGCTGGCAATGAAACACTCTCTACAATGTCAGTGTCAAGTCCTGATTCCTGAAATCAGGAAAGGTCCAGCAGCTGTGTTGGTTCTGCAGAACAAAAATGGCCCCGGGTTCCATGGGACCCCAATGTCACAACGGACTCCTTGCTTCCATGTCACCTCCTCAGTGTCAAAATGGCCCCTTCGCTCCAACAGAACACAAAGGTTTTGTATAAATATTGAGCAAATCCTGCTTAACACACCTGGGAACATCTGTCTGCATTCAAAAATGAGATTAAAAATGAGGGTGGCACCAGCAGCTTCCATCTACAACAAAGACCCAGGGAAAGGACAGAGAATTCAGCTGAAAGACTCAGAATTCTGCTTACAGAGATCATTGCTGGTCACACTGTCCCTCGTAGGAAGGTGACATCATTCCAGACAGCCTGGACTGAGCATGTGGTTCCTCAGTGGGGTTTGTTGTTTAGGAAAACTGCTCAGACTTTTCCATTCTTTCCTCACAAACAGGAAAATTTCTCCTGGGCCTGTGTGCAGGCAGAGCCCTGAGGAGAGCAGGTGGGACATGATGCAATGAGGCAATGTCCCCAGCTGCAGAGCTCAGGGGACAAGGTTCTGCTGCAGGGCACAGGGATGTCAGTCCCAGGTGGGCGATGTCAGACATGGTGAGGCTGGGGGTGAGGCGCAGGTTGTCCAAACAGGGTCAGTCTGCAAGGGGCTCATTCTTCTGTGTGCCCAGACCTCCTAAGGAGACATTCAGCATCAAGATCACTTGGGAAATGCTTCTATCCTCTCTTTTCTGAAATTAAAAACTAAAAAAATACTCACTTGATTAATGAAAAAAAAGTTACAAGGTGCACTTTGAAATCCTTCCTCCTTAACAAAACTCCAAGCGGACTCCAAGCAGCTGCACAACCCCTGATAACTTGAAGACAACTGGAAGAAGACAAGGTGCTCCTGAGGACTTTCTCTATTTTTATGATCCCCACAGTGGATTTGGGGCTGAGTCCAGGAGCCTCAGGCACTGAGACAAGGTTGAAGAAGCTGCTCAAGGAGTCAGAAGCAAAACTCCAAGTCCCTTGGAGCATCAGTGGCCCCACTGAGGGCACGGAGTGCCAAAGGCTCCCCAGGGAGTGGTGAGAGCAGATCCTTGAGGGCAGGATTGCAGGAGCCCGAGGCTGTGAGCAGGGAACTGCAATGCTGAGCAAGGCCTGGGCTGGCTGGAGGAAGCAGAAAGGCCAAGGCCTGAGCCCAGGCCTGGCCCAGCAGGGCCTGTCCCTCACGGGTGGCTCGGGGCTGTTGCTGGGGCAGTGGGATGGCAGGGGCAGCAAGGACAAATGTCATCAAGCTGTGTGACACTCCAGATGCTCATGGAACCAAGGGCCAGTGTGACACAGCAGGGCCTGATGGAAACAAGAGGCCATGGTGAGCCTGCAGGGCTGGAACACCCCAGAACACTGAAATGCTGGGGGTGACCAAAGGTTCCTTTACTCGTGTTTGGTGCACAGGAGAAACTCCAACCAGGTATTCTCAACATGGCCAGGTGCAAAGAAGATTCTTGATAAGAATGGACCCACAAGGATCATCCAGTCCAACTGCTAAGTGAATGGCCCACACAGGGATTGAACCCACAACCTCAGTGATACCAGCTCTAACCAATTGAGTTAAGAGGGCAAAATGACACAAAATTTTGCTGGCAAAATATAGACAATCAAGGAATATGGACAAAACATTTCACACAACATCCAATTCAACATAAAACTCATATCACAGCATTACCTTTCTCAACTTAGACCATTGAACTGAAAAACCTTTAACCCTGAAGATACTAAGTTACCCAAGAGTATTTCAGTTAAGTAGGATTATGAGAAGAAGAAATAGAGAACAACAGAAGATGTATGGAGAGACACACATAGAGGTACCAATGGCACAGGTTCCAGCGTGGCTCACAGGACAACACCAGCAATGCAGGATCCACACCATGGGCTGCCCTCGTGCTCCGGCTTTTAACCCCCTGGGCCTTCATGGGCCCCGCCCCTTGGGAGGGACTTCCAGTTGTTTGCTCAATCAGAGTCAGGGCAGGCACCAGCTGCTATTGTGTGATTGATTGACAGCTCAGCCAATCAGAGCTGGGTCAGCATTGCCCCTGTTGTGTGATTGATTGACAGCTCAGCCAATCAGAGCTGGGTCAGCATTGCCCCTGTTGTGTGATTGATTGACAGCTCAGCCAATCAGAGCTGGGTTAGCATTGCCCCTGCTCTGTGATTGGCACCTGTGCCAGGCCATGGCTGGGGGCGGGGCTCTGCCCCACCACAAACCAAGGCCTGACCCGGCCCTGGCCCCACACGGGCATTCCGAGCATCCCAAGGTGCCTGGGACATCGATCTCATCCAGCCTGTGACCGTGGTGACACTGTGGAACCTCATGGAACCATGGGTCAGTTGTGACAATGTGGACACCATGGTGACACCGTGGTGTCTGATGGAACCAAGGGGCCATTGTGACACTCTGGTGCCTCATGGAATCAACGAGACCATTGTGGAATTTGAGGGCCCCAAGGAACCAAGGGTTCATGGTGATCTTGTGGAGCCTGTAGTGTCACAGAGGAGCCATTGTGACACAGTGAGGGCGCATGGAGGCAACGGGCCATTGTGACACATCAGGGCTGTGTGGATCCATGAAAACATTGTGACAATGTGAGGCCTCAGGGAAGCACAGGGCCATTGTGACACTGCAGCAGCACGGGGAACATTGTGACACTGCAGGGCCTCATGGAACCAAGGGAACATGGTGACACTGTGGGGTCCCATGAAATGAAGGGGACATGGAAGAGTTCTGGCTGGCTGGGCCTCCTGGTGATTTCTGGCATGTCGAGGGCTACCTCTCACCTGCCCCTGAAGCACTGGGGCTCTGGGCTTTCCTTCCTATGGGAGAGAAGTGTCCTTCTCCTCTAGCTGTCCATGGCCAAAATTGGGATGCCTCCTCCAAATTTCCCAATATACAAAGATTGTTCCCAGATGAAATCTGCCAGGAATAACAGGACTAACTAACTGATCTGTCTGGCTTGGCCACCCAAGGGCCACCTCTCATCTGCTTTTGAAACACTGGGACCATGTGCTTTTCTTTCTTATGGGAAAGAAACATCCATCTTGACCAGGTGCCCATGGCCAAAATTGGGAATCTCCCTCCAGAATTCCCGATATCCAAGGATTGCTCCCAGACAAAATCTGCCATGACTGACAAGTCTGGCTGGCCTTGGCTTCCTCAGGGCCAGCTCTCATCTGCCTTTGAAACACTGAGGCTCTGTACTTTCCTAATGAAAACAAAATAATAATAATAATTTCCTTCTTCCTGGCCAGATGCCCATGCCCAGTATTGAGATTCCACCTCCAAAATGTCCTAAGTCCATGGATAGCCCCTAGATGAAAGGTGCCAGGAGAGACAGGTCTGGCTTGGCCCATGGGTGGCCACTTCTCATCTTGTTCCAAAACCCTTGGATTTCACGCTTTGCTTTTCTGTAGGAAAAATACATCCATCTCAACCAGGAGTCCATGGCCAAAATTGGAATTCCACCTCCAAAACTCCGCACCTCCAAGGATTCCTGCCAAGTGAAAGCTGCCAGGACAGACAGGTCTGGCTGCCCTTGGCCTCTTGGGGGCTGCCTCTGTCCTGGTTTTGGGCAAATTTGGGGGAAAACCTCCAGAAGGAGCCCCCAGACAGCAAACCCCACGACTCCTCCCCCCCCACCCCACCGGGTTCAGGAAGAATTTCCTCGGAGAAGAGTGGGAGAAAAAACCTGTTTATTTAACAAGCAAGACACTCCCCAGCACAGGGAAAAAAGACAACACCAGCTGACAAAAAAAACTCTTTCACCGTTCTGAAGGGATGACAAACTCAGTCTCTCTGGCGAGTGGTCGCTCAGTTATCAGTCTCTGGCGCTGGGGATGACTGCTGCAGGTGACAAAGTGTAGCCTCCCGGTGTTTCTTGGGGTTCCCAGGTCCCCGTCCGTTCAGATGGTATCCAGGAGAGGGAGGGGACGGGGTGGAAGAGAAAACAGTCCAGGGAAAAAGTTGGACTGCCTAGCTGAACTAACTAATAAGCAGAAAGCAAGGGCAAAGCGAAGGAAAGAAAAAGGCAGAAGCGAGCAAGCAGACAAGCAAGCAGGCAAGCAAGCAAGCAAGCAAGCAAGCAAGCAAGCAAGCAAGCCGAGCTAAAACCTCTCCTAAACATAGACCATGGGGGAGGTGAGCCGGCTGATAATAAGACAAAACAAAGCTTCACTCTCAGACTCAGTCCTGGAAGCACAGGACATAATACCAAACATAATCAGGACACACGATTGGAGATAGAAACACCATAACATCACCCTAGGACATTCCACCCCTTATCTCCATATCGTGAACATACTAAACAGCATGTAAAAACTTCAGCAAGTAGAAATTTCCATCTTTCACTTATTCGGACACATTTTCTTCCATCTCACTTGCTCAAACCTTCGACACTTACACATTTCCTTCTATCTCACTTGCTCAGACCTTTGACACTTACATATTTCCTTCTGTCTCATGCTGCCTCACCCCACAATCAGATCTCCCTGAGGCACACATCGTGTTGTTCCATCTCTCTGCATTACCCACCATGTACAACCTGGTCCTTGAGCAAAGACAATCCCACGAATGGGTTTGTCTGTACTCGGGGCAGAATTGATCCAAACTGCCTTCCCCAACAAACCTCTGATATGTGCCACTGGGACTTTGTCTCCATCTACTATATTCAGGGACTTAGACTGGGCAGGGCCCGCTCGGTTGGTGGAACCCCGGGTGTTAACTAACCAAGTGGCCTTTGCTAAATGCTGCTCCCAGTTTTTGAATGATCCCCCACCCAATGCTCTCAAGGTGGTTTTTAACAGTCCATTGTACCTTTCCACCTTCCCTGCAGCTGGTGCATGGTAGGGGATATGGTACACCCACTCAATGCCATGTTCCCTAGCCCAAGTGTTGATAAGGCTATTCTTGAAATGAGTCCCATTGTCTGACTCAATCCTCTCAGGGGTGCCATGCCTCCAAAGGACCTGCTTTTCCAGGCCCAGGATGGTGTTACGGGCTGTAGCGTGAGACACAGGGTAGGTCTCCAACCATCCAGTGGTGGCTTCCACCATGGTCAGTACATAGCGCTTGCCCTGGCGGGTTTGAGGCAGTGTGATGTAGTCAATCTGCCAGGCCTCTCCATACTTGTACTTGGACCACCGCCCCCCATACCAGAGGGGCTTCACCCGCTTGGCTTGCTTGATGGCAGCGCACGTCTCACAGTCATGGATAACTTGAGAAATACTGTCCATGGTTAGATCCACCCCTCGGTCTCGTGCCCACTTATATGTGGCATCTCTGCCCTGATGACCTGAGGCATCATGGGCCCATCGAGCCAGGAACAACTCTCCCTTGTGTTCCCAATCAAGGTCTATCTTCGACACCCCTATCTTTGCAGCCTGATCTACCTGCTGATTGTTTTTCTGCTCTTCATTAGCCCTACTTCTGGGAACATGGGCATCTACATGGCGAACCTTCACAGGTAATTTCTCTAACCGGGTAGCGATATCTTTCCACTCTTCGGCAGCCCAAATTGGTTTTCCTCTACGCTGCCAGTTAGCCTCTTTCCATCTCTCCAACCATCCCCACAGAGCATTGGCTACCATCCATGAATCGGTATAAAGGTAAAGCTTTGGCCACTTCTCTCTTTCAGCAATGTCTAAGGCCAGTTGAACCGCTTTGAGTTCAGCAAGTTGACTGGATCCACCCTCTCCTTCAGTGGCCTCTGCTACCCGTCGCGTGGGGCTCCATACGGCTGCTTTCCACCTCCGATTCATCCCCACAATGCGACAGGAACCGTCGGTGAATAGAGCATAGCGTGTTTCCTCTGCTGGCAGTTGGTTATATGGTGGAGCTTCTTCAGCCCGTGTCACTGGTTCTTGTTCCTCATCTGTGACACCAAAACTTTCACCTTCAGGCCAATTTGTAATTACTTCCAAAATCCCAGGGCGATTCAGTTTTCCAATCCGGGTGCGCTGTGTAATGAGGGCAATCCACTTGCTCCATGTAGCACTGGTGGCATGGTGGGTTGAGGGAACCTTTCCTCTGAACATCCACCCCAGCACTGGCAGTCGGGGTGCCAGGAGGAGTTGTGCTTCTGTGCCAACCACCTCTGAGGCTGCTTGGACCCCTTCGTAGGCGGCCAAGATCTCCTTCTCTGTTGGGGTGTAGTTAGCTTCAGACCCTCTGTAGCTCCGACTCCAAAATCCTAATGGTCGGCCTCGAGTCTCACCAGGCACCTTCTGCCACAGGCTCCAGGACAGACCATGGTTCCCGGCTGCAGAGTAGAGCACGTTCTTCACATCTGGTCCCGTCCTGACTGGGCCAAGGGCTACTGCATGAGCAATTTCCTGCTTTATCTGGGCAAAAGCTTGTTGCTGCTCAGGGCCCCAATGGAAATCGTTCTTCTTGCGGGTGACCAGGTAAAGAGGGCTCACAATCTGACTGTACTCAGGAATGTGCATCCTCCAAAAACCTATGGCGCCTAAGAAAGCTTGTGTCTCCTTCTTGTTGGTTGGTGGGGACATAGCTGTGATTTTGTTGATGACATCAGTAGGAATCTGACGCCGTCCATCTTGCCACTTCACTCCCAGGAACTGGATCTCTCGAGCAGGTCCCTTAACTTTACTCTTCTTGATGGCGAAGCCGGCTTCCAGGAGGATTTGGATGATTCTCTCTCCTTTCTTGAACACTTCTGCTGCTGTGTTCCCCCACACAATGATATCATCAATATATTGTAAATGTTCTGGAGCCTCACCTTTTTCTAGTGTAGTCTGGATCAGTCCATGGCAGATAGTAGGACTGTGCTTCCACCCCTGGGGCAGTCGATTCCAGGTGTACTGCACTCCCCTCCATGTGAAAGCGAACTGAGGCCTGCACTCTGCTGCCAGAGGAATGGAGAAAAATGCATTGGCGATATCGATAGTGGCGTACCACTTTGCTGCCTTGGACTCCAGCTCGTACTGCAGTTCCAGCATGTCTGGCACGGCAGCGCTCAGTGGTGGAGTCACCTCATTCAATGCACGATAGTCTACGGTCAGTCTCCATTCTCCTTCAGATTTACGTACAGGCCAGATGGGGCTGTTGAAGGGTGAGTGGGTTTTGGTGACCACCCCTTGGCTCTCCAGCTCACGGATCATTTTATGGATGGGAACCACAGCATCTCGAGTTGTTCTGTATTGTCGGCGATGCACTATGGAAGTGGCAATTGGTACCTTTTGCTCTTCTCCTTTCAGAAGTCCTACAGTACTTGGATTCTCAGACAGTCCAGACAAGGTGTTCAATTGCTGGATGCCCTCTGTCACCACAGCTGCTATCCCAAATGCCCACCTGAATCCTTTTGGATCTTTAAAATACCCCCTTCGGAGGTAATCTATGCCCAAAATGCATGGGGCCTCTGGGCCAGTCACAATAGGATGTTTTTTCCATTCATGTCCAGTCAAGCTCACATCAGCTTCCACCAAGGTAAAGTCCTGTGATCCACCTGTCACACCAGCAATAGAAACAGATTCTGCCCCCACATATCTTGATGGGACTAATGTGCATTGGGCACCAGTATCAACCAAAGCTTTATACTTTTGTGGTTCCGATGTGCCAGGCCAACGAATCCACACAGTCCAGAAGACACGATTTTCCCTCGCCTCTCCCTGGCTAGAGGCAGGGCCCCTCTAAGCCTGTTTATCCTTCTTTCCTTGGGCATATGTCTTAGAGGTTCCTTCAAGGGGATCAGATATATCATCATCATCATACTTGGCAGCTTGGCTACGGGCAACTGGAGCTGCTCTCCTTTTGGTGGAACTTCCTCTTTGGGTCTTGCCTTCCTTCAATTCACGCACCCGTTGTGCCAGAGCAGCAGTAGATTTTCCATCCCATCTCCTCATGTTTTCTCCGCAATCACGTAGGAAGAACCACAGCTCAGCTCGTGGGGTGTACCTCCTCTCCCCATCAGGGGAACGTCTGCGTTGGATACCAGGGCCTCTAATTTGTACTGCTGAGATTTGGAGAAGGTCCTCTTTAATCTCCTCCCTGAGTCTTTTATGATTCTCCTCTATCTTGTCTTCTAATTTCTGCAGACGTGTTTCCACAGCTGCAATTCTGGCATGTGTTGGGCCATGCACAGCATCTGCATATGCTCGGAGCTTCTTTGCCATATCAAGCACGGTCTCATCCCTCTCGTCCCGCTTCATTATTGCTAAAGCAGAAGCGTATTCATGGGGCCCAAGTCGTACAAGTTTTCGCCACATCACAGATGTACATGGTACCAAGTCCGGATTCCTAGTTGTTATGTCATCTGAGAAGATAATCTCTGCCACTGCCATTTCTCTCAGGCGTTGGATCCCTTGTTCTATCGTCTTCCAGTGGGTCTGCTGCATATGCCAGGGCCCAGCTCACTGCAATGATCTTCTTCTCCTTAGAATTACCATGGCACTTCTCTTTCAGGTACTTTGCTACCTCAGCTGGGTTCTGAATTTGTTCACATGGAAAATCCCAGGATGTAGGGTCAGAAAATTCCTTTAAGATTTGGCCCATATCCTCCCATTTCCCACACCATTCAGGATTCCTCACGCCTGGCTCTACTCTGGGGTCAAGGGTCTCAGCCCCTCTAGAAATCTCAGCTCTCATTCTAGAGAAACTGCAGACTGTATAGAGAAAGCTTACTATATTAAACACCAGAAAGATGGTCTCTTTAACACTCAGGGGGAACTGAACATTCTCTAATAAGGATGTAACAAATTCAGAGGAGAAGAAGGAGAACAAAGGCTGAAAAGCCTCATCCCCTGCTTCTCCTCTAACAAACTGAGTGCACAACCACAACCAAGAACCATACATTCCTGGAACAGATTCCAGCACCTTTATAAATCTCCTGCAGGCCATTAAAACCAAGCCCAGCCCGATGGATATTTTGGTCAATGCCCCTCTGCTACAGAAACTACGCATTAGGGACAATACCGGAGCTATTTCTGGATAAGCAAATAAACCCAGGGACCACAAAGGTATTAAGACTTCAAAAAACCCTAGGGACCAAAATCCCATGCAGGCCTCCACCCCAAAAGACATGAATTCCAACAACATAGCCAATAACTGCTCTATACCAACACAAAAGAATTTGAACCAAATTATTATTATTAGAACAGGGTTTTTTCCCACTTTTTCGAGCCTCGAGTTGGGCGCCAATTTATTTGTCCTGGTTTTGGGCAAATTTGGGGGAAAACCTCCAGAAGGAGCCCCCAGACAGCAAACCCCACGACTCCTCCCCCCCCCACCCCACCGGGTTCGGGAAGAATTTCCTCGGAGAAGAGTGGGAGAAAAAACCTGTTTATTTAACAAGCAAGACACTCCCCAGCACAGGGAAAAAAGACAACACCAGCTGACAAAAAAAACTCTTTCACCGTTCTGAAGGGATGACAAACTCAGTCTCTCTGGCGAGTGGTCGCTCAGTTATCAGTCTCTGGCGCTGGGGATGACTGCTGCAGGTGACAAAGTGTAGCCTCCCGGTGTTTCTTGGGGTTCCCAGGTCCCCGTCCGTTCAGATGGTATCCAGGAGAGGGAGGGGACGGGGTGGAAGAGAAAACAGTCCAGGGAAAAAGTTGGACTGCCTAGCTGAACTAACTAATAAGCAGAAAGCAAGGGCAAAGCGAAGGAAAGAAAAAGGCAGAAGCGAGCAAGCAGACAAGCAAGCAGGCAAGCAAGCAAGCAAGCAAGCAAGCAAGCAAGCCGAGCTAAAACCTCTCCTAAACATAGACCATGGGGGAGGTGAGCCGGCTGATAATAAGACAAAACAAAGCTTCACTCTCAGACTCAGTCCTGGAAGCACAGGACATAATACCAAACATAATCAGGACACACGATTGGAGATAGAAACACCATAACATCACCCTAGGACATTCCACCCCTTATCTCCATATCGTGAACATACTAAACAGCATGTAAAAACTTCAGCAAGTAGAAATTTCCATCTTTCACTTATTCGGACACATTTTCTTCCATCTCACTTGCTCAAACCTTCGACACTTACACATTTCCTTCTATCTCACTTGCTCAGACCATTGACACTTACATATTTCCTTCTGTCTCATGCTGCCTCACCCCACAATCAGATCTCCCTGAGGCACACATCGTGTTGTTCCATCTCTCTGCATTACCCACCATGTACAACCTGGTCCTTGAGCAAAGACAATCCCACGAATGGGTTTGTCTGTACTCGGGGCAGAATTGATCCAAACTGCCTTCCCCAACAAACCTCTGATATGTGCCACTGGGACTTTGTCTCCATCTACTATATTCAGGGACTTAGACTGGGCAGGGCCCGCTCGGTTGGTGGAACCCCGGGTGTTAACTAACCAAGTGGCCTTTGCTAAATGCTGCTCCCAGTTTTTGAATGATCCCCCACCCAATGCTCTCAAGGTGGTTTTTAACAGTCCATTGTACCTTTCCACCTTCCCTGCAGCTGGTGCATGGTAGGGGATATGGTACACCCACTCAATGCCATGTTCCCTAGCCCAAGTGTTGATAAGGCTATTCTTGAAATGAGTCCCATTGTCTGACTCAATCCTCTCAGGGGTGCCATGCCTCCAAAGGACCTGCTTTTCCAGGCCCAGGATGGTGTTACGGGCTGTAGCGTGAGACACAGGGTAGGTCTCCAACCATCCAGTGGTGGCTTCCACCATGGTCAGTACATAGCGCTTGCCCTGGCGGGTTTGAGGCAGTGTGATGTAGTCAATCTGCCAGGCCTCTCCATACTTGTACTTGGACCACCGCCCCCCATACCAGAGGGGCTTCACCCGCTTGGCTTGCTTGATGGCAGCGCACGTCTCACAGTCATGGATAACTTGAGAAATACTGTCCATGGTTAGATCCACCCCTCGGTCTCGTGCCCACTTATATGTGGCATCTCTGCCCTGATGACCTGAGGCATCATGGGCCCATCGAGCCAGGAACAACTCTCCCTTGTGTTCCCAATCAAGGTCTATCTTCGACACCCCTATCTTTGCAGCCTGATCTACCTGCTGATTGTTTTTCTGCTCTTCATTAGCCCTACTTCTGGGAACATGGGCATCTACATGGCGAACCTTCACAGGTAATTTCTCTAACCGGGTAGCGATATCTTTCCACTCTTCGGCAGCCCAAATTGGTTTTCCTCTAACGCTGCCAGTTAGCCTCTTTCCATCTCTCCAACCATCCCCACAGAGCATTGGCTACCATCCATGAATCGGTATAAAGGTAAAGCTTTGGCCACTTCTCTCTTTCAGCAATGTCTAAGGCCAGTTGAACCGCTTTGAGTTCAGCAAGTTGACTGGATCCACCCTCTCCTTCAGTGGCCTCTGCTACCCGTCGCGTGGGGCTCCATACGGCTGCTTTCCACCTCCGATTCATCCCCACAATGCGACAGGAACCGTCGGTGAATAGAGCATAGCGTGTTTCCTCTGCTGGCAGTTGGTTATATGGTGGAGCTTCTTCAGCCCGTGTCACTGGTTCTTGTTCCTCATCTGTGACACCAAAACTTTCACCTTCAGGCCAATTTGTAATTACTTCCAAAATCCCAGGGCGATTCAGTTTTCCAATCCGGGTGCGCTGTGTAATGAGGGCAATCCACTTGCTCCATGTAGCACTGGTGGCATGGTGGGTTGAGGGAACCTTTCCTCTGAACATCCACCCCAGCACTGGCAGTCGGGGTGCCAGGAGGAGTTGTGCTTCTGTGCCAACCACCTCTGAGGCTGCTTGGACCCCTTCGTAGGCGGCCAAGATCTCCTTCTCTGTTGGGGTGTAGTTAGCTTCAGACCCTCTGTAGCTCCGACTCCAAAATCCTAATGGTCGGCCTCGAGTCTCACCAGGCACCTTCTGCCACAGGCTCCAGGACAGACCATGGTTCCCGGCTGCAGAGTAGAGCACGTTCTTCACATCTGGTCCCGTCCTGACTGGGCCAAGGGCTACTGCATGAGCAATTTCCTGCTTTATCTGGGCAAAAGCTTGTTGCTGCTCAGGGCCCCAATGGAAATCGTTCTTCTTGCGGGTGACCAGGTAAAGAGGGCTCACAATCTGACTGTACTCAGGAATGTGCATCCTCCAAAAACCTATGGCGCCTAAGAAAGCTTGTGTCTCCTTCTTGTTGGTTGGTGGGGACATAGCTGTGATTTTGTTGATGACATCAGTAGGAATCTGACGCCGTCCATCTTGCCACTTCACTCCCAGGAACTGGATCTCTCGAGCAGGTCCCTTAACTTTACTCTTCTTGATGGCGAAGCCGGCTTCCAGGAGGATTTGGATGATTCTCTCTCCTTTCTTGAACACTTCTGCTGCTGTGTTCCCCCACACAATGATATCATCAATATATTGTAAATGTTCTGGAGCCTCACCTTTTTCTAGTGTAGTCTGGATCAGTCCATGGCAGATAGTAGGACTGTGCTTCCACCCCTGGGGCAGTCGATTCCAGGTGTACTGCACTCCCCTCCATGTGAAAGCGAACTGAGGCCTGCACTCTGCTGCCAGAGGAATGGAGAAAAATGCATTGGCGATATCGATAGTGGCGTACCACTTTGCTGCCTTGGACTCCAGCTCGTACTGCAGTTCCAGCATGTCTGGCACGGCAGCGCTCAGTGGTGGAGTCACCTCATTCAATGCACGATAGTCTACGGTCAGTCTCCATTCTCCTTCAGATTTACGTACAGGCCAGATGGGGCTGTTGAAGGGTGAGTGGGTTTTGGTGACCACCCCTTGGCTCTCCAGCTCACGGATCATTTTATGGATGGGAACCACAGCATCTCGAGTTGTTCTGTATTGTCGGCGATGCACTATGGAAGTGGCAATTGGTACCTTTTGCTCTTCTCCTTTCAGAAGTCCTACAGTACTTGGATTCTCAGACAGTCCAGACAAGGTGTTCAATTGCTGGATGCCCTCTGTCACCACAGCTGCTATCCCAAATGCCCACCTGAATCCTTTTGGATCTTTAAAATACCCCCTTCGGAGGTAATCTATGCCCAAAATGCATGGGGCCTCTGGGCCAGTCACAATAGGATGTTTTTTCCATTCATGTCCAGTCAAGCTCACATCAGCTTCCACCAAGGTAAAGTCCTGTGATCCACCTGTCACACCAGCAATAGAAACAGATTCTGCCCCCACATATCTTGATGGGACTAATGTGCATTGGGCACCAGTATCAACCAAAGCTTTATACTTTTGTGGTTCCGATGTGCCAGGCCAACGAATCCACACAGTCCAGAAGACACGATTTTCCCTCGCCTCTCCCTGGCTAGAGGCAGGGCCCCTCTAAGCCTGTTTATCCTTCTTTCCTTGGGCATATGTCTTAGAGGTTCCTTCAAGGGGATCAGATATATCATCATCATCATACTTGGCAGCTTGGCTACGGGCAACTGGAGCTGCTCTCCTTTTGGTGGAACTTCCTCTTTGGGTCTTGCCTTCCTTCAATTCACGCACCCGTTGTGCCAGAGCAGCAGTAGATTTTCCATCCCATCTCCTCATGTTTTCTCCGCAATCACGTAGGAAGAACCACAGCTCAGCTCGTGGGGTGTACCTCCTCTCCCCATCAGGGGAACGTCTGCGTTGGATACCAGGGCCTCTAATTTGTACTGCTGAGATTTGGAGAAGGTCCTCTTTAATCTCCTCCCTGAGTCTTTTATGATTCTCCTCTATCTTGTCTTCTAATTTCTGCAGACGTGTTTCCACAGCTGCAATTCTGGCATGTGTTGGGCCATGCACAGCATCTGCATATGCTCGGAGCTTCTTTGCCATATCAAGCACGGTCTCATCCCTCTCGTCCCGCTTCATTATTGCTAAAGCAGAAGCGTATTCATGGGGCCCAAGTCGTACAAGTTTTCGCCACATCACAGATGTACATGGTACCAAGTCCGGATTCCTAGTTGTTATGTCATCTGAGAAGATAATCTCTGCCACTGCCATTTCTCTCAGGCGTTGGATCCCTTGTTCTATCGTCTTCCAGTGGGTCTGCTGCATATGCCAGGGCCCAGCTCACTGCAATGATCTTCTTCTCCTTAGAATTACCATGGCACTTCTCTTTCAGGTACTTTGCTACCTCAGCTGGGTTCTGAATTTGTTCACATGGAAAATCCCAGGATGTAGGGTCAGAAAATTCCTTTAAGATTTGGCCCATATCCTCCCATTTCCCACACCATTCAGGATTCCTCACGCCTGGCTCTACTCTGGGGTCAAGGGTCTCAGCCCCTCTAGAAATCTCAGCTCTCATTCTAGAGAAACTGCAGACTGTATAGAGAAAGCTTACTATATTAAACACCAGAAAGATGGTCTCTTTAACACTCAGGGGGAACTGAACATTCTCTAATAAGGATGTAACAAATTCAGAGGAGAAGAAGGAGAACAAAGGCTGAAAAGCCTCATCCCCTGCTTCTCCTCTAACAAACTGAGTGCACAACCACAACCAAGAACCATACATTCCTGGAACAGATTCCAGCACCTTTATAAATCTCCTGCAGGCCATTAAAACCAAGCCCAGCCCGATGGATATTTTGGTCAATGCCCCTCTGCTACAGAAACTACGCATTAGGGACAATACCGGAGCTATTTCTGGATAAGCAAATAAACCCAGGGACCACAAAGGTATTAAGACTTCAAAAAACCCTAGGGACCAAAATCCCATGCAGGCCTCCACCCCAAAAGACATGAATTCCAACAACATAGCCAATAACTGCTCTATACCAACACAAAAGAATTTGAACCAAATTATTATTATTAGAACAGGGTTTTTTCCCACTTTTTCGAGCCTCGAGTTGGGCGCCAATTTATTTGTCCTGGTTTTGGGCAAATTTGGGGGAAAACCTCCAGAAGGAGCCCCCAGACAGCAAACCCCACGACTCCTCCCCCCCCACCCCACCGGGTTCGGGAAGAATTTCCTCGGAGAAGAGTGGGAGAAAAAACCTGTTTATTTAACAAGCAAGACACTCCCCAGCACAGGGAAAAAAGACAACACCAGCTGACAAAAAAAACTCTTTCACCGTTCTGAAGGGATGACAAACTCAGTCTCTCTGGCGAGTGGTCGCTCAGTTATCAGTCTCTGGCGCTGGGGATGACTGCTGCAGGTGACAAAGTGTAGCCTCCCGGTGTTTCTTGGGGTTCCCAGGTCCCCGTCCGTTCAGATGGTATCCAGGAGAGGGAGGGGACGGGGTGGAAGAGAAAACAGTCCAGGGAAAAAGTTGGACTGCCTAGCTGAACTAACTAATAAGCAGAAAGCAAGGGCAAAGCGAAGGAAAGAAAAAGGCAGAAGCGAGCAAGCAGACAAGCAAGCAGGCAAGCAAGCAAGCAAGCAAGCAAGCAAGCAAGCAAGCCGAGCTAAAACCTCTCCTAAACATAGACCATGGGGGAGGTGAGCCGGCTGATAATAAGACAAAACAAAGCTTCACTCTCAGACTCAGTCCTGGAAGCACAGGACATAATACCAAACATAATCAGGACACACGATTGGAGATAGAAACACCATAACATCACCCTAGGACACCTCTCACCTGCTTTCCAAACACTGGGCCTTGGTGCTCTCCTTGTAATGGGGAAGAACCATCCTTTTTCTAAAGGTGTCTGTGGTCAAAATTGAGATGCCTCCCCCAAATCCCATATATCCAAGGATTCTTCCATGACAAAAACTTCCAGGACAAACAGGTGTGGCTGGTTTGGCCTCCCAGGAGCCACCTCTCTCCTCTTCTTCCTTTAAGGCACTTGGGCTATGTGCTTTCCTTCCTATGGAAAAGAACCACCCTTATCTACACAGAAATGGCTAAAATTGGTATTCCATCTCCAAAACTCCCTATATCCAAGCGTTGTTTTCAGACAAAAGGATGGAGAGGTCTGGCTGGCCTGGGCATCTTATGGCTGCCTTTCATCTTCCCCTCAAACACCAGTGTTCTGTGCTTTCTTTCCTATGCAAAAGAACCATCCTTCTCCTCCGAGTGTCCATGTCTGAAACCTGGATTCCACCTCTAAAATTCTGTATACCCAAGGGTTGCTCCCAGGCAAAACTTGCCAGTACTGTCAAGTCTGTCTGGCCTTGGCCTCTGGGGATCATCTCACATCTGGTCCTGAAACACTGGGGCTCTGTTCTTTCCTTCCTATGGAAAAGAATTGGCCTTCTTGTGCAGGGACCAGGACCAAAATTGGGATTTGGCCTCCCATATATCCAAAGATTGCTCCAAAACAAAAAGTAGCCAGGACATAGAGGTGTGATTTGCCCTGTGCTCTGGTGATTTGCTTAGACTATGAGCAGAACATCTTCAATTGCAAAGACCTCAGAGAAGACACAAAGATCTCCTGAGGTGGGGTTTGGAGGCTACAAGCACCTGACCACTATATAGGGACAAAGAAGCTCTGTGCTCATTGCGGTGGAGAGAACAGGAGATGAGAGACATGGCAGTGTTTAAAGAGTGGTTTCAGAGACAGTGGATCCTTTTGACATTGTGGAAAACAGCCAGAGAAAGAAAGAATTAATGCCAGCTGGAAAGCCAGGGAGTTCCAGATTGGAAAAAAGGAGAAAGAAATTTCCTTCCTAGGGCAGAGGTGTGGTGCCAGACATCCACCAGAAGGAGTCTGGAGCAGCCCAAGGCTTTGTGTGTGCAGGCAGAGGCAGGCAGGAGGCAGAGCTGTCAGCAAAGGAAGGGGCCAGCGAGGTGGGGCAGCCGGGGGATGACGACAGCCTGCAGGGACAGAGGCGCAGGGCATGGACACCGTAGGACAGCCTGGGCTGCAGAGGCCACAGGGATGGGCAGCAGCTGAAAGGCCCTGACAGAGCCAACTCCTGCAGCACTTGGGCCATGCAAGCTGGCCCTGGGCCTGAGGCCAGCAGGGGACAAGTGAGCCTTGCTGTGCTGGGGCCTCATTGCCTCCTTGTCCCTGCTCAGCAGCCTGGCAGGGGCCGCCCCATGGTGCTGCCCTTGGCATTGCACATGGCCAGAGCCCAGTGGCCCGGGAAGAGCCCTGAGCAATGAGGGAGGGACAGGATCTGCCTTGCCAGGGGCTGGGGCTCAGCCCTTGGCCCTTTGCATTCCTGAAATACATCCAGGTGTGCTCAGCATCAGAGACACCTTTCCCTTGTTTGTCCCCCCCGTCATCAGTGCCACCAGTGTTCTGCTCTAACTGGAACCTGGGGACACTTTCTCAGTCATATCCCTCAGTGGGACCCATTAAAACTTCTAGAAATTTTGGAGTTTGAATCTGCCTCTGAATTCTTGAGACGTTGTCCTTCAGCTCCTTCTCAGGGACTGATGTCCAGGGACTCAGCATTGTTGGAAAATCCCAGCTCTACAGAGAAAGGGCAACTGAGTGGCTTTTACATTATTTTCTTCCATTATCAGTCTCCTTGAAGGGTGAAACATCAGAGATGTAAAACTCAATGCCATTCTATCAGAAGCCAAATTATTTCCTCGTTATAAAACCTTAGAAATATTTTTAAGGATATTAAGTTTTGCCACACAATGGTGCTAATAATTCTAACAACAATATCCTATTATTTTACAGTACATGGTCTTGCCAAAATGCAACTTTCACAGTTCTAATTCTCAAAAATATCTGATCTTTTTGCAAGGCCATTGTTTGAAACTTGTTTCTAGTTCAATCTCTCTCTACAATGTCTTCTTTATTCCAGGGCCATTCTGAGTCAGCACACCTTATCTCAGAGTTTGCATCCAGATGTACAAGACTGTGTGCGCTTTCAGTCAGGCTTTGAGAATCCTTTACAAATCCATTTCTCACAAATATCAATCACAGAATGCTGCGATCACTTCTACTCTAAAGACAACAGTAACAAAATACAGCCTTGAAAATTGGAATGGATATTTCTAAGAAGCTCTTTGTCATATTTCTCCATAACTGGAGTTGAAAAACTTCCAAATGAATGGCACCAGACCAGAAGGAAATCGAGGCAGAACCGTTGTTTTCTAGGAAACCTCTGAAGAATTTGGACAGAATCAAACTCCAAAGTGTCTGATACTGCTCATGGGTCTCACTGAGGGACACAACTGAGAAAGTGTCCCCAGGTTCCAGTGAGAGCAGGAAATTGGAGGCAGAGATGACAGGTGGTGTGGGAAATGCAGGCACAGAGAGCTCTCAGGGCCTTGTGCATACAGGCTCAGAGGTTGAGATGGAAACAAGGCTTGACCTAAGACCTTGGAGAAGGCTTGGGGAATCAGGGCATGAAAAGTAAAATTGATATAAAATAAGAATATAAGTTTTTAGTTGAAGTAGAAATATGTTTTAAGCAAACAGAAATATTGCATTCTGTAAGCAAAGCAGTATGTTAAGATAGTAAAAGATTGTAAAGCTTAGCAATAGAACTTGTTATAAAGTTAGTTAGAAGTTTAAGATACATCAATGTAGGTTGGTGAATTGTTCTAGGATTGGTTGAAAAATGATGCATTGTGGCAAAGCCATGGGAAGGAAAGCAATTAATGATTGGTGTAAAAGGATGCTGGCAACCTTCACAGAAGTATTTGATGGGATAAAGAACAAACATAAAGCGTTGTAACTGAGGCAGGTTCTGATATTATGGTGTTGGATGTAACACCTTTAATGTCTCACCCTTCTATGAGACTGACACCATGAGGCCATAAACCATCTTTTACAACGTCTCTCAGTTGCCTCATCTCTTGCAATATCAATCTCCCAATGCACATTTTGTTGACATCAGACATGACTAATTAAATCAATAGGGCCTTATGGACACCAGGTGTATCCCATTAAAGTCAATATTGATTTAGGGACACCTGGTCTATCCATTAAAATCAATGGGATTTTGAGGAAATTTGGCCCTAATATAGGGAAATTTGAGTAAACTTGGAGGAAATCTTGGACTGAATTCTGGGAATTTCCACTCCAGGATCACAGTGCCAATGCTCTGGATGTCCTGGATGAATTCCTGGAGGCCAATCTCGAATCCCTGATCCTTCACCTGCTGTCCATGCTGGAGCTGTGCCCCCAGGTAAACCCAAAAATGTCCATTTTCAGCCTGAAAGCTGGGAATTCCAAGCCCAAAATTGGGATTTTTAGCGCCAAAAGTTTTGGGACATCAGCTCTGCCTACTGAAGTCAAAGGGGATTGAAGGACACCAGGTCTACCCCTGTGAAGTCACTAAGGGTTTTTAAGGACACCAGGTGTACCCATTGATAGGGCTTGATTGGGAAGAGTTACTGTTTAAACTGGGAGCACTGGGAAGGGCTGAGGGGGGACACTGGGGTTACTAAGACCACTGAAAAAAGTGGGACAACTGGGAGGAATTTATAGAGATAAATGGAGATAAACAGGACCCCAGAGCTAACTCATTGAAATCAGTAAGCATTTAGGGACAGCAGGTCTAGCCTTTCAAAGCAATAAGGTTTAGAGGCACCAGGTCTACTGAATCAAAGCAATGAGGATGTTTGAGACACTCGTTTTTGGGGGGCCCAGGGGTTTTTGGTGATCCAGGTGTGCAAGGTCTACCCAGGTGTATCCAGGTGATTTCTGGGGGTACCCAGGTGATTGTTGGGCATGCCCACGTGTACTCAGGTGATTTCTGGGGGGGATCCAGGTGATTTTGGGCAGTATCCAGGTCTACCCAGATAATTTTCAGGGATATCCAGGTGATTTTTGGGGCACCCAAGTGCCCTGACTCAGCCTGACAGGCCAGGAGAAGATGATGGCCAGTGTCCTCCCAGTCGATGTAGACACAGGTGACCCTTGGCAGCTGCAGGGCTCTCACAGGGCACTCCAACATTCAGGGGGTACCCCAAAATTCCAGGTGAGGACATCAGGGGTGGGAGGGAGCCCTGAGTTATCGCGGGAGAGGAAGCAGAGCAGGTACAGCCAGGTGCTTTGTGCATGGGGTTGGTGAAGATGGTATTCTGCAGCAGCTCCAGCTCTGGGAGGGGGCACAGGAGGCACCCCAAAATCTCAGGGGGGCAGTGTGGAAATCCCAATATCTCGGTGGGGACACCCAAGTATACAGGAGTTCAGGTGCACCCATTAAAGTCAAAGGGGATTTAGGGAAACCAGGTCTGCCCATTCAACCCAACAGAATCCAGCAGCTCCCACTTTAGGTGAGGGAGGGGCTGGAAAAATTTGAGGATCCCGCAAAATTGGGGGGAGATTTTTTGGGGAATCCCTCACCTTCCTTCAGCCTTCCAGGGAGCAGTGCCCTTGCCGTAGTTCCTGGTGGGCATCAGCAGCCACAGGCAGTGTTGCCAGGCTGAGAAGTCGGTGAAGCTGCAGCTCAGCAAGGCCCTGGTGAAGGCCAACTCGGCCTTGAGGTCCTGCCTGGCCACAAGGGCCTACCAGTGTTCCCAGGTGTGGACTAGGAAGGCACCAGTATAAACCAGTAAGGACTTTGAGCTACTCCTGAGCTCCTGAGGCTCATGGCAGCAGTTCCCAGTATAAACTAGTATGGCCTCATGCACCCAAGCCCATTCCCAGTGTAGTCTAGGGGCTTCTAGTGTGGTCCTGGGGCTCCCAGGTTTATACTGGGAGGGCACCAGTATAAACCAGTAAGCACTGGGAGTCACCCCTAGCCCCTGAGCCCATGGCGGCAGCTCCCAGTATGAACCAGTAAGGCCAGCATCCCCAGAAGTTTCTCCCAGTGGAGTGCCAAGCATCCCCAAGACCCCTCCCAGTATAACCCAGTAAACCCGAGTTTAACCCAGTAAAATCCAGAATATCCCCATATAACCAAATATAAACCACTACAATCCAGTGACTTCCAGCACCCTATCCCAATATAAACCAGTATAACTCACAGTCAGCTACTAGGTCCTCCAAGCCAGCAGGGGGCACTCGCACACCCCTGCTCCCTTTCCCAGTAGAACCCAGTACAAATCAGTAACACCCCAGCACCCCATCTGAGTATAACCCAGTATAACACAGTAACTCCCAGCACCCCATCCCAGTACAAACCAGTATAACCCAGTGACCCCAGCCCCATCCCAGCAACCCCTTGACCCCATCCCAGCACAAACCAGTAAAAACCAATACAAACCCGTACAACTCACTCACAGTTGCAGGGGTCGGCCACCAGGAGGTTCTCACACAGTGCTTGGTCCTCCCAGCCAGCAGGGGGCGCTGCAGTGCGGCCCAGCACCCAGCCCTGGTGGTGCCACACCCCGGAGTTGGGGTTCAGCCCCAGGATCTGCCCCACAAACGACAGCTCTGATGGCACCCTGAAACCTGTATAAAACAGTCCGGACCAGTATGGACCAGTATAAGTGGTAAAAACCAGTAAAAAACAGTAACCAGCTGTGCAATACAAAGCAGTAGTAATCGTACAAACCAGTATAGACAAGAAACAACCAGTATGCACCTCTACAAACCAGGAAAATAGGTAAAAACCAGTACAAACCAGTGAAAACCCTTGTCTGTGTCAGGAGCCAAGCTGGCTGGGCCCAATAACAAACCTGCTGCCCAAAGTCAGTAGAAATGTTACGACCCATTTCAAACACCTTAACACCCATCCCTTCACCCACCAAATGATTTCTAAAGATGTGAGCACACATCTTTCCTCTCACATTGATGGTTCCTGTGCTGGTGACAGTCTGTTAAACCCAGCCTTCAGCCTGAACTCTCTGCTGTTGTAGTTCCAGGCACAGAGGTTGTTGTCTCTCAGCCCTTCCATGGGCAAGCCGGTGTTCAGCCATCTCCAGGACAGCAGGGCCCCAGCCCACGTCACTGTGCCCTGGGAAGACAAAAACCATCACTCCAAATGTCCCCTCCTCCTTCTTCCCAGGCATTTGGCGTGGCAGTGGAATTTGCTGGAAAAAGGAGACCCCTGTGACACTGTGGGCCCCATGGAACCAAACATCCATTGTGACACTACAGAATGTCACAGAACCAAGGAAACCCCTGTGACACTGCAGGGCCCCACGGAACCAAGAGTCCATTGTGACACAGAGAGGCCACGTGGAGCCAAGGAACCATTGTGACACTGGGGAAACTCATGGGACCAAGGGGCCACAGTGACATTGGGGGGCCTCATGGAACTTGTGAGCCATTGTGACACTGCACGGCCTTGTGGAAGCAAGGAGACCGTGGTGACACTGTGGGGCCTCGTGGAATCAAAGATTTCATTTTGAAATTGAGGATCCTCATGGAACCAAGGGTCTGTTGTGGCACTTTGGAACCCCAGAGGCCATTGTTGAGTACAGCACCTCATGGAACCAAATGTCCATTGTAACAGATCAAGGCCTCATAGACCCAAAAAGAGCATTGTGACTCCATGGGACCCAATTGACCCCAATCTCCATTGTGACAGTCCAGAACCTGATGGAACCAAGGGGCCTTTGTGACACTGCAAGGCCTCAGGGAACCAAGGAGTCCAAAGGTCTGAAATAATCCTTGTAGGGTTCTACCTTGGGGAATGGGAACCTCCTTGGTGGCACTTTGGGCTTGGCACACACCTGAGGAGTGTGTCTTTTTGCACTGCGGAAACTCAGGATTTTTAGATTGCTTCCAAAAAAACCATGAAAAGACCTGTTTGCCAGAGGGCAGCCAGTTCTCCAAGCAAAGCAGGTCCCAGGTGAGTGAGGACAGACAGAATGGGGTTGGAGAATGTGGAGCAAGGTTCTCCACACTGGCTCAGACCTCAAGGCACAGCTTCTGTGAGCAGGCCAGACCTCGTGATGATAGACCCTGGATCAATATCAACCATAGAATGCTGCAATCACCTCTGCTCTAAAGGGAATGGTAATAAAATACACTCTTGAAAATAGGAATACATAATTCTTAGAAGCTCTTTGAATAACTTCTCCATAAATAGAGTTGAAACCTTCCTAATGAGCTGCCCCAGACCAGAGGGAAATCAAGTGAGAGCCATGGTTTGTCAGGACTTGCTTAATACCAATCAGCCCCGTGGTGCATTTGGTGCTGAGCCCTTGAACCTCAGGGCCTGAGAGGAGATTGCACAAACCTTTCCAGGAGTCCAAGTCAGAAGAAAAGCCCAAAGTGTCTCAAAGCATTAATGGTTCCCACTAAAGTCCATCCCCAACACAGGCTCCTCATGGACTCCTTGAAGGAAAGAACTGGAGGCCAGGATTGCCCAAAACCCTCTCAGAGACTCAGAGAGGAAAGGAATAAGAAAAGTGCCTTAAAAAACTGAAGTACCTCGAAGCATTAATGAGCCTTATAGACTGTTGTTACTGACAAAGGCTCTCAAGAGATTAATTAAAGCAGATAATTGGAGGTCATGATTGCACAAAGCTCTCACAGAATCCAAGGCAAAAGGAAAACCCAAAGTCCTCTGAAAAACCTGCAGTCCCTGGGAGCATGAAGGAGCCCCCCAGGGCCATTCCTGACCAAGGCTCCCCAGGGACTCGTCCCAGCACATCCCTGAGGCCACTGGGATGTGGGGGGATGCTGAGGGCAGGACAAGGGGTGACAGTGGCCAGCCTTGCTGGGGCTGTGCCAGGAGGCCCCAGTGGCTCAGGACAAGGTGTCTCCTCCCAGCCCTTGGTGGCACAGACCCTGCTGTGCCCCAGGGCACCAAGACTTGACTTCTCTTTGTCCCCACCTGTCATCACTGCCTCCAATTTCCTGCTCTGACTGGAACCTGGGGACACTTTCTCAGTTGTGTCCCTCAGAGGGAACCATTAAAACTTTAGGAAATTTTGGAGTTTGATTGTGACTTGGAGTTCTTGAGAGGTTTCTTCAGCTCCCTCTCAGGGACTGATGTTCAAGGCCTCAGCCCCAATCCCCAAGAGGGTCATTAAAGCCCTTGTGCTGTGTCTGTGCTGTTGAGCTGGGCTGGGCTCTTGGCTCTGAATGTGATCCTGGTAACCAAGAAGAGCTTCAAAAACACATTTCCCTTGATGAGCAGCTCCTGTGCACAGCTCAGCAGGGCTGGGGCACTGCCTGCAGCCACCCTGGGCACAGCACAGAGGCACAGAGAGCTTCAATCAGTCAGGGCTGGGAAGATGCTCAGAAGTGCCTGGGGCAGAATCACTCCCAGCCCTTGACACAGGAAGCCTCTGGCTGCAGGACAATGCAGCTGCAGCTCCTGCAGTGATCTCCTAAAGCTGGAACATCCCAATGCCTGCAGACTGTGTGAGTACATTCTCTGATGATCTCTCGTGTAGAGCAGCCAGGGGTGCCCAGGGCTGTGGTGCAGAGCAGGGTCCTGCAGCCCAGGGTGCTGTGCTGGGGCAGGGACTCTGCTGCCTGCCAGGGACAGCTCTCAGCCAGCCCTGGGAGCTGCTCCCAGCACTGGGGGACAAGGTCTGGGTGGAAGGAGACAGCTGGTGAGGCTTGGAAGTGTTCTCCTTGTGTGGTGAGGATAGTGCAGGGCTGCTCTCAGCATGACATTTGACTGCAGAACATTTCCAAGGAGATTATATGGGGAGCACAGTGAGGCAGGGGCTACATAAAAGGGAAAGTCCTGATTTATTAATCTACTGCACTGGGCTGCATTGCTGGGAGATTGCACATTGATATTCATCTCTCAGTTCAGGTTGAGAAAAAAATTTTAAAATTCTCTTAGATCTCAATAAACCAGGCAAAGAAACAAATCAGCACTGGGCCCCATACAGGCAGCATCAATGTCGCTTTTCCAGCCTCCTCAGGCTTATTATGATGTTGCCATCAGAGCCTGCAGAGGCAGAGCTGACCCTGGGCAGTGCCCTGTGCTGGGAGGGGTCTGCAGGGCAGAGCTGAGCCCCCAGGGCTGGGCTGGGCTCTGACAGCACTGACAGGGCCCAGCCCTGGGCACAGGGAAGCAGCTGCTGGCAGGGACAGCTCCAGGCAGCAGAGCCCTGGGCAGGCAGTGGGGGGAAAGTGCCACCAAGCTGGGCTGGGATATTTCAAGTCCTCTCCAAACTGAACTATTCCATCATTACTTTTCTTACAGATCTCCATGGCAAGACACAGGAAATGTCCAACAGCAGCTCCATCAGCCACTTCCTCCTGCTGCCATTGGCAGACACGCGGCAGCTGCAGCTCCTGCACTTCTGCCTCTTCCTGGCCATCTCCCTGGCTGCCCTCCTGGCCAACGGCCTCATCATCAGCGCCGTAGCCTGCGGCCACCACCTGCACACCCCCATGTTCTTCTTCCTGCTCAACCTGGCCCTCACTGACCTGGGCTGCATCTGCACCACTGTCCCCAAAGCCATGCACAATTCCCTCTGGAAGACCAGACACATCTCCTATGCTGGATGTGCTGCACAGGTATTTTTCTTTCTGTTCTTCATGTCAGCAGAGTTTTCCCTGCTCACCATCATGTGCTACGACCGCTACGTGTCCATCTGCAAACCCCTGCACTACGAGACCCTCCTGGGCAGCAGAGCTTGTGCCCACATGGCAGCAGCTGCCTGGGCCAGTGCCTTTCTCTATTCACTGCTGCACACGGCCAATACATTTTCCCTGCCCCTGTGCCATGGAAATGCCCTAAGCCAGTTCTTCTGTGAAATCCCACCCATCCTCAAGCTCTCCTGCTCCAAATCTTATCTCAGGGAAATTTGGCTCATTGCTGTTAGTGTCTGTTTGGTATTTGGTTGTTTTGTGTTCATTGTTTGTTCCTATGTGCACATCTTGAGGGCTGTGCTGAAGATCCCCTCTGAGCAGGGACAGCACAAAGCCTTTTCCACCTGCCTCCCTCACCTGGCCGTGGTCTCCCTGTTTGTTACCACTGGCTTTTTTGCCTACTTGAAGCCCCCCTCCATCTCCTCCTCAACCCTGGATCTGGCATTGTCAGTTCTGTATTCAGTGGTGCCTCCAGTCCTGAATCCCATCATCTACAGCCTGAGGAACCAGGAGCTCAAGGCTGCAGTGTGGACACTGATGACTGGAGGATTTAAGAAACTGTAAACTGCTGGTCAATTTCTGCAAATCATTTGTAATAAAAGCCACTTTGGTAATTCTCGTTGGTTTCATTTTGGAGGTTACAGTCTTTGTTTTACTTTTTTATTATAATCCTTAAAGAAATTGCATTGTTCATGCCATTTCTCATTTTCTTTCTCTCCACCTTCCCAGTGGCCACAGACTGCAAATAAGGTGCTATGCTCATTGTGGTTTTAAACAACCTAAAGGATCTCTCTCCCAGCAGGATTTTATCCAGAGATGCCCCTTCTGTTCCCTTCTCTGCAGCTGCAGCAGCAATGTTTGTGTCCAGAGCTGGGGCAGATCAGTGCTGCCACAGCAGCTGTGCCCAGCAGCAGCAGCAGCACTTGGTGTTGCCAGTGCTGCTCCCGTGCCACTGCCCCGCTGCCCTCCTGGCCCTCGTGTTGCTGCAGGGCCTGAGTGCTCTCGGGGCCAGGCACAGCTCTGGGGGTGGCAGTGCCGGGGCTGCAGCAGGGACAGGCCATGGGCACTGCTGGGCCAGTGCTGACACCTCAGGGCAGGGCCTGGGGGCTCCAGGCTCCTTGGCCAGGCTCTCTCCACAACACTTGGCCAGACCAATGCTGAGCACAGAAAAGCCCCGGGAGCAGCCCCAGGCTGGCCGTGGGCAGGCTGGGGGCAAACAGCATGGCTGGTGCTCTGCAAGGTCCCTGCATGGGGGACACCCTGGCAAGGAGCAGCAGAGCAGGGGCTGATCCATCCCCACTGCGCTGGACACCCAAGGGCAGCATCCCAGAGCATTCTCATGCACCTGCCAACAACATCCCCCCTCTGCAGCCCTGGCCTCTCCCCCAGCTCACACAGGAGCCGCATCCTTGCAGGCACACACACGGCAGCACTGGCTCAGGAGCCCCTGTTTGCATTGCACACAGCAGGCTCAGCAGCACCATGGTGCTGCTGTGGGGACATGGAGCTGAGGGAGCACAAATGCCATCAGCCCCTGGGGCCAGCAAGGGCTGGGGGATGGCAGGGAAACCACTCAGCTTTGTCGTGGCCTCTGAAATCAGCCAGAAAGTGTGTTCCCATCAGCTGTGAGTTTCCTGTCCCACTGCAGATGTTGTTGCTCAGAGCCAGGGCTGCCTGGCAGCCACCCCCATACTGCCCTGAGAATTTCCTTGGCTTCACCTTTGCTTTCTTTCTTCTTTCTTGATCCAAATTTCTTCCTATTGCCCAGCCCTGTCCCCTCCCCTGCAAACAGCCCATCCCTGTTTGCCCTTTCCTCTCTGGCCACACTCCCGATTTCAGTTCCTGAGTTGGCACCATGGGAACGTCCCTTGGGGAGCAGGATCTTCCTCCAAGTGCTTCAGGAATTGTCTGCAGGGTCCTGCAGTGCCTTGTGCTGCTCCCTTGCCAGAGGCACCACAGGCCAGGGGGGCACATCTGGGCTGCTGTGTCTGGGTGTTGGGCTCCCTGTTGTGGGCAATGAGGAGGAGCTGGAGAGGCTCTGCAGGACTGACAGGATGGGCTTTGGGGCTGTGTGGAGAAGCTGAGGGACCTGGGCTGCTGGACCTTGTGAAGAGGAGGCCCAGGGCTCATCCTGCAATTGCTCCAGGGGTGGTTTCAGAGAATCACAGAATCAGCCAGGCTGGAAAAGACCCTGGAATTCAGCAACCTGTGCCCTGACACCACCTTCTCTCCCTGAGCCTTCTCTTCTCCATGTTAAACAACCAGAGCTTCCTCAGCCACTCCTCACAGGACTTGTGTTCCAGACCCCTCACCAGCCTTGTTGCCCTTCTCTGGACACGCTCCAGCCCCTCCATGTCCTTCCTAAATTGGGGACCCAGAACTGGACTCAGCACTCGAGGTGCTGCCCAACCAGTGCTGAGCACAGGGGAAGAATCACTGCCCTGCTCCTGCTGGCCACACCATTCCTGATGCAGGCCAGGTGCCATTGGCCTTCTTGGCCACCTGGGCACACTGCTGGCTCATGTCCAGCCTGCTGTCCATCAGTGCCCCAAGGTCCCTTTCTGCCTGGCTGCTGTCCAGCCACTCTGTCCCCAGCCTGTAGCCCTGCAGGGGTTGTTGTGGTCCAAGTGCAGAACCCGGCACTTGGACTGGTTAAACTCAACCTTATTGAATTTGGGCCCTGGATCCAGCCTGCCTAAGTCTGTGTACAGAGCCTTCCTACCTTGCAGCAGATCCACACTCACACCCAGCTTAATGTCAGCACCATTCCACAAGGCCCTAGAATGTCACAATTTCATGAGGCCTCCCAGTGTCACAATTTTCTTTTGGTTCCATGGAGCCCCTGGGTGTCACAAATTCCCTTGTATCCTTCAGCCTTGCAGTGTCACAATGGCACCTTGGTCCATCAAGGCCCTGTAGTGTCACAGTGGATCCTTGGTTCCATGAGGTCTCACAGTGCAGCAATGCTCTCCCTGGTTCCACAGTGTCACAATGGCCTCTTGGTCCCATGGGGCACCGTGGTGCCAAAATTGTTTCCTTCAGTCCATGAGTCCCTCTAGGGTCAAAATGGCCTCTTGGTTATACGAGGTCCAGCAGTGTCACAGTGGTCTCCTTGTTTCCACAAGGACAAAAAGTGTCACAACTGTCTTCTTGATTTCATGAGGCCCCATGGAGTCAGGGGCCCCCGAATTCCATAAAGCTCCACAGTGACACAATGGACTCCTTGTTTACATGGTGTCAGAATGGACCCCTGGTGACACAAGATCCTGTAGTGTCACAATGGATTCTTGGTGCCATGACACACTGAATCCTTAAAAAAACCCGGTATAATCACGGACAAAGACCCTCTAACTAATTAAAGTTACAAAGTGGTGTGTTTATTCACCGGTGGTCAGCACAGGAGTCACCTCTGAAAGGCGTGACCGCCCCGAACAAGGTTCTTTGCCATCTATTTATTGCCCAAGATCTTACATACAATACATCTGCATAACCCCAGCACCTCCCATCCCCACCCCATATTAAAATGAGCCCATTAGTCCTTCACACGTGCGCAGTTCTTCTCTTGAATTGGGTCGGTGGTCTCGAAATGGGTCAGTAGACTGGAAGGATGAAGTCAGGAGAGTCTTCATCAGGTCTCAGTGACCCTCTGGCACGATCCAAGGCCCCGTGCTTCATGGTTAACATTTTACTTATTTTACGTTCTTCTGTACGTAAATTTATAATAGCAGATAATTATACCAATTAGTTCTAGCCTAAACTTCTAGTAATTATTAACCTACCATTTACCTACCTAACTTACATCTTGGTCATGGAAATTACTTCTACCCTTAGCAAAAATCTTAACTTTTTAAAACCATGATTCACTACAACCGAGAGGAGTTCCTGTGTTTCGACAGCGACGTGGGGCTGTTCATGGGATTCACCCCCTATGGGGAGATAAAGGCCCAGCACTTGAACAGCAAACCAGAAACACTGGAGCATTATGGGGCTCAGGTGGGCACCGTTTGCCCACACAACTCCAAGATCATTGCACCATTCAGCGTGGAGAGCAGAGGTGAGCGTGGGACAGAGCGTGTCCCCTTGGGCCCTGGCCCGGGAATGACCCTGGAGCCTCTCAAAAACTCCCTGGGAATCCCCCCAGAGCACCCAGCCCTCCCTGTGCCCATCCCCGAGCCTTCCTGTTCCTCTCAGTCAGTCCTGTGGCTCTCCCAGTCCATCCCAGTCCCCCTCCCAGTGCCAACTCAGTTCATCCCCTTGTCCCCATAGTCCCTCCCAGACCCTGCCCCTCTTTCTCAGTCAATTTCCAATCTAGTCTCAGTCCACTCCAAGTCTTCACAGTCCACTCCCAGACCTCCACCCTCTTTCCCAGTGCACCCCTAGTGCCTCCCAGTTCATTTCCAGTTTGTCTCTATGCCACACCAGCCCTCTCCTGTCTCTCCCAGTTCCCCCCAGCTGATCCCAGTGTGTCCCGCTCTCTCCCTGTGCCCCCCAGTGTGTCCATCTCACTGGTCCTCGAGCTCCCAGCCCGTCCCTGGCTGCCTGCTCTGCTCTGGGATGGATTTCTATTCTGCTCAGATCCAGCTGAGCTGGTTCCAGGGCCAACAGGAGCTCTCAGGGCATGTGGTGGCCATCGACCTGGTCCCTAAAGGGGACTGGACCCACGAGCTTCTGTTCCTGCTGGAACTTCCCCCCGGCACGGGGTCACCTCCAGCTGCCAGGGGGAGCATGTCAGCCTGGAGCACCCCCTGAGCCGACACTGGGGCACATCCCGGACCCCACAGTGGGGGAGTGTGGGGAGGCACTGGGAGGGCTAGGAGGGGGATTGGGGTGTGCTGGGAGTAACTGGGAGGGAGTTTGAGATAGCCTGGTTTAAACTAGGAGTAGGGCTCGGGGATCTGGAAGGGATTAGAAGGAGTTTGAAGGATGCTGGGGAGGGTGGGATGGGGTTCTGGGGGTCCTAGTGGGCACTGGGAGGGAGTGTGGGGGTGTTGGGTGTAACTGGGAGGGATTTGAGTGAGCCTGGAGGGGATGGAAAAAGATCAGGGATTGGAAAGCAGGAGTTGGAATGAGGCTGGTTGTGCTGGTAAGAGACTGGGAGGGTCTTGGTGAGTCCTGGTGGGACTGGGAGAGGGTTTGGGGGTCCTGGGGTGGTGGAGGGCAAATGGGAGGGGGTTGTGGGATCCTGAGAGGGACAGAAGAGGCTTTGGTGGGTCCTGGGGAGGCTAGGAAGAGATTGGGAGGAGCTCTCAGGGGGTCCTGAGCCAGCTAGAAGTGATTGGGAGGGTGCTTGGAGGGGGCTTGGGGTGTCTGTGAGAGGTTTTAGGGGATCCTGACTCCTGCGGGAACCCCAAAGATGCCGCCAGCCGCTGCCGTCAGTACCTTACTGCGGGGATTGGGGGTTCTGTGTTGGGCTTCGTCTTCCTGGTGCTGGGGCTCGGCTTCTACCTGTGCAAGAAGGTGAGGGGGGGTCTCGGGGGGTCGTGTGCCCCCTTCCCTGGAGCGTGTGTGTTCCCCCCAGCCCGGAGTCACCCCCTTTTCTCTGCCCTCAGAGCTCCTGAGCCAGCAGTGGCTGCAGCCCCTCCCCGCTACCTCGGGCCCGGCCGGGACCCCCGCTCCGTCTCCACGCTGATTTAGGAGGGGGGTGGTGCGTCCCCCCCAGCCCTGCTTTCACTCTGCCCACGTCCAGCTTCTCCCAGGGATCCAAAGAAAACTTCCCAGTTCATCCCGGACCCGTTTACTGGGGGGAGGGACTTGGGGGGACCCCGCGAGGGGATCGTGACTGGGCGGGGAGGGTGGGGCCCAGGTGGGGAACACTGGGTGCTGCGGGTCTGCCCGGCAACCGGTGAGTCATCACAGCTGCTCTCGCTGATTGGCTGAATCTTCTCCATCGCATTCTCTGATTGGCTGAGGACAGGCCCGGGAGTTGAGAGAAGGAACAGGAGAGATCCCGCCCCGAGCACCTGCACAGGAACAACAGACCCAGCCTGGGCACAGCGAGGGAATTTATTACCAACCAAATCACAGCAGCACAAGGAGAAGGGAGAGAAATCTTTGCATACCTTTCCCCCCACCCAACAGGGATCACCAGGACCACGGATCACCAGGGCTCTGCCTAACGGGGGTCACTGAGGATCATCGAAAGCTGATCCTCCCATGGGAGACGGAGCTGGAGCAGAGCACGAAGCTCTTCCCGCACTCCAGGCACTCACAGGGCTTCCCTTAGTGGTGACTCCGTTGGTGTTGGGTCAAGTGAGACCTCCTGGAGAAGCTCTTCCTACACTCAGGACACTCATAGGGCCTCTCCCTGGTGTGGATGTGCTGGTGCCTGATGAGATGGGAATTGTACCTGAAACCCTTCCCACAGTCGGGGCAGCGGAAGGGCCTCTCCTCTCTGTGAATCCGCTCATGTCTGAGGAGATCAGAGCTGGTCTGAAACCTCTTCCCACACTTGAGACACTCGTAGGGTCTCTCCCCGGTGTGGATGCGCTGGTGTTTTCTCAGGTTGGAGCTGTCGTTGAAGCTCTTCCCACATTCCAAGCAGGTGTAGGGCCGGTCCCTAGTGTGGATCACCTGGTGTCGCATCAGGTCGGAGCTGTAGCTGAATCCCTTCCCACATTCCCTACACTCATAGGGCCGTTTCCCAGTGTGGATCCTCTGGTGTTGCATCAGCTGAGAGCTGTAGCTGAAACCCTTCCCACATTCCGAGCACTCGTGGGGCTTCTCCCCGGTATGGATGTGCTGGTGCTTGATTAGTTGGGAGTTTTGCTTGAAGCCCTTCCCGCAGTGGGGGCAGCGGAAGGGCCTCTCCTCTGTGTGAATCCGCTCATGTTTGAGGAGATCAGAGCTGCTCTGAAACCTCTTCCCACACTTGGGGCACTCGTAGGGTCTCTCCCCGGTGTGGATGCGCTGGTGTCTTCTCAGGTTGGAGCTGTCACTGAAGCTCTTCCCACACTGCCCACATTCGTAGGGCTTCTCCCTAGTGTGGATCCTCTGGTGTCGGATCAGGCTGGAGCTGTAGCTGAAACCCTTCCCACATTCCGAGCACTTGTGGGGCTTCTCCCCTTCATGAGGCTTCTCCACCAGCTCTGAGCTCTGCCTGGATCTCCAGCCGCTCAGGGAGGGTCTTTCCTCCTCGCAGCTCTCTGAACTCGGTTTGCAGCCCCTCCTCCTGTGGGATCTCTGGGGCTTTTCCACTTTTTCCATCTGCCCACGCCTCGGGAATGAAAAATCCTGGTTTGTGGAAAAAACAAGAAGAGAGCTCCATAAACTGGGAGTTCCTCCTTGCCGAAGTTCATCTCTGGACATCATTGAGCATCTTGTGTCTGTAACAACCTCCCAAACACCAACATTCAGACCCAAAATCCTCCAAACATCAAGACACGGATAAGATGCTCCCCAAACATCAAGATTCAGCCAAAACCACCTCCAAAATTGTACTGGTTTGAAAGCAAAACCAGTGAGAGACTCCAAGTCAGAAATACAATTTAACAGGAAAAAAGAAAAAATATAAAACCTGACACTCAGCTAGGTAGGGTGGTGGTAGCAGTCAGGATGAAGAGGTCTTGCTGCAGTGGTGATCCTGTAGAAAGGTCTGGTAGCTCTTGTCCTCTGGAAACCAGTGGGTAAGGACTGCCTTGATGTCCCAAATCTTGGTTTTTATCCAGGTAGGAAAGGCTTGGCTCCTCCCCCTGGCTGGAGCATTCCCCAGTGGGATGATGTAATTTTATCAGTCATGCAGTGGGACTCAATGGCCCATTATTAACAGGAGATATCTCCTGGAGGAAGGATGGGTTGTGGAAAAGATAAAGAACACTGCCCCACCCGATTTTTAACAGATGGCCCATTAGCAGACAGCATCTCCCATGGAGATAAGGATCACTGGCCCACTTGGTTTTTGCAGTTCATGAAGACGGTGATAGAACACAAACTTTTGGGCTTATCTTTACATTGTAACGTAGGACAGCCTGGGGCTAAGTTTCTGAACTTTTAACTAGATTGTAGAGCTTTTAACTCTCTTAAGGCACTTACAGCATATTCTTACTTAAAACTAAAACTTCTACTTCATATCTATGTGACATAATAGTATTCCTACTTACTTAAAACTTCTACTTCATGTCTGTGTGGCTTAATATATTTTAATTTCTCTAAAGACTTTAATCCCTGCATTCTTCTCTCTCTCTGAGGGACTCAGATAGTCTTCTATTTTACATGTCAGGAAAATTAATCCACAAACACCAGAGGTTTATGTCCAAAAAGGAGACAGAGGAGTCCTTTTTGCTTTATTCAAATAAAGGGAGAGGCCATGGGACATTCCCCTGGGATCTCTCACATTTTTGGAGGATGCAGCCTCCTTTTTATCCTATTTTCCCGGCCGCATTTCCCTCTCTCTTTCCCCATTGGCTGAGGTACTTGAGAGGCGCAGACTTCCCGAAGTGCCTGATACGTGAAATTCCCCTCTAATGTATAACCCTCCCTTTTAATTTTAATTCTTACAGAATTAATGGTTTTGCCCCTGTTGCTTCTTTCATCTTCCAATATCCAATTTCATTTATCAGCAGCCCTACAGTTTGTTTGTAAAGGCAAATATGTAAATATTTTTCTCCATTAATCAATCAGTGGAATCCATCCCATTGTTTCTTTTATCTCTCAGTGCTAGCCTTATCTACAGGCTGATCCACAGCTCATTTGTAAAGACAAAATCGACATTCCTCTCACTCTAATACGAATTAGCTTCGTTTTTTATTTCTTTGTTTGTTTCTTTCGTTCCGCGGGGCGCGCGGCCGCTCCTCCGTTGGGCTCGCGGAGGAAGAACGGCCGCGCGCTCCGGCGGCTCCGCAGCAGCGGCAGCAGCAGCAGCAGCAGCGCTTCTCTCGATCGGTTTTCCGCTCGAATTCCGACTTGCTCTCCGTCCCCTTCTCCCTTTCACACTTCCTCTACTCCCGTTCCATCCCGTCCGTGTTCCGCTTCTCCCAGCCCGGCTCATGCCGCGCTGCGCAAGGCGCCCGAGGGCGAGCCGGGCCCCTGCCCGCCTCTGTCCGCACTGGCTGCGGCGCCTTTTGAAGAGCCTCTGCAGGAGCTCCTCAATCTGCTGGTGGTGGTGCTGGAGCATCATCGCCTTTTGGCTCCGCCTGCCGCGGGCCCTGGCCCGGCCCCGGCCCCGAAGGAGGCCCCTCCCGCGGTTCCGCCCGGAGCCGCCCCGCAGCCGCCCGGCTCCCGCCCCGTTGCCGGCAGCTTCCCCGGTGCGAGCCCCGCCGCCCGTCAGCTCGGCCGCCGGCCCCGAGGCGCCGGAGCCCGGGGCGGCTGGGCAAGCAGCAGCGCCTGGGGCGAGTGGGTGCCCCAGGCAGAATGCCGAGAGCGCGGTGCCGTCCGCACGGGCGGAGAAGCCTCCCCTGGAGCAGCTCTACCGGGAGGGCCCGCTGCTGGGGAGGGGCGGCTGCGGCAGCGTTTACGCCGGGACCCGGCTCGCCGACGGCGCTCCGGTAAGAGACGGGGCCGGCTCGGAGCGGGGAGGGGGGGATTGGCGGGCGGCGAGCTCAGCCCACCGCTTGTCTTGGCTTGCAGGTGGCCATCAAGCGAGTGGGCCGGGATCGCATCTGGGAGTGGGCGCGGCTGGTGAGTGAGCAGGGCCAGCGGGAGCAGCCGGCGGGGCGTGCCGGGCGGGGCTGAGGCCAGGCCCGGCAGGGTGGGAGCCGGGACGCTGCGAGGGGAGCGAGCGTGGAGTGAGCGGGGGCCGCGCAGCGTCCCGGGCCGGGCAATGTGAGCTGCGGTGGCGCTGGGCAGGGGGTGCCGAAGGCGCGGCGCAGCATCGGCCCCGCTGACGGCATCGCGGTCCCCCCGCAGCACGACGGCGCCCTGGTGCCACTGGAGCTGGTGCTGCTGTGGATGGTGTCGTGCCCTGGCTTCCGCGGCGTCGTGCGGCTCCTGGACTGGTTTGAGCTGCCCGACGGCTTCGCGCTGGTCATGGAGCGTCCGGAGCGCTGTCGGGACCTGTGGCACTTGCTGGACGCGGGGGGGTTCCTGCCAGAGCCCGTGGCGCGGGGGCTGTTCCGCCAGGTGCTGCAGGCCGTGCGGCACTGCACCAGCCGCGGCGTCCTGCACCGCGACATCAAGGCCGAGAACATCCTCGTTGACCTGGCCACGGGCGAGGCGAAGCTCATTGACTTTGGCTGCGGAACCTTCCTCCAGGACACGTTCTACACCCACATGGCAGGTGAGCCCAAAGCCAGGGCCCAGCTGGGCAGCGGAGGTTCTCCCCTTTGCTGGCACAGGGGAAGACGGAGGGAGGGAGGGGGAATCCTTCTTCAGCCGGCTGCAGCCAAGTTGTTTTTTGGCAGGGGCAGGGGCTGGCTGTGTTTGAGCTGGCTGGGAGGGAGGGAGCAGCATCGGCCTGATGAGCTGTGCCCGTGTCCCATAGGAACGCCGCAGTACAACCTGCCAGAGTGGATCCTCTTCGGCTGCTACCATGGCCAGCCAGCCACCATCTGGTCCCTGGGCATCCTGCTCTATGACCTGGTCTGCGGGCACCTTCCTTTCAAAACCCCTGAGGACATCATCTGGGGCCAGTTCTTCTTGCCTCCCCGGGTGTCTCAAGGTGGGGATATGTTTTCAAGGCACGGGAACAAGAATGGGCTTGAGAGATGGCAGCTGGCACATAAGCGTCCTGCTCTTGCAGCTAGGGAGGAGGTTGATCTCCTGGGCTTAGCTGGAGGAGGTGGCATGTGTGCTGCTCTGCTCCAAAAGGGAAGATGGATGGGAAGCTTAGGGTGCAGCTCCGAGCACTCCTAGTGTGGGGTGGGCACTGTGGAATCTGGGAGAGCCTGGACAGGAGGTGACCAGGGGTTTTTGGTTTCTCTCTGCAGAGTGCCAGCACCTGATCAGGTGGTGTTTATCCATGGACCCTGCAGACAGGCCATGCCTAGAAGACCTTTTTGAGCATTCCTGGCTGCAGAACCCCCAGCTGGCCCAGGAGACAGCAGAGATCCATCCCTCTGCACAGTAGGATCCAGGAGCCCAGCAAGTTCCAGCTGCTCACGTCTCATGGTGCTCAAAGCAAACCCCAGAGCGTTTCCCTGTGGCCGTGGCACGGAGCAGAGAGCGTGGCCGAGGAGACGCTTCCGTGGGTCCCCGGCGAGTTGTGGAGGGAGCAGCTCAGGGCTCCCCGTCCTATTGGAGAAGTGGTGGCACAGTGCAGTGAAGTTGCCACAGACTGGACAAGGGGAAATATCCCCCTGCAGCTCAATGGCATCGTGATGTCCCCGCAAGCCGAGGCACAGCTGGCGTGTTCTTCTGGAGCACGACGCGGAGCCGGAGAACACCATCCTCGAGCTGGCCGCTGGCGGGGCAAAGCCCACGGGCTTTGGTTGTGGCCCCTTCCTGGAGGACAGGACAGGCTCTGTGCCCCGACGAAATCAAGATGAGTCCCCAGCCGGTGCAGGGGCGGGGGGATGCTCGTGCTCCCAGGCATGCCAGGGCTCGGCCTGGCCACGCGCCGGAGGTTCCCCGCTCGGCGGCAATGGGGAATATTCATCTTTGCGCCGCCCGCCCAGCTGCTTTTTGGCAGGACAGGGGACGGATGTTGTGGAAGGGGAGCCGGCTCCTGGCCTCTCTGACAGCTTCTGCCAGCCAGCCTGGTGTGGGCTGGGGTGGGGGCAGCCTGCCTGACAAAAGCATCCATCCATGAGGATGGGGGACAGCAGAGAGGGGTGGGTTCCAAAGGTGGTCTGCTTTTCAGGCCCTTGAAGAAGGGGTGGACTTACAGGCAGGGAAGGTGGGGTTTTTCCCCACCTGGGGAGAGGTTTAATTCTTGCATGGAGTGGTCAGACCCTCCCCAGGGCCATCAAACATTGATAACCTTTGGTGGTTTTCCTTGTTTCCAGGTCTCATTTTGAATTGACTTTCATGCAATTGTTCTTTGTTTTTTCCAGGAAGATTGCACCTTGTGCCCAGACCGGGTGGGGAAGCGCCGGCACTGGACGCACTCCACGGAGGTGCTGGCGCTACCCGGGGCAGCCACGGTGTGCAGGGACATCCCCTTCAAGAAGGACGAGGACCTTGTGTGGGATCAGCTCCTCTCCTGGCAGCAGCTCTGCAGAGGTGGGTACCCAGCTCCACAGCACAGGTGGCACAGGGGCAGATGGGAGTGGGCACACGAGAATCTCGCTCTTGCAGCTGCTGAGGAGGTTGCTGTGTCGTGCTTAAGCAGAAGAGGTGGAGCGTGGCCTGCCCTGCTGCTCTCCTCTAAAAATGAGAGAATGGGTTGGGAGGTTTGGGCTCTGGGCACAGCCAGCAGCCTGGCCCACGCACAGGCCCTGGTGGGACAGGGGGGACAGGAGCCTTCTGTGACTGACCGTGGCTTTCTGGCTTCTCTCCCCAGGCTCCCAGCACCTCATGCCATGGAAATGGCACCGCTGGGCCTGCCCATCTGGGAGGGCTGGAGGCCAGCACGTGTTCATTTGCTGTCAAAAATAAATCTTTTTCTTGTTATTTTCATCATCATCATAATCAGAGCATTTCTTTCATCCATTTCCAAGCTTTTGGCCTCCCTTCTTCCACGGAAATCTTTTCCAGTCCTTCCCCTTGGTGGGATTTGGGATGGGGGGTTAAGCAAGGTGAAAAATTCAACAGCAGCTCCTGTTGCCAACTGCAGCAGCCCCTTCAAGAACCCTGAGCTTCCAGCAAGGTCTGAGTGTGCCTTGCAAAAGGGAGTGGTTTGCAGGGCTGGAGCTGTCACCCCTCTGCAAAAGCTGGGAGGAAATCACAAGTGGCAAAATGCGATTTTGGCTCCAACACTGCCCAAATTCTTCATCCTTCCCTCTTCCATGCAATTGATCAAAGTACCCAGGGAAAACAGCTCAATGTCCTCCAAGAGCCCATTTTGACATGGAAGTTGACAAGTTCAATGTTGGTCATATGCCTTTTTCTGGGCACCAGATGTTACCCCTCCATCACCATGCAGGCATCCTGCCTTGCTCCTGCTCCCAGAAACAGCAGCCCCACCCCTCCCTATGGCCTGGTGCCCTGCCCTCTTTGCCAGCCCTCCCCACACCCTCTCACTGTTCCCTGAACTGCCCAGGAAGGAAAAGCCACTTGGCATGGCAGACTGTGTGGCCTGCCTGAGGATTCCAAAGCCACACGAATTTCACAAATGACTCCTGGGATTAGCACATCCAGGTCACATCCTCACTTGAGGATATCCTGCTCTCCCTTCACTCCCCTGTTCCCCACAGACAAGAAGAAGGCTTGTGCTGGAAGAAAACTGCTTATTTTTTTCAACAGAACTTGTTTTTCAAACCTCTGGGCTTTCATTCTTTTTTGGCAAAGATACAGTATTATCTGAACAATCTCTGCATATACATAAAATATCTGTGTGTGCATATATTTATAAACTTAAATTCTGCAAGCTTGTGTCATTCACAGCATCCCTTCCTGCTTCCTAACAGAGAAGAAAACTCCAACAAAGGGCAAAAATGCAGCCCCTCTCAACCAGAGGAACTGAACCACATCCATCTGTGGCTGGAGAGCATCCCACCAGCTCCAGCTGGGAGGCTTGAACTTGAGTGTAAATGCATCTTCTTAGAGCATTTCTAGACACTGGCCATTGCTAGACAGGGCTGTGCTGGGACACATGCCACCCTCCCCTGTGCCCATCCCTTGGGGAGGGCACACCAAGCACAAGGAGCAGCCCTTGAACAGGTGGCAAGTGGTCCTCACTGTGCAGGTGGGCTGTGACTTTCTAACTCAAATACCTACAGGCAGAACTGGAGAACAAGGGAAAAAGGCAAGGAGATGCCTTTCTGAGAGAGGTGGCCACAGTAACACAGACCAGCTGCCCAGAGCATGTTCCTGCATATTCAAGAGTCACTGAGCAAGAAACCTCTCAGAGGAAATGTTTTGTTCCATCTGAGAGCTCCTCCCTGCCTTCGAGGAAAAACACGAACACAAACTGGGTGAGACAAAGTAGAGGCAGAGGTCCAAGGTGGCAGGCTGGGTGACAGAACACAGCTATTGTAGCTACCACTGGAAATCATTATCATTAAATTAAGAATCACAATCTGAATCATTATCAATCATAAAGTTGTCTTCATCAAGGTCATCATCATAGTCTTCCTGCCACTGTGGATCACACTCCTCATCTTCAGCCTCCTTGCCACCTTCATCTGTGTTAGGGCAGTCACACAGGATGTTAAGGTTTTGCCTGTTGAGAAGGAGAGCACAAGAGCAGAGCCTCTGCTGTGAGCACCAGCCACCACCCAGCCCCACAACACCCCACTGTCATGGTCTCAGCATCTCCATCCAAAGAAACTCAAGAGAGTCCAGGGAGAGCAACTTCCATAACTGAGTCTGCCAGTGTTGGAGCTTTCTGGATCAGAGCTGCATACAAGCACAGGTTTTGCTGCTTTCCCTACACCACTATGTCATTTCAATTGCTACCTCAAGCCACAAAACAGGATGCAAATAATCCGTGTCTGTCATTCACTCTTTTGTGTGTCAGTGAGCACAGGAGAAAACTCTGCTCACCTGCTTTTTGTCTGCACTCACTCACCTTGCCCTATTACCCCACTAAGAAAACTCACCCTGTACATGCAAGGGCTGAAGCAGGCACATTTGGGAGTTTCAACTTTCTCTGAATGGAATCTCCTCAAGTCTGGAGCCCAACATGGAAATCCTGGAAGCAGGAAAGAGCAGCCAAAAGAGACAGAGAAACAAGATGTAATTTGGGGTGCAAACCCCTCCCCTGCACACACACTATCCTGACTCTATCCCCCCAGCTGATCAAGTCCTTTAGTTTGCCCACAATCAAATCAGACCAGAGCAAGACAAGCCACGAGCAGCCACGTGGCCTTCACCTGTGTGGAGTGCCAGAGAATTGCCAAGAGAGGCTCCTTGATCTGCTGCACCAACTCCAAACCCACGTGGAAGTGCTCTGCTTTCAGGATCTGAAGAGAGGTGCCTGAGTCCTGGTACTGCAGCAGGCTTTCCTCTGCAATTCAAGGCCAACAAAGTCCTGCTGCATCTACACTCTTGAGCAGAGACCAAGTCCTTCTTGGCCCTGATTGTGAAGCCAGCCATAGCTGCTTAGATCTCCTGTGCACATGCAGCCCTCTTTCAGAACACAACGTGTTGCTCTTGTACTGCATCAATCTCCACTGGCAGCCAAACTGCTCCAATGGACATCCTCAGAAACGACATCAAGAAGGCAAAAACGGACTGGCAGAAGTGAGGCCAGCTGGCTGTTGGTATATATGCTATTGCCCCACAACAGAGCTGCTGCTCTTTGACTACAGCTGGAAATGCTAGTCATGACTTCAAAGAGGCTGCAGGACTTAGCCAGAAGGACGTGCAGAGCACTAGTGAGCAGCTCCAGGCTCTCAGTCTGCTGTTCCACAATATCTATTTTAAGCAGTTAAATGGTTATATGTGAAACCAGAAGGTACTAAATTCACCCAACCGCTCCTGAGCATAAGCACTGCAGCTTTTGGTACATGGAACTCATCACCACCTAAGAAAGCCAAATTTATTAAGCTAAGTAAAAACACCATCCAAATTAAATTTCTGCTGTCAATGTCATCTTGCATGCCAAAGGGCCCTTGCAGGTAAGATAACAGAGAACAAGCTGCATGTTTATGTCTTCAAATTTTTCTTCAAATTAATAAAAAAGAAACAGGGAATTCTCACAGTGCAAGCTGGCTTGCACGAGGCAGTTAATTTGGCCACATATGGGAGAAACAGCCTGACCTGATAGACAGGCCTCCAGGGAACAGAGATAGGACAGAACTGGAGACAGACAAGGATTTGATCCAATGAGTCCCAGCTAAGCTGCAGGAGGTATTGGTCAGAGAGCTGAGCAGCCTGAACTTTCAAGCAATCACAAGGGCTTGCCCAGGAACATGAAGAAAGATATTTAAGGTGAAGTCAGAACAATAAAGGGCTTTTTGTCACATGGATCATAGAGTGCTGTGTCTCTGTCTCAGGCACAGTGCCAGTCAATGTCACACAGCTGCACTACCGTGAAGACTTGAAGGCAATTGAAAGAAGACAAAGAGCTCCTGAAGGCTTCCTCTATTTTAATCAGCCTCACAGTGGATTTGGGGCTGAGTCCAGGAGCCTCAGGCACTGAGACAAGGTTGAAGAAGCTGCTCAAGGAGTCAGAAGCAAAACTCCAAGTCCCTTGGAGCATCAGTGGCCCCACTGAGGGCACGGAGTGCCAAAGGCTCCCCAGGGAGTGGTGAGAGCAGATCCTTGAGGGCAGGATTGCAGGAGCCCGAGGCTGTGAGCAGGGAACTGCAATGCTGAGCAAGGCCTGGGCTGGCTGGAGGAAGCAGAAAGGCCAAGGCCTGAGCCCAGGCCTGGCCCAGCAGGGCCTGTCCCTCACGGGGGGCTCGGGGCTGTTGCTGGGGCAGTGGGATGGCAGGGGCAGCAAGGACAAATGTCATCAAACTGTGTGACACTCCAGATGCTCATGGAACCAAGGGCCAGTGTGACACAGCAGGGCCTGAAGGAAACAAGAGGCCATGGTGAGCCTGCAGGGCTGGAACACCCCAGAACACTGAAATGCTGGGGGTGACCAAAAGTTCCTTTACTTGAGTTTCACGCACAGGAGAAACTCCAGCCACGTATTCTCAATATGGCCAGGTGCAAAGAATATTCTTGATAGGAAGTGACCAACAAGGATCATCCAGTCCAGCTACTAAGTGAATGGCCCACACAGGGATTGAACCCACAACCTCAGTGATGCCAGCTCTAACCAATTGAGTTCAGAGGTCCAAATGACACAAAATTTTGCTGGCAAAATACAGACAATCAAGGAACATGGACAAAACATTCCATGCAACATCCAACTCAACATAAAACTCATATCATTGCATTAATTTCCTTGACTTAGACCATTTAACTGAAAAACCCTTAACACTGAAGATACTCAGCCAAAAGTATTTCAGTTAAGTAGGATTACGAGAAGAAGAAATAGAGAACAACAGAAGATGTATGGAGAAATACACATAAAGGTACCAACAGCTCAGGTGGCAGCATGGCCCACAGGAGAACCCCAGCAGAAGGCAGGATCCACACCATGGGCTGCCCTCGTGCTCCGGCTTTTAACCCCCTGGGCCTTCATGGGCCCCGCCCCATGGGAGGGACTTCCAGTTGTTTGCTCAATCAGAGTCAGGGCAGGCACTAGCTGCTATTGTGTGATTGATTGACAGCTCGGCCAATCAGAGCTGGGTCAGCATTGCCCCTGCTCTGTGATTGGCAGCTGTGCCAGGCCATGGCTGGGGGCGGGGCTCTGTCCCACCACAAACCAAGGCCTGACCCGGCCCTGGCCCCACACGGGCATTCCGAGCATCCCAAGGTGCCTGGAACATCGATCTCATCCAGCCTGTGACCATGGTGACACTGTGGAACCTCATGGAACCATGGGTCAGTTGTGACAATGTGGACACCATGGTGACACTGTGGTGTTTGATGGAACCAAGGGGCCATTGTGACACATCAGGGCTGTGTGGATCCATGAAAACATTGTGACATTGTGAGGCCTCATGGAAGCACAGGGCCATTGTGACACTGCAGAAGCAAGGGGAACATTGTGACACTGCAGGGCCTCATGGAACCAAGGGAACATGGGGACACTGTGGGGTCCCATGAAACGAAGGGAACATGGAAGAGTTCTGGCTGGCTGGGCCTCCTGGTGATTTCTGGCAGGTCTGGCTGACCCTGGCATGTCAAAGGCTGCCTCTCACCTGCCCCTGTAGCACTGGGGCTCTGGGCTTTCCTTCCTATGGGAGAGAAGTGTCCTTCTCCTCTAGCTGTCCATGGCCAAAATTGGGATGTCTCCTCCAAATTTCCCAATACATAAAGATTGTTCCCAGATGAAATCTGCCAGGAATAACAGGACTAACTAACTGATCTGCCTGGCTTGGCCACCCATGGGCCACCTCTCATCTGCTTTTGAAACACTGGGACCATGTGCTTTTCTTTCTTATGGGAAAAAAACATCCATCTTGACCAGGCACCCGTGGCCAAAATTGGGAATCTCCCTCCAGAATTCCCGATATCCAAGGATTGCCCCCAGACAAAATCTGCCATGACTGACAAGTCTGGCTGGCCTTGGCTTCCTCAGGGCCAGCTCTGATCTGCCTTTCAAACACTGAGGCTCTGTGCTTTCCTAATGAAAATAAAATAATAATAATAATAATTTCCTTCTTCCTGGCCAGATGCACATGGCCAGTATTGAGATTCCACCTCCAAAGTGTCCTATGTCCATGGATAGCCCCTAGATGAAAGGTGCCAGGACAGACAGGTCTGGCTTGGCCCATGGGTGGCCACTTCTCATCTTGTTCCAAAACACTTGGACTTCACGCTTTGCTTTTCTATAGGAAAAATACATCCATCTCAGCCAGCTGCCCATGGCCAAAATTGCAATTCCACCTCCAAAACTCTGTACCTCCAAGGATTCCTGCCAAATGAAAGCAGCCAGGACAGACAGGCCTGGCTGCCCTTGGCCTCTTGGGGGCTGCCTCTCACCTGCTTTCCAAACACTGGGCCTTGGTGCTCTCCTTGTAATGGGAAAGAACCATCCTTTTTCTAAAGGTGTTTGTGGTCAAAATTGAGATTCCTCTCCCCAAATTCCATATATCCAAGGATTCCTCCATGATGAAAGTTTCTAGGGCAAACAGGTGTGGCTGGTTTGGCCTCCCAGGAGCCACCTCTCTCCTCTTCTGCCTTTGAAACACTTCGGTTCTGTTCTTTCCTTCCTATGGAAAAGAATCAGCTGTCTTGTGCAGTGACCAGGACCAAAACTGGGATCTTACCTCCCAAATTCCATATATCCAAAGATTACTCCAAAACAAAAAGTAGCCCAGACATAGAGGTGTGGCTTGCCCTGTCCTCTGGTGATTTGCTTAGACTATGAGCAGAACGTCTTCAATTGCAAAGACCTCAGAGAAGACACAAAGATCTCCCGAGGTGGGGTTTGGAGGCTACAAGCACCTGACCACTATATAGGGACAAAGAAGCTCTGTGCTCATTGGAGTGGAGAGAACAAGAGATGAGAGACATGACAGTGCTTAAAGAGTGGTTTCAGAGACAGAGGATCCTTCTGACATAGTGGAAAACAGCCAGAGAAAGAAAGAATTAATGCCAGCTGGAAAGCCAGGGAGGTCTAGACTGGAAAAAAGGAGAAAGAAATTTCTCTCCTAGGGCAGAGGTGTGGTGCCAGACATCCACCAGAAGGAGTCTGGAGCAGCCCAAGGCTTTGTGTGTGCAGGCAGAGGCAGGCAGGAGGCAGAGCTGTCAGCAAAGGAAGGGGCCAGCGAGGTGGGGCAGCCGGGGGATGACGACAGCCTGCAGGGACAGAGGCGCAGGGCATGGACACCGTAGGACAGCCTGGGCTGCAGAGGCCACAGGGATGGGCAGCAGCTGAAAGGCCCTGACAGAGCCAACTCCTGCAGCACTTGGGCCATGCAGGCTGGCCCTGGGCCTGAGGCCAGCAGGGGACAAGTGAGCCTTGCTGTGCTGGGGCCTCATTGCCTCCTTGTCCCTGCTCAGCAGCCTGGCAGGGGCCGCCCCATGGTGCTGCCCTTGGCATTACACATGGCCAGAGCCCAGTGGCCCGGGAAGAGCCCTGAGCAATGAGGGAGGGACGGGATCTGCCTTGCCAGGGGCTGGGGCTCAGCCCTTGGCCCTTTGCATTCCTGAAACACATCCAGGTTTGCTCAGCATCAGAGACGCCTTCCCCTTGTTTGTCCCCCCCTGTCATCAGTGCCACCAGTGTTTTCGTTTTACTGGAACCTGGGGACACTTTCTCAGTCATGTCCCTCAGTGGAATCCATTAAAACTTCAATAAAATTTGGATTTTAAATCTGCCTCTGATTTCTTGAGAAGTTTTCCTTCAGCTCCCTCTCAGGGACTGATGTCCAGGGACTCAGCACTCTTGGAAAATCCCAGGTCTACAGAGACAGGGCAACTGAGTGGCTTTTACATTATTTTCTTCCATTATCGGTCGCCTTGAAGGGTGAAACATCAGAGATGTAAAACTCAATGCCATTCTATCAGAAGCCAAGTTATTTCCTCGTTCTAAAACCTTAGAAATATTTTTAAGCATATTAACTTTTGGCACACAATGGTGCTAATAATTCTAACAAGAATATCCTATTATTTTACAATACATGGTCTTGCCACAATACATCTTTCACAGTTCTAATTCTCCAAAATATCTGATCTTCTTGCAAGGCCATTGTTTGAAACTTCTTTCTAGTCCAATCTCTCTCTCAGTAATATCTTCTCTATTCCAGGGCCATTCTAAGTCAGCACACCTTATCTCAGAGTTTGCATCCAGATGTACAAGACTGTGTGAGCTTTCAGTCAGGCTTTGAGAATCCTTTACAAATCCATTTCTCACAAATATCAATCACAGAATGCTGCAATCACCTCTGCTCTAAAGACAACAGTAATAAAATACACCCTTGAAAATTGAAATTGATATTTCTAAGTAGGTCTTTGTCATATTTCTCCATAACTGGAGTTGAAAAACTTCCAAATGAATGGCACCAGACCAGAAGGAAATCAAGGCAGAACTGTTGTTTTCTAGGAAACCTCTGAAGAATTTGGACAGAATCAAACTCCAAAGTGTCTGATACTGCTCATGGGTCTCACTGAGGGACACAACTGAGAAAGTGTCCCCAGGATCCAGTGTGAGCAGGAAATTGGAGGCAGAGATGACAGGTGGTGTGGGAAATGCAGGCACAGAGAGCTCTGAGGGCCTTGTGCATACAAGCTCAGAGATTGAGATGGATCCAAGGTTTGACCAAAGACCTTGGAGAAGGCTTGGGGAATCAGAGCATGAAAAGGAAAATTGATATAAAAAAGAATATATATATATATATATATATATATATATATATATATATATATATATATATATATATATTTTTATATATATATATATATATATATATATATATATATATATAAAAGAATATAAAGTTTTAGTTTAACTAGAAATATGTTTTAAGCAAACAGAAATATGCATTATGTAAGCAAAGCATTATGTTAAGTAAGATAGTAAAAGATTGTAAAGCTTAGCAATAGAACCTGTTATAAAGTTAGTTAGAAGTTGAAGATATATCAATGTAGGTTGGTGAAGTGTTTTATGATTGGTTCAAAAATGATGCATTGTGGCAAAGCCATGAGAAGGAAAACAATGATTGGTGTAAAAGGATGCTGGCAAACTTCACAGAAGTATTTGATTGGATAAAAAACGAACTTAAGGCATTGTAACTAAGAATGAGGCAGCTTCTGATATTATGGTGCTGGATGTAACACCTTGACACCATGAGACCATAAACCATCTTTTACAATGTCTCTCAATTGCCTCATCTCTTGCAATATCAATCTCCCAATACACTTTTTTTTACATCAGACATGACTAATGAAACCAATAGGGACTTATGGACACCAGGTGTATCCCATTAAAGTCAATATTGAGTTAGGGACACCTGGTCTATCCATTAAAATCAATGGGATTTGGAGGAAATTTTGCCCTAATATAGGGAAATTTGAGGAAATTTGGAGGAAATCTTGGGCTGAATTCTGGGAATTTCCACTCCAGGATCGCAATGCCAACGCTCTGGATGTCCTGGATGAATTCCTGGAGGCCAATCCCGAATCCCTGATCCTTCACCTGCTGTCCATGCTGGAGCTATTCCCCCAGGTAATCCCAAAAATGTCCATTTTCAGCCTGAAAGCTGGGAATTCCAAGCCCAAAATTGGGGTTTTTTGCACCAAATTTTTGGGACATCAGCTCTACCCACTGAAGTCAAAGGGGATTGAAGGACACCAGGTCTACCCCTATGAAGTCAATAGGGATTTAGGGACACCAGGTCCATCCATTGATAGGGCTTGATTGGGAAGAGTTATTGTTCAAACTGGGAGCACTGGGAAGGGCTAAGGAGGGACACTGGGCTTACTAAGAGCACTGAAAAATGTGGGACAACTGGGAGGGATTTATAGAGATAACAGGGATAAAGAGGACTCCAGAGCTAAACCATTGAATTTAGGGACAGCAGTTCTACTCTTTAAAGGTAATAAAGTTTAGGGCTACCAGGTCTACCCAGTCAAAGCAATGAGGATGCTTGAGAAACTAGTTTTCGGGGGGGGCCCAGGGGTTTTTGGTGATCCAGGTGTGCAAGGGGTACCCAGGTGTATCCAGGTGATTTCTGGGGGTACCCAGGTGATTTTTGGGGCACCCAAGTGGCTTGACTCACCCTGACAGACCAGGAGAAGGTGATGGCTGCCGTCCTCCCTGTCAACATGGACACAGATGACCCTTGGCAGCTGTGGGGCTGTCGGGGGACACCCCAACATTCAGGGGTACCCAAAACTCCAGGTGAGGACATCAGGGGTAGGAGGGAGCCCTGAGTTACCTCGGGAGAGGATGCAGTGCAGGTACAGCCAGGTGCTTTGGTGCATGGGGTTGGTGAAGATGGTATTCTGCAGCAGCTCCAGCTCTGTGTGGGCAAAGGAGGCACCCCAAAATCTCAGAGGGACAGAGGGGAAAACCCCAATATCTCAGTGGGGACACCCAGGTATACAGGAGTTCAGGTGTACCCATTAAAGTCATTGAGGATTTAGGGAAATCAGGTCTGCCCATTCAATGCAACAGAACCCACCAGCTCCCACTTTAGGTGAGGGAGGGGCTGGAAAATTTTGGGGATCCCGAAAAATTGGGGGGAGATTTTTTGAGGAATCCCTCACCTTCCTTCAGCCTTCCAGGGGGCAGTGCCCTTGCCGTAGTTCCTGGTGGGCATCAGCAGCCACAGGCAGTGTTGCCAGGCTGAGAAGTTGGAGAAGCTGCAGCTCAGCAAGGCCCTGGTGAAGGCCAGCTCGGCCTTGAGGTCCTGCCTGGCCGCAAGTGCCTACCAGTGTTCCCAGGTGTGGACTGGGAAGGCACCAGTATAAACCAGTAAGCATTTGAGTCACTCCCGAGCTCCTGAGACCTGTGGCAGCAGCTCCCAGTATAAACCAGTAAGGCCTCATGCACCCAAACCCATTCCCAGTGTGGTCCTGGGGCTCCCAGGTTTATACTGGGAGGGCACCAATATAACCCAATAAGCACTGGGAGCCACCCCTGAGCCCCTGAGCCCATTGCAGCAGCTCCCAGTAGAAACCACTAAGGCCAGCACAACCTGAAGTCACTCCCAGTAGGTCCCAAGTTCCATCCCAGTATAAACCAGTAAGGCCAGCATCCCCAGGAGTTGCTCCCAGTGCAGTGCCAAGCATCCCCAAGACCCCTCCCAGTATAATCCAGTACACCCCAGTTTAAGCCAGTAAAATCCAGAATATTCCTGTATAACCCAGTATAAACCACTACAACCCAGTCACCCCCAGCACCCCATCTCAATATGAACCACTATAACCCAGTATAACCCAGCGACCCCTAGCACCCCATCTCAATATAAACCAGTATAACCCAGTATAATTCACAGTCGCCACCAGGTCCTCCCAGTCAGCAGGGAGCACTCACATACCCCAGCACCACATCCCAGTATAACCCAGTACAAACCATTAGCACCACAGCACCCCATCCCAGTACAAACAAGTATAACCCAGTACAACCAGTACACACAGTGTTAGGTCCTCCTGGACACTCACACACTCACTCCCAGTATAACCCAGTACTGCCCAGTAACCCCAGCCCCATCCCAGCACCCCCTGGACCCCATCCCAGCACAAACCAGTACAAACCAGTACAAACCAGTACAAGCCACTCACAGTTGCAGGGGTCGGCCAACAGGAGGTGCTCACACAGTGCCAGCAGGGGGCGCTGCAGTGTCCATTGTGACCCTACAGAACCAAGGAAACCCCTGTGACACTGCGGGGCCCCACGGAACCAAGAGTCCATTGTGAGACACCTGGGCCACGTGGAGCCAAGGAACCATTGTGACACTGGGGAAACTCATGGGACCAAGGGTCCACTGTGACATTGTGGGGCCTCATGGAACCTGTGAGCCATTGTGACACTGCACGGCCTTGTGGAACCAAGGAGACCACGGTGACACTGTGGGGCCACCTGGAACCAAGAGTCCATTGTGACACTCTGGAACTACATTGTTGAGAGTATGGAACCTCGAGGAGCCAAAATCCATTGTGACAGATCAAGGTCTCATGGAACCCAAAGAGCATTGTGAGACTGTGGGACACCATGGACCCAAATCTCCATTGTGACAGTGCAGAACCAAGGGGCCTTTGTGACACTGCAAGGCCTCAGGGAACCAAGGAGTCCAAAGGACTCAAACATTCCTTGCAGGGCTCTGCCTTGGGGAAGGGGAAGCTGCTTGGTGGCACCTTGGCTTTAGCACACACTAATAGAAGGTGTCTGTTTTCAATGGGGACATTAAGGAGTTGTAGATTGCTTCAAAACAAAAAAAAAAAAGGGGGGGGGAACACTCCTTTTGGCCTGTGTGCAGCCAGTTCTCCAAGCAAAGCAGGTCCCAATTGAGTGAGGACAGACAGGATGGAGTTGGGGAATGTGGAGCAAGGTTGTCAACACTGGGCAGACCTCAAGGCACAGCTTCTGTGAGCAGGCCAGAGCTGAGGAGAGACCCTGCATCAATATCAATCACAGAATGCTGGAATCACCTCTGCTCTAAAGAGAATAGCAATGAAATACAGTCTTCAAAATTGGAATGTGTATTTCTTAGAATCTCTTGGAAATATTTCTCCATAACTGGATTTGAAAATCTTCCTAATGAATGGCACCAGACGAGAGGGAAATCAAGGCAGAGCCATGGTTTGTCAGGACTTGCTTGATCCCAATCAGCCCCGTGGAGCATTTGGTGCTGAGCCCTTGAACCTCAGGGCCTGAGAGGAGGTTGCACAAACCTTTCCACGAGTCCAAGGCAGAAGAAAACCCAAAGTGTCTCAAAGCATTAATGGGTCCCACTGAGGTCCTTCCCCAACACAAGCTCTTCATGGACTCCTTGGAGGAGAGAATTCTCTACTTCATGATTGCCCAAAAACTTCTCAGAGAGGAAAGGAAAAAAGAAAGTACCTTAAAAAACTGAAATACCCCGAAGTGTTAATGACCCCCCGGAGTGTTGTTACTGACAAAGACTCTCAAGGGACAAATTAAAGCAGATAACTGGAGGCCATGATTGCACAAAGCTCTCAGAGACTCCAAGGCAAAAGCAAAACCCAAAGTCCTCTGAAAAACCTGCAGTCCCTGGGAGCATGAAGGAGCCCTCCGGGGCCATTCCTGACCAAGGCTCCCCAGGGACTCATCCCAGCAGATCCCTGAGACCCCTGGGATGTGGGGGGATGCTGAGGGCAGGACAAGGGGTGACAGTGGCCAGCCTTGCTGGGGCTGTGCCAGGAGGCCCCAGTGGCTCAGGACAAGGTGTCTCCTCAGAGCCCTTGGTGGCACAGACCCTGCTGTGCCCCAGGGCACCAAGACTTGGCTTCTCTTTGTCCCCACTTGTCATCACTGCCTCCAATTTCCTGCTCTAACTGGAACCTGGGGACACTTTCTCAGTTGTGTCCCTCAGTGGGACCCATTAAAACTTTAGGAAATTTTGGAGTTTGATTGTGACTTGGAGTTCTTGAGAGGTTTCTTCAGCTCCCTCTCAGGGACTGATATTCAGGGCCCCAGCACAAACCCCAAGAGGGTCATTAAAGTCCTTGTGCTGTGTCTGTGCTGATGAGCTGGGCTTGGCTCCTGGCTCAGAAGGCGATCCTGGCAACCAAGAAGAGCTTCAAAAACACATTTCTCTTGATGAGCAGCTCTTCTCCCAGCCCAGCAGGGCTGGGGCACTGCCTGCAGCCACCCTGGGCACAGCACAGAGGCACAGAGAGCTTCAATCCGTCAGGGCTGGGAAGATGCTCAGAAGTGCCTGGGGCAGAATCACTCTCAGCCCTTGACACAGGAAGCCTCTGGCTGCAGGACAATGCAGCTGCAGCTCCTGCAGTGATCTCCTAAAGCTGCAACATCCCAATGCCTGCAGACTGTGTGAGTACATTCTCTGATGATCTCTTGTGCAGAGCAGCCAGGGGTGCCCAGGGCTGTGGTGCAGAGCAGGGTCCTGCAGCCCAGGGCGCTGTGCTGGGGCAGGGACTCTGCTGCCTGCCAGGGACAGCTCTCAGCCAGCCCTGGGAGCTGCTCCCAGCACTGGGAAACAAGGTCTGGGTGGAAGGATACAGCTGGTGAGGCTTGGAAGTGTTCTCCTTGTGTTGTGAGGATGCTGCATTGTTCAGATCTGCTGCTCCCAGCATAACATTTAACTCCAAAATGTTTCTAGGTAGATTACATAGGGAGCACAGTGAGGCAGGGCCTGCATAAAAAGGAAAACCCTGATTTTATAATCTACTGCTCTGGGTTGCTTAGATGGGAAATTGCATATAGATATTAATTTCTAAGTTCAGTTTGGAAAAAATAAAATATTTTTTTCTTGGGTTTTAATAAAGTAGGCACTGACAGAAATTAGTACAGGGTCCCTCACAGGCAGCATCAGTGTCACTTTTCCAGCCTCCTCAGGATAGCTATGACATTGCCATCAGAGCCTGCAGAAGCAGAGCTGGCCCTGGGCAGTGCCTTTGCTGGGAGGGGTCTGCAGAGCAGAGCTGAACCCCCAGGGCTGGGCTGGGCTCTGGCAGCACTGGCAGGGCCCAGCCCTGGGCACAGGGAAGCAGCTGCTGGCAGGGACAGCTCCAGGCAGCAGAGCCCTGGGCAGGCAGTGGGGGGAAAGTGACACCAAGCTGGGCTGGGGTATTTAAAATCTTCTCCAAAGTGAACTATTCCATGATTACTTTTCTTAGAGATCCCCATGCCAAGACACACCAAATGTCCAACAGCAGCTCCATCAGCCACTTCCTCCTGCTGCCATTGGCAGACACGCGGCAGCTGCAGCTCCTGCACTTCTGCCTCTTCCTGGCCATCTCCCTGGCTGCCCTCCTGGCCAACGGCCTCATCATCAGCGCCGTAGCCTGCGGCCACCACCTGCACACCCCCATGTTCTTCTTCCTGCTCAACCTGGCCCTCACTGACCTGGGCTCCATCTGCACCACTGTCCCCAAAGCCATGCACAATTCCCTCTGGGACACCAGACACATCTCCTATGCTGGATGTGCTGCACAAGTTTTTCTGATTTTCTTCTTTTTTGGAACAGAGTTTTCCCTTCTGACCATCATGTGCTACGACCGCTACGTGTCCATCTGCAAACCCCTGCACTACGGGACCCTCCTGGGCAGCAGAGCTTGTGCCCACATGGCAGCAGCTGCCTGGGCCAGTGGCTTTTTCAATGCTCTGCTGCACACGGCCAATACATTTTCCCTGCCCCTGTGCCATGGCAATGCCCTGGGCCAGTTCTTCTGTGAGGTCCCCCAGATCCTCAAACTCTCCTGCTCCAAATCCTACCTCAGGGAACTTGGGATCATTGCTGTTAGTATTTGTTTAGCTTTTGGCTGTTTTGTGTTCATTGTTTTCTCCTATGTGCAGATCTTCAGGGCTGTGCTGAGGATCCCCTCTGAGCAGGGAAGGCACAAAGCCTTTTCCACCTGCCTCCCTCACCTGGCTGTGGTCTCTCTATTTGTCAGCACTACAGTGTTTGCCTACTTGAAACCCCCCTCCATCTCCTCCCCATCTCTGGATCTGGCACTGTCAGTTCTGTACTCAGTGGTGCCTCCAGCTCCGAACCCTCTCATCTACAGCCTGAGGAACCAGGAACTCAAGGATGCTCTGAGAAAATTCATGACTCTGTATTTTCTGAAGCATTAAACTTTTCTGCTGCATAATCTTCAGAATGTAACTCTCTAAAAGCTCACCTTTTTTTTTTTCCATACTTATCCGTTTTTTCTACGGTATCTTTTTCTATTGTTGTAATATTTCTTACAAAATACTGTAGTGTTACTCTTTGCATTTCTTCATGAATATCTACCTTTTTTTTTGAAACACAAAGGCATGCAAGAGGTCTTTCTCCTGTGCATTTAAATAAAACAAGTGCCTGCCCTGCTCTGTGTGTCCAGGATCCTTCCTCAGCCCTTCTCTGTCTCTGCAGGGCAGTGCCTGTGGGCAGAGGTGGACGGAAGAGACTCCCAGCACAGCAGCACAGCCAGGGACAATGGCCCTGGCTCTTCCCACATCTGCTCTTCCCAACTCCACCCTCTCCTTGCCAGCCCTTCTCTGGCTGTGAGGCCACAGCGCTCTGGCAGCTTGGTCACTGTCCTGCTGTGTGTCCGTGCTGTGCCCACAGGCAGGGACAGGCCATGGGCACTGCTGGGACACAGCTGGGCTCCAGCACAGCAGCTCCATCAGCAAAGGGCATCTCCTGAGGGCAGGGCAGGAAGGCTTTGCTCTCCTCCAGAGCTGCTGTCAGCAATGTGCTCCAGGAATGCCCTGGCCAAGCAAAGCCCAGTGCCTAGGGCAGAGGGGCAGTGTTCAGGGGGCACACAGCAGTGTCCTGGCACAGCCAGAGCTCCTGGGATGGACCTGAGGAGCAGCAGAGCAGGGCCTGGGCTGTGTCTTTGTTCTGGGCACAGCCTGGGAAGGTGCCCCAGGGCAATTGTCCCACACCAGCCCCTGCAATCACCACAGCCAGCACTGGCCTCTCCCCCAGCTGCAGGAGGTTGTTTGTCCCTGCATGGAGGGACACCAAGTGACCAGGCCAGCAGGCCATGTTTGGTGTGCACTGAGGAGATTTCAACAGTGCATCGTGTGTGTGTGGGGAGATGAACCCGAGTGAGCACAAACACCATCATTAGCACATGGGGGGTGGCACAGTTCTGGTGGCACTAACAGTGCCTTGAGGCCACTACACTCTGGGAAACACCTGAATTCATTACTGGGCTGTGGTTATGACTGCATAGAGAGAAACATCCCAGGAAGGGAGATTCCAGGAAAAAAATGCTCAGGACAGCCATGGACTGCACAGAGAGACCATTGGTGTGGGAGTCTGTGGGGAGAAATCAGAGCTGCCTCCCTTCTGAACCACCCAAAGGATCTGGACAGGGCTGTGCTGTGTTCTGGGCACTGACCTGGAACTGAGGGATGTGGAAAAGGCCTTTGGTGTCAGGGATGTTGAGAAGGCTGGGCAGTGTCATTGTGGGACCTCTCTCAAACCCCTTGGAAAGGACAGAGCCATCCCAGAGGGTCCTGGGCACTTGGGAAGGGCAGACATGGAACCAGTCTGCAAACAGGGCAGGGAGGGGCACTGGGACAGTCACAGAGTGGTCAGGCTCAGCAGGGAAGGGCAGGTGGCAAATCCTCCTGCAGCCATTCCAGGCACTGGCAGCACGAGGCAGGGATTGCAGAACCACTGTGGGAGGGAAAAGAAGGGGATGCTGTGTGCCCAGACTTTAGCCAGGCCTGGGACATGGTCTGCTGTGCTCTCCTCAGAGCCAGATTGGAGAGAGCTGGGCTGCAGGAGAGGAACATGGGGTGGGTGGGAATTTGGCTGAACAATGAGGGTCAAATGTCATCCATGGCACAGAGTCCTCTGAGCAGCCACTCCCTGGTGACATTCCTCAGTGACCAGTCCTTGACCACCAGTGTGGAACATTTCTATTATCGATATAAGGGCATGAAATGCCCTTTCAATTCCTTTGTGGACGCTGCCAAATTGCAGGGAGTCTGTGACCAAACTCATCTAGTTAATGGTGACTGCAAAATGTAATTGGGCAAAATGACTGAGTTGGGTAAATTTGTCTTGCCATCAGGTGTCAACCAAGCCATAAGAAAAGGTAGAATTTATGTATCAGAAAAAAGGCAGTTCAATAGGGAAAATCAAACCCAACCAAAACCAACCAAATCAAGACTCACCCACAAAATCAAAAAACCCCAGAAACCAACCAACCACAAAAAGCAAAGGCCATATACAGAAGAAAAGCAAACCCACAGGAAATCTCCTAGCAGCAGAAAATATTTAACCACGTTGTGGCAGGAGAGGATTCTGTATGTGTAGGTGCTGTTTTGAAAGAAAAATATCTTAAAAAAAAAATCAATCCCATATGCCCCTTGCCTCTCGCTTCTCTCAGTTTACTTCTGATCATGGTGTGACATGGAATGGAACATCCCTTGGATCAGTCCAGCCCAGCTGTCCCATCCCAGTTCCCTCAGGAACACTTGCCCACCCCAAGCCCATGGGTTGGAGAAGGCTGCAGATACGCCTCATGGTGGGCAAGCACTGTGACAAGACCAGAAGAGAATAACATTTATTCTTATCAAGAACAGTAGAACAGAACAGCACAGTCTTGGAGAAATGGATGATGGATGTAACTCCAGCATACAGAAGTCACACAAAATGCAAGCAGGATGCCAGCTCAGCTCTGCAAGGCTGAAAAAAGAGAAATTATGCAAAACAAGGAAATTGTCATCATTCAAAAGAAGGGATCGAGTAACAGTCACCTAAAAAGGACATTGGATGTCGAAGACAGACCACATAAAGATTTTTGATAAGGGGTCCAACTACGTCAAATAAAGAAAAGGCAATGGGGATAACTCATTAATAGATTATCAGTGTGTGTGATAGAAACTCTGTTCATTTGATGCTCAGTGCACTTGAATGGATGAAGGATCCCCTGAGTGACCACCATGCTGTAATAAAGAATACCTGCTTTCACATACTCAAAATTGTGTTCAAAAGTTTCTATCTTGTGGGTTTCAGTATCAGTGGAGTCCTTGACTCCATAATGTCCCTTGCACAGTTTCACGAGGGCCCCTTGGTTCCATGAGGCCCTGCTGGATATTAATGGACCCTTGGTTCCATTAGGGTCTGTACTGTCAAAATGGCCTCCTTGGTTCTGCGCTGCCACAATACTCTCCTTGGTTCCACAAGGCCTTGGTGTGTCACAACAGCTCCTTGGTTCCATGAACTGCCATAGTGTCACCACGGTCTCTTGGATCTTCAGTATCACAATGGACAATTGGTTAAAGCAGCCCTGCAGTGTCACAATGAATATTTGGTTCCTTGGGTCCCCACAGTGTCACCATGGCCCCTTGGTTCCACGAGGCCTCACTGTATAACAATGGCCCCTCAGTTCCATGCGGTTTTGTTCTGTCAACAATGGCCTCCTTGGTTCTGTCATGTGAAAATGGCTGCTTGGTTCCATGAGGTTCCTCAGTGTCACAGTGGCTCCTTGGTTCCATGAAGTGTCACTGTATAACAATGGAATCTTGGTCCCATGAGGTTCTGTACTGTCACAATGCTCTCTATGATACCACAAGGCCTTGCTGTGTCACATTGGATCGCTGGTTCCGTGAGCTTCCATGATGTCACCATGGTCTCCTGGCATCTGCATTGTCACAATGGACAACTGGTTCCATGTGACCCTGCTGTGTCACAATAAACCCTCAGTGCCATGAGGTTCTGGAGTGTCACAATGGTCTCCCAGGTTCAACAAGTCCCTGGAGTGTCACAATGGCTGCTTGGTTCCATGAGCTTCCATAGTACCAACAATGATCTCCTTGTTTCTGCAATGTCATAGTGGACCCTTGGTTCCAGAAGGTTCCTAAATGTCACTGGTCTCTAATGCAGGCCAGGGGTTTTACACATAGAAGCACAAACGGGATGGGACTGCTGTCGAATGTGTCTCAAGCTGCTTTATTATTATTTTTTCCTCCCAAGCATCAGTCTCATTACAAGGTTGGGACAGAGGGAAGATGCCAGCAGCTCACATCCTCAGCAACAGCCAGAGAACGTGATGTTACAACGCAGTTTGAAAGGTTTATGACCAATCACAAAATCAAAAACATATTGACAGTAGTTCTATCTAACCACTATAAGTACACATATACCTTTGGTTAAAACAATGCTTGCTTATTTCAAATACAATACCTACTTGTAAGCCTTAAAATACAATGCACAGGGCTCCAATATTAAACTTAGACCTTCCTGATATCTTGCTAGATATATTTTTCTGCAGCTTAGGGAGTTATTCTTGCCACGTGTTAATGCACAAACCATTGTTCTATTTGTCCTTGCTTTCTATATTTCATATAATTCCTCTGCTGATATGCCTTATGCTTTCCACTTAGCTCTAATTGCAGTTGGCTGTCTCTGAGGCCTGCTTTTTTCAGCTTTCCCAAAACCCTCCGATTTTAAGGATTCTCACAGTCTCCTTGATTCCATGTGGCCCTGCTGTGTTACCCCTTGGTTCCATGAGTTCCTGTGCTGTCAACAATGGTGCCTTTGTTCCAATGAGGGGCTGCAAAGTCACACTGCACCCTGGGTTCCATGGAGCTCTTCAGTGTCACAGTGGCCCCTTGGATCCATGAGGTCCCATAGTGTCACCACGGCCACCTGTGATCTGTATTGTCACCATGGAACATTGGTTCCATGTGGCCCCTCTGTGTCACAATGGTCTCCTTGATTCCATAATTCCCCTCAGTGTCACAATGGAGCCTTGTTTCTGTGAGGCTCTGAACTGTCACAATTGTCTCCTCGGTTCCATGACTGCCCTCTGTGTCACAAGGGTCTCCTTGATTCCATGAGGATACAAAAGCTTTGCATAAGCATTGAGCAACATCTGCTTAACACACCTGGGAACATCTGTCTGCATTCAAAAGAGGGGTTAAAGGTGAGGGTGGCACCAGAAGCTTCCATCTGCAACACAGATCCAGGGAAAGGACAGAGAATTCAGCTAAAAGATGCAGAGAATTCTGCTTACAGAGATCATTGCTGGTCACACTGTCCCTCGTAGGAAGGTGACATCATTCCAGACAGCCTGGACTGAGCATGTGGTTCCTCAGTGGGGTTTGTTGTTCAGGAAACCTGCTCAGGCTTTTCCATTCTTTCCTCACAAACAGGAAAATTTCTCCTGGGCCTGTGTGCAGGCAGAGTCCTGAGGAGAGCAGGTGGGACATGGTGCAATGGGCTGGGACAGCCAGCTGCAGAGCTCAGGGGACAAGGTTCTGCTGCAGGGCACAGGGATGTCAGTCCCAGCTGGGCAATGTCAGACATGGTGAGGCTGGGGGTGAGGAGCAGGTTGTCCAAACAGGGTCAGCCTGCAAGGGGCTCATTCTTCTGTGGGCCCAGACCTCCTAAGGAGACATTCAGCATCAAGAGCACTTGGGAAATGCTTCTATCAGCTTTTCTCTAAAAAGGAAAACGAAAAACTATTCATGTGATTAAAAACACAAAAGTCATGAGATGCACATCAAATCCTTCCTCATTGACAAAACTCCAAATTGACTCCAAGCAGCTGCACAACCCCTGATAACTTGAAGACAAATTGAAGAAGACAAGGTGCTCCTGAGGACTTTGTGTATTTTAATCAGCCCCACGGTGGATTTGGGGCTGAGTCCAGGACCCTCAGGCACGGAGAGAAGGTTGAAGAAGCTGCTCAAGGAGTCAGAAGCAAAACTCCAAGTCCCTTGGAGCAGCAATGGCCCCACTGAGGGCAGGGAGTGCCAAAGGCTCCCCAGGGAGTGGTGAGAGCAGATCCTTGAGGGCAGGATTGCAGGAGCCCGAGGCTGTGAGCAGGGAACTGCAATGCTGAGCAAGGCCTGGGCTGGCTGGAGGAAGCAGAAAGGCCAAGGCCTGAGCCCAGGCCTGGCCCAGCAGGGCCTGTCCCTCACGGGGGGCTCGGGGCTGTTGCTGGGGCAGTGGGATGGCAGGGGCAGCAAGGACAAATGTCATCAAGCTGCAAGCCCTGCCAGCCTCCTGAGGGAGGGCCGAGGCAGAAGCAAAGTGCAGCCCCTGCCAGGAAAGTTCCTTCTGTGGGGCTGCAGAGGCCCTGCCCGAGCCCAGGGCACAAAGGCCTGGGTGCCTCTGGCCCTGCCAGCCCTGCCCAGCCCTTGGCCATCTCTCCTGCAGGCTGTGCCCCCTGTGCGTGCTGCTCCTGTGCCCTGGCCGGCTGCACACGCCCATCTCGCTGTCCCCCCCAGCATTTCTCAGCCCAGCATTGCTGTGCCCTCCCTGGGCTCCCTGCACCCAGCGCTGCCGGCTCCTGGCACACAGAGCCATGGCATGGCCCAGCCTCACGCTGGGACACCTCGGGCACCAACATTCTGCCCTGGGAGGGACTTTTCTGTTCCCTCATCTCCAGGCTGAACCTTCTAGGCTGCACTTTGGGGAGGTTTCCTTCTCTTCCCACTCCACAGGAAAGCTCTGTCTCCTGCTGCTCACAAAGAGAGAAGGGCTGGTGGGAGATGTGGTGGTCAGAGGCTGTTTGGCCAACAATGACTATGAAATAATACAGCTTTTAAATTTTGTGTGAAAGAGGATGGGACATCAACAAAAACTCTACACTGGACGTAGAGGGAGCAGACTTTGGCCTATTCAAATTCAGATTTGGGGATAACAGAATCAGGTGCTGATTTCTTTAAGGGAAATAGCCTTTTAAAACAAAGAGATCCAGGCAAGATGGAAACATTTCAACAAAGAAATGTTGAAGGACCAAGAGCAGCCTGTCCCTATGCCCCAAAAAGTGAGCTAGCAAGGAAAAAGACTGGCCTAGCTAGGCTTCCATGTAGTCAGGGAAAAAAGAAGGCACATCAACTTTGGAGAGAGAGGAAGACAACTCAGGAAGTGTTTAAGGATGTTGTTCAGTCATGCAGAAAGAAAAGGAGAGAGCTGAACGCTTAATTATAACTTAACCTGGCAACATCTGTGAAAAAATAATGAAAAATATTTTTATAAATATATTAATTACCAAAGCAGGGACAAGGAGAACCTCATCTTTTATTGGATATGGGGGTGAATGTAGTAACTAAAGATGAGAAAAGGTTTGAGGTACATCAGGACTTTGCCTGAGTTTTCAACAATAAGACAGGTTGAGCTCAGGACAAGTGTTCTCCTGAGCTGGTAGATGGGGACAGGGAGCAGAACAGACCCCTGTAATCCAGGAGGAAGCAGCTGGGGACCTGCTGAGCCACTCAGATGCTCACAGGTGTCTCTGGCACCAGATGGGATCCATCCTAGGGGGATGAGGGAGCTGCTGGATGAGCTCCCCAAGCTGCTCTCCATCATTTCTCATCAGTGCTGGCTCAGCAGGGAGGTGCCAGAGGACTGGAGGTGCCAATGTGAGCCCATGCCCAAGAAGGGCTGGAAGGAGGATGTGGGGAAGTGCAGGCCTGTCAGCCTGACCTGGGTGCCTGGTGAGGTGATGGAACAGATCACCTTGAGTGCCATCACAGGGCACCTACAGGATGGCTGAGGGATCAGAGCCAGCCAGCGTGGATTTCAAAATCTGCACTGATGATCTGGATGAGGGCATTGAGTGCAGCATCAGCAAATGTTCAGATGTCACCAAGCTGGGTGTGAGTGTAGATATGCTGGAGGGTAGGAGGGTTCTGCAGAGGGAACTGGACAGGCTGAAAAATCATCAGAGGACAAGGCAGCCAGACTTTTCTGTCCTGGATACTTTTGTGTGGACGCAATCCTTGGATGGATGGATGGATGGATGGATGGATGGATGGATGGATGGATGGATGGAATTTTAGATGTAGAATCCCAGTTTTGGCCATTGACATTTAGGTGAGAAGGGGAGTTCTTTTCCACTGTAATGCAAGTACAGAGCCCCAGTGTTTGGTGGTAGATGAGAGACAGCCCTCAGGAGGCCAAGGCCAGCCAGCGCTGTCTGTCCTGGCAGTTTTTGTCTGGGAGGACCCTTGTATATGGGGAACTCTTTAGGGGGAGTACCAATTTCAGCCTTGGGCACCTGGAAAGAGGGATGGTTCTTTTCCATAGGAAGGAAAGCACAGAGCCCCAGTTCTCCAGGGGCTGATGAGCAGCAGCCCTCAACATGCCAGGAACAGCCAGACCTGAGAGGTGGCCCCCAGGAGGCCAAGCCAGCCAGATCTGTTCCATGTCCCCTTGGTTCCATGGGACCTTGTAGTCTCACAATGTTCTCCTTGCTTCTGCAGTGTCACAATGAGGCCCTGCAGGGTCACAATGGCCCTTTGGTTCTGAGGGGCCCCACAGTGTCACAATGGTCTCCATAGGAATAAAACAACCGAGCCCCAGTGCTGCAGGGGCAGATGTGGAGCAGTCACCAGAGGCGAAGGACAGACAGACTTGATGGTGTTTGCAGATTTTTTGTGGGAGTAATCCCCAGATATACAGAATTTTAGAGGTGGAATACCAATTTCAGAAATGGACATCTGGAGGAAAAGGACAGTTCTTTTGCAGGGAAGCACGGAATACCAGTGTTTCAGGGGCAGATGAAAGATGACCATCAGAGGCCAAGGCCAGGCAGACCTTTCTGTTCTGACAGTTTTTGTCTGAAAGCAATCCTTTGATATGGGGAATTTTGGAGATGGAATCCAAATTTTGGCCGTATCTGCACTGATAAAAGGGACATTTTTTTCCCTAGGAAGTAAAGCACAGAGCCCCAGTGTTTCAAAGGCAGATGAGAGCCAGCCCTCAGGAAACCACAGCCAGCCAGACTTGTCAGTCATGGCAGCTTTTGTCTGGGAACAATCCTTGGATATAGGGAATTCTGGAGGGAGACTCCCAATTTTGGCCACGGGCACCTGGAGAAGGACAGTTCTTTTCCACAGGAAGGAAAGCACAGAGCCCCAGTGTTTCAGGGGCAGATGAGCAGTGGTCCTCGACATGCCAAGGTCAGCCAGACCTCTCAGGTGGCCCCCGGGAGGCCCAGCCAGCCAGACCTGTTCCATGCTCCCTTGGTTCCATGGGGCCTCACAGTGTCACAATATTCTCCCTGATTCCATGAGTCCCTGTATTGTCACAATATTCTACTTGTCACAATATTCTCCTTGCTTCTGTAGTGTCACAATGGCCCCTTGATCCATAAGGTCCTGCAGTGTCACCATGGCCCCTGGGCTCCATGCAGCCCCACTGTGTCACAATGGCTCCTTGGTTCTCTGGGCCCCACAGCTTCATCACTGACCCTTGGTTCCACTGGGGTCCTGAGTTTCACAGGGGATTTCATCCCCTGATTCCATGAGGCACCAGAGTGTCACAATGGTCTCTTTGGTTCCATGAGGTTCCATGGTGTCACCATGGTGTCCTTGGACCTGTATTGTCACAACAGCCCCTTGGTTCTGTACTGTCAGCAATGGTTCCTTTGTTCCACTGAGGCCTTGATGTGTCACAATGGCTCCTTGGTTCCATCACATTCCACAGTGTCACATACAGAAAATCACGCTATGAAAAGCCAGTGTCCATTAAGGAGACAGGGGAGTCTGCAACTTTATTTCAGTAAAGAGAAAGAGTCCACCAGGGCACACGCTCATGCAGTTTTCTCTCCTGAGGTTCTGGAGGTGGCAGCCTCCTTTATCCTAAACTCCCAGGTGCACATTGCCCTCTTCCTTTCCCCATTGGCTGAGGTACTAGGAAGGTACAGCATTCCCAAATTGCCTACCCCATATCCCCCCTTGAACCTGTCATTTTACCCCAAAGTTCATAAACTCAAGCTCATGCAGACCCTTGTCTGTTTCAGGAGCCAGGCTGGCTGGGCTCTGTAATAAACCTGTTGCTTGTAGTTAGTAGAGAAATTAAGACCCATTTCAAAGATATTAACACCCATACGTTCAGTCATTGAATTATCTTGAAAGACAACTTACTTGTCAGTCACAATGGACTCCTCAGTTCCATGAGGCCCCACAGTGTCACAACTGACCCTTGGTTCCAGGAGGTTCCATGGTGTCACCACAGTCACTATCAGAGGCTGGATGAGATCGATGTCCCAGGCACCTTGGGCTGCTCGGAATGTCCGTGTGGGGCCAGGGCTGGGTCAGGCCTTGGTTTGTGGTGGGACAGAGCCCCGCCCCCAGCCATGGACTGGCACAGCTGCCAATCACAGAGCAGGGGCAATGCTAACCCAGCTCTGATTGGCCGAGCTGTCCATCAATCACACAGCAGTTGCAATGCTAACCCAGCTCTGATTGGCTGAGCTGTCAATCAATCACACAGCAGGGGCGGTGTTAACCCAGCTCTGATTGGCTGAGCTGTCAATCACACAATAGGGGTGATCTTATCCGAGCTCAGATTCTCTTTCTATCGACCTTCTCTACTGCTGTTCTTCTCTCTTTCTTCTCCTTCTAATCCTGCTTACCTGGAAGATTTTTGGATACCTTAGCATCTTAATGGTTAAAGGTTTCTAGGTTAAATGACATGAATGAAGTTCATGATATGATGAGACACTTATTTCGAATTGGATCTTTTATTAAACCCTTTGCCAATTTTCCTTGATTGTCTATATTTTGCCAGTAAAGTTTTGTGTCATTTGGACCTCTTAACTCAATTGGTTAGAGCATGGTGCTGGTATCACTGAGGTTGTGGGTCCAATCCCTGTGTGGGCCATTCACTCAAGAGCTGGACTTGATGATCCTTGTGGGTCCATTCCTACCAAGAATCTTATTTGCATCTGACCATGTTGAGAATACCCGGCTGAGGTTTCTCCTGTGCACCAAACTTGACTAAAGAAACCTTTGGTCACCCCCAGCATTTCAGTGTTCTGGGGTGTTCCAGCCCTGCAGGCTCACCATGGCCTCTTATTTCCATCAGGCCCTGCTGTGTCACACTGGCCCTTGGTTCCATGAGCATCTGGAGTGTCACACAGCTTGATGACATTTGTCCTTGCTGCCCCTGCCATCCCACTGCCCCAGCAACAGCCCCGAGCCACCCGTGAGGGACAGGCCCTGCTGGGCCAGGCCTGGGCTCAGGCCTTGGCCTTTCTGCTTCCTCCAGCCAGCCCAGGCCTTGCTCAGCATTGCAGTTCCCTGCTCACAGCCTCGGGCTCCTGCAATCCTGCCCTCAAGGATCTGCTCTCACCAGTCCCTGGGGAGCCTTTGGCACTCCCTGCCCTCAGTGGGGCCATTGCTGCTCCAAGGGACTTGGAGTTTTGCTTCTGACTCCTTGAGTACCTTCTTCAAACTCCTCTCAGTGCCTAAAGGTCCTGGACTCAGCCCCAAATCCACTGTGGGGATCATAAAAATACAGAAAGTCCTCAGGAGCACCTTGTCTTCTTCCAGTTGACTTCAAGTTATCAGGGGTTGTGCAGGGGCTTGGAGTCAATTTGGAGTTTTGTTAATGAGGAAGGATTTGATGTGCATCTCATAACTTTTATGTTTGTAATCACATGAGTAGTTTTTCATTTTCCATTTTAGAGAAGAGCTGATAGAAGCATTTCCCAAGTGATCTTGATGCTGAATGTCTCCTTAGGAGGTCTGGGCACACAGAAGAATGAGCCCCTTGCAGGCTGACCCTGTTTGGACAACCTGCTCCTCACCCCCAGCCTCACCATGTCTGACATTGCCCACCTGGGACTGACATCCCTGTGCCCTGCAGCAGAACCTTGTCCCCTGAGCTCTGCAGCTGGCTGTCCCAGCCCATTGCACCATGTCCCACCTGCTCTCCTCAGGGCTCTGCCTGCACACAGGCCCAGGAGAAATTTTCCTGTTTGTGAGGAAAGAATGGAATAACCTGAGCAGGTTTCCTAAACAACAAACCCCACTGTTATGAATGATGTTCTATTTTTCCCAATTTATCAAGCAACAAGATTAAATTTAATAGTAAGTTTTTAATAGTAACAAAATGAATATAATCACAGTATTGGAGATGAAAATTCAAGTATTGGAGATGAAACAATCAAAGTGCATATATTTAAGATTATACAAATTTTGGCAGTAAGTAATTTAGTATAATTGAGGTTCATATAAAGCATAAGCAAAACCGACCGGGGAGGGGCCCCCCTCCGACCGGGGATACGGGGAGTGGCTCCCATTCCTCACGTATCAAAGCATCCAGGCTAACAATCCCACTTATATACTGTAGGCTACAGAAGTTTCTAGAAAGCTCCTCCTAGTTTCTAGTCCTAAAATCTACATCACTATGTGTACAGCGCATGCTCTACTAATGGGTTAGGGGGTCTCTCATCCTTTTAAGGGTCTTATTTCCAATGAAGGCTCATCATCTTCATCAGTGACCGAGGTGTGACCTGCAGGTAGTGCAGGCGCCCTGTGTGACTGAGCAGATGTTTTCCATAACAAGATTTTAATTGAGTCCCATGCCTGGAATCGTCCCATTTTGGCATATTTCAAGGTCAAAACTTCCTATTTCTAGATGCTGCTTGTCAGACCTACGTCCTTCTACTATTCTTGTTTGACTTTCTTCCAACCTCCTTCTTCGACTCCCAACATCTGGAAGATGTCCTTTGCCCTGTGTCACCCATCTCCCTCCTCACTCTGTAACAATTGTCTTCTATTGATCTAAATACAATTTTGTTAATATAGTTACAACTTAATTAGCACGAATCACATTTATCACAAGGTCAAAATGACACAAAATTTTATTGGCAAATAGAGAAAATCAAGGAACTTTGGAAAAGGATTTTATTAATACAACCTCCAATTCAACATAAAACACTTGTCATAGCAGGAACTTCATTAACTTAACCTATTTAACCTTAGAAATCTTTAAACACTTAAATTGTTGAGGTACCCTGACTTGTTCCATATAAAGAACACCAGAAGGAGAGGAAAGAGAGGCAGTTTGACAGAAGTTCTGTAGACAGACACACACATGGCTCCCAACCCCTGGGGTTCCAGTGTGGGTGAGACACAGACCCCAGGAGAAGGCAGGGTATGGACCATGGGCTGAGAGCCTGCTCCGTGTTTTAAGCCCCTGGGCCTTCGTGGGCCTCCCCCAGGTGGGACTTGTGATTGCTGGGGCAATCAGAGCCTGGGTCAGCACCACCCCACTGTGTGACTGATTGACAGCTCATCCCCAGGTGTCTGGGACATTGATCTCATCCAGCCTCTGACAGCGACCATGGTGACACTGCAGAACCTCATGGAACCAAAGAGACCATTGTGACACTCTGGTGCCTCATGGAATAGGGGGGGCATTGTGAAACTCAGGATCCCAAGGGAACCAAGGGTCAGTGATGAAGCTGTGGGGCCCAGAGAACCAAAGAGCCATTGTGACACAGCAAGGATCCCTGGGGCCGTGGTGACACTGCAAGAACTTATGGAAGCAAAGGGCCATTGTGACACTACAGAAGCAAGGAGAATATTGTGACAATACAGGGACTCATGGAATCAAGAACATTGTGACACTGTGGGACCCATGTAACCAAGGGAGCATGGAACAGGTCTGTCTGGCTGGGCCTCCCAGGGGCCTCCTGACAGGTCTGGCTGATCTTGGCATGTTGAGGGCTGCTCTGAAGCACTGGGGCTCTGTGCTTTCCTTCCTGTGGAAAAGAACTGTCCTTCTCCTCCAGGTGTCCATCGGCAAAATTGGGATTCCTCCTCTAAATTTCCTTATATGCCAAGATTGTTCCCAAATGAAATCTGGCTGGTTTGGCCACCCTGGGGCCACCTCTCATCTACCTTTGAAACACTGAGACCATGTGCTTTTCTTGCCTACAGGAAAAAAAACACCTTGACATCCAGGTGCCCATGGCCAAAATTGGGAATCCACCTCCAGAACTCCATATATCCAAGGACAGCTCCCATACAAAAATTTTCCATGACTGACAAGTCTGGCTAGCCTTGGCTTCCTGAGGACTGGCTCTTGTCTGCCTTTTGAAACACTGGCAGTCTGTGCGTTCCTTCCTAATGAAAAGAACTCTTCTTCCTTTCCAGGCCCCCACAGCCAAAATTGAGATTCCACCTCCAAAATTCTCTACATCCAAGGATAGCCCCCAGATGAAAGGTGTCAGGAGAGACAGGTCAGGCTTGGCCTAAGGATGGCCACCTCTCATCTTCTTCCAAAACATTTGGGCTTCATGCTTTTCTTTCCTATAGGAAAAAAAAACGTCCATCTCAAGCAGGCATTCATGGTCAAAGCTGGGATTCCTCCTCCAGAACTCCATACATCCAAGGATTGTTCCCAAGTGAAAGCTGCCAGGACAGACAGGTCTGGCTGCACTTGGCCTCTTGGTGGCTGCCTCTCAGCTGCTTTTGAAACACTGTAGCTCATTGCTTTCCTTCCAATGGAAAAGAACCATCCTTTTCATCAAGGTGTACAAGGTCAAAATTGAGACTCAGTCCCCAATATTCTGTATATCCAAGGATTTCTTCGTCATGAAAGCTGCCAGGACAAACAGGTCTGGCTGTCTTGGCCTCCCATGAACGACCAGTGGCTTCTTCTGCCTTTCAAACACTTGGGCTCTGTGCTTTCCTTCCTATAGAAAATAATCGTCCTTCTTATGTACACAGAAATGGCTAAATGTGGTATTCCACCTCCATAATTCCCTATATTCAAGGGTTGCTTTCAGATAAAAGCTGCCAGAACAGAGAAGTCTGACTGCCTTTGGCCTCTGATGGCCACCTTTTATCTCCTCCTGAAACACCAGTGTTCTGTGCTTTCCATTCCATGGAACAGAACCATCCTTCTTCTTCAGACAACCATGTCTGAAACTGATATTCCACCTCTAAAATTCCATATATCCAAGGATAGATCTCAGACAAAATCTGCCAGTATTGTCTCATCTGGCTGGCCTTGGCCTCTTGATGGCTGTCTCTCATCTACCACCAAACACTGGGGCCCAGTGCTTCCCTTCCAGTGGAAAAGAACTGCCCTTCTCACCTAGGTGTCAAAGGCCAAAACTGGGATTCTACCTCCAAAATTCCATCTATCCAAGGAATGTGCCCAGACAAAAGTAGCCAGTACAGACATGTCTGGCTACCTTGCCCCTTTGTGATTTTCTTAAGACAATAGGCAGAAGGTTTTCATTTGCCAGCCCCTTAGAGAGAGCCCAGAGATCTCCCAAGGTGGGGTTTGGAGGCTGAAAGCACATCAATACTCTATAGGGACAAAGGAGCTCAGAGTGCCCAGTGGACTGTAGATTTAGGACAGAGTAGGAGACCCCTGGAAAGGACTGAAGAGTGGTTTAAGAGATGATTGATCCTTTTCCCATAGTAGAAATCAGCCAGAGATAGAAAAAATAATGTCAAGGGAAGCTGGGGACATCCATAATGGTCCCAAGGAGAAAGGAATTTCTCTCCAAGGGCAGGGCTGTGATGCAACACATCCCCCAGAAGGAGTCTGGAGCAGCCCAAGGCTTTGTGTGTCCAGGCAGAGGCAGGCAGGAGGCAGAGGTGTCAGCAAAGGAAGGGGCCAGCGAGGTGGGGCAGCCGGGGGATGACGACAGCCTGCAGGGACAGAGGCGCAGGGCATGGACACCGTAGGACAGCCTGGGCTGCAGAGGCCACAGGGATGGGCAGCAGCTGAAAGGCCCTGACAGAGCCAACTCCTGCAGCACTTGGGCCATGCAGGCTTGCCCTGGGCCTGAGGCCAGCAGGGGACAAGTGAGCCTTGCTGTGCTGGGGCCTCATTGCCTCCTTGTCCCTGCTCAGCAGCCTGGCAGGGGCCGCCCCATGGTGCTGCCCTTGGCATTGCACATGGCCAGAGCCCAGGGGCCCGGGAAGAGCCCTGAGCAATGAGGGAGGGACAGGATCTGCCTTGTCAGGGGCTGGGGCTCAGCCCTTGGCCCTTGGCATTCCTGAAACACATCCAGGTGTGCTCAGCATCAGAGACACCTTTCCCTTGCTTGTCCCCACCTGTCATCAGTGCCTCCAGTGTTCTGCTCTAACTGGAACCTGGGGACACTTTCTCAGTCCTATCCCTCAGTGGGAACCATTAAAACTTCAAGAAACTTTGGAGTTTCAATTTAATTTTGAGTTCTTGAGAAGTTTTCCTTCAGCTCCCTCTCAGGGACTGATTTCCAGGGGCTCAGCACTGTTGGAAAACCCCAGCTCTACAGAGATGGGGCAACTGAGAGGGGTTTCAAAAAGATTTTCTTCCATTATCAGACTCCTTGAAGGGTGAAACATAAGAGATTTAAAACTACATGCCATTCTATCCAAAGCCAAGTTATTTCCTGGTTACAATATTTTATAAATGTTTTTCAGCCTATTAGCTTTTGCCACACAATGGTGCTAATAATTCTAACACCAATCACCTTGTATTTTATTCCACATAGTCTTGCCACAATTCATCTTTCACAGTTCTAATTCTCAAAAATATCTGATCTTTTTGCAAGGCCATTGTTTGAAACTTGTTTCTAGTTCAATCTCTCTCTCAGCAATGCCTTCTCTATTCCATGGCCTTTCTAAGTCAGCACACCTTATCTCAGAGTTTGCATCCATATGTACAAGACTGTGTGAGCTTTCAGTCAGGCTTTGAAAATGCTTTACAAATCCATTTCTCACAAATATCAATCACAGAATGCTGCAATCACCTCTGCTCTAAAGAGAACAGTAATAAAATACAGCCTTGAAAATGGCAATGTATATTTCTAAGAAGGTCTTTGTCATATTTCTCCATAACTGGAATTGAAAAACTTCTGAATGAACTGCACCAGACCAGAGGGAAATCAAGGCAGGACCATGGTTTGAATTTCAATAATTCAGTCAGAATCGAACTCCAATGGGTCCTACTGAGGGCCAAGACTGAGAAAGTGTCCCCAGGTTCCAGTGAGAGCAGGAAATTGGAGGCAGAGATGACAGGTGGTGTGGGAAATGCAGGCACAGGGAGCTCTCAGGGCCTTGTGCATACAGGCTCAGAGATTGAGATGGAAACAAGGTTTGACCTAAGACCTTGGAGAAATCTTGGACAATCAGAGCATTAAAAGTAAAATAGATATAAAACAGGAATATAATTTTTTAGTATAATTAGATCTATGTTTTAAGCAAACAGAAATATGCATTCTGTAAGCAAAGCAGTATGTTAAGTAAGATAGTAAAAGATTGTAAAGTTTAGCAATAAAACCTTTTATAATGTTAGTTAGAAGTTTAAGATATATCAATGTAGGTTGGTGAAGTGTTCTAGGATTGGTTGAAAAATGACACATTACTGCAAAGCCATGGGAAGAAAAGCAATTAGTGATTGGGGTAAGAGGATGCTGGCAAACTTCACAGATGTGTTTGATTGGCTAAAAAACAAACATAAAGCTTTGTAACTAAGAATGAGGCAGCTTCTGATGTTACGGCATTGGATGTAACACCTTTAATGTCTCACCCTTCTATGGGACTGACACCATGAGGCCATAAACCATCTTTTACAGTGTCTCTCAGTTGCCTCATCTCTTGTAATATCAATCTCCCAATACACATTTTTTTGACATCAGACATGACTAATGAAATCAATAGGGCCTTATGGACACCAGGTCTATCCCATTAAAGTCAATATTGATTTAGGGACACCTGGTCTATCCATTAAAATCAATGGGATTTTGAGGAAATTTGGCCCCAAAATAGGGAAATGTGAGGAAATTTGGAGGAAATCTTGGGCTGAATTCTGGGAATTTCTGCTCCAGGATTGCAGTGCCAATGCTCTGCATGTTCTGGATGAATTCCTGGAGGCCAGTCCCGAATCCCTGATGATTCACCTGCTGTCTATACTGCAGCTGTGCCTCCAGGTAAGCCAAAAAATGTCCATTTTCAGCCCAAAATCTGGGAATTCCAAGCCCAAAATTGGGATTTTTAGCGCCAAAAGTTTTGGGACGTTAGCTGTGCCTACTGAAGTCAAAGGGGATTGAAGGACACCAGGTCTACCCTGGTGAACTCAATAGGGATTTAGGGACACCAGGTCTACCCATTGATAGGGCTTGATTGGGAAGAGTTACTGTTCAAACTGGGAGCACTGGGAAGGGCTAAAGGGGGACACTGGGGTGACTGGGAGCACTGAATCAAAAGTGGGACCACTGGGAGGGATTTGTAGAGATAAATGGAGATAAACAGGACTCCAGGTCTAACCCATTGAATGAATAAGAATTTAGGGACAGTGGGTCTAACCTTTAAAAGCAATAAGTTTTGGGAGCACCACGCCTACCCAATGAAAGCAATGAGGATTTTTGAGACACTAGTTTTGGGAGGCCGCAAGGGGTTTTGGTGATCCAGGTATGCAAGGGCTACCCAGGTGTATCAAGGTGATTTTTGGGGGTACCCAGGTGATTTTTGGGGATAGCCAGGTGTACCCAGGTGATTGTATGGGGGGATCCAGCTGATTTTGGGAAATATCCAGGTGTACCCAGATAATTTTCAGGGATATCCTGGTTGTTTTTGGGGCATCCAAGTGCCCTGACTCACCCTGACAGACCAGGAGAAGGTGATGGCTGCCGTCCTCCCTGTCAACATGGACACAGATGACCCTTGGCAGCTGTGGGGCTGTCGGGGGACACCCCAACATTCAGGGGTACCCCAGAACTCCAGGTAAGGACATCAGGGGTGGGAGGGAACTCTGAGTATACTCAGGAGAGGGTGCAGGGCAGGTACACCCAGGTGCTTTGGTGCATGGGGTTGGTGAAGATGGTATTCTGCAGCAGTCCCAGCTCTGGGGTGGGCAAAGGAGACACCCCAAAATCTCAGAGGGACACCGGGGGAAATCCCAATATATCAGTGAGGGCACCCAGGTATCCAGGAGTTGAGGTCTACCCATTAAATTCAGTGGGGATTTAGGGAAACCAGATCTACCATTGAAGTCAATAGGGATTTAGGAACACCAGGTCTACCCATTCAATGCAACAGAACCCACCAGCTCCCACTTTAGGTGAGGGAAGGGCTGGAAAATTTTGGGGATCTTGCAAAATTGTGGGAGTTGTTTTGGGGAGTCCCTCACCTTCCTTCAGCCTTCCAGGGGGCAGTGCCCTTGCCATAGTTCCTGGTGGGCATCAGCAGCCACAGGCAGTGTTGCCAGGCTGAGAAGTTGGAGAAGCTGCGGCTCAGCAAGGCCCTGGTGAAGGCCAGCTCAGCCCTGAGGTCCTGCGTGGCCACAAGTGCCTACCAGTGTTCCCAGGTGTGGACTGGGAAGGCACCAGTATAAACCAGTAAGCACTTGGAGCCTCTCCTGAGCTCCTGAGGCCTGTGCCAGCAGCTCCCAGTATAAACCAGTAAGGCCTCATGCACCCAAACTCATTCCCTGTGTGGTCTGGGGGCTCCCAGGTTTACACTGGGTGGGGACCAGTATAACCCAGTAAGCACTGGGAGCCGTCCCTGAGCCCGTAGCAGCAGCTCCCAGTATAAACCAGTAAGCACAACCTGAAGTCACTCCCAGTAGGTCCTAAGCTCCATTCCAGTATAAATCAGTAAGGCCAGCATCCCCAGAAGCTGATCCCAGTGGAGTGCCAAGCATCCCCAAGACCCCTCCCAGTATAATCCAGTACACCCCAGTTTAACCCAGTAAAATCCGGAATATCGCTGTATAACCCGGTACAAACCACTACAATCCAGTCACCCCCAGCACCCCATCCCAGCACAAACCAGTACAAACCAGTACAAGCCACTCACAGTTGCAGGGGTCGGCCACCAGGAGGTGCTCGCACAGTGCCAGGTCCTCCCGGCCAGCAGGGGGCGCTGCAGTGTCCATTGTGACCCTACAGAACCAAGGAAACCCCTGTGACACTGCGGGGCCCCACGGAACCAAGAGTCCATTGTGAGACACCTGGGCCACGTGGAGCCAAGGAACCATTGTGACACTGGGGAAACTCATGGGACCAAGGGTCCACTGTGACATTGTGGGGCCTCATGGAACCTGTGAGCCATTGTGACACTGCACGGCCTTGTGGAACCAAGGAGACCACGGTGACACTGTGGGGCCACCTGGAACCAAGAGTCCATTGTGACACTCTGGAACTACAGAGACCATTGTTGAGAGTATGGAACCTCGAGGAGCCAAAAGTCCACTGTGACAGATCAAGGCCTCATGGAACCAAAAAGAGCATTGTGACACTGTGGGACACCATGGACCCAAATCTCCATTGTGACAGTGCAGAACCAAGGGGCCTTTGTGACACTGCAAGGCTTCAGGGAACCAAGGAGTCCAAAGGACTCAAGCATTTCTTGCAGGGTTCTGCCTTGGGGAAGGGGAAGCTGCTTGGTGGCACCTTGGCTTTAGCACACAGTAATAGAAGGTGTCTGTTTTCAATGGGGACATTAAGGAGTTGTAGATTGCTTCAAAACAGAAAAAAAAAAAAAAAAAAGGGGAGGGGGGAACACTCCTTTTGGCCTGTGTGCAGCCAGTTCTCCAAGCAAAGCAGGTCCCAGGTGAGTGAGGACAGACAGGATGGAGTTGGGAATGTGCAGCAAGGTTGTCCACACTGGGTCAGACCTCAAGGCACAGCTTCTGTGAGCAGGCCAGACCTGAGGAGAGACCCTGCATCAATATCAATCACAGAATGCTGGAATCACCCCTGCTCTAATGAGAATAGCAATGAAATACATTCTTCAAAATAAGAACGTGTATTTCTTAGAATCTCTTGGAAATATTTCTCCATAACTGGATTTGAAAATTTTCCTAATGAATGGCACCAGACCAGAGGGAAATCAAGGCAGAGCCATGGTTTGTCAGGACTTGCTTGGTCCCAATCAGCCCCGTGGTGCATTTGGTGCTGAGCCCTTGAACCTCAGGGCCTGAGAGGAGATTGCACAAACCTTTCCAGGAGTCCAAGGCAGAAGAAAAACCCAAAGTGTCTCAAAGCATTAATGGGTCTCACTGAAGTCCATACCCAACACAGGCTCCTCATGGACTCCTTGGAGGAAAGAACTGGATACCAGGATTGCCCAAAAACCTCTCAGAGAGTCAGAGAGGAAAGGAAAATCCAAACTACCTTTAAAACTTTGAGTATCTCAATGTATTAATGAGACCCACTGAATGTCAATGTAAAGCTCTCAAGGGACTAATTAAAGTAGATAATTGGGACCATGATTGCATAAACTACTAGAAGAGTTGGTGTCAAAAGGGAACCTCCAAGTACCTTAAAAAAACTGAAGTATCTTGAAGCATTAATCAGCCCCACTGAGTGTTGTTACTGACAAAGGCTCTCAAGAGACTAATTAAAGCAGATAATTGGAAGCCATGATTGCACAAAGCTCTCACAGATTGCAAGGAAAAAGCAAAACCCAAAGTCCTCTGAAAAACCTGCAGTCCCTGGGAGCATGAAGGAGCCCCCAGGGCCATTCCTGACCAAGGCTCCCCAGGGACTCGTCCCAGCACATCCCTGAGGCCACTGGGATGTGGGGGGATGCTGAGGGCAGGACAAGGGGTGCCAGTGGCCAGCCTTGCTGGGGCTGTGCCAGGAGGCCCCAGTGGCTCAGGACAAGGTGTCTCCTCCCAGCCCTTGGTGGCACAGACCCTGCTGTACCCCAGGGCACCAAGACTTGGCTTCTTTTTGTCCCCACTTGTCATCTCTGCCTCCAATTTTCTGCTCTGACTGGAACCTGGGGACAATTTCTCAGTTGTGTCCCTCAGTGGGACCCATTAAAACTTTAGGAAACTTTGGAGTTTGATTGTGACTTGGAGTTCTTGAGAGGTTTCTTCAGCTCCCACTCAGGGACTGATGCTCAGGGCCTCAGCACAAACCCCAAGAGGGTCATTAAAGTCCTTCTGCTGTGTCTGTGCTGATGAGCTGGGCTTGGCTCCTGGCTCAGAAAGCGATCCTGGCAAGCAAGAAGAGCTTCAAAAGCTCTTTCTCTTGATGAGCAGCTCTTCTCCCAGCCCAGCAGGGCTGGGGCACTGCCTGCAGCCACCCCGGGCACAGCACAGAGGCACAGAGAGCTTCAATCAGTCAGGGCTGGGAAGATGCTCAGAAGTGCCTGGGGCAGAATCACTCCCAGCCCTTGACACAGGAAGCCTCTGGCTGCAGGACAATGCAGCTGCAGCTCCTGCAGTGATCTCCTAAAGCTGCAACATCCCAATGCCTGCAGACTGTGTGAGTACATTCTCTGATGATCTCTTGTGCAGAGCAGCCAGGGGTGCCCAGGGCTGTGGTGCAGAGCAGGGTCCTGCAGCCCAGGGCGCTGTGCTGGGGCAGGGACTCTGCTGCCTGCCAGGGACAGCTCTCAGCCAGCCCTGGGAGCTGCTCCCAGCACTGGGGGACAAGATCTGGGTGGAAGGAGACAGCTGGTGAGGCTTGGAAGTTTTCTTCTTGTGTGGTGAGGATGCTGCATTGTTCAGGGCTGCTCCCAACATGATATTTAACAGCAGAGCATTTCCAAGTAGATTATAGAGGGAACACAGCTAGTCAGGGGCTGCATAAAAACTAAATTCCAGCTTTTTTTAATCGACTGCTCTGTGTTGCGTAGATGGGAAATTGCATATAGATATTAATCGCTCAGTTCAGGTTGGGAAAAATATAATATTTTTTCTTGGATCTTAATAAAGCAGTCAGTCACAGAAATCAGCAGTTACAGGCAGCATCAGTGTCAATTTTCCAGCCTCCTCAGGGTTGCTGTGATGTTGCCATCAGAGCCTGCAGAGGCAGAGCTGACCCTGGGCAGTGCCCTGTGCTGGGAGGGGTCTGCAGGGCAGAGCTGAGCCCCCAGGGCTGGGCTGGGCTCTGGCAGCACTGGCAGGACCCAGCCCTGGGCACAGGGAAGCAGCTGCTGGCAGGGACAGCTCCAGGCAGCAGAGCCCTGGGCAGGCAGTGGGGGGAAAGTGCCACCAAGCTGGGTTTGGATATTTCAAGTCCTCTCCAAACTGAAATATTCCATGATTATTTATTTTACAGATTCCCACGCCAAGACACAAGAAATGTCCAACAACAGCTCCATCAGCCACTTCCTCCTGCTGCCATTGGCAGACACGCGGCAGCTGCAGCTCCTGCACTTCTGCCTCTTCCTGGCCATCTCCCTGGCTGCCCTCCTGGCCAACGGCCTCATCATCAGCGCCGTAGCCTGCGGCCACCACCTGCACACCCCCATGTTCTTCTTCCTGCTCAACCTGGCCCTCAGCGACCTGGGCTCCATCTACACCACTGTCCCCAAAGCCATGCACAATTCCCTCTGGAACACCAGGAACATCTCCTATGCTGGATGTGCTGCTCAGCTCTTTTTCTTTGCCTTCTTCATTGGTGCAGAGTATTTCCTCCTGACCATCATGTGCTACGACCGCTACGTGTCCATCTGCAAACCCCTGCACTACGGGACCCTCCTGGGCAGCAGAGCTTGTGCCCACATGGCAGCAGCTGCCTGGGCCAGTGGCTTTCTCAATGCTCTGCTGCACACGGCCAATACATTTTCCCTGCCCCTGTGCCATGGAAATGCCCTGGGCCAGTTCTTCTGTGAAATCCCCCAGATCCTCAAGCTCTCCTGCTCCAAATCTTATCTCAGGGAAATTGGGCTCATTGCTGTTAGTGTCTGTTTGGTATTTGGCTGTTTTGTGTTCATTGTTTTCTCCTATGTGCAGATCTTCAGGGCTGTGCTGAGGATCCCCTCTGAGCAGGGACGGCACAAAGCCTTTTCCACCTGCCTCCCTCACTTGGCTGTGGTCTCCCTGTTCCTAAGCACTGCAGTGTTTGCCAACCTCAAGCCCCCCTCCATCTCCTCCCCATCTCTCGATCTGGCCCTGTCAGTTCTGTACTCAGTGGTGCCTCCAACCCTGAACCCTCTCATTTACAGCCTGAGGAATCAGGAGCTCAAGGCTGCAGTGTGGAGACTGAACACTAGATGGTTTCAGAAACAGTAAACTGCTGGCCAATTTCTGAAAATCACTTGTAATAAAAGTCTCCTTTGATTCTTCTTGTTGGTTTGCTTGTTGGTTTGTTCTTTACTTTCCTTTGTTTTAGCTTTTCAATATTGTACAGAAAGAAATGTCATTATTTGTGCTGTATTTCCTTTTGATTTTCTCCATGTTTTCTGTGACCCAGAGACTGTGTCAATGTGGGGCTGCGCTCTTGGTAACTTTAAACAAAATAAAATAAAGATTCTCCCAGCAAAGATTTCTCCAGAGATGCCCCTTCTGTTCCCTTCTCTGGAGCTGCAGCAGCAATGTCTGTGTGCAGAGCTGGGGGCAGATCAGTGCTGGCACAGCAGCTGTGCCCAGCAGCAGCAGCAGCACTTGGTGTTGCCAGTGCTGCTCCCGTGCCACTGCCCCACTGCCCTCCTGGCCCTCGTGTTGCTGCAGGGCCTGAGTGCTCTCGGGGCCGGGCACAGCCCTGGGGGTGGCAGTGCCGTGGCTGCAGCAGGGACAGGCCATGGGCACTGCTGGGGCAGCGCTGACGCCTCAGGCCAGGGCCTGGGGGCTCCAGGCTCCTTGGCCAGGCTCTCTCCACAACACTTGGCCAGCCCAATGCTGAGCACAGAAAAGCCCCGGGAGCAGCCCCAGGCTGGCCGTGGGCAGGCTGGGGGCAAACAGCATGGCTGGTGCTCTGCAAGCTCCCTGCAAGGGGGACACCCTGGCAAGGAGCAGCAGAGCAGGGGCTGATCCATCCCCACTTCGCTGGACACCCCAGGGCAGCGTCCCAGAGCGTCCTCATGCACCTGCCAACAACATCCCCCCTCTGCAGCCCTGGCCTCTCCCCCAGCTCACACAGGAGCCACATCCTTGCAGGCACACACACGGCAGCACTGGCTCAGGAGCCCCTGTTTGCATTGCACACAGCAGGGTCAGCACCCCCATGGTGCTGCTGTGGGGACATGGAGCTGAGTGAGCACAAATGCCATCAGCCCCTGGGGCCTGGGGGACGGCAGGGAAACCACTCAGGTTTGTCGTGGCCTCTGAAGTCAGCCAGGAAGTTTGTTCTCATGAGCTGTGAGTTTCCTGTCCCACTGCAGACGCTGCTGGCCAGAGCCAGGGCTGCCTGGCAGCCACCCCCAAACTGCCCTGAGCACTTGCTTTTATTCACCTTTGCTTTGTTTCATCTTTCCTGATCCAGATTTCTTCCTCTTGCTCATCCCTGTCCCCTCCCTTGCAAACAGCCCATCCCTGTTTCCCCTTGCACTTCTGGCCCTACTCCTTATTTCGGTTTCTGAGCTGGCACCATGGGAACATTGTTTGGGGAGCAGGATCATCCTCCAAGTGCTTCAGGAATTGTCTGCAGGGTCCTGCAGTGCCTCGTCCTGCTCCCTTGCCAGAGGCACCACAGGCCAGGGGGGCACATCTGGGCTGCTGTGTCTGGGTGTGGGGCTCCCTGTTGTGGGCAATGAGGAGGGGCTGGAGAGGCTCTGCAGGACTGACAGGATGGGCTTTGGGGCAGTGTGGAGAAGCTGAGGGACCTGGGCTGCTGGACCTTGTGAAGAGGAGGCCCAGGACTCATCCTGCAACTGCTCCAGGGGTGGTATCAGAGAATCACAGAATCAGCTGGGCTGGAAAAGTCCTTGGAGATCAGCAAGTCCAACCTGTGCCCTGACATCACCTTGTCTCCCTGAGCCTCCTCTTCTCCAGGATAAACAACCCCAGCTCCTTCATACACTCCTCACAGGACTTGTGTTCCAGACCCCTCACCAGCCTTGTTGCCCTTCTCTGGACACGCTCCAGCCCCTCCATGTCCATCTTAAATTGAGGACCCAGTACTGGATACAGTACTCGAGGTGCTGCCCAAACAGTGCTGAGCACAGGGGAAGAATCACTGCCCTGCTCCTGCTGGCCACACCATTCCTGATCCAGGCCAGGTGCCATTGGCCTTCTTGGCCACCTGGGCACACTGCTGGCTCATGTCCAGCCTGCTGTCCATCAGTGCTCCCAGGTCCCTTTCTGCCTGGCCCCAGTCCAGCCAATCACTGCAGGGGGTGTTGTGGCCAAAGTAGAGGGCCCGAAATTGGTTTTGTTAAACCTCTCCTTCTTGAATTTGGGCCCTGGATCCAGCCTGTCCAGGTCCCTCTGCAGAGCCCTCCTACCTTCTAGCAGATCCACACTCAGAGCTACTTTGGTGACATCACAGTTCCATGAGGCTCTAGAGTGTCACAATGGTCTCCATGATTTCATGAGGCCTCCCAGTGTCACAATTTTCTTTTGGTTCCATGGAGCCCCTGGGTGTCACAAATTCCCTTGTATCCTTCAGCCTTGCAGTGTCACAATGGCACCTTGGTCCATCAAGGGCCTGCAGTGTCACAGTGGATCCTTGTTTCCATGAGGTCTCAGTGCAGCAATGCTCTCCTTGGTTCCACAGTGTCACAATGGCCTCTTGGTCCCATGGGGCACCATGGTGCCAAAATTGTTTCCTTCAGTCCATGAGTCCCTCTAGTGTCACAATGGCCTCTTGGTTATACGAGGTCCAGCAGTGTCACAGTGGTCTCCTTGTTTCCACAAGGACAAAAAGTGTCACAACTGTCTTCTTGATTTCATGAGGCCCCATGGAGTCACAGGGGCCCCCGAATTCCATAAAGCTCCAGTGACACAATGGACTCTTTGTTTGCACAGTGTCACAATGGACCCCCGGTGACACAAGATCCTGCAGTGTCACAATGGATTCTTGGTGCCATGACACCCTGCAATGTCAGTGTCACACTGGTGTCCGAGTCCCTCTGCAGAGCCCTCCTACCCTCCAGCACATCCACACTCACACCCAGCTTGGTGCCATCTGCACATTTGCTGATGCTGCACTCAATGCCCTCATCCAGATCATCAGTGCAGATATTGAAATCCACGCTGGCTGGTTCTGATCCCTCAGCCATCCTGTAGGTGCCCTGTGATGGCACTCAAGGTGATCTGTTCCATCACCTCACCAGGCACCCAGGTCAGGCTGACAGGCCTGCACTTCCCCACATCCTCCTTCCAGCCCTTCTTGGGCATGGGCTCACATTGGCACCTCCAGTCCTCTGGCACCTCCCTGCTGAGCCAGCACTGATGAGAAATGATGGAGAGCAGCTTGGGGAGCTCATCCAGCAGCTCCCTCATCCCCCTAGGATGGATCCCATCTGTTCCCAGAGACACCTGTGAGCATCTGAGTGGCTCAGCAGGTCCCCAGCTGCTTCCTCCTGGATTACAGGGGTCTGTTCTGCTCCCTGTCCCCATCTCCCAGCTCAGGAGGACACTTGTCCTGAGGGCAACCTGTCTTATTGTTGAAAACTGAGGCAACAAAGAGGTTGAATATTTCAGCCTTTTCCTCATCTTTGGTAACCATATCTCCCCCCATCAGGAATGGAGATTTTCCTTGTCCCTTCTTTTGCCATTAATGCGTTTATAAAACCATTTTTGTTATCCTTCACAGAAGCAGCCAGGTTAAATCCTAATAGAGCTTTCACCTCTCTAGTTTTCTTTCTGCATGACTTAGCGACATCCTGAAATACTTCTTGAGTTGCCTGTCCCCCTCTGTCCAGAGGTGATTCACCTGCTTTTAACCCTGAGTTCCTGGAAAAGCTCCATGCCCTACTAGGCCACTCATTTTCCTTTCTATCTGACTTTTTGGCACAGAGGGACAGGCAGCTCCTGCAAGACTTCTTTCTGGAATTGTCTCCATCCTTCCTGGGAAACCTTGCTTTTTAAAGGCTGTTTCCCTTAAAAAAATCAGTACCTGATCTGGTACTTTCCAAATCTGCATCCTGAATAGCACAAATTCTGCTCTCTTGAAGTCCAATGTAGAAGTTTTGTAGATGCCCCTCCTTCTTCCAGAGAATATATAAAAATTCAATAATTTCATGGTCACTGTACCCCAAACAGCCTCTCAACAACACATCTCCCACCAGCCCTTCTCTCTTTGTGAACAGCAGGACACAGAGCTTTCCTGTGGAGTGGGATGAGAAGGAAACCTCCCCAAAGTGCAGCCTGGAAGGTTCAGCCTGGAGGTGAGCAAACAAAAAAGTCCCTCCCAGCATGAGGCTGGGCCATGCCATGGCTCTGTGTGCCAGGAGCCGGCAGCGCTGGGTGCAGGGAGCCCAGGGAGGGCACAGCAATGCTGGGCTGAGAAATGCTGGGGGGGACAGCGAGATGGGCGTGTGCAGCCGGCCAGGGCACAGGAGCAGCACGCACAGGGGGCACAGCCTGCAGGAGAGATGGCCAAGGGCTGGGCAGGGCTGGCAGGGCCAGAGGCACCCAGGCCTTTGTGCCCTGGGCTCGGGCAGGGCCTCTGCAGCCCCACAGAAGGAACTTTCCTGGCAGGGGCTGCACTTTGCTTCTGCCTCGGCCCTCCCTCAGGAGGCTGGCAGGGCTTGCAGCTTGATGACATTTGTCCTTGCTGCCCCTGCTGAGAGGAATGTTGAATTTGTCTTTACAAATGAGCTGTGAATCTGCTTGTAGATAAGGCTAGCACTGAGAGATAAAAGAAACAATGGGATGGATTCCACTGATTGATGAATGGAAAGAGATATTTGCCTTTACAAACAAACTGTAGGGCTGCTGATAAATGAAATTGGATATCGAAAGATGAAAGAAGCAACGGGGGGAAAACTATGAATTCTATAAGAATTAAAAATTAAAAGGGAGGGTTATACATTAGAGGGGAATTTCAGGTATCAGGCGTTCTGGGAAGTCTGTGCCTCTCAAGTACCTAAGCCAATGGGGAAAGAGAGAGGGAAATGCGGCCGGGAAAATAGGATAAAAAGGAGGCTGCGTCCTCCGAAAATGTGAGAGATCCCAGGGGAATGTCCCATGGCCTCTCTCTTTATTCGAATAAAGCAAAAAGGACTCCTCTGTCTCCTTTTTGGACATAAACCTCTGGTGTTTGTGGATTAATTTTCCTGACAATTTGGGGGCTCGTCCAGGATCTTTCCACCGTCCAGGGCGCGGGCAGTGAGTGGAGCTGAAGGCGCCTCACCCAGTTTGGGTGATCAGCTCCCCTTGGTGCCGGCCGGTACCGGGCGATCCATTGGGTTCCCAAGACTGTCCAGGAGACAGACGAGTGGCGGACCAGGGGGGTCCGTGAAGAGTCCGCAGGGAAGGACCACTGAAAATCTCACCGGTGAGTAAAATGGGATCTTCGGGGAGCAAACCTGGGAGGGCACCCATGGAGGGTAGCACAGGTAAAACGGGGCACCCAGAGAGGGTTGGAAAGGTGAAGCCGCGAAGGGGCCCCGGTAAATGGGATGACGATCCCATAATACCCCCGGAGAGTCCCTTGGGGTGAATGCTGAGGTCTTGGGAGAGATTGTATATTCACCCAGAAGTAACTATGGAAATGATGGTAAAATATTGTTATTTTGTGTGGCCAGAGTATAAATTGGCAAGGGGACTTATATGGCTACTTATGGAACAGATAAAATTCATTTGTGTCGAATTTTGTGAAGGTATTTAGAGGAAAGTGGTGAGGATTGGAATGTTTTTCAGCACCTTCCCCCGTCTTGTCCTCCAGTGTTGCTAGCTGACCCAGGGCCAGCTGCAGGTCGTCTGTATCCTCAACTTTCAGAGCAAGGGGATCAGGGAAATGTTATTCCTACAGCCCCACCTGAGAAGGATGATGGTGTAGGGGGAGGGGAGCAGCATGTTGTATCACCCCCCAGAACTAGAAGAGGAACTCAGTTTAGGGCATCAGAAGCCCCCCAAGAGACAGGGGTAACCCAGATGCCACTCTGTCAAGTTCCTTTGGGGGGTCAAGGGGGAGGATTTGGGTTTGTAATTGTACCACTCACTACCGAGGATATAAGAGGGTTGAAAAAAGAATTACCCCCATATCTGGATGATCCCATAGGGGTGGGGGAAAAGATAGAGGAATATTTGGGAAATGCGGATTATACATGGAAAGATTGGGATTTTCTTTTGGGAATTTTGTTTGGGTCATCAGAGAAACGAATGATTTTGCAGAAAGCTCGGCAGCTGTGGGAGGATGAACACCCACAAGCAGCAGGGGGGGCTGGACCCAATGCACCTACGGTGGATGATGCCATCCCCCAGGCAGACCCCCAGTGGGACCCAAATAACCAGGCCAGTCTGGCTCACCGTGATTGCCGTGCTTATTTGACCAGGGCAATCAAGTCAGCAGCTCCCAGAACTAACAACATAGCTAAGGCTCTGTCGTTAGAGCAGGAGAAACAGGAAAGCCCTCATTGGTTGGAGAGGATTAGGGATGCCTTGAGGAAGCACGGGGGGATGGATCCTGAAGGGCCAGCCTTCAACACATTGCTTAAGGTGCAATTTGTTACTAAGGCCTGGCCTGATATAAGGAAAGGGGTACAAAAAGATAAAAAGTGGCAAAATAAGCCTCTAAAGGAATTGGTTAGAAAACCGCAGCAGATATGTGTAAGAAGGGATGAGGAAAAGGCAGAAGCTAAAGCAAAGATGATGGCAGAGTTTTTGCAGCCCCAGAGGAATAAACCGCAGGGTCCAAGGGGTCCCCAGGGACAGAGGGGACGGGGTCGGTCACAAGGAAGTGGCAGAGGGATTCCCTCCTCGGCAGGGGACAGCCGACCCAAACAGCGGCTGGGGAAGAACCAGTGTGCTGTCTGCAGGGCAGAAGGGCATTGGAAAAACGAGTGTCCGCAAAAACAACTGGACCCTCAGGAGGAGGAAGTCCAGAGAATAATAGAAATGGATTGTTAGGGGTGTCAGGGGCTCCTATTATACCAAAGACCCACCACTCAAGAGCCCTTGATAACTTTTAAGGTGGGTCCGGATAGAGAGGAGGTGTGTTTTCTAGTAGACACGGGGGCCTCTCGGTCCAACTTAAATTTTATACCTAAGGGGGGGAAATTGTCAAAAAGATCCTTGGTTATTCAAGGAGTAAGCGGGAAGGATGAGCGAGTGCATTTTATTCAACCGCTGTTAATAAATGTGGGGGACAGATTTGAACTGCATGAATTCTTGTTTGTTCCTAATTGTGATTGTAATTTACTGGGAAGAGATTTGATGGCTAGAATGGGAATGCAAATTAGCATTGTAAGAAGTGACACGGAGTCCGAAACTGTGATATCTTTGTGTAAAATGTCTAAAAAGGCTTATGCTAAAATAAATCCAGAAGTATGGGCAGCTCCAGGGAAATATGGGAAACTGGACATAGAGCCTCTCCAAATTACTTTGAAGCAACCAGGACAAGTGGTGTCTAAAAAGCAATACCCTCTTTCAAGGGAGGGAAAGAAGGGGTTACAGCCTGTTATTAAGTCCCTGCTAAAAGCAGGTCTTTTAGAGCCGTGTATGTCTCCCTATAACACTCCTATCCTGCCGGTTAAGAAACCAGATGGAACCTACAGAATGGTGCAGAATTTAAGAATAATAAATGAGATTGTCAAACCAAGGCATCCCACAGTTCCAGATCCATACACAATCCTGAATCAAATCCCTTCTTCACATCAGTATTATTCTGTACTGGATTTGAAGGATGCTTTCTGGGGGTGTCCAATCACAGAAGATAGTAAACAGTATTTTGCTTTTGAGTGGGAACAGGAGGAAGGAGGCAAAATGATAAAACAACAATTGACATGGACAGTACTCCCTCAAGGATATACAGAGTCACCAATTCTGTTTGGGCAAGCTTTGCAGAAAATATTAAGAGAGTTTACTCCACCCTCAGGAGTCAAGTTGTTGCAGTATGTAGATGATTTGCTCTTGTCAGGGGAACAGGAAAAGGTGGTTGAAGAGGCTACTGTAAAGCTGCTTAATTTTCTTGCAAAAAAGGGACTTAGAGTATCCAAAAAGAAAGCACAGTTAGTAAAAAAGAAGGTCAAATATTTGGGACACATTCTGTCCGAAGGGTTACGGTGTATTGATCCAGAAAGGATACAAGGGATTTTACAGGTACCATTACCCCAGACTAAAAAGGAGTTACAGCGGTTTTTAGGGTTGGTGGGGTACTGTAGAGCATGGATCGAGGATTTTTCTGTGGTGGCCAGACCTTTATATAACTTTTTAACTCAAAACAGTCCTAATGTTGTGGTATGGACACCAGAAGGAGAGAAAAGCTTTAAGAAATTAAAAGACAAATTGGTTAAGGCCCCAGTCTTGTCTCTTCCAGACGCAGAAAAAGAATTTCAGCTATATGTGGATGTCAAACAGGGTCATGCTAAAGGAATTTTGGTACAAGAGCATGGGGGAACACGGAGGCCTGTTGCCTGTTTTTCTAAGTTGTTAGACCCGGTGGCCAGAGGCGGCCCCATTGTCTGCAGAACTGTGCAGCCACAGCTCTGATGGTGGCTGAGGCCCGAAAGCTGACAAGGGGAGGGGATCTCATTGTTAAAGTCCCACATCAGATTAAAGCTTTGTTAACTGAGAGAGCCTCTAAGTGGATGACGAGTGCTCGATTATTACAGTATGAATCTTGTTTAATGGAACAGGAGGATTTAGAATTTAAAAGTGGAGAAGATTTTAATCCAGCCTCTTATTTAAATGGTCCTGGAGAAAAGGGGGGCCAGGAAGAAATCCATGATTGTATCCAGGTTATAGACCTCCAGACACGGGCTAGGGAAGATTTACGGGATATTCCCTGGCCTGAGGGAGAGAATGTGTACATTGATGGGTCCTCCAAGGTGATAGAAGGGAAACGATTTACAGGATACTCTATCGTGAATGGGAAGCAATTAAAGGAAGGGGGGAGGTTACCACACACCTGGTCAGCTCAGAGAGCAGAGCTGTACGGGCTTGTGAGAGCCTGTGAATTATACCAGGACAAGACAGTAAATATCTTTACTGATTCTAAATATGCATATGGGGTGATACATGCATTTGGAAAACTATGGGAAAAAGAAGTTTATTACGCTGCAGAGGAAAGACCTTAGCTCACGAGAACTTAATCTCTCACCTATTGGAGACAGTGAATTTACCAAAAAGGGTGGCAATAATCCACATTAAGGGGCATCAGTCAGGATGGCCGAAAGAGGCAATAGGAAACCGACTGGCTGATGAAGAAGCTCAAAAAGCTGCATTGTTGCCAGAAGTTTCTAAGATCCTGCCTTTGCTCCCAGTAACTGCACCGCTGCCAGAGAAACTCTCTTTTCCACCAGAGAAACTCGACATAATTAAAATAGTGAGGTAGAGGAAAGAAGAAAATAATTGGTTTACAAGGGATGGTAAGCAGTGGATACCAAAAGCTCTAGCCTTACAATTGTTAAAACAACTTCATGAAGGGAGTCACTGGGGCTCCCGAGGACTGGCAGAAGCCTTCCTCAAAATGTTCGCTGCTGTTGGTCTCTTTAGCCTGGCAAAGCGAGCTATTGAAGGCTGTTTAACTTGTGCGAAAGCCAACAACAAAGTTACAAAGAAACTGGCCAGGGGAGGGAGGCGTTGGGCAGTACGTCCCTTCCAGAAATGCCAGGTGGATTTTACTGAAATGCCTCGAGTGGCAAGATTTAAATATCTTCTGGTAATAGTATGTCAATTAACCGGGTGGCCAGAAGCATTTCCAACTGTTTCAGCAATTACAGGATCAATTGTTAAAGTATTTTTGGAACAAATAATTCCAAGATATGGGATAGTGGAAACAATCGATTCAGATAGGGGAACTCATTTTACAGGAAAAGTTCTTCAAGGAGTTATGACTGCTTTAGGGATACAGTGGAACCTCCATACCCCCTGGCACCCACAGAGTTCGGGTCAGGTTGAGAAGATGAATGGAGAAATAAAGAAACACCTCCTGAAGCTGGTGATAGAAACTAAGATGGCGTGGGTACGGCTCCTGCCCCTGGCTTTAGCAAGAATAAGAGCCAGACCCAGGGGAGATATTCAATTATCTCCCTTTGAATTGATGTTTGGAATTCCTTACCCTTGTAATTCTCAGCCTGGTGGGGGGGTAGAGATAAGTGATGTGTATTTGAAACAATATGTGGCTTGGATACTGTCTCTTGTGAAATCTCTTCGACAGGAAGCTCAGCTGGCACAGACCCTGCCTTTGGACTTTGCTGTTCACAACATCCAACCGGGACACTGGGTCCTGGTTAAGGAGTGGGAAGAAGCACCACTGGTGGCCAAGTGGCGTGGACCTTTCCAGGTGTTGCTGAGCACAGAAACAGCCGTCAAGACAGCTGAACACAGCTGGACCCATCACACTCGGGTCAAGGTCTCTGCAGCCCCAGAGATTCGGACATCTCAGCTGGAGGAGAAGGACGGGAAGCCGCGACTGACACTCGGCAGGAGGGGACTGGAGCAGCAGCCAGGGCGTCGACATCGGGGGAAGCCTCGTGTGCCCACCCACAGAGTGCCTGCTGAAATAGTCTGTGTGGGCATCCCTCCTCTCAGATCTCCAGTCACTGGGGGCCAACCCTTGCTGTCATTGTTTTCTTTATGTTAAGCTGTTTCTGTGCCTTCACTCGCCACAAGTGGTGAGGAAGACAAAGTGAAAGTAAAAATTAAGTTAGGAGATTAGATTACACAATCAGAATGTTTCTCTTAATAATGTTACCTTTATATTATCAGTTAGGTTGGAGCCAAGAATGGGAAAATAATTTTTTGACCTTAGGAGAAGAAGTAGCAAAAACCTTTAACCTTAGCAATTGTTGGGTCTGTGGAGGGCCAGGAGAATCTGAAAAGGGGCCATGGGTGGCCAGCCCAGTAGAACCTAAATGGTGGATTAGCACCCTCAGTGAGGTCCATAATGGATCAGGATTTTGGGATGAAGAAGGAAGTCCATGGAGGCTTCATTCTTCTGAAAAAGGCACTTATTGTCTAAATAGGCAAATAGATGACAATGGAAAAGTGGTGAAACAAATAGCGAAATGAATAAAAAAATTAGCTCATGTGCCAGTCCAAACATGAAAAGGATGGGAATGGGACATGTTTTCTTGGCTACCTGGTGAACTATAGGTTAAACAACTGCTTTTTTCCTCTTATGAGCTGTAGCAACTCTAATCTTTTTGCCAGGTGTGATCCATTGCTTAGTACAACTTATTCAACATGTGATCAAAAGGATGCAAATAATAGCTACGCCTACTGATGCAGAGATGGTTACAAAAAGACGGAAATTAATGTCACTCCAAGTAATTACAAAACCAAAAAAAAAAAATAGACTCAGGATCAAGAAATTAAGTCAATGATAGCTAAAATTTGTAAAGACAATTATTAAAAAAATAAAAGAAGAGGGATTGAGAGGAATGTTGAATTTGTCTTTACAAATAAGCTCTGGATCTGCTTGTAGATAAGGCTAGCACTGAGAGATAAAAGAAACAATGGGATGGATTCCACTGATTGATGAATGGAAAGAGATATTTGCCTTTACAAACAAACTGTAGGGCTGCTGATAAATGAAATTGGATATCGAAAGATGAAAGAAGCAATGGGGGAAAACTATGAATTCTATAAGAATTAAAAATTAAAAGGGAGGGTTATACATTAGAGGGGAATTTCAGGTATCAGGCGTTCTGGGAAGTCTGTGCCTCTCAAGTACCTCAGCCAATGGGGAAAGAGAGAGGGAAATGCGGCCTGGAAAATAGGATAAAAAGGAGGCTGTGTCCTCCAAAAATGTGAGAGATCCCAGGGGAATGTCCCATGGCCTCTCCCTTTATTCGAATAAAGCAAAAAGGACTCCTCTGTCTCCTTTTTGGACATAAACCTCTGGTGTTTGTGGATTAATTTTCCTGACATGTAAAATAGAAACCTATCTGAGTCCCTCAGAGAGAGAGAAGAATGCAGGGATTGAATTAAAGTCTTTAGAGAAATTAAAATATATTAAGCCACACAGACATGAAGTAGAAGTTTTAGTTTTAAGTAAGAATATGCTGTAAGTGCCTTAAGAGAGTTAAAAGCCCTACAATCTAGTTAAAAGTTCAGAAACTTAGCCCCAGGCTCTCCTAAGTTACAATGTAAAGATAAGCCCAAAAGTTCGTGTTCTATCCCCGTCTTCATGAACTGCAAAAACCAAGTGGGCCCGTGATCCTTATCTCCATGGGAGATGCCGTCTGCTAATGGGCCATCTGTTAAAAATCGGGTGGGGCAGTGTTCTTTATCTTTTCCACAACCCATCCTTCCTCCAGGAGATATCTCCTGTTAATAATGGGCCATTGAGTCCCACTGCATGACTGATAAAATTCCATCATCCCACTGGGAAATGCTCCAGCGAGGGGGAGGAGCCAAGCCTTTCCTACCTGGATAAAAACCATGATTTGGGACATCAAGGCAGTCCTTACCCACCGGTTTGCAGAGGAAAAGAGCTACCAGACCTTTCTACAGGATCACCACTGCATCAAGACCACTTCATCCTGACTGCTACCACCACCCTACCTAGAGGAGTGTCAGGTTGTATTCTGACTCTGTCAGAGGTTTGCTTTTGTACTATTGCAAGTATTTTGTATTTTTCTTTTTTTCCTGTTAAATTGTATTTCTGACTTGGAGTCTCTCACTGGTTTTGCTTTCAAACCAGTATAATTTTGGAGGGGGTTTTGGCTGAATCTTGATGTTTGGGGAGCTTTTCATCTGTGTCTTGATATTTGGAGGATTTTGGGTCTGAATGTTGGTGTTTGGGAGGTTGTTACAGACACAAGATGCTCAATAACATCCAGAGATGAACTTTGGCAAGGAGGAGCTCCCAGTTTATGGAGCTCTCTTCTTGTTTTTTCCACAAACCAGGATTTTTCATTCCCGAGGTGTGGGCAGATGGAAAAAGCAGAAAAGCCCCGGAGATCCTGCAGGAGGAGGGGCTGCAAACCGAGCTCAGAGAGCTGCGAGGAGGAAAGACCCTCCCTGAGCCGGGAAGGCGGCCGGAGATCCAGGCAGAGCTCAGAGCTGGTGGAGAAGCCTCATGGAGGGCAGAAGCCCCACAGGTGCTTGGAATGTGGGAAGGGTTTCAGCTGCAGCTCCAGCCTGATCCGACACCAGAGGATCCACACTGGGGAGAAGCCCTACGAGTGTGGGCAATGTGGGAAGGGCTTCAGTGACAGCTCCAACCTGAGAAGACACCAGCGCATCCACAGCGGGGAGAGACCCTACGAGTGTCCCAAGTGTGGGAAGAGGTTTCAGAGCAGCTCTGATCTCCTCAAACATGAGCGGATTCACACAGAGGAGAGGCCCTTCCGCTGCCCCCAATGCGGGAAGGGCTTCAAGCAAAACTCCCAACTAATCAAGCACCAGCACATCCATACTGGGGAGAAGCCCCACGAGTGCTCGGAATGTGGGAAGGGTTTCAGCTACAGCTCTCAGCTGATGCAACACCAGAGGATCCACACTGGGAAACGGCCCTATGAGTGTAGGGAATGTGGGAAGGGATTCAGCTACAGCTCCGACCTGATGCGACACCAGGTGATCCACACTAGGGACCGGCCCTACACCTGCTTGGAATGTGGGAAGAGCTTCAGCGACAGCTCCAACCTGAGAAAACACCAGCGCATCCACACCGGGGAGAGACCCTACGAGTGCCCCAAATGTGGGAAGAGGTTTCAGACCAGCTCTGATCTCCTCAGACATGAGCGGATTCACACAGAGGAGAGGCCCTTCCGCTGCCCCGACTGTGGGAAGGGTTTCAGGTACAATTCCCATCTCATCAGGCACCAGCACATCCACACCAGGGAGAGGCCCTATGAGTGTCCTGAGTGTAGGAAGAGCTTCTCCAGGAGGTCTCACTTGACCCAACACCAACGGAGTCACCACTAAGGGAAGTCCTCCGACTGCCTGGAGTGCGGGAAGAGCTTCATGCTCTGCTCCAGCTCCGTCTCCCATGGGAGGATCAGCTTTCGATGATCCTCAGTGACCCCCGTTAGGCAGAGCCCTGGTGATCCGTGGTCCTGGTGATCCCTGTTGGGTGGGGGGAAGGGGATGCAGAGATTTCTCTCCCTTCTCCTTGTGCTGCTGTGATTTGGTTGGTACTAAATTCCCTCGCTGTGCCCAGGCTGGGTCTGTTGTTCCCGTGCCGATGCTCGGGGCGGGATCTCTCCTGTTCCTTCTCTCAACTCCCGGCCTCTCCTCGGCCAATCAGGGAATGCGATGGAGAAGATTCAGCCAATCAGCGAGAGCAGCTGTGATGACTCACCGGTTGCCGGGCAGACCCGCAGCACCCAGTGTTCCCCACCTGGGCCCCACCCTCCCCGCCCAGTCACGATCCCCCCGAGGGGTCCCCCCCAGTCCCTCCCCCCAAGAAACGGGTCCGGGGTGAACTGGGAAGTTTTCTTTGGATCTCTGGGAGAAGCTGGACGTGGGCAGAGTGAAAGCAGGGCTGGGGGGGACGCACCACCCCCCTCCTAAATCAGCGTGGGGACGGAGCGGGGGTCCCGGCCGGGCCCGAGGTAGCGGGGAGGGGCTGCAGCCACTGCTGGCTCAGGAGCTCTGAGGGCAGAGAAAAGGGGGTGACTCCGGGCTGGGGGGAACACACACGCTCCAGGGAAGGGGGCACACGACCCCCCGGGGCCCCCCCTCACCTTCTTGCACAGGTAGAAGCCGAGCCCCAGCACCAGGAAGACGAAGCCCAACACAGAACCCCCAATCCCCGCAGTGAGGTACTGACGGCAGCGGCTGGCGGCATCTTTGGGGGTCCCGCAGGAGTGAGGATCCCCTAAAACCTCTCACAGACACCCCAAGCCCCCTCCAAGCACCCTCCCAATCACTTCTAGCTTGCTCAGGACCTCCTGAGAGCTCCTCCCAGTCTCTTCCTAGCCTCCCCAGGACCCACCAAAGCCCCTTCTGTCCCTCTCAGGATCCCACAACCCCCGCCCATTTGCCCTCCACCACCCCAGGACCCCCAAACCCTCTCCCAGTCCCACCAGGACTCACCAAGACCCTCCCAGTCTCTTACCAGCACAACCAACCTCATTCCAACTCCTGCTTTCCAATCCCTGATCTTTTTCCATCCCCTCCGGGCTCACTCAAATCCCTCCCAGTTCCACCCAACACCCCCAGACTCCCTCCCAGTGCCCACAAGGACCCCCAGAACCCCATCCCACCCTCCCCAGCATCCTTCAAACTCCTTCTAAGCCCTTCTAGATCCCCGAGCCGTACTCCTAGTTTAAACCAGGCTATCTCAAACTCCCTCCCAGTTACTCCCAGCACACCCCAATCCCCCTCCTAGCCCTCCCAGTGCCTCCCCACACTCCCCCACTGTGGGGTCCGGGATGTGCCCCAGTGTCGGCTCAGGGGGTGCTCCAGGCTGACATGCTCCCCCTGGCAGCTGGAGGTGACCCCGTGCCGGGGGGAAGTTCCAGCAGGAACAGAAGCTCGTGGTTCCAGTCCCCTGTAGGGACCAGGTCGATGGCCACCACATGCCCTGAGAGCTCCTGCTGGCCCTGGAACCAGCTCAGCTGGATCTGAGCAGGGTAAAAATCCATTCCAGAGCAGAGTAGGCAGTCAGGGACGGGCTGGGAGCTCGAGGACCAGTGAGATGGACACACTGGGGGGCACAGGGAGAGAGTGGGACACACTGGGATCAGCTGGGGGGAACTGGTGGAGAAAGGAGAGGGCTGGTGTGGCATAAAGACAAACTGGAAATGAACTGGGAGGCACTAGGGGTGCACTGGGAAAGAGGGTGGAGGTCTGGGAGTGGACTGTGAAGACTTGGAGTGGACTGAGACTAGATTGGAAATTGACTGAAAAAGAGGGGCAGGGTCTGGGAGGGACTATGGGGACAAGGGGATGAACTGAGTTGGCACTGGGAGGGGGACTGGGATGGACTGGGAGAGCCACAGGACTGACTGAGAGGAACAGGAAGGCTCGGGGATGGGCACAGGGAGGGCTGGGTGCTCTGGGGGGATTCCCAGGGAGTTTTTGAGAGGCTGCAGGGTCATTCCCGGGCCAGGGCTCAAGGGGACACGCTCTGTCCCACGCTCACCTCTGCTCTCCACGCTGAACGGAGCAATGATCTTGGAGTTGTGTGGGCAAACGGTGCCCACCTGAGCCCCATAATGCTCCAGTGTTTCTGGTTTGCTGTTCAAGTGCTGGGCCTTTATCTCCCCATAGGGGGTGAATCCCATGAACAGCCCCACGTCGCTGTCAAAACACAGGAACTCCTCTCGGTTGTAGTGAATCATGGTTTTAAAAAGTTAAGATTTTTGCTAAGGGTAGAAGTAGTTTCCGTGACCATGATGTAAGTTAGGTAGTTAAATGGTAGGTTAATAATTACTAAATGCTTAGGCTAGAACTAATTGGTATAATTATCTGCTATTATAAATTTACGTACAGAAGAACATAAAATAAGTAAACCGTTAACCATGAAGCACGGGGCCTTGGATCGTGCCAGAGGGTCACTAAGACCTGATGAAGACTCTCCTGACTTCATCCTTCCAGACCACTGACCCATTTCGAGACCACCGACCCAATTCAAGAGAAGAACTGCGCACGTGTGAAGGACTAATGGGCTCATTTTAATATGGGGTGGGGATGGGAGGTGCTGGGGTTATGCAGATGTATTGTATGTAAGATCTTGGGCAATAAATAGATGGCAAAGAACCTTGTTCGGGGCGGTCAGGCCTTTCGGAGGTGACTCCTGTGCTGCCCAGTGGTGAATAAACACACCACTTTGTAACTTTAATTAGTTACAGGGTCTTTGTCCGTGATTATACTGTTTTTTTTTAACGATTCACTGCTCTAACTGGAACCTGGGGACAATTTCTCAGTTGTGTCCCTCAGTGGGACCCATGAATGGTATCAGAAACTTTGGAGTTTGATTCTGACTGAATTCTTGAGAAATTCCTAAGAAACCATGGTTGTGCCTTGATTTCCCTCTGGTCTGGTGCAGTTCATTAGGAAGCTTTCCTATTACAGTTATGGAGAAATAATCCCAAGAGCTTCTTGGAGATATTTATTATTATTTCAAAGTGTGTGTTTTATTACTGTTCTCTTTAGAGCACAGTTAACTGCAGCATTCTGTGATTGATATTGATGCAGGGTCTCTCCTCACGAGGTCTGGCCTGCTCATAGAAGCTGTGCCTTGAGGTCTGAGCCAGTGTGGACAACCTTGCTCCACATTCTCACCTCACTCACCTGGCACCTGCTTTGCTTGGAGAACTGGCTGCACTCAGGCAAACAGGATTTTTTCCCTTTTTTACTTTTGAAGCAATCTAAAACTCCTATTTTTCCTCATTGAATACAGACACACTCCTCAGGTGTGTGCCAGCCCAAAGCCCCACCAAGATGTTTTCAGCTCTGGGGATCGGTGCTTCGGGGGTGGTGTCTGCAGTCGGCGCCATCTTTCCTTTCTGCCTCTAACTCCCGTCATGCCCCGTGGCCCCATAGAGCCCCATTGGAGCCAGGACTACAACGCCCATCATGCCCCGCGCTCCACAGAACCCCGGTATCCGTCCCCCAGCTGTCCCATATGTGTCCCCAGACCCTGGAGGATCCCTAATTGCCCCCTCAGTGCCCATTCCAGACCCCTCCAAAACGTCCCCAGATCCCCTGAATGCTCCCAACCCCATAGATGCCCCTTACAGCTATTTCTGGGAATTCATCTCCTGCCAATTCCCACGAGCTCACAGCACCTCATAACCCAGTCCCGCGCCAAAAACTCCTGCCATGGCCTAAAGAGCCCGGTTAGAGCTCCCCAGGCTCCCCCCCAAGTTCTCCCGACCCGTATATGTTCCCCCCTGAGAACCTAAAGCCGCCACTCAGAGGCAAACGTGTTCCCCAAGTGCCTTCCCAGACCCCCAAACTCCCGGTAAGAACCACTTCCGGGACTACAGCTCCCATCATGCTCCACTGTTCCGGTTAAACGCCATTCTAACCATGACTTCATCTCCCATCGTGCCCTGCGCCCAACTGAGAGACACTGGAGTTGTGCCTACAACTCCCGTGATGCTCCACGGCTCCATTAAACATCATTATACCCGCGCCTACAACTCCCATCACCCCTCGCGCCCCAGAGAACCCCGTTAGAGCCCCCGAGTGCCCGTCCGGACCCCGAGTGGCCCCAGATTCCCCTCCCTGACCGCCAAGGGCCTCCCTGAAACAGCCAGGTAACATCCGAAGCCCAGACTTTCCCTCAGCATCTCTAAGTTCTCTGTTAGTGCCCACTCGACGCTCCCAAGTGTCCTCCCGTCCTCAACTTCCTTCTAAATTCTTTCCCCAGACCCAAAATTGCTGTGAATGTGCCCCAGAAATGTCTCCCTGGACCCGAAGTGCCCCCCTGGACCCTGTCGGAGAAAAAGATGATAATAAAGGTGACCAAATGACTACAAATATTGCAAATTATCAAATATTACAAATTATCATAAAGAGGGAGAAAAAAATAACCAGGAGACGTTATTTAATTAATGAAGGGAATTGTGTTACTTAGAACCATTGGCCAGTAATTTTTTTAGTTACTAATAATGTATAGAGTTTTATTATAAATATAAAAATGTGGTTATAAAAATATAGAATAGTACTACTATAAATAAGAAAAATATAATTATATTTTAATATTTAAGAACATTTTTAATTTAAAGAGAAATTTAATTTTATTTTCTAATTTGGTTTGTCAGTCAAAGGTGGGCGATATCATGACACAGTTATGATGGGGGTGAGGAGCAGGTTGTCCAAACAGGGCCAGCCAGCAAGGGGCTCATTCTTCTCTGTGACCAGAGCTCCTAAGGAGACATTCAGCATCAAGATCACTCTGGAAATGCTTCTCTCTGTCATGAATGTCGTTCTATTTGTACAATTTATCAGACAACAAGGTTAAATTTTGAGGCAATTTTTTAATAGCAACAATTGTATATAAATGAATACAATCAAAATATATTGGATACGTATATCTGAATATATACAAAATTTGGCAGTTAGTAATTTAGTATAATTGAGGTTCCTATAAAGCATAAGCAAAACCAACCGGGGCTACGGGGAGGGGCTCGCCCTTCCTCACGTACTGAACAATCAAGCCAAAATTCCCACTTATATACTATATGTTAATACATATTAATACAGAAGTTACTAGAAAATTCCTCCTAGTTTCTGTCCCTAAAATCTACGTCACTATGTGTATGGGACATGCTCTACTAATGGGTTAGGGGGTCTCTCATCCTTTTGAGGGTCTATTCCCGATGAAGGCTCATCATCTTCATCAGTGACCGAGGTGTGACCTGCAGGTAGCACAGGTGCCCTGTGTGACTGAGCAGATGTTTTCCATAATAAGACTCTGATTAAATCCCATGCCTGGAATCATCCCATTTTGGCCCATTCCAAGGTCGAGTCTTTCTATTTCTAGATGCTGCTTATCAGACCTACGTCCTTCTCCTATTCCCTTCCAACATCTGGAGATTTCATCTGCTTTGTCTCACTCGTTTCCTTTTTTTTGGCTTTGTAACAATTATTTTCTATTGATGTGAGTACAATTTTCCTAATATAGTTACAATTTAGTTAGCACGAATCACATTTATCACATACATACACATCTGTGAGACTTTCCTGTCCAATCATTATCCATCCCAACCCTGGCACATCCCAAGTCTGGCAATTTGCATGCACAGAAAGCCAAAACTCGGCAATTCCCCGGTTCCAGCACCAGCACTGCTCAGATCTGGTGATTTGTGGGTGCCAGCACTGCAGATCCAGCAGATTGTTGACGCTGGCAGTGCCCAGGTCTGGCGTTTGCCAGCATCGGTGCCGCCCAGAGCCGTCAGTTTCCTGCTGCTGGGGCACTCGGGGGTTGTGGCTGAGCAGGAAAGGTGAGCCTGTGCTGGGAGCTTCTCTTGGCTGGAGCAAAGGCTGGGCACGCAGAGACCTTCCTGGCACTGTGCCCTGGGCCAGCAGGGATTGTGCTGCTGGAGCCCACCCTCAATTTCTTCTGTCAGGCAGCTTTAGGACATGGAGGAGCCAGAGCAGACCCTCAGCTTTCTGGATTCATCCAGAAGAATCCTGTGTGTGAAGCAGTCTGGGAACAGGGTTTCCATGCCAGGGTGGGCAATTCAGAGCCCTTTTCTCCCCCATGGGCTGAGGGTGTGGCACTTGCCATTGGCAAGGGCCCTGCAGGTGCCAAAGGGGCCGTTTTCAATCTGCTGAGAACAGTCGGAACTGAGAGCCTGGCCTAAACCTGCTTTTCCTGCAAATGTACTCAAGGAATTCTCTTTTATTGCAGTCTCAGCCCCTGTGTGTGTGCAGGTGTACTGAGTGAAGGATGGAACGGGGTCTACTGGGGGGAATGTTCTCCTTCTCTAGTGGTTTTTAGTTTTGGGTTTTGTTGTTGTTGTTCTTGTTGGATTTGTTTGTTTTCTTGGATGGGTTTGATTATTGCGGTTTATAATTTTAAATTTTGTTTTATTTTTTTAATCATCTCCTCCTGGCAGCTGTGGGCAGAGCTCTGTAGCTGTGTGTGACACTTGTGTGTGGCACAGGGAAGGTGTCCAGAGGGGCCTTGCCCGAGCTGTGTGCAGAGGAATCCCCATCAGGCCAGGCTGGGGGTGCTCCGTGGCCGGTGCCTTGCGTTGACTGGAAGCTGCCATGGAGCGTCTCCAGGGATGGAAGGTTGGGGCTGCCAGGGCTGTGGTGTCACAGACAGGGGAACGCTGGGGCTGCCACAGCTGCCGTGTCCCAGAGAGGGGAATGTTGGGGTGCCCTGCTCCTGGCCCGGCCCCAACAGCTCTGCCAGCTCCTCTCAAGGACACAAAGGCTGAGGCAAAGGGTGAGAATTGCGGGAGGGGCTGAGCTGGGAGGGACCCGGTGGGATCATGGAGTCCAGGGCCCAGCCCTGCACAGACAGCCCAACAAGGGGAGGCTGTGCATTCCTGGGAGAGGTGTCCAAAGGCTCCTGGAGCTGTGCCAGCCTTGCAGCTGGGAGCATTTTCTGGGGATCCTGGTCAGTGATGGAGGATCATTCGGTAGGGGGAAGGAAGGAAGGGTGGAAGGAAGGAAGGAAGGAAGGAAGGAAGGAAGGAAGGAAGGAAGGAAGGAAGGAAGGAAGGAAGGAAGGAAGGAAGGAAGGAAGGAAGGAAGGAAGGAAGGAAGGAAGGAAGGAAGGAAGGAAGGAAGGAAGGAAGGAAGGGTTATGAATGTTGTTCTGTTTATCCAATTTATCAAACAACAAGATTAAATTTAGCTGCAAATTTTTGCTAGTAATGTTTATAAATTTATACAATCAAAGTATTTGAGATGAATACAATCAAAGTGTAGAATACATATATTTCAGGATATGTAAAATTTAAGAGTAAGTAATTTAGTAAAATTGAGGTTTGTATAAAGCATAAGCAAAACTGACCAGGGGTACAGGGAGGGGCTCCCCCTTCCTCTCGTACTAAAGCATCCAGGCTAACAATCCCACTTATATACTGTAGGCTACAGAAGTTTCTAGAAAACTCCTCCTAGTTTCTATTCCTAAAAATCTACGTTACTGTGTTGTTTGGTACATGCTCTACTAATGCTTAGGGGTCTTTCTTCCTTTTGAGGGTTTTATTTCTGATGAAGGCTCATCATCTTCATCAGTGTCTGCTGTGTAACCTTGCAGGTAGCACAAGCGCCCTAAGCTTGGGTTATATAACTAAGCATAAATTCCCACAATAAAATTAAGTTCCATGCATGGAATCATCCCAATTTGACCCATTTCAAGGTTGATACCTTTATTTCTAGATGCTGCTTATCAGACCTATGTCCTTCTACTATTCCCTTCCAACATCCTTCTTCGACTCCCAACATCTGGAAGATGTCCTTTGCCCTGTCTCACCCATCTCCCCCCTCACTCTGTAACAATTGTCTTCTATTGATCTAAACACAATTTTGATAATATAGTTACAATTTAATTAGCACAAATCACATTTATCACAATTCCCCCATTTCTCTTTTTGATCATATTGATTCATGCTCTAAAACATTATTGCTTGGTATTCTCTAGGTTCCTTCATACTAGCCTCCAATTTTTCTAATATTTCTCATGCTGCATTCAGCTTTTCACACTCCTTCTCAAATTTTATTAACATTTCTCGCGCCAGGGTATTCTCTTTGCATTCAGTCACCATTTTCTCAATCTCTCTCTCTCTAGGGTGAGTGGATTGTGCTTTCAGTACCATCAAGAAATTCAGTTTCTTTTTTGCTGTTGATTCTGGATCCATGGGCATGGCTCTAAGTTTCATTCCTGGAATTGCTGAGTGGATTACTCTAATTAGACAGGGTATCATGCAAGGCAGAAACAATAGTCCTAAACCAGAACATAATAGCGTGAGTCCCAATTTTTTCCACCACACACCCCCAAAGCGTTTATCCCACCAATCAGCTTTCAGGATAGAATTCTGTTTTTGAACTGGTACATGTGCCACTCTTTTCATTTCATCAGCAAGTTTTGTGATGGCTTCCCCGTGATCATCTATTTGCACACAGCACTCAGATTCATTAAAGCTCCCACAAACTCCTCCTTCTTCTGCCAGCAGATAATCCAGGGCAATTCTCTTTTGATGTACAAATGCTCACATTTGTGAATGCTGCTTGGCCAACAACTTCAAAGCATCTGCCCTATGGTTTGAGATGACTTCCACTACTGCCTGGACCCTTATCAACCAATTTAATAGGTAAATTGGAGTTCTATATCCCCAAGACCCATTCTGAGCCCAAGCAGCAGGTTCATAATGTGCTATAATTCATTCTGCAGGCCATTCTTCATCTTTCCATTTTTGATTTCCTCCTGCCATTGGAAAGTCGAGGTCTAATTCTCCTTTCTTTCTAAGGTTTCATAAAGTGTTGTTCCTAGTATATTGCCCTTAGACCTTGGTCTGACAAAGAAGGAGGGTCGTAGAACTCCTAAGGTACAAGTTCCTTCCCACTTTCAGGGTAGTTCACTGTATGCTCGTTGTCCACAAATCCAATTTATTCCATCAGGGGCTTTCTGTCCTTTTTCTGTGTTTTCTGGTTGTTCCCAATAAGATTTTAAGTCTTTTATAGATTGGTAGGGATTAGCTCCAGGACTGCTATGCCAGCACAAATCACTTTTGTTATTCCACTCACAATCCATTTCTTTCGTTGTTCCCCAATATCCAGTAGGACTCTTGGGTTGCCAGGTCTTTGTGTTATTGTCTGAATTTGCTGCTAAAGTAGATAGGCAAGGAGTATATCCCACCACTTCAGTGTATTTTCTCCCTTCCCGAGTTATACAAACTGTTCCAATGACTTGATGACTCAGAACCCAACCCTCAGTCTGCTTTAATGTCTTAGAAATTTGAGTATGATTCCATTTTAAAAATTGTTCTGGACCTAAACCCTCACCTCTCCATGGCCATCTTTCAGCCATTCTAAGTCCTCCACAAACAAAACATTTAGATAATCCCAATTCTGTGGCAATTTCTTGCATCAGATCTACTAACAGATTTTTATTTGAAGTTGGCAAATCCCAGTCGCTATAGTGCTGTTTGAATTTTTTATACAGCTCATCCAGCTCCTCTAACTCTTTCCCTCTGATCTTTTTCTTATCCTTCATTGGTTTTTTTTTTTTGCTTTCCAATTAATTTTCTCTTTGGCTCTTTTCCTTTTTCATCCTTTTCAAAACAAAAGAAATTTTCACATCTGGGACAAAGTTGATCATAATTAGTATAAGGAGCTCGCCCACTGAATCCCAAATTCCTTCTCACCCAATACAGTTTTGGACTTTTCACACAAATTTCTAAGAAACTGCTACAATCGTAACAGGCAGCACTAACATGTGGCTGTGCCACAAATACTGATTCCATCTTATCCTTGACCCACATGGAATGATTGCACTTGTCACAGGGATCAGGAATGTTTTTTTCTTTACTGCTGGCTCTTGTACTGCTTCTTGTGTTAGAATTTGTTTCTGCATGGCTTATCCTCTTCTGCTCCATGTAGTCTTATGGCTTTGGCCAGTTGCCAGGAGTATTATTGTAAGCACAATGAAAAGAATCCTCAGGAATTTTAACTTTCTACCTGTCTCAAGTGAGGCTTAGTTCTTATATTTAACAGGGCTAAGAGAAGGCATCTAGTCCATGGTAATTTAGTTTCTATCATTAATTTAGTTAGTTGTTGTTTAATAGTTTGGTTCATCCTTTCAACTCATCCCAAGCTTTTGGGATGCCATGGGGTATGATATTCCCAGGTAATTCCTAGTGCTTGGCTTAAATTGTTAATTATTCTCGAGGTAAAATGAGTGCCCAGATCTGAATCAATAACTTGAACTAATCCAAATCTTGGAATAATATGCTCCAATAAAATTTTAGCTACTGTTTGAGCTGTGGCTCAAATGGCAGGAAATGCTTCTACCCACTGAGTCAACTGATCTACTATAACCAGCAGATATTTCCACCTGCCTATTTTAGGTAATTCAGTGAAATCAACTTGGATCTTTTTGAATGGCCGATAGGCTGTCCGAGGGCCTCCAGAGGGAGGACTCCTCAACACTTTTCTGTTCACTTTCTGACATGTGAGACATCCTTGTGTGATTTGTTTCCCAATTTCAAATATTCCTATACACCCATAAAATATAAAAAGTAGTGACAAAGTGCCCTTGTGCCCCAGTGAGTTCTTCAGTGTAAGTTGTCCAGGATCTGTCAGGCTATAGGTTTTGGGACTACTTTTCCACCATCAGGTAGAATCCATTCTCCTGCATTCAGGGTTGCCCCTAGCTTCTTTATAGCTTCTACCTCTGTTAAAGAAAAGTATGGTGTTTCAGTTTGTGTTTCTATGTCTTTAAAAGTCATAATTACACTGTTGTTTTCCCTTAGGGCAGCTCTTTTTGCTTCATCATCAGCCAAATTGTTTCCTCTTGTTTTAATTTCTCTCCCTCTCTGGTGTCCTTTTACGTGTACAACTGCTATCTTTTTTGGACCTTTTAAAGCCTCAAGTATTTCACTGACTAATCTTTGGTGTATTAATCCTTTTCCTTGGGTGTTTATAAACCCCCTTTCTTTCCAGATCTTTCCAAAGGTATGCACAATCCCATAAGCATACTTCGAGTCTGTGAATATAGTTCCCTCTAAATCTTTTAGTAGCAAAAATGTACCGAGTAATGCACAAAGTCCACAGGCTTGTGCTGACCAGGATGAGCTAAGAGGACCAGATTCTTTCACTTCTAATTTTTCTCCACTAATTATGCATACCCAGATTTTCTTTTCCCATTTACCACTCGAGATGATCCATCAATAAATAATTTTTCTCCTGTTCACAGTTCCTCTTCCCTTAAATCTGGACGTATTTTTGTTTGTAATTCTATGACTTCTATTCAATCATGTATTAATTTTTCCCCTGGGTCCCTGTACAGAAACTGGGCTGGGCTTTGTACATTTGTCACTCTTAATTCTAATTCTGGAGAGGTTATGAAGATAGCCTCATACTTTAATATTCAACTATCTGTTAACCATTTTTCAGCCTTTTGAGCAAGAATTCCCCTTATGTTATGGGGAGTGTATACTTCCAGTGGTGCCCCAAAAGTTATTTTTCAGGCCTCTTCTACTAACAATGCTGTTGCTACCAGAGCTTGTAAACATGTTGGCCAGCCCTTGGAACTGGATCAAGCAATTTGGAATAATATCCCACTGGCTTTCTGTTTCCTGCCCAATCCTGAGTCAATACTCCATAAGCTGTTTGATCAGTTGTATTAACAAATAATTGAAATGGCCTGTCTAAATCAGGAAGGCTTAAAACAGGAGCTTGCAGAAGGGCTTCTTTACCTTGCTCAAAATTTTCTTGATCCTTTTCAGTCCATTTCAAGTGATTTGTAGTTAATTTTTCATATAGGAATTTTACTTTCCCACTAAATCCCTCTATCCACTGCCTACAATAACCCAGAAGACCCCAAAACTGTCTTATTTCTCTTTTAGACTTCAGGGGTCCCATATTCAATATTCCTGAAACCCTTTCAGGGGGTCTTGTTTTTTCCTTCCCTTACTGATCCAGTGACCTAAATAACCTACCTCTGACTCCACGAATTGTAACTTTGACCTGGATATCTTTAACCCATTTTATCCCAGAAAATTTAAAAGCTTTATAGTACCCTTCCTAGATTCTTCTTCAGTTTCTCCTGCTAATAACAAATCATCTACATACTGTGACAACTTAATCCCTCTAGGTAACTCAAAGGACTTTAAGAAATCTTGTAATGCTCCCCAGAAAGGTTTGGTGACTCAGTGAAACCTTGGGGTGTTACCGTCCACCTAAGCTGTTCTCTTCTGCCTGTGTCTGGGTCCTCCCACTCAAAGGCAAAATAGTCCCAGCTACTCTCATCCAGAGGGCAAGTCCAAAAAGCATCTTTTAAATCCACTGCACTATACCAAGTATAATGAGGGGCCAATTGGCTTAGTAAAGTCCATGGATTGGCCACCACTGGAAAACGAGTAATGGTGCTTTGATTGACTGCCCTGAGATCCTGAACTGGTCGGTAACTGCCATCAGGCTTCTTTACCGGCACAATGGGGCTGTTATGTGCTGACATGCAAGGAATACAGAGCCCAGCCAGAAATCCCCCCTGAGCCAGCAGCTCTGCAGTGGTGACCACCAGGCTGGCTTGCCCAGGGAGGCTTCTGGCCATGGCCTGCAGGGAGCTGCTGCTGCCAAGGTGCCTTTGGTGCCTCAGGCTCTGCCTGGCACAGCTCCCACCACGGCTCTCTGCTCTTGTGCCCGAGCCCTTCCCTGTGCTGGGGCTGGCCTGGGGCTTTTCCTGCAGCGGGACCTGGGCTGGCCATGGCACAGGAAAGGCAATTCCTGCTGGAGCAGGAGGCTCTGCCTGGAATGGGCTCAAACAACTCCAGCAAGGCCCTGTTTGCAAAGCCCCAGGGGGAAATGAAGAGGGAGAATCACACTGCTTTCGGGGTGAATAATGCTGAAACCAGCCTGACTCCTCCATCCCAAAGTTCAACATCCTGAGAGGGAGCTGGAGCTGTGGCAGAGCTGGTAAAATCCCCAGAGAAAGGAACAACCAAGTGACACCACTGAGAACTTGTGCAGAGCTGCTGAGCTGGCACAGCCTGGGCACATCTGACTGACAGGGCAGCACTTCAGACTGGAAAAGTCCCATCCCAAATTTTAGTGGCAGCATCTCCTGACATTTCCCTTCTTGGGTGGGTGCGGAGATTCCTCCCTGCAGTGGAGACACCCCTCAGGGTCACTGCTTGAGGCTGAGCTAAAGGACCCTGAGCCCAGGGTCGTTGGTCTGGGGGAGTGACACCCATCTCTACTTAGTTCTGCTTTGATACAATTGCTACAAGTGCTACAATTCCTAGAGGACATTAAAATAGATGTTACAGCTCCTGTACTGTGGAGTAAATAATTCTGATTAAGATCTTTATGTCTAATCATGATCATAATCAATCATATTTCTATGTATATAAATACTTCTGGTTTTCCATTCTTAATGTTGAGGGACAAAGTTGTACAAAGGTTCAATTCCACCTGTATAATCCTTTACACATAAATCCTTGACAAAGTCTGGGGCTGGGATTGGATCCAGGCACTCCCAGGCTCCTCTCACAGAAGGAGTTTAGAAAGCCTGGGGGTCCTGCTTTGGGGGAGCTTGGGGGTGTAATTGGGGTGTTGGGGGTCCTTTCTGCACCCAACAGGAGCTTCTCTAATGAAGTTTGTGTGAAGCTCCCAGTGTGCCCATGACAGGAGCCCCTGTGAGTGTCTGTGACATCCCGGCTCTTTGGCAGCCTGGGGACTCCTGGGGTGTCACCCTGGAACCCCTGTGAGTGTCTGTGCCCTCACTGTTCTTTAGGAGCACAGGGATGTCCCCACTGGGCTCCTGACACTGCCTGTGACAAATTGGCTCCTTGGCAGGGCAGAGACACCTCTGTTGTCACTGTGGAGCCCTGTGACTGTCACCTCATGAGCCTTAGGAAGATTAAGGAGCCCTGGGATGTCCCCATGTAGCCCCTGTGACTGAGTGTGACCAAACAGATCTTCAGGAGCCCAGAGACCCCTCAGATGTCCCCATGGAGCCCCTGTGCCTGCACGTGAGCTCACAGCTCTTGAGCAGCCTGGAAACCCCTGGAATCTGTTCATTCCTGCTCTGCTGAGGATGGATCCTCAGCAACTTGGAGGTTCTCTAATGACTTTTAGTTCTCCAGAGACTTACTCAATCTTCAGCTCTTATGTTCAGGAATTCAGTGACAAAGGCTCCTTAATATTTCAAAACACCCTAACAAAGCAAGCCCCTGGGAATAATTTCATTTTAAGTCTTTAATTCTTCTGTGGTTAATAATACAGATTTCAGAAATGTATTCAAAGAGAATATACCATGTTTTGTTTAATTCAGGGTCTATTTTTGTCACATTTAGTTTTGTTTTCCTTTTTATAGATTAATATCAGTTAATCTCCAGTTGATATTGATCCTGAGAACCTCCTAATGCAGTCTGAATAGATATGAAAATCAAGACCCTTTATGGCTGACAATCAATCAGACTCTGTCCCTACCCTCACCCCATCAATTCCCTCATCCAACCCCTGGCACTCAGAGCAGCCTTGTGCAAATCTGAGCTTCCTCCCCTCCAGGCTGTGCCTGCAGCTTTCAGCTCCTTGACACCAACTCCCACCTGCTTTCCTTGGAGAAGGAGCTGCCTGAGACACAGAGGGATGTTCATTTATTGTCAGCAAACAAAACCAAAGGCAGGCACAGCTCCATAAAAAACATAATTCCAGCCCAAGGAGTTCTGGGGAGTGGAGCCACATCCAGGGGTGTCCCCAGGGCTCAGGATTGGGGCCAGGGCAGTGAAATCTCTTTCTTGCTGATCTGGACGAGGCCATGTAGGGCACCCTGAGTCAGTGTCCAGGTGATGCCAAGCTGGGTGGGAGTGTGGCTGTGCTGCAGGGCAGGAAGCTCTGCAGAGGGATCTGGACAGGCTGGAGCCATGGGCCCAGGACAATTGGATGAGGTTCACCAAGGCCAAGGGCTGGCTCCTGCCCTGGGCTCATAACCACCCCAAATCCCTGGCCATGGCCTTTCCTGATCCCCACAGCCTCATCTGGTTTCTGTGCTTTGGGGGTCAGGAACTGGTAGGACTTGAGAGGCTGGGAAAGGTTTCTCTTCATTGCTAACATAAAAATGGAAACATCATAAAATTTAATAAACATTGAAACTTTTCCATCCACAATGAGAGACATCCCAGCAGCATCTGACAGGTCCATCATCCATAGGGGATTTCTCTACAAAGTTGATTTTAGGCACAGATGATGCTGTGATAGATATAAAAACAATCAAGGTGTTGTATCAGGATGCTCTGCTTGGAGTGGGGTTAAAAAAGCTTGAAAAAAATCTTCTACATGCAAAAGTTTCAAGGTTGATGGAGCAAGGGAATTCATGCTGTGTTTTGTGCTGTGGAAATACTGAAACCAACCTGACTCATTTAAACTCCTGTCCTTGCTGGCATGAGGAGCCCCTCAGCCTTCCCTGCTCCAGGCTGGACAAGCCCAGCTCCCTCAGCCTCTCCTCACAGCCAAAGGGCTCCAGCCCCACCTTGGAGGCCCTTCCCTCACCCTGCTCCAGCTGCCAGACATCTTTCCTGCCCTGGGCAACCCAAACCAGGCCCCAGTGACCTGGATAATCCACGTCCTTGATGTCCTGGTCACACAGCCCTGGCCCCTTGTCCCCGTGTCAGGCTCTGGGGTTGATTTGTGGAACATCCTTGGGGGAGGCTGTGGCTCCAGGTGGAGCAGGGGGATCCCGGGGGACAGGGGACCCTGCTGGGCATGAACAGCATTGGACTTGTCTGGGGAAACTGTGAGGGGGGGCTGGGGCAGAGTGACCAACCCAGTGACCTCACACAGCCCTGCTGGGATGTCACACAGCCCCTCCTGTGATGTCACAGCCTGCCCTGTGATGTCACACCTCTGTCCTGTGATGTCACAGTCAGCTCTGTGATGTCAGACCTCTGTCCTGTGATGTCACAGCCTGCTCTGTGATGTCACAGAGACAGCCTATGATGTTGTAGCTGCTCAATGACCTCACATACCTCACTCTGTGATGTCACAGCCCACTCTGTGACCTCATGTTACCAGATGATAAACTGCCTACCCCAGCTGAGCTAACACAATTCCCATTCTCCAAAACCACTGGCCTCTGGAACCTGCACAATGCCCGTTGTGTAAGAAGGGGAACTGGAAGTTCCCCAGCCTCAGTGTCCTGCCAGCTCAGCCAGGCTGAACTGGAACATTGGGGTCCACGACCACCAGGGACCACCAGAGAGACCCCCAGGACAGAAGAACCCATAGGTAAAGGGGAGGGGAAATATGTTAATGATTTTGGGGAAATGATTATCATATGTGTGTTTAGTCCAGGACAGTCAATGAATAAGTTTGCAGAGTACAGAATATAAAAGAAATTTCCAGAACTCAGCATGCACGGCTTTGGGAGGAGCTGTCCCCCTGTGTATCCAGCCACATAAAGAATGCTGCTTTTCAATGCTATATTGGTGTTTGGGAGTTTTTTTATTTTACTGAATTTTTGGTAACGCTCCCACCGCCCAGGAAAGCTCTGTCTCCTGCTGTTCACAAACAGAGAAGGGTTGGTGGGAGATGTGGTGGTCAGAGGCTGTTTGGGGAACAGTGACCATGAAATTATTGAGTTTTTAAATATTCTGTGAAAGAAGGAGGGGCATCAACAAAATTTCTACACTGCCCTTACAGAGAGCAGAATTCAGCCTATTCAGGATACAGATTTGGGGATAACTGACTGTTTTAAGGGAAACAGTCCTTAAAAACAAAGCTTTACAAGAAGGATGGAGACACTTCAAGAAAGAAATCATGAATGAGCAGGAAGAGCCTGTCCCAGTGTGCCAGAAGTGAGCTAGAGAGGAAAATGACTGGCCAGGCTGGATATGGAGCATTTTCCAGGCACTAAGGGAGAAAAGAGAGTGCATCACCTTTGGACAGAGGTGCAGGCAACTGAGGAAGTGTTTAAGGATGTTGTTAGGTCATGCAGAAAGAAAATGAGAGAAGTGAAAACTGAATTAGGACATAACCTGGCCACTTCTGTGAAAAATAATAGAAAATATTTCTATAAAGAAGTTATTAGCAAACCGGCGGACAAGGAGAATCTCAGCTCTTTATTGGATGCTGTGGGGAATAGAGAAACTGAAGATGAGAAAACGGCTGAGCTACTTAACCCATTCATTGCCTGAGTTTTTAACAATAGGACAAATTGTCCTCAGGACAAGAGCTGGTAGATGGGGACAGGGAGCAGAACAGACCCCTGTAATCCTGGAGGAAGCAGCTGGGGACATGCTGAGCCACTCAGATGCTCACAGGTGTCTCTGGGAACAGATGGGATCCATCCTAGGGGGATGAGGGAGCTGCTGGATGAGCTCCCCAAGCTGCTCTCCATCATTTCTCATCAGTGCTGGCTCAGCAGGGAGGTGCCAGAGGACTGGAGGTGCCAATGTGAGCCCATCCCCAAGAAGGGCTGGAAGGAGGATGTGGGGAAGTGCAGGCCTGTCAGCCTGACCTGGGTGCCTGGTGAGGTGATGGAATAGATCACCTTGAGTGCCATCACAGGGCACCTACAGGATGGCTGAGGGATCAGAGGCAGCCAGCGTGGATTTCAATATGTGCACTGATGATCTGGATGAGGGCATTGAGTGCAGCATCAGCAAATGTGCAGATGGCACCAGGCTGGGTGTGAGTGTGGATGTGCTGGAGGGGAGGAGGGTTCTGCAGAGGGACCTGGACAGGCTGGATCCAGGGCCCAAATCCAACATGGTGAGTTTTAACAAGACCAAGTGCCAGGTCCTGCACTTGGGCCACAACAACCCCTGCAGTGCTCCAGGCTGGGGACAGAGTGACTGGACAGCAGCCAGGCAGAAAGGGACCTGGGGGCACTGATGGACAGCAGACTGGACATGAGCCAGCAGTGTGCCCAGGTGGCCAAGAAGGCCAATGGCACCTGGCCTGGATCAGGAATGGTGTGGCCAGCAGGAGCAGGGCAGTGATTCTTCCCCTGTGCTCAGCACTTCTTGGGCAGCACCTCGAGTGCTGTGTCCGGTTCTGGGCCCCCCAATTTAGGAAGGACATGGAGGGGCTGGAGTGTGTCCAGAGAAGTGCAACAAGGCTGGTGAGGGGTCTGGAACACAAGTCCTGTGAGGAGTGGCTGAGGGAGCTGAGGTTGTTTATCCTGGAGTAGAGGAGGCTCATGGAGTCATGGTAGTGTCAGGGCACAGGTGTGACATGATGATCTCCAAGGACTTTTCCAGCTTTTCTAATTCTGTGATTCTCTGAAACCACCCCTGGAACTGTTCCAGGATGAGTCCTGGGCCTCCTATTCACAAGGTCCAGCAGCCCAGGTTCCTCAGCTTCTCCACACAGCCCCAAAGCCCATCCTGACAGTCCTGCAGAACCTCTCCAGCCCCTCCTCACTGCCCACAACAGGGAGCCCCACACCCAGACACAGCAGCCCAGATGTGCCACCCTTGCCTGTGGTGCCTCTGGCAAGGGAGCAGCACAAGGCACTGCAGGACCCTGCAGACAATTCCTGAAGCACTTGGAGGATGATCCTGCTCCCCAAGGGATGATCCCATGGTGCCAGCTCAAGAACAGAAATGGAGAGTGTGGCCAGAGAGGAAAGGGCAAACAGGGATGGACTGTTGGCAGGAGAGGGGACAAGGGTGGGTAAGAGGAAGAAATCTAGAAAGATTTCTAGAAAGAGTAAGGAAAGCAAATGTGAAGCAAAAGGAATGCTCAGGACAGTTTGGGAGTGGTTGCCAGGCAGCCCTGGCTCTGAGCAACAACATCTGCAGTGGGACAGGAATCTCACAGCTCATGGGAAGAAAATTTCTGGCTGACTTCAGAGGCCACGACAAAGCTGAGTGCTTTCCCTGCCGTCTCCCAGCCCTTGCTGGCCCCAGGGGCTGATGGCATTTGTGTTCACTCAGCTCCATGTCCCCACAGCAGCACCATGGGGGTGCTGACCCTGCTGTGTGCAATGCAAACAGGGGCTCCTGAGCCAGTGCTGCCGTGTGTGTGCCTGCAAGGATGCGGCTCCTGTGTGAGCTGGGGGAGAGGCCAGGGCTGCAGAGGGGGGATGTTGTTGGCAGGTGCATGAGGACGCTCTGGGACGCTGCCCTGGGGTGTCCAGCGCAGTGGGGATGGATCAGCCCCTGCTCTGCTGCTCCTTGCCAGGGTGTCCCCCTTGCAGGCACCTTGCAGAGCACCAGCCATGCTGTTTGTCCCCAGCCTGCCCATGGCCAGCCTGGGGCTGCTCCTGTGTTTTTCTGTGCTCCGCATTGGGCTGGCCAAGTGTTGTGGAGAGAGCCTGGCCAAGGAGCCTGGAGCCCCCAGGCCCTGCCCTGAGGCGTCAGTGCTGCCCCAGCAGTGCCCATGGCCTGTCCCTGCTGCAGCCCCGGCACTGCCACCCCCAGGGCTGTGCCCGGCCCCGAGAGCACTCAGGCCCTGCAGCAACACAAGGGCCAGGAGGGCAGTGGGGCAGTGGCACAGGAGCAGCACTGGCAACACCAAGTGCTGCTGCTGCTGCTGGGCACAGCTGCTGTACCAGCAGTGATCTGCCCCCAGCTCTGCACACAGACATTGCTGCTGCAGCTCCAGGGAACGAAACAAAAGGGGCATCTCTGGAGAAAACTTTGCTAGGAGAGAGATTCTTTAGTTCATTAAAGCCAGTGAGAGTGCAGCCCCTCATTGACACAGTCTAGGCCCACAGGGAAGGGGGAGAGACAGAAAATGAGAAATGGCACAAAGAATGACATTTCTTTGTAGACAGTATGAAAAAATTATACCCAAGAACCTCCACAATGAAAACAACGAGAAGTGCTAGAAATTATTTTTATTACAAGTGATTTAAAGAAATTGGCCCACAATCTAATGTTTGCAAAACCATCCAGTCATCAGTGTCCACACTGCAGCCTTGATCTCCTCGTTCCTCAGGCTGTAGATGAGGGGATTCAGGGCTGGAGGCACCACAGAGTACAGAACTGACATTGCCAGATCCAGGGATTGGGAGGAGACTGAGGTGGGCTTCATGTGAGAAAACACTGCAGTGCTTACAAACAGAGAGACCACAGCCAGGTGAGGGAGACAGGTGGAAAAGGCTTTGTGCCGTCCCTGCTCAGAGGGGATCCTCAGCACAGCCCTGAAGATCTGCACATAGGAGAAAACCATGAACACAAAACAGCCAAATACCAAACAGACACTAACAGTAATGAGCCCAATTTCCGTGAGATAAGATTTGGAGCAGGAGAGCTTGAGGATGGGTGGGATTTCACAGAAGAACTGGCTTAGGGCATTTCCATGGCACAGGGGAAGGGAAAATGTACTGGCCGTGTGCAGCAGAGCATTGAGAAAGCCACTGGCCCAGGCAGCTGCTGCCATGTGGGCACAAGCTCTGCTGCCCAGGAGGGTCCCGTAGTGCAGGGGTTTGCAGATGGACACGTAGCGGTCGTAGCACATGATGGTCAGGAGGGCAAGCTCAGATCCAAGGAAGAAGACAAGCATAAAAAGCTGAGCAGCACATCCTGCATAGGAGATGTGTCTGGTGTCCCAGAGGGAATTGTGCATGGCTTTGGGGACAGTGGTGCAGATGCAGCCCAGGTCGCTGAGGGCCAGGTTGAGCAGGAAGAAGAACATGGGGGTGTGCAGGTGGTGGCCGCAGGCTACGGCGCTGATGATGAGGCCGTTGGCCAGGAGGGCAGCCAGGGAGATGGCCAGGAAGAGGCAGAAGTGCAGGAGCTGCAGCTGCCGCGTGTCTGCCAATGGCAGCAGGAGGAAGTGGCTGATGGAGCTGCTGTTGGACATTTGCTCTGTCTTGGCGTGGGGATCTGTAAGAAAAGTAATCATGGAATAGTTCAGTTTGGAGAAGATTTTAAATATCCCAGCCCAGGTTGGTGTCACTTTCCCCCCATGGCCTGCCCAGGGCTCTGCTGCCTGGAGCTGTCCCTGCCAGCAGCTGCTTCCCTGTGCCCAGGGCTGGGCCCTGCCAGTGCTGCCAGAGCCCAGCCCAGCCCTGGGGGCTCAGCTCTGTCCTGCAGACCCCTCCCAGCACAGGGCACTGCCCAGGACCAGCTCTGCTTCTGCAGGCTCTGAGGGCAATGTCATAGCTATCCTGAGGAGGCTGGAAAAGTGACACTGATGCTGCCTGTGAGGGACCCTGGGCTAATTTCTGTCCGTGACTGCTTTATTAAAACCCAAGAAAAAAATATTTTATTTTTTCCAAACTGAACTTAGAAATTAATATCTATATGCAATTTCCCTTCTACACAACGAAGAGCAGTAGATTATAAAATCAGGATTTTCCTTTTTATGCAGGTCCTGCCTCACTGTGCTCCCTGTGTAATCTACCTAGAAACATTCTGGAGTTAAATCTTATGCTGGGAGCAGCAGATCTGAACAATTCAGCATCCTCACCACACAAGGAGAACACTTCCAAGCCTCACCAGCTGTCTCCTTCCACTCAGACCTTGTCCCCCAGTGCTGGGAGCAGCTCCCAGGGCTGGCTGAGAGCTGTCCCTGGCAGGCAGCAGAGTCCCTGCCCCAGCACAGCGCCCTGGGCTGCAGGACCCTGCTCTGCACCACAGCCCTGGGCACCCCTGGCTGCTCTACACAAGAGATCATCAGAGAATGTACTCACACAGTCTGCAGGCATTGGGATGTTCCAGCTTGAGGAGATCACTGCAGGAGCTGCAGCTGCATTGTCCTGCAGCCAGAGGCTTCCTGTGTCAAGGGCTGGGAGTGATTCTGCCCCAGTCACTTCTGAGCATCTTCCCAGCCCTGAGAGATTGAAGCTCTCTGTGCCTCTGTGCTGTGCCCGGGGTGGATGCAGGCAGTGCCCCAGCCCTGCTGGGCTGGGAGAAGAGCTGCTCATCAAGAGAAATGTGCTTTTGAAGCTCTTCTTGGTTACCAGGAGTTGTCTGTTTGCCAGGAGCTCTGCCCAGCTCATCAGCACAGACACAGCACAAGCACTTTAATGACCCTCTTGGGGTTGGGGCTGAGTCCCTTAACATCAGTCCCTGACAGGGAGATGAAGAAACCTGTCAAGAACTCCAAGTCTGAATCAAACTCCAAAGTTTCCTAAAGTTTTAATGGGTCCCACTGAGGGACACAACTGAGAAAGTGTCCCCAGGTTCCAGTCAGAGCAGGAAATTGGAGGCAGAGATGACAGGTGGGGACAAAGTGAAGCCAAATCTTGGTGCCCTGGGGCACAGCAGGGTCTGTGCCACCAAAGGTAGTGAGGACACACCTTGTCCTGAGCCTCCTGGCACAGCCCCAGCAAGGCTGGCCACTGTCACCCCTTGTCCTGCCCTCAGCATCCCCCCACATCCCAGTGGCCTCAGGGATCTGCTGGGACGAGTCCCTGGGGAGCCTTGGTCAGGAATGGCCCTGGGGGCTCCTTCATGCTCCCAGGGACTGCAGGTTTTTCAGAGGACTTTGGGTTATGCTTTTGCCTTGGAGTCTCTGAGAGCTTTGTGCAATCATGGCCTCCAATTATCTGCTTTAATTAGTCCCTTGAGAGCTTTGTATTGACACTCAGTGGGGCTCATTAATACTTTGAGATACTCAAGGTTTTAAATGTACTTTGGGGTTTTCTTTCCTCTCTGACTCTCTGACAGTTTTTTGGGCAATCCTGGCCTCCCATTCTCTCCTCCAAGGAGTCCATGAGGAGCCTGTGTTGGGGATGGACATCAGTGGGACTCATTAATGATTTGAGACACTTTGGGTTTTTCTTCTGACTTGGACTCCTGGAAAGGTTTCTGCAACTTCCTCTCAGGCCCTGAGGTTCAAGGGCTCAGCACCAAATGCACCACGGCGCTGATTGGGATCAAGCAAGTCCTGACAAACCATGGCTCTGCCTTGATTTCCCTCTGGTCTGGGGCAGTTTATTCTACTACAATTATGGAGAAATAACTCAAAGAGATTCTTAGAAATACACATTCCTATTTTAAAGAGTGTGTTTTATTTCTATTTTCTTTATGGAAGCATTTTGTAGTTGATATTGCTCCAGGGTTTCCCCTCAGGAGGTCTGGCCTGCTCACAGAAGCTGTGCCTTGAGGTCTGAGCCAGTGTGGACAACCTTGCTCCACATTCCCCAGCCCCATCGTGTCTGTCCTCACTCACCTGGGACCTGCTTTGCTTGGAGAGCTGGCTCCACTCAGGCCAAAAGGAGATTTTTTCCCCTTTTTTTTTTATTTTGAAGCAATTGAAAACTCCTGAATTTCCTCATTGAAAACAGACACTATCTCTTAGTGTGTGCTAGTGCAAGGTACAACCAAGCAGCTTCCCCTTCCCCAAGTCAGAAGCCTGCAAGGAATGTTTGAGACCTTTGGACTCCTTGGTTCCACAAGGCCTTGCTGGGTCACCATGCACTCTTGGCTCCATGAGGTTCTGCACTGTCACAATGGAGATTGGGGTCCATGGGACCCCACAGTGTCACAATGCTCTTTTGGGTTCCATGGGCCATGTTCTATCACAATGGACTTTTGGCTCCTCGAGGTTCCATACTCTCAACAATGGTCTCTGTAGTTCCAGAGTGTCACAATGGACTCTTGGTTCCATGAGGTTCTTCAGTGTCAAAATGGAATTCTTGATTCCACGGCGCCCCACAGTGTCACCATGGTCTCCTTGGTTCCACAAGGTCAGGCAGTGTCACAATGGCTCACAGGTTTCATGGGGTGCCACGATGTCACAGTCCATGAGTTCCATGGACTCGGTTCCATGAGTTTCCCCAGTGTTCCTTTGCTTCACCTGGCCCCGTGTGTCACAATGGACTCTTGGTTCCATGTGCCCCACAGTGTCACAGGGGTTTCCTTAGTTCTGTGAGGTTCTGTGGTGTCACAATGGATGTTTGGCTCCATGAGGCCCCACAGTGTCACAGGGGTCTCCTTTTCCCTGTATCACCCAGCAGCAAACCCCACTGGCAGGGCCAAATGCCTGGGAAGAAGGAGAAAGGGACATTTGGAGTGATGGTTTTTGTCTTCCCAGGGCACAGTGACGTGGGCTGGGGCCCTGCTGTCCTGGAGATGGCTGAACACCGGCCTGCCCATGGAAGGGCTGAGAGACAACAACCTCTGTGCATGGAACTGCAACAGCAGAGAGCTCAGGCTGAAGGCTGGGTTTAACAGACTGTCACCAGCACAGGAAACAGCAATGTGAGAGGAAAGATGTGTGCTCATGTCTTTACAAATCATTTGGTGGGTGAAGGGATGGGTGTTAAGGTGTTTGAAATGGGTCGTAACATTTCTACTGACTTTGGCCACAGGTTTGTTACCGGGCCCAGCCAGCTTGGCTCCTGACACAGACAAGGGTTTTCACTTGTTTGTACTGGGTTTTACCTATTTTTCTGGTTTGTAGTGATCCATACTGGTGTTTTCTGGTCTATACTGGTTTGTGCAGGTTACTACTGGTTTGCATTACACGGTTGGTTATTGCTTTATAATGGTTTTTACCACTTATACTGGTCCATACTGGTTTATACAGGTTTCAAGGTGCCATCAGAGCTGTCGTTCGTGGGGCAGTTCCTGGGGGTGAACCCCAAATCCTAGGGGGTGTGGCACCACCATGGCTGGGTGCTGGGCTGCCCTGCAGCGCCCCCTGCTGGCTGGGAGGACCTGGGGCTGTGCGAGCACCTCCTGGTGGCCGACCCCTGCAACTGTGAGTAGGTTGTACTGGTTTGTACTGGTTTGTGCTGGGATGGGGTTCAGGGGGTGCTGTGGCAGCGGTGGTGTTACTGGGTTGTACTGGCTTATACTGGGAGAGGGTTTGTCAGTGTCTGGGAGGACCTAGCACAGTGTGTACTGGTTGTACTGGTTATACTGGCCTGTACTGGGATGGGGTGCTGAGGGGTTACTGGTTTATACTGGGTTATACTGGGATGTGGTACTGGGAGTGACTGGTTTATACTGGTTTATACTGGGATAGGGTGATGGGGGTTACTGGGTTATACTGGATTATACTCAGATCAGGTGCTGGGATGTTACTGATTTGTACTGGATTCTACTGGGAAAGGGAACAGGGGTGTGTGAGTGCCCCCTGCTGGCTGGGAGGACCTGGTGGCCGACTGTGAGTTAAACTTTATATTGGGATGGGGTGCTGGGGGTCACTGGTTTGTACTGGGATGTGGTCCTGGGAGTGACTGGATTGTAGTGGTTTATATTGTGTTATATGGGGATATTCTGGATTTTCCTGGGTTAAACTGGGGTTTACTGGGTTATACTGGGAGGGGGCTTAGGGATGCTTGGCACTCCACTGGGAGCAACTTCTGGGGATGCTGGCTTTGCTGATTTATACTGGGATGGTGCTTGGGACCTACTGGGAGTGACTTCAGGTTGTGCTTACTCATTTATACTGGGAGGTGCTGCAATGGGCTCAGGGGCTCAGGAGTGGCTCCCAGTGCTTACTGGTTTATACTGGTGCCCTCCCAGTATAAACCTGGGAGCCCCAGGACCACACTGGGAATGGGTTTGGGTGCATGAGGCCTTACTGGTTTATACTGGGAGCTGCTGCCACAGGTCTCAAGAGCTCAGGAGTAGCTCACAGTGCTTACTGGTTTATACTGGTGCCTTCCCAGTCCACACCTGGGAACACTGCTAGGCACTTGCAGTCGGGCAGGACCTCAAGGCCAAGCTGGCCTTCACCAGGGCCTTGCTGAGCTGCAGCTTCTCCAACTTCTCAAACTGGCAACACTGCCTGGGGCTGCTGATGCCCACTAGGAACTATGACAAGGGCACTGCCCCCTGGAAGGCTGAAGGAAGGTGAGGGATTCCCAAAACAACTCCCACAATTTTGCGGGATCCCCAAAATTTTCCAGCCCCTCCCTCACCTAAAGAGGGAGCTGTTGGGTATTCTTGGGTTGAACTGGTAGACCTGGTGTTCCTAAATCCCCTTTGACTTTAAACGGTACACTTGAACTCCTGTATACCTGGGTGTCCCCACTGAGATATTGGGGTTTTCCCCACTGCCCCCCTGAGATTTTGGGGTGCCTCCTGTGCCCACACAGAGCTGGAGCTGCTGCAGAATACCATCTTCACCAACCCCATGCAACAAAGCACCTGGCTGTACCTGCAATGCATCCTCTCCCGAGGTAACTCAGGGCTCCCTCCTACCCCTGATGTCCTCACCTGCAGTTTTGGGTACCCCCTGAATGTTGGGGTGTCCCCCGACAGCCCCACAGCTGCCAAGGGTTATCTGTGTCCACGTCGACTGGGAGGACAGTGGCCATCATCTTCTCCTGGCCAATCAAGGTGAGTCAGGCCACTTGGGTGCCCCAAAAATCACCTGGGTACCCCCAGAAATCACCTGGATACACCTGGGTACCCCTTGCACACCTGGATCACCAAAAACCCCTGGGCCCTCCGAAAACTAGTGTCTCAAGCATCCTCATTGCTTTGACTGGGTAGACCTGGTGGCCCTAAACTTTATTACCTTTAAAGAGTAGACCTGCTGTATCTAAATTCAATGGGTCAGCACTGGAGTCCTCTTTATCCCCGTTATCTCTATAAATCCCTCCTAGTTGTCCCACAGTTTTCAGTGCTCTTAGTAACCCCAGTGTCCCTCCTTAGCCCTTCCCAGTGCTCCCAGTTTAATCAGTAACTCTTCCCAATCAAGCCCTATCAATGGGTAGACCTGGTGTCCCTAAATCCCTATTGACTTCACTGGGGTAGATCTGGTGTCCTTCAATCCCCTTTGACTTCAGTGGGCAGAGCCGATGTCCCAAAATTTTGGTGCTAAACATCCCAATTTTGGGCTTGGAATTCCCAGCTTTCAGGCTGAAAGAGGACATTTTTGGGTTTACCTGGGGGCACAGCTCCAGCATGGACAGCAGGTGAAGGATCAGGGATTCGGGATTGACCTCCAGGAATTCATCCAGGACATCCAGAGCATTGGCAATGCGATCCTGGAGTGGAAATTCCCAGAATTCAGCCTAAGATTTCCTCCAAATTTACTCAAATTTCCCTGTATTAAGTCAAATTTCCTCAAAAATCCCATTGATTTTAATGGATAGACCAGGTGTCCCTAAATACCTATTGACCTTAATGGGATAGACCTGGTGTCCATAAGGCCCTATTGATTTCATTAGTCATGTCTGATGTAAAAAAATGTGCATTGGGAGATTGATATTGCAAGAGATGAGGCAACTGAGAGATGTTGTAAAAGATGGTTTATGGCCTCGTGGTGTCAGTCTCATAGAAGGGTGAGACATTAAAGGTGTTACATCCAACAGCATAATATCAGAAGCTGCCTCATTCTTAGTTACAATGCCTTAAGTTCGTTTTTTAGCCAATCAAATACTTCTGTGAAGTTTGCCAGCATCCTTTTACACCAATCATTAATTGCTTTCCTTCTCATGGCTTTGCCACAATGCATCATTTTTGAACCAATCCTAGAACACTTCACAAACCTACATTGATAAACCTTAAACTTCTAACTAACTTTATAACAGGTTCTATTGCTAAACTTTACAATCTTTTACTATCTTACTTAACATACTGCTTTGCTTACAGAATGCATATTTCTATTTACTTAAAATATATTTCTACTTAAACTAAAAACTTACATTCTTGTTTTATATCAATTTTACTTTTAATGTTCTGATTGTCCAAGACTTCTCCAAGGTCTTAGGTCAAACCTTGTATCCATCTCAATCTCTGAGCCTGTATGCACAAGGCCCTGAGAGCTCTCTGTGCCTGCATTTCCCACACCACCTGTCATCTTTGCCTCCAATTTGCTGCTCACACTGGAACCTGGGGACACTTTCTCAGTCGTGGCCCTCAATGAGACCCATGAACGGTATCAGACACTTTGGAATTTGATTCTGACCAAATTCTTCAGAGGTTTCCTAGAAAACAACTGTTCTGCCTTGATTTCCCTCTGGTCTGGTCCAGTTCATTTGGAAGTTTTTCAACTCCAGTTATGGAGAAATATGACAAAGACCTTCTTAGAAATATCCATTCCAATTTTCAAGGGTGTATTTTATTACTGTTCTCTTTAGAGCAGAGGTGATTGCAGCATTCTGTGATTGATATTTGTGAGAAATGGATTTGTAAAGGATTCTCAAAGCCTGACTGAAAGCTCACACAGTCTTGTACATCTGGATGCAAACTCTGAGATAAGGTGTGCTGACTCAGAATGGCCCTGGAATAGAGAAGACATTTTAGAGAGAGATTGAACTAGAAACAAGTTTCAAACAATGGCCTTGCAAAAAGACCAGAAATTTTGGAGAATTAGAACTGTGAAAAGCCCATTGTGGCATGACCATGTGGATTAAAATACTAGGTGATTGATGTTAGAAGTATAAGCACCATTGTGTGGCAAAAGCTAATAGGCTGAAAACCATTTATAAAATATTGTAACCAGGAAATAACTTGGCTTCTGATGGAATGGCATTGAGTTTTGCATCTCTTATTTTTCACCATTCAGTGAGACTGATAATGGAAAAAAGTATTTTTAAAAATGCGCCTCTCTCTTGCCCCATTTCTGTAGAGCTGGGATTTTCCAACAGTGCTGAGTCCCTGGACATCAGTCCCTGAGAGGGAGCTGAAGGAAAACTTCTCAAGAACTCAAAATTAAATTGAAACTCCAAAGTCTCTTGAAGTTGTAATGGGTCCCACTGAGGGATATGACTCAGAAAGTGTCCCGAGGTTCCAGTAAAAGGTGGCAGTGATGACAGGTGGGGACAAGCAAGGGAAAGGTGTCTCTGATGCTGAGCACACCTGGATGTGTTTCAGGAATGCAAAGGGCCAAGGGCTGAGCCCCAGCCCCTGGCAAGGCAGATCCTGTCCCTCCCTCATTGCTCAGGGCTCTTCCCGGGCCACTGGGCTCTGGCCATGTGCAATGCCAAGGGCAGCACCATGGGGCGGCCCCTGCCAGGCTGCTGAGCAGGGACAAGGAGGCAATGAGGCCCCAGCACAGCAAGGCTCACTTGTCCCCTGCTGGCCTCAGGCCCAGGGCCAGCCTGCATGGCCCAAGTGCTGCAGGAGTTGGCTGTGTCAGGGCCTTTCAGCTGCTGCCCATCCCTGTGGCCTCTGCAGCCCAGGCTGTCCTACGGTGTCCATGCCCTGCGCCTCTGTCCCTGCAGGCTGTCGTCATCCCCCAGCTGCCCCACCTCGCTGGCCCCTTCCTTTGCTGACAGCTCTGCCTCCTGCCTGCCTCTGCCTGCACACACAAAGCCTTGGCCTTGACACCAAAAGAGTTCATTCAATTTTTACTGTGCCTGTGCAATTTAGTTGAGAAACAAGGTATTGAGGGGCTGCTTTCCCTGCAAGGGTGGTTGGAAGAGAAGACATCTAGCTCAAGGGTGCAGTGATAGAAATAGCAAGGACTGAACCTGGTAACCTGGGGTGGGTTTTATGGAAATGGTTAAGTTGTTATACACATGTAGTTGCTGAATATAAGCAACACACTTGTAGAATCACGTGTCCACATATGTTTAGGAGTTATTCCACATTGGAACTGAGGTCTGAAAGGAATGATGCCCTCTTTAGAACCAAATTAGTGTTAAATGTGTCTTATTCTGATATTTTGGAGATTTAATGACAGCAGGGCCTCACAGAACCAAGGAGTCAACTGTGACACTGTGGAACCTGAAGGTACAAAGGGGCCTTTTGACACTGTGGAAGCTCATGGAACCAAAATCCATTTTGACAGAGTGGGGCCACATGGAATATATGGTCCCTTGTGTCAGTGCAGAACTGTTGCTGAGAGTATGAAAGCTCATGGAACTAGAAGTCCATTGTGACCAAGGGGCCATTGTGACACTGGGGAACCTCATGGAACCAAGGGTCCATTCTTGCACTGTGGGAACTCATGGAACCAAAGGCCTATTATGACATTGCAGGACCTCATGGAACAATGGAGACTATTATGAAACAGAATCACAGAATTAATGAAGTTGGAAAAGATGTTTGAGATCATCAAGCCCAACCTATGACCTAACGTCACCTCAATAGGGCTCATTATCCCAATAAAGACCTTCAATAGATTCACCTTGGCCAGTCAATAGTGGCCCAGAGGCTACACCAAATGTGGACAGTGGTCACAAGTGTTTTAGACACATATAAGCTTAGTTCATTTGCATATCAAGGGTTAAACCTCCAATTACAGCTTCAAGTAATGAAGTCATATTCTGCCAGCTCGCCCCCCCCCCCCCCCCCCAATTCACTTTTGTTTATACTTTTCAGAGCCTGAGGCTGTAGGGTATCCTTGAGTTTCAGGCCTAGAGGAATTGTTTTGTCTGATCTAAATGTAAAGAAAATTAACTAACACATTATCTAGAGTTTAGAGTTATGCACTAATGCAGTACAGGATTTGAAAAATATAAAGGCTAAAATCTTAAGGCATCACAGGCCTCACTGAACCAAGGGGCCACTGTGACACTTTGCCGACCCATGGAACCAAGGAGTCCATTGTGACACTGCAAGGTCTCATGGAAGCAAGGAACCATTGTGACACTCTGGGGACTTGTGGGGCCAAGGGGTGATTGTGTCACTGTGTGGCACCATTGAACCAAGGAGTCCATTGTGACACTACCGGGCCCCATGGAACTGAGGATTCATGGAACAGTGCTGGACCCCATGGAACCAGAGGTCCATTGTGACACTGTGGGGCCTCATGGAATCCTGGAGGCCATGATGACACTTTGAGGCCTCGTTGAATCAAGGGGCTCTGCAGGACCTTGTGGAACCAAGGAGACCCTTCTGCCATTGTGAGTCCCCATGGAACCAAGGGTCCATTGGGATACTGTGGCACCAAGGAGACCCCTGTGACTCTGCAAGGGCTCATGGGAGCAAGGGACCATTGTGACACTGTGGAGCCCCATGGAAACAAGAGACCAGTGTGACACAGCTGGGCCTCATGGAATCAAGGATCCAATATGACAAAAACATTGTGACACTGCAAGGTCCCATGGATCCAAGGAAAGAGGTAACAGGTCTGGTTGGCTTGGCCTGACTGGTCCAACTGCCCTTGGCATGTTGAGATTCTCTTCTCAAGTGCTCCTGAAACACTGCAACTCTGGGCTTTCCTTCAAATGGAAAGGAACTGTCCTCACTAAAGTATTCAAGGCCAAAATGGGATTCCACCTCAAATATTCCCTATATCCAGGGATTGCTTCCAGGAAAAAGCTGTCTTTACCAAATGGTTTGGCTGACCTTGGCCTCCTGAGGGTCAGCTCTCACCTGCCTTGCATAAACTAGGGTGTGCTTTCCTTTCTATGAAAAAGAACTGGCCCTGTCCTCCAGGCAGAAAGGGCTGAGATGGGGATTGCACATTCAAAATTTCAAATATCCCAGGGTTGCTCCCAGACAAACCTGCCAGGACAGACAGGTCTGCCTGGCACTGGCCTCTGGTTGCTGCAGTTCATCAGCCCCTGAAACACTGGGGATCTGTTGTTTCCATCTTGTGGAGACCATTGGGAAACTTTGGGGCCTGATGAAATGAAGGGACTGTTGTGAACACCTTGGAGACCCTGTGGCACCAAGGACATCACTGTGGCACGGCTGGGCCGCATGGACCCAAAGGGCTGGTGTGAAGCAGCAGGGCTTTGTGGAACCAAGAAGACATTTTTGCATTACAGGGCCTGGTGCAGCTGAGCTGTGTGACTCTGCAGGGCCAGGACACGTTCCAGCAGGTGTGTGCTGCTGTGCCAGTCCCCTGGCAGGAATTTCAGACAGGCAGGTGCAGCACTGAGGAGCTTGGTCTGTGGCCTTGGTGGCATGGCCAGTGTGAGAAGGTGCCCCAGGGCTTTGAGCATCCCTCCAGCCTCTTCCATCAGCCACTTCCAGACCTGGGCACTCCCCCCAGTTTCTTGGTCTATTTGTTCTGTGCTTATCTCCTTCCTCCTGCCCATTTCAGCACTGCTCTAGGGGCAGCATCAGCCCTACCCGGGCTCCCTCCTCACCCAGCCCTTGGCAGAGCCCAGAGCAGGGCTCTCTGTCATCCCTGGCACGGGATGTGGGTGCTGGGACTGGACACTGAGGTGTGGAGTGGACACTCTGGTGGGGAACATTTGCCCACCCAAAACACTCCCTGTGCTGTGCCGTGTCTGATGAGGGGATGTGGGGCCTGTGCTGGCCAGGGGGGCTGTGCTGCCTCAGGGACAAATGACAGGCATGAGCCACAGCACAACGACCAGGAGGTGGAAGTGAGGACAAACTACACAGGAGGAATTCAGAAATCTGCCCTGACCGTGTGTTCATGTGTTTAGGAAAGGCAAAGCTCAGCTGGAGCTGATGGAGGCTGCAGACAACATCCAGAGCAAAGTCAATTCATTGCTGTGTTAGAATTCAAATTGCAAGGGTCTGTAAGGCAAAGCTTAGAACTAAATACAGTTAAGTAGAGATAGATTTAGCTTTAGAATTTAAAATATAGAAGAAATAAAGGTACTTACAAATGTAACAAGAAGTTTTAGAGTGCAGCAATGTAAGTTTGTGTTTCAGAATATAATTAGCTAAGAAAGTTCACTCTGTATTGTGAGTCAATAAAACGAAATATCTTAGTATTGACTTAGAAAGAGAAATATCTCTGTTGACAGTGTTTTATTTTTTAATTAATCCTTAAAAGACCTTGTAACCATAAGTGTTGTGACTTCTAAGCCATGCTGTGACCATCTGTAAGATAAACTTACCCTTTCTGCCTAGATAGAAAAGAAAAAATAAACCACACTTTCTAAAGCAACTCAGAAGTCCCATCTCTCTGCTTCATTCAGAAAAAGAAAAAATCGCCACCAAAATTGTAACATAAAAACAATAAGCCCACACTTAAAAAATATGTCATTAAAAACAATAACCACACGCTTTAGAAATATAACTTAGAATAAACCTGCACCTGGGGACACTTTCTCAGCCGTGCCTCAGTGAGATCCATTAGAACTTCAGGAAACTTTGGACTTTGAATCTGACTTCGAATTCTTGAGATTCTTCAGAGGTTTCTTTTCCTCCTTTACCCTATTTTTGCCCACCTGATATAATTGTCAGCAATTTTCTGCTGTATTTCAACCCTTGGGAAACCTTCTCCTTTATGTTTATCCATGGGACTCACTAAAAGTAAGAGAAATTTTGGAGTTTGAATCTGACTTGGAATTCTTGAGAGGTTTCTTCAACTCCCTCTCAGGGACTGATGTTCAGGGACTCAGCCCCAACCCCGAGAGGGTCATTAAAGTCCTTGTGCTGTGTCTGTACTGCTGAGCTGGGCCGGGCTCCTGGCAAAGGCAGCACTGCAGAGAAAGAGCCAATATTTCCAAAATATTATTTGGAGCTGCTTGGCAGCACCAAATGCACCACGGGGCTCATTGGGATCAAGCAAGTCCTGACAAACCATGGCTCTGCCTTGATTTCCATCTGGTCTGGTTAGGAAGATTTTCAACTCCAGATATGAGAAATACTTCAAAGACATTCTTATAAATATCAATTCCTATTTTTAGGGGGTATTTTATTGCTGTTCTCTTTGGAGCAGAGATGATTGCAGCATTCTGTGATTGATATTGATCCAGGGTCTCTCTTTAGGAGGTCTGGTAAAGAGGAATTTCTTTTTTTTTTTTTTTTTAAGCAATCTAAAACTCATAACATTCCACACTGCAGACACACTCCTCAGGTGTGTGCCAACCCAAGGTGCCACCAAAACCACTGCAGAGCTGCCCTGGGCCAGCTGTGAGGGTGGATCATCATCCCAACCTGCCTTGGGCCACTGCCAGGGGCTGTGGCCATGGGCACTGCACTGACCCCACTGCTGGGTTGGGTGCCACAGCAACTGGGAGAAGTTCAAGTTTGCTTGGAAACTGGGGAGCACTGGGACATACTGGGGAACACTGGGAACGCTGTGGGAGACATTGGGAGATACTTGAGTGATACTGGGGTGGACTGGGTGTCAGGATCTGCTGTTAATGCAGACAAGAGTAGTGATGGTTTGTTTTTATCTCAGGGGCGCAAAAGACAACAGCAGGGGACGAGTCAGTTTGTTCAAAGCAGAAATGCACTTTTATTGAGTGCCAACAACTCAGTTTTGCGATTGAGGGAGAGTTAAAGGAAACAAAGTAAGGAGAGAGAGAGAAAGGGGGGAATAGGGAATAGCTACCGACAGACGAGACCGATGTCCTCGTGGTCTGGCCCAATAGACTCTGGTGTCCTCGTGGTCCCAGCCAATAGGCTCGTCTTCTGTGGGGAGATCTCAAAGGCTTCTCCAGAGGATCACTTTCTTATAGTCCTTTTCCAAAGCAAGTGGCATCTGGTCAAGAGGTGGGGAGATCTATGGGCCACTGTGAGGTGCTCAAGACAGAACATGCAGTGGTGCTCCGAGAAGCAGCTGTAGGTGCAGTACCTGTTTAAAGGCACTGTACCATGGGCAGCGCAGCAAGCACAGAGCACCAGCAAACAGTCCCTTGGCCAGCATCCACCTCGGCCAGGCCAGAACTCCTGTCCAGAAGCGGGTGGGGGTCCTTGGGACAGCCTCTATCCTCATGACGGTCATGAAGCAAATGAGGGAATCTCTGGACCAACTCTTGCAAGAGCCTTTGCTCCCCATTTTTCTATTCTGTCACAATGGTCTCCAGTGCTCTATGAGGCCGCAACTTGAAAAATGAAACAATGGACATTTGCTTCTGTGACAAGTGCTAAAAGATTCGTGTTAATCACAAAAGCATTGGGGTTTCTATAAACCAGAATACTAAGCTCTGAAGTGAAGCATTGACACTAGATAAAGGAAATTATATGATTAAATAATTCTGTTTAAAATCACCTTGTTATGTTATATTATGTTGCATTATGTTACATTACATTATATTATGTTTTTTAAATAAGTTGTATCAGCTACCAGCTTGTGAAATCGGACTTCCTAAAAAGCCCTTCCTGCCTTTGTCTAAGCAATACTGACTATCCCAAAAACCAGACTCCCGGAACTTCCCTGGTGGTCATCTACAAGGACCGGATGGCTATCTGTGACTGATTATCACCCAAAGGCTTTGTGAATTTGTGAACAACGAGAACCCACAGTATAAGAAGAGGCTGCAAACCAAGGTTTGGTGGAGCGTGGAGTGGGCGGTGACCCCTCACGTTCCCCAGCACACTGCTTGCTCTTTCTATATCAAATAAAGCAATCTAAAATTTTGCTGAATATTGAGACTTTTGTCTCTCATTTATAACACTTCCATGAGATTCCACGGTGTCACAATGGTCTCCTGGCTTCCATGGGTTTACAATTGACACTTGGTTCCCCAAGATTCCACGGCGTCACTGTGCTCTCCTGTGATTCATGAGGCTGTGCTGTGTCAAAATGGACATTTGCTTCCTTTAAGGCTGGAGATGTCCCAGTGGCACTGGGTTTCCATCAGGCCACTCTTTGTCACAATGGAGCTTTGGTTCCATGAGATTCCACTGTGCTGCAATGTTCTCCAGGGTGCCATGAGGCTGTTCATTGTCGCAGTGGAGCCTTGCTTGCACGAGCCTTGGCACAGTCCCAGGCCCTGCCATGTCACAATGGATACTTGCTTCCATGAGATTCCATTGTGCCACAGTGCTCTCCCAGATCTCACGAGGCCTTGTTCTGCCACCGTGGAGTTTTGTTTCTACTAGGCCTGGCAATATTTCCATGGCCCTTGTGTTCCATGTGGCCCCTCTCTATCAGAATTGACCCTTGGTTCCGTTGCGTCACAACGCTCCCTAGGTTTCCATGACCTGCCCTGTGTCTCAATGGACGCTTGATTCCACAAGAGCTGGCAGTGTCCCAATGGCACCTGTCTCCTATTCAGTCCCACTTTGTCAAAATAAAGCCTTGGTTCCATGAGATTCCACTATGTTACACTGTTCTCCTTATTTTCCTGAGCATCTGATGTGTTCACAATTGACCTTTGTTTCCTTGAGATTTGATTGCATCACAGTGGTCTCCTTGGTTTCATAAAGCCCACATTTGTCACAACAGTTCCAGGATATTCAGTTGCAACAAAATGGTCTCCACCACTCTATCAGGCTGCACTGTGAAACTGTGGACACTTGGTTCCATGAGATTCCATTGGGTAACCATGTTCTTCTTTGCTCCATTAGGCCTGGCTCTGTCACAATGGATGCTTGCTTGCATGAGCCTTGGAAATGTCCCATTGGCACCTGGGTTCCATTAAGTCCTGCTCTCTTGAGAATCTACCAGTTCTTCCAGGACATTCCATTGCCTCACAATGGTCTCCATGGTTCCCTGATGCCCTGCTGTCTCACAATGCAGACTTGGTTTCTTGAGATTCCCTTGTGTCACAGTGGTCTCCTGTGTTCCATTCGGCCCAGTTGTGTCACAATGGACACTTGGTTCCATGAGCAGTGGCAGTGTCCCAGTGGCACCTGTGTTCCATGACACCCTGCTGTGTTACACCTGACAGTTTGTTCCATGAGTATCCATGGAGTCCCAAGAGTCACTTGGGTTCCATGAGGCCTCTCTATTTTGACAATTGGCACTTGCCTCCATCAGATTCCATTGTCCCACAATGTTGTCCTGGGTTCCAAGAGGCCCCATTTTTTGTGACTTGATCTGTCACAACAGACCCTTGGTTCCATGAGATTCATTGGTGTCACCATGGTCTCCTTGGTTCCAGGAGCCATCACAATGTCACAACAGAGCCTTGGTTCCATAAGGTTCCTGCAGCAGGACTTCCCCTATGGCTCAGCAGAGCTCATCTGTTCTGTCCATCAGCTGGGCCATCACTCAGGGCATCTTCCCCCTCTCAGGAATTGCTGAGATAACCCAGGCCGGACATCTGTCCTGTCCTGAGTTCTCTCTGGTGCCAGGGAGGTGGAATTCCCAGCTGGCCATGAACATCTGGCCTTGAGAGCAGCCTGAAGGGATATAAGCCTTGAATTTCTGAGTGACACACACTTCATTTTATGAACTATAAAAGCTACACAACATTTTCACCAAGCAGAAATCTTCTGCATAGTCCCTGCAAACGGGTAGGGCTTCTCCCCCAAGTCTGGATGCATCTTGGTGGTTCCTTTTCTGGAAGCTGAGTGAAAGGGCTCCATGTTACTCCCTCATCAGTTTGGTGCTAAGTTACATTGACTGCTGATCTCTGCTATTTCTTCACTAGCTGTAATATAGGAAACTTCATTGTGCACTGTGTTTGTATCTACCTGTACTTCTTTTATTTATCCTGTGCAGTAAGTAGTCCATTTAAAGTCTCTTGTCTGTTAATCTTGAGTCCATTCAGTAAATAATTCATTTTATAATAGGCCTAATCAGCCATTCTAAAGAACATGAGAGCAAGAGCAATTTGGGGTGCAGGTCACCTGAAACAGAGCTACTACTAGAAACCTGAGCATAAAGCAGGACTTCCACTCCATTCAAAATGTATTTTATTTAAAAACAAAAAGAGTGAATATCTTTTTTACCATTTATTCTTTTCCAGTTTATGGATTTATATCAGCAATCTCCAGCTATATTGATCCCCAGCACCTCCTAATGCAGTCTGAACAGATATGAAATCAAGACCCTTCATGGCTGACAATCAATGACACTTTGTCCTTGCCCCTACCCCACCATTTCCCCCATCCAACTCCCAGGACTCAGAGCAGCCTTGTGCAAATCTGAACTTTCTCCGCTCGCTTTGAAGCAAAAATCAAATGGATAAGAGCTTAGCTGAGAGAGAGAAGCTGTACATATAATGATTACAGTAAAGGCGTATAGAAAGTGATTCTATGGGGTCCTCCACTGTCACATGAACCCTTAGTTCCATGGGGGCCCTGCAGTGTCACAAGGGTCTCCTTGGTTCAGGGGTGCCTGTGGCAGGACGTCCACCCACCCTTACCACAGACAGTCGGTGCATAAAGAGATACCCCGGGCTGAGAGACCCAGCAAGGGATCATCTCTGGTGCCTAAAGGGCTCAGGCCTCAGCTCAGAATCAACATCTTAGTCTGGGGAGCAGATGTGGGAAGAGAGAAAAGAAATATTCTTGACTGAGAGACACTGTTTTACAAACTAAGAGACATGAGTTATCACAGAAGCAGAAGCCACCACATGCACACTCTGAAGGTGTAAAGGGCTTCTTCTTGTAGTTTGCACACAGATTCCATGGTTACTTCCCTGGGGATTGAGGGAAAGGATCTGTATTTGAGACTCCACCAACAGTTGGATGGTAAGATACAATGAATCCTAAGTTATATTATATCTTTGCTAGCTGTAATATTAAGAGGTACCTTTAACCTTGTGCTGTATATACCTGGTAGAAGTCTCTTTTTGTCCTTATTTCTGTGTAGTATTAGTTTAAGTCTTATGTCTGTTAGTTTTCTGTCTATTAAATAAAGAATTCATTCTATAATAGACTGAATCAGCCTTTATTAAAGATATTGCAAATGAGAGTGAATTTTTGGGTGCTGACCACCTCAATAAAGACACTGCCTTCTGCCAGAGGCCTGGACAAAGGGCAGGGACTTATCTAACCCCCCACAATTGCCCCTCGTAACCGTGCCACACAGTGCCACAATTGCCCCTTGGCCTGGCAAGCCACTGTAGTGTCAGAATGGATTCCTCAGTTCCATGGGGCTGCAAAGTGTTGCAATGGCCCTTTAGTTTAAAAATGCCTCAAACTTTTAAAATAGCCTCCATGCTTTCATGAGGTCCTGCTGTGTCACAATGGACCCTTGGTTCTGCAGTGTCAGAATGCCCCCTTGGTCCTTTGGAGCCTCACAGTGTCACTCTTGTGCCCTTGGTTCCATGAGTCCCTGCAGTGCCACAATGGTCTTTAGGTTAGATGAGCCCTCAAAGTGTCATCATGGTCTCCATGGTTCCATGAGGCCTCACTGCTTCAAGACGGCCTCATTGGTTCCATGATGCCCAGTAGTGTAAATAATGATCTCCTTGGTTCCATGGTGTCAGAATGGACCCTTCATCCCATGGAGCCCCACACTGACACTGTGGTCCCCTTGATTCCATGAGGCCCTGCTGTGCTAAAATGGCCCCTTGGTTAAGCAAGGCCCCGCAGTGTCATAATGGACCTTTGGTTCCATAAAGCCCCACTGTGACACAATTGGGCCCTTGGTTCCGAAGGGGTGGCACTGTCACAACGGCCCCTTTGTTTCATGGAGCACCACAGTATCAGAATGGTCCCCATGCTTCCACAGGGCCCCCAGTGTAACAACAGACCCTTTGTTCCATGAGGCTCCACAGTGTCACAATGGACTCCTTGGTTCTGTCAGGCCCTGCTGTGTCACAATGGCCCCTTGGTTCCATGAGACCTTTCTCTGTCACAATGACCTTTTGGTTCCAGGCGTTTCTGTGGTGTCACAATGGTCTCCATGGATCTGCACTATCACAATGGACCATCAGTGCCATCCGGCCCTGCTGTGTCCAAATGGATTTTGGTTTCAAGCAGCCCCACAGGGTTAAAATGGCCCCTTGGTTCCATGGGATTCTGCTGTGTCACAATGGAGCCCATATGCCATGAGGTTCCACAGTGTCACAGTTGACTCCTTGGGTCCCTGAGGCCACAATGTTACCAAATCTCTGATATATATGAATAAAACTCTTTGAAACTAATCTGGTGTTAAAAAGGGTATAATTTATTCAGGCCTGAGGTCCAGGAAAGGATAACACCTAACCTTATGTGGACATGTGATTCTAAAAGCGTGTGGCTTATCTTCAGTCACTACATGTGCATTACAATTTACCCATTTCCATAGAAGTCATGCCTATTTCCCAGTTATAGTCCGTGATTTTTCTATCACTGCAGCCTTGAGCCAGATGTCTTCTTCATTTCTTCCAACTGTCCAATCTGGGAAAGCAGCCCCACAAAGCCTTGTTTTTCTGCTGAAAGTTCATAAGCACATGAAGTTCACAGGAACATAGGCACAGTAAAATATGAATGAAATATTTTGGTGTCAAGCCCAAGGCTTTGTGTGGGCAGGCAGAGGCAGGCAGGAGGCAGAGCTGTCAGCAAAGGAAGGGGCCAGCGAGGTGGGGCAGCCGGGGGATGACGACAGCCTGCAGGGACAGAGGCGCAGGGCATGGACACCGTAGGACAGCCTGGGCTGCAGAGGCCACAGGGATGGGCAGCAGCTGAAAGGCCCTGACAGAGCCAACTCCTGCAGCACTTGGGCCATGCAGGCTGGCCCTGGGCCTGAGGCCAGCAGGGCACAAGTGAGCCTTGCTGTGCTGGGGCCTCATTGCCTCCTTGTCCCTGCTCAGCAGCCTGGCAGGGGCTGCCCCATGGTGCTGCCCTTGGCATTGCACATGTCCAGAGCCCAGTGGCCCGGGAAGAGCCCTGAGCAATGAGGGAGGGACAGGATCTGCCTTGCCAGGGGTTGGGGCTCACCCCTTGGCCCTTGGCATTCCTGAAACACATCCAGGTGTACTCAGCACCAGAGACACCTTTCCCTTGTTTGTCCTCACCTGTCATCACTGCCTCCATTGTTCTGCTCTAACTGGAACCTGGGGACACTTTCTCAGTTGTGTCCCTCATTGGGACCCATTAAAACGTCAAGAAAGTTTGGAGTTTGAATCTAACTTGGAGTTCTTCAGAAGTTTTTTGAACACTCTCTCAGGGACTGAGTCTGATGCAAACAAGCACAAAGCCCTGAGAGGGTCATTAAAGTCTTTGTGCTGTCTCTGTGCTGATGAGCTGGACTGGGCTCCTGGCACAGAGGTAGCTCCTGGCAACCAAGAAGAACTTCAAAAAGACATTTCTCTTGATGAGCAGCTCCTCTCCCAGACCAGCAGGGCTGGGGCACTGCCTGCAGCCACCCCGGGCACAGCACAGAGGCACAGAGAGCTTCAATCCGTCAGGGCTGGGAAGATGCTCAGAAGTGCCTGGGGCAGAATCACTCCCAGCCCTTGACACAGGAAGCCTCTGGCTGCAAGACAATGCAGCTGCAGTTCCTGCAGTGATCTCCTAAAGCTGCAACATCCCAATGCCTGCAGACTCTGTGAGTACAACTCTCTGAGTATTTCTGGTGTAGGGGAGGTGAAATTCTCATGAAGTTCTGACATGTTGAGTGCTTCTGATAAATCATGGAATATTTCCAAAACAAGTATTTTGATAAAAATGAGGAAATTTCCTAAGACTCTGTATTCAGTTTCCTACTATTGGAGAATGGCAGGGAGACGGGGTATAAATATTAAAGGTATTCTAAATTTTGACAAATGCCTCAAACATTGTTATATTTAGTGATCAATAGGTTCACAGGAGATTCATGATGTGCTCCCAGCCTCTCTGCTCATGCACAGCACCAGCATCCCCTTTGCTGGACCTATCAGGCTCAGTCTGACCTGTCCTTTCTCTAAGCTGCAAACAGAACCTGCCCCCAGCCAGTGTCCTGCAAACAGGCAGGGTTCTGTAGGGCCAAGGAGAGTGCACAGATTTGGGGTCTGTGAGTGCTGATGTTGGAGTCAATAAGTCACGAGTCTCTCTGATTTCTTCAGAGAGAAATCAGAGTTCAGGGATTGAATTAAAGTCTTTGAATGGAATAAGTGAATAGTTGGAGTGAATAAATAAGTAAGTAAATAGAATAAGTTTTAAGTGGTTTTAGTGAGTAAAAGGTCTTAGAGGCCAGAGAAGTAGTACATGTTCTAGTGAAGGTTGAAAAACATACTAGTGTTTCCTTCGAGGCTCCAAGAACCGGGCTTCAGAAGAATATTGCTTACATTTTTTAGTTAGAACAAGATAGGCCATGAACGTAGTCTATACATAGTCTGGTGTGCGAAGAAACTAGAATTCTAATAAGTTAAAAAGTAGTAGTCCGAGTTTATGTCTTAACTACTTGGAAAGTTTCTATAAAAGAAAATGCATCAGGGAGAGCTGGTGCTCTTTGCCATGGCTTTATGCCATGTGCATTTTGCCATTGCATTTTGCCACTGCAGTTTTGCCATTGCTTTGCTTTACTTTGTTTTGCTTTTGAGACTAATGTGCTTCTACAATAAATAACTTTACAGAAAGTATTAGCTACCTTGCTTTTTACACAAAAGGAGAATAAGCCTGACAGTGTGGGTGCACAAGAGGCACCCGGAGGTTTTCCTAAACCTCACATGCTGGAAGGGAGAGATTAGGCACAGGGAAACACCTGCAGGAGAAAAATCCCCAGGACACAGAAAGTGTATCAGGCAATGAGAGAAAACAAACACAGAAATGTTGTGGCAGGGAGAGTTCAGAGATCTCCATAGGATCCCCTGCAGTGCAGCCCCTCCCTCTGAACAAGCCCCCTCCCTCCTGTCCCCCAGCCAAGCCTCTGCCCTCAGGGCTGGGGGTCCAAGGTGTGGAGCCCCTCCTGTGCAGGCAGAGCTGCAGCAGAGCCGTGGGGCAGCTGTGCAGCCCCGGCCCCAGTTCCCTTTGCAGAGCACAGGGCTGGGAGCAGCTGCCCGGCACTGGGGGCTCTGGGAGGGGGCACAGCTGGCTCAGGGTGACGCTGTCCCCAGTGCCCGGTGGTGGGCAATGCTGTCAGTGCAGCCAGGGAAGGAGCTGGATTTGCCTTACTCCAGTGCCATCACTGGGACACTTGGAAGTGTCTCTGAGATTTCAGTCCAAGCTGGGAGCTTCAATCCAGGATGCAGACCTGTCCTAGAGCATCTTTGTGTTATCTGAAAACCCACGGGGAAAGGCAGAAGTGTTCTGACAGTGAAAATTCTGTTAGGGTGGTGAAATGAGCAATGTGAGTCCTTGGATACAAAAATGGTGCTGGGCTGTGGTGGATACATTGCTGTCAGCAATATCTGCTGATCTTTAAGGAAAACAGGGCAGTGCGAACATCCTCCATTTGAGAAATATGAAAGCCTGAAGAAACTCTGAGCGGAATAAAGTGACAGATTATTTTCCCTCAGTCTCCACTGATCATCTTGCCTCAGGGAACCCACTCTGTTCTACCAGAGGGCAGCAAAAATGATGAGGGTTTCTGATATCCAAGAATACCAGGAGAGACGTGGGGGGAGCTTAAAATACAAACCCTCAGAACTCTGAAACAGCAAAGTGTATCTGTGTGTGGTCCAGGGGAGGGTGTATGGGATATGGCTTTGATTTTGGTACAGCCATCTCCTCTAACTCCTCAATAACATTTTCTCCATGACCAGGTCCCCATATCCAGAGACACCAAATGTCCAACAGCAGCTCCATCAGCCACTTCCTCCTGCTGCCATTGGCAGACACGCGGCAGCTGCAGCTCCTGCACTTCTGCCTCTTCCTGGCCATCTCCCTGGCTGCCCTCCTGGCCAACGGCCTCATCATCAGCGCCGTAGCCTGCGGCCACCACCTGCACACCCCCATGTTCTTCTTCCTGCTCAACCTGGCCCTCACTGACCTGGGCTCCATCTGCACCACTCTCCCCAAAGCCATGCACAATTCCCTCTGGAACACCACGACCATCTCCTACTCAGGATGTGCTGCTCAGCTCTTTTTCTTTGTGTTCTTCATCTCAGCAGAGCTTGCCCTCCTGACCATCATGTGCTACGACCGCTACGTGTCCATCTGCAAACCCCTGCACTACGGGACCCTCCTGGGCAGCAGAGCTTGTGCCCACATGGCAGCAGCTGCCTGGGCCAGTGCCTTTCTCAATGCTCTCATGCACACGGCCAATACATTTTCCCTGCCCCTGTGCAAGGGCAATGCCCTGGGCCAGTTCTTCTGTGAAATCCCCCAGATCCTCAAGCTCTCCTGCTCCAAATCCTATCTCAGGGAAATCTGGATCATTGCTGTTAGTGCTTGTTTAGCTTTTGGCTGTTTTGTGTTCATTGTTTTCTCCTATGTGCAGATCTTCAGGGCTGTGCTGAAGATCCCCTCTGAGCAGGGACGGCACAAAGCCTTTTCCACCTGCCTCCCTCACCTGGCCGTGGTCTCACTGTTTATCAGCACTGGAACATTTACTCACATGAAGCCTACCTCCATCTCCTCCACATCCCTGGATTTGTCACTGTCAGTTCTGTACTCGGTGGTGCCTCCAGCCCTGAACCCCCTCATCTACAGCCTGAGGAATCAGGAGCTCAAGGCTGCAGTGTGGAGGCTGATGACTGGATGATTTTGGAAACATTAAAATGCTGGCCAGTTTCTGCAAATCACTTGTAATAAAAGTCATCTTTGATACTTCTTGATGGTGTGGTTGTGGGGTTATTTTTCTTTTGATTCAATTTGATCATAGTGTCCTCAAGAAAACCAATTGTTTGTTCCATTTCTCATTTTAATTCTCTCCAACTTTGCTGTGGCCACAGACTGCACCATAAAGGAGATGTGCTCTTGGTGGTTTAAATTAAATAAAGGATCTCCCAGCAAAGACTTCTCCAGAGATGCCCCTTTTCTTCCCTTCTCTGGAGCTGCAGCAGCAATGTCTGTGTGCAGAGCTGGGGGCAGATCAGCGCTGGCACAGCAGCTGTGCCCAGCAGCAGCAGCACTTGGTGTTGCCAGTGCTGCTCCCGTGCCACTGCCCCGCTGCCCTCCTGGCCCTTCTGTTGCTGCAGGGCCTGAGTGCTCTCGGGGCTGGGCACAGCCCTGGGGGTGGCAGTGCCGGGGCTGCAGCAGGGACAGGCCATGGGCACTGCTGGGGCAGCGCTGACGCCTCAGGGCAGGGCCTTGGGGCTCCAGGCTCCTTGGCCAGGCTCTCTCCACAACACTTGGCCAGCCCAATGCTGAGCACAGAAAAGTCCTGGGAACAGCCCCAGGCTGGCCGTGGGCAGGCTGGGGGCAAACAGCATGGCTGGTGCTCTGCAAGGTGCCTGCAAGGGGGACACCCTGGCAAGGAGCAGCAGAGCAGGGGCTGATCCATCCCCACTGCGCTGGACACCCCAGGGCAGCGTCCCAGAGCGTCCTCATGCACCTGCCTACAACATCCCCCCTCTGCAGCCCTGGCCTCTCCCCCAGCTCTCAGAGGAGCCAGATCCTTGCAGGCACACACACGGCAGCACTGGCTCAGGAGCCCCTGTTTGCATTGCACACAGCAGGCTCAGCACCCCCATGGTGCTGCTGTGGGGACATGGAGCTGAGTGAGCACAAATGCCATCAGCCCCTGGGGACAGCAAGGGCTGGGGGACGGCAGGAACACCACTCAGATTTGTCGTGGCCTCTGAAGTCAGCCAGGAAGTTTGTTCCCATCAGCTGTGAGTTTTCTTTCCCACTGCAGACTGTGCTGGCCAGAGCCAGGGCTGAATGGCAGCCACCCCCAAACTGCCCTGAGCATTTCCTAGGTTTCACCTTTCTTTACTCTTTCCTGATCCAGATTTCTTCCTCTTGCCCATCTCTCTCCCCTCTCCTGCAAACAGCCCATCCCTGTTTGCCCCTTCCTCTCTGGCTTCACTTCCCATTTCTGTTCCCAAATTGCAACCATGAGAACATCCCCTGGGGAATAGGATCATCCTCCAAGTGCTTCAGGAATTGTCTGCAGGGTCCTGCAGTGCCTCGTGCTGCTCCCTTGCCAGAGGCACCACAGGCCAGGGGGGCACATCTGGGCTGCTGTGTCTGGGTGTGGGGCTCCCTGTTGTGGGCAATGAGGAGGGGCTGGAGAGGCTCTGCAGGACTGACAGGATGGGCTTTGGGGCTGTGTGGAGAAGCTGAGGGACCTGGGCTGCTGGACCTTGTGAAGAGGAGGCCCAGGGCTCATCCTGCAACTGCTCCAGGGGTGGTTTCAGAGAATCACACAATCAGAAAAGCTGGAAAAGTCCTTGGAGATCATCATGTCATACCTGTGCCCTGACACTACCATGACTCCATGAGCCTCCTCTTCTCCAGGATAAACAACCTCAGCTCCCTCAGCCTCTCCTCACAGGACTTGTGTTCCAGACCCCTCACCAGCCTTGTTGCCCTTCTCTGGAAACACTCCAGCCCCTCCATGTCCTTCCTAAATTGGGGGGCCCAGAACTGGACACAGCATTCGAGGTGCTGCCCAACCAGTGCTGAGCACAGGGGAAGAATCACTGCCCTGCTCCTGCTGGCCACACCATTCCTGATCCAGGTCAGGAGCCATTGGCCTTCTTGGCCACCTGGGCACACTGCTGGCTCATGTCCAGCCTGCTGTCCATCAGTGCCCCCAGGTCCCTTTCTGCCTGGCTGCTGTCCAGCCACTCTGTCCCCAGCCAGTAGCACAGCAGAGGTTGTTGTGGCCAATGTGCAGGACCTGACACTTGGTCTTACTAAACCTCACTTTGTTGGATTTGGGCCCTGGATCCAGCCTGTCCAGGTCCCTCTGCAGAGCCCTCCTACCCTCCAGCACATCCACACTCACACCCAGCTTGGTGCCATCTGCACATTTGCTGATGCTGCACTCAATGCCCTCATCCAGATCATCAATGCAGATATTGAAATCCACGCTGGCTGGCTCTGATCCCTCAGCCATCCTGTAGGTGCCCTGTGATGGCACTCAAGGTGATCTGTTCCATCACCTCATCAGGCACCCAGGTCAGGCTGACAGGCCTGCAGTTCCCCACATCCTCCTTCCAGCCCTTCTTGGGCATGGGCTCACATTGGCACCTCCAGTCCTCTGGCACCTCCCTGCTGAGCCAGCACTGATGAGAAATGATGGAGAGCAGCTTGGGGAGCTCATCCAGCAGCTCCCTCATCCCCCTAGGATGGATCCCATCTGGTGCCAGAAACACCTGTGAGCATCTGAGTGGCTCAGCAGGTCCCCAGCTGCTTCCTCCTGGATTACAGGGGTCTGTTCTGCTCCCTGTCCCCATCTACCAGCTCAGGAGAACACTGGTACTGAGGACAACTTGTCTCATCGTTGAAAACTGAGGCAAAGTATTGGTTGAGTACCTCAGCCTTTTCCTCATCTTTGTTAACCCTATCCTCCCCAGGATGGAATAAAGATTCTCCTTTCTCCTACTTTGGTCACTAATGTAGTGAGAAACTCATTTTTTGTTATCAGTCACAGAACTGGTCAGGTTAAGTCCTAATTGAGCTTTCACCTCTCTACTGTTCTTTCTACATGATCTTACAACATCCATTAATATTTCCTGAGTTACCTGCCCATTGGTCAAAAGGTGATGCACCTTCTTTTTTCCTTGAGCTCCTGGAAAAAGTTCCATGCCCAGCCAGGCTAGTCATTTTTCCTCCCTAGCTCACTTTTGGCACAGAGGGACAGACTGCTCCTGCTCCTTCAAGATTAATTCCTTGAAGTGTGTCCATCCTTCTTGGATCCCTTGGATCCCGTCCATCCCTTTGTTTTTAAGGACTGCTTCCTTTAAAAATATCAGTACCTGAATCAGTTATCCCCAAATCTTCATCCTGAAAAGGCCAGTCTACTCTCCATAATTCCAGTATAGAATTTTGTTGATTCCCCTCTTTCTTTCACAGAATATTGAAAACTCGATTGTTTCATGGTCTCTGTAGCCCAGGCAACCTCTGACCACCACATCTCCCACCAGCCCTTCTCTCTTTGTGAACAGCAGGACACAGAGCTTTCCTGTGGATTGGGAAGAGAAGGAAACCTCCCCAAAGTGCAGCCTGGAAGGTTCAGCCTGGAGGTGAGGAACCAGAAAAGTCCCTGCCAGGGCAGAATGTTGGTGCCCGAGGTGTCCCAGCGTGAGGCTGGGCCAGGCCATGGCTCTGTGTGCCAGGAGCCGGCAGCGCTGGGTGCAGGGAGCCCAGGGAGGGCACAGCAATGCTGGGCTGAGAAATGCTGGGGGGGACAGCGAGATGGGCGTGTGCAGCCGGCCAGGGCACAGGAGCAGCACGCACAGGGGGCACAGCCTGCAGGAGAGATGGCCAAGGGCTGGGCAGGGCTGGCAGGGCCAGAGGCACCCAGGCCTTTGTGCCCTGGGCTCGGGCAGGGCCTCTGCAGCCCCACAGAAGGAACTTTCCTGGCAGGGGCTGCACTTTGCTTCTGCCTCGGCCCTCCCTCAGGAGGCTGGCAGGGCTTGCAGCTTGATGACATTTGTCCTTGCTGCCCCTGCCATCCCACTGCCCCAGCAACAGCCCCGAGCCACCCGTGAGGGACAGGCCCTGCTGGGCCAGGCCTGGGCTCAGGCCTTGGCCTTTCTGCTTCCTCCACCCAGCCCAGGCCTTGCTCAGCATTGCAGTTCCCTGCTCACAGCCTCGGGCTCCTGCAATCCTGCCCTCAAGAATCTGCTCTCACCAGTCCCTGGGGAGCCTTTGGCACTCCCTGCCCTCAGTGGGGCCACTGATGCTCCAAGGGACTTGGAGTTTTGCTTCTGACACCTGGAGCAGCTTCTTCAACCTTCTCTCAGTGCCTGAGGCTCCTGGACTCAGCCCCAAATCCACTGTGGGGCTGATTAAAATACAGAAAGCCTTCAGGAGCTCTTTGTCTTACTTCAGGGCTTGTGCAGCTGATTGGGGTCAGTTTGGAGTTCTGTTAAGGAGGAAGATTTCAAAGTGAGCCTCATCAGTTTTTTTCTTTAATCAAGTGAGTATTTTGTTTTAAATTACAGTTCAGAGAAGAGCTGATAGAAGAATTTCCCAAGTGATCTTGATGCTGAATGTCTCCTTAGGAGGTCTGGGCATGCAGAAGAATGAGCCCCTTGCAGGCTGACCCTGTTTGGACAACCTGCTCCTCACCCCCAGCCTCACCATGTCTGACATCGCCCAGCTGGGACTGACATCCCTGTGCCCTGCAGCAGAACCTTGTCCCCTGAGCTCTGCAGCTGGCTGTCCCAGCCCATTGCACCATGTCCCACCTGCTCTCCTCAGGGCTCTGCCTGCACACAGGCCCACGAGAAATTTTCCTGTTTGTGAGGAAAGAATGGAAAAGCCTGAGCAGTTTTCCTAAACAACAAACCCCACTGAGGAACCACATGATCAGTCCAGGCTGTCTGGAATGATATCACCTTTCTACGAGGGACAGTGTGACCAGCAATGATCTCTGTAAGCAGAATTCTGAATATTTCAGCTGAATTCTCTGTTCTTTCCCTGGATCTCTGTTGCAGCTGGAAGCTTCTGGTGCTACCCTCACCTTTAATCTCACTTTTGAATGCAGACAGATGTTCCCAGGTGTGTTAAGCAGGATTTGCTCAATATTTATACAAAACCTTTGTGTTCTGTTGGAGCGAAGGGGCCATTTTGACACTGAGGGGGTGACATGGAAGCAAGGAGTCCGTTGTGACACTGGGGTCCCATGGAACCAGGGGCCATTTTTGCTCTGCAGAACCAACACAGCTGCTGGACCTTTCCTGATTTCAGGAATCAGGCTTGATACCGAAATTGTAGAGTGTTTCATTGCCAGCTGGGACACATGGGGGGATATTTCCTCCAAACCACGTGTACCTGGTCAAGACAGGTTCCAGGTATGAATACACATTGATCCCACAAGCCCACACCTCCCTGCCCACCCATCTCCACTTTCTCCTGCTTTGTATTAAAATTAGATGCCACCCCTCCTGGTGGTTGTGTTTGGTGGTTTTTGGGATGAAGGCTGTGTGTCTTCCCCAGTAATTGCTGTTTGACCTCTACTTTTGGGCAGGTGCAGTGGAGGTTTGGCTCTCCTTCAGGTCAGTTTGTCCCATTCAAAACCACCCGTCTGGTCCTGGCTGGTTTCTGGAGCCACAGGTTTCTGCTTTGTTGGGTTTGTACAATAGCCAGGTCTTGCTTTGCTGAGTTTTTGCAATATATCTTAATGGTTTTTCCTGGTAAATATGTTCCTATGTGGTTCATTACATACTGTTTCTGCTATGTGTTCTAAGTCCCATCCACTCACTTAAGCATATTATATGCTTTTAAAATTCTGAAATTTCAAAACCATAGATGTTCCCCATCTCATTTCCCCCGTGTTCTGCTGAATGATGCAAATTCTTTTGCTTTCTAAGGTATCTATCATACTCTCTATGACTGTCTTTACCTAGTTGATTCAATAACAGGATAGGCATTTTAGCCATTCTTTGTGACTGTTTCAAATTCCAGAAAATCATAACCAAGAAGAAAACTTAAACTGATCAGAACTAACAAAACTACTATCAGATGACACAATCAGTGTAGAAACCCTGCTGCAGTATGAGACCACCCAAAAAATACATCCCACCAGTGGTGAGATGTGTCTCCCTCCAACCTTCTATGGTCTCCTTATAGTCTGTCTCATGGTGTATTGTGATCAAGATCTTCTTTCCCATACTTCTCATTTCTTTAAGAATTTCTTGAATATCTCTGTGTTTTAGTAGCTCTATAACTAGAGTGAGATTCATTCTTCTGGGCACAGACAATACATCCTGCACAGTTGTCATGTTTGCCTTTATATACTGATGTGATACAACAGGTGCCCAATAGGAGAAATTGCACCCCTCAATTTTGACCAAGTTACAAATGCACAAATCAGATTGTGTTTCCTTTATAATGAGCTCGTCCACTCTTATGGTGGGGCATGCTGTTCTGAGGCATACACAGCCCTGATCTATATATACCAGCAAGGTTGTCTGGTTGACTGAATGGATTCTGAAGAGACAGATGCTTTGTTGTGTATCCAGGCAGATATCTCGGTCATTGTTGACATTTCCTTCACATCCAAACCTCAGTTGTTTTCTTGTGGCACATAGCTCTATGTTAATAATCTGCCACTTCCCTTTAACCCCTTGTGTCCACGTTCTCTGTTCAGATAGATGTAGCACAGTTCCCTCATGGTTTAATTCTGAGAGCCTCTGTTTCACATCCCTCTATTTTAAGCCTGAATTCAGAACAGTTAGTGAAGCATGTGTCACAACATTCAGTACCAATTTGAATGGGTTTTATATGTCCCTGATGGAATCCGTCCTGAACAAATGCAAATTTACATCCTCAGACATCTTTCCCTGTCCAGACAGTTGTGTTTGATATTTGTAACACCTGCCACAGAGACTTAGGAGAGTCCAAGTCAGAAGCTTTCCCCTGACACATAGAAATGCCAGTCCCACTGTATATAGGAGGTCTTGCACACATGTCTGCCATAGCCATGGCTATGATCATCAGAGCCACAGCTTTCCAGGCTGCACCTGCTTGATTCTCCATGGTGACTGTGAAGCCTTTTTAATTCCAGTGTGATGTCTCTATGCTGCTTGTTCTCTGATCTTGATGGCAGCGAAGGAAGTGAGGAGCACCTGGTATGGTCCTTCCTACTGTGGTTCCAAAGTCTTTTCTGTGAGAGACTTCACATACACACAATCTCCAGGTTGTACATTATGTACTGGTCCATCCAATCCCCTACACCAGCTTCTTTATTCATCTTTCCTGATATTGCTGAGTTGTTTCCCTAGGGCCACCATGTATTCTGTGATAGTTTCTTCCCCTCTTTGTGCTGATGTTCCCTTCTGTATTGCATAAGGTCGCCCATACAGGATCTCAAAAGGACTCAGCCTTTCCTTTGCCCTTGGTTTAGTTGGGATGTGTAAAAGGGCTAAAGGAAGGGATTGAGGCCAAGGCAGATTGACCTCCTGTCCTAATTTAACAATTTGCTGTTTGATTAACTGATTCATCTTCTGCACTTGTCCACTTGACTGGGGATGATATGGGGTATGTAATTGCCAATCTATACCTAAACTATTACTAATCTGATGTAGCACATTTGCAATAAAATGGAGCCCTCTATCTGAAGAAATGGCAGCTGGAACCCCATATCGTGATTCTATCTCTTTTACAAATGCCTTGACCACTTTTCTGGCCTTAGCAGTTGTAGCAGGGAAAGCCTTAGGCCATCCTGAAAAGGTATCAGTTCATACCAGTAAATAACAAAACCCCCCTTTTCTTGGGTGTTCTGTGAAGTCTATTTGCCATAATTGGTCTGGTACATTTCCCTTCTCAATTTCACCCATTTCTGGCTTTGTTTCTAGGATTAGTCTGGAGGCAGAGATCACATTGTTGAGTTACCTGCTTCACTGTAGTGTAACAATTTCTAGCCATGATGTTGTGATTTAAGTGTTCATACACAGCCTCTGGTCCCCAGCGTCTTTTCCTATGCTCCTCCCTTATTACAAACCATATTAGATGGCCAGGTATGATTACCCTTCCTTCTGGGGTAGGGGCCCACCCGTCTTTACTGTATGTCTCATCCAAATTTGGAATTAGCTTCAGATCCTCTTTGTCATGATTTGGTTTACCCTCAAGGGAGATTTTCCTGTCTGGGATTAGAGCTCCTTCCAATTGTACCTCTCTTTTTGTTTCTTCTTTTACCTCCCTGTCTGCCAGCTCATTTCCTTTTTCTGATTCCAAGTATGCCTTTTGATGTGCTCTGATGTGCATAATTGCTATTTTCTTTGGGAGCTGTACTGCCTCCAGCAATTTCAGAATTTCTTCTGCATGTTCAGGGTTTTTCTTTTGAGAGTTCAGTAGCCCCCTTTCCTTTCACATTGCTCCATAAGCATGCACAGCCCCAAAAGTGTTCTTTGGATCCATGTCTATGTTCACATCCTCACATTGGGTCAATCCCAAGGCTCGGGTCAAGGCGATTTCCACATTTTGTGCAGAGGTATTGACAGGCAATGGTTCTGACTCTGTTACCTCATGGCTGATGGAGATGCCATATCCTGCATGCCTTTTGCCATTCAGGTCATTGCTGCTTCTGTCCATGAACCAGTCCTCTGCATCTTCCACTGAGGAACATCCTTCAAATCCAAGCAGATTGAGGATGTTGCTTCAATGGTTTCCAAGCAGTCATGGTGTACTGGTTCTCCTGTGTTTCCACTGAGGAAAGAAGCTGGATTGACAATGTTAGTGATCACAATCTCCACATCATCCTGTTCTACCAGTATGGATTGGTATTTCAGGAACCTCTGTGCAGAAAGCCACTACCTGCCCTTCATTTCTAATACTGCAGACACTGTATGGGACACCAACACAGTCATTTTTTTGTCCCAAAGTGAATTTTCAGGCTTCCTGGATATTTAGCACTACTGCTGCTACCACATTCAGGCATCCTGGGTATCCTTTTGTGGTCACATCCAATTGCTTGGAGATGTAGGTGACTGCTCTGTGATATCTAAATCTTGTGCCAATACTCCCAGGGCAATTCCCTGTTTCTCATGAGAAAACAAAAAGAAAGGCTTCCCCAGTTCAGGGAGTCCCAGAGCTGGAGCTGACATCAGGGCCTTTTGCAATTGTTCCAAGGCTCGTGTGGCCTGTTTGTCCCATTGCAGATGCTTCTGTTCAGAGTTGATCAGTGCACACAGGGGTTGAACAAGCAACTCGTAATTATAGATCCAAAGGTGCCACCCCTCAGTCATTCTGAGGAAAGTTCTCAATTCTTTCACGGTCTGTGATTTTGGTATTTGGCATAGAGCCTCTTTTCAGGCTTGCCCCACAATTCTTTGCCCCACATTAATTTCATACCCCAAGTAAGTGACTTCCTGCTGCATTACCTGGGCTTCCTTCTTAGACACTCGGTGCCCTTGGAGCCCCAAAGAGTTTTAGAGACTCACTGTCCAAGGCATGCAAGTGTCTTCTGTCTCAGTGGTGATCAGGATGTCATCTCTGTATTGTAGCAGTCTCCCCTTCCCGGGTGGGGTTTCCCAAGACTCGAGATCCTTGGCCAGTTGGTTGCCAAATATGGTGGGGAAATTCTTGAATCCTTGAGGCAGTACAGTCCAAGTGAGCTGGGTCCTTTGTCCACTTTTCCATTCCAAGGCAAATATCTTTTGGCTGGCTTCATAGAGAGGGAGGCAAAAGAAAGCATCTTTCAAATCTAAACCAGTAAACCAGGTTAGTTAAGGTGTCAATACTGTTAACAAAGTGTATGGGTTTGCTACTACAGGCCATAAATCCTCTGCTATTCTATTGACTGCTCTTAAATCCTGGACTACTCTGTACATTCCATCAGGTTTGTGAACTGGTAATATGGGAGTGTTCAAATCAGATTCACATTCCCTTAACAGACCCCATTGCCAGAATTTTTCTATTACCAGCTGGATTCCTTCCCTACCCTCTCTTTTTAAGGGATATTGTTTTATCCTTACTGGTCATTGTCCCTCTTTAAGCTTTGCCTCTACTGGTGATGCATTCTTAGCTCTTCCTGGCTTCTCAGTGGCCCACACACCAGGGTACACCTGGTTGATGATATCTTCACCGATTTTTCCTTCTATGGGAACCTCATTATTTGAATATATTCTTGAGTATCCACCTCCAGAGTCATCTCCCCTTTTTCAAATCTGATTGTTGCATTCAATTGTTCAAGCAAATGTCTTCCAAGGAGTGCATGTGGTGAATTAGGCATGTATAAGAATTTATGCAAGCCTACTAGTTTTCCCAATTTATATTTTAGTGGTCCACAAAAATAAGACTTGTCAGCTTGGCCAGTGGCTCCCTTAAACATAATATAATCTTCTCCCACCTGAGTTAAAGCTGTGTTTAAAATCGAACACATTGCCCCTGTATCAATTAAAAATTTTATTTCCTTTTGATCTTTTCTTTCCCCTAGCTTCATTATAACCAAGGGATCAGCCAGAGAAGATGCCCCTGGTTCCTGTCAGTCTTCATTTACATTTGCCACTACCCGTGCCCCTTTGTTTCCCTTTCCTCAGCGTTCTGGGCATTCATTTTTTCAGTGGCCCAATTGCTCACATAGAGCACATTCTTTTCTTCCAAGGTGCAGAGGGGGAAGCCCCTTTTTAAAATTTTCATCTTCCTTTGTAACTACTGCCATCACCCTTCCTTGTTTCCCCTTATTTCCTTCTTCTCGGTTGCTAAACACCCTCCAGCCTTCATCCAATAATATTTCTAAGTTTCTTCCTTCAGTGGGTCTGAATTTCTGAAGTTTGCATCTTATATCACCGGTGGATTGACCTAAAAATAATGACACTAACTGCTGTGTCCCGATATCTGATCTGGGTCCAAAGGTGTGCTACGACGCATTGTGTCTCAGCCTGTCTGAGAACTCAGGTGGTGACTCAAAGGGACCTTGTTTAATAGCATATAAAGCTGAGCAGTTCATAGATTTGGGGATGGCTTTCTCTATTCCCTTTGCAATCCACTCCTGATATTCTTGTACCTTCTGTCTTCCTGCCTTTCTATTCACATCCCACTTTGGGTCCTGGGGTGGGGAAAGAATTCCTTTACATCCTCTCCCATGTCTTACAGTGCTCCTGGGCCAAATCCCAGGGTACCTTTGGGATCAGCTGTTTCTCTGGTTCTGTCATTGCATGGAACAGTAACTGTATAGCATTCCAATCCGGGTTATGTGATTTCCCTATTAACCAAAAGTGTTCAGCTATACTTAGAGGGTCCTTTCTGTAATCCTTTACATTCCTTTTCCAAATTTCCAAATCATTGGTATTGAAGGCAACCTTTAGTAGCATCATTTTTCCGTCTGATCCCACTTCTTCTCTAAGAGGTGCCTGCAAAGGTGCTGGTTGTTCCCTAGCTTTGCCCTTGTATGGGAGGATGCTGGACTTCCCAGGGGTGTTGGAGTTTGATCTGGTGCCCTTCCTGGGCTCCCACCCAACTCTAGTGATGGAGGAGGGGAGATCATCCAGATCAGAGTCTTCTTCCTTATATACCTTGTCATTTTTAGTGCACTTCTGACCAAGACTACAGGCTGAGCAGCATCATTTTAATATATGTGAGACCCTTCTGTTTGCTCTTTCCATTGCTAGGATCAGTGGGTCTTGTGGAGGGTTAATACCACAATCCCTTTGCCATTCTGGGTGGTTCTGTAAGATGAAAAACATCTGCATATGGTGCCTCATCCCATTTTCCTTCCCACCTTAAAAACAACATTAACTTCAACATGGTGTTACAGTCCCATGTTCCATTTAATGGCCACATTGCCCCGTCTTCTGATTTCTAGAGAGGCCACCATTGATTAGAGTATTTGATGAAAACCCTTTTGCTCTCCGTTTCTCTTGTCCCCACAACGTCCTTCCAGTGGGTTAGTATACATCCTAAAGGGCTCCTCCTGGGCACCTCTTTATTTTGCTGGGTCCCCATGATTTCTCTCCTTATTTCTCTTATCTCCTCTCTCAAACCTCTGCTGGCAATATTCTTTCACTTCTTCCCAGTGGTCATCGAAAACGTGCCAATCCTTGGGAACTGAAAGACTCTTTGCGCAGATCAAATTCACAATCTCACACTCAACCTGTATTAATTCCTGAATATGATGCCATGGGTCCGGGGTACACCTGAGGCATGTAGGCGTCCACCTCCTAGATCTGCAGTGCCACTTCCTTTTGCACCAATGTCACTGTAGGAGGTCCCAGGCTGGATGCCACCTTGGTGTCCAAATTGCTGGTCCACACGCAAAGCAAGGAATTGGTCTAACCCTTCTAGGTTCCCTTTTGATTAGAGGTTGCTCCCAATCAAAACCCAGAGAACTATCTATGGAATCTGAGAATATTCCTCCCCAATATACCTGCCCTACTCCCCCGTCCTCCCGTCCCATCCGTACAAGTTTCCCTTGATCCCTCAAGAAATCCGGGTGCTCAATCTGGAGCCCCCTAGAAAGGGCTTCCTCCTTGCTTGGTCGGGCCCTCCGCACTCACTCCCAGCTTCCACCACCTTTTTAACTCTGACAGTTTCCAAAAAAATCACTGACCTGTCATTGACAGTTACAGACACAAGAGGGCAGCATTACATCAGAAACAATAGAATCTCACGCCTCAGAAAAGAACAGAAATCTTAACTTGTTGCAATGACAGTTAATAACACAAGAGGGCAGTGTTACACCAGATATTGCACAGGTCCACTACAGAAAACAGAGAAGACATTCCCCAAAATCCAAAATCTCCACCACCAAAATGAGAGTGATGCAAACACAAAACACCAGCCACCATATAAAATACTTCCTTCCACCACCCTACAACAAACAACAAGCACAATTTATGGCAGTTAGGGTTATAGCAGTGAGTTATGCTGTTAATAATATTGATAACACTGTAGGTCTTGTTCAAGTTACCCCCAAACTTGCTAGTGGCCACGCTAAGTGGTCAACAGAAACCCCTTTGCCAGCTTCCAAATACCTTCCCCAAACCTGTCAGCTCTGTTTGTCGGATGTCTCTGACACACTGTTAGCCATGTGCAGGCATCCCTCGTGTCTTACAGGCTCACCTTACCTTGGGCCTCCCCCAAAACATTTTGGTCAAACGTTCCTCTAGGCCATATAGGAGGTTGGTTGCTCATCCTGCAGAGAGTGACCAGGGAGCAGAGGTCAGCTCCAGAAAAAGTCCGGGGTGCACTGGGATGTCAACGTCCCCTGTGCTCCAGCAGACAGACGAAGACCTTCTGGCTGGCTCAACAACTGATTTCGAGAATCAGCACTTGACACTGCAGTTGTAGAGAATGTTTCATTGGCAGCTGGGACACCTGGGGGGATATTTCCTCCAAACCACGTGTACCTGGTCAAGACAGGTTCCAGGTATAAATACACATTGATCCCACAAGCCCACACCTCCCTGCCCACCCATCTCCACCTTCTCTCCCTTTGTATTATAATTAGCTGCCACCCCTCCTGGAGGTTGTGTTTGGTGGTCTTTAGGATGAAGGCTGTATGTCTTCCTCAGTAATCGCTGTTTGAGCTCTGCTTTTGGGCAGGCACAGTGGAGGTTTGGCTCTCCCTCAGCTCAGCTTGTCCCACTCAAAACCACCTGTCTGGTCCTGGCTGGTTTCTGGAGCCACAGGTTTCTGTTTTGTTGGGTTTGTAGAATAGCCAGGTCTTGCTTTGCTGAGTATTACAATATATGTTATCTTAAAGTTTTTCCTGGGAAATAAGTTCCTATATGGTTTGTTACACAATATTTCTGCTATCTGTTCAATTTCCCCTCTACCTGCTTAAGCATATCATAGACTTCTAAGGTTCTGAATTTTCAAAACCATTTATGTTCCCCATCTCACTAGATCACACTGGGAGCCTCTAGACCACACTGGGAGCAGGTTTGGGCGCATCAACCCTTACTGGTTTATACTGGGAGCTGCTGCTACAGGTCTCAGGGGCTCATGAGTGGCTCCCAGTGCTTACTGGTTTATACTGGTGCCCTCCCAGTATAAACCGGGACCCCTTAGACTACACTGAGGATGGGTTTGGGTGCATGAGGCCTTACTGGTTTCTACTGGGAGCTGCCATCATGGGCCTCCATGGGCTCCCAGTGCTTACTGGTTTATACTGGTGCCCTCTCAGTCTATGCCTAGGAACACCAGTGGGTGCTGGCGGGCAGGCAGGACCTTGAGGCCAAGCTATCCTTTGCTGGGGCACTGCTGAGCTGCGACTTCTCCAACTTCTCAGCCTGGCACCACTGCCTGCATCTGCCAGGGACTCCAGAAAGGGCGAGGCTGGGGCACTGCCCCATGAAAGGCTGAAGAAATGGGAGCAATTGCCCAGTAAAATTCCCACAATTTCACAGGATCCCCAAAATTTTCCAGCCCCTCCCTCACCTAAAGTGGGAGGTGATGCGTTCTGTTGGGTTGAATGAGTAGAACTGGTGTCTTTAAATCCCCTTTGACTTTAATGGGTACACCTGAACTCTGGTACACTTGAGTATTCAGATATTGGGGTGTCCCCCACTGCTCCCTCTGAGATTTTGGGGTGCCCCCTTTTCCCACCCCAGAGCTAGAGCTGGTGCAGAACACTGTCTTCAGCAACCCCATGGACCAAAGCACCTGGGTGTACCTGCACTGCAAACTCTCCTGAGGTAACTCAGGGCTCTCTCCCACCCTTGAGGCCCTCACCTGGAGTTTTGGGGTACCCCCTGAATGTTGAGGTGCCCCCCAACAGCCCCTCGGCTGCCTAGGGTCATCTGTGTCCACGTCGACTGGGAGGACAGTGGCCATCATCTTCTCCTGGCCTGTTAGGGTGAGTCAGGGTACTTGGGTGCCCCAAAAATAACCTGGAGATCCCCCAAAAGTATCTGGGTTCACCTGTGTACTCCCCTAAATCACCTGGATCTCCCCAAAAATCACCTGGGTACACCTGGGTATCCCCAAAAATCACCTCAGTGTGCTTCAGTACCCCTGAAAATCACCTGGGTTACCCTAATATTCACCTGGATACACCTGGGTACACCTACATCAACCAAATCCCCTGAGGGTCCCCAAAACTGGTGTCCCAAAAATCTTAATTGCTTTGACTGGGTAGACCTGGTGTCCCTGAATCCCCATCGACTTTAAAGGGTACATATTGAGTCCTGTTTATCTCCATTTATCTCTATAAATCCCTCCCAGTGGTCCCACTTATGCCCCAGTGCTCCCAGTAACCCCAGTGTCCCCCCTTAGCCCTTCCCAGTGCTCCCAGTTGAACCCCTAACCCTTCCCAATCAAGCCCTATTAATGGGTAGTCCTGGTATCCCTCAATCCCCTTGGACTTCAATGGATGGATCCAATGTCTGAAAATTTTTGGTGCCAAAAATCCCAACTTTGGGCTCGGAATTCCCAGATTTGGGGCTGAAAACAAAGATTTTGGGCTTAAGTGGAGACACAGCTCCAGCACAGGCTGAAGGTGTGGGATCAAGAATTTGAGATTAGCTCCCAGGAATTATGCCAGGACTTCCAGAGTGTCAGCACCCTGATCCTGAAATGGAAATCCCGGAATTCAGCCCAATATTTTCCCCAGATTTCCCCAAATTTCCCCATTTTAGCACCAAATTTCTGCAAAATCCCCATTGACTTTAATGGGCAGACCTGGTTTCCCTAAATCCCTATTGATTTCAAAAGGTAGACCTGATGTTCCTAAATCCCCTTTGATTTTTTAAAATAGGTAGACTTGCTATTCCTACATTGCCATTGATTTCAAAGGGTAGACCTGATGTCCATAAGATCTCTATTGGGAGATGAATATTACAGGAGATGGAACAACTGAGACACATTGTCAAAGATGGTTTATTGCTTTATTTCATCAGTCTCATAGAAGGGTGAGACATTCAAGGTGTTACATCCAGTGCCATAATATCAGAAGCTTCCTCATTGTTAGTTACCAATGCCTTACGTTAGTTTCTTAGCCAATCAAAAACTTCTATGAATTTTGCTAGTGTCTTTTTACACCAATCATTAATTGCTTTGCTTCCCATGGCTTTGGTGCAATGCATCATTTTTCAGTATATCATATAACACTGCACAAACCTACATTGATACATCTTAACATCTAATTAACTTTATAACAAGTTATTTTTGCTAAACTTTAAAATCTTTCACTATCTTACTTAACATACTGCTTTGCTTACATAATCCAAATTTCTGTTTTCTTGAAACATATTTTTACTTAAACTACAAACTTATATTCTTCTTTTGTGTCTGTTTCACTTTAATGCTCTAATTCTCTAAGCCTTCTCCAAGGTCTCAGGTCAAACCTTGTACCCATCTCTATCTCTGAGCCTGTATGCCCAAAGCCCTGAGAGCTCTCTGTGCCTGCATTTCCCACACTGCAGTATCCCAATGGACCCTTGGTTCCATGGGGACTCACAATGGCAGAAGGGTCTCCTTGGTTCCACAAGGTCCTGCAGAGCCCCTTGATTCAACGAGGGCTCAATGTGTCATCATGGCCTCCAGGATTCCATGAGGCCCCACAGTGTCACAATGGACCTTTGTTTCCATGGGGTCCAGCACTGTTCCATGAATCCTCAGTTCCATGGGGCCCTGTAGTGTCACAATGGACTCCTTCGTTCAATGGTGCCACACATTGTGACAATTGTCCCTTGGCCTGCCAGGACTCCATAGTGTCACAACGATTCCTTGCTTCCATGAGGTCTTGTAGTGTCACAATGGACTCCATGATTCCATGAGGCCCCACAGTGTCACAATGGCCCCTTGATTTCATAAGGTCCTGAAATGCCACAATGGCCCTTTTGTTTCACAAAACCTCAAATTGTAAAAATGACCTCCATGGTTTCATGAGGCCCTGCTGTGTCACAAAGGACTCTCAGCTCCATGATGCCCCATAGTGTCACAATGGTCTCCTTGGTTCTGCAGTGTCTGAATGCCCCCTCGGTCCCTTGGAGCTCACAGTGTCACTCTTGTGCCCTTGTTTCCATGAGGCCCTGCAGTGCCACAATGGTCCTTTGGTTCCTCAAAGTGGCCTCAAAGTGTCCTCATGGCCTCCTTGGTTCCATGAGGCCCTGTAGTGTAACAATGATCTCCTTGGTTCCATGGTGTCAGAATGGCCCCTTTGTCCCATGGAGCCCCACACTGTCACTGTGCTCCCCTTGATTCCATGAGGCCCTGCCGTGCTGCAATGGCCCCAATGGCTACAATGGTCTCCAGTGAGACTCTCTACAACCACCTGAACAGAGGCTGTAGTCAGGTGGGGGTCGGTCTCTTCTCCCAGGCAACCACTGACAGAATGAGAGGACGCAGTCTGCAGATGAGCCAGGGGTAGTATAGGTTTGACATCAGGAAAAAATTCTTCACTAAGAGAGTGATTGGGCACTGGAATCTTCTGCCCAGGGAGGTGGTGGAGTCACCACCCCTGGTGGCATTTAAAAAAGACTGGACGTGGCACTTAGAGCCATGGTTTAGTTGATGAGGTGATGTTAGGTGATAGGTTGGACTTCATGATCTCAAAGGTCTTTTCCAACCTCATTACCTCTGTGATTCTGTTTCATAATAGTCTCCATTGTTCCATGAGGCCCTGCAGTGTCACAATGGACCCTTGGTTCCATGAGGTTCCTCAGTGTCACAATGGTCTCCTTGGATCTGCAGTGTTCCAATGGCCCCTTGGTCACAATGAACTTCAGGTTCCATGAGCTTTCATACTCTCAGCAACAGTTCTGCAGTGTCACCATGGACCCTTTGTTCCACGAAGTTCTGTGCTATAACATGGTCACCTTGGTTCTGTGAGGCCCTGCAGAGTCACAATGCATCCATGGTTGCAGGAGGTTCCACAGTGCACCTTCAGGTTCCACAGTGTCACAGCTGACTCCTTGGTTCTGTGAGGACCCGCTGTCAGCAAATCTCCAAAATATCAGAATAAGACTCCTTAACACTAATTTCGTGTTCAAGAGGACATCCTTTTTTTCAGGCTTCAGGTCCAATGTGGGATAACTCCTAAACTTATGTGGATACGTGATTCTACAAGTGTGTTGCTTATATTTAGTCACTACATGCGTATTGCAATTTACCATTTCTATAAAACCCACCACAAGTTACCAGGTTGTGTCCTTGTTTTTTCTGTCACTGCACCCTTGAGCCAGATGTGTTTCTCTTCTCTTCTGACAGTCTCTGCTGGGAAAGCAGCTCCTGCATGCCATGTTTCTCTGCTGAAAGTTCACAGGCACAGTAAAAATTGAATGAACCCTTTTGGAATCGAGCCCAAGGCTCTGTGTGTCCAGGCAGAGGCAGGCAGGAGGCAGAGCTGTCAGCAAAGGAAGGGGCCAGCGAGGTGGGGCAGCCGGGGGATGACGACAGCCTGCAGGGACAGAGGCGCAGGGCATGGATACCGTAGGACAGCCTGGGCTGCAGAGGCCACAGGGATGGGCAGCAGCTGAAAGGCCCTGACAGAGCCAACTCCTGCAGCACTTGGGCCATGCAGGCTGGCCCTGGGCCTGAGGCCAGCAGGGGACAAGTGAGCCTTGCTGTGCTGGGGCCTCATTGCCTCCTTGTCCCTGCTCAGCAGCCTGGCAGGGGCCGCCCCATGGTGCTGCCCTTGGCATTGCACATGCCCAGAGCCCAGTGGCCCGGGAAGAGCCCTGAGCAATGAGGGAGGGACAGGATCTGCCTTGCCAGGGGCTGGGGCTCAGCCCTTGGCCCTTTGCATTCCTGAAACACATCCAGGTTTGCTCAGCATCAGACACACCTTTCCCTTGTTTGTCCCCACCTGTCATCACTGCCACCAGTGTTCTGCTCTCACTGGAACCTGGGGACACTTTCTGAGTCATATCCCTCAGTGGAACCCATTAAAGTTAAAGAAACTTTGGAGCTTGAACATTACTTTGAGTTCTTGAGAAATTTTCCTTCAGCTTTCTCTCAGGAACTGATGTCCAGGGACTCAGAACTGTTGGAAAATCCCAGCTCTACTGAAATGGGGTAATTAAGATGGGTTTTAAAAATATTTTATTCCATTATTAGACTCCTTGAAAGGTACAACCTAAGAGATGTAAAACTCAATGCCATTCTCTCAAAAGCCAATTTATTTCCTGGTTTCAATATTTTATAAATGTTTTTCAGCCTATTAGCTTTTGCCACACAATGGTGCTAATAATTCTAACAACAATCACCTTGTATTTTACTCCACATAGTCTTGCCAAAATGCATCTTTCACAGTTCTAATTCTCCTAAATATATGTTCTTTTTACAAGGCCAGTGTTTGAAACTTGTTTCTAGTTCAATCTCTCTCTCAGCAATGTCTTCTCTATTCCATGGCCTTTCTAAGTCAGCACACCTTATCTCAGAGTTTGCATCCAGATGTACAAGAGTGTGTGAGCTTTCAGTCAGGCTTTGAGAATCCTTTACAAATCCATTTCTCACAAATACCAATCAGAGAATGCTGCGATCACTTCTACTCTAAAGACAACAGTAATAAAATACACCCTTGAAAATGGGAATGGATATTTCTAAGAAGGTCTTTGTCATATTTCTCCATAACTGGAGTTGAAAAACTTCTGAATGAATGGCACCAGACCAGAAGGAAATCGAGGCAGAACCATCGTTTTCTAGGAAACCTCTGAAGAATTTGGACAGAATCGAACTCCAAAGTGTCTGATACTGCTCACGGGTCTCACTGAGGGACACGACTGAGAAAGTGTCCCCAGGTTCCAGTGAGAGCAGGAAATTGGAGGCAGAGATGACAGGTGGTGTGGGAAATGCAGGCACAGAGAGCTCTCAGGGCCTTGTGCAAACAGGCTCAGAGATTGAGATGGATACAGGGTTTGACCTAAGACCTTGGAGAAGGCTTGGAGAATCCAAGCATTAAAAGTAAAATAGATATAAAACAAGAATGTAAGTTTGTACTTGAAGTAGAAATATATTTTAAGCAAACAGAAATATGCATTCTGTAAGCAAAGCAGTATGTTAAGTAAGATAGTAAAAGATTGTTAAGCTAAGCAATAAAACCTGTTATAAAGTTAGTTAGAAGTTTAAGGTTTATCAATGTAGGTTTGTGAAGTGTTCTAGGATTGGTTGAAAAATGATGCATTGTGGCAAAGCCATGAGAAGGAAAGCAATTAATGATTGGTGTAAAAGAATGCTAGCAAACTTCACTGAAGTATTTGATTGGATAAAAAATGAACTTAAGGCATTGTAACTAAGAATGAGGCAGCTTCTGATATTATGGTGTTGGATGTAACACCTTTAATGTCTCACCCTTCTGTGAGACTGACACCATGAGGCCATAAACCATCTTTTACAACGTCTCTCAGTTGCCTCATCTCTTGTAACATCAATCTCCCAAAACACATTTTTTTGACATCTGACATGATTAATGAAATCAATAGGGACTTATGGATACCAGGTCTATCCCATTAAAATCAATATGGATTTCGGGACACCTGGTCTATCCATTAAAATCAATGGGAATTTGAGGAAATTTGGCCCTAAAATAGGGAAATGTGAGGAAATTTGGAGGAAATCTTGGGCTGAATTCTGGGAATTTCCACTCCAGGATCACAGTGCCAATGCTCTGGATGTCCTGGATGAATTCCTGGAGGCCAGTCCCGAATCCCTGATGCTTCACCTGCTGTCTCTGCTGGAGCTGTGCCTCCAGGTAAGCCCAAAAATGTCCATTTTCAACCCAAAAGCTGGGAATTTCAAGCCCAAAATTGGGATTTTTAGCCCCAAAAGTTTTGGGACATCGGTTCTGCCCACTGAAGTCAAAGGGGATTGAAGGAAACTAGGTCTACCCCTGTGAAGTCAATAGGGGTTTTAGGGACACCAGGTCTACCCATTGATAGGGCTTGATTGGGAAGAGTTACTGTTTAAACTGGGAGCACTGGGAAGGGCTAAGGGGGGACACTGGGGTGACTGGGAGCACTGAAAAAAGTGGGACCACTGGGAGGGATTTGTAGAGATAAATGGAGATGAACAGGACTCCAGGTCTAACCCATTGAAATGAATAGGAATTTAGGGACAGCGGGTCTAGCCTTTCAAAGCACTGAGGTTTAGTGGCACCAGGCCTACCCAATGAAAGCAATGAGGATGTTTGAGACACTACTTTTTGGGGGCCCCAGGGGTTTTTGGTGATCCAGGTGTGCAAGGGGTACGCAGGTGTATCCAGGTGATTTCTAGGGGTACTCAGGTGATTTTTGGGGACAGCCAGGTGTACCCCGGTGATTGCTGGGGGGGATCCAGGTGATTTTGGGCAGTATCCAGGTGTACCCAGATTATTTTGAGGGATATCCAGGTCATTTTTAGGGCACCCAAGTGCCCTGACTCACCCTGACAGGCCAGGAGAAGATGATGGCCACTGTCCTCCCAGTTGATGTAGACACAGGTGACCCTTGGCAGCTGTGGGGCTGTCAGGGGACACCCCAACATTCAGGGGGTGCCCCAAAAGTCCAGGTGAGGACATCAGGAGTGGGAGGGAGCCCTGAGTTACCTCAGGAGAGGATGCAGCACAGGTACAGCCAGGTGCTTTGTTGCATGGGGTTGGTGAAGATGGTATTCTGCAGCAGCTCCAGCTCTGGGGTGGGCAAAGGAGGCACCCCAAAATCTCAGGGGGGCAGTGGGGAAAACCCCAATATCTCGGTGGGGACACCCAGGTATACAGGAGTTCGGGTCTACCCATTAAAGTCAATGGGGATTTAGGAACACCAGGTCTACCCATTCAACCCAACAGAACCCAGCAGCTCCCACTTTAGGCGAGGGAGGGGCTGGAAAATTTTGGGGATCTCACAAAATTGTGGGAGTTTTTTGGTGAATCCCTCACCTTCCTTCAGCCTTCCAGGGGGCAGTGCCCTTGCCGTAGTTCCTGGTGGGCATCAGCAGCCACAGGCAGTGTTGCCAGGCTGAGAAATTGGAGAAGCTGCAGCTCAGCAAGACCCTCGTGAAGGCCAGCTCAGACTTGATGTCCTGCCCGACTGCAAGTGCCTAGCAGTGTTCCCAGGTGTGGACTGGGAAGGCACCAGTATAAACCAGTAAGCACTGGGGGCCACTCCTGAGCCCCTGAGCCCATTGCAGCAGCTTCCAGTATAAATGAGTAAACACAACCTGAAGTCACTCCCAGTAGGTCCCAAGCTCCATCCCAGTATAAACCAGTAAGGCCAGCATCCCCAGAAGTTGCTCCCAGTGGAGTGCCAAGCATCCCTAAGCCCCCTCCCAGTATAACCCAGTAAACCCCAGTTTAACCCAGTAAAATCCAGAATATCCCCATATAACCCAATATAAACCACTACAATCCAGTCACTCCCAGGACCACATCCCAGTACAAACCAGTCACCCCCAGAACCACTTCCCAATATAAACCAGTATAACCCAGTATAACTCACAGTCGGCCACCAGGTACTCCCAGGCAGCAGGGAGCACTCACACAGCCCTGCTCCCTTTCCCAGTATAACCCAGTACAAACCAGTAACATCCCAGCACCTCATCTCAGTACAAACCAGTATAAGCCAGTACACACAGTGTTAGGTCCTCCTGGACACTCACACACCTTCTCCCAGTATAATCCAGTATAATCCAGTGACCTCAGCCTTGTCCCAGCACCCCCTGAACCCCATCCCAGCACAAACCAGTACAAACCAGTACAACCCACTCACAGTTGCAGGGGTCGGCCACCAGGAGGTGCTCGCACAGCCCCAGGTCCTCCCAGCCAGCAGGGGGCGGTGCAGCGCGGCCTAGCACCCAGCCATGGTGGTGCCACACCCGGTAGGATTTGGGGTTCACCCCCAGGAACTGCCCCACGAACGACAGCTCTGATGGCACCCTGAAACCTGTAAAAACCAGTCCAGGCCAGTATGGAACAGTATAAGTGGTAAAAACCATTATAAAGCAATAACCAACCGTGTAATGCAAACCAGTAGTAACCAGTACAAACCAGTATGGACCAGAAAACACCAGTATGGATCACTACAAACCAGAAAAATAGGTAAAAACCAGTACAAACCAGTGAAAACCCTTGTCTGTGTCAGGAGCCAAGCTGGCTGGGCCCGGTAACAAACCTGTGGCCAAAGTCAGTAGAAATGTTACGACCCATTTCAAACACCTTAACACCCATCCCTTCACCCACCAAATGATTTGTAAAGACATGAGCACACATCTTTCCTCTCACATTGATGGTTCCTGTGCTGGTGACAGTCTGTTAAACCCAGCCTTCAGCCTGAGCTCTCTGCTGTTGCAGTTCCATGCACAGAGGTTGTTGTCTCTCAGCCCTTCCATGGGCAGGCCGGTGTTCAGCCATCTCCAGGACAGCAGGGCCCCAGCCCACGTCACTGTGCCCTGGGAAGACAAAAACCATCACTCCAAATGTCCCCTCCTCCTTCTTCCCAGGCATTTGGCCCTGCCAGTGGGGTTTGCTGCTGGTTGCCACAAGGAAAAGGAGACCCCTGTGACACTGTGGGGCCCCATGGAAATAAACATCCATTGTGACACTAGAGAACCTCAGAGAACCAAGAGTCCATGGTGACACAACAAGGCCTCAGGGAACCAAGGGTGTCCAAATGTCTAAAACAGTTCTTGCATGGCTCTACCTTGCGAAGAGAAACCTCCTTGGTGGCAGCTTGGGCTTGGCACACAATTAAGGAGAGTGTCTCTTTGTAACGGGGAAACTCAGGAGTTTTAGATTACTTCAGAAAAAGAAAAGGAATAAACCCTGTGTTTGCCTGAGTGCAGCCAGTTCTCCAAGCAAAGCAGGTCCCAGGTGAATGAGGACAGACAGGATGGGGTTGGGGAATGTGCAGCAAGGTTGTCCACACTGGCTCAGACCTCATGGCACAGATTGTCTGAGCAGGCCAGACCTCCTGAGGAGAGACTCTGGATCAATATCAATCACAGAATGCTGCAATCACCTCTGCTCTAAACAGAATAGTAATAAAATACGCACTTCAAAATAGGTATGGATATTTCTAAGAAGCTCTTTCTCCTCTTTCTCCATAACTGGAGTTGAAAAACTGCATCTAACTCCATAGTTTCTGATGCTATTCATGCGTCCCAATGAGGGCCACGACTGAGAAAGTGTCCCCAGGTTCCAGTGAGAGCAGGAAATTGGAGGCAGAGATGACAGGTGGTGTGGGAAATGCAGGCACAGAGAGCTCTCAGGGCCTTGTGCATACAGGCTCAGAGATTGAGATGGATACGAGGTTTGACCTAAGACCTTGGAGATGGCTTGGAGAATTAGAGCAGTAAAATTTTAGCAATAGAACCTTTTATAACGTTAGTTAGAATCTTAAGATATATCAATGTAGGTTTGTGAAGTGTTATATAATTGGTTGAAAAATGACACATTGTGGCAAAGCCATGGGAAGCAAAGCAATTAATGATTGGTGTAGAAAGACACTAGCAAAGTTCATAGAAGTATTTAATTGGCTAAAAACCAACATAAGTCATTGTACCTAAGAATGAGGTGGCTTCTGATATTATGGTGTTGGATTTAACACCTTTAATGTCTTGTATGAGACTGATGCAATAAAGCAATAAGTCATCTTTTTTATTGTCTCTTGGTTGCCCCATCTTTTGTAACATTAATCTCCCAAGGAGGATTTTTTGGACATCAGGTCTACATCTCGAAATCAATGGGGATGTAGGAAAACCAGGTATAATCTATTAAAAATTATTAGGGATTTAGGGACATCAAGTCTACCACATTGAAGTCAATAAGGATTTAGGGAAACCAGGTCTACCCATTATAGTCAGTGGAGATTTTGCAGAAATTTGGAGTTAAAATGGGGAAAATTTGGGTACGTTTAGGGGAAATCTTGGGCTGAATTCTGGGAATTTCCACTCCAGGATTGCAGTGCTGATGCTCTGGAAGTCCTGGATGAATTCATGGAAGCCAATCCCAAATCCCTGATCCCACATCTGAGGCTCGTGCTGGACCTGTGCCCCCAGGTAAGCCCAAAAATCTCCATTTTCAGCCCAAAATCTGGGAATTCCGAGCCCGAAATTGGGATTTTTAACACCAAAGATTTTGGGACATCAGGTCTGCACTTTGAAGTCAAAGGGGATTGAGGGATACCAGGTCTAGCCATTAACAGGGCTTGATTGGCAGGGGTTGCTGGTTAAACTGGGAGCACTGACAGTGGCTAAGGGGGAGGCAATGGGGTACTGGGAACACTGAGGCTTAACTAGGACCATGAGAAGTGATTAGTAAAGATGAATATGGATAAACAGGATACCAGGTCTACCCTACTGAAGTCAATCAGAATTTATGGACAAAATCTACCCTGTAGAGTCAATGTGGATTTAAGGGCACCAGGTCTACCTTGTCAGGGCAATGATGACTTAGGGACACCAGTTTGGGGGGGGCCCAGGGGTTTTGGGTGATCAAGGTGTCCAAGAGGTACCTAGGTGTATCCAAGTGATTTTTGGGGTGATCCAGGCGTGTTCAGGTCATTTTTTGTTGATACCCAGGTGATTTTGGGAGTACCCAGATGTATCCAGGTGATTCTGAAGGGTAACCAGGTGATTTTCAGGGATACCCAGGTGTACCCAGCTGATTTTTGGGGGTATCCATATGTATCCAGGTGATATGTGGGGGTAGTCAGGTGATTTTTGGGAGGATCCAGGTGCATCCAGGTGATTTTTGGTGGTAACCAGGTGATTTTCAGGGGTACCCAGGTGTACCCAGCTGATTTTTGGGGATATCCGGGTTATGTTTGGGGCACCCAAGTGTCCCAACTCACCTTGACAGGCCGGGAGAAAATGATGGCCATCCTTGATCCTCCTGGTCAACATGGACACAGATGACCCTCTGTGGGGCAGGGCTGTCGGGGGGCACCCCAACATTCAGGGCGTGCCCCAAAACTCCAGGTGAGGGCCCCAGGGGTGGGAGGGAGCCCTGAGTTACCTTGGGAGAGGATGCAGTGCAGGTACACCCAGGCACCTTGGTCTGTGGGGTCAGTGAAGATGGCGTTCTGCACAAGCTCCAGCTCTGGGGAGAGCAAAGGGGGCACCCAAAATCTCAGGGGGGCAGCAGGGTCACCCAAATTGACAGGCAGAAAATCTTCATAACCCACAAAGTTATAGGTGTGTATTTCACTCAGCAGTAAGGTGCATGGGGGATAGCTCCTCCAAAAACATGCACACCTTCAGTAACCTGAGCCTCTCTTTTTATTCTCTACAAACTAGGAATACACAATAAACCTAATACATATTTATTTCCTAACCCCCCCTGCTTCATATTAAAATTAGCTCCACACCTCTTTGCCACTGCACACTGCTCCATGTTGGTCACTCTGCTGGTCATCTGGGGGTCCTTGGGATGAAGTAAACAGTCTTCCTCTCAGTTGAACTTTTCACCTCAGCTTCTCTATGCATGAATCTTTGGTCACTTTCTATCTTAATACCAGATTTTGCTGGCTCAGGAATCTAAGGAAACTCTCTTATCTGGAAGGGCCTTGCTCTTCCATCCTGTTTGTGAATTCTTACCCCTCTATCTTTTTGCAGCCTTGCTCTGTCCTCCTATTCTTGCAAAGACAGAGAATTTTAAGTACTCATAGAATGATGTCAGCCTTCTTCTAGTTAAAGCATCCTCCTGTATTTTACCCTTAACTCTAATTTTCATTTGAATTCCCCGTTTCAGTGTCACAATGGCTCCTTGGTTCTACAGGCCCCACAGCTTCATCCTTGACCCTTGGTTCCACAGGGGTCCTGAGTTTCACAAAGGTCCCCCTGATTCCATGAGTCACCAGAGTGTCACAATGGTCTCTTTGGTTCCATGAGGTTCCAGAGTGTCTCCATGGCATCCTTGGATCTGCTGCATTCCTTGTCACAACTGACCCATGGTTCCATGGTCACCATGGTCGCTGTCAGAGTCTGGATGAGATCAATGTCCCAGACACCTGGGGATGAGCTGTCAATCAGTCACACAGTGGGGTGGTGCTGACCCAGGCTCTGATTGCCCCAGCAATCACAAGTCCCACCTGGGGGAGGCCCACGAAGGCCCAGGGGCTTAAAACACGGAGCAGGCGCCCAGCCCATGGTCCCTACCCTGCCTTCTCCTGGGGTCTGTGTCTCACCCACACTGGAACCCCAGGGGTTGGGAGCCATGTGTGTGTCTATCTTCAGAGTTTCTGTCTCTCTGTCTTTCCTCTCCTTCTAATGCTCTTTATATAGAACAGTTTTGTGTACCTCAACAATTTAAGTGTTTAAAGGTTTCTTGGTTAAATAGGCTAAGTTAATGAAATTCTTCTTATGATAAATATTTTATGTTGACTAAGATGTTGTATTTAATCTTTGTAAAAAGTTCCTTGATTTTCTGTACATTGCCGCTAAAATTTTTGTGTCTTTTTGACTTCTTCAGAATATCTGGCTGGGGTTTCTCCTGTGTAGCAAGGTCGAGTAAAGGAACCTTTGGTCACCCCCAGCATTTCAGTGTTCTGGGGTGTTCCAGCCCTGCAGGCTCACCATGGCCTCTTGTTTCCATCAGGCCCTGCTGTCACACTGGCCCTTGGTTCCATGAGCATCTGCAGTGTCCCACAGCTTGATGACATTTGTCCTTGCTGCCCCTGCCATCCCACTGCCCCAGCAACAGCCCCGAGCCACCCGTGAGGGACAGGCCCTGCTGGGCCAGGCCTGGGCTCAGGCCTTGGCCTTTCTGCTTCCTCCAGCCAGCCCAGGCCTTGCTCAGCATTGCAGTTCCCTGCTCACAGCCTCGGGCTCCTGCAATCCTGCCCTCAAGGATCTGCTCTCACCAGTCCCTGAGGAGCCTTTGGCACTCCCTGCCCTCAGTGGGGCCACTGATGCTCCAAGGGACTTGGAGTTTTGCTTCTGACTCCTTGAGCAGCTTCTTCAACCTTCTCTCAGTGCCTGAGGGTCCTGGACTCAGCCCCAAATCCACTGCGGGGATCATAAAAATAGATAAAGTCCTCAGGAACACCTTGTGTTCTTCCAGTTGTCTTCAAGTTATCAGGGGTTGTGGAGCTGCTTGGAGTCAATTTGGAGTTTTGTTAATGAGGAAGGATTTGATGTGCACCTCATGACTTTTGTATTTTTAATCACATGAGTATTTTTTTATTTTTCATTTTAGAGGAGAGGTGATAGAACTATTCCCCAGGTGATCTTGATGCTGAATGTTTCCTTAGGAGGTCTGGGCACTCAGAAGTACGAGCCCCTTGAGGGATGACCCTGTTTGGACACCCTGCTCCTCACCCCCAACATCAGCGCGTCTCAAATCACCCACCTCGGACTGACATGCCAAAAATAAGATTATTAATTTAAAAAATTAAAATAATATGTTTTTCATAATAATACTATTCCATACTTTTATTACCTTAGTTTTCTATTTATGTTAAAAAATCCATACATTTTTGGCAACCAAAAATTTTTTGGTCATAGCTTCTAAGTAACACAATTCCCTTCACTAATAAGTGACCACTATTGGCTACGGATTTCTCCAGCTTTATGATTATTAGTCCTACTTTTAGTACCATTCTTATCTTTTTAATCATTTTCTCAGACTGTATGAAAAGGGACCCATTTGGGGTTCATGGGGACAATTCTGGAGTATATTTGAGGCCGTTTTGGGTCTGGAGAGGGAATTTAGACAGAACTTGAGAGTCTGGAGTAAACTTGGGGGACATGACTGGGCACTAGGAGGGGCACTGAGGGATTGTGATGGACACTTCGGGGCCTGGGGGAACTCTTGGAGGTCCAGGAGAGCATCCGGGGGTCAGGGAGGGGAATCTGGGGCCATTCGGGGTCCAGGGGGACACTTGGGGGGCTCTAACGGGGCTCTCCGGGGCGCGGGGGGTGATGGGAGTTGTAGGCACAGGTGTAATACGGTTCAATAGGGCCGCGGAGCATCATGGGAGTTCTGGGCACAGCTCCAATGGCTCTTGGCAGGGCGCGGGGCATGTTGGGAGATGAAGTCAAGGCTGGAATAGCACTCTATGGGAACTGCGAAGCATCATGGGAGCTGTAGTCCCGGAAGTGGCTCTGACGAAAAAAGAAAACTCCTCTTTGCCAGACCTCCTGAGAGACCCTGGATCAACATCAATCACAGAATGCTGCATCACCTCTGCTCTAAAGAGAGCAGTAATAAAATACACCCTTGAAAATAGGAATGGATATTTCTAAGAAGCTCTTTCAGATATTTCTCCATAACTGGAGTTGAAAACCTTCCTAAAATGAACTGCACCAGAGCAGAGGGAAATCAAGGAACAGCCATGGTTTGTCAGGACTTGCTTGATCCAAATGAGCCCCGTGGTGCATTTGGTGCTTCCAAGCAGCTCCAAATAATATTTTGGAAATATTGGCTCTCTCTCTGCAGTGCTGCCTTTGCCAGGAGCCTGGCCCAGCTCAGCAGCACAGACACAGCACAAGGACTTTAATGACCCTCTCGGGGTTGGGGCTGAGTCCCTGAACATCAGTCCCTGAGAGGGAGTTGAAGAAACCTCTCAAGAATTCAAAGTCAGACACAAACTCCAAAGTTTCTCTTACTTTTAGTGAGTCCCACTGATAAACATGAAGAAGAAGGTTTCCCAAGGGCTGAATTAGAGCAGAAAATTGGTGACAATAATGTCAGGTTGGAAAAAATAGGGTAAAGGAGGAACAGAAACCTCTCAAGAATTCCAAGTCAGATTCGAAGTCCAAAGTTTCCTGAAGTTCTAATGGATCTCACTGAGGGAGATGACAAAGAAAGTGTCCCCAGGTGCAGGTTTTATTGTTTTTATGTTACATTTTTAAAGTATCAATTTTTTCATTTTATGATATAATTTTTAAGTGGGCTTATTGCTTTTATATTACCTTTTTTGGTCTGGATTTTTTCTTTTTCTGAATGAAGCAGAGAGATGGGACTTCTGAGTTGCTTTAGAAAGTTTGGTTTAATTTTGTTATTTTCTATCCAGTCAGAAAGGGTAAATTTGTCTTACAGTTGTTCACAGCATGGCGTAAAAGTCACAGGACTTATGGTTACAAGGTCTTTTAAGTATTTATTAAGCAATAAAATACTGTCAATAGAGATATTTAAATTTCTAATTCAGTACTAAGTTATTTTTTCTTACTGACTCATGCTACAGTGTGAACTTTCTTAGCCAATTATATCCCGACACACAAACTTACATTGCTGCACTCTAAAACTTCTTGTTCCCTTTGTAACTACCTTTATTTTTTCTACATCTTAAATTCTAAAGCTAAAACTATCTCTACTTAACTATGCATAGTTCTAAGCTTTGGTTTACAGACCCGAGAGTTCTGAGTAGTTCTGAGAGTAGCTTGCATTTTGAATTTCAGCACCCAGGTTCCAGTTAGAGTAGAACACTGGAGGCACTGATGACAGGTGGGGACAAGCAAGGGAAAGGTGTCTCTGATGCTGATCAAACCTGGATGTGTTTCAGGAATGCAAAGGGCCAAGGGCTGAGCCCCAGCCCCTGGCAAGGCAGATCCTGTCCCTCCCTCATTGCTCAGGGCTCTTCCCGGGCCACTGGGCTCTGGCCATGTGCAATGCCAAGGGCAGCACCATGGGGCGGCCCCTGCCAGGCTGCTGAGCAGGGACAAGGAGGCAATGAGGCCCCAGCACAGCAAGGCTCACTTGTCCCCTGCTGGCCTCAGGCCCAGGGCCAGCCTGCATGGCCCAAGTGCTGCAGGAGTTGGCTCTGTCAGGGCCTTTCAGCTGCTGCCCATCCCTGTGGCCTCTGCAGCCCAGGCTGTCCTACGGTGTCCATGCCCTGCGCCTCTGTCCCTGCAGGCTGTCGTCATCCCCCGGCTGCCCCACCTCGCTGGCCCCTTCCTTTGCTGACAGCTCTGCCTCCTGCCTGCCTCTGCCTGCACACACAAAGCCTTGGCCTTGATGTCAAAATTTTAGGTCTAATTTTACTCTTCCTTTGAACTTTTAGCACGTGAACATGACATTCAAATGCTGGTTTCCCAGCTGTGATGGTTGGCAGCATGAAGGAGACATCTGGCTCTAGGTTGTAGTGATACAAAAAAGACAACTGAATCTGGGAAATTGGGGTTGGTGTTACAGTCATGGGTAAATTGTAATATGCATTTAGTGCCTGTATATAAGCAACATGCTGTAAATTTATATATAGAATTACATGTCCACTTATGTTTAGCAGTTATCCCTCACTAAACCTCAGGCCTGAATAAATGATACCCTCTAAAAAAGCAAATTAGTTTTAAGGAGTCTTATTCTGATATTTCGGAGATTTGGTGATAGTGAGGTCTCATAGAACCAAGGACTTACCTGTGACACTGTGCAAACTCATGGAACAAAGGGGCCACAGTGACACAGCAGAACTCCATGGAACCAAAATCCATTTTGGCACATTGGGGCCACATGGAACCAATGGTCCATTGTGATACTGCAGATCCAAGAAGATCATTGTGACGCTGAAAACCTCTAGGAACCAAGGGGCCATTCTGACACAGCCTGGCCTCGTGGAGCCATGGGCCCATTGTGACACTGCAGAACCTCACAGAACCAAGGTGACCATGTTATACTACAGAACCTCATGGAACAAAGGGTCCATGGTTGCACTGTAGAACCAGGGAGAATCTTGTTGGCCGTATGAAAGGTCATGGCACCAGAAATCCATTGTGACAAAGCAAGGCCTCGTTGAACCAAGGGTCCATGGTTAATCTGTGTGGCCTCATGGAGCCATGAGCCATTGTGACACAGCGTGGCCACATGGAGGCGAGGGTCCATTGTGACACTGTGGATCCAAGGAGACCATTGTGACTGAGGAACCTCATGGAACCACGAGTCCATTGTTACACTGTGGGGCCCTATGGAACCAAGGGGACCACAGTGACATTGTGGGGCCTCATGGAACAATGGAGACCATTCTGACACTTTGGGACCCACTGGAACCAAGGGGCCGTTACAGCATGGCAGGGCCTCATGGAATCAAGGGCACTACAGTGAACAGTGTGGGTCTGCATGGGATGAAGGGTCCATTCTGAGACAATGGAACCAAGGACACCATTGTGACACTATGGGGCACCATGGAACCAAAGGTGCATTGTGACACAGCAGGGCCTCATGAAAACATGGAGGCCATTTTTACACTTGGAGGCCTTGTGAAACCAAAGGGCCATTGTGGCACTTCAGAGCCTTGTGGAGCCAAGGGAACCATAGTGACACTTTGGGGCTCAGTGAAACCAGTGGTCTGTTGTGACACTGTGGGGTCTCATGGAATCAATGGTCTATGGTGAAACTGCAAGGTTTCATGGAATCAATGATTTATTTTGACACTGCAGGGCCTTATGGAATCATGGAGACTATTGTGACACTACAGGTGATGCCTTAGAGTGGCTACCTAGAGCAGAGGCTAGCCAAGGTTAAGAGTATAAAGTGGGTATTTATTAAAGGCCTTCAATAGATTGACCTTGGGCAGGCAAAAGCCTCCCAGGGGCTACACTCAAGATGGATTGTGATGATGAGTTTTTCAGACAGATTTAAGTTTGGTCCATTTGCATATCAGGGGTTAATCCTGCAATTACAGCTTCAGGTAATGAAGCCATATTCCCACAGTTTTCTCACCCCTGAAATCACTTTTGTTTATACTTTTCAGACCCTGAGACTGTAGGGTGTCCTTGAGTTTCAGGCCTAGAGGAATTGTTTTGTCTGACCAAACTGTGAATACAGTTAACTAACATTTTATATGGAGTTTAGAGTTAGGCACTATTGAGTACAGGATTTGAAATATATATAGGCTAAAATCTTAAAGGCATCACAGGTCTCACTGAATCAAGGGGCCACTGTGACACTTTGTAGCTTCATGGAACCAAGGAGTCCATTGTGACACTGCAAGGCCTCATGGAAGCAAGGAACCATTGTGACACTGTGGGGTGTTGTCAGGCCAAGGGGTGATTGTGTCACTGTGTGGCACCATTGAACCAAGGAGTCCATTGTGACACTACAGGGCCCCATGGAACTGAGGATTCATGGAACAGTGCTGGACCCCATGGAACCAAAGGTCCATTGTGACACTGTGGGGCCTCATGGAATCCTGGAGGCCATGATGACACTTTGAGGCCTCGTTGAACCAAGGGGCTCTGCAGGACCTTGTGGAACCAAGGAGACCCTTCTGACATTGTGAGTTCCCACGGAACCAAGGGTCCATTGGGATACTGCAGTGTGGGAAATGCAGGCACAGAGAGCTCTCAGGGCCTTGGGCATACAGGCTCAGAGATAGAGATGGGTACAGGGTTTGACCTGAGACCTTGGAGAAGGCTTAGAGAATTAGAGCATTAAAGTGAAACAGACAAAACAAGAATATAAGTTTGTAGTTTAAGTAAAAATATGCTTCAAGAAAACAGAAATATGTATTATGTAAGCAAAGCAGTATGTTAAATAAGTAAAAGATTTTAAAGTTCAGCAAAAATAACTTGTTATAAAGTTAATTAGATGTTAAGATGTATCAATGTAGGTTTGTGCAGTGTTATATGATATACTGAAAAATGATGCATTGCACCAAAGCCATGGGAAGCAAAGCAATTAATGATTGGTATAAAAAGACACCAGCAAAGTTCATAGAAACTTTTGATTGCCTAAAAAACTAACATAAGGCATTTGTAACTAAGAATGAGGAAGCTTCTGATATTATGGCCCTGGATGTAGCACCATTAATGTCTCACCCTTCTATGAGACTGATGAAATAAAGCAATAAACCATCATTGACAATGTCTCTCAGTTGTTCCATCTCTTGTAATATTCATCTCCCAATAGAGATCTTATGGACATCAGGTCTACCCTTTGAAATCAATGGCAACGTAGGAATAGCAAGTTGACCTATTTTAAAAAATCAAAGGGGATTTAGGAATATCAGGTCTACCTTTTGAAATCAATAAGGATTTAGGGAAACCAGGATTACCCACAAGTCAACACGGATTTTGCAGAAATTTGGTGCTGAAATGGGGAAATTCGGGGAAATACTGGGCTGAATTCTGGGAATATCCATTTCAGGATCATGGTGCTGACACTCTGAAAGTCCTGGCATAGTTCCTGGGAACTAATCACAAATTCTTGATCCCACACCTTCAGACTGTGCTGGAGCTGTGCCTCCACTTAAGCCCAAAATCTTCATTTTTAGCCCCAGATCTGGGAATTCTGATCCCAAAGTTGGGATTTTTGGCAGCAAAAATTTTCAGACATTGGGTCTACCCATTGAAGTCCAAGGGGATTGAGGGATACCAGGACTACCCATTAATAGGGCTTGATTGGGAAGGGTTAGTGGTTCAACTGGGAGCACTGGGAAGGGCTAAGGGGGGGCACTGGGGTTACTGGGAGCACTGGGGCATAAGTGGGACCACTGGGAGGGATTTATAGAGATACATGGAGATAAACAGGACTCAACATGTACCCTTGAAAGTCAATGGGGATTCAGGGACACCAGGTCCACCCAGTCAAAGTAATGAAGAATTTTGGGACACCAGTTTTAGGGGCCCTCAGGGGTTTTTGGTGATTTAGGTGTTCAAGAGGTACCCAGGAGTATCCAGGTGATTTTTGGGTTAATCCAGGTGATTTTCAGGGGTACTGAATTGCACTGAGGTGATTTTTGGGGATACCCAGGTGTACCCAGGTGATTTTTGGGGAGATCCAGGTAATTTGGGGGAGTACACAGGTGTACACAGATAATTTTGGGGGATCTCCAGGTTATTTTTGGAGCACTCAATTGTTCTGAGTGACCTGGATGGGCCAGGAGAAGATGATGGCCACTGTCCTCCCAGTCCACATGGACACAGGTGACCCTTGGCAGCCGAGGGGCTGTTGGGGGGCACCTCAACATTCAGGGGGTACCCCAAAACTCCAGGTGAGGGCCCCAAGGGTGGGAGGGAGCCCTGAGTTACCTCAGGAGAGGATGCAGTGCAGGTACACCCAGGTGCTTTGGTCCATGGGGTTGCTGAAGACAGTGTCCTGCACCAGCTCTAGTTCTGGGCGGGGGGCAAAGGGGGCACCCCAAAATCTCAAGCAGACAGCAGGGGAAAACACAATATCTGAATACTCAAGTGTACCAGAGTTCAGGTGTACCCATTAAAGTCAAAGGTGATTTAGAGACACCAGTTCTACTCATTCAACCCAACTGGACGCATCACCTCCCACTTTAGGTGAGAGAGGGGCTTGAAAAATTTGGGGATCCTGTAAAATTGTGGGAATTTTTCTGAGGAATTGCTCCCATTTCTTCAGCCTTTTGTGGGGCAGTTCCCCAGCCTCGCCCTTTCTGGAGTCCCTGGCAGCTGCAGGCAGTGGTGCCAGGCCGAGAAGTTGGAGAAGTCGCAGCTCAGCAGTGCCCCAGCAAAGGATAGCTTGGCCTCAGGGACCTGCCTGCCCGCCAGCACCCACTGGTGTTCCCAGGCATAGACTGAGAGGGCACCAGTATAAACCAGTAAGCACTGGGAGCCACCCCCGAGCTTCTGAGGCCCATGATGGCAGTTCCCGTAGAAACCAGTAAGGCCTCATGCACCCAAACCCATCCTCAGTGTAGTCTAAGGGCTCCCAGGTTTATAGTGGAAGGGCACCAGTATAAACCAGTAAGCACTGGGAGCCACTCATGAGCCCCTGAGACCTGTGGCAGCAGCTCCCAGTATAAACCAGTAAGGGTTGATGCACCCAAACCTGCTCCCAGAGTGGTCTAGTGATATGGGGAACATAAATGGTTTTTAAAATTCAGAATCTTAGAAGTCTATGATATGCTTAAACAGGTAGAGGGGAAATTGAGCACATAGCAGAAACGGTATGTAACAAACCATCTAGGAACTTACTTGCCAGGAAAAAGCTTTAAGATAACATATATTGCAAAAACTCAGCAACAAGACCTGGCTATTGTACAAACCCAACAAAACAGAAACCTGTGGCTCCAGAAACCAGCCAGGACCAGCCAGGTGGCTTTGAGTGGGACAAACTGACCTGAGGGAGAGCCAAACCTCCACTGCACCTTCCCAAAAGCAGAGGTCAAACAGCGATTACTGAGGAAGACATACAGCCTTCATCCCAAAAACCACCAAACACAACCACCAGGAGGGGTGGCAGCTAATTATAATACAAAGGGAGAGAAGGTGGAGATGGGTGGGCAGGGAGGTGTGGGCTTGTGGGATCAGTGTGTATTTATACCTGGAACCTATCGTGACCAGGTACACGTGGTTTGGAAGAAATATCCCCCCATGTGTCCCCCCATGTGCTGCCCATGAAACACTCTCTACAATTGCAGTGTCAAGTGCTGATTCTCGAAATCAGTTGTTGAGCCAGCCAGAAGGTCTTCGTCTGTCTGCTGGAGCACAGGGGACATCGACATCCCAGTGCACCCCGGACTTTTTCTGGAGCTGACCTCTGCTCCCCGGTCACTCTCTGCGAGGACGAGCAACCAACCTCCCATATGGCCTAGAGGAAAGTTTCACCAAAATGTTTTGGGGGAGGCTCAAGGTAAGGTGAGCCTGTAAGACACTAGGGATGCCTGCACATGGCTAACAGTGTGTCAGAGACATCCGACACACAGAGCTGACAGGTTTGGGGAAGGTATTTGGAAGCTGGCAAAGGGGTTTCTGTTGACCACTTAGCGTGGCCACTAGCAAGTTTGGGGGTAACTTGAACAGGACCTACAGTGTTATCAATATTATTAACAGCATAACTCACTGCTATAACCTAACTGCCATAAATTGTGCTTGTTGTTTGTTGTAGGGTGGTGGAAGGAAGTATTTTATATGGTGGTTGGTGGTTTGTGTTTGCATCACTCTCATTTTGGTGGTGGAGATTTTGGATTTTGGGGAATGTCTGCTCTGTTTTCTGTAGTGGACCTGTGCAATATCTGGTGTAACACTGCCCTCTTGTGTTATTAACTGTCATTGCAACAAGTTAAGATTTCTGTTCTTTTCTGAGGCGTGAGATTCTATTGTTTCTGATGTAATGCTGCCCTCTTGTCTCTGTAACTGTCAATGACAGGTCAGTGATTTTTTTGGAAACTGTCAGAGTTAAAAAGGTGGTGGAAGCTGGGAGTGAGTGCGGAGGGCTCGACCAAGCAAGGAGGAAGCCCTTTCTAGGTGGCTCCAGATTGAGCACCCGGATTTCTTGAGGGATCAAGGGAAACTTGTACGGTTGGTACGGGAGGACGGGGGAGTAGAGCAGGTACACTTGGGAGGAATATTCTCAGATTCCATAGATAGTTATCTGGGTTTGGATTGGGAGCAACCTCTAATCGAAAGGGAACCTAGAAGGGTTAGACCAATTCCTTGCTTTGCGTGTGGACCAGCAATTTGGACACCAAGGTGGCATCCAGCCTGGGACCTCCTACAGTGTCATTGGTGCAAAAGGAAGTGGCACTGCAGATCTAGGAGGTGGACGCCTACATGCCCCAGGTGTACCCCGGACCCATGGCATCATATTCAGGAATTAATACAGGTTGAGTGTGAGATTGTGAATTTGATCTGTGCAAAGAGTCTTTCAGTTCCCAAGGATTGGCACGTTTTCGATGACCACTGGGAGGAAGTGAAAGAATATTGCCAGCAGAGGTTTGGGAGAGAAGATAAGAGAAATAAGGAGAGAAATCACGGGGACCCAGCAAAATAAAGAGGTGCCCAGGAGGAGCCCTTTAGGATGTATACTAACCCACTGGAAGGAAGTTGTGGGGACAGGAGAAACGGAGAGCAAAAGGGTTTTCATCAAATACTCTAATCAATGGTGGCCTCTCTAGAAATCAGAAGATGGGGCAATGTGGCCATTAAATGGAACATGGGACTGTAACATCATGTTGAAGTGAATGTTGTTTTTAAGGTGGGAAGGAAAATGGGACGAGGCACCATATGCAGATGTTTTTCATCTTACAGAACCTCCCAGAATGGCAAAGGGATTGTGGTATTAACCCTCCACAAGACCCACTGATCCTAGCAATGGAAAGAGAAAACAGAAGGGTCTCACATATATTAAAATGATGCTGCTCAGCCTGTAGTCTTGGTCAGAAGTGCACTAAAAATGACAAGGTATATAAGGAAGAAGACTCTGATCTGGATGATCTCCCCTCCTCCATCACTAGAGTTGGGTGGGAGCCCAGGAAGGGCACCAGATCAAACTCCAACACCCCTGGGAAGTCCAGCATCCTCCCATACAAGGCAAAGCTAGGGAACAACCAGCACCTTTGCAGGCACCTCTTAGAGAAGAAGTGGGACCAGATGGAACAATGATGCTACTAAAGGTTCCCTTCAATACCAATGATTTGGAAATTTGGAAAAGGAATGTAAAGGATTACAGAAAGGACCCTCTAAGTATAGCTGAACACTTTTGGTTAATAGTGAAATCACATAACCCGGTTTGGAGTGCTATACAGTTACTGTTCCATGCAATGACAGAACCAGAGAAACAGCTGATCCCAAAGGTACCCTGGGATTTGGCCCAGGAGCACTGTAAGACATGGGAGAGGATGTAAAGGAATTCTTTCCCCCCAGGACCCAAAGTGGGATGTGAATATAATGGCAGGAAGACAGAAGGTACAAGAATATCAGGAGTGGATTGCAAAGGGAATAGAGAAAGCCATCCCCAAATCTATGAACTGCTCAGCTTTATATGCTATTAAACAAGGTCCCTTTGAGTCACCACCTGAGTTCTTAGACAGGCTGAGACACAATGCATCGTAGCACACCTTTGGACCCAGATCAGATATAGGGATACAGCAGTTAGTGTCATTAGTTTTAGGTCAATCCACCGGTGATAGAAGATGTAAACTTCAGAAATTCAGACCCACTGAAGGAAGAAACTTAGAAATGTTATTGGATGAAGTCTGGAGGGTGTTTAGCAATGGAGAAGAAGGGAATAAGGAAAAAAAAGGAATGGTGATGGCAGTAGTTAAAAAGGAAGATGAAAATTTTAAAAAGGGGCTTTCCCCTCTGTGCCTAGGAATAAAAGAATGTGCTCTATGTGAGCAATTAGGCTACTGAAAAAATGAATGCCCAGAACGCTGAAGAAAGGGAAACAAAGGGGCACGGGGAGTGGCAAATGTAAATGAAGACTGACAGGAACCAGGGGGATCTTCCCTGGCTGATCCCTTGGTTATAATGAAGCCAGGGGAAGGAAAAGATCAAAAGCAAATAAAATTTTCAATTGATACAGGGGCAGTGTGTTCCATTTTAAACACAGATTTAACTCAGGTGGAAGAAGATTATATTATGGTTAAGGGAGCCATTGGCTAAGCTGACAAGTCGTATTTTTGTGGACCACTAAAATATAAATTGGGAAAACTACTAGTAGGCTTGCATAAATTCTTAACATTCCTAATTCACCACATGCACTCCTTGGAAGAGATTTACTTGAACACTTGAATCAAACAATCAGATTTGAAAAAGGGAGGTTACTCTGGAGGTGGATACTCAAGAATATATTCAAATAATGAGGTTCCCATAGAAGGAAAAATCGGTGAAGATATCATCAACCAGGTGTACCCTGGTGTGTGGGCCACTGAGAAGCCAGGAAGAGCTAAGAATGCATCACCAGTAGAGGTAAAGCTTAAAGAGGGACAGTGACCAGTAAGGATAAAACAATATCCCTTAAAAAGAGAGGGTAGGGAAGGAATCCAGCTGGTAATAGAAAAATTCTTGCAATGGGGTCTGTTAAGGGAATGTGAATCTGATTTGAACACTCCCATATTACCAGTTCACAAACCTGATGGAACGTACAGAATAGTCCAGGATTTAAGAGCAGTCAATAGAATAGCAGAGGATTTATGTCCTGTAGTAGCAAACCCATACACTTTGTTAACAGTATTGACACCTTAACTAACCTGGTTTACTGGTTTAGATTTGAAAGATGCTTTCTTTTGCCTCCCTCTCCATGAAGCCAGCCAAAAGATATTTGCCTTGGAATGGAAAAGTGGACAAAGGACCCAGCTCACTTGGACTGTCCTGCCTCAAGGATTCAAGAATTTCCCCACCATATTTGGCAACCAACTGGCCAAGGATCTCGAGTCTTGGGAAACCCCAGCCGGGAAGGGGAGACTGCTACAATACAGAGATGACATCCTGATCACCACTGAGACAGAAGACACTTGCATGCCTTGGACGGTGAGTCTCTAAAACTCTTTGGGGCTCCAAGGGCACCGAGTGTCTAAGAAGGAAGCCCAGGTAATGCAGCAGGAAGTCACTTACTTGGGGTATGAAATTAATGTGGGGCAAAGAATTGTGGGGCAAGCCTGAAAAGAGGCTCTATGCCAAATACCAAAACCACAGACTGTGAAAGAATTGAGAACTTTCCTCAGAATGACTGAGCGGTGTCGCCTTTGGATCTATAATTACGAGTTGCTTGTTCAACCCCTGTATGCACTGATCAACTCTGAACAGAAGCATCTGCAATGGGACAAACAGGCCACAGGAGCCTTGGAACAATTGAAAAAGGCCCTGATGTCAGCTCCAGCTCTGGGACTCCCTGAACTGGGGAAGCCTTTCTTTTTGTTTTCTCATGAGAAACAGGGAATCGCCCTGGGAGTATTGGCACAAGATTTCGATTTAGATATCACAGAGCAGTCACCTACATCTCCAAGCAATTGGATGTGACCACAAAAGGATAGCCAGGATGCCTGAATGTGGTAGCAGCAGTAGTGATAAATATCCAGGAAGCCTGAAAATTCACTTTGGGACAAAAAAAATGACTGTGTTGGTGCCCCATACAATGTCTGCAGTATTAGAAATGAAGGACAGGGAGTGGCTTTCTCCACAGAGGTTCCTGAAATACCAATCCATACTGGTAGAACAGGATGCTGTGGAGATTGTGATCACTAACATTGTCAATCCAGCTTCTTTCCTCAGTGGAAACACAGGAGAACCAGTACACCATGACTGCTTGGAAACCATTGAAGCAACATCCTCAAGCTGCCTGGATTTGAAGGATGTTCCTGTGGAAGATGCAGAGGACTGGTTCATGGACAGAAGCAGCAATGTCCTGAATGGCAAAAGGCATGCAGGATATGGCATCTCCATCAGCCATGAGGTAACAGAGTCAGAACCATTGCCTGTCAATACCTCTGCACAAAATGTGAAAATTGCCTTGACCCGAGCCTTGGAATTGACCCAATGTGAGAATGTGAACATAGACATGGATCCAAAGAACACTTTTGGGGCTGTGCATGCTTATGGAGCAATGTGAAAGGAAAGGGGGCTACTGAACTCTCAAAAGAAAAACACTGAACATGCAGAAGAAATTCTGAAATTGTTGGAGGCAGTACAGCTCCCAAAGAAAATAGCAATTATGCACATCAGAGCACATCAAAAGGCATACTTGGAATCAGAAAAAGGAAATGAGCTGGCAGAAAGGGATGCAAAAGAAGCAGCAAAAAGAGAGGTACAATTGGAAGGAGCTCTAATCCCAGACAGGAAAATCTCCCTTGAGGGTAAATCAAATTATGACAAAGAGGATCTGAAGCTAATTACAAATTTGGATGAGACATACAGTAGAGAGGGGTGGGCCCCTACCCCAGAAGGAAGGGTAATCATACCTGGCCATCTAATATGGTTTGTAATAAGGGAGGAGCATGGGAAAAGATACTGGGGACCACAGACTGTATGAACACTTAAATCACAACATCATGGCTAGAAATTGATACACTACAGTGAAGCAGGTAAATCAACAGTGTGATCTCTGCCTCCAGACTAATCCTAAAAACAAAGCTAGAAATGGGTGAAATTGAGAAGGGAAATGTACCTGACCAATTATGGCAAATAGAGTTCACAGAACTCCCAAGAAAATGGGGGTTTTGTTATTTACTGGTATGAACTGATACCTTTTCAGGATTGCCTAAGGCTTTCCCTGCAACAACTGTAAAGCCAGAAAAGTGGTCAAGGAATTAGTAAAAGAGATAGAATCACGATATGGGGTTCCAGCTGCCATTTCTTCAGATAGAGGGCTCCATTTTATTGCAAATGTGGTACATCAGGTTAGTAATGCTTTAGGTATAGATTGGCAATGACATACCCCATATCATCCCCAGTCAAGTGGACAAGTGGAGAAGATGAATCATTTAATCAAACAGCAAATTGTTAAATTAGGACAGGAGGTCAATCTGCCTTGGCCTCAATCCCTTCCTTTAGCCCTTTTACACATCCCAACTAAACCAAGGGCAAAGGAAAGGCTGAGTCCTTTTGAGATCCTGTATGGGCGACCTCATGCAATACAGAAGGGAACATCAGAACAAATAGGGGAAGAAACTATCACAGAACACATGGTGGCCCTGGGGAAACAAGTCAGTAATATCAGGAAACATGTAGAAAGAAGCTGGTGTAGGGGATTGGATGGACCAGTACATAACGTACAACCTGGAGATTGTGTGTATGTGAAGTCTCTCACAGAAAAGACTTTGGAACCACAGTAGGAAGGACCATACCAGGTGCTCCTCACCTCCTTCACTGCCATCAAGATCAGAGAACAAGCAGCATAGAGACATCACACTGGAATTTAAAAGGCTTCACAGTCACCATGGAGAATCAGGCAGGTGCAGCCTGGAAAGCTGTGGCTCTGATGATCACAGCCATGGCTATGGCAGACATGTGTGCAAGACCTCCTATATACAATGGGACTGGTATTTCTGTGTGTCAGGGGAAAGTTTCTGACTTTGACTCTCCTAAGTCTCTGTGGCAGGTGTTACAAATATCAAACACAACTGTCTGGACAGGGAAAGATGTCTGGGGATGCAAATTTGCATTTGTTCAGGACGGATTCCATCAGGGACTTATAAAACCCATTCAAATTGGTACTGAATGTTGTGACACATGCTTTACTAACTGTTCTGAATTCAGGCTTAAAATAGAGGGATGTGAATCCAAGGCTTTTAGAATTAAACCGTGAGGGAACTGTGGCACAACTATCTGAACACAGAACATGGGCACAAGAGGTTAAAGGGAAGTGGCAGATTATTAACATAGAGCTATGTGCCACAAGAAAACAACTGAGGTTTGTATGTGAAGGAAATGTCAACAATAACCGAGATATCTGCCTGGATACACAACAAAGCATCTGTCTCTTCAGAAGCCATTCAGTCAACCAGACAACCTTGCTGGTATATATAGATCAGGGTTGTGTATGCCTCAGAACAGCATGCCCCACCATAAGAGTGGACGAGCTCATTACAAATGAAACACAATCTGATTTGTGCATTTGTAACTTGGTCAAAATTGAGTGGTGCAATTTCTCCTCTTGGGCACCTGTTGTATCACATCAGTATATAAAGGCAAACATGACAACTGTGCAGGATGTATTGTCTGTGCCCAGAAGAATAAATCTCACTCTAGTTATAGAGCAAGTAAAATACAGATCTTCAGGAAATTCTGAAAGAAATGAGAAGTATGGGAAAGAAGATCTTGATCACAATACACCATGAGACAGACTATAAGGAGACCATAGAAGGTTGGAGGGAGACACATCTCACCACTGGTGGGATGTATTTTTTGGGTGGTCTCCTACTGCAGCAGGGTTTCTACACTGATTGTGTCATCTGATAGTAGTTTTGTTAGTTCTGATCAGTTTAAGTTTTGTTCTTGGTTATGATTTTCTGGAATTTGAAACAGTCACAAAGAATGGCTACAATCCCTATCCTGTTAACAAATCACCTGGGTAAAGACAGTCATAGAGAGTATGATAGGTATCTTAGAAAGCAAAAGAATTTGCATCATTTAGAAGAAAAGGGTGGAAATGAGATGGGGAACATCTATGGTTTTGAAAATTCAGAATTTTAAAAGCATATAATATGCTTAAGCCAGTGGATGAGACTTAGAACACATAGCAGAAACGGTATGTAATGAACCACATAGGAACATAGTTACCAGGAAAAAAACCATTAAGATATATTGCAAAAACTCAGCAAAAAAAGACCTGGCTATTGCACAAACCCAACAAAGCAGAAACCTGTGGCTCCAGAAACCAGCCAGGACCAGACGGGTGGTTTTGAGTGGGACAAGCTGACCTGAGGGAGAGCCAAACCTCCACTGCACCTGCCCAAAAGCAGAGGTCAAACAGCAATTACTGAGGAAGACATACAGCCTTCATCCCAAAAACCACCAAACACAACCACCAGGAGTGGTGGAAGCTAATTTTAATAAAAGCAGGAGAAGGTGGAGATGGATGGGCAGGGAGGTGTGGGCTTGTGGGATCAATGTGTATTTATACCTGGAACCTGTCCTGACTAGGTACATGTGGTTTGGAAGAAATATCCCCCCAGGTGTCCCAGCTGGCAATGAAACACTCTCTACAATTTCAGTGTCAAGTCCTGATTCCTGAAATCAGGAAAGGCCCAGCAGCTGTGTTGGTTCTGCAGAGCAAAAATGGCCCCTGGTTCCATGGGACCCCAGTGTCACAACTGACTCCTTGCTTCCATGTCACCCCCTCAGTGTCAAAATGGCCCCTTCACTCCAACAGAACACAAAGGTTTTGCATAAATATTGAGCAAATCCTGCTTAACACACCTGGGAACATTTGTCTGCATTCAAAAGTGAGATTAAAGGTGAGGGTGGCACCAGCAGCTTCCATCTACAACAAAGACCCAGGGAAAGGACAGGGTCAGAGAATTCAGCTGAAAGACTCAGAATTCCGCTTACAGAGATCATTGCTGGTCACACTGTCCCTCGTAGGAAGGTGACATCATTCCAGACAGCCTGCACTGAGCATGTGGTTCCTCAGTGGGGTTTGTTGTTCAGGAAACCTGCTCAGGATTTTCCATTCTTTCCTCACAAACAGGAAAATTTCTCCTGGGCCTGTGTGCAGGCAGAGCCCTGAGGAGAGCAGGTGGGACATGGTGCAATGGGCTGGGACACCCAGCTGCAGAGCTCAGGGGACAAGGTTCTGCTGCAGGGCACAGGGATGTCAGTCCCAGGTGGGTGATGTCAGACATGGTGAGGCTGGGGGTGAGGAGCAGGTTGTCCAAACAGGGGCAGCCTGCAAGAGGCTCATTCTTCTGCATGCCAAGACATCCTAAAAAGGAAATTCAGCATCAAGATCACTTGGGAAATGCTTCTATCAGCTCTTCTCTGAATGTAATTTAAAACAAAATACTCACTTGATTAAAGAAAAAAAGTGATGAGGCTCACTTTGAAATCTTCCTCCTTAACAGAACTCCAAACTGACTCCAAGCAGCTGCACAAGTCCTGAAGTAAGGCAAAGAGCTCCTGAAGGCTTTCTGTATTTTAATCAGTCTCACAGTGGATTTGGGGCTGAGTCCAGGACCCTCAGGCACTGGGAGAAGGTTGAAGAAGCTGCTCAAGGAGTCAGAAGCAAAACTCCAAGTCCCTTGGAGCATCAGTGGCCCCACTGAGGGCAGGGAGTGCCAAAGGCTCCCCAGGGACTGGTGAGAGCAGATCCTTGAGGGCAGGATTGCAGGAGCCCGAGGCTGTGAGCAGGGAACTGCAATGCTGAGCAAGGCCTGGGCTGGGTGGAGGAAGCAGAAAGGCCAAGGCCTGAGCCCAGGCCTGGCCCAGCAGGGCCTGTCCCTCACGGGTGGCTCGGGGCTGTTGCTGGGGCAGTGGGATGGCAGGGGCAGCAAGGACAAATGTCATCAAGCTGTGTGACACTCCAGATGCTCATGGAACCAAGGGCCAGTGTGACACAGCAGGGCCTGATGGAAACAAGAGGCCATGGTGAGCCTGCAGGGCTGTAACATCCCAGAACACTGAAATGTTGTGGGTAACCAAAGGTTCCTTTACTCGTGTTTGGTGCACAGGAGTAACTCCAACCAGGTATTCTCAACATGGGCAGATGCACAGAAGATTCTTGGTAGGAAGGGATCCACAAGGATCATCCTGTCCAGCTCTTGAGTGAATGGCCCACACAGGGATTGAACCCACAACCTCAGTGATACCAGCACCCTGCTCCAACCAACTGAGCTAAGAGGCCAAAATGACACACGATCTTACTGGCAAAATATAGACAATCGAAGAACTTGGGCAGAAGGATTTATACAAGCTCCGACTCACCATAAAACTCTTCTCATAGCATTAACTTAATTAACACAAGGCCATTTATCCTACAAATCTTTAACCCTGAAGATGTTAAATTACCCAAAACCATTCCAGGTAAGTAGGATTAGACAAAGAAATAGAGAAAACAGAACATCTATATACAGAAATGCACACAGGTACCAGCTGCTCAAGTTCCAGCACGGCTCACAGAAAAACCCCAGCAGACAGCAGGATCCGGACCATAGCTGGCTCCGAGCTCCAGCTTTTAATCCCCTGAGCCCATATTGGCCCGCACTTTGGGTGGGATTTCCAGTTGTTTGCCCAATCAGAGTCAGGGTTTGTACCTGCTGCTAGTGTGTGACTGATTGACAGCTCAGCCAATCCAAGCTGGGTTAACACTGCCCCTACTGTGTGATTGACAGATTGGCCAATCAGAGCTAGCTTAACATCACTTCTGATGTGTGATTGATTGTCAGCTCAGCCAATCAGAGCTGGGTTAGCATTGTCCCTGCTGTGTGATTGATTGGCAGCTGTGCCAGGCCAGGGCTGGGGGCGGGGCTCTGTCCCAGCACAATCCCAGGCCTGACCCGGCCCTGGCCCCACACGGGCATTCCGAGCACCCCGAGGTGTCTGGGACATCGATCTCATCCAGCCTCTGGCAGCCACCATGGTGACACCATGGAACCTCATGGAACCAAAGAGACCATTGTGACATTCTGGTGCCTCATGGAATCAGGGGGTGAAATCCCTTGTGAAACTCAGGACCCCTATGAAACCAAGGGTCAGTGATGAAGCTGTGGGGCCCACAGAACCAAGGAGCCATTGTGACACAGCGGGGCCACATGGAGCCCAGGGGCCGTCGTGACACTGCAAGAACTTATGGATCAAGGGGCGATTGTGACACTACAGAAGCAAGGAGAATATTGTGACAAGGAGAATATTGTGACAATACAGGGACTCCTGGAATCAAGGAGAATATTGTGACACTGTGAGGCCCCATGGAACCAAAGCAACAAGGAACAGGTCTGTCTGTCTGGGCCTCCCGCGGGCCACCTGACAGGTCTGGCTGACCTTGGCATGTCGAGGACCACTGCTCATCTGCCCCTGAAACACTGGGGCTCTGTGCTTTCCTTCCTGTGGAAAAGAACTGTCCTTCTCCAGGTGCCCGTGGCCAAAATTGGGAATCTGCCTCCAGAATTCCCTATATCCAAGGATTGCTCCCAGACAAAAGCTGCCATGACTCACAAATCAGGCTGGCCTTGGTTTCCTGAGGGCTGGCTCTCATCTGCCTTTGAAACACTGGGGCTCTGTGCTTTCCTTCCTAGGGAAGAAAAATGTCCCTTTTATCAGTGCAGATACGGCCAAAATTTGGATTCCATCTCTGAAATTCCCCATATCGAAGGATTCCTTTCAGACAAAAACTGAAAACAGAACAGAAAGGTCTGCCTGGCCTTGGCCTCTGATGGTCATCTTTCATCTGCCCCTGAAACACTGGTATTCTGTGCTTCCCTGCAAAAGAACTGTCCTTTTCCTCCAGATGTCCATTTCTGAAATAGGTATTCCACCTCTAAAATTCCCTATATCTGGGGATTACTCCCACAAAAAATCTGCAAACACCATCAAGTCTGTCTGTCCTTGGCCTCTGGTGACTGCCCCACATCTGCCCCTGCAGCACTGGGGCTCAGTTGTTTTCTTCCTATGGAGACCATTGTGACACTGTGGGGCCCCTCAGAACCAAAGGGCCATTGTGACCCTGCAGGGCCTCATTGTGACACTGCAGAAGCAAGGAGAACATTGTGAGACTACAAGGTCCCATGGAACCAAGGGGACATGGAACAGATCTGGCTGGCTTGGCCTCCTGGGGGCCACCTCTCAGGTCTGGCTGTTCCTGGCATGTTGAGGGCTGCTGCTCATCAGCCCCTGGAGAACTGGGGCTCTGTGCTTTCCTTCCCATGGAAAAGAACCATCCCTCTTTCCAAGTGCCCAAGGCTGAAATTGGTACTCCCCCTAAAGAGTTCCCTATATACAAGGGTCCTCCCAGACAAAAACTGCCAGGACAGACAGCGCTGGCTGGCCTTGGCCTCCTGAGGGCTGTCTCTCATCTACCACCAAACACTGGGGCTCTCTACTTGCATTACAGTGGAAAAGAACTGCCCTTCTCACCTATATGTCAATGACCAAAACTGGGATTCTACATCTAAAATTCCATCCATCCAAGGATTGCGTCCACACAAAAGTATCCAGGACAGAAAAGTCGGGCTGCCTTGTCCTCTGATGATTTTCTTCGATTATGAGAAGAATGTTTTAATTTTCCCACACCTGGGAGAGGGTCCAGATGTCTCCCAAGGTGGGGTTTGGAGGCTTCAAGAACATGACCACTACATGAAGGAGCTCTGTGCTGAGTGGGGTGGAGACAGAGGACAGCAAAGGAGAGCCCAGACTGGACACAGGTAGAAAGGAATTTCTCTTGCAGGGCAGGGCTGTGGTGCAGCACATCCCCCAGAAGGAGTCTGGAGCAGCCCAAGGCTTTGTGTGTGCAGGCAGAGGCAGGCAGGAGGCAGAGCTGTCAGCAAAGGAAGGGGCCAGCGAGGTGGGGCAGCCGGGGGATGACGACAGCCTGCAGGGACAGAGGCGCAGGGCATGGACACCGTAGGACAGCCTGGGCTGCAGAGGCCACAGGGATGGGCAGCAGCTGAAAGGCCCTGACACAGCCAACTCCTGCAGCACTTGGGCCATGCAGGCTGGCCCTGGGCCTGAGGCCAGCAGGGGACAAGTGAGCCTTGCTGTGCTGGGGCCTCATTGCCTCCTTGTCCCTGCTCAGCAGCCTGGCAGGGGCCGCCCCATGGTGCTGCCCTTGGCATTGCACATGGCCAGAGCCCAGGGGCCCGGGAAGAGCCCTGAGCAATGAGGGAGGGACAGGATCTGCCTTGCCAGGGGCTGGGGCTCAGCCCTTGGCCCTTTGCATTCCTGAAACACATCCAGGTGTGCTCAGCATCAGAGACACCTTTCCCTTGTTTGTCCTCACCTGTCATCAGTGCCACCAGTGTTTTCCTTTTACTGGAACCTGGGGACATTTTCTCAGTCCTGTCCCTCAGTGGGACCCATTACAACTTCTATAAACTCTGGAGTTTCAATTTAATTTTGAGTTGTGAGAAGTTTTCCTTCAGCTCCTTCTCAGGGAGTGATGTCCAGGGACTCAGCACTGTTGGAAAATCCCAGCTTTACAGAAATGGGGCAACAGAGAGGTGCATTTTTTTTCTAAAGATTTAATCCATTATCAGTCTCATTGAAGGGTGAAACATAAGAGATGTAAAACTCAATGCCATTCTTTCCAAAGCCAAGTTATTTCCTGCTTACAATATTTTATAAATGGTTTTCTGCCTATTAGCTTTTGCCACACAATGGTGTTAATAATTCTAACACCAATCACCTAGTATTTTAGTCCACGTAGTCTTGCCACAATGCATCTTTCACAGTTCTAATTCTCAAAAATATCTGATCTTTTTGCAAGGACATTGTTTGAAACTTGTTTCTAGTTCAGTCCCTCTCTCAGCAATGTCTTCTCTATTCCAGGGCCATTCTGAGTCAGCACACCTTATCTCAGAGTTTGCATCCAGATGTACACGAGTGTGTGAGCTTTCAGTCAGGCTTTGAGAATCCTTTACAAATCCATTTCTCACAAATATCAATCACAGAATGCTGCAATCACCTCTACTCTAAAGACAACAGTAATAAAATACAGCCTTGAAAATTGGAATGGATATTTCTAAGAAGGTCTTTGTCATATTTCTCCGTAACTGGAGTTGAAAAACTTCCGAATGAATGGCACCAGACCAGAAGGAAATCAAGGCAGAATCATTGTTTTCTAGGAAACCTCTGAAGAATTTGGTCAGAATCAAACTCCAAAGTGTCTGATACTGCTCATGGGTCCCACTGAAGGACACGACTGAGAAAGTGTCCCCAGGTTCCAGTGAGAGCAGGAAATTGGAGGCAGAGATGACAGGTGGTGTGGGAAATGCAGGCACAGAGAGCTCTCAGGGCCTTGTGCAAACAGGCTCAGAGATTGAGATGGATCCAAGGTTTGACCTAAGACCTTGGAAAAATCTTGGACAATCCGAGCATTAAAAATAAAATAGATCTAAAAAGAGAATAGAAGTTTGTAGTTCAAGTAGAGATATGTTTTAAGCAAATATAAATATGCATTATGTAAGCAAAGGAGTATGTTAAGTAAGATAGTGAAAGATTGTAAAGCATAGCAATAGAACCTGTAATAAAATTAATTAGAAGTTTAAGATATATCAATGTAGTTTGGTGACGTGTTCTAGGATTGGTTGAAAAATGATGCATTGCGGCAAAGCCATGAGAAGGAAAGCAATTAATGATTGGTGTAAAAGGATGCTGGCAAACTTCACAGAAGTATTTGATTGGCTAAAAAACTAACATAAAGCATTGTAACTAAGAATGAGGAGGCTTCTGATAGTTTGGTGTTGGATGTAACACCTTTAATGTCTCACCCTTCTATGAGACTGACACCATGAGGCCATAAACCATCTTTTACAACGTCTCTCAGTTACCCCATCTCTTGCAATATCAATCTCCCTATACATATTTTTTTGACATCAGACATGACTAATGAAATCAATAGGGACTTATGGACACCAGGTATATCCCATTAAAGTCAATATGGATTTAGGAACACCTGGTTTATCCATTAAAGAAAATGGCTTTTGGTGGAGTTTAGTCCTAAAATGGGGAAATTTTGGAAAATTTGGGGGAAATCTTGGGCTGAATTCTGGGAATTTCCACTCCAGGATTGCAGGGCCAATGCTCTGGATGTCCTGGATGAATTCCTGGAGGCCAATCCCAAATCCCTGATCCCTCACCTGTGGTCCATGCTGGAGCTGGGCCTCTAGGTGAGCTCAAAATTGTCCATTTGCAGTCTGAAATCTGGGAATTCTGAGCCCAAAACTGGGATCTTTAGCATAAAAAATGTTGGCACATCAGTTCTACCCACTGAAGTCAAAGGGGATTGAAGGACACCAGGTCTACCCCTGTGAAGTCAATAGGGATTTTAGGGACACCAGGTCCATCCATTGATAGGGCTTGATTGGGAAGAGTTACTGTTTAGACTGGGAGCACTGGGAAGGGCTGAGGGGGACACTGGGGTGACTGGGAGCACTGAAGCAAAAGTGGGACCACTGGGAGAGATTTGTAGAGATAAATAGAGATAAACAGGACTCCAGAGCTAACTCATTGAAATCAATGAGAATTTAGGGACAGCAGGTCTACCCTTTAAAGCCAATAAGGTTTAGAGGCACCAGGTCTACCCTATCAAAGCAATGAGGATGTTTGAGACATGAGTTTTGGGAGGCCCCAGGGGTTTTTGGTGATCCAGGTGTGCAAGGGGTACCCAGGTGTATCCAGGTGATTTTTAGGGGTTCCCAGGTGATTGTTTGGGATAGCCAGGTGTACCCAGGTGATTGTTGGGGGGGATCCAGGTGATTTTGGGTAGTATCCACGTGTACCCAAATAAGTTTCAGGGATATCCAGGTTGTTTTTGGGGCATCCAAGTGCCCTGACTCACCCTGACAGACAAGGAGAAGATGATGGCCACTGTCCTCCCAGTCCACATGGACACAGGTGACCCTTGGCAGCTGAGGGGCTGTCGGGGGGCACCCCAACATTCAGGGGGTGCCCCAAAAGTCCAGGTGAGGACATCAGGGGTGGGAGGGAGCCCTGAGTTACCTCAGGAGAGGATGCAGGGCAGGTACAGCCAGGTGCTTTGGTGCATGGGGTTGGTGAAGATGGTATTCTGCAGCAGCTCCAGCTCTGGGGTGGGCAAAGGAGGCACCCCAAAATCTCTAGGTGACACCGGGGGAAATCCCAATATCTCGATGGGGGCACCCAGGTATACAGGATTTCAGGTGTACCCATTAAAGTCAAAGGGGATTTAAGGAAACCAGGTCTGCCCATTCAACCCAACAGAACCAACCATCTCCGACTTTAGGTGAGGGAGGGGCTGGAAAATTTTGGGGATCTCACAAAATTGTGGGAGTTTTCTGGGGAATCCCTCACCTTCCTTCAGCCTTCCAGGGGCAGTGCCCTTGCCGTAGTTCCTGGTGGGCATCAGCAGCCCCAGGCAGTGTTGCCAGGCTGAGAAGTTGGAGAAGCTGCAGCTCAGCAAGGCCCTGGTGAAGGCCAGCTCGGCCTTGAGGTCCTGCCTGGCCACAAGTGCCTAGCAGTGTTCCCAGGTGTGGACTGGGAAGGCACCAGTATAAACCAGTAAGCACTCTGAGCTACTCCCGAGCTCCTGAGACCTGTGGCAGCAGTTCCCAGTATAAACCAGTAAGGCCTCATGCACCCAAACCCATTCCCAGTGTGGTCCTGGGGCTCCCAGGTTTATACTGGGCAGGCACCAGTATAAACCAGTAAGCACTGCAAACCACCCCTGAGCCCATAGCAGCAGCTCCCTGTAGAAACCAGTAAGCACAACCTGAAGTCACTCCCAGTAGGTCCCAAGCACCATCCCAGTATAAATCAGCAAAGCCAGCATCCCCAGAAGTTGCTCTCAGTGGAGTGCCAAGCATCCCTAAGCCCCCTCCCAGTATAACCCAGTAGACCCCAGTTTAACCCAGTAAAATCCAGAATATCCCTGTATAACCCAATCTACAATCCCAAACTACATATATATATGTATACATATGTATACATATACATATACTATATAACCCAATCTATAACCCAAACTACAATCCAGTCACTGCCAGGACCACATCCCAGTATAACCCAGTGACCCCCAGCATCCCATCCCAGTATAAAACAGTATAACTCGCAGTTGGCCACCAGGTCTTCCAAGCCAGCAGGGGGCACTCACACACCCCGGCTTGCTTTCTCAGTAGAACCCAGTACAGACCAGTAACGCCCCAGCACCTCATCCCAGTACAATCCAGTATAACCCAGTATAACCAGTACAGACAGTGCTAGGTCTTCCCGGACACTCACACACCCTGTCTCAGTATAACCCAGTATAACCCAGTATAACCCAGTGACCCCAGCGACCCCAGCCCCATCCCAGCACCCCCTGGACCCCATCCCAGTCCAAACCAATACAAACCAGTACAACCCACTCACAGTTGCAGGGGTCAGCCACCAGGAGGTGCTCGCACCGTGCCTGGCCCTCCCAGCCAGCAGGGGGCGCTGCAGCACGGCCCACCACCCAGCCCTGGTGGTGCCACACCCCGTAGGATTTGGGGTTCAGCGCCAGGCACTGCCCCATGAATGACAGCTCCGATGGCACCCTGAAACCTGTGTAAACCAGTCTGGACCAGTATAGACCAGTATGGACCAGTATAGATCAGCATGGACCAGTATAAGTGGTAAAAAACATTAAAAAACAGTAAACAAGAGTGTAATACAAACTGGTAGTAACCAGTACAAACCAGTGTGGACCAGAAAAGTCCAGTATGGACCACTACAAACCAGGAAAATAGGTAAAAACCAGTACAAACCAGTGAAAACCCTTGTCTGTGTCAGGAGCCAAGCTGGCTGGGCCCACTAACAAACCTGCTGCCCAAAGTCAGTAGAAATGTTACAACCCATTTCAAACACCTTAACACCCATCCCTTCACCCACCAAATGATTTGTAAAGACATGAGCACACATCTTTCCTCTCACATTGATGGTTCCTGTGCTGGTGACAGTCTGTTAAACCCAGCCTTCAGCCTGAGCTCTCTGCTGTTGCAGTTCCATGCACAGAGGTTGTTGTCTCTCAGCCCTTCCATGGGCAGGCCGGTGTTCAGCCATCTCCAGGACAGCAGGGCCCCAGCCCACATCACTGTGCCCTGGGAAGACAAAAACCATCACTCCAAATGTCCCCTCCTCCTTCTTCCCAGGCATTTGGCCCTGCCAGTGAGGTTTGCTGCTGGATGCCACAGGAAAAAGGAGACCCCTGTGACACTGTGGGGGCCCCATGGAACCAAGAGTCCATTGTGAGACACGGGGCCAGGTGAAGCCAAGGAACCATTGTGACACTGGGGAAACTCATGGAACCAAGTCCATGGAACTCATGGACTGTGACATTGTGGCACCCCATGGAACCTGTGAGCCATTGTGACACTGCCTGACCTTGTGGAACCAAGCAGACCATGGTGACACTGTGGGGCCCCGTGGAATCAAGAATTCCATTTTGACACTAAAGAACCTCATGGAACCAAGAGTCCATTGTGACACTCTGGAAATAAAGAGATCATTGTTGAGGGTATGGAACCTCGAGGAGCCAAAAGTCCATTGTGACAGATCAAGGCCCATGGAACCCAAAAGAGCATTGTGACACTGTGAGGCCCCATGGACCCCAATCTCCATTGTGACAGTGCAGAACCTCATGGAGCCAAGAGTGCATGGTGACCCAGCAAGGCCTTGTGGAACCAAGGAGTCCAAAGGTCTCAAACATTCCTTGCAGGCTTCTGACTTGGGGAAGGGGAAGATGCTTGGTTGTACCTTGCACTAGCACACACTAAGAGATAGTGTCTGTTTTCAATGAGGAAATTCAGGAGTTTTCAATTGCTTCAAAATAAAAAAAAAAAGGGGAAAAAAATCTCCTTTTCACCTGAGTGGAGTCAGCTCTCCAAGCAAAGCAGGTCCCAAGTGAGTGAGGACAGACAGGATGGGGTTGGGGAATGTGGAGCAAAGTTGTCCACACTGGGTCAGATCTCAAGGCACAGCTTCTCTGAGCAGGTCCGACCTCCTGAGGAGAGAACCTGGATCAATGTCAATCAGGGAATGCTGCAATCACCTCTGCTCTAAAGAGAGCAGTAATAAAAAACACCCTTCAACATAATAATAAATATCTCTAAGAAGCCGTTTGAATTATTTCTCCATACGTGTAGTAGGAAAACTTCCTAAAGAATTGCCCCAGGCCAGAGGGAAATCAAGGCAGAGCCATGGTTTGTCAGGACTTGCTTGGTCCCAATGAGCCCCGTGGTGCATTTGGTGCTGAGCCCTTGAACCTCAGGGCCTGAGAGGAGATTGCACAAACCTTTCCAGGAGTCCAAGTCAGAAACAAAACCCAAAGTGTCTCAAAGCATTGATGAGTCCCACTGATGTCCATCCCCAACACAGGCTCCTCATGGACTCCTTGGAGGAGAGAATGGGAGGCCAGGATTGCCCAAAAACATGTCAGAGACTCAGAGAGGAAAGAAAACCCCAAAGTACATTTAAAATCTTCAGTATCTCAATGTATTAATGAGCCCCACTAAGTGTCAATACAAAGCTCTCAAGGGACTAATTAAAGTAGATAATTGGGGCCATGATTGCATAAACTACTAAAAGAGTTGGTGTAAAAAGGGAAACTCAGAGTACCTTGAAAAAACTGAGTACCTTGAAGCATTAATGAGCTCCACTGAGTGTTGTTACTGACAAAGGTTCTCAAGGGACTAATTAAAGCAGATAATTGGAGGCCATGATTGCACAAAGCTCTCAGAGAATCCAAGGCAGAAGGAAAACCCAAAGTCCTCTGAAAAACCTGCAGTCCCTGGGAGCATGAAGGAGCCCCCAGGGCCATTCCTGACCAAGGCTCCCCAGGAACTCATCCCAGCAGATCCCTGAGGCCACTGGGATGTGGGGGGATGCTGAGGGCAGGACAAGGGGTGCCAGTGGCCAGCCTTGCTGGGGCTGTGCCAGGAGGCCCCAGTGGCTCAGGACAAGGTGTCTCCTCCCAGCCCTTGGTGGCACAGACCCTGCTGTGCCCCAGGGCACCAAGACTTGGCTTCTTTTTGTCCCCACCTGTCATCTCTGCCTCCAATTTCCTGCTCTGACTGGAACCTGGGGACACTTTCTCAGTCGTATCCCTCAGTGGGACCCATTAAAACTTTAGGAAACTTTGGAGGTTGATTGTGACTTGGAGTTCTTGAGAGGTTTCTTCATCTCCCACTCTGGGACTGATGTTTAGGGCCTCAGCACAAGCACCCCAAGAGGGTCATTAAAGTGCTTGTGCTGTGTCTGTGCTGATGAGCTGGGCTGGGCTCCTGGCAAATAGACAACTCCTGGCAACCAAGAAGAGCTTCAAAAATACATTTCTCTTGATGAGCAGCTCTTCTCCCAGCCCAGCAGGTCTGGAGCACTGCCTGCATCCACCCCGGGCACAGCACAGAGGCACAGAGAGCTTCAATCAGTCAGGGCTGGGAAGATGCTCAGAAGTGACTGGGGCAGAATCACTCCCAGCCCTTGACACAGGAAGCCTCTGGCTGCAGGACAATGCAGCTGCAGCTCCTGCAGTGATCTCCTAAAGCTGGAACACCCCAATGCCTGCAGACTGTGTGAGTACATTCTCTGATGATCTCTTGTGCAGAGCAGCCAGGGGTGCCCAGGGCTGTGGTGCAGAGCAGGGTCCTGCAGCCCAGGGCGCTGTGCTGGGGCAGGGACTCTGCTGCCTGCCAGGGACAGCTCTCAGCCAGCCCTGGGAGCTGCCACAGCACTGGGGGACAAGGTCTGGGTGGAAGGAGACACCTGGTAAGGCTTGGAAGGGTTGTCCTTGTGTGGTGAGGATGCTGCATTGTTCAGGACTGCTGCTCCCAGCATAACATTTAACTCCAGAATGTTTCTAGGTAGATTACACAGGGAGCACAGTGAGGCAGGGCCTGCCTAAAAAAGAAAATCCTGATTTTATAATCTACTGCTCTGGGTTGCTTAGATGGGAAATTGCATATAGATATTAATCTCTAAGTTCAGTTTGGAAAAAATATAAGATTTTTTCTTGGATTTTAATAAAGCAGTCACTGACAGAAATTAGCCCAGGGTCCCTCACAGGCAGCATCAGTGTCACTTTTCCAGCCTCCTCAGGATAGCTATGACATTGCCATCAGAGCCTGCAGAGGCAGAGCTGGTCCTGGGCAGTGCCCTGTGCTGGGAGGGGTGTGCAGGGCAGAGCTGAGCCCCCAGGGCTGGGCTGGGCTCTGGCAGCACTGGCAGGGCCCAGCCCTGGGCACAGGGAAGCAGCTGCTGGCAGGGACAGCTCCAGGCAGCAGAGCCCTGGGCAGGCAGTGGGGGGAAAGTGACACCAAGCTGGGCTGGGATAGTCCTCTCCAAACTGAACTATTCCATGATTATTTATTTTACAGATCCCCATGCCAAGACACAGGAAATGTCCAACAGCAGCTCCATCAGCCACTTCCTCCTGCTGCCATTGGCAGACACGCGGCAGCTGCAGCTCCTGCACTTCTGCCTCTTCCTGGCCATCTCCCTGGCTGCCCTCCTGGCCAATGGCCTCATCATCAGCGCCGTAGCCTGCGGCCACCACCTGCACACCCCCATGTTCTTCTTCCTGCTCAACCTGGCCCTCACTGACCTGGGCTGCATCTGCACCACTGTCCCCAAAGCCATGCACAATTCCCTCTGGGACACCAGACACATCTCCTATGAAGGATGTGCTGCTCAGCTCTTTTTCTTTCTGTTCTTCATGTCAGCAGAGTATTTCCTCCTGACCATCATGTGCTACGACCGCTACGTGTCCATCTGCAAACCCCTGCACTACGGGACCCTCCTGGGCAGCAGAGCTTGTGCCCACATGGCAGCAGCTGCCTGGGCCAGTGCCTTTCTCAGTGCTCTGCTGCACACGGCCAATACATTTTCCCTGCCCGTGTGCCATGGAAATGCCCTAAGCCAGTTCTTCTGTGAAATCCCACACATCCTCAAACTCTCCTGCTCCAAATCCTACCTCAGGGAACTTGGGATCATTGCTGTCAGTGTCTGTTTAGCTTTTGGCTGTTTTGTGTTCATTGTTTTCTCCTATGTGCAGATCTTCAGGGCTGTGCTGAGGATCCCCTCTCAGCAGGGACGGCACAAAGCCTTTTCCACCTGCCTCCCTCACCTGGCTGTGGTCTCCCTGCTTATCACAACGGGAACATTTGCTCACATGAAGCCCCCCTCCATCTCCTCCCCATCCCTGGATTTGTCACTATCAATTCTGTACTCAGTGGTGCCTCCAGCCCTGAACCCTCTCATCTACAGCCTGAGGAATCATGAACTCAAGGCTGCAGTGTGGAGACTCATGACTGGGTGATATCAGAAACATTAAACTGCTGGCCAGTTTCTGCAAATAACTTGTAATAACAGTCATCTTTGATATTTCTTGATGGTGTGGTTGTGGGTTTATTTTTCTTTTGATTCAATTTTATCATATTGTCCTCAAGAAAACTAATTGTTTGTTCCATTTCTCATTTTAATTCTCTCCAATTTTGCTGTGGCCACAGACTGCACCATAAAGGAGATGTGCTCTTGGTGGTTTAAATTAAATAAAGGATCTCCCAGGAAAGATTTCTCCAGAGATGCCCCTTTTCTTCCCTTCTCTGGAGCTGCAGCAGCAATGTCTGTGTGCAGAGCTGGGGGCAGATCAGTGCTGGCACAGCAGCTGTGCCCAGCAGCAGCAGCAGCACTTGGTGTTGCCAGTGCTGCTCCTGTGCCACTGCCCCACTGCCCTCCTGGCCCTCGTGTTGCTGCAGGGCCTGAGTGCTCTCGGGGCCGGGCACAGCCCTGGGGGTGGCAGTGCCAGGGCTGCAGCAGGGACAGGCCATGGGCACTGCTGGGGCAGCGCTGACACCTCAGGCCACGGCCTGGGGGCTCCAGGCTCCTTGGCCAAGCTCTCTCCACAACATTTGGCCAGCCCAATGCTGAGCACAGAAAAGCCCCGGGAGCAGCCCCAGGCTGGCCGTGGGCAGGCTGGGGGCAAACAGCATGGCTGGTGCTCTGCAAGGTGCCTGCAAGGGGGACACCCTGGCAAGGAGCAGCAGAGCAGGGGCTGATCCATCCCCACTGCACTGGACACCCCAGGGCAGTGTCCCAGAGCGTCCTCATGCACCTGCCAACAACATCCCCCCTCTGCAGCCCTGGCCTCTCCCCCAGCTCACACAGGAGCCGCATCCTTGCAGGCACACACACGGCAGCACTGGCTCAGGAGCCCCTGTTTGCATTGCACACAGCAGGGTCAGCACCCCCATGGTGCTGCTGTGGGGACATGGAGCTGAGTGAGCACAAATGCCATCAACCCCTGGGGCCAGCAAGGGCTGGGGGACGGCAGGGAAACCACTCAGCTTTGTTGTGGCCCCTGAAATCAGCCAGAAAGTTTGTTCCCATCAGCTGTGAGTTTCCTGTCCCACTGCAGACGTTGCTGGCCAGAGCCAGGGCTGAATGGCAGCCACCCCCAAACTGCCCTGAGCATTTCCTTGGCTCCACCTTTGTTTCCTTTACTCTTTCCTGATCCAGATTTCTTCCTCTTGCCCATCACTGTACCCTCCCCTGCAAACAGCCCATCCCTGTTTGCCACTTCCTCTCTGGCCCCACTCCCCATTTCTGTTCCCAAATTGCACCATGGAAACATTGCTTGGGGAGCAGGATCATCCTCCAAGTGCTTCAGGAATTGTCTGCAGGGTCCTGCAGTGCCTCGTGCTGCTCCCTTGCCAGAGGCACCACAGGCCAGGGGGGCACATCTGGGCTGCTGTGTCTGGGTGTGGAGCTCCCTGTTGTGGGCAATGAGGAGGGGCTGGAGAGGCTCTGCAGGACTGACAGGATGGGCTTTGGGGCTGTGTGGAGAAGCTGAGGGACCTGGGCTGCTGGACCTTGTGAAGAGGAGGCCCAGGGCTCATCCTGCAACTGCTCCAGGGGTGGTTTCAGAGAATCATGGAAATAGCAAGGTTGGAAAAGACCCTGGAGATCATCAAGTCCAACCTGTGCCCTTACACCACCTTGTCTCCCTGAGCCTCCTCTTCTCCAGGATAAACATCCTCAGCTCCCTCAGCCACTCCTCACAGGACTTGTGTTCCAGACCCCTCACCAGCCTTGGTGCCCTTCTCTGGACACGCTCCAGCACCTCCATGTCCTTCCTAAATTGGGGACCCAGAACTGGACACAGCACTCGAGGTGCTGCCCAACCAGTGCTGAGCACAGGGGAAGAATCACTGCCCTGCTCCTGCTGGCCACACCATTCCTGATCCAGGCCAGGAGCCATTGGCCTTCTTGGCCACCTGGGCACACTGCTGGCTCATGTCCAGCCTGCTGTCCATCAGTGTCCCCAGGTCCCTTTCTGCCTGGCTGCTGTCCAGCCACTCTGTCCCCAGCCTGGAGCACTGCAGGGGTGGTTGTGGCCAAAGTGCAGGACCTGGCACTTGGTCTTGTTAAACCTCACCTTGTTGGATTTGGGGCATGGATTCAGCCTGTCCAGGTCCCTCTGCAGAGCCCTCCTACCTTCCAGCACATCCACACTCACACCCAGCTTGGTGCCATCTGCACATTTGCTGATGCTGCACTCAATGCCCTCATCCAGATCATCAATGCAGATATTGAAATCCACGCTGGCTGGCTCTGATCCCTCAGCCATCCTGTAGGTGCCCTGTGATGGCACTCAAGGTGATCTGTTCCATCACCTCACCAGGCACCCAGGTCAGGCTGACAGGCCTGCAGTTCCCCACATTCTCCTTCCAGCCCTTCTTGGGCATGGGCTCACATTGGCACCTCCAGTCCTCTGGCACCTCCCTGCTGAGCCAGCACTGATGAGAAATGATGGAGAGCAGCTTGGGGAGCTCATCCAGCAGCTCCCTCATCCCCCTAGGATGGATCCCATTTGGTGCCAGAGACACCTGTGAGCATCTGAGTGGCTCAGCAGGTCCCCAGGTGCTTCCTCCTGGATTACAGGGGTCTGTTCTGCTCCCTGTCCCCATCTGCCAGCTCAGGAGAACACTTGTCCTGAGGACATCCTGGCTTATTGTTCGAAACTGAGGTCATGAATGGGTTAAGTAGCTCAGCCTTTTTCTCATCTTCAGTTTCTCTATTCCCCACAGCATCCAATAAAGACCTGAGATTCTCCTTGTCTGCCGGTTTGCTAATAACTTTTTTGTATAAATATTTTCTATTATTTTTCACAGAAGCAGCCAGGTTAAGTCCTAGTTTAGTTTTCACTTCTCTCATTTTCTTTCTGCATGACCTAACAACATCCTTAAACACTTCCTGAGTTGCCTGCACCTCTGTCCAAAGGTGATGCACCCTCTTTTCTCCCTGAGTGCCTGGAAAAATCTCCATACCCAGCTAGGAGACTCATTTTCCTCAGTAGCTCATTTCTGGCACACTGGCCCATGCTCCTCCTTCTCATTCATGATTTCTTTCTTGAAGTGTCTCCATTCTTCTTGGAATGCTTTGTTTTTAAGGACTGTTTCCCTTAAAAAAGTCAGTTATCCCCAAATCTGTATCCTGAATAGGCTGAATTCTGCTCTCTGTAAGGGCAGTGTAGAAATTTTGTTGATGCCCCTCCTTCTTTCACAGAATATTTAAAAACTCAATAATTTCATGGTCACTGTACCCCAAACAGCCTCTGACCACCACATCTCCCACCAACCCTTTTCTGTTTGTGAACAGCTGGAGACAGAGCTTTCCTGGGTGGTGGGAGTGTTACCAAACATTCAGTAAAATAAAAAACTCCCAAACACCAATGTAGCATTAAAAAGCAGCATTCTTTATTCGGCTGGATACACAGGGGTACAGCTCGTCCCAAAGCGAAGTACAGGAAATTTCTGTTTATATTCTGTACTTTGCAAACTTATTCATTGATTGTCCTGGACTAAACACACGTATGATAATCATTTCCCCAAAATCATGAACATATTTCCCCTCCCTTTTACCCATGGGTTCTTCTGTCCTGGGGGTCTCTCTGGTGGTCCCTGGTGGTCGTGGACCCCAATGTTCCAGTTGGCCTGGCTGAGCTGGCAGGACACTGAGGCTGGGGAACTTCCAGTTCTCCTTCTCACACAACGGGCATTGTGCAGGTTCCAGAGGCCAGTGGTTTTGTAGATCAAGCATTGTGTTAGGTCAGCTGGGGTAGGCAGTTTATCATCTGGTAACAAGAGGTCACAGAGTGGGCTATGACATCACAGAGTGAGGTATGCGAGGTCATTGAGTGTCACAGGCTGTCCCTGTGGCATCACAGAGCTGACTGTGACATCACAGGACAGAGGTGTGACATCACAGGGCAGGCTGTGACATCACAGGAGGGGCTGTGTGACATCCCAGCAGGGCTGTGTGAGGTCACTGGGTTGGTCACTCTGCCCCAGCCCCCCCTCACAGTTTCCCCAGACAAGTCCAATGCTGTTCATGCCCAGCAGGGTCCCCTGTCCCCCGGGATCCCCCTGGTCCACCTGGAGCCACAGCCTCCCCCAAGGATGTTCCACAAATCAACCCCAGAGCCTGACACGGGGACAAGGGGCCAGGGCTGTGTGACCAGGACATCAAGGCCGTGGATTATCCAGGTCACTGGGGCCTGGTTTGGGTTGCCCAGGGCAGGAAAGATGTCTGGCAGCTGGAGCAGGGTGAGGGAAGGGCCTCCAAGGTGGGGCTGGAGCCCTTTGGCTGTGAGGAGAGGCTGAGGGAGATGGGCTTGTCCAGCCTGGAGCAGGGAAGGCTGAGGGGCTCCTCATGCCAGCCTGGCAGTGCCACCCAGGAGCTGATGGAGAACACAGAGCCAGGCTCTGCACTGGGGGGGCTGGGGGGGACAAAAGTCAATGGGTGGAAAGGGGCAGGAAAGGAGATCAGACAGGACAGGAGGAGTTAAAATGAGTCAGGCTGATTTCAGCATTTCCTCAACATCAAAATTAGCCTGACTCCTTCATCTCCCAGTGACAGCTTTGAAAACAGGGCATTGTTGGAGGTGTTTAACCCCCACTCCAAGCAGAGCATCCTGATACAACACTTGACCAGCGTTTATATCTGTCACAGAATCATCTTTGTCTAAAATTGGTTTTGTACACAAATCCCTTGGGGGTGGTTGTGGGCACACAAAGAGCTAGGGAATTACAGCTTGAAAATTCTTTTTAAGGCCTGAATTTCTCCTGACTCTCAGCTCCATTCCCAGGCTGATAAGCTGCCTATGGCTTCAGTTAGGGAGGAAGTCTCCCAAGGTGATAATATGGTGAAAAACAGAGTGGAATTCATAATAAAGATTAATTCCTGGTGGATTTCCGTGGGACACACCCTGAGGTATGTTCTCATGGATGTTTTTCCCAGTTGACCAATGAGCTCCTGTCCTGTCCTAGCTGCACATAACATGCTTTAAATAAAGGCTGTCTGTACAATAAAGTTGGCATTTTTTCCCTAAAGAGGTCCGTGTGTGTTACTGTCCTTTCTCTCTCTCTCTCTCTCTTTTTTTTCTAGTGCAGTAACCACAGGTGGTAGACTCATCAGACACTGCTGGGACATCGCACAGAGCTGAGGGAAGAGCTGTGATGGTTATGAAATTGTATCCTGCTCAACTTTTGTTTGTTGACAGAGAAGAGAAACCTTCCTGTGCCTCTGAGTCTCACCAGTTGCTGACCCCCAAAGGACACAAACCTGATGAGTTGTGGCTCTCACTGCAGTGCTGGCACTTGCACCTCCCTCCATCCCCACAGCAGAGCTGCCTTGTCCCAGAAATTCCCTGTCAATGCAGGGATGAAGGAAACAGGACAGGCTGTGGGGATCAGGGGCAGGGCACAGGCAGGGATTTGGGGTGGTTGTGAGCCCAGGGCAGGAGCCAGCCCTTGGCCTTGGTGAACCTCATCCAATTGTCCTGGGCCCATGGCTCCAGCCTGTCCAGATCCCTCTGCAGAGCTTCCTGCCCTGCAGCACAGCCACACTCCCACCCAGCTTGGCCTCACCTGGACACTGACTCAGGGTGCCCTCCATGCCCTCGTCCACATCAGCAAGAAAGAGATTTCACTGCCCTGGCCCCAATCCTGAGCCCTGGGGACACCCCTGGATGTGGCTCCATTGCCCAGCACTCCTTGGGCTGGAATTCTGTTTTTTATGGAGCTGTGCCTGCCTTTGGTTTTGTTTGCTGAAAATAAATGAACATCCCTCTGTGTCTCGGGCAGCTCCTTCTCCAAGGAAAGCAGGTGGGAGTTGGTGCCAAGGAGCTGAAAGCTGCAGGCACAACCTGGAGGGGAGGGAGCTCAGATTTGAACAAGGCTGCTCTGAGTGCCAGGGGTTGGATGGGGGAAATGGTGGGGTGAGGGTAGGGACAAAGTCTGATTGATTGTCAGCCATAAAGAGTCTTGATTTCCTACCTATTCAGACTCCATTAGGAGGTGCTTGGGATCAATGTCAACTGGAGATTGCTGATAACAGTGTATACACTGGAAAAGAATAAACAGGAAAAAAAATATTCTTTCATTACTTTTTAAATGTAATGCATTCATTTTCAGTACAATTCTGAAATCTGTCTAATTAACCACAATGGAATTTAAGATTTAAATTATTCCCATGGGCTTCCCTTGTTAGGGTGATTTGAAATGTTAATGAGCCCTGGGGCACTGAATTCCTGAACTGAAGAGCTGAAGGCTGAACAAGCCTCTGGAGCTGTAAAATTCAGCAGCAGCCTCCAAGTTGCTGAGGATGTCAGCAGCCCCCACTGAGGCCATCCCTGCCCAGAGACCGTGGGGGAATGGGCAGACAAGGAGAGCATCCCTGGGGCTGGGGAAGACGAACTCAGAGGCACCAGTGGGTCCAGGTGGAAATGGACTCTGGAATGTGGCTGTGAAAGCCCTGCCTGGGCTGTGCCAAGCAGGACACACAAGCCCTGACCCCATCCCCTGGGAATGGGGACTGGTGACCTCACAGGATGCTTGTGGCTGTCCAGGAGCAGTGGGATGTGGGGTGGGAATGGTGAGGGCAGGAGAGCAGCAGGAGCCCTCCAAAGCTCTGTGGGATTGGAGAGGAGGCCACCAGCCCTGGCGCTGGAATAAACTGGTGTCTTCTCATGGGCCTTGGTGGGAGGGCCAGCAGCCACAGCCAGGGGACACAAATGTCATTGCTGCTGGCAGGGGAGGTCCCAGCCCCCCAAGGCCTTTGGTCACCCCCACTGCAGCTCTCCTAGCCTGGTCTAGGTCTGTGCTGGTTCCCTGGCAGACTTTACCCAGTGCCCCATTTCCCCAGCTCCCTCTGACCCTGGGAGCTCCCAGAGCTTTACTGATGTCCCTCTGGCCTCCCTCGCTGTTGCTTCATATAAAAAGCAGTGTTTGGCTGAGGAATGGCCAATTCCTGTGGGATTCCCAATACCTGCCTTCTTCCCACACCCTGCTAAAGCTCCCGTGGCACTCAACCAGTCCCAGGCACAGCCTTGCTTCAATCTGTTCCTTCTCTCCCTCTGCCAGCACTGAAATCCATGTCCCATCTCCAGCCCTGCAGAGCAGCCCAGTCCTGTCTGGCCCTGCAGCAGGAACTGGAGGCACGGCAGGTCAGGGACAGCCACTCTGTGTCTGGAATGCTCAGCAGATCCTCAGATCCTCAGCTCAGCTCAGGCAGCTCCTGCAGCCCCAGGGCCAGCCCCTCTGCCCAGCAACTGTTAATTTAGGATTCCTTCCTAAGTGTGGTGCCACAGCAAGCAAGGCTTGAACCATTTGTGATGCTCAGTTGCCATGGAAACCAGCAATAGGACCCCATTGCTATGGGCCTGTGCCATGGAATTCCAGAGCTGTGATGTCACCATGACAAGCATCAGCCAAACGCGCTGCTGGTGCCCAACACCACGGCAACCAGACATGGAAATGCTAAGCCAGGGACTGTTTCCATGGTAACCAGCACTTGGGATGGCTGTCATGGCAACCATCATGGATACACTGCCATGTTGCCATGGACATTTCACTGAGACCTGTTGCTGTGGTTGGCTGCCACCACAACCATTTCAGGTCCTGTTGCCAAGGCTGGTTGCCATGACAACCATCGGGGCAGTTGCCATGACAACCTACACAGACACCCTCCATTGGTGCTGTTTCCATGGCAACCATCAATTAACCAGTTTCCAGGGACTTTGTACAACATTTGCACAACTCATTTGCCATGGAAACGATCCCAAAGTACTGTGGAAGGTCAGTGCCATGGCAACCATCATAAAACTCCATTGCTACAGTTGGTTGCTGTCTTGGCTTGCAAAGCAGGATGTAACCAAAAGTGTGCATTCTATCACCATCTGTTAAAACCAGGTGGGGCAGTGTTCTTTATCTTTTCCACAACCCATCCTCCCTCCAGGAGATATCTCCTGTTAATGGGCCATGGAGTACCAGTGCATGGCTGATAAAATTCCATCATCCCATTGGGAGATGCTCCAGCCAGGGGGAGGAGCCAAGACTTTCCTACCTAGACAAAATCTGAGCTTTAAAACATCAGAGCAGCCTTTTTCCACTGGATTCCAGAGAAAAACCAGACCCTTCTACATCATCACTGGACCTTCAGAGGAAAACTGCACCTTCTACAGGAGCACTGCTCCAACTGAACCACACCTGTCACTGCAGGAGGATGCAGCCACCATTTAATGGGACTGCACCAACACCCTGACTGACTGATGGGGTGTCAGGTTGGATTCTGACTCTGTCAATGTTTTGTGGTTTTTTGTATTACTGTATTTTTTTTTCCTAGTAAAGAACTGTTATTCCTATTCCCATATCTTTGTCTGAGAGAGCCTTAATTTCAAAATTATAATAATTTGGCAGGAAAAGATTTACATTTTTCCATTTCAAGAGAGGCTTCTGCCTTTCTTAGCAAACACCTGTCTTTCAAACCAAGACAGTGGCCATGGTAACTATCCTGATGCCTCATTGCCAGGGCTGGGTGCACAACACTGACAGTGCTGGCCCCTGGTGCTGGGGACTGGTTTGGGCTGGGAGGAGTTAACTTCCTTCCCGGGGGCTTCTCTGGGGCTGGGCTTGGATTTGGGCCAGGAAGATTCCAGGAGATTTTTGGTCCTGCCCAGAGCCAAGGCCTTTCCTGTTCCTCATCCTGCCCTGACAGTGAGGGGGTTGGGGGAGCACCAGAAAGGGGGAGAGACACAGCTGGGACAGGGGACCCTGACCTGGCTCCAGGGGACTCCCAGGCCATGTAGAAGAAGAATCAGTCTGGAAAGAAGGGACAGAAGCAGGAAGGGGGGGATGCTGGAAGTGATGGAGTTTGTGTCCCCAAGTGCCTGGAATGGAGCCCTGCTTACCTGGGGAGAGATGGACACCCACCAGCCTGGGGGAAGCAGGGAGTGAATTCCTGGCTCTGCTTCCTTGCACAGCTTTTCCTTCCCCCATGGACCTGTCTGTGTCTGAGCCCTGGAGTTGTTTGGTCTCTTTCACCCTCTGGATTCTCCCCCAGTGGGTGCTGCAGTGAACTGGGAATGAGGGGCAGGTGCCAGAGAAAGGGACACAGAGATGCAGCTGTGGACTTGTCATGGCACAAGCACAGGGACCCTGAGGCACAGAAACAGGCAGGTATCATTTCACACCCTTCCCTGCTCTTTGCATTTCCTGCAAGCTTTCTGGAGCATTGCTGGAAATATTTTTGTAATTTCTGAGGTGATTTACACAACACCTCACAGGACACACTCATGGTATCAGGAGAATTATGTGATATACTATGGATTCATGTCCCTAGAAAATACCAAGGTTCTGATTGATTAGTTACAGTTTGAGTCTAGAAGTGGGCAGTACAAACTTCCATTTTTCACTTTCAACTGCTCATGTGGAAAGCACAGTATATTCTTCCAGATCTTTGCACAATATTTGTTAGTTACATACAAAAAAAAAATTGTATTTACATCCCTACTCAACATAAGGAACCCAAACTACTGGCCTATCCATAAGACTACACAAAAAGAAGGCAATAAAAATGTTTTGCTTTCCACTTCAGACAAATCTTGGATTTTTGATTTTTGATTCTATTTGAAGATTTTTCATTCTATTTGAAGATTTTTCATTCTATTGGAAGTTTGAAGAAACTTGTAGGTTTTTTGTTATCTCTAGGCTCTGAACTGGGAGTTGTCATTGTTGTGAAACCAAGATTAATCAGGATTAATACAGAAATAGATGTTCTAATCTATCCTTACACTTCTGTGGCAGAAGCTGCTGGTCCCTAGGAAGGCTAGCTGGTGATTTCTGCCTGTGTTCAAATTTTTAAAGCAACAACATTTAGTCCCACACTTTATATTTCAGAAAAACAATTTAATGGCATCTTAACATTGCTTTCATATCTTATAACATGCATATTTTACTCTTTATGAAGATGAAATATCTTTTAATGCAAGTAACTCTATTGAAACTTCCATTTTAGATATTCCAAAACCGTTTTAACATAGTGAAAACAAAACAGTCTAAAAAGACAGGTCTACCAGCCAGTGAAATGGAAAAAACCAGAAGACTTCAGGCAAAAGTGCATACATTTAACACCTACATTTCTTTCACTGTGTTATCTATTCAGAAAAACAGTAAATTTAAAAGACCAGAAGTTCTTTAAAACCAGAATTTCTAATGACAGAAGCAGCTTTGAAACAACTTTCTATGTAGTTCTATTTTTTTCAAAATTTTAAATTGGCTAATTTGTGTCCCAACATTTTGAAGCACAAGGGAGGAAAGGTGGAAAATGCTCTGCAGGGGGATGCAGTTATAGATCTATGAAGTTTATATGTGTAAAGGAAATGAAAATAATATTAAACACACTGAGCACGACAGAAAAATGCAACAAAGTACTAACTCAGAGAATAACAACGCTGTGGAGGCACCAGGAAGCAATGCCAGGGCACTGGGCCTTTCTGCATTTTAAGCAAAGAGCTTTACAGCTTCTGGAATTTTTCTTTTCCTGTCCATTTTGGAAACCGCCGCCCACCCCGCCTGGCGCATTCTCCTCATGGTTTGGAGTTTCAGTGCAGAGCCTGGAGATTTCCCATGGCATGGAGCTGGTGTCTAGGAAGGGAAATAAAGCCACCCATCAGTTTCTGTAAACAATCTCATTAACTGTTTGGTTTAATCTTATGAAAGGATAACATACCTTTTTTGGTGCTGTGGAATGTAATTGTGAAGCTTGTGGATAATCTTTGTACAATTGTTTAAACATTTCTTCTTCCGAGACTATGCTCTAATAAATTAAAAAGTTGTTTGGTCACACTATATTAAAAAATACTTTTTCTATCCCTCTCAGGATATTAAACTACTAAAAAAAAAAAAAAGTTAAGATGTTGTTATGAGGCATAACAGTTCAATAAAAAGAATGCAAATTATGTACATATAACCACAATTCCAGAAAGAGCCAATCAAGTAAAAATATACACATAAATACTGGCTTGAATGTAGAAGCCCCAACCCTTTATCTTCACTCTTAGACACAGCAGTGAGCACAAAAAACTGTTCAGCACAGGATTTGCTCTCTGGCCCTTACCAGGAGGTCAGTGTGCTCAGAGCTGTCTGACTGAGAATCCAGCTGGACAAGCACTTTTTGCTTTTTCCTTGTGCTCTGCTCCGAGGACAGGTTTGTGCTTCTTCCACTTTGCAGTTTATCTGTTGGAGGAGTCTTTATAATATATGTCTGGGAAAGAAAATGTTTGTAGTTTTAAATTCTATTTTATGGGGTAAATATAGAGTCTAAACCCAATCTCATGACCCACTTTACAGTCTGAGTGTCCAAGAAGACACCTGAGAGACGTGGTGGAATTATTTTCTTTCCATCCAAACACGAAGCAAAGACCCAACCAAAGTGGGGTGGGGTAGAAATACCCTTTTTTGGTTGCCAAAGTAGGAGAATGAACTAGGAAGCTGTGGAAGAGTTGAGTTTCATGGCACATTGTTCTTGATGTTTATCTGCAGAAATTCTGGTTATTCTCAATTGCAGCCACTACACGTGGACTGTATCAAACATCTCAGAAAATGGAAACTAACAAAACTGCAGGAAGAGGCTTTCAGAGAAAGACTGACAGCAATATCAAGATTGGTGTTACTTGAAACAGCCCCTTCACTAGAAGTTAAACTGAGAAACATTGCAATAGTCCAGTGCAGTCCTTTTTTAGAAAGGTAACACCAAAACGATGGTGGATTCTGTTGTTCCAAGATGAAAACCACAAGCAAACTCCTGACAGGGAAGAAGGGCAAGTTCTGCAGTATTCAGTATTCAGGAATACTTTGATACTTCAGTAATTTTTACAGCTATATAAACTTTTTTCCCTTCCATAGAGAAAAAAGTGCTTTTATAAATGGACACTTTTGAAGACTAAGTAAAACAATTCTAGAGATATAAAGCAACAACTGAGAAAGAAAAATGACACACTGGGAGCCCTTCCATAAACTGCTGTCTAATGTCTCCATGGAATGGTATCACCCTTTAAAATCCCTGCTTATCTCAGGAAAAAAAAATTAAGCATCTACAGAGAAGTAAGAAATACAGAGAAGAACACAAAATGTGTTTTGCTGAACACAAATAATTTATCATGGCACTTCAATTGATTCTACACATATAAATACTTCCAAACTCTAAAACCAATTAAAAAGTTAAAGTTACCTTGTGTTTCTTTTCACTTTCAGGAATCATATTTCCAGAGTGCTCTTTTACAAGATTCTCCTAAAACAGAGTTATGTGATAGGAAGGAAATATTTATTGGAATTCAGTTGTTAAGAATTTTCTTGGGGTAATTACAGAACACAGTTTATAATCATAGACTGTTACAAACTTCACACAAATATATGACCAGACACTGTTTTTCTATTCAATTTCATTCCTTACACAACTTCTAGAGCACAAGCCCAGGCCACACCTCACCCACACTGCTCAGTTAGTGAAAAACTCCACCTTTTCTTCAATTTCTGCTTTCAGCTGTTCCTTAAGGGATGACAGTTCACGTTTCAAACATGACAGCTCATTTTCCTAAAAACAATTAAATAAAGGCTAAGGTCAACTATGCCCAATCCAGAAAAAAGAAAACAGTCCAAAATACTTAATAGGGATATTCATTAGATACAAAAGATAATTCTATTTGTTTTTCAACCCTATACTTGAAGCTTTGCTTTACCTTGTTTAAAATTAAAGACTGAAGTACTATAGGAAACAGGTAGTTGATCATAAGTGTTCAAGATAAGACCTTAAAACACTTGGGAGAATGGGGTGAGAGGGCAGAATCGAACTATTTAAAACAAAAATTTCCTATTCAAACTGTGAAGTCAGAACATGACACACTGGCTGGAAGAGTAGACACAAACACACTGCTACTCCCATTTAGTTTTAGAAGCATTTGGAGTTTTTAGTGCCCAGAATAAGATCTGTAAGACAATAAAAGGAAATAAATTAGTGGGCTGATTTTTACTGTTCAGTCCCACTAAAGCAGATAGTTAACCCCTCCCCAAATATTCAATAGGAAGAAGTAAAACATGACATTTATAATTCTATTACACTCAAGGTGTGTGGGTTTAACACAGCTTGGCTCTCAGTGGGGGTGGAGTGTTTTAAGGACATATTCTATTATTGGCTTTTCACAAACATTAAAATGAATGCTGTATGTATAATGTTGGAAAACTCTGCTGTATTAATACAGTTTCTTTTAGTTCTGCTATTAACAAAACTTAGAAATAGTAGTGTGATAAATACATATATTTTTCTTGGAGTAGAAAATGATGATGTAAAAAGGTTTTGTTCATGTATGAGAACGATAAAAACGAGAGAATGGTAAAAAAAAAGATGATCAGGAAATTGTTCACATTCTTGGATTATCGGACACCAGAACCCCAGGGAAGAAAAAAAAAATGATTTACAGGTTGGGGCGGGGGGGAATGATTTTGAATAATGCTTGAAGATCTATGAATATACAACATGTTGATGCATTTAAAGAAGTGTTTTCTGAGTTAGTGGGTGGCCTTGGCTGAATGTCAAGCACCAAGCCTTTATAACCTTTTGCTTTATTTTTTGTCTCATTGTTTTTTATTCAACCTTTTAAATTTTACCAGTGTGATAAATGTGATTCGTGCTAATTAAGTTGTAACTATATTAACAAAATTGTATTTAGATCAATAGAAGACAATTGTTACCGAGTGAGAAGGGGGAGATGGGTGAGACAGGATAAAAGACATCTTACAGATGTTGGGAGTCGAAGAAGGAGGTTGGAAGAAAGTCAGATAAGAAGAGTCGAAGGACGAAGGTCTGATAAGCGGCATCTAGAAATAGAGCTTCAACCTTGAAGCTGTCAAAAATGGAATGATCACAAGCATGGGACTTAATTAAAATCATGTTATGGAAAACATCTGCTCAGTCACACAGGGCGCCTGCGCTACCTGCAGGTCACACCTCGGTCACTGATGATGATGATGGGCCTTCACCGGAAATAAGACCCTTAAAAGGATAAGAGACCCCCAACCCATTAGTAGAGCATGCGCCGTGCAGTATAGTTACGTAGATCTTAGGAATAGAAACTAGGAGGAGCTTTCTAGAAACTTCTGTAGCCTACAGTATATAAGTGGGATTGTTAGCCTGGATGCTTTGATACGTGAGGAATGGCGAACCACTCCCCGTATCCCCGGTCGGAGGGGGGCCCCTCCCCGGTCGGTTTTGCTTATGCTTTATACGAACCTCAATTATACTAAATTACTTACTGCCAAATTTTGTATATTCTTAAATATATGCACTTTGATTGTTTCATCTCCAATACTTTAATTGTCATCTCCAATACTTTGATTGTATTCATTTTGTTACTATTAAAAACTTACTATTAAATTTAATCTTGTTGCTTGATAAATTGAGAAAAATAGAACATCATTCATAACAATTTGGTGCCGAAACCCGGGAACTCCAGTCCAAGTGAAGAGTGGCTAGTTTTGGGAAGGAGCTCCCCACCAATTGTTAAGGTGGTCCCAGGGCTAGACCAGGCTCTCTTGGAAAAGGAGTTCCAAATTAAAATAAAGCATAAGCAAAAGAAGCTAGCTACAAGGAGGCATGCCAGAAGAAGAAGGCTCCCGTGAGAACGCCGGCAGAAAGGGAAAGGTGCCCGTAAAACGTCTTGTGCACAAGAACCCTGTGCGAAAATGGGCTGTGTGAGTACCATGGGGGTGGGTAAAGGGGGCGGCTGTGTGCTTGTGTGTGAGTGAGGAATGTCTGAAAGGGGAGAGCGAGTGAATACCCCGGGAGGGACTGGGAGGGAAAGTCCCAGCCCGAGAACTCACGAGAAAAGTCTTTGAGAAGGGAGCTGATGCTCGAAAGAAGTGATTTAAGAAGGGAGTAAATGAACCAGGTTCAACTATCTGTTGGGAGGATAATAGATGGAAGTTTCAGTATGTGATTAAGAAAGGATTGTGGAGAATGGCCAGAAAGTGAGGTTGGGGAGAGAATAAAAGGAAAAGAAGGAATTAGGTAGGAAACAAGTGTTTGGCAAAAGAAGTGAGATTGGTATATTAAGCGAAGGAGTTGAACCGCAGAACGAATGAGAGAGAGCAAGGGAAATGTTGCCGCCAGAGATGGGTCAGAGGAAAAGTAAAATCTCTGACCCAGGGGTTGTGAATTATGAGAATAGTTCACGAGAACCCGGTGTGCCTGGGAACCGAGAGGGGGTTTCCCAGAAGGGGAGCGAGATTCCTCAGGACAGCCCCCTGAGGATAGTGTTACAATACTAAAGTATAAGGGAATCCCAAAGAGAAAAAGTAAGCAGAAAATTATACAGTACTGTATGTTTGAGTGGACAAAAGAAAAGATTTGTGCAAATAATTTGTACTGGCCAGAGTTTAAATCATTTGAAGATTAGATTTGTCAGGTTTTAAATCTATATATGAGTTCAAAACAACGTTTTAATTAAGAAGAAAGTGAATATGCTGCTTTGTGGCTTCCAAAAAGTGTGTGGGGGGTAAATTTATAGTTCAAAGGCAAGAAAAAGAAGGTTATTCGTTGTACCCTTTGCAAACTAAAGGACGGGCAGCAAGAAGGGACTGGCTAAAGCCATGGGACTCGTTAAATCACCTCCCACCCCCATACAGACAGCCTGTCCAGCCTGTCCAGCCCTTGGTCCCCAATGCACCCCTTATTCAAGTCGAGCCAGTAGCACACAGAACTAGAGGCAAAAGGGAACAAGAGGAAGAAAGTGACAAAGAGAGTGAGGAAGCAGGAAGGGAAGATAGATTATACCCTCTTAGAGAGGTTCCAATGGCAAATCTGGCCCCAGGACAGGGACCTATTGGTTACATGAGTGTTCCCCTGAATACTAGGAACTTTAAGAAATTTAAGAAAGAGATGGGCAGGATGCCAGAAGATCATATTGAGGTAGCAAAGAAACTAGATCAGTTATTAGGACTGAATATTTACACCTGAGTGGAATTGCAGTCTATTTTAGAAATCTTGTTTACAGTGGAAGAGAGAAATGATTAGATAGTCAGGAATACAGGCTTAGAATAGAGATCATTAGAAGCCAAACCAAAGAGATCAGAAATGGCCTATGGCAGATCCAAATTGTAATAATCAGGAGGTAGAACATAGGCAAAATATGAGAGATTTCAAGTAAATGATTATCCAAAGTATTCAAGAAGCAATGCCCAGAGGACAAAATATAGGGAAATCTCTGAGTGAGCACCAAGAGAAAGATGAATGCCTGGCAGAATGGTTAAAGAGACTAAAAAGAAAAGGATTTGCAGTTATACTCAAGCATAGACCCCGATACACCAGCAGGGCAGGTCCTTTTGAAAACACAATTTGTAGCTAAGTCTTAGTGGGGGGACATCAGGAAAAAGTTAGAAAAATTGAAAAATTAGCAGGATAGGAGCTTCAGGAGTTGTTAAAGAAAGCACAATAAGCGTATGTTCGGAGAGATGAGGAAAAGAAAATTAAAGCCAGGATTCTAATGACAGCAATCCAAGAAATACAAGCAGCCACAAACACAAAGAATTTATCAGAAAAGAATAAAAAGAAGAAAGAAAAATCAGGTCCTGCTTCTGAGGACACAAGACCTATGTGCTTTTCTTGTCACAAAAAAGAACATTTACAAAATTTTTTTCCTGTTTCTAGGGGTACAGGACACATTTGTTTCTATTGTCATTAAAAAAAAAAAATATTAATTCAAGAAAACTAAGGAGGGGTCAGGGGCTCATTTATTTAATATGAACCAAAATACCAGAAGACCCCTTGATAAAGCTGAAAGTAGATTCTCAAAATGAAGAAATCATATTTTTAGTAGACACAAGGACTTTGTTTTAGTTTAAGGTAAATTTAGAAAGAAACTTTTGAATAGAATTTTTCTGAGAAACAAATTTAAGCAATCTTTTTTTAATTAGTTAAAGAAAAAAAATATTTCCTCAGAGAGAAGTGGAAAAAATAACTATTTATTTAACAGGCAAAACACTTTTCAGTATAAAAATGAACAATATTAAACAACAAAACTTCTTATTGTTTCAAAAAGATGACAGATTCAAAAGAAGGTTTTTTTGTAAGTTGCAGCTTAACTTACTTAGTCTGGTATCAGTTCCTTCAGTACTGGGAAATGCCTTGGCCCAGGCCAGGCTAGGTGGGCTACGGTGTGAGCTTCCAGTGCTTTCTTGGGTTTTCAGTCCAGAGCAAATTTAAATAATTCAAGAAAAAAAAGAAGAAAAACACACTCCAGGGAATTTTTTACTTTAATTGGTTAAGAAAAAAAAAACAAAAAAACAAAAAAAAAAAACAAACAACCTAACCAAAAAGCAAAAGAGAGTTCTCTCCCGCTGTCCACTGCAGACAACTAGGTCTGTGAGCAGGAATGCAGGGGAGTCAGTGTAGTTTCTGATAACTAATTCTGCACTTTTTCTCTCCTCTTTCACTCCTGGAATCAGTCTTAAAGCTGCAGAATTCAATATTCAACACCAACTGAACAGACTATTTAAAGATACAAGCATCATAAAATAAAAAGAAACAATTTGGCTGATAATAAAGCAGGGGGGAGCCCTAGGAAAAAACGGCAGTGTGAGTGTGGCTTTTCAGGAAGCAAAAGCACAGGGTGGGGCAACATGCTTTTCCTTGGCAGAAGTGGAGGCTGTGAAAAAGCTGGGGGTAACCCTGAAAAAAGGATGAATTTTTCTGCCCAATAGTAAAAGAGCGGTGCCAGGACTTTTGGCCCAACAGATCCCAGACAGCTCACATGGGGGATTCACTGGGGCACGAGAGCCCTTTGTGACCATTTTTGTAAAATTTTATAAAAAAAAAAAACAAAAACAAATTACTCAAAAAAAATTGTAATAAATCAAATGAAACTAAGGAGAGTACTGGGTGCCAAAAGCTACAGTCCATATAGAGTTAGCATAGAACCCCTGTACTTTGGGACCAAGGGAGAATGTGATTTTTGTATGTGCAGTGAAAAAAAATATTATTTTACTGCTGTTTGAAATACCAGTTTAAAGTTGTTTTAAAAGGTGCATTATCAAAGTCTGGACATCCTGAATTAACTGCCAGCTGCAACCTCATTGAACCTGAAGGCAGAACAGCGCTGATGAGAAAGAATCAGACACCTCGTTGATCAATGAAAACAGCCCAGGAGGATTGAAAAATTTCTCCAAAAGCCTCCAACAGTCAACATTAACTGATTTATTTGAAGAACTACCACTCAAGAGAAAGAGACTGGTAACACCTATTATTGAGGAGGCCCAAAAACAATTAGAACATTGGCAATGTCGTGCTCATGGCTTAGAATGCCGCCCATGGATTTGTATTCTTTGCACTTGCTGTTTTAATTCATGGTGGAGAGTAACTAGGGCAAAAGAAAAAGAGAGACAATTGCTTTGTTTCAGTTGTTCAGGGCGTATGCATGATCAGCTAACAATAGAAAGATTTTTTAGTGACTTCTACGGGAAACCATTAAGACATGAAAACGGGACCTTTTATGCCGCAATTCAACTAATAGAGAATCAGGACCAACTACTCCTTGCCATATTAACTTTTGTGCAGGCTAAAGAACAAGCAATCCAAAATATTATAAATCAGAGTATCATAACTGGCAATTGCTGTGGAGAAGAAGTCTATGTGCCACGTAGTAAATACGTCTCACCAGCAAATTGGCATCGCGAGTATATCTATTGGTGGAAAAGAAGGTTTAGAAAACCAAAAAGAAGAATTATTTAATTGAAATAGTGTAATTTTGTTGTGGTTGGCATATCTCCGGAGCTTTACTAAATTGGGGGAAAAAAAAAAAAATATTAGCTAATCAATCTAGGGAAAGAGATAAGGCAGTGCTGCAGAACTATAAATATTTTGTGCCATCTTTGGAACAGAAAAAGTTAAAATAGATCGTGCAAACCTTATGAGGCCAAGGGTACCAAAGAAAAAGAAATCCCAGGATGAAAACTTTGCTACCGAGAAGATGGACATCTCGGCCCTTGGCTGCAACCCAAGGGGCCTTGAGACAGGTAGAAAGTTAAAATTCCTGAGGATTCTTTTCATGGTGCTTACAATAATACCCCTAGCAGCTGGCCAGAACCGTAAGACTGCATGGAATGGAAAAGAACAGGCCATGCAGGAACAAATTACAAGACGACAAACCACTCAAGAAGCAGAAATAAAGACACGAACCCTTCCTGATCCCTGTGACAAATGCAATCAATCCATGTGGGTCAAGAATAAGATGGAATCAGTATTTGTGGCACACCCATATATTAGTGCAGCTTGTTATGATCATAACAGCTTCTTAGAAATTTGTGTAAAAAGTTCAAAATTGTATTGGGTAAGAAAAAATTTGGGATTCAGGGGACGAGCTCCTTACCCTAATGATAATCAACTCGGTCCTAGATACGAACATTTTTTGTGTTTTGAAAAGGATGAAAAAGGAAAAGGGTCAAAGAAAAAACTAATTGGAAAACAAAAAGAAACAATGAAGGATAGGGAAATAATCAAAAAGAAAGAGTTAGAAGAACTGGATGAGCTGTATAAACAATTAAAACAGCACTATAGCGACTGGGATTTGCCAACTTCAAACAAAAATTTGTTTGTAGATCTGATGCAAGAAATTGCCACCGAATTAGGGTTATCTAAATGTTTTATTTGTGGAGGACTTAGGATGGCTGAAAGATGGCCATGGAGAGGTGAGGGTTTGGCTCCAGAACAATTTTTAAAATGGAATCATACACAAATTTCTAAGACCCTAAAATGGCCTGAAGGCTGGGTCCTGAGTCATCAAGTCATTGGAACAGTTTGTATAACTCGGGAAGGGAGAAAATACACTGAAGTGGTGGGATATACTCCTTGCCTATCTACTTTAGTAGTAAATTCAGACAACACAAAGACCTGGCGACCCAAGAGTCCTACTGGATATTGGGGAATAGCAAAAGAAATGAATTGCGAGTGGAATAATCAAACTAATTTGTGCTGGCATAACAGTTCTGGAGCTAACCCCTACCAATCCATAAAAGACTTGAAATCTTATTGGGAACAACCAGAAAATACAAAAGAAAGATGGAAAGCCCCTGATGGAATATATTGGATTTGTGGGCAACGAGCATACAGTGAACTACCCTGAAAATGGGAGGGAACTTGTACCTTAGGATTATACGACCCTCCTTCTTTGTCAGACCAAGGTCTAAGGGCGATGTACTAGGAACACCACTTTATGAAACCTTAGAAAGAAAAAAAAAAGAGAATTAAATCTCGACTTTCCGATGGCGGAAGGAAACCAAAAATGGAAAGATGAAGAATGGCCTGCAGAAAGAATTATAGCATACTATGAACCTGCTACTTGGGCTCAGGATGGGTCTTGGGGATATAGAACTCCAATTTACCTATTAAACCGGTTGATAAGGCTCCAGGCCGTAGTAGAAGTCGTCTCAAACCACACAGCAGACGCTTTAAAGTTGTTGGCCAAACAGCATTCACAAATGCGAGCATTTGTATATCAAAACAGAATTGCCCTAGACTACCTGTTGGCAGAAGAAGGAGGAGTTTGTGGGAGGTTTAATGAATCTGAGTGCTGTGTGGAAATAGATGATCACGGGGAGGCCATCACAAAACTTGCTGGCGAAAAAGTGGCACATGTACCAGTTCAAAAATGGAATTCTATCCTGAAAGCTGACTGGTGGAATAATCTTTTTGAGGGTGTGTGGTGGAAAAAATTAGGATTCATGCTATTGTGTTTTGTTTTAGGTCTATTGTTTCTGCCTTGCATGATACCATGTCTAATCACACTAATACACTCAGTAATTCAAGGAATGCAACTTACAGCCATACCTATAGATCCAGAATTAACAACAAAAGGAAAAATAAACTCCTTGATGGTACTGAAAGCACAATCCACTTGCACTCGAAGAAGAAAAATCGAGAAAATAGTGACTGAATGCAAAGAGAATACCCTGGCATGAGAAATGTTAACCAAATTTGAGAAAAAGTGTGAAGAGCTAGATGCCACATGAAAAATGTAAAAAAAAAAAAATTAAAAGCTAGTATAAAGAAACATAGACAATACGAAGTAGCAACTTTTTAGAGCACGAATCAATATAATCAAAAAGAGAAATGGGGGAATTGTGATAAATGTGATTCGTGCTAATTAAGTTGTAACTATATTAACAAAATTGTATTTAGATCAATAGAAGACAATTGTTACCGAGTGAGAAGGGGGAGATGGGTGAGACAGGATAAAAGACATCTTACAGATGTTGGGAGTCGAAGAAGGAGGTTAGAAGAAAATCAGATAAGAAGAGTCGAAGGACGAAGGTCTGATAAGCAGCATCTAGAAATAGAGCTTCAACCTTGAAGCTGTCAAAAATGGAATGATCACAAGCATGGGACTTAATTAAAATCATGTTATGGAAAACATCTGCTCAGTCACACAGGGCGCCTGCGCTACCTGCAGGTCACACCTCGGTCACTGATGATGATGATGAGCCTCCATCGGAAATAAGACCCTTAAAAGGATAAGAGACCCCCTAACCCATTAGTAGAGCATGCGCCGTGCAGTATAGTTACGTAGATCTTAGGAATAGAAACTAGGAGGAGCTTTCTAGAAACTTCTGTAGCCTACAGTATATAAGTGGGATTGTTAGCCTGGATGCTTTGATACGTGAGGAATGGGAGCCACTCCCCGTATCCCCGGTCGGAGGGGGGCCCCTCCCCGGTCGGTTTTGCTTATGCTTTATACGAACCTCAATTATACTAAATTACTTACTGCCAAATTTTGTATATTCTTACATATATGCACTTTGATTGTTTCATCTCCAATACTTTAATTGTCATCTCCAGTACTTTGATTGTATTCATTTTGTTACTATTAAAAACTTACTATTAAATTTAATCTTGTTGATAAATTGAGAAAAATAGAACATCATTCATAACACCAGGAAAGGGAACGTCGTTTTTCACAGGAGGAAGCCACAGAAGTGGCTTCTGAGAGAGAAAGCTTCTTCTGTGTCCAGCAGAGCCAATTTCTGAAGGTGCTGATGATGGACACATTGCTGGTCTGATTTCAAAAGCTGGTAATGCCTCTGTGATGACAGATTTAAGAAAGAAAAAAACTGCGTGCACTTCTTCTTCTTCTTCTGAGGGGTGGAAATGTGCAGCAGTAACGGCGTTGCAGTGTTCTCATCCCTCATGGTTTGAGGGAGATGTTGCAGTGTGTTCTCATCCCTCATGGTTTGAGGGAGATGTTTTGGTGTGTTCTCATCCTCTATGGTTTCAGGGAGATGTTGCAGTGTGTTCTCATCCCCTGTGGTTTCAGGGAGATGTTGAAGTGTGTTCTTATCCCCTGTGGTTTCAGGGAGATGTTGAAGTGTGTTCTTATCCCCTGTGGTTTCAGGGAGATGTGGTGTGCTCTCTTCTCAATAATTTGTTCCACCCCCCCCGCATTGTTAAACTCTACCTTCCCACCTAGTTGTCCATCTTGCCCTAAACCTGCCCCTTGATCCAGAATGTTCCCTGTTCCTCCTCCCATTAAGTTGTCAATCCCACTTTTTACCTACCCTTTAGTTTGGAAACTTCCCTGTCAATTCCCTGTTCTTTGAAGCCCCATTGATCTGTTTCAATTGTTTCCTCCCCGTGTTTCCTTGGGTTATGTATTGTAAACCTCACCTTGTGCTCCTCCCCAGCCTTCCCCTATTGGTAAAGAATTTGTGCCCTCCCCTAGAACCTCCCCTGTATAAATGAACCTGCACACCCAGTTTCTTGGTTTGTCATCCCTGGAAAACTGAGATCAACCTTTCAGAGCTGCAAAACCCTGTAAGAACTTTACAATTGATAGAACTTGAGTAAAAATGAACCTGCAGACAACAATTTTCTCCTGAATCAGAGAAGGGGAAAAAGTGAAGACACGTGAAAAGAACGTGGTGACACTAAAGTCAGTGAGGGGAAGGAAGGAAAAGAAGTGCTCCAAACATCAGAGCTGAGATTCTTCTGCAAGCCATAGTGAGGACTATAACACACAAACTGTGTCCCTGGAATTCACAAAGCACATGGGGGAATGCACAGATCCACTCACAGCCCATGAGAAAAGGTGCCCATGCTGGAGTGAGTGGATGTTAAAAAGCTGTCATCTAGTGGGAAATTCAAACAAAGAGAGAAGATAAAGAGGCCCCTTGTTTCCAAACTAGAACAGCTCATCCTCAAAAGACTTCACCCCGTGAACTAATGGCCCATGCACAACAGTTGTGGGAATTCTGTTTGCCTGTGGGAGGGACTCATGTTGCAATAGGTTGGGCAGGACTGCTACTCCTAAAAAATAAAACCACACTGGAAAAGTCCACAGAGAACTGTCTCCATTGGGAAAGACCCCACAGCACAGCATGAAACTCCCTAAGCAAACTGAAAAAAGATTTTTACAAGTGACAAACTGACTAGAGATCATGTTTTGTCTCCCTGTGCTGTTGGTGGGCAACAGGGAGGGACTGGGATAAAAGGTGTTCTAAAGGTTTATTTTAATTCTCATTACCCACTTTCAAATCTATTTATAATACATTTTCTTGATATTGTTGAAGTTCGAACTTGTTTTACCCCTAAACTGTTTTTCTCCTAATCCTTATCTCAATTCATAAACCCTTCAATTTTTCTTTCCCCTCCTCGACTCAACTACAGAAGAGAAAAATGAGTGAATGTTTTTTTTTGTGCGTGCCTGAAGCTTAGCCAGTATCAAACCACTACACAAGAACATCAGCCCCTCCAGTGAATTATTTAACATTGGAAAGTACTCCTTACCAGTGCTCTTTCTGATGATAACTGCTTTTGCTGTTTAATTTTATATACTCTTAATTCTGCATCTTTTTCTTCAATCATTTTATCATATTCATTCTGTGTTAAAAAAACCAAACCAACAACAAACTCAAAACATGTGATTTGTAACATGGAAATGTTACAATTATAGATCTATCCAGTCTTAAAACATCATTTTTTCAAACCAGGCTCCTCAGAAGATTCAGAAAGCACCATGAACAAACACTGATGCTTCTGCAGAAACTGCAGAAATCAAATGCTCAATGCAGTATTATTTTGTGGACTGGCAGAGTGTGCTTTATTTCTATGCAATATGTGTTCAGCAGCTAAGAGCCAGCCATGCTATTTTTATTAATGGGATCTGCTAAAGATACTGCAAAAGAGAGTAACAGAAAGGTAAACTAAAATGTATCAAGATAAACTGCTGACAGGCACTAAGTAATTTCCCCAGAGAAGGAGGCCAAACTGATACTGAAAAATACTGCATTCAGAGGGTATTAAACGAAGCCTAACTTTAAAACAAAAAATTAAATCCTAGAAGTTCAGAGAAATGGAATTTATCTGTCCATAGGCATGTTTCCAAAATCTTCAAATGAATTTGATTTTAGGTGATGAAAAGTCAAGCATGTGTTCAGCTTCCTTTTCCCAGACTCAGGCCTCTTTGTGGGTTTGAAGGGTTATTAACACATTACAAATGCCAGCAATCAGTAAAATCTCTTACCTTGTGCTTTTCCATAAGTGCCACCATTTCAGTTATCTTGTGCTGACAGTGGATATCAGTTTCTCTCTGTATCACTGCTGCTTCCTCATAAAGCAACCTCAGCTTTTCTACCTGGGAGCAGTAAATTGCATTTCATTCACAAACATAACAATATATATTTTAAAAATATTACTTTAATTTCTTCTTCCCCCTGTGGGTGCAGTGTAGTCCCACTTGGACTTCATTTGCTTTTGAGATCCTTTTCAAATCTGACATCTTTTATGCAGATTGTTAAAATGGGCAAGATTAAAGGTACAAGTTCACTTTGAACCCAAAGACCATTTCAAGCACTCTGCCCTAACATTTCTTAGCATTACCATCAAAAAATGTGTGGGCAAAAAAATACTAATATGGGAGTAGTTATAATCTCATTTAGCTATGCTGACTTTATACCAAGGGTAGAATTTCTTTGAACTATATCTAGAAAGAAAGAATTTTTAACTGGGTTCTTATTTTCAAAGACATATTCAAATATTTCAACTTAAGCACCTGATGTACTAAAGCTTTGCTCACAGGCATACACAACAACCATTTCTCTTGATAAGACTGAAATGTAAGAGCAAGGGCTCTGGCCAATAAAGCTTCATAAAAACCTTTTAAATAAAAAAAAATTAATTGCAGTAAAAATTAACACTTCTCACCTGTTCATTAAGTTTCTTTTCATTCACTTTTCTTGTTTCTATCTCTTTTTGATAGATGTCAACTGCTTTCTTATGTTGCTTGTTCATATTTTCCATCTCTAACTGCAATTTATTCACCTTTTGAGAATGCAGAATTGCTGCTGTTATTTGTTTAGGAATTAATATGTTAATTTATTTTTTTCCTTTTATTTTTGAGCAGAAGCACACTGTTACTTCTCAGGTATATGATTAAAGTGTTTCCTATTTAAAAGTTGAGCTTTTTTTTATGAAGAACTGAACTTTGTCCTGACGTGAGTTAGAAAATACTCAAAGAAACAATGGCAACAGCACAACGGGAAAGACTGCCCTAAATGCTGTGAATTCCTTGAAAAAAACCAAATACAGATGGAGATTTTATTCTCTCTCTTGTAAATCTAGGTAAGATTTTCGCAGGTTTTATGGGACATTTCCTTCCAGCTGTGCATTCTGATTACAGTTTTTCCTTTTAAGTTTCTCATATGAATATTCTTCCAAAAGTCCTCTTCTTTCCCTAAGTGCAGTACCCAAAGCTGGACACAATGTTCCCATCAGAGGGGTTTCCACTGCAGAACACATTTAAAGAACAGCCTGAAGTGAGTAATATATGTAAGTCTTTTAAATGCTTTTCTGTCACAATGGGGTTACTGTTCAGTCCACTAACAATAAAAGGAAAAAAAAGAAAGGGACTGATTGGAAACATAATTAATTGTGATGTGAAGTCCATCTCTTTTAAATGTCCAATAGTCAGTGCCCAATGATTAAAAATGGAAGCATCTTCTAAAAACTATGAGCTCATTCCTGCACAATCTGTATCCTAAATCCATAAACCAGCTCACAATGTATTTAACAAGTACTGTCATTAGTTACACTGGGACTTAAAAACATTCACTTCATCTTCTATGTGATGTTATTTAAACCTACCTCCCCTTCATGAATACTGTTTTTCTTACTTTCTGCAGTAATTTTCTTTTTCAGCACCTGATTCTGTTGAAATAAAACAAAACAAGCACTGCACTTTAATAAGTTAACAGAATTATGTAATAGTTTAACTGTGTCGAGAATGTCAGAATCTTCAAAATTCCAGCTTTCATCAAGTTCCTGTTATTGAATGGAGTTCATTCCATAACTCTCTCTTGTGCAGTTCAGGTGCCAGAACAATTCTCCAAACAAAAGAATGCTCAGATAACTACTGTGAAAATCCTGTTTCTTCATGACCTTAAGAAAAGCTCCCCCTGAGCAACAACAGGGAATAACAAATGAGGGGCAGAATGGGAATTAAAACTAAGATGCTGCTGACAGAAGGTGTGAAAATGTCATGACTAAAAATACAAGTTATGTATATTTTACAGTGAAGTTTCTACAATTTGTGCTAGTGCAGAATTCTTTTCTGCAAGTGGTAACTGTGATAGGTCCTTATTACAAGTACATAAATAATACTATATAGTAAATGAAAAAAGTATATGTTTGTTAAAGATATTATTTTTGTAATTGCTTTTTTCAAATTAAGGCTAATTTAACAGATCAAGTGATTCCAAAGACGACTCCTTAATTTGATCAGTTAGGATAAGAAAGGAACATTTTTAAATTACATAGGTGTATCTAAAGATATCACAGTAGATGAAAAATGCTGAAAAGTCACCCCAAAATACCATGTGTTGATGTATTTGTGACTCTCAAAATCTCTACACACCTCCTGCTGCAACTCTTCAAAGCATTTGGCTTTATTTTCCATCTGTTTCTTTAAATTATTAACCTGAAAGAGATATTTCAAACATTAATTAGTTAAGTCCTAAACATTACACCCTGTGTTAGCAATTTCTGTCAACATTCCCAAACATGCACTTGCACCAGTCTGGTTTATTCTGATGGGACTGAAACACAAGCTGATATCTTAGAATGACTGGAGTTTGAGCCATAAAGTACTACAAGATGTTAATTAATTTAATTAATAGCAGTGAACCAGTTCCTTCGCAGTTATAGATTCAAGAAAGAAAGAAGAGAAAATCCTGCAGTATCTTCACAATTTCAAAAATACATTTGTATGAAGTTCCCTACAATCTATGAAAAAACGAATTTTCCCAATTATTTTCTAGACTCTTCAACTGCTTTTCCTTTCTTGAAATTTCATTTTCAAGACCCTTAATCTGAAATTAGAATTGTAAATCTTTGACTTTTACAATGAAATTGTGAAATCTGTTTTAATGCTAAAAACCCCAGGTTGCTTTGAAACTACGGAAAGTAAAAATATTTGAATCTATTTAAGCTAGAACTCACATTACATATAAAAACTAATCTAGAGCCCATCCATCACCCAGTGGATATATAAAAAAAAAAAAAAAAAAAGAAAAACAGGTTCCCTGTTTGCCTGAAATCAAACAAATCTTTAATATTCAATTTCCCAGCAAGGAATAAACATCCCTGTGACTGTGCTTGTCTTTCAAAATACCAGGGCTCAGCATGTGGACACACAATGTCACAGCTGGCAGCAGCTGTGACAGGAGAAAGCCCCTGGCAGAGACCACATCCCCCAGGCAGAGCTTTGCACAAAAAATCCCAACAAACATTTTACATTTCAATTCTGTCCTGCAGGTTATGTAACATATTTCCATACGTACGTTTTCTTCCTTTTCATCCAGTTTACTTTGAATCTCTTCACCTGTCTTTGCCATTTTCTCCTTCAGAGACTCCAGTTCATTTCTAAGGGCCAAATTAACAAGCATTAGTAAATATTTACTTCTTACCTTCAACTTCCTTTCAGTACTAATAAACTCATATTTTATTTTCTACAAAGAGCTGTTGATGTTGATGGGAATTTCATAAGCTGCTCAATGAAAATGTTCTTAAAATGAAGCAACATGCCTAGTAAGTCAAGATGTGAACTGTCCATACTTTTTATTTTAAGTAGGAGAAGATGTTCCAGCTAACCTAAGGAAAAGACATCCTAACCTGGACTATTGTAATGCAGCTCTGAAACATGGGAGGCTGCCTGTCTATTGAACTGATGGTACAGAGATTTCTGCAGAGTAACACTCAGCCAGTTTTGCCTTGTCACATTTCACCCATAACCTTGAACTTCCATTTTCATTTCCTTCACACCTAACATGTCTAATGCACAACAGGACAGCTCTTTCTATGTAAAACAAAATGATGGCAAACATTGTTCCTGTAGCAACAGGTATTTCTAATCTGATAGAATTTGTACTTGCCAACAGTAGAACTGAACAGTTTCTGTTTAGCTGTATTATCTAGAAAAATATTAATCAAAAAAAACCCAGAAAGCAACATATGAACACAACTAACTATCTGAATCTACTTCCTTAAACAATATCAGATATTAATATTTGTTTTTACTTGCCTTAGCTGGCCATTTGCCTCTTCTAGGTTTACAACTAACTGCTTTGTATTTTCTTCCTTTTTCTCACTATCCTAAAAAAAGACCAAAGTCAGCAAAGAAATAAAATTCAAAGCGACTTCTTAAAAAATTCAAAGACATCCAAAACACACTGACCTGCCTTATTCACAAGTGTAAATACACTTCTTGCCCAATTCAAGCACAAAAAACAGTTTAGGTACTCTACAGAACCATGTCATGTTGCAGTTTATCATCTGATTTGTAAAACTGAGCACTGTCCTTTAAAAAAATCTGGAATTTTACAACTTGCCTCTTGTTTTTCTTGCAGTTTCTTGAGTTCTGCAGCCACATCATTTTTCTCCTGTGCTATTTGATCTTTCTCTAGTGAAAGCTTATTGAGACACACTGTTAGTTGTTCATTCTTTAACCTAATTTAAAACAAATGGCCAGGAGGAATAAGAACATGCATTTTGAAATCTCCTTTGAAGTTAAATATACCCATTATCAAGTGTTACTCCATGCTGAAAAAAGTCCAGGCCTTTATCTACAAATACAGGATTTGCAGCAGTCACAGTGATATAAAAAGGAGACAGAAGAAGTAAAGAAAATCAGAGTCAACTTTTACATAAATATAATGGTCCCTGAAGATGATGTAGTTCAAAGCAGGATTAACAATGAATTCAGAAACTTTCTCTTCTTGTTAACAAAGTCAGAGATATGGAAGAACTACATATTCCATAGAATAATACAAATAGAGAAAATGTAATTTACAACTGTAAGTATATAATTTATGTTTTATTGTGTGATTCAAAACTTCCATTATAAAAGAATCACAGCTCATTTCACTGTGGATTAAAGTAACTTCTATATAACACCAAAAAGAATTAAATACTATATTTCAAAATAGTCATACGTCTCTTGTTGAAGATCTGTTTTCAGAGCCAAAAGCTGGTTTAAATGATCTTGCTCCTTTTCAGCTGTACTAGTCAGCTGTGCTTTCAAACCATGCATTTCTTTCTGCAGAAGGAAAAAGGAGTTTTGAGCACACATGTGTAAACTACAACTCATGGTGGTTGTCAGACATGAGCTAACAGCACAAGGCTTTCAGAAGAACCAAACAACATCCACACCATGGGTTATCCAGACTGTACCTTTACCTATCTCTGCTGGGATATGAAGTGGTGTGAGATGAGAGCTCTGACACCAGTGCTGTACCTGGCCCCTGCTGTGAGTTTAATTACCCAGTCTGCAAAACTATTAAATTTGAGTCCTTGGACATAACTTTAAATAAAGATAATTGCTTCAGACTTTACAAGCTTTTGCATTCATCTAAATAAAAAAGACTAAAGAAACATCAGAGAATTCCAGTTCTATAGGATAGAGCAGAAAGGCAATCAACAGGGCTGTGCCTCCATCCTCAGTACAGGCACTGTAGGAGTGCAAGGGGCAGCAGCCAGGCCCCTGTGCACAGGAGGACAGAGATCTCCTGCTGTCACTGCTGTGAGCAGAGCAGCTCAGGGTGGGACACTGCTCTGTGTGCTACTTCCATGTACTTGTGTTCAAGTTAGGATGTGTAACTTGACTATTTATAAAAACATGTTATTATTGCCCTATTTCAGACCTCTCTGATGTCTCTCTCCAAATTTTTCTCTCTCTGCAATTTTTTTACAGCAGCCTCAAGATCCTTCTTCAGCAAGAATCCTCCAATTTGCCCATTTTAGAAAATTAGTGAAACTCAGTTCAGAACACTCAATGCACAGATTGTAACAACAAGCAGAGGTAGTGAAATGCACACCTGATTTCACACTACCTTAACTTTAGTTTATATGGTTTCTTGTTAGACTTGTAAATATAAAATCATCATGAAAATAAACCTCTGTTAATAGTGTAATTCATATAGCTTAGACTCCTGTGACAGAAAATGGGCCTGTGCCACAGTACAGCAGGGTGCACAGAGGCCAGAGCTAATTACCTTCCTGTAAGTAAGAAAAAAATGGGAAAACTTTCTATCCAGAGGGATATAAAGGCATTCGAATGGGCATGAATGAAGAAGGAAATAACCAAAAACCTGACAAGGAAAACCAAAACAGGGGAGACAAGAAAAACCAAAAACATAGGAGACAAGAAAAACAGTGGTAATAAACAAGATCTTCAAAGAAAACACTGAAATTGTGGATGAGAGAGTTTAGTAGAAATGTTAAGGTAGACTAGACTGTATTTATTTATGGCATTTAAGGCACTTACAAAGCAAGAGGAATTTCATATGAAAAGCAAATGCCATGAGATTAATAAAATGAACATTTACCAGAATTTCTGACAGCTCTTCAAGTTGCATTTCTTTGTCACATTTTAACTTAGTCATCTCTTCTACAGCACATGTAATGCAAAATTAATGGAACAGAAATAATTTTTCATACTTAGCAGGCAGTATAAAACACACACCCTTTTGCAATAGCCAGTTCTCAAAACTTACTGGATTAAGTTCAGAAACTGTAAAGCTCATTTATGACTCAATCTAAATGTAGACTTTGAAAAATGATTAAGAAAGACATGAGCAAATCTATATCTGAACAGAAACTAATTATTTATCTTAAATAAAATTCAGAGCCTATTATGTTTTCCACAATTATGGCTTCAAATAAACCATGAACTGTAAGACCAGAGTATTCTCCAAGTATTCATGCATCTGCATTGTTCCAGAAAAAAAAAAAATCGGAACTGCTGAAAGTTCAGATCACATGGATATGCTGAAAAAGGAAACCAGTTATTACTAACTTCCACATGTTTTCTATGTGCATATTCACAATACTGGTATTTTTTGCAAGTACTCCTCACCAAGGTCGTGTTTGGTGTGGAATTCTCACAGGTCTCATCCTGCCTTGCTCTAGACAAGCATTAGCAGTTCACTTTGGAACATTTCTCTTTAGATGCCCTCAATGTATACAGGGACATCCAATTCTATTTCTCATCTGTCAGATGAGATCCAGCCCCATGTGCTGCACAGCAGGAAACAGTGCTGAAGGCAGAACTCTTGCTCTGGGGGCTGAGGAGCACATCCCTAGAAACCACACGATATCAAAGCAGGATTTAAAGATAAGCCCTGCCACATCCAGCATGGGGAGGGTCTGCAGAAACCTTAATGGGAGAGTTTTATCTCTGCTACAAGCTACAGAAATCCTGTCTGCTACTCCTGGCACCTGCAGTGCTACTGGTCTTAGCTGGAAACCAAAACTGCTTCCATGAGAATTCATGCATGGATGGCCTTGCCATTGGAGCTCTGCACAGCACTGCCCTTTGGCTGTGCAAGGACCAATGACCACCAAAGAAAAGGGAGTCAGGTGAGTCCAAATAAATGCAGGCATTCCTGACAGGTACAGGTAACATCTTTCCTCCAAGTACTACAGACAGTCCATTTCCAGAAAGCAGCAGAAAACATTTTTCTTACTGCCTAGCTCATTTTCTGCCTTTCTACAAGCCTTACCCAGTTCAGCAGACTTCTTTTGGAGCTCCAAGGTAATCAGCTTTGATTCGTCTTCATATTTCTTTGATCTAAGAAAATGATAATTTAAAACCTCCAAATGTACAGTACAAAGCACTGCATTTGAAACTTGAAGGACAACAGGACAGTGTCTTACCACAAGCACTTGAAGAACATTTACCTTTCAACAGGCAGACAATATATCAGCTGCAACACCTACCAAATTTCACTTTTACAACTTCAGAACAGCAGACATTCAAGTCAACAAATATATACTTACAGAAATTTGTATTTCTTGAAGACAGAATTATGGAAGTTGGAGGGGGAAAAATTTTACTTTTTATAGACCAGTATCAACCAGCACAAATATAAAAAAATTACATTAAATTCCCTGCATTTAGACCACTGTATCAAAAAACCTCCAAATTTCAGCTTCATTTCCAGTTGCTCTTGATTTTGTCATAGACTGCAACCTGTAAGATGACTCTGAATGGAAACTCTTTAATTTACCTATTTTGCTCCTTTTGCAGCAAGCTTTTCAAATTGGCAGTAGAAATCTCAAACTCCTCTGTCACAGCTGCAAGCAAAGCCTTCACTTTTTTACATTCTTCCTCCTGTGCTTCCTTTTCTCTGGTGACCTCAATTAATGTTTTCACTGTAGTTTGGAATTCAGCTTCTAAGTTCTTCTGAGTAGCCTTCAAAACATGATCTAATTTCTAACCATGTTTTGCAACAAACAGCTACAGTTGTTTCATATCTAAAGTATCCATAATTATTTATGCAAATACTCATCTAGTTTATTTAAACTGTAAAACTGTAAGCAAGGTGTACCTCTGCCTTTTCCAATGAAATGTCAGCCTCTCCCAGCTTTGCCCTCAAATGTTCTTGACTGACCCGGGATTCCTTTAACATTTCTTCTCCATGTACTAAGCAAAAAAGATGTATGTTTATATTTTTAAAAATAGGATATTTACTAAAAAAATGCTGCTAGAAATTCGAAAATACATACATTTATAGAATTTAACAAACGCCAATGGTACTGACATCATATACTATAAAAACTTTGAATATAGATGGCTTAAAAATATTGAAAATCAAGGTCTGAAAAGTAAGTGTCCTCAGTGGCACCTGCCTGACTGTAAATTTGGAAAACTGAAGCAATGTGTTTTCCCCTTGCAATTTTCAAAAGTTCTCACTACTTGACTCACCCTAAAAATTACCCTGCCAGTTCTCATCCCACATAAGCAGCTTCTGTTTCAAAGATAAGCCCCAAAATTCTGCTGCCAACCAGCAACAGAACAACTATCACAACCCTGTTTCCTATGCTTCTAAAAACAATTACATTTAAACACAGCAGACAGAACTCTTACATTTTGCTTCTAGCAAGTCAGCAATCTTATTTTGTGATATCTGCAGCTGAGCCTGGATGTCTTTTATTACACCATCTTTTTCATCTCTCTGTATGGTAAGAGCTGAAATCTAGCAAAATTAAAGAAATATCATGATGAAGTGTGGGAAAGGGACAGAGACTCATTTCCATTTGTACCCCAGGTATGATGAGCTGCTGTCATTCAAGTTACATAAGGTTGTTGATCTTAGCCAAATATTGATCAAGTCACATTACTCCAAATGAAAAAGTCCTCCAGTTCAAAATCAAACTGTGAATTCCACTAGACTAAAGGTCTAAAACATCACTAAACTTAGCAGAATCTGACTTAAATGCAGCTTCAGCTGTTATTTTGTCTTTTCTACTAATACCCAGAAAGACTTCTTGGCTCTTGCATTGCCCTTTTAGTCACAAATAAAGCTGTTACCACATATTCAATGGTAAAACTGAGCAAACCTGCTTCTCCTTCTGACTCACTTGCAGTTTGCATTCTTTTTCAAACTTGTCCACTTTCTCTGCTTCTTCTTTCACTTTTGAGATACAGTAATATCCACAGTTAATATTCTAGCTGAAATATACTCCAATTTCAATACAACTTCCAGTTTAAGATTGCTTGCAATTGTACAGCTGTACATTTTGTTTCCCAAGAGTAACTGCTGAGGCAACATTTGATTTTATAATCAAAATATCTTTTTTTGCCAGCTTTCCACAGAATTAGTCCATTACTCCATGTTTGTTATAAGAAACTAACAGAAAAGAGCATGTGAAAATGAAACAGGAGCACAAACAGGAACACAGCAGCCTGTACATATAGAGAGAACATTTACCTGAAGTTTGTGTAGCTATACACTAGTGCCATTACCATTTAAGTAAACCAACTACAGGAAATAAATATTAATCTCTAGGCTGTACTTCACACACAAAACTTGAACTTTGAGTGACTATTTGAAAAATAAAGTTCCAAATTTGGCCCAGAGGAACAACAGCAGAAGGGGCCAGGCAGTGAATACAGGCAGCAGGAATAAAAGAGGGTCCCAGTGTCTCAGTGTGACCTGCTCACCATTCACATCTGTCTGCCCTGACACTGCACATTTTTTATGTGTAATAAATGCTGTGAAAGACAAAATTGTTTAGCCAGCAGCATGAACACAATAAACAGAATTCTCACGTTTGAAACTCATTTCCAATCTGTCCTGCTCTGCTTGCACACGAAGCTCTTCAAATGCCACTGTCATTCTCTAAAAACAAAATTTCATATTTGAAGCTCAATATTGGAAACCCTGGAAGTTCCCAAGGGGCTGCTGCCAACCCCAACCATTCTGAGAAATCACCAGGTAAGTGAAACAGAGTCCAAAAAGAAGACAGAAGTTCTGGCAGTCACCCAGCACTAAGCACATATCACACACTTCACATGATCTACATCCCACATATCACACCCATCACATGGATCCACATCCCACATATCACACACATCCCATGGATCTACATCCCACATATCACACCCATCACATGGATCTACATCCCACATATCACACCCATCCCATGGATCCACATCCCACATATCACACCCATCACATGGATCCACATCCCACATATCACACCCATCACATGGATCCACATCCCACATATCACAGAGATCACGTGGATCTACATCCCACACGCTGCTGCACTTTCTCCATTGAATGTGCTTTATGTAATACAAAAATAATTTTTGAAGAGGGACTGAAAACCTGACTTCCTGCATCACACATGACATGATATGGACACAGAAAGTATCCCAACATAAACATGTAATCAGCTCAGCATGTCCACACTCACATTCCTTTTAGCCAGCTTATGTCACTTACTTCCATGTTGCCATGAAGCTCCTCATACAATTGTCTTGTTTCTTCTCTTTCCTGTTCATCTATCAAAGCAAGAATTTTTAAAATTTTTTCTTTTGAAATTTTTTCTTTTGAAAAAGAATGCCAGCTGTCCAAGTCATTTTCCTTAATCAGCATAATGAATTTAAAAAGGAATTATCAGCTCATTTCTTATTAAATGAGGCATTATGAAATACAGTGCCAAAAGCCATACAATCTAGGGAAAATGTGTATTTCATTGAAATATTAAGCAAGCTCAGCTTTTAGATTTCCTTCCCAATATATATTTTTGACAAGTGTAATTCTGGATCAATTTATGTAACCATATTAATTCTTATAGTATTAATGTTGAATAATCATGTATCAAAGCTGTTAGTATTTGATAAACTGTAATATAGGGTTTAGCACTGAATTTCTTCCTATCAGCAGATACCTGCGACCACAGAACTGTCATTATAAAATTACAACAACACTCCATGTCCATATTTTCCTTCTTTCCTTTTACTTTTGTAATTGATACTATTTTTCCCTAAGAAAACAATTGTAGAAGAGAACAGTAAGAACCAGAGCTATCAAAAAAGAACAGAACATCTATACACAAGTGTTTCTAGAATTAAGGCTAAAAAGAAATAGACACTTCTTAAATATCCAGGATCAAGTTAGTAAAATTTTAATGATTACAATAACAATTCTACATTGCATATAAAGCAGAATTACCAATCAAGAACATGGGAATTTAGAGTAGATTCCACTGCCTCAAAACAGGCTTGAAGTGCCACTTCATATCTCTCAGTATCTTCACAGTCCCTGGATGGGACTGAAAACCCTCAGAGGGCTGAGCAGACTCGAGGGGAGCTGCACTGCTCTGCAGTGGCTGTCACTGCTCAGCAGGGTCTGGCACTGCCTCAAACCTGGCTCAGTGTTCAGGCACCCAAACAGCTCCCAGGCTTGGAAACTTGCAGCAAACGATTTGACTGGCTCCAAAAATCCTCTGGATTTAGCATCACAAACCTGATGTGTGTTAGTCCTGTGGCTTCACTCCTAGTTTTGTGAGCCACTTAAATTTCACTCCTAATTTTAAGAGTCACATCCAGCCAATCTCAGCTGGAGAGCACATCTGAACAGCATGAGAACTTTTCTGTGAATTTAGAGCAAGCTAGAAGCACTCTCATACATCTAATTTACTCTCATAAATCAAAAATAAAAAAGTATTTACATTTGCTGGTCTTCTCTGTGAAGAGAGTGCAGGTTTCCTTGAGCAGAGTACACAGATGCATCGAAGCAGTGGCTCTAAAGGAGGGAAAAATACCATGTTTTCATAGGAGTGCACAGTATTTTATACTAAGTATAAATATATATATATATTTAATGGACAAATTTTATACCAAGTACCTAAGGAGTAACAATGTAAATGACCTTCACAATTTAACTGCTATATGAAACTGCCCACATGAAAACTGATTATTTTCACCACAAAAACATCTATTTGGTTACATTACTCACTCTTTCTGGAGATCTTCTTTCTCCCATATTTCATCTCCCAGTTTCAAATGGAGTTTATCATTTTTTAACTAATTTCATAGGGAATAAATGCAAAAAGATGCTGTTATTGAAAAATGGATTAGAAATACACTTTGACTTCTCAAATCCCACATGAAAATGTAATTTTGGGTATCAGCAGACAGAAGTCTATTTAACTGGTATTGCATGCTGAGTCATCTTCTGCATGAAAGGCAGAATAATTAATGAGCAATGACTTACCAGCAACTGAGACACTTACAGGTAAATTCTTCATGCACACACTCATACAGGACACGTGCACACACCTGCTCAAAACAATCATTTGCTCAAGGCACAAACCAAACTGCAACATTCTGTAATATTTAATTGGATCAATAATATTGTCATACTAAATCAGGAAGCACTTAACTTCATCTATTCAATGCATATTGTACAATACTGGCCTGCAGTTCTTGAATGGTTTTATTCTGTGCTTCAATAATCTCTCTACTTTCTTGGAGTTTTCTTTCTTTCTGGTTTAGTTCTGATTCCATAGTCAGTTTCCACTGCTTGATCTTCTCAGCCTCATTGTAGAGTTTTGAGAACAAGTCATTCCTTGTTTCTGTATTCTATTAAAACAGGTTCCACAATTTAATCTCAAATACTATCTAATTAATACTGTTGTAGATAAAATATTTTATCTCTTAGAAACATCACAAGAGTAATATTTTTCCACAGATGGTGATATAAACTTATATACGATCAGGAAGCAAAGTTTAAATCTTTGTGCATCCACTATGTAGGTATCAAAAGGCATTACAGACCACACAGGAGACACAAATACAACGAAAATCTTTAAATCTTACAGATTAAATTAAATTAAAACTCACTTCATAGGCACTTCAAATAAAGAAAAAACAACAACAGCAACAACCAACATTGCAATCACTCTAATTGTTAAGGATTTGTCTCCAGGCATGTTCACTGAATCACAAATATCTCCTCTAAGTGATTCAGCTTTAAGCAGGAGACAGAAAACACGATTCCCTTTTGACTACTTCCTTCAGCCCTGAAATATCTACTCAATAATGCTTTAAGCACTGTTTGGGAACAAATTTCAAAGATCCCAAGAAATTAGATATGCAGAGTTGATACTTAGCTGACCTCTTCATCTACTTCAGAGCAAAACTTGACTTGCTGTGAAATTATATCTGAAACATGAAGAGATTTTGATCAATGTATTTCTAAAAAATACTAACAGTGAAACTGTATTTAACAGTGTTACCAGATATGAAACTCTAAGACTACTAAAAAAAAAAATTAGAACTCGACAATATAAAAAAATTTAAAGAATATGCATGGCCAATATTTTAGTCTTACCTGAATCAGTGATTTTGCCAGGGTTGGACACATCGAATGGCAATTTAAAATCATCATCCAAGCATTTGTTAAAACCCTGCACAAATTAAAAAATTAGTTAATTGTGGGTAGATTTGTAAAAAAGGATTATAAAATCCTGAAAAAAAAAACAAAAATCCTAGAGATGATAGAATAGAATAGAATAATATAGAAATAGAATATAGAAATAATATAGAAATAGAATTTTTCATTAATAAATCAGCTGCCTACAATTTCAAAGCCCAAGGTTTTGGTGAAGGCTTTGGAACTTGCTTGCTTCTTATTTCACAGTGGTTTATCAAACTTGGTTTTTTTCAGTTTTCTTTATTATTATTTTTGACTGTGGCCAAAGGGGAAGCTTTCAATGCAGGGAACTCAGCAGCTCCTGCCTGTCTGTGCACTGGTGCATGGTAAAGGACTCAAGAAGCCAAATTACTTTTTTCAAGACCAGTAGCTGATATTTCTTTTTTGCTTTACTTCCAAGGGCACTTCTAAACCATATCTGATTATGTTTCAGCATGAAAATACCCTTTTACAAGGTTTTTAAGTCATAGAAGTTCATCCTGTAAACAGCATAACTCATCAGCTGTCAGAATATCCCGTTTGAATCCCAACATATTTCACAAGGAGCTTCAACATGAAAAAATAACTCGTTGAATTCCCATAACTCAGAGTGGGGACGGAACATTTTCACTGCACACCTGATCTGGTGAGAGCAAGACATCAACGGCAGTGGGAGCATCTGAGGGGGTCACTGCTCGCTCTGGGTGCTGAATGAGCCACCCCAAACACGGATTTATCATCACTGAGCTACAGCTACAACACACAGCACAGGCTGACAAGAGGAGTCCCTTCAGCTGTGTTATAAGCACATATTACATTATTGGCTTTTTGCAAACATTAAAATGAATGCTGTATGTATGATGTTGGAAAATGTTGCTGTATGAATATAGTTTCTTTTAGTTCTGCTATTAACAAGACTTAAAAATAGCAGTGTGATATATATTTTTTTAGACTATAACATGGTAATGTAAAAAGCTTTTGTTCATGCAATTAAATCAGAGAATTGTAAAAAGATAATCAGGAAATTCTTCACACTCTTGGATTATCCTGTCTGGATGAAGACAGGGGTGATGAACACCAGAATTCCAGGGAAGGAATTTACTGATCTCCGTTATCAGGGAGTGCGCTGACAAGGAGGAGCCACAAGAAAAAAAAAATAAAAAAGGTAAAAAAATGTTGATTTACAGGTTGGGGGGGGGGGTGATTTTGAAGAATGCATGAGAGGTCTATAAATATGCAACAGGCTGATGCATTTAAGGAAGTGTTTTCTGAGTTAGTGTGTGCTCTTGGCGGAATGCCAAGCACCCGGCTGTTGTAACCTTTTGCTTTATTGTCTCTTACAGTCTTTTACTGAACTTTTTCAAATCTACCAGGAAACAGAACCTCGTTTTTCACAGCTGTGACAGAAAGTAACAGCAGAAGTCTTTGAAATTCCAACCGAAGATGTTCCCCCGGCACCAGTCTAGGCATGTGCACAGAAATGAGTCCAGGGCAGGAGACAGCCCGAGGGGCGGCCCGGGGTAGGGGGGGGCTGCCCTCAGCAGCCCCGCGGCCGAGCGCTCACCTGGGATCTGCCCACAGACCACTGCCCAGCGCTCAGGCGGGGCGGAACGAACAATTTAAACCGCTTTTCCTTCTCCACGGCGCCGCTGGAAGGGCGGCCGGGCGCCATCGCCGGCAGCTCTCGGCCAAGGGCGGGAAGCGGCGGCGGCCCCTCAGCGCCGGGCGGGGGGCGCCGCCTAGCGGAGCTGCTGTGGCGCAGGCGCTGTGCGGCGGGAGCTGCGCCCGCCTCAGGCCCGGCCCGGCCCGGCCGGGGGGAGCGGCGGCCCCGGGGGGCGATGGCGGCGGATCCGGGGGGCGATGGCGGCGGATCCGGGGTTTCCTCGTTGTCCGTGACCATCAAAGAGGTCTCGGGGCTGCCCGAGGGACCCGGCGGGTTGGGGACGTCGCCGTGGTCGCCGGCCAAGGGGGCACAGAGGGACCTTGGCAGTCGCTGGGAAAGCGGGAGAGGTCTGAGGGGAAAGGGAGTCTGTAGCCGTGGAAAGGGGTTTTAACCCTTTAAGTGCGGCGGAAATAAGATGCACAGCTACATGGTCATCTTTCATGATAGCAAGGAAAGAGACAAGTTTATTCAGAAACGCACTTGGTTTTATAGCATGACTTGCAATTCCAAGAGTAGAGAAAAGGTGATGGGTTCAGAGAGAAGACACCCCATTCCCGGGGCCTGGTCATGCACCACAACAGGTCTTCCATCTTGTTATTAATTCCTTTTTATTTTGACCAAATTATCACCTGGGAGAAATTCTCCCTAGCCTTGAGCTGGACCAGCTTATCGGCTGGGAACAGAGCTGAGAAGCTGCAGCCTGGAATATTTTTCAGGCTGTAATTTTCTTACTTTCTCAATATGTGTCCCTACAAAAAAAAAAATACTATTCTTACCACTCTACCAGTGTTATCTGACTGTTATGAATGGTTTTCTTTTTTTTCCAATTAAACAAACAACAAAGATTAAAAGTAACAACAAATTTTTAATAGTAACAATTATAAATGAATACAATCAGAAGTATTAAAGGTGATTACAAAAATTATTGAAACTAAATACCATCCAAGTAAAGTATTACAATTGTATAATTTGGAATGGATAAAATTTGAGAGTAAGTGTTTTAGTATAATCGAGGTTCGTATAAAGCATAAGCAAAACCGACCGGGGGTACGGGGAGGGGCCTGCCCTTCCTCTCGTACCAAAGCATTTGGGCTAACAATCCCACTTATATACTGTAGGCTACAAAAGTTTCTAGAAAGCTCCTCCTAGTTCCTATTCCTAAGATCTACGTAACTATACTGCACGGCGCATGCTCTACTAATGGGTTGGGGGTCTCTTATCCTTTTAAGGGTCTTATTTCCGGTGAAGGTCCATCATCATCATCAGTGACCGAGGTGTGACCTGCAGGTAGCGCAGGCGCCCTGTGTGACTGAGCAGATGTTTTCCATAACATGATTTTAATTAAGTCCCATGCTTGGGATCATTCCATTTTTGACAGCTTCAAGGTTGAAGCTGTATTTCTAGATGCCGCTTATCAGACCTTCGTCCTTCGACTCTTCTTATCTGACTTTCTTCTAACCTCCTTCTTCGAATCCCAACATCTGGGAGATGTCTTTTATCCTGTCTCACCCATCTCCCCCCTTGTCACTCGGTAACAATAGTCTTTTATTGATCTAAATACAATTTTGTTAATATAGTTACAATTTAATTAGCACGAATCACATTTATCACATGACACAAAACACCTCCTCTACGTATGGATCTAGGTCACCTGTAGAAGCCAACACAATAAAGAATCCAGCAGGAATCATTTGTCTCTGCTCCCATCTGTCACATCTCCTCTGGAGCTGCAGGTGCAGCCCCAGCTCTTGGGAGGGCTCAAGGGGTCACAGGCTCAGCTCCCACACAGAGACCTTGCAGACCCTGGGGTGCCCCTTTCAGCCTCCCTGCCCAGAGCCTTTCTGCAGCCTTCCCCCTGGAGCTGCTGCTTCCCTGCAGCCCCGGCCATGGACAGCAGCAGAACCTGGTGTGTCCCGAGCAGCAGGGCCAGCTCAGGGCCCTGTGGGGAGCAGGGGCTGGGCCAGCAGGACAAGCCAGCCCGGCCAGGCAGGACACGCTCAGCTGGGGAAAGGGATGTGCAGGGAGAGGAGCAAGGGAGCATTTCTGTGCCTGCAGGGAGGAATGCAGAGGAAGCTGCTGCTGCAGGCACCAGCTCTGGCCAGGCCCCTCTGTCCCCTGCCCAGGGCTGCTGTGCTGGCCTGGGGAGAGACAGGGGCTGGCACTGAGCAGGCAGAGGCAGCCTGTGCTGGGCATCTCCTGGAGCCAGAACCAGCAGTTCTGCACTGTCCCTGAGCTCCATTTCCCCTGCCATGGGGAGCTCCAGCCCTGGGGCTGCTGTGGAGGCTGAGCTCCCTCTCTGCCCCTCAGCAGCTGCCGAGCCCTTCAAGGGGGCCAGGGCTGTGGGGTGAGTGCCCCCAGTGCTGGAGCACCCCAGAGCGGGCACTGCCATGGGGCTCACCCAGAATGGGCTGGGCTGGGCTGGGGTGAGGGCAGGGGAGGTGGGCAGAGCTGGGCAGAAGTTGGGCTAGACTGGGAAGTGCCCAGGAGATAAAACCCACTCATGTCAGCTGAGCTGTGTGACTCTGCAGGGCCAGGACACGTTCCAGCAGGTGTGTGCTGCTGTGCCAGTCCCCTGGCAGGGGTCTCAGACAGGCAGGGGCAGCACTGAGGAGCTTGGTCTGTGGCCTTGGTGGCATGGCCAGTGTGAGAAGGTGCCCCAGGGCTCTGAGCATCCCTCCAGCCTCTTCCATCAGCCACTTCCAGACTTGGGCACTGAACTGACTTTCTTGGTCTATTTGTTCTCTGCTTATCTCCTTCCTCCTACCGATTTCAGCACTGCTCTAGGGGCAGCATCAGCCCTGCCCGGGCTCCCTCCTCACCCAGCCCTTGGCAGAGCCCAGAGCAGGGCTCTCTGTGATCCCTGGCACGGGATGTGGGTGCTGGGACTGCACACTGAGGTGTGGAGTGGACACTCTGGTGGGGAACATTTGCCCACCCAAAACACTCCCTGTGCTGTGCCGTGTCTGATGAGGGGATGTGGGGCCTGTGCTGGCCAGGGGGGCTGTGCTGCCCCAGGGATAAATGACAGGCATGAGCCACAACACAACGACCAGGAGGTGGAAGTGAGGACAAGGTACACAGGAGGAATTCAGAAATCTGCCCTGAGCGTAGAAGGGGAATTTTAAAGCTGCAGAGCCAAGCAGACCTTTGGGACACTGTGGGGCCAGATGAGAATATCATGACACAGTGAGAATTTATGGAAACAAGGATCCATTGTGACACTTTGGAGTCTCATGTGACCGGGAGTCCAACTGTGACCCTGTATAGCCAAGGAGATCGTTATGACACTACAGGGTCTGATGGAACCAGGGGGTCATTGTGACACTGCAAGTGCCTATGGAGCCAAGGCAACCACTGACACAATGAGGCCCAAAGTTCCAAGGAAATTTGTGACACCAAGGGCTCCCATGGAACAAAAGGGACATTGTGACACTGGGAGGCCTCAAGGAATCATGGAGATAATGACGACATTCTAGGGCCTAATGGGACTGTGGTGACACCAAGTTGGTTTGGTATCACAAGTGTCAATGTCCTTCCTAAACTGGGAGCCCAGAACTGGACACATCACTTGAGGCACAGCCTTAACAGTGCCGAGCACAGGGGAAGAATCACTGCCCGGGTTCTGCTGGCCACACCATTCCTGATCCAGGCCAGGTCCCTCTGCAGAGCCCTCCTGCTCTCCAGCACATCCACACTCACACCCAGCTTGGTGCCATCTGCACATTTGCTGATGCTGCACTCAATGCCCTCATCCCAATCATCAATGCACATATTGAAATCCACGCTGGCTGGTTCTGATCCCTCAGCCATCCTGTAGGTGCCCTGTGATGGCACTCAAGGTGATCTGTTCCATCACCTCACCAGGCACCCAGGTCAGGCTGACAGGCCTGCAGTTCCCCACATCCTCCTTCCAGCCCTTCTTGGGCATGGGCTCACATTGGCACCTCCAGTCCTCTGGCACCTCCCTGCTGAGCCAGCACTGATGAGAAATGATGGAGAGCAGCTTGGGCAGCTCATCCAGCAGCTCCCTCATCCCCCTAGGATGGATCCCATCTGGTGCCAGAGACATCTGTGAGCATCTGAGTGGCTCAGCAGGTCCCCAGCTGCTTTCTCCTGGATTACAGGAGTCTGTTCTGCTCCCTGTCCCCATCTCCCAGCTCAGGAGAACACTTGTCCTCAGGACATCCTGGCTTATTGTTCGAAACTGTGGCAAAGAATGGGTTAAGTGTCTCAGCCTTTTTCTCATCTTCAGTTTCTCTATTCCCCACAGCATCCAATAAAGAACTGAGGTTCTCCTTGTCCACCGGTTTACTAATAACTTATTTATAGAAATATTTTCTATTATTTTTACAGAAGCGGCCAGGTTAAGTCCTAATTGAGTTTTCACTTCTCTCATTTTCTTTCTGCATGACCTAACAATATCCTCAAACACTTCCTGAGTTTCCTGCACCTCTGTCCTAATGTGATGCACCCTCTTTTCTCCCTGAGTGCCTGGAAAAAGCTCCATACTTTGGACTGGCCAGGCCAGTCATTTTCCTCACTAGATCACTTCTGGCACACTGGGACAGGCTCCTCCTTCTCATTCATGATTTCTTTCTTAACTGTCTCCATTCTTCTTGTAATGCTTTGTTTTTAAGGACTGTTTCCCTTTAAAAAGTCAGTTATCCCCAAATCCGTATCCTGAATAGGCTGAATTCTGCTCTCTGTAAGGGCAGTGTAGAAATTTTGCTGATGCCCCTTTTTCTTTCACAGAATATTTAAAAACTCAATAATTTCATGGTCACTGTACCCCAAACAGCCTCTGACCACCACATCTCCCACCAACCCTTCTCTGTTTGTGAACAGCAGGAGTCAGAGCTTTCCTGGGCAGTGGGAGTGTTACCAACAATTCAGTAAAATCAAAAACTCCCAAACACCAATATAGCATTAAAAAGCACCATTCTTTATTTGGCTGGATACACAGGGGATACTTTGCATACATACATTGATTGTCCTGGACTAAACACACATATGATAATCATTTCCCCAAAATCATTAACATATTTCCCCTCCCCTTTACCCATGGGTTCTTCTGTCCTGGGGGTTTCTCTGGAGGTCCCTGGTGGTCATGGACCCCAATGTTCCAGTTGGCCTGGCTGAGCTGGCAGGACACTGAGGCTGGGGAACTTCCAGTCCTGCTTCTCACACAACGGGCATTGTGCAGGTTCCAGAGGCCAGTGGTTTTGGAGAACAAGAATTGTGTTAGCTCAGCTGGGGTAGGCAGTTTATCATCTGGTAACAAGAGGTCACAGAGTGGGCTATGACATCACAGAGTGGGCTATGACATCACAGAGTGAGGTATGCGAGGTCATTGAGTGTCACAGGCTGTCCCTGTGACATCACACAGCTGACTGTGACATCACAGGACAGAGGTGTGACATCACAGAGCAGGCTGTGACATCACAGGAGGGGCTGTGTGACATCCCAGCAGGGCTGTGTGAGGTCACTGCGTTGGTCACTCTGCCCCAGCCCCCCCTCACAGTTTCCCCAGACAAGTCCAATGCTGTTCATGCCCAGCAGGGTCCCCTGTCCCCCGGGATCCCCCTGGTCCACCTGGAGCCACAGCCTCCCCCAAGGATGTTCCACAAATCAACCCCAGAGCCTGACACGGGGACACGGGGCCAGGGCTGTGTGACCAGGACATCAAGGCCATGGATTATCCAGGTCACTGGGGCCTGGTTTGGGTTGCCCAGGGCAGGAAAGATGTCTGGCAGCTGGAGCAGGGTGAGGGAAGGGCCTCCAAGGTGGGGCTGGAGCCCTTTGGCTGTGAGGAGAGGCTGAGGGAGCTGGGCTTGTCCAGCCTGGAGCATGGAAGGCTGAGGGGCTCCTCATGCCAGACTGGCAGTGCCACCCAGGAGCTGACGGAGAACACAGAGCCAGGCTCTGCACTGGGGGGGCTGGGGGGGACAAAAGACAATGGGAGGAAGGGAAATGAGGGGAGATCAGACAGGACATGTGGAAAACTTTTGTTCCCTTGAGCTTACACAGGTTCTGAGATGCTGCCCCATCCCTGGCCTTAAGGATTTTCCAATCTACACCAAACACCCCTTGGTCTGACCCAGTTTCTGACAGGTTTGGCTGCGGATTGCTGAGGTCCCTTCCAACCTCAGCTCCATGATGATCCGGGGACAATGCTGCTCCCAATTTTGGAATGGGCTGGAACTGATCCCCTTGAATCTTCATTTTCTTCTAGCTTTTTAGGGGGTGGTCTAAACAGGTCCATTAGTTCCTATTCTTGTGCTTCTGTTTGATAGACTATATCAGAATGAGTACAGCGTTGGTTTATTGAGCACACACTGCAGAATCACTTAGGTTTCCCTCTATTAGCCTCACTGTCCCTTTCAAGGGCCAGTTCCAAGTGATCAGAGGGGGCTCTGATGCTGCAATGTCTCTGCCAATCAGGATGAGTCCTGATAGAGAAAAACATACCTGTGTATGTCACCTCCTCCCAAGTCTGTTCTCTCTTTAAGAATAACATCAGCTGCAATAAAATCTCATAGTCTAAAGTTCCAGCTGGTGGCCATCTGAGACCTTCTCCCAGCTTATTAAGAGGCCACCATTGCTTGCAAAATTTGATCAAACTTACCTAATTTTCAGTGCTCCCACACCCCACTAACACTTTCCAGTGTGTCAAAATACAGCCTAAGGGACTAGCCTTAGAAATCTCCTTGCTTTGACTAGTTCCCATTATCTCCTTCTTCTTGTGTTATCCCATTTCCACCCAAATCTCTCTCCACACAGCCTCACAGTCCTTTCACCATCTTCCTCCCACACACACGCCCAAATTGCAGGTTCTAAATGTGATTTTCCACACACAAACTTTAGAATCTTAGGTTCAAAATCAGCTTGGTTAGGATGCCTCGGTTTACACTCAGGGCATAGCCTTTGCCTGTCTCTCGATGAAACAATACCAATGCTTTTCACAAGTCCTACACTGGAACAGTAACCACACAGAGTGCCAACCTCTAGAAGCCCCAAAACCTTGTAACACTCGCAAAAGCAAGCTGTTTCTCTTCTCTCTTGAATGACCAGACTCTCTTGTGCAGGCTGTTCCCAGTCCAAAGTTACCAGCCTCCCTGCTGAGGTTCTGCATATTCCTTCCAGATTAACCTGATCGTTTCCTCTTTCTATCCAACAGTGCACTGGATTCACGAATTCCCAAGGATCCAGTCCAAACTACAGGAGGGAGGGGGATTCCTTCTATTCTTCAAGCCACGATTTAAAATATGCTCAAACCACCACACTAAAACTCTGGCAGTCCACAAATATGACCTCCCCTTAAATTTTCAAGGGTTAAGGACACACAGCTGCAGGAGGGAAATTCTTTTAATTTGTCATGCCAGGTTTACACGTCCTTTCACCCTTTGTAAAACTCTCCTGGCTTAAGCTAAAACCATCTTGAAAGAGCCCGCCTAAACTGCCGAGCTCTGTCAGCTTGGCCTCGAGCTTCAACAGCCACTTCTATCAGCAAACTACAACAGAGCAGCCAACAACACAGCCCGAGTAACAACACAGCAAACACAGGGCAGAATTATCGGTTTGTTGCAATTATAACTTTTGTCACACGATGACAGTCTTAAAATACACAATTTCAAATCTAAAAATACACAATGACAGCGGTGGCAGGACCGGTTAAACCCGAACACCGAGTGTTAGAGGGAATGCCGTCCCCAAAACCAGGAATCCCCACACACAACCCGAATCCCAAAGTCAAAATCACTGTGAGGAAGGGTATCTCTTTATCAAGGGACAAAGTATTCACCTCTTTTCAACACAACACACAGCATGCCGCAATTTTAAACAAGCAAAAAAGTAATTTTAATTGGATCTTCTTTAATTGGAGCTTTGCCCTTCTCCAGCAATTTCTGTCACCCAAGAACGAAAATGCAAATCCGGGCTCTGCTCTAGTGATGTACCAAAGGTTCATCTCACCAATCACACACACAGACACTCACACAGTCAGGACACAGTCAAAATAATAACGATTAAAATAGCAACAACAAAAATAGCAGCAATAAACAAGGATTGGTCCAGGTCACCCCAGAACTGCTGGCGATCCCCTGACACAACAAACCCTTTCTCAGGCAACTGAACCCTCCTGATGCTTGCAAGCAAACCTGCACAGCTTGAGCTGAGCACCGAACATCTTCTGTGACTTATCAGGTGTCTTTTAGCCATGTGTACGCCTTACAGGCTACCCCACATAATTTTAAACACACTGTTTTGTCTGCAGTGCAGTAACAGGTCTTGTCTGTCCCTGTGATGAGCAGCCGGGGAGCAGAGATCCCTCCAGGAAAGTCCTGGCAGCGCCAGAGACATCCACAGCCCGGGCTGTTCTCACACACAAACAGAGGAGTCCTGCCATGGTCAACAAATTAATGCAGAAACAAAAACTCTCTAACCAGTAAAAGAGTGATATGGTTATTACAACACTGGGCACAGCTGGGAGAAATCTCCCACAGGGATGTGTGAAATGCACAGGGCTCTTGACTTCTTTTATCAACAAAAGTCTTACATGTTCATATAATTACCCAACATGCCTATACATATGCATTACCTAACCCAGCCTAGCCCCACTTTGTATTGAGAGGAATGTTGAATTTGTCTTTACAAATGAGCTGTGGATCTGCCTGTAGATAAGGCTAGCACTGAGAGATAAAAGAAACAATGGGATGGATTCCACTGATTGATGAATGGAGAAAGAGATATTTGCCTTTACAAACAAACTGCAGGGCTGCTGATAAATGAAATTGGATATCGAAAGATGAAAGAAGCAACGGGGGGAAAACTATGAATTCTATAAGAATTAAAAATTAAAAGGGAGGGTTATACATTAGAGGGGAATTTCAGGTATCAGGCGTTCCGGGAAGTCTGTGCCTCTCAAGTACCTAAGCCAATGGGGAAAGAGAGAGGGAAATGCGGCCGGGAAAATAGGATAAAAAGGAGGCTGCGTCCTCCAAAAATGTGAGAGATCCCAGGGGAATGTCCCATGGCCTCTCCCTTTATTCGAATAAAGCAAAAAGGACTCCTCTGTCTCCTTTTTGGACATAAACCTCTGGTGTTTGTGGATTAATTTTCCTGACAATTTTGGAGGCTCGTCCAGGATCTTTCCACCGTCCGGGCTGGCGGGCAGCGAGTGGAGCTGAAGGCGCCTCACCCAGTTTGGGTGATCAGCTCCCCTTGGTGCCGGCCGGCACCGGGCGATCCATTGGGTTCCCGAGACTGTCCAGGAGACAGACGAGTGGCGGACCAGGGGGATCCGTGAAGAGTCCGCAGGGAAGGACCACTGAAAATCTCACTGGTGAGTAAAATGGGATCTTCGGGGAGCAAACCTGGGAGGGCACCCATGGAGGGTAGCACAGGTAAAATGGGGCACCCAGAGAGGGTTGGAAGGGTGCAGCCGGGAAGGGGCCCCGGCAAAAGGGATGACGATCCCATAATACCCCCAGAGAGTCCCTTGGGGAGAATGCTGAAGTCTTAGGACAAATGATATATTCACCTAGAAGTAACTATGGAAATGATGGCAAAATATTGTTATTTTGTGTGGCCAGAGTATAGGTTGGCAAGGGGACTTCTATGGCCACCTTATGGGACAGATAAATTTCATTTGTGTCGAATTTTGTGGAGGTATTTAGAGAAATTTATATGTTAAGGAAAAAAGAAAAGAGAAGAGGACAGTGGTGAAGATTGAGATGTCTTTCAGCACTTTCCCCCATCTTGTGCTGTCCCAGGGCCAGCTGCAGGTCGTCTGTATCCTCAACTTTCAGAGTAAGGGGATCAAGAAAATGTTATTCCTACAGCCCCACCTGAGAAGGATGATGGTGTAGGGGGAGGGGAGCAGCAGTATCACCCCCCAGAACTAGAAGAGGAACTCAGTTTAGGGCATCAGAAGCCCCCAAGAGACAGGGGTACATCAGATGCCACTCTGTCAAGTTCCTTTGGGGGGTCAAGGGGGAGAATTTGGGTTTGTAATTGTACCACTCACTACACAGGATATAAAGGGTTGAAAAAAGAATTACCCCCATATTTGGATGATCCCATAGGGGTGGGGGAAAAGATAGAGAAATATTTGGGAAATGCGGATTATACGTGAAAGGATTGGGGTTTTCTTTTGGGAATTTTGTTTGGGTCATCAGAGAAACGAATGATTTTGCAGAAAGCTCGGCAGCTGTGGGAGGATGAACATCCACAAGCAGCAGGGGGGCTGGACCCAATGCCAGTGTCACAATGGCCCCACAGATCTGGGAGGTCCTGCAGTTTCCCAATGGCCTCACAGTTCCATGTGTCCCCTCAGTGTCACCACGGTCCCACGGTTCCAAGAGCCCCTGCCGTGTCACAATTGCCCGATGGTTCCATGTGTCCCCTCATGTCACAATGGCCTCAGGTTTCCATGTGTCACAATGGCATCATGGTTCCATGTGTCCCCTCAGTGTCACAATGCCACACGCTTCCAGGAGGCCCTGCAGTGGCGCAGTGGCCCCAGCGTTCCATGTCCCCTCGTGTCACAATGGCATCAGGGTTCCATGTGTCCCCTCAATGTCACAATGGCACCAAAGTGTCATGTGTGTCCTCAGTATCACAAGGGACCCAGAGTTCCATGTGTCCCCTTAGTGTAACAATGGCCCTAGAATTCCAGGAGGCCCTGCAGTGTCACAATGGCCCCAGGGTTCCATCTGTCCCCTCAATGTCACAATGGCCCCACAGTACCATGTCTCTGCTCAGTGTCACAATGTCCTCACATTGTCACAGACGAGCAGCACTGGAGTGGGAGCAGCACCACTGGAGGGGTTGCAGATGCACTGGAACAGGAGCAGTGGCTGTGGAACAACAGGGGAGAAGCTGTGGAACACAAGTCCTGTGAGGAGCAGCTGAGGGAGCTGGGAATGTTTATCCTGGGGAAGAGGAGGCTCAGGGGAGGGTGCCGCCTGGTGGGGGTTGAGCTCTTCTTGTAGGGAACAGGGACAGGACAAGAGGACACAGCCTTAACTGCACCAAAGGAAGGTTTATCCTGAACATTAGAAACAATTTATTCACAGGGTGATTTGGCATTGGAATGGGCTGCCCAGGGAAGTGATGGAGTCACTTGTAAATGAGGTAAGTGAACCACCTAATTAGTGGTTTGTCTTAATTTTCTTTTGTTTTTAATCAGAGTCAGGATTAAAAACATGAAGGAGATGAATTTTCTCGAGTTTGGGCTTGGTTGTTTAATAAATCATATTTAAAGTACAGAGAGTTCTGCAACACGTCAAGCCACCAGCTAAAAGCCAGCAAGTGGAGGCGTATCGAGCTAGTTACAAGGTTTTTAAAGTTAAAAAATTCTATAAAGAACTAACACCTATATTAATTTATATACTGCTCCGAGAGCCAAAAGCGAGCGAGAGCCAGCAACTGCCCCCCGCCCTCCTTTACCTGCTTCCAATCTCACCATGTTCCCCCATTCCCTCCCCCCACCCTCCGAGAGAAACTCCCAAAAAAACAGGGATGCCCTCCCTGGTGCCAGGACCTAACCATCAGTGCTTCTTAGCGTGTCAATGGGAAAAAAATTCCACAGGCAGAGAGGAAAGGAAAAACCAACCCCCAACAGACGCTTATCCAGTTCTTCACTGATTTGAGGTTTATCAGCTGTTGCAGACACTGGGATGATGGTATAATGTTTCAATGTTTGGTAATAATCTAATTTTACAAGTGTTTTTAATTATATCTGTTATCGGAAATGTTTTGGATTGTTATATCAGAATTATTCCCAGTTACTGTAAGTTTTTGGTTTTACTACATGTATTGTTTTGTTTTGAACTTCCTTTCATGGCAAGAATCATGCATGCTGTTTTTAAAACAAAGAAGGGGGAGTTAGCTCCTAAATATTTACATATTTACAAAAAACATTTTGCAATATTTATACAAAAAAAGGTAAAATTTTTAATGTAAGGCTCTTGAATTGAATGTACAATGACAAAGACTAATTAATTCATTAACTTAAGGAGAAGGTATGCATGTGTTTTTATCATCAACAACTTCAAAGTAGTCACCTGTTTTTTCAGCCAAATATCAATTGCCTCCAAGAAAATGAAGCCCAGTGAGAAGAAAAAGAACCTAATCACCACACAGCCTTCGTGGCCAGAGCAAAATCAGAAGTAGGACTGCCAAGACATAGCTGTGTCTGGAAATTTACAGGTAAATTGCCAAGGAAAGCCTTAGGTTATCATCACAGTATAGTGTTCCTACAAACCTTCTTCAGTAATTCCCTGTTCCAGGATCCAAGAGCACATTCAGTGATGTCAAAGATTAACATTTCAAGCTAATTGACTATTTGGACTTTAAAACAATGGTCATTTATTCCCATTTGCCTAGGAGACATTGGACATTATTCTTTTGTTTTCTCATGCTGTGAAACCCTGTGTCAATGACCTGATAGAATTTGCTAAGTTTTGTTGATTGTAATCTGTCGTTTATGTATCTTATCCCATATCTAACAGATAACCAGTAATAACCTTAATGAGATAACACCCTCACAAGAGAGAGCTATTTTATCATCAGAACATATGAACCTTCTTTGAATTAATGAAAAAGGGTGAGATGTTGCAGTCAGGTAGACAAATTCTAAAAGAAAGGCTTCATAAAATCGGGTCTTGCTCTCTGCTAAATTAATAGCTAGCCTGTCACTTCTTCTATGTGCAGCTAAGTTACTTGATTGTTTCCATGTGAAAACAATCTTAAGCTTGAAAACAATTAACACAACAAGCTATTCTTGTAAGAGAACCATTTGCACCTGCAAGAAATAAGAAATCTGTCCTGCTGGGGACAAGGACGTTCATTCTCTTCCAGGAGCCCAGTGCCCGGCTGGGGCTCCAGGGCAGGGGGTCCTTGAGCAGCTGCCCCAGAACCTCCGCCAGGGTCTCCCAGCGCAGCCAGAGCCGCTCGGCCTGGGGTCCCCAAAGGCCTCAGCCAGCCCCAAGTCCCTGCCAGGAACCCTCAACTCCCTCCAAGCCAGCATCCCCCACAGCCCCTGCAAGTTCCCCCCATGGCACCGGCCGTGGCCATGTCCCCACATGTCACTGGCCATGTCCCACCATGTCCTCACCCATGGCTGTGTCCCCACCATGTTTCCATCCCTGTCATTGTCCCTCACATCTCCATCCATGCCTGTGTCCCCCCATGTCCCCACGAATGGCCACATCCCCCTCCATGTCCATGTGTCCCCATGTCACTCTCCAGGTCTGTGTCCCACCATGTCATTGTCCCTCCATGTCCGACCCATGTCTCAGTTCAGTGTCTTTATTTTTACCCCAGTGTTGGATGTTTTAAAGGGATGAAGAGAAATGAAAAGCAAATCAAGGCCAAAAGAAAAGAATTTCTGTGTCTGTGCAAGCTGAAGATCCACGTGCTTGGGAGGGAGGGAGGGAAGAACATTTTTGGAGGAGTTTCCACCCCACTATCTCCAAAATCTTGGTCTTTGCCTGAGTTCATCACCATTTGGCTGCGGAAGACACCCTTGGGTAATAGGAAACCAAAATCCTGGAATCACTGAGGTTAAATGTAGTAGTTTTGCTTTATTAATTTGATTTTTTTTGTTGTGAGAGAGGATTAAGAAGTAGACAAAAAACAGGTTTTACTTTAAAAGGTGTAAAGAGAAATTTTATTACTAGAAACTATAAGAAAAAAACCCTTAGAAGAAAACTTTAGGCTACTGCTTTTTCTTCCATACTTTTTTTTTAGTACTAAACACGTACAAAAACAACTCAGATAGTTTACCATCTCTAAAATAGTTTTTTACTCATTTACTTGAAAGAGGAGACTTTTTTTCAGTCTATGGAGATTTCTTCACAAGAAAACTCATTCTTCTTCTTTTGATGTTACAATGATTAGCTTCCCAGGAGAATGGAAATCTGATTACTATCTAAAAATCCTTTATACAGACTAAGAGTTTTTCTAATAACTTTTATCGAGGACTATATTAACTGCTGAGGCACAGTTTAAGGATTATAACAGTTTGAACAAAAGCTTACTTTATTTTTGAGAATAGAGTTTTTTCCTTTTTCTTTTTTTGGGGGGCAGCAGGGGTTTTCTTATTATTTAAAACTAGATTACTGCAATTTTAATATTTGTTTACTTTAATATTAATGCTTTTCTTTATATGTACAGTTAGAACAGTCATATTCACTTCAAAATATTTTTACATGTTTTAGAGGAAACAAGAGTTTTTTTCTCCATAGTTTAAAAACAGAGAAATGTTAGTTCATGACTTTTCTCCATTCTTTATTTCGAAGTTAACAATTCTTTTTGTTTTATTTCGGTGTTTTTATATTGTTCCCGTGTGTATCATTATTTTGGTGGGTTTTTGGTTTTGTTTTATTTTGTTTTGTTTTGGGGGGGTGTTGTTTGTTTTTGGGGGTTTTTTGTTTGTTGGTTTGATTTTTGTGGTTTTTTTCGACCATCCAACACCAATCCTCCCATGGGAGACGGAGCGGGAGCAGAGCACAAAGCTCTTCCCACACTCGGGGCACTCACAGGGCTTCCCTTAGTGGTGACTCCGTTGGTGTCGGGTCAAGTGAGAGCTCCGTGAGAAGCTCTTCCCACACTCAGGACACTCGTAGGGCCTCTCCCCAGTGTGGATGCGCCGGTGCAGGATGAGATGGGAGTTGTGCTTGAAGCCCTTCCCGCAGTGGGGGCAGCGGAAGGGCCTCTCCTCTGTGTGAATCCGCTCATGTAGGAGGAGATTGGAGCTGGTTTGAAACCTCTTCCCACCCTTGGGGCACTCGTAGGACCCCTCCCCAGTGTGGATGCGCTGGTGTCTTCTCAGGCCAGAGCTCCGTCCAAAGCTCTTCCCACATTCCAAGCAGGTGTAGGGCCGTTCCCCTGTGTGGATCACCTGGTGCTCCATCAGATGAGAAATACTCCTGAAGCTCTTCCCACATTTCCCACACTCATATGGCCGTTCTCCAGTGTGGATCACCTGGTGTCGGATCAGGCTGGAGCTGTAGTTGAAACCCTTCCCACATTCCAAGCACTTGTGGGGCTTCTCCCCTCCAGGAGGCTTCTCCACCAGCTCTGAGCTCTGCCTGGATCTCCGGCCGCCTTCCCGGCTCAGGGAGGGTCTTTCCTCCTGGCAGCTCCCTGGGCTGGGTTTGCAGCCCCTCCTCCTGAGAGATCTCCGGGGCTTTTCTGCCTCCTCCATCCCCACACACCTGAGGATTGAAAATTCCTGGTTTTGGGGGAAATAACAAGAAGGGAGCTCCATAAACTGGGTGTTCCTCCTCGCCCAAGTTCATCTCTGGAAGTCACTGAGCATCCTGTGTCTGTAATAACCTCCCAAACACCAAGATTCAGACCCAAAATCCTCCAAACTTTAAGACACAGATCAAAACCTCCCCAAATATCAAGATTCAGCCAAAATCCCTTCCAAAATTGTGCTGGTTTGAAAGCAAAACCAGTGAGAGACTCCAAGTCAGAAATACAATTTGATAGGAAAAATGATAAGAGAAATAAAATCCATGCAATAGTACAAAAGAAAACAACTGACAGAATCAGAATACAACCTGACACCCCGCTAGTTAGGCCAGTGGTAGCAGTCCTGATGACGTGGTCTTGTAGTAGTGACGCTGTAGAAAGGTCTGGTAGCTCTTGTCCTCAGGAAACCAGTGGGTAAGGGCTGCCTTGGTGTTCCAAATCTCAGGTTTTATCTAGGTAGGAACGGCTTGGCTCCTCCCCCTGGCTGGAGCATCTCCCAGTGGGATGATGGAATTTTATCAGTCATGCAGGGGGACTCAATGGCCCATTAACAGAAGATATCTTCCTGGAGAAAGGATGGGTTGTGGGAAAGATAAAGAACAGTGCCCCACCTGGTTTTAACAGATGGCCCATTAGCAGAGGATATCTCCCACAGAGATAAGGATCCCTGCCCCACAGATGGTGATAGAATACATACTTTTGGTCACATCCTGTGACCTAAAACACATCCCCTGCTCGCCAGGGCCTTGAGGAGCAGCTGTCCAGCTGGGCCAAGGTGTGCCAGCAGCTCCAGCCATGCTGGGGAACCTTTCCTGCTCTGGGCCCTGCTGTGCAGGAGGGTCCCTGTGTGAGCTGGGGCTCAGCCACTCCTCTCTCCACACTCGCCCTGCTGCAGCTCCACCATCCCGGTCAAGAAGGCACGACTCTCGCTCGCCCCCAGGGAGCCCAAGGACCGTCTGGTTTGACAGCTCTCACACATGGCCTCAGCAGCAGCAGTCGCCCAGGAAAGCAGAGCACCAGCCCTCCCTGCCTCCCCCATGGTCCCCCAGCCCGGCCGTGAAGCGGAAGCCCCCCGAGATCCCCCCACCTCCTCCCCTGCCCAGCCAGCCACCCTGGTCCAGCTAGGACTGAAACTGGGCCAGCCATGGCAGGACTTGGGCCACCAACAGCTTGGGACATCTGCTCCTCTCTACAAATAACACGTGTTACCTATAGAAAGCATCCAGAGGCACTTTTCATACTGTTGTGCCTCCAACAGGAAGGGCTGAAGATTCTTCCCATGCCCTGCCTCATCCTTTGCTGTTTTGATTTTCATACACCTGGGTGCTGGCTGAATCTCTTCAAAGAACATTTTTAACGCTGCATGTTTTACCCCACCTATCGAGGGAAAAAAAAAAAAAATTCTTCACTTCAGACTTCATTTTTGGTGTGCTTGGCCACTCACATTTTGAGCAATTAATTTTCCATGGTACCTCTTGCCTTTTCCTTACTATCAATAAAAAGTACATCTGGACATGAAAGTCACCACTATTACTGAGATTCACCTCAAAGCCCAGAGGAGAATCTGGCACAAAATATTCTCCCTGTGTACTCTACAACAAGAAATATTCAGAGGAAAATACAGTGGCAGCTGAGACTTGTGGAACTCCCAGAATACTGAGCCTGCAGAAGAGGCAAACAGCCCTGGCAGTGCCTGAGGGGACTTCTCCTCGCAGACTCCTCTCAAAGTGTGTCACTTCATCAGGAGAAGCCTTTCAAACCTTTGCCTTTCCTTCCTCCTGTGTTAAAATGTAAGGCTCCTCTTGAGAAAATACTGAGCTACAAACAGTTCTCCATTCCTCAACAAAGCTACTCAGGTGCTCAATTTAAGAAAGAGCAAAACTAAAGGTGGTCAGAAAATTCCCATCAAGGCCTATTTGCAGAGAAACCCCATCATATGGGAGCAAATATTTATTAGCATCAGTTCACTCAAAAGAAACCCAACCCTGTATTGAGCAGTGTTTTAAACGAACTTGAATTCTTTTTCCTCACCTATCAGCTGAACTGGTTTGCTCCTTTTTTGTCCTAGAGAGAATATTATAACGATTTACTCTTGACAGGACTCCTTGGGTGGCCCCCAGCCCTGGCTCCTCACCACGCCTTGCCTGGGCTGTTAACGCAGCCTGTCAGCACCACCTGACTTTGGCAGCCTGTTCAGACCTCGGGCACGGCTGGTGCCACGGTCCCCTCTGGTGCCACGGTCCACTCTGGTGCCACGGTCCCCTCTGGCTCCTGGCGTGTCCCTGCTGCTGGAGGAGCCCTGCTCGTGCCGCTGCCTGCGTTCAACAACGCCGGTCCTACTGCCCAGCCAAAGAGAGACCAAAATCCCTGCTTTGGGCAGCTCGCTTGAACGAGTTGAACACTTACTCATCTCTAACACAGACCTCTTAACATCCACACACCAACACCAGGAAGTCACCTCATCTACAGAGGTCAGGAGCCTGAGCGAACACAAGGTCGACATTCAAGCACATCGAGTTTTTAATTTAGTGGAAGCACTCACTCGTTCACAAGCCTTACTTGTCAAACTGGATTGTGCGATGCTATTGTCTTGCCTGTGTTAGAGAGAAACCAGGGAGAAATTAGCTAAGAAAGAAGAACCACACTTGGGGCTCAGGCTTGGCAGACAAAGGGAACAGGGCGGCACCTGCCCGCTTTGCCCGCGTCCCTGCTCCCGCCGGACAAAGGCGGACGCGGCTCCGTGCGGGGCGAGCCGGGCGCTCCGTGCCGGGGCCGGGGCCGAGCGCTCGGGCGGGCGGCGCTCAGGATGCTCGGGCAGCGCCGCGGGCCGGGCGGGCGCGATGGAGCCGCCTGAGGGCTGGGACCCCTCCGGGCGGCCGGCCCGGCGCACGCAGTGGCTGCTCAGCGCCCTCGCCCACCGCTACGGGCTGGAGCGCGGCGTGGAGAACGAGATGGTCGTGCTGGCCAGCGGCCCGGAGCAGTCCCTGCAGGAGATCTTCCAGCAGCGGGACTGCACCGGGCCGGGCCGCATCCCCGGCGAGGAGTCCCGCACGCTGTGCCGGGCGCTGGGGCCGGAGGAGGCGGCGGAGCCCGAGGAGTGCGCGGGGCTCGGGGATGGGCTCTGGGCCGAGCTCACCTTCCGCCAGCTCCACGCGCGGCTCCGCGGCCACTTCAGCACCCGTGCGGGGCCGCGGCTGCCGCTGGGCCGGGAGGGCGAGCACATCGAGAGCCACATCCGCCCGCGCAGCCCCCGCCGAGCCTGAGCGGCGGCCGCCGGGACCCTGCTCCCGAGAGCGCTGCGAGGAGATGGTGGCGCTGGAGCGGGCCGAGGAGCGCATGGCCGAGCTGCAGCAGGAGAAGGGCAGCCTGCGGCAGCTGCTGGAGGACGTGCGGGCCGCCCTGCAGAGCAGCGATGCGCGGTGCCCGGCGCTGCGGCTGAGTCCGGGCCGGCTTCTGCACCGCGCTCCCGGCGGCGGCTCGGGTGGCCCCGAGCGCTTCAGGAGAGATGCTGCTCTCGGAAAGTCAGTGTTTAGAACCCCTCCGCCTCCGGACTGAGACCGAAGTTGCTCGTTCATCCTCGGCATTAACTTTCTAGCAAAGTTTAGTTACAAGGGAGGCTTTTAGGAGAAATGTATGGCATCGGTGTGCCATTAAATATGTTTGTGATGAGCACTGTTCAAAGTGTTGGGGAGTTCAGCTTAACAAACCCACGTGTACAATGCTGCTGCTGCTTCTCCTGCACGTGCAGCCAGGATGTGCTGATAGCAGATGCTGGGTATGCACTGCTGCAGGATTTTTCCTGAAGTAGGAAAGAACTTTGGGATTCTTACCTGCACAAGCACATGCAGTGCCTCAGTCATAAGTGCATCAGAAATATCAGAAGTATGTCTTCTTCAGAGTGTGGTCACAAGGGTTCAGAGTTGGAGCCAGTTCTGCGGGCAGGCTGATGAATAGTCTGGGGCTCCTCTGCAGAGCCCCATTCATTCTGAGGCTGCTTTCTGCTGGTTCTGCTGAACTGGCTCGAGTGAAATAGACACCCGATTAACAACAGTTAAATTACTCTGGCATGAAACAGTGGGGAACAGGCAGAGCAGTGAAGGGCAGCATGGACCAGTTGTTCTGGCACGCCTGACGAGGTCTGGTTTGATACAGCACTCACAGAACTCTGCTCCACCTGTGACACTTCCACTTGCAGTAGATGACTGTTCCTCTTCACAATATCCAGCAAGGCAGGTCAAAGACACTTTTACCATTTTCATCTTCAAAATGGAGAGATATCAGCAGCAAACATGAAGTAACCAGTCAGAGATCCAGGGAAGAAAAAAAAGAAAAAAGAGTGGTGTTAAAAAACAGATGGAGCAGTGATCCTTATCTGTGTGGGAGATATCCTCTGCTAATGGGCCATCTGTTAAAACCAGGTGGGGCAGTGCTCTTTATCTTTTCCACAACCCATCCTTCCTCCAGGAAGATATCTTCTGTTAATGGGCCATTGAGTGCCACTGCATGACTGATAAAATTCCATCATCCCATTGGGAGATGCTCCAGCCAGGGGGAGGAGCCAAGTCTTTCCTACCTAGATAAAATCTGAGATTTGGAACACCAAAGCAGCTCTTACCCACTGGTTTCCAGAGGACAAGATCTACCAGACCTTTCTACAGCATCACTACTACAACAAGACCACTTCATCGGGACTGCTACCACTGGCCTAACTAGCGGGGTGTCAGGTTGTATTCTGATTCTGTCAGTTGTTTTCTTTTGTACTATTGCATGGATTTTATTTCTCCTATCATTTTTCTTATGAAATTGTATTTCTGACTTGGAGTCTCTCACAGGTTTTGCTTTCAAACCAGCACAATTTTGGAGGGGATTTTGGCTGAATCTTGATATTTGGGGAGGTTTTTGATCTGTGTCTTAAAGTTTGGAGGATTCTGGGTGGGAATCTTGGTGTTTGGGAGGTTATTACAAACACAAGATGCTCAGTGACTTCCAGAGATGAACTTGGGCAAGGAGGAACACCCAGTTTATGGAGCTCCTTTCTTGTTATTTCCCCCTAAACCAGGAATTTTCATTCCTCAGGTATGCGGGGATGGAGGAGGCAGAAAAGCCCCGGAGATCCTGCAGGAGGCGGGGCTCCAAACCCAGCCCAGGGAGCTGCAAGGAGGAAAGACCCTCCCTGAGCCGGGAAGGCAGCCTGAGATCCAGGCAGAGCTCAGAGCTGGTGGAGAAGCCTCCTGGAGGGGAGAAGTCCCACAAGTGCTTGGAATGTGGGAAAGGTTTCAGTTACAGGTGCAGGCTGATCGAACACCAGAGGATCCACACTGGGGAACGACCCTACAAGTGTGGGGAATGTGGGAAGGGTTTCAGTCGGAGCTCCAAGCTGATCCAACACCAGAGGATCCACACTGGGGAGAAACCCTATGACTGTGGGAAATGCGGGAAGGGCTTCAGTGAGATCTCTGACCTGCTCCGGCACCAGGTGGTCCACACTGGGGAACGGCCCTACACCTGCTTGGAATGTGGGAAGAGCTTTGGATGGAGCTGTGACCTGAAAAAACACCAGCGCATCCACAGTGGGGAGGGGTCCTATGAGTGTCCCAAATGTGGGAAGAGGTTTCAGACCAGCTCCAATCTCCTCCTACATGAGCGGATTCACACAGAGGAGAGGCCCTTCCGCTGCCCCGACTGCGGGAAGGGCTTCAAGCAAAATGGCAACCTCACTGTCCACCGGCGCATTCACACTGGGGAGAGGCCCTACGAGTGTCCTGAGTGTGGGAAGAGCTTCTCACAGTTCACTCACTTGACCTGACACCAACGGACACACCACTAAGGGAAGCCCTGTGGGTGTCCCGAGTGTGGGAAGAGCTGCGTGCTCTGCTCCAGCTCCATCTCCCATGGGAGGATTGGTGTTGGATGATCCCCGGTGACCCCCGTTGGGCAGAGCCCTGGTGACCTGTGGTCCTGGTGATCCCTGTTGGGTGGGGGGAAGTGGTTGGAGAGATTTCTCTCTCTTTTCCTTCTGTTGCTATGATTTGCTTGGTAATAAATTCCCTCGCTGTGTCCAGGCTGTGTCTGTGACGCCCGTTTTTCTGTTTGGTGTGTTTGCTCGTCCTGTCTTAATCTGATCCTGGAGCTCCTGGTTAAACGTTCTATTCCCTTGCAGCTGGAGGGGCAGGGTCAGAGTGGCTTTGGTGGGTGCATGGCATCGAGCCAGCGTCACCTTGTCTTGGTTTGCAAGACAGGTATTTTTCTAAGGAAAGGTGAAAACCCCTTTCCTGAGATGCAGAATGCAACCACCTCCCTGCTAATTATTTTAGTTTCAAATCAGAGTTGAAGAGGGCTGGGTGATGGAGGCCACGGCCCAGGGGTGAGAGGGATGGGGAAGTGACTCCCCCCTCACGGTGTCGGTCGTGGTGCTCGGTAGAGTGTCCGGAGGTAGCAGGGTGAGGTGGGAGAGCAGCAGAGCGATGTCCAAAGGCAGGGAACGTGGATCTCAGTGCTGGGATGGCAGGGGAGATGCCAGATCACAGCACAGGTCATCCTCCTCTCTCTCCATGGGCGAAGTGAGAGAGCAAGAGTCCCCCCCCAGACCCCTCTCCCACCTTTTCCTTTTCCAGTGTCCCCGCGTCCCCCCACCCCCCTGCAAGAGAAAACTATTGCTACTAAGGTGTAGCCACAAATACTTAACATAACAATGGGAAAAATTCCACAGAAAGAAAAGGGAACAATTCAACCCCCAACAGGGCGAAAGAATTGTCTGAAGATCTTATTCTGAATTTGCTTTTTTTCTCTTTCTTTGTGTAGTTAATAAAGATTTTTATACTCTTTTACGTTTTAGGCCTGACTTGCCCTTTTGCTCCTGGTTCTGTCTCACAGCAGAAAATGAGTATATTTAAATTGGCAAGTCAAAACTATAACATTATTTGGTGCGTTGGCCAGGAAATTCAAATATTCAAATTAAACCAAGACATTAGATTATCCTATCTGGATGAAGATAACCAGAACTTCAGGGAAGGAATTTATTGATGGGGAGTAGGACAGGATGGCTACAAAAAAAGTTGATTTGCAGGTTGGGGTTGATGAATTTGAATAATGAAGGTCTATAAATGTGCAACACGTTGATGCATTTAAGGAAGTGTTTTCTGAGTTAGTGCCCTTGGCTGAATGCCCAGCACTCAGCCACATTAACCCTTTGCTTTATTGTCTTAGTCTCTTATTTGTTTACTTTTTAATTAAACCTTGTAAAATTTACCAGGAAAGCGAACCTCGTTTTTCACATGACTATGGGCAGGGAGCTGCTGCCTCCTGAAGCTCACCTTTCCTCGTTCCTTCCAGGAGGAAAGCTGGGTGTGGGAGCGCTGCATGTGCTCCTTCAGAGGCTGCTGAGGGCAGGGGTGGGGAAGGGGAAGAAGTGGATGAAGAACTGCGTGCAGTGTCCTGGCCCTGCTCATCCTCCCCATGAATGACGAGACCCCCAGGGTGGGCCAGGCACGGCTGCCAAGGCTGAGCACTGACACGGAGAGGGGTGGCTGACCCCCCCCTGGGGCTCCAGGCCTTGGGCAGCATTCCCCAAGCACAGCCCAGGGAAGGGTCCCTGCAGAGCCAAGTTGGCATTTCCAGCACCTGCCCTGCCCACTCCAGCAGGGCTCAGCACCAGGCCAGGACACCGAGGTGTGGACAGGTGTGTCCCCAAAGGTGTTGGAGAGCAGGGATTTGGGCCACAATCCTTGTACCTGGGGCCATTCCCGGATGTTTTGGCAGCTCCCTAAAAGCAGAGTCACCCCAGGTCAACTTTCCCAGGCCCTGGAGCCATCTCCCAGTTTCTGCTGTTCCACAGGCCTCCAGGAATGCTGTCCTTGCTATCGCAGAGCTCCTCAAGTGGAAGGAACTGAAGCACGTGGTGAAGACAGGGCAGACCTGGAGGATGGCTGACTGCTGGGTGAGGATGTGCCCCAGGGACTGTGCTGGGCCATGGGCTCTGCAGCTGGGCCTGGGGAAGAGACCCCACAGCTTGGAGCTGCATCCTTGTTCCTGGCTCAAGAACAGAGCCCCAGGGGCTCTCCTCCAGTCCCATCTCCCCTTCCTGCACCCAGTGGGAGGGAGGAGGGCTCTTGGTAATGGGGCTGCTGCCAGGAGGGGCTGCTCCAGTCACCTGGACAATGTGTGACAATGCCACATCTTTATGGTCCCTCCAGATGGAAAAGGACAGCAGGAGGGCTGAGCAGCACCTTCATCAGAGCCTGCAGTAGCTGAGAGACCCTCAGGAATTTGTGCAAGACTGGACCATCAGGTTCATGACACCCAGCCCAGGGTCCCTCTTTGGGCAGCCCCTGTCCCCCCCAGCCCCTGCCCAGTGCCACATCCAGGCTACTGGTGGTCCCTGGTTGTTTGGGATCGTGCTGGGGAACAGCAGGGACTGACAGAGCTCTGTGCCCAGGGACCATCACGTGACATCTCCAGGACCAGAGCAAGGAGCTGCCTGCTCTGGATTTCAGTGGGGAGTGGGGAGTGAGGGTTGGGAGAGTGGGGGTTCTCTACAAACACGGGAACTCATCTCAGCTCTGTTTTGGTCACAGAACTTCAGGCCTTGCAGAAAGATGGGTGTGAACTCATGCGTTGTGTGGCAGCTCAGAGCAGCTCGATCCTGAGGAGCCGAAGGAGCAGCGGACACCGGGACAGTCCCTGCGAGCTCTGTGGTGCTGGCACTGCTGAGCTGGGGGCCTGTTGTGCCCAGAGTGGGACATTCAGGCTCGACTGATCAGGGACACCGTCCTACTGATTCACAAGGTGCAGAAAGGACTCCTTGACTTCCTAGGGTTCTTCTCAGAGAAGGCTCTGGGTGTGGCTGGCTCCAACCCCAGCCCCAGACTGGGGCAGCACTTTAAGTCTGAAGGGTCATACAGGCGTCGTTGAGCCTGGAGATCACTTTGTCCTAAGGATTATGGCTGGAAAACCAACTATAGTTTTGTAAATAAAGTTAGTTTTTTAAAGTTTTAAATAATTGCTTTTCAAATTTCTTTTAAGACATCCCAAAGGTACCTGCGGGCAGGTGGGCACACAGGTGTGATGGGGTGGGTGAGATCAGGCCAGGAATTAGACCCTGATTTTGTGATTTACAGCAGGACTTCTCCTCTGATCCTAATTCCCAGTGTTACGGTGCTGCCAGGTGTGCTGCTGGTGGGTCTGGGACTCTCACACTGAGATCTGATACACCTAAACTGGGGTTTGGGTCCCTCAGATGGGGGGTTCAGGTCCTGGACTCCTAAACTGGGGTCAGGGACCCTCAAACTGTACTCTGGGTTCTTTAAACTGCGTCTGGGATTCTTAAACTGAGATCTGGTACCCCCAAACTGGAATCTGCAGCCCTCCAGCGTGATCTGGGATCCTCACACTGAGGTCTCAGCTCTCCACCCTGACACCTGGGCCTCTCAAACTGGGGTCTGGAATCCTCAAACTGGGTCTGGAACCTCCCCCCGCCTGGAGTTTGGACTCCTGAAAAACTGGGGGGGACAAGTGGGGGGAGGTGAGGTAGGGCTTTATTTGGGGGTACAAAGATTAAAGGGGGATGGGGAGACCTCAGGGTGGAATTTTGGGACTACCTTAGAGGGGGGAGGTGAGTGGGAGTAGCCCAGGATGGAGATTTGGGATCCTCAGGGTGGGCTTTGTGGAGTCTCAGGGGGGATTTGGGGTCCCAGGGTGGGTTCTGGAGGGCCTCAGGGTGGAATTTTGGGTGTCCCAGGGTTGATTTAGGCAGTTCCAAGACAGATTTTGTGCATAGATTAGGTGCGAGATGGATTTTGTGGGTCCGAGCACCAGATTTCACAGACCCCTTAGTGGAAGGCCATTGGGGTTTGAGGATTCCCAGGGTGGATTTTGGAGTTTCACAGTGAGTTTCACCCTCCCTAGGATGGATTTGGGCATCTCAGATTGGGTTTTGGGGTTCCAGAGTAGGTTTTTAGGGTCCTAGGATGGATTTTTGGGGTCCTAGGCTGGGTTTTCAGGGTCAGGGGGATGGATTTTAGGGTTCCAGCACCCGCAGCGCAAAGTCCAGGGCGGGGGCACTGTGGGTCAGACACCCCATGGACACCACGTCGATGTGGGGCCCCAAAAACTGGGGGAGGGTCTCCAAAACGATGCCCCCGCTGGCCTCCACCATCACTCCAGGATGTGCAGCCTTGATCTGCGCTGCAGCCGAGTGCAGCTCCTGGGGGGGGACACCCTGTTAGCAGGGAGCACCCCCTTCCCAAAATTTGAGGGTACACTGGACATATGGATGTATACTGGATGCTACATAGTGCAGAATCCCCCCCCAAATCTGCCCAATGTGGGCTCCCCCACAAGAAACCACCAATTCAGGGATCACTCCACCCACTGAGCTCCAAAACTGGGGTGTCCACCCCCAACCCCTCCAAATCAAGTGTTATCCTGATTAAACCCAATAAAAACTCACTAAAAATAGATTCCCACCCAACATCTGCCCAACTGGGGGCACCACCCACCACTGACCTCCAGAACAACCCCAAATTTGGGCTGTCCCCCCACCCAGAACCCCCCAAAATTGTGGCCGCCTATTCAACGCCTCCAATCCAGGCATTTGCCCACCCACTGACCCCTAAATTACAATCCCCCCACCTAAACTCCCCAAGTCAAGGGTTCCTTCACCCTAAACCTCCCAAATTGGGATTACCCAACCCTCTGACTCCCCCAGAAATTGGGATTCTCCCTCATATCATTAGGGCTGCCCCACATTTACAGCAGATCCCCATTTTACTGGTGTAGCCTTACCCTATTTTTGCCACTCTCCTCGATTTTGGGGACTCAGCTGGGGATAACAGAGCCAAGATCTATGTGGTTAACCCCCACTTTTTTGGGTTCAACCCATTTCACTGGTCTGTCTCTCTTTTTAAAGGGTCTTGACCCCCATTTTTGGGGTCCAGGCTCACACCTGAAGGGTCCTCCCTTTCTTGGGGGCCCCTGCCAGATTTTGGAAGCTCACCTGGTGGGGGAAGAGGTCAAACCTATGCCTTTACCCACCTTTTTAGGGAGATCTGTGCCCCATTTTTGGGGTTTATCCCCATTTTTAGAATCCAAACTCCCATTTTTGGGATCCAGCCCACGCTTGGGGTCCCACCACTATTGGCCCCCCTCCGATTTTGGGGCTCACCTGGGGGGGCAGGTTGTCCAGCAGGACAATGTCAGCCCCAGCCCCAGCAGCCGCCGGCACCTCATCCACACTCGAGCACTCGACCCCCAACCAGCGGGTGAAGCCCCCGGCCTGGCGCACCCCCAAAATCATCTGGGGAAGAGGGGGGGGTCAGGGGGAACCCCAGAGTGACGCCCCAGTAGGGGGCAGGGTAAAATGGGGGCTCCCCCACAGTCATTCGCTTAAAATTGGGGTCCCCCCACTGCCTTCCCCACATTGATCCCCAAAAATTGGGGTCTTCTCTCCCACAGTATCCCAATTCAAGAGTGTCTACTCCCTAAAAGCTGGGGTTCTCTCAACTACAAACACCAAAATTTAGATTTATCCGACACACGATGTCCCGCCAGTTCAGCGGTGACCCCCCAATTTCCTTCCAAAGTTGGGAGCCCCACACCCATCCCCCCCAATTCATAGATCCTCCCACATCAGTCCAGCTTGTTCCTTACTGACCTGGAGCTTTTCCAAAGCGTTTCCTCTGCAGGTGGCCTCGAGGACAGACTGCAGGACACGGTGTCCTGTAGCCTTCCCAAGGCTTCTCTGTTGCCTACAAAGCACAACTGCAGCACTTGCTCATCTGGAGCTTTTCCGAGACATCTCTCCTGCAAGCAGTCCCAACTCCAAACAGTGACATGGAGCAGACACCACCCAGAGTGCCCAAGCTGGCCTGGGTGAAGGAGGAGGAGGAGGAGGCTGCAGCTCCCTCAGCACAGCAGCCTGAAGAGCTGGAGGAGATCCAGCTGCTGCAGGAGGGTGAGTGGCAGAGCTGGGCCTGCAGCCAGCTTAGCCCCATCCCAGGGATCCCATCCCAGGGATCCCATCCCATCCCAGGGATCCCATCCCATCCCAGGGATCCCATCCCATCCCATCCCAACCCATCCCATCCCATCCCAGGGATCCCATCCCATCCCATCCCATCCCATCCCATCCCATCCCATCCCATCCCAGGGATCCCATCCCGTCCCATCCCATCCCATCCCATCCCATCCCATCCCATCCCATCCCATCCCATCCCATCCCATCCCATCCCATCCCATCCCATCCCATCCCATCCCAGGGATCCCGTCCCATCCCATCCCATCCCATCCCATCCCATCCCATCCCATCCCATCCCATCCCATCCCATCCCATCCCATCCCATCCAACATGCCCATGGATAGGACAGAAGAGGGGCTGGGCCTGAATGCCCAGGCAGCCACACCCCATCCCTGGAGCATCCCAGGGCAGTCCCTACCTGGGAATGCAGGGTTGGGCTGTGTTCTCCAGCCTCTCTCTCTTTTGGCATCCTGGCTGGTGTGCATGTCTTCCTGAGGAGGTACAAGCCTTCTGGGTGCTGCTCTTCCTGTGCACACTCTGGTGATTTTTCTCTGGTGTCCAAAGCCACGTTGACAGCAGCAGCTCCACAGGCCAGCTCCAGGAGACATCGTTCTTGCCATGGTGGCAGCAGCTCTGTGGATCCCGAGCTCAGTGTCAGGGGAGTCTTGGCCACACAGTGGCCTGGGCAGCTCTGGGGACCCGGGCTGATCGCCAGCGCTGCCACTTCCCACTGCTCCTCGCCTGCAGCGGCAAGTGGCCATGCTCCAGCAGGGCCTCCTTGTCCCTCCTTGTCCCTGGTCAAAGCAGCCTGGGCACCTCGGGGCTGTCCCCACCGTCCTGCTGAGGCCAGGCCTCGAGGGCTTCTGCCACAGGCACCAGAGACGCGTCGGGGAAGCGCCAGAGCAGCCGGCTGGCAGCAAGAAGGTGGCTGTCTGGGGGCTGCTTATGGCCTCTGCCACCCAGTTCCTCAGGGCTTCCCACCAACCCATCCACACAAGTCCTCCTGGCCCATCACAGCCTCCCGCCACCCACCGCCACACGCATCCCCCTCACACCTTCCCGCTGCCTTCTCCAGGCAGGCCTTGGCAGCACCGCAGCCCTTCATGGCCTCCCACTGTCCCGTGCCCTCCAGACCTCCCCCAGGCCTGCCTGGCTGCTGAAGGAGCTCCAGAGGAGCCGCATCAAGAGGCACCTCAGAGCCTTCAGCAATCCAGCCAGCAACACACGGGCAGGACACAGATGGCGCTTCCAGGCTGGCAGAGGGGTGCTGGCCATCTCCAGGGACCGGTCTCTCAGGGATCCCCACCGCAGCTCCGGCCTCTGCCCGCCTGCTCTGTCAGAAGCCTTAAGGCTTCCACAGAACCACCAAAGGCCAAGGGCCTTTTGGCCACTTTCCCTTCCACTCCGCACGCTTGGCCCACTTGCCGAGCACAAGCACCCTTTGTGCCCTCTTCCCCATTGGCCTGAAGACTCTGGGCACCAAAAGACAGCTCCTGGACCTCTGTGTATGACAACGGGAATTTACTAATCCTACAATGGGGTGAAACAAAGTGCTTGCAGAGCAGAGATGTTCCCTGCAGGCTCAGGTGGCCCCAGCAGACGCAGCCTCCCGGATCAGTTCTCCACACTGCTCACGCAGGACAACCAGCCCCTGCGACACAGGGAAGGCCGCGACTTCCAGAGCCGGTGTAATCGATCTCTCATTTGCTGGAGTCGGGAGGAGGGAATGCTCTGTACAACTCTGTTGATGTACAGAGTCTGAAGAGCCAGGCACGAGATGGCAGGGCTGGTGTCATCTGTCATGTCCTGAAGGGCTGGAAGAGACAGGAACAGAGCCACAGTCAGAGCCTGCATCTGCAGGGACCTGGGGAGACCCTCCTGCCCCATCCCTCCCACACGGCAGCTCTTGCCATGGCCTGAAGGAAGCAGGAGACAGCAAGGATCAGCTGGAAGGCGCTGGCCACGAATGTCCCTCCCGCAGGCCCCTGGAAGGTCTCTGTGCTCTGCCCACGCCGCCCCTCGTGTGCGCAGGGAGCAGAGCCCTCCCAGCCGGGGCAGGGAACGCAGCTGCCAGCGCCAGCCCCCGCTGACAGCCCGCTGGCCTCACTCACCCCTGCACATGAGCTGCAACTCTCGCTGCTGCTCTCTCAGGAACCGCCCGGCCATCCCTGCCAACACAGAGCCTGTCACGGCCCCAGCCGCACAGCTGCCCCGCAGCGGCGCTGCCAGCCCTGCGGCCACAGCAGCGCCTTCCCCTGCAGGGCTCGGGCCCGGCCCTCGCCGCATCCTGACGCCCAAGGACACGGCTGAGAGAGGGCGGCAGCGGCGCCGAGGGCAGGCGGGGCTCCAGAGCCCCGGCCCGGATGGCGCTGCCGGGGCAGCAGGCGGGGCTGGGGCCGAACTGCGGCGGGGCGGGGAGGGAGCCGGGCTTGTGGCTCACCAAGAAACCTGACGGCCGCCTCTCGCAGGGGCTCCTGTGGGCTCCGCAGGTACGGCAGCGCCTGGCGCAGCAGCTCGGCCGCTCGGCTCCTGTCCTGTGCCAGCTGGAGAGAGCGGCAGGGCACGGAGGGAAGGGTTGGCGTGGGCTCTGTCCCTTGGCCCCGGCCTGCCCTGCCCGCACAGCCCTGAGTGGGGCAGAGGGCCCGGCAAGGCGCGGGCTTGATGGAGCTCGGGGCTCCATCAGCTCCGGCCCTGGGGCCAGAGGAGCCTGGAGAAGAGCCCGCGTGGGCAGCCCAGGGAAGGGAGCAGCGTTCTTACCAAGCACTCGCCAAACCTCCACATCTGATCCGCCATCAGCAGGTGCTCAAGATCTCTCCTCTTCAGGAAGCTTAGTGCTGAAAGCAGCGTTTCACAAGAGGCCTGCAGAGCAGCAAAGACCCAGAGATGGCACCGCAGCCCAGGGCACAGGACCTGCCTCCCTGTGCCAAGGCCAGGAGGAGGCTGGAGCCCATGAGGTGCCCGGGTGCAGGGAGACAGCTGAGCCCCCTGCCAGGAGGACAGCAGCGCCCAGGAGTCCTCACCTCTGCCACACGCATGTTCTCATCGTGGCAGTTGAAGAAGAGTGGCAGCAGGCTCTTGCTCACAAGCATCTTGAGGGGCTTTTTACCCTTGGCCGCTACCAACCTCATCACCTCTTGGAAGAGGCGAATGGAGAGCAGCTGCACATGGCGGTTGTCCTGTTGGAAAGGAAGCAAAAGTCCTCCACATCAGCTGCTCCAGGCCCCTCTGTGCACAGGCCCAAAAATCCACGGGGCCCCACACTTGGGGGCAGCACCCAGTGGCCGTGGCTGGGGGCACAGAGCCTTACGTTGTCCAGCAGTGGCCAGAGCGCGCCAGCCAGCCGCAGGGCGATGGGGCTGGGTATTGCGAGGTGTCTGTGCGAGAGCAGAAAGCTGAGCACCGCGACGGTCATCTCAACGATGTCTTCATCTGCATCCCGCAACAGGTCCACAAGGCTTTCTGTCAGGCTGTACATTCTAATGTTCTGCACGGAAGACAAGGCAGGGCAAGCCCACGCTGCTGCTGCTGCTGCCGTGGAGCCCAGGGGCCGAAGGCCTGTCCTGAAGCACTCGGGCAGCTGAACAGCAACGCAGGAGAGCTGGGAGCAGCTGCCACAGCTCCCAAAGCCCAGCCAAGCCCAAGGGGCTGCTTTCCCCAGCCCCACGCTGCCAGCACAGCTTCAGCCGCTGCTGTCTTCTCACCATCGAGGGGTCCTTGCTGAGCTGCATGAGGCCTCTGAGCACCAGGCGACGCATCTCCCTGGACGTGCTCTGCAGGCGCCTTGCCATGATCTCCAGGAGGCTGTCACCCCATTCTTTGATGTCCAGGAGGTCCAGGACCTGAAAGGCACAAAGCAGTGACCGGGGTGCCCAGCTGGCAGGAGCTCAGAACTGCACAGGCCTGAGCCAAGGCAGCAACACAAGGCACGGGCACCGTCCCAGGCAGCTGCAGCTGTGAGAGGGCAGAGAGGTGGGAGGCAGCTCAGCTGTGCTGCCCATGGGGTTCACCTCCACAAGGAACGCCATGGCGGGCAGCTGCCAGTCTGAAATGTCTTGGCTGAGGAGCTCCAAGAGGCAGGAGATGAAGCTGCAACACCAGATCGTGGAGACACAGCGCATCTCCCTGGTGGGGGGGAAAAGGCATCATTGCCCCTGAGCCGGGTGGGCAAAGCTCTCCCAGGAGTGACCCACGGAGCTCTGGTCTTTTCCCAAGCCCCCCGTGGGTGCTTTGGGAAGCGGCTGTTCCCGGGCACCCTCCTCTGCCAGCCTTTTCCAGTCTGCTCGTCTGTCTCTTTGTGACAAAGCCCTCTCACCCATGCCCATGGGAACTGTGTGGGGCACCCTGGGCACAAGTGCCGGGGGCAGCAGGGAGAAGGGGGTCTCACCTGGCCAGGAGTCCCACTGCATAGTGGTGGGTGTCAGTACAGAGCAGCGTGTCCCAGCCAGCCTTGCCTTCCATGGCTACCACAACACGCTCACACTGCACTCGGCAGAGCAGGACCTTCAGGGTCTGCACCGCAAACCTGTGTGCAGAGCAAAGCCCAGGTCATGCTGGCAGCCCTGGCTCCTGCCTTGGAAGGGATGGGGAGACTGGGAGGACTGGGATGGAGCACCTTTGGGGGTTGGTGGCAAAGCCCAGTTGCTCCTGGCACCCCTTCCAGAAGGTATCAACCTCCTCTGGCGTATCCAGTGCGCTGATGTAAACTTGGAAGAGCAGACACAGAAAGAGACGGGGAAAATACTCCAACACTATAGGTGGGCACCAGGTCAGGTTGAAGACCCTCCACAGTGTCACGGTTGCCTGCAAAAAATGAACCACCCAGAGACAACAGTCAGTGCCAAGACATCCGTGTGGCAGGGCACGAGCATGCCAGGGAGAGGCCGGGGGAGACACCTCGGGGGCACCCAGCCTGGTGCCCCTGAACCTTGCCCCTAAGGCAGGTTTCAGCCCAGTGCCTGAGGCAGAGAGATGCAGCTGGGGGGAGGACAGAGAACTAGCTGCTGGAGAGGTGGCCTAGGGGCAAGCCAAGGTCAGTTGCAGGAACTCACAGCCAGGGCAAAGACTCCTGTGCTGTCCCCATCGGAGGTGTACACACTGTCCACTGGCCAGGCGTTCAGCACATTGAGGAGTATCTGCAGCGCCGGCTCCGCAGTCCCAGTGGAGGACATGATCACTCCCCACATGGCCGTAGCAGCTCTGTGGGGTCAGAGCTCTGTGTCAGGGGGGTCTCGACCACAGCACTGTGGCCTGGGCTGCTGCAGGGGCCCGCGCTGGCCGTCAGCCCTGCCTCTGCCCACCGGCCCTTGCTGGCAGCACCCAGCCAGCCCACGGGGGTGCAGGCATCTTGAGGGGCAGGGAGGGAGCGTGGCAGCACGCTCAGGGGCTGACATGGCAGCACTGACAAACGGAGGAGCCAGAGGCTCCTGGAACTGTCCCCCTGTCTGGCAGTCACCAGGGACAGGCTCTACAGGGTAATGGGCCGGGGAACCCTAAACCCTCAAGGCAGGTGGGGCTGCCGTACCTGTCACCCCATGGGGCCCAGCGCAAGAGAGTCATCAGCACATCGCAGGGGTATTCCCTGGTCAGCTCCAGAAGGGCCTTGTCCAGCCTGTGCCCAGCAGACTCATTGGCCGTGAGCCACTTGTGGATGTACCTCACCATGGCTGGCACCTGCAGAAGGCCCGGGGAGACTTGGATACCTGCCCGAGCAGCAGGTTCCCCAGCTTCCCTTGAGAAGTGCTGCCCTTCCTACCCTATTGGTCTGGGCCTCAAAGACTGAAGGAACCCAGCAGAGCTGGCTTGAGGTGCCACACAGTTCCTGGGGTGATCAAGCCCTGGCCACAGGCTGCTTACTTGCTTTGGATTGGAGACACCCTTCTCCACAAGCAAATCCAGCATGGCTGCCCCGGTCTCAGCAGTGAAGAGGTGAAAGTTTGCCCAGAGCCCAGTGCCCACACCGGTGGTCTCTTCCCGCCAAATGCACATGATGAATTCATAGATCATCTGCAGGAGAAGGGCAGGAAGAGAGGGAGAATCCATGGAGTGCTCCAAGCACGGTGCTGGGCTGAGCAGTGACAGCAGGCCCAGCCCAGGTGGGGATGGCTGCAGTACCTGCGCTGTTCTGCGGAAGCGGCCACGGGCAGGGTCCTGCTCTTGTGTCGGGTCCATGGCGGCACCTGGCAAAGAGCGAGCGCAGCCAGGGCTGAGGGGCTGTGGGAGAGGCTGGAGAACACAGGCCAGCCCTGCATTCCCAGGCAGGGACAGCCCTGGGATGCTCCAGGGATGGGGTGTGGCTGCCTGGGGGTTCAGCCCCAGCTCCTCTTCTGTCCTATCCATGGGCATGTTGGATGGGATGGGATGGGATGGGATGGGATGGGATGGGATGGGATGGGATGGGATGGGGCTAAGCTGGCTGCAGGCACCAGCCCTGTGACCCAGCTCTGCTACTCACCCTCCTGCAGCAGCTGGATCTGCTCCAACTCTTTAGGCTGCTGTGCTGAGGGAGCTGCAGCCTCCTCCTCCTCCTTCACCCAGGCCAGCTTGGGCACTCTGGGTGGCGTCTGCTCCATGTCACTGTTTGGAGTTGGGACTGCTTGCAGGAGAGATGTCTCGGAAAAGCTCCAGATGAGCAAGTGCTGCAGTTGTGCCTTGTAGGCAGCTGCAACAGAGAAGCCTTGGGAAGGCTACAGGACACGGTGTCCTGCAGTCTGTCCTCGAGGCCACCTGCAGAGGAAACGCTTTGGAAAAGCTCCGGGTCAGTAGGGAACAAGCTGGCTGTGTGGGGGCTCCTCACAGCACCGCTCTCTCCGTCCTGTCCCGACGAGTGCACCGAGCAGTGTGGTGTGGCCGTGTCACCGCCAGCACCTATGTCACAATGTGTCACAAAGGGTCACCCTTGTACGCTCTGTCCCTTTCCTATTGCACGGTGACCACGGTGCACTGTGTCACAAAGAGCCCTAGGACACACCTCCACGTGCCCTGGGGGCACCCACACCCCCCCCAAAGTGGCCCAGCTTGCAAGGAAGACGTTCCCTCAAGGTTCGAGGACAGCCCAACAGGAATTTTAGGAATGGCTCAAACAACAAGCAGATGCTCCTCTGCTCTGCCTGCTCAGGGCAGCAGAAGGAGCCCCCACGGTTGCCGATGCAGCTGCAGCAGGAAGGGCATCGGGGCCTTCCACAGCAGCTGCCAGGGCCTCTTTGGGACAAGACCCGGTGCTGGGTGGCTGTCACACACACGGGAGTGTGACACAGACACGGGACGTATGGCCCAGGGCACGAATGCTGCTCTGAGTCCTGGGAACAGTGAAATCAGCAGGTGTGGCAGAGTCCCTGCCAAAGGAGACCTGCCGCCCCCAAGGCCTGCCAATGCTGGTGCCTGCTCCTGCCACAGAGACCTGTGTCCCCTGGGGACTTCTCTGCCAGAGGACAGCCAAAGCCCACGTGCGTTGGTGTGTGTGCTCCTTTCTGCAGGCGGCTGTTGGCAGGAGCACCTGGAGCAATTGTTGGCAACACTTGGTTTCTGTCAGAAGGTAGAAGCTGTTACTCCTTCCTGGAATGATTTTAGCTTGGAAGGGATTATGTGCAGTGTCCACGCATCTCCCCAGCCCGTCACTGCCTCACACACGAGGTGACCACCAAGCCACTCTCCGGCCATCTGACCCGCAGCTGAGCCCTTCCCAGAGTGCCCGCACCCGCAGGGAGCGCAGGGCTGGATTTGGCCGCCAGAGAGTTGGTGACCCTCGTGAGATCCTCGGTGCATTTAGTTCCTACAGGAGTGTGGGCACCACTGGGAAATGATCTGCATGCCTTGTTAATTGGATGTTCTTCCACCGCTAGCCTGGGGCAGGATCTCTCCTGGTCCTCCTGTCAACTCCCGGGCCTCTCCTCAGCCAATCAGAGAAGGCACCAAAATAATTGAGCCAATCAGAGTGCGCGGCGCTGATGACTCCTCAGGCAGTCCCAGAGTGCCCAGAGCTCCTCACCTGGACTCCACCCGCGCCCCGCCCTCAGCGCCCCCCGCCAGGAGAATTTGGGGTGGGGAGTATCACGTTTTATCTTTTATTCTTCCAGAGTCAGGATTAAATGCTCGAGAGACGGAATTTCATGTTTGGACTCAGATATTTATTAATTCTAATCTATATTACAGTGAGTTCTACAGCACTTCTAGCTAACAGGCTAAAAATGGAGACGTATCTCGCTCTCTCTCTACAAGGCCTTTTAAGGGCCAATCTGTCCAATTAAGAACAGACAGATAAATTCTTTTTACTATTAACCCAACAACCAATCACCCATGACCTGTAATGTGGAATATTCTATCCAATTACAGAAGTACCACCTAGACCCGTGAAGAAGGTGAAAAAGAAAGAAAACTCCACCCTAAAACATCCATCTTGTTTTATATACATTACTATATTCTAAAACCCCAAGCTCTAAATTGTCCACCATGGGACATTACACACTTCTATTCAAACTACACACCAGTGATCCCCGTTCTATCACTCAATTCTGGAAAGCTTCTTCACGGCCTCAGGTCAAAAGCAGTGTTTTCCTGGAGGTCAGTGCCTGTCAGCACAGAAAGCCCAAACCCCTCAGTTTCCAGGTTTCCAACAGGGGGGAGGTGTCAGACCCTGCCCGGCGCTGGCCATGGGGCGTGTGGGGCAGCTGGGGCCCTACTGGTGCCACTGGGAGCCCCCCGGGCTGGGGGCGCGGAGCTCTCGAGTGAGCGGGAGGGACGGGAAGTGGTGGGATGGTGGCTCTTCCAGTCCGTCCCAGTCTCTCCCAGTCCATCCCAGTCTCTCCTAGTGCCTCCCCAGGCCCTGCCAGTATCCTCATAGTCCCTCCCAGTGTCACCAGAGTCCCTCCAAATTCCTCTCAGTCCACAGTCATTCCATTCCAAGTCCATTCCCTGTCCTTTCCAAATCCTTTTTCAGTCCAGTTCCAGACCACCACCCTATCACCCATTGCCCCAATCCGCTCCACTGTCTCTCCATGTTTCCCCATTCTCTCCAGTTTCAATCCCAGTCCCTCTCAGTGCCACACCAGCCCTCCCCCATCTCTCCCAGTTCCCCCAGCTGATCCCAGTGTGTCCTCACTCTCTCCCAGTGTCCCCCCGTGTATCCATATCACCATGGCCCTCGAGCTCCCAGCACAGCCACGGCTGCCTGCTCTGCTCCGTGATGGATTTCTACTCTGCCGACATCCAGCTGAGCTGGTCCAGGGCCAGCAGGAGCTCTTGGGGCACATGGTGGCCACCGACCTGGTCCCCAACGGGGACTGGATTTCTACCAGCTCCTGGTGCTGCTGGAAACACCCCCCAGCACGGGGTCAGCTCCAGCTCCAGGTGCAGCACGTCAGCCTGGAGCACCCCCTGAGCCGGCACTGGGGCACGGCCCGGACCCCACAGTGTAGGGGGAGTGAGGAAGGTATTGGGGGGGGTGGTAGGGGAATTGAGGTGTGCTGGGAGTAACTGGGAGAGAGTTTGAGATAGCCTGGTTTAACCTGGGAATAAGGCTGGGGGTTTTAGAATGGCTGAGAAGGAGTCTGAAGGATGTTGGGGAGGGTGGGATGGGGTTCCGGGGGTCCTGGTGGGCACTGGGAGGGAGTCTGGGGATGCTGGGTGTAACTAGGAGGGATTTGAGTGAGCCTGAAGGGAATGGAAGATCAGGGATGGAAAAGCAGGGTTTGGAATGAGGTTGGTCGTGGTGGAAAGTGACTGGGAGGAGATTTTAAGGGGTCCTGCATGGGCTGAGGCAATTGGGAGGGTGCTTAGAGGGGTTTCAGGTATCTGTGACAGGTTTTGGGGGGTTCTGACCCTTGTGAACCCCCAGAGATGTTGCCAGACACCATCGACACCAAGGTGCTGATGGGGATTGGGGGCTCCGTGCTGGGCTTCATCTTCCCGGCACTGGAGTTCGGCTTTTACCTGTGCAAGAACGTGAGAACGGGTCCTAACGAGTCGTGTGCCCCCTCCTCCAGAGCCTGTGTGCTCCCCCTGGGGACCCCTGGCTCAGTGTTACCCCCTCTTCTCTGCCCACAAAGCTCCTGTCCCAGCAGCCGCTGCAGACCCTGCCCAGGTGGGGAACACTGGGTGCTGTGGGTCTGCCCGGCAACCGGTGAGTCATCACAGCTGCTCTCTCTGATTGGCTGAATCTTCTTCATCGCATTCTCTGATTGGCTGAGGAGAGGCCCGGGAGTTGAGAGAAGGAACAGGAGAGATCCCGCCCCGAGCACCGGCACGGGAACAACAGACCCAGCCTGGGCACAGCGAGGGAATTTATTACCAACCAAATCACAGCAGCACAAGGAAAAGAGAGAGAAATCTCTTCAACTCCTTCCCCCCACGCAACAGGGATCACCGGGACCACGGATCACCAGGGCTCTGCCCAATGGGAGTCACTGGGGATCATCCAACACCGATCCTCCCATGGGAGATGGAGCTGGAGCAGAGCCCAGACCCACACTCGGGGCACTCACAGGGCTTCCCTTAGTGGTGACTCCGTTGGTGTTGGGTCAGGTGAGAGCTCCTGGAGAAGCTCTTCCCACACTCAGGACACTCGTAGGGCCTCTCCCCAGTGTGGATGCGCCGGTGGGCAGTGAGATGGGAGTTGTGCTTGAATCCCTTCTCGCAGTGGGGGCAGCGGAAGGGCCTCTCCTCTGTGTGAATCCGCTCATGTCTGAGGAGATGGGAGCTGGTCTGAAACTTCTTCCCGCACTTGGGACACTCATAGGGCCTCTCCCCAGTGTGGATGCGCTGGTGTCTTCTCAGGCCAGAGCTCCACCCAAAGGTCTCCTGACATTCCAAGCAGGTGTAGGGCCGTTCCCCTGTGTGGATCACCTGGTGCTCCATCAGATAAGAAATAGTGCTGAAGCTCTTCCTGCATTCCCCACACTCATAGGGCTTTTCCCCAGTGTGGATCCTCTGGTGTAGGATCAGCTGGGACCTGTAGCTGAAACCCTTCCCACATTGTGAGCATTTGTGGGGCTTCTCCCCTCCAGGAGGCTTCTCCACCAGCTCTGAGCTCCATCTGGATCTCCAGCAGCCTTCCCGGCTCAGGGAGGGTCTTTTTTCCTCGCAGCTCCCTGGGCTGGGTTTGCAGCCCCGCTTCCTGTGGGATCCCTGGGACTTTTCCTCCTCCTCCATCCATCCACTCCTTGGGAATGACAAATCCTGGTTTGGAGGGAAACACAAGAGAGCACCTTGGGCTGAGGGTTCCTCCTTCCAAAGTGCAACTCAGGAAGTCATTGGGCATCTTGTGTCTATAAGAACCCCCAAAACACAATGATTCAGCACAAAAATTATTGAAACATCAAGACACAGATCAAAAACTCCCCAAAAAGCAAGTTTCAGCCCAAATCCCTTCCAAAATATAAAGATTCAGCCCCTGCAAAAAATCAAAGCACCAACATTTAATCCAATAAAGCTCACAAACACCAAGATTCACCCCTGTGAAAATCATGCATGGTCCTCTTCAGTCACCTGCTGCATGTGGGGAGACAGCGCTCCTGGGGCTGGGGGAGGCTGCAGATAAAGGAAGAGGTGGAACCTTGTGGTGTTTACTGATTCTGCTTCTCCTCCTCCTGTGTCCCTACTCCTTCTCACACTCCTCTTCCTCCTACTATTCGTCCTCCTCCCGCACAATGCCACCTTCTCCTTCCACGTACAGTATTTGACCACTTGGTTCTTCAACCCTGCTTCTTCTTCCCTTCTCCTGCTGCCCCCAGGCCCAGCACCCACTGCCGGCTCCCTCTTCTCCCCAAACCCACAGCATCCCAGCGCAGGGGCAGCGATGGAGCTGGGGCAGCTCGGGCTGGGGCAGCGCTGGGCTCTCGGCCGCTCCCGCCCGCACTCGCTCCCCACTGCAGCCGCTGCCGCCACCACAGCGCGGGGGGGCCCGGCCTTGGCGCTCCCCGCTCCCACCTCCCCAAATTCCCCTGCCGGGGGGCGCTGGGGCCAGGAGACAGACGAGTGACAGATCAGGGGGGCTGGGAAGAGTCGGCAGCCAGAGAGCACTGAAAATCTCAGCAGTGACTCCAGTGGGATCTTCGGGGACTAAACATGGCAGGGCACCCGTGGAGGGTAGAAAGGGAAAGCCGGGAAGGGATCCCAGCAAAAGGGATGATGATCCCAAAATATCTCTGAAGGGTCCCTTGGGAGCATGTTGAGAGAGTTTGGACATTCTCACAGAGGTAATCGAGGACATGGAAACCCAGGGAGGCAATAAGGGAAGTCCAGAAGGGATTTAGACAACTGTGGATGGATGGTGTTGGTGTGCTGGGAAGGGATTGGATGAAGAAGGGGAGTGTGCAGGAATATGGTTCAGGAGAGAAGAAACAGGAGCAATGTATGTGGGAAGAAATAATGAACGATGGTAAAGAGGAGGAAGAGAAAAATACTGAGGATGGGGATGTTTTTCAGCAGCCTCTTATCCTCAGAAGTTGCCAGCTGATGCAGATCCTTTGTATCCCCGGTTCCCAGGACAGGCACACAAGGAGGTCAGGATTCCAGGGGGTTTCTCTGTGCTGGGCAGCGGCAGGAGCGGGCGCAGAGGGGCGGCACCGGGAGCACGGGCTGGGGGCCTGTGGGGAGCTGCGGGGCCGGGCCGGGGCTGTGGGGCAGCCGGGGCTCAGCGCCGGGCGCTGCCTGAGCCCAGCACCCCCCGGCAATTGCAGGCCCGGCAGTGGCCCCCGGCCCCCAGGAGGCTGCGGGACGCCCCGGCCGCTGCCCGGCCCCGTGGAGCTGCCGGCCCTGCCCGCCGGGGGGGCCGCGTTTGGACACTGCGGCAGGACAGGCACCGGCTCTGGGATACGGGCTGGCCACGGCAGCCACAGCACAAGGAGCAGCAGGAAGGAACAGCCTGGAAATGGGGATTGGACGTGCAAGGATCGAGATCAGCTTTTAAGCATTTTGTTTGGGTCCCTGCAGAAAGGAATGATTTTGCAGAAAGCTCAGCAGCTGTCAGAGGATGAGCACCCCCAGGCACTGAGGGGGCTGCAGGAGGGGCAGAAGAAGCCCCTGGAGCACTTGGTCACAAAGGCACAGCAGGGGAATGCAAGAAGGGATGAGGAAAAGGCCAAGGGGAAGGCAAAGGCCATGGCAGAGTTTCTACAGCCCCTGAGGGATGAACCCCAGGGCCCAAGGGGGCCCCAGCACCCAGGGGCTCTCACATCCTTACACCATCTTGATCCAGGTTCCCTCCTCACACTGCCACCATTCAGTCCTTGATGGCAAAGATTTCTGGGGATGCTTTCTGGAAATGCCCACTTACACAGGATGGTAAACTGGATTTTGCCTTTGAGTGGGACCAAGAGGTAGAAGGGAAAATGAGAAAGACATGGACGGTCCTTCTGCAGGGATGCACGGAAGCACCAGCCTTATTGGGGCAAGCCTTGCAGAAAATATCACAAGAATTTACCCCACCCCCAGGGATTGGGTTAATGCAGGATGTGGATGACTTGCTGCAATCAGGAGGACAAGAAGTGGCAGAAAAAGCCTCTGTGAAATGGCTGAATGTTCAGGCTAAAAAGCATCTTTGAGTATTTGAAATAAAAAAGAAAATTATGGAGAAAAAGGTAAAATATTTGGGACATATTTTGACTGAGTATTTGTGGTGTATTGACCCAGAGAGGGACCAGGGAATCTCAGAAGTAATCCAGGACGAAAAAGCAGCTCCGAGAATTCTCAGGATTAATAGGAAATTGCAGGACCTGGACTGAAGATTCTCTGCTCTAGCCACAACATTGTATGACTTTTTAAACCCAAATATCCTCAGCATTGTGGTATGGACAGGAGAAAAGGAAAAAAACCTGAGAAAATTAAAAATAACAAAATGATTGGACCACCAGCTATGTCTCCTCCATACTGAGAAAAAGAAATTTGACTTCTATGTGTGTTCTAAGTGTACATTATATTATTGAGCTTTTGCAAATATTAAAATGAATGTTCTATGTTGGAAAATTTTGCTGTATGAATACAGTTTCTTTTAGTTCTCCAATTAACAAAACTTATAAATAGTTGTGTGATAAATATATTTTTCTTGGAGTATAATGTAAAAATCTTTTGTTCATGTAACAAACTTGGATAATGGTAAAAAAGATAATCAGGATATTCATATGCCCCGGTTATGGGACACCAAAACCCCAGGGAAGGAAAAAATGATTTACAGATTGGGGGAGAATGATTCTGAATAATGCATGAAGGTCTATGAATATGCAACATGTTGCTGCATTTAGGAAGTGTTTTCTGAGTCAGTGTGTGCCCTTGCCTGAAGGCCAAGCACCTGGCCATTATAACCTTTGGCCAGAGCCAGGGCAGATATTCAATTATCTCCCTTGGAATTGATCTTTGCAATTCCTTACCCTGGGAATTCTCCACCTAGTGCGGGCTGGAGATAAGGGATGTATATTTCAAGCAGGCTGTGGCCAGAATCCTGTCTCTGGTGAAATCTCTCCCACAGGAAGCTGGGCTGGCACAGAGCCTGCCTTGGCACTTTGCTGTTCACAGCATCCACCCAGGACTCTGCCTCTCAATTACACTCACACACTGGGCTGCCTGCGATTCCATTGTTGGAAAATATACCAAATTTAAATTTTTTTTATATTCCATTTTACTAGTCAGGCTTGGTTTGCCTTTCTCTCAGGAAAGAAATTTTAAAAGGTTTTTTTTAAGGGATGTTGCACCACTCAACAGAGATGAGTTTAACATCTCAACAGACTGGGAATAGCCCAAAAGATTCCCACAAAGAGAACGACATTCAACAAAACATCAATGAAACATCAGCAAACATCAAGGAACACCCACCCCAGACACTGCCCCTGGCCCAGATGGAGACACCTGGTCTGGAAAAGACTGAGAAGGAAATCCAGGAATGTGGATCTAATTAACATCAGAAGAGGAGAAAACTGTGTGCAATAGGAAACCAAACACTAAGAACTACACAACTTGGAAGCAATGAACACTAAACCAATGGATTTCATTGGGTTCGGACAGTAAAAAGTTTAGGAAAAATCCCGTAAAATTCACATCTCATGGAATGAATTTCTCTGCACACCCGGGCTCTGTGTGGATGAAATGATTTCTGTTGCACATTCTGACCAGGATCAAGTAATGCCTTGGCTCTCTGACACTAAAGATATTGTTGGAGAGTTTTTGTTTTTCCTGCAGTTTCAGTGACAAGATTACACCATTAGGAAAATTTGTCATAGTAATCCTACTTTTATATTCTGAGTTGGGTTTGGACCAGGGGTATGAGAATCAATTTGTACTCCTAGGAGAAGAAATAGAAAAATCTAGATTGCATAGGAATTTCTTTGTGTGTATTTGTGGGTGGCTCTTAATGATGGCACAATTTCAGAAAGAGTTTTTCGATGCTCACCTTTATGTTGCATTTTGCAAAACTAGAAGAGTATTAATGCTGAGGCTTCAACACATGAACAGTTAGTACAAAATTGTTTAAAAAAAAAAGAGAAAAGAAAAAAAAAAACAGATTGTGGGGGTGCACTTGTGGATCACCTAATGGCTGCTCCAGAATAGAAGCATTGGATCCAGGCACAGCCAGGAGAGGAGCTTTAGAAATGCAAATTAACACTGCTAGAGCAATGTGTGCACAATGAACCAGGATCTTCATGCCCGGGGGAGGAATTTCGGTGATTGCTTCTGTCCCCCACTCCAAGCTCTGCCTGCTTGCACAGATGGAATTTGCACAACTAAAGGCAGAGCCCATAGTGAGGATATCTGACTGCAACAGAAATTGCTTAAGCTGCAAAGGGAATCAGCAAACGGAGAATGTTGGGAAAGCTTTACTAAAAAAAGTGGGGGGGAATCATCCCTCTCCCTGCTCCAACCTGTGCTGTCACTGTCCAGGTTATATAGGGTGTATTGGGGCACTGGGGTGGTTTTGGTGCCACGAGTTCAGGGAAATGAGTTGGAAATCCAAGTATGTGGTGATTTAATTAGAGAAAAGTGGTCAATTGATGCAGCCCTGGATGGAGGGAGCACCCAAAAATGCAAAAAAGATGAACAGACACCAGAGCCAATCCTACAACACCATGGACCAACCCCTGGGAACCCTAACGAATTCATATCAGGACACAGAAAATCCATCCATAATTTGACTGGCAAAATTAGGATAAAAAGCATCCTCTAAATAATAACCAACCAGACAGCTCCAGTTCCTGACCTTCCTGACGACCAATCCACTGAAATAAGGAAGGAGACATTTCACATGGGAAAGGATCAGATTATCTATTAACAGAAGGAGGAGGAGTTTACGCAAAATTACATGACTCAAACTGCTGTTCGCAAATAGATGATAACTGAAAAGTGGTGAAACAGATAACAAAGGAAATTAGAAAATAGCTGGTATTCCAGAGAAAGGATGGGAATGGGACACGTTTTCGTGGTTCCCTGGCAGACCATGGCTTAAACGAATGCTGCTCCTTCTCTGACGTGCTGCAGCAACTCTTTTTACCATGCACGACACCTTGCTCCAAAGAGGATGCGGAAAAAGAGATTGAGTCAATGGAAATTAAAAGTTAGTAAAGGCAATTCTTGAGAAAATGAGAAAATGAGGGATTGCAAGCAGTAAGATTAATATCGTAGTAGGGGTGCATATTAACGAGGACATGCAGTAGGTGGATCGGGAAGTCTGAACCTTCTAAGTACCTCAGCCAATGGGGAAAGAGAGAGGGAGATGCAGACGGGAAAATGAGGATAAAAAGGAGGCTGCGTCTTAGAGACCGCATGGCAAATGCCGCATGGCTTTTCCTTTTGTTCATGAAGAAAGTCACTTTTACAGGACTCCTCTGTCTCCTTTGGATACACAAACCTCTGGCCACGGGAATTTTCCCGCACAGCCCCGGGCACAGGGCAGACACCTCTGTCCCACCCACAGCAATCGGGACGAGCCAGCGCTGCTCCGGCACCGGCTCCTGCCGAGGCCCCAGCGGGAAGGAGACCGCGGGCAGCCGCTCCCGCAGCGCCCTCAGCCCAGCGCCAACACGGGCCGGCACCGGCACAACCAACCCGCCAGAGCCCCCTGCCGCCCCCTCGGCCCGCAGCGAGCCCCGAGCCCCCGCAGAACCAAGCGCGGCTCCCACCTGCGCTGGGGCCGCCTCCGAGCTCCGCCGCCGCCGCCTCCCCGGGCTCCGGCCGCTGCCGCCGCTGCCGGGCCCGCACAGACGCTGCCACAATGGCGCCTTTGCTGCTCTGCCCAATCAGCGCGACAACCAGGAGTGACATTGGCACAATCAGCCAATGGCAGCGAGGGCCGGGCTCTGCACACGGCCCAGCCTCGGCCCGCGCTCTCAGGGCCCCCCGGGCTGTGTGAGGGCAAAGGCGGAGATGAGGAACAGCCCTGGAACGGGCCGGGGCCCGAGCCGCCATTGGCCTGGAAACACAAACAAAGTTCTCCGCAGCTCCCGGCACGCCTTTCCCAGCCCTGCGTGTTCGCTGGCTCCAGCTCAGAGGGAACCCCTGGAGCCTCACTTCTGCTACCCCTAATTCGGAGCATCTGTGCTTGGCTTTAATTTCCCCCAAACAGGGAAAACTGCTCCACATCCCCTGTGGATGAGTGGAAGAGGGGAGAGATTTCTGTCAGAAAACTCCAAAAACTCAGAGCAGGATAATGAGAAGTAAATGAAGACCCTTCAATCCAGCTTTCCACACGCCTCCCTCCTTCCAGCTGCACCTCCTACCCCGGCAGCTCAGGGTTGGAGAAACGACGCTCACTTTGTAAAATTTTAAAGGTTTATTAAATCTTAGCAAAAAAAATACACCAAAAGACTGAATAAAGAGAAAAATCAGCGCTGGGAGCAGCAGACCCGGGTGTGATTTGGGGGCCCAGGGGCTCCCCGAGCCGCCCCCGCCCCCCCCCGATCTCAGCCAGTGGGTGCAAGCGGCGCGGCCCCGCTGCTGAGCACTGACCCCGCCCCGGGGGCCGCCGGGACCCCTCCGAAAAACCCCGCACCTGCACCCCCCCTTCAGTCCCTCCGACCTTCCCAGTGCTGGGGGAAAAGGGGGAAAGGGGAGGACCTGGGGCGGGATCACCCGGAGACCCCCGGGGTGAGGAGCAAGGGGTGGGGTCGGGCTCGCGCTGAGGGGGGCGGTTCCCGCGCGAGGATTTCGGGGGGGTTCGCTCGAGGAATTTTGGGGTTCTCGTGCGACGGATCCTCGTGCAAAGGGCTCCTCTCCTGCCACCGTCTCCTCGTGTCACCCAGACCAGTTTGGGGAGCTCTTTATGTCACCCAGAGGAATTTGGGGGCCCCTCGTGTCATTAAGAGCCCTGCGAATGTCACCAAGAGCTCCTCGAGTGCCACCAGGAGGAACAGGGGGACTCCTCGTATCACCGAGAGCCCTGAGAGTGACACTGAGAGCCCTCTGTCACCAAGAGCCCCTCAAGTGCCCCCAGCTCCTTGTGCCACTAGGAGCCCCTGGAGTGCCACCAGCTCCTCGTGTCACCAAGAGCCCCTCGTGCCACCAGGACCTCGTGCCAGAGAATTTGGGGAGAGTCTCTGTGCCACCAGGAGCCCCTGAGTGTCACCAGCCCCGTGCCAGGATCCCCAGTGTCACCGGGGTCTCTCTCTGTGTCACACACCAGGAACCGACCCCCCCTCCGAGCACCAGGACCCCCGAATTTAACCGTCCTCGTGCACCGGGACCCCCTCAGGACCCTCGAGTTTCCTCTCTCCCCTCCTCGTGCACCGGCATCACCGGACCGCCCCCCATTTTCCCGAGGAATCACCGGAGACCCCCTCCATCAATCACCGGGCACCGGGACCACCAGAGGACCTCCCCCATCAATCAGCACCGTCACTGTGCACTGGGACAAACCCCCCCCATCGAGCAGTGACACCCCCTCATCGTGCACGGGGACCGCCGGACCCCCCCTCAAACATCGACAGCCTCGGGCACCGAGATCACCGGAGACCCCTCCATGAGTCACCGGGACCCCCCCGTCATGCACCAGGACCACCGGAGACCTCCCCAGGAATCACCGGACACCCCCTCACGAATCACCGGGCACCGGGACGCCCCCTTGGGCACCGGGACTGGAACCCCCCTCGTGTACCGACCACCCTCCGGTGCACAGGGCCCGGACCCCCCTTTGTGCCCCCCCTGCCCATCCCGGGGATTCCGCCCCTCCCCTTTGACTTTCCCCAGGAACAGGAGCGGGAATGTGGGGGGGCGTGCGCTGGGGGGGCACCGGGGTGTCCCCAGCACCGGGGGGAGTCCCTTGGGGCTCGCTCCTTTCCCCCCTCTCCTCCTCCAGTTATCACCAGGGACCCCCCCCAATTTACCGGGGCTCCCCCTATTCACTGCCCCCCCGTTCACCGACCGCCCCAAAGCGCTGGGACCCTCCCCACACTCACAGCCCCTCCCCCATCCATGGGACCCCCCCACTCACCGCGCCCCCGGTCACCAGGACCCCAAAATCCATGGGACTCCCCCCACACTCATCAAGACTCCCCCCAAATCCATGGGACCCCTCCCAGCCCCCACTCACCACCCCCTTCTCAGCACTCCCCGGACCCTCCCCATTGATCGAACGCCCCCATGGCCCCCCCAGCCCCTCGCCCTCGCATTGGGCCCCCCCGGGGCTGAGGCAGAGCCCTCCCTGAGGGACACCCCTCATCCCCGGCCTGCAGCCGCCCATGGAGCCGCTGACCACAACTCCCTGCCTGCGTCCATCCGGCCAATTCCTCTGGCCCCGCACAGCCCCGCCTGCAAAGCCAGCACCTGCTGGGCACCTGCTCCATGACACTTCCAGGGGCTTGGGCTGCTGAAGGCGTGCTGGGCTGGGCCCTTTGTGACACAGGGCCGTTCTATCGGGTTCCTGGGTGCTGTTGGCCATTCTGTTGTCCTGGTGACATGGCACAGCCCCGCCCTGCAGGGGTATATACGGGGCACAGGGCCCTGCGCTGCCCAGTGCCAGGAGTGCCACTGGCTCAGGAGGAAGCAGCTCCTGGGACCTCTGTGCTCTAGACGACGTTACACATGGAGGAGGAAAAGGTGAACCTTGTTATAAATGAGAGACAAAAGTCTCAATATTCAGCAAAATTTAGATTGCTTTATTTGATAAAGAAAGAGGAAGCAGCGCGCTGAGGAACGTGAGGGGTCACCGCCCACTCCTCGCTCCACCGAACCTTGGTTTGCAGCCTCTTCTTATACTGTGGGTTCTCGTTGTACACAAATTCACAAAGCCTTTGGGTGATAATCAGTCACAGATTGCCATCCGATCCTTCGAGATAAGCACCAGAGAAGTTCTGGGAGTCTGGTCCTTGAGATAGGCAGTATTGATTAGACAAAGGCAGGAAGGGCTTTTTGGGAAGTCCGATTTTGCAAGCTGGTAGTCAATACAACTTATTTGAAAAACATAACATAACATAATGTAAGATAATACAACATAATATAACAACATGGTGATTTTAAACAGAATGATTTTATCATATAATTTCCTTTATCTAGTGTCCATGCTTCATTTCAGAGCTTAGTATTCTGGTTTATAGAAACCCCAATGCTTTTGTGATTAACACGAATCTTTTATCAATTGTCACAATTTCCCCACTTCTCTTTTTTTATCCCATTGATTCGTGTTCTGGTTTCAAATTTTGTCAGTACTTCTTGTACTAGATTTACTACATCTACTGCCATTAATTTTGTTGCCTTCTCAGGGTCTATTGGTATTGTAGCAACTTGCATTCCTTGAACCACCAACTGGATTAGTCGAATGAAGCATGGAACAAGACAAGGGATGAACAGTAGTCCTAATAATGCGCATGTTAACATAAACCTTAATTTTTGCCACCAAGCTCCCCCCAACAGGTTATTCCACCAATTATCATTAATCATATTGTTTCAGGTTTGTACACTATATGGGCTAATCGTTTTATTTCTTCTGCAATTTTAGTAATTACTTCACTATTATAATAAATTTCTAATCAGTATTCAGAATTATTAAATTTCCCACACACTCCCCCTCGATATTTCTGTTTGATTTCACTGTAGCAACTGTTCTGGCCCTAATCCCTCCCCCCCTCCATGGCCATTGTTCAGTCATCTGCATTCCTCTACAGATCCAAGATTAAGATCAGTAGTAATTTCTTTCATTAATTCTACAAATAAATTCTTTCCCAAGGTGGATAAGTCCCATTCGCTGAGTTGTTGTTTTATTTTCTCATACAAGTTAAAACGTCCCCCAAAGTTTGTCCTTTTTCCTTTGAACATTTTAGTTATAATTTTTTTTTAATCAATTCCTCCTTGTAGTGATCTTGCACTCCTCCCTGATCTGAATATCCCCACATACCTTCCTTTGTGAAGCAGAGGTGTGTCTCTCCTACTGGGCAACTTTGGTATGCCCATGGAGCCCACCCTCCTTTTCCCGAATTGGTGGCCACTTCTGTCCATAATAGTGCATAATGTGTTTATTTTAGCAGGCCGAATTGATGTGTGTGTGGAAGGCAAGGGTGGATACCGTGCATCCCCGTACCCAATTGTCTGGTGACACTTGGAACAAGCATCAGCATTATTTCCTTTTATCATCATTAGCAATAGGATGACTCCCATGACCATTTTCATCCCTCTGCCTCCCTCAAGGCCTACGGGGTTGCTGCCAGTAGCCGAGGTTTGTTTGATCTTCTCGGCAGCAGGGAATATGTCCTGGGGTCTCCCACATTGCCTTTCTCTTTCGGTAGTGTTTCTTAATTTTGTTCCAGCTTTTAGCTTTAACATTCCAGTATGAGGTACAGCAGTAACAGCACGGTATACACAACCCTTCTGACACTTTCTTGTCAATACCTCTGTTCTGGTTTTCCTTCTTTTTTTGTTTTTCCATATTCCTCCCACCAGTTATGATCATCAGTTTCGATTTCTCCTTGTGCTGATAGGGTATTAAGTACCTTAATAGTTTCCTTACATTCATTTCTTCTACACTGGACACATAATGGGAATGGGGGATACCCACCATAGGAAGAACACCACCACAACTCAGTACAATATGGACAACCTTTTTTTTTTTTTTTTTTTTTTTTTTATGAACGGGCTACAATTACAGCCCTTCTGGTGACTTAAAAGATTCCATTAATTCTTCTAGGGCTTGTCCAAAGAGATTGGGAGATTCTGTAAAGCCCTGAGGCAATACTGTCCAATGCAGTTGTTGTTTCCTGCCCTTATTAGGATTTTTTCATTCAAAGGCAATCTCTACTACTTTCCTCTAATGGGCATGCCCAGAAGGCATCTTTTAGATCTATTACACTATACCAAGTGTAGTCAGGGGACAACTCCTTTAAGAGAGTGTAAGGGTTTGCCACTACAGGAAATTTGGTAACAGTTCGCTGATTTATAGCCCTCAAATCCTGTACCAATCTGTAATTCCCGTCTGTCTTTTTGACAGGCAGAATAGGAGTATTATGTGGGGACATACATGGTTCCAAAGCCCCCTGTTGCAAAAGGTTTTCTATGAGAGGCTTAAGGCCCCGTCTCCCTTCCAGTGATATTGGATATTGATGAACTCGGATAGGTAAATCGGGATCAGTGATTTTCACTTTGATAGGTTTCATTTTTAACTTCCCTATTTCTCCAGGGGTGTACAACACCTCAGGACATATTTGCTTCTCATCCTTTTGGGTTAAAGCAAAAATTTTAAGCTGACCTTGGGATACTTCAATTTTCAAATCCAATGCTATTGTTAAATCCCTCCCCAATAAATTCTTTTCTGCCTCTGGCAGTAACAGCAGATCTTTTAATTCAATTTTGTTCTGGGTCTCAATTTGCACATTTTTAATAATAGGGAGCCGAAATGGTTCACCTTTTGCTCCAGCCACGAGTGCTGTTTCTCTACTAGGTTTACAGCCTTTTGGTAGGTGTTTAATTGTAATTTTTCAGTTTCTGTATCTACTAAAAATCCCACCTCCTCTCCCTGGGGACCGATCCTTAATTTTATCAAGGGCTCTTTAGATGGGATGGTCCCCAGTACATATAGCCCCTGACACCCCTCTTCGTCTTCCTGGAACATTTTTTCATCCCGTATCCGTTCATTACAATTTTTCCTTATATGACCTTTCTTGTTACAGTAAAAGCAGGTTCGCCTTGGTGAATTATTTCCTGCTTCATTTCTTTGTTTTGGGGGGGGGGGGGGTTTCGTGGTTTCCCTCCCCCTTTCTGCTGGGTTTCTTTCTGTGTTTCACGAACTGCAGCTATAAAGATTTTAGCTTTTGCTTTTTGCTTCTCTTAGCAATTCTTGTTACCCCCGATCTTGCCAATCATCTAACTTTTCTAATTTCTTTCTAATATCTCCCCATGATTGAGCAACAAATTGGGTTTTGAGGAGTGCCTGACCCATTTGTGTGTCAGGGTCCATCCTGGAGTACATTTGGAGATTTTTCCTCAGCCACTCCAACCATTCAGTCGGGGATTTGTCCTTTTTTCTTGTTCACTAAAGGCTTTATTAATATTTTGTCCTTTAGGAACTGATTCTCGGATACCTTTAACGAGTATCCATCTTAAGTCCATCATATTCTGGCGAAGGACATCATTTTGGTTATCCCAGTTAGGATTATTTAATGGCCATTTCTGGTCTCCCCCAGATCCAATCTGATGCTCCCGGTCCCATACCCTCATTCCAGCCTGTCTGATCATTTCCCGTTCTTCTGTGGTGAATAGGATACTTAATATAGATTGTAATTCCATCCAAGTATACATACTTGGTCTGAGGAATTGATCTAGTCTCTCTGATACTCCTATAGGATCTTCTAATAGTTTTCCCATTTCTTTTTTAAAGTTTCTCACTTCCCCTGTGTTCAAGGGAACATTTACAAATCCAATTAATCCAGCCTGTTGTCCTGCTAATGGCACTTCCCTCAGGGGGTAAAGGCGAGCCTTTGTGTCGTTATCTCCCTCCTCTCTGGTGATACCATCTCTCCTGGTATTCCTTTGACTGGAGCGAGTTCTTAGAGCTATGGGAGTACCAGGAGGAGAAGTGGGTGCGTGGGGGGGTCTCCTGTATTTTCTGTATTATACGGAGGTGGGAGATTATCGAGGGGTTCCCATGTAACCTTTTTTTTATCTTCATCCTCTTTTTCTTTTAAAGTATATATCAAGGATGGCTTGGACTGTTTTGCCCACAGGGCAGCATACTCACATTCCTCTCTGTTAAATGGTTTTTTACAAGCCACATATGTGTTTAATGCCCGACAAATCCAACCCTCAAATGATCCGAACGTAGGCCACCATAGGTTATCTTTACGGATCATTTCTCTGGTCCATTCCACCATGCAATATTGAATTAATTTTTCTTTACTTTTTCCTCTGTATACCATCCCTGTGTCCCAACACGTCAATATTACTCCCAAAGGGCTGCCTGGTGCTATTTCTGGCAACCTACTTGTCTTGTCTTTATTTTCCCAGTCTCCTTGTGGACCAAATGAACTTGAACCTCTTCGTGGGTCCTTGGGACTCAGAATCTTACTCTCTCTTTGTCCCATTTTTACCTCAAGGGACTGTCTTGCACTCCCCGATGTGTTCTGCAAGAACCTCTGCCTTTCCTTGGGTCAGGATGGACTGGAACCCGCCTCTACCTGGGCTGGGATGGGAAAAGCAGCTTTTCCCTTCTCCCTCCGTGACTCATGTGTTGCAATCTGCTTTCTTTTCCTCCCCCTTCCCCCCCACCACCTTCCCAGGTCCTGCCTTTGCCTGGACTAGGATGGGAAGGATCTAGCCTCTACCTGGACTAGGATGGGAAGGACCTAGCCTCTACCTGGGCTAGGACAAGAAAAGCAGTCTCTCCCTTTGTGCTCACTCGCTTCGTCCGGTCACCGGCCAGGTCCCTCGCGGGATGCTGGAAACGCGGATAGAAGGACTCCGCTCTCGCTTCGCAGCAAAGGCCACGTCTCATTCAGGCAAGCACACAGTCATCCCCACCAAACCACACAGATACTCACAGTCCGATGCTCCTGTCTGGCTCTTCGTGCACGAGAATTCCAGGTGATTTTGCCGCGGTCTTCCGGGGAGATTTTCCTTGCTCAGTCTCTATGGTGCGGGACGTCGATGGGTCCCGAGAATCACTGACGAACCGGGGCCACAGCAGTGGGGCGCCTCCCCGAAATCGCAGTGCCTCTCAGGGCTCCAAGGACATCCCGGGTTACAGCACCAAATTGTTAAAAATGAGAGACAAAAGTCTCGATATTCAGTACAATTTAGGATTGCTTTATTTGATATAGAAAGAGCAAGCAGCGCTGGGGAACGCGAGGGGTCACCGCCCACTCCACGCTCCACCGAACCTTGGTTTGCAGCCTCTTCTTATACTGTGGGTTCTCATTGTAATCAATACTTTTGGGGGTTTTTTTTTTATTCTTTTTTTTTTTTTTTTGCTGTCATAATTTTGCTAGGTAAGCAGTGGTGGTTGAATAAACATCCTTACACAAATTCACAAAGCCTTTGGGTGATAATCAGTCACAGATAGCCATCTGGTCCTTGTAGATGACCACCAGAGAAGTCCTGGAAGTCTGGTCCTTGAGATAGGCAGCATTGATCAGACAAAGGCAGGAAGGGGTTTTTTTTTGGAAGTTCGATTTTGGAAGCTGGTAGCCGATACAACTTGTTTGAAAAAAACATAACATAATGTAATGTAACATAATACAACATAATGTAACATAACAAGGTGATTTTAAACAAAATTATTTAAACATATAATTTCCTTTCTCTAGTGTCCATGCTTCACTTCAGAGCTTAGCATTCTGGTTTATGCAAATCCCAATGCTATTGTGATTAACACGAATCTTTTATCAATTGTCACACCCGCGAGCTCGCAGGACCTCATAATCCAGTCCCGCGCTGAAAACTCCTGCCCTGCCCAGCGCCCTAAAGAGCCCGGTTAGAGCTCCGCAGGCTCCCCTCAAGTTCTCTTGACCCGTATATGTTCCCCGCTGAGGACCTGAAGCCGCCACTCCGAGGGAAAACTGTCCCCTAAGTGCCTTCCTAGATCCCTAAACTCTCCGTAAGAACAACTTCCGGGACTACAGCTCCCATGATGCTCCGCTGTTCCAGGTAAACGCCATTCTAACCATGACTTCATCCCCCATAATGCCTTGCACTCCACTGAGAGACACTGCAGCTGCGCATACAACTCCCGTGATGCTCCACGGCTCCATTAAACCTTACTATACCCGAGCCTACAACTCCCATCACCCCCCGCGCCCCAGAGAGCCCCCCTTAGAGCCCCCGAGTGCCCGTCCGGACCCCGAATGGCCCCAGATTCCCCTCCCTGACCGCCAAGGGCCTCCCTGAAACAGCCAGGTAACATCCGAAGCCCAGACATTCCCTCAGCATCTCCAAGTTCTCTGTTAGTGCCCACTTGACGCTCCCAAGTGTCCTCCCGTCCTCAACTTCCTTCTAAATTCGTTCCCCAGACCCAAAATTGCCGCAAATGTGCCCCAGAAATGTCTCCCTGGACCCGAAGTGCCCCCCTGGACGCTGTCGGAGAAAAAGATGATAATAAAGGTGACCAAATGACTACAAATATTACAAATTATCAAGTATTACAAATTATCATGAAGAGGGAGAAATAAATAACCAGGAGAGTTTATTTAATTAATGAAGGGAATTGTGTTACTTAGAACCATTGGCTAATAATTATTTTGGTTGCTAATAATGTGTAGAGCTTTATTACAAATACAAAAAATTTGTTATAAAAATATAGAATAGTACTATTATAAATAAAAAATATAGTTATATATTAATATTTAAGAACATTTTTAATTTCAAGAGAAATTTAATTTTTTTTCTATTTTGGGTTGTCAGTCAAAGGTGGGTGATATCATGACACAGTTATGATGGGGGTGAGGAGCAGGTTGTCCAAACAGGGCCAGCCAGCAAGGGGCTCATTCTTCTCTGTGCCCAGAGCTCCTAAGGAGACATTCAGCACCAAGATCACTCTGGAAATGCTTCTCTCTGTCATGAATGTCGTTCTATTTATACAATTTATCAGACAACAAGGTTAAATTTTGCTGCAATTTTTTAAATAGCAACAATTGTATATAAATGAATACAGTCAAAATATATTGGATACGTATATCTGAATATATACAAAATTTGGCAGTTAGTAATTTAGTGTAATTGAGGCTCCTATAAAGCATAAGCAAAACCAACCGGGGGTACGGGGAGGGGCTCACCCTTCCTCACGTACTGAACAATCAAGGCCAAAAATCCCACTTATATACTATATGCTAATACATATTAATACAGAAGTTTCTAGAAAACTCCTCCTAGTTTCCGTTCCTAAAGTCTACATCACTATGTGTATGGCACATGCTCTACTAATGGGTTAGGGGGTCTCTCATCCTTTTGAGGGTCTATTCCCGATGAAGGCTCATCGTCTTCATCAATGACCGAGGTGTGACCTGCAGGTAGCACAGGCGCCCTGTGTGACTGAGCAGATGTTTTCCGTAATAGGACTCTGATTAAACCCCATGCCTGGAATAATCTCATTTTGGCCCATTCCAAGGTCGAGTCTTTCTATTTCTAGATGCTGCTTATCAGACCTATGTCCTTCTACTACTCCCTTCCAACATCTGGAGGATTCCATCTGCTTTCTCTCACTCATTTCCTTTTTTTGGCTTGTAACAATTGTTTTCTATTGATATGAGCACAATTTTGCTAATATAGTTACAATTTAGTTAGCACGAATCACATTTATCACATACATACATATCTGTGAGACTTTCCTGTCAAATCATTATCCATCCCAACCCTGGCACATCCCAAGTCCAGCAATTTGCATGCACAGAAAGCCAAAACTCGGCAATTCCCCGGTTCCAGCACCAGCACTGCTCAGATCTGGTGATTTGTGGGTGCCAGCACTGCAGATCCAGCAGATTGTTGACGCTGGCAGTGCCCAGGTCTGGCGTTTGCCAGCATCGGTGCCGCCCAGAGCCGTCAGTTTCCTGCTGCTGGGGCACTCGGGGGTTGTGGCTGAGCAGGAAAGGTGAGCCTGTGCCGGGAGCTTTTCTTGGCTGGAGCAAAGGCTGGGCACGCAGAGACCTTCCTGGCACTGTGCCCTGGGCCAGCAGGGATTGTGCTGCTGGAGCCCACCCTCAATTTCTTCTGTCAGGCAGCTTTAGGACATGGAGGAGCCAGAGCAGACCCTCAGCTTTCTGGATTCATCCAGAAGAATCCTGTGTGTGAAGCAGCCTGGGAACAGGGTTTCCATGCCAGGGCGGGCAATTCAGAGCCCTTTTCTCCCCCATGGGCTGAGGGTGTGGCACTTGCCATTGGCAAGGGCCCTGCAGGTGCCAAAGGGGCCGTTTTCAATCTGCTGAGAACAGTCGGAACTGAGAGCCTGTCCTAAACCTGCTTTTCCTGCAAATGTACTCAAGGAATTCTCTTTTTTTGCAGTCTCAGCCCCTGTGTGTGTGCAGGTGTACTGAGTGAAGGATGGAACAGGTCTACTGGGGGGGAATGATCTCCTTCTCTAGTGGTTTTTGGTTTTGTTTTTATTGTTGTTGTTCTTGTTGGATTTGTTTGTTTTCTTGGATGGGTTTGATTATTGTGGTTTATAATTCTGAATTTTATTTTTTAATCAGCTCCTCCTGGCAGCTGTGGGCAGAGCTCTGTAGCTGTGTGTGACACTTGTGTGTGGCACAGTGAAGGTGTCCAGGGGGGCCTTGCCCGAGCTGTGTGCAGAGGAATCCCCATCAGGCCAGGCTGGGGGTGCTCCGTGGCCGGTGCCTTGCGTTGACTGGAAGCTGCCATGGAGCGTCTCCAGGGATGGAAGGTTGGGGCTGCCAGGGCTGTGGTGTCACAGACAGAGGAACGCTGGGGGTGCCACAGCTGCCGTGTCCCAGAGAGGGGAATGTTGGGGTGCCCTGCTCCTGGCCCGGCCCCAACAGCTCTGCCAGCTCCTCTCAAGGACACAAAGGCTGAGGCAAAGGGTGAGAATTGCGGGAGGGGCTGAGCTGGGAGGGACCCGGTGGGATCATGGAGTCCAGGGCCCGGCCCTGCACAGACAGCCCAACAAGGGGAGGCTGTGCATCCCTGGGAGAGGTGTCCAAAGGCTCCTGGAGCTGTGCCAGCCTTGCAGCTGGGAGCATTTTTTGGGGATCCTGGTCAGTGATAGAGGATCATTTGGTAGGGGGAAGGAAAGAAGGGTGGAAGGAAGGGTGGAAGGGTGGAAGGAGGGGTGGAAGGAAGGGTGGAAGGAAGGGTGGAAGGGTGGAAGGGTGGAAGGAAGGAAGGAAGGAAGGAAGGAAGGAAGGAAGGAAGGAAGGAAGGAAGGAAGGAAGGAAGGGTAATGAATGTTATTCTATTTATCCAATTTATCAAACAACAAGTTTAAATTTAGTAGCAAATTTTTGATAGTAATTTTTATAAATTTCTGCAATCAAAGTATTTGAAATTAATACAATCAAAGTATAGAATACTGTCCTGGTTTTGGGCAAATTTGGGGGAAAACCTCCAGAAGGAGCCCCCAGACAGCAAACCCCACAACTCCTCCCCCCCCACCACCGGGTTCGGGAAGAATTTCCTCAGAGAAGAGTGGGAGAAAAAAAACTGTTTATTTAACAAGCAAGACACTCCCCAGCACAGGGAAAAAAAAAAAAAACAACACCAGCTGACAAAAAACTCTTTCACCGTTCTGAAGGGATGACAAACTCAGAGAGTCTCTCTGGCGAGTGGTCGCCCAGTTATCAGTCTCTGGCACTGGGGAATGACTGCTGCAGGTGACAGAATGAAGACTCCTGGTGTTTCTTGGGGTTTCCCAGGTCCCCGTCCAGAACAGGTTCAGATGGTATCCAGGAGAGGGAGGGGACTGGGTGGAAAAGAAAACAGTCCAGGGAAAAAGTTGGACTGCCTAGCTGAACTAACTAATAAGCAAAAAGCAAAGGCAAAGTGAAGGAAAGAAAAAGAGGCAGATGCGAGCAAGCAGGCAAGCGAGCAGGCAAGCAAGCAAGCTGAGCTAAAACCTCTCCTAAACATAGACCATGGGGGAGGTGAGCCGGCTGATAACAAGACAAAACAAAGCTTCACTTTCAGAGTCAGTCCTGGAAGCACAGGACATAATACCAAACATAATCAGAACACACGATTGGAGATACGAACGCCATAACATCACCCTAGGACACCCATTCAAATTGGTACTGAATGTTGTGACACATGCTTCACTAACTGTTCTGAATTCAGGCTTAAAATAGAGGGATGTGAAACCAAGGCTTTTAGAATTAAACCATGAGGGAACTGTGCCACATCTATCTGAACACAGAACATGGGCACAAGAGGTTAAAGGGAAGTGGCAGATTATTAACATAGAGCTATGTGCCACAAGAAAACAACTGAGGTTTGTATGTGAAGGAAATGTCAACAATGACCGAGATATCTGCCTGGATACACAACAAAGCATCTGTCTCTTCAGAATCCATTCAGTCAACCAGACAACCTTGCTGGTATATATAGATCAGGGTTGTGTATGCCTCAGAACAGCATGCCCCACCATAAGAGTGGATGAGCTCATTATAAAGGAAACACAATCTGATTTGTGCATTTGTAACTTGGTCAAAATTGAGGGGTGCAATTTCTCCTATTGGGCACCTGTTGTATCACATCAGTATATAAAGGCAAACATGACAACTGTGCAGGATGTATTGTCTGTGCCCAGAAGAATGAATCTCACTCTAGTTATAGAGCTACTAAAACACAGAGATATTCAGGAAATTCTGGATGAAATGAGAAGTCTGGGAAAGAAGATCTTGATCACAATACACCATGAGACAGACTATAAGGAGACCACAGAAGGTTGGAGGGAGGCACATCTCACCACTGGTGGGATGTATTTTTTGGGTGGTCTCCTACTGCAGCAGGGTTTCTACACTGATTGTGTCATCTGATAGTAGTTTTGTTAGTTCTGATCAGTTTAAGATTTGTTCTTGGTTATGATTTTCTGGAATTTGAAACAGTCACAAAGAATGGCTACAATGCCTATCCTGTTGTCTAATCAACTAGGTAAAGACAGACATAGAGAGTATGATAGGTATCTTAGAAAGCAAAAGAATTTTCATCATTTAGAAGAAAGGGGGGAAATGAGATGGGGAACACATATGGTTTTGAAAATTCAGAATTTTAAAAGCGCATAATATGTTTAATCAGGTGGAAGGGAAATAGAACACATAGCTTAACCGTATGTAACAAACCACATAGGAACATAGTTACCAGGAAAAAAACATTAAGATATATTGCAAAAACTCAGCAAAGCAAGACCTGACTATTGTACAAACCCAACAAAACAGAAACCTGTGGCTCCAGAAACCAGCCAGGACCAGCCAGGTGGTTTTGAGTGGGACAAACTGACCTGAGGGAGAGCCAAACCTCCACTGTGCCTGCCCAAAAGCAGAGCTCAAACAGTGATTACTGAGGAAGACATACAGCCTTCATCCCAAAAACCACCAAACACAACCACCAGGAGTGGGGGCAGCTAATTATAATACAAAGGGAGAGAAGGTGGAGATGGGTGGGCAGGGAGGTGTGGGCTTGTGGGACCAATGTGAATTTATACCTGGAACCTGTCTTGACCAGGTACACGTGGTTTGGAGGAAATATCTCCCCAGGTGTCCCAGCTGCCAATGAAACACTCTCTACAATTTCGGTGTCAAGTCCTGATTCCTGAAATCAGGAAAGGTCCAGCAGCTGTGTTGGTTCTGCAGAGCAAAAATGGCCCCTGGTTCCATGGGACCCCAGTGTCACAACTGACTCCTTGCTTCCATGTCACCCCTCAGTGTCAAAATGGCCCCTTAGCTCCAACAGAACACAAAGGTTTTGTATAAATATTGAGCAAATCCTGCTTAACACACCTGGGAACATCTGTCTGCATTCAAAAGTGAGATTAAAGGTGAGGGTGTCACCAGCAGCTTCCATCTACAACAAAGACCCAGGGAAAGGACAGGGTCAGAGAATTCAGCTGAAAGACTCAGAATTCTGCTTACAGAGATCATTGCTGGTCACACTGTCCCTCGTAGGAAGGTGACATCATTCCAGACAGCCTGGACTGAGCATGTGGTTCCTCAGTGGGGTTTGTTGTTTAGGAAACCTGCTCAGGTTATTCCATTCTTTCCTCACAAACAGGAAAATTTCTCCTGGGCCTGTGTGCAGGCAGAAACCTGAGGAGAGCAGGTGGGACATGGTGCAATGGGCAGGGACAGCCAGCTGCAGAGCTCAGGGGACAAGGTTCTGGTGCAGGGCACAGGGATGTCAGTCCCAGGTGGGCGATGTCAGACATGGTGAGGCTGGGGGTGAGGAGCAGGTTGTCCAAACAGGGTCAGTCCGCAAGGGGCTCATTCTTCTGCATGCCCAGACCTCCTAAGGAGACATTCAGCATCAAGATCACTTGGTAAATGCTTCTATCAGCTCTTCTCTAAAATGGAAAATGAAAAACTATTCCTGTGATTAAAAACACAAAAGGCATGAGATGCACATGAAATCCTTCCCTATTAACAAAACTCCAAAGTGACTCCAAGCAGCTGCACAACCCCTGATAACTTGAAGACAACTGGAAGAAGACAAGGTGCTCCTGAAAACTTTCTGTATTTTAATCAGCCCCACGGTGGATTTGGGGCTGAGTCCAGGACCCTCAGGCACTGAGAGAAGGTTGAAGAAGCTGCTCAAGGAGTCAGAAGCAAAACTCCAAGTCCCTTGGAGCATCAGTGGCCCCACTGAGGGCAGGGAGTGCCAAAGGCTCCCCAGGGACTGGTGAGAGCAGATCCTTGAGGGCAGGATTGCAGGAGCCCGAGGCTGTGAGCAGGGAACTGCAATGCTGAGCAAGGCCTGGGCTGGCTGGAGGAAGCAGAAAGGCCAAGGCCTGAGCCCAGGCCTGGCCCAGCAGGGCCTGTCCCTCACGGGTGGCTCGGGGCTGTTGCTGGGCCAGTGGGATGGGCAGCAAGGACAAATGTCATCAAGCTGCAAGCCCTGCCAGCCTCCTGAGGGAGGGCCGAGGCAGAAGCAAAGTGCAGCCCCTGCCAGGAAAGTTCCTTCTGTGGGGCTGCAGAGGCCCTGCCCGAGCCCAGGGCACAAAGGCCTGGGTGCCTCTGGCCCTGCCAGCCCTGCCCAGCCCTTGGCCATCTCTCCTGCAGGCTGTGCCCCCTGTGCGTGCTGCTCCTGTGCCCTGGCCGGCTGCACACGCCCATCTCGCTGTCCCCCCCAGCATTTCTCAGCCCAGCATTGCTGTGCCCTCCCTGGGCTCCCTGCACCCAGCGCTGCCGGCTCCTGGCACACAGAGCCATGGCATGGCCCAGCCTCACGCTGGGACACCTCGGGCACCAACATTCTGCCCTGGGAGGGACTTTTCTGGTTCCTCACCTCCAGGCTGAACCTTCCAGGCTGCACTTTGGGGAGGTTTCCTTCACTTCCTTCTTGCAAGGAAAGCTCTGTGTCCTGCTGTTCACAAAGAGAGAAGGGCTGGTGGGAGATGCGGTGGTCAGAGGCTGTTTGGGGTACAGTGACCATGAAATTATAGAGTTTTTAAATATTCTGTGATTGAAGGAGGAGCATCCAGAAAACTTCTACATTGGACTTAGAGAGAGCAGGATTTGGCCTATTCAGGATGCAGTTTTGGAGAGTCCAAATCAGTTACTGATTTTTTTTTTAAGGTAAACAGCCTTTAAAAAGCAAGGTTTCCCAGAAAGGATGAAGACAATTCAAGAAAGAAGTCTTGTAGGAGCTGCCTGTCCCTCTGTGCCAAAAAGTCAGATAGAAAGGAAAATGACTGGCCTAGTAGGGCATGGAGCTTTTCCAGGAACTCAGGATTAAAAGCAGGTGAATCACCTTTGGATAGAGGGGGACAGGCAACTCAAGAAGTATTTCAGGATGTCGCTAAGTCATGCAGAAAGAAAACTAGAGAGGTGAAAGCTCTATTAGGATTTAACCTGCCTGCTTCTGTGAAGGATAACAAAAATGATTTTAGAAATAAATTAATGGCAAAAGAAGGGAAAAGGAGAACCTCTATTGTTTATTAGGGGGGATATGGTTACCAAAGATGAGGAAAAGGCTGAGACACTTGACCCATTCATGTCCTCAGTTTTCAACCATAGGACAAGTTGTCCTCAGGACAAGTGTTCTCCTGAGCTGGGAGATGGGGACAGGGAGCAAAACAGACCCCTGTAATCCAGGAGGAAGCACCTGGGGACCTGCTGAGCCACTCAGATGCTCACAGGTATCTCTGGGACCAGATGGGATCCATCCTAGGGGGATGAGGGAGCTGCTGGATGAGCTCCCCAAGCTGCTCTCCATCATTTCTCATCAGTGCTGGCTCAGCAGCGAGGTGCCAGAGGACTGGAGGTGCCAATGTGAGCCCATCCCCAAGAAGGGCTGGAAGGAGGATGTGGGGAAGTGCAGGCCTGTCAGCCTGACCTGGGTGCCTGGTGAGGTGATGGAACAGATCACCTTGAGTGCCATCACAGGGCACCTACAGGATGGCTGAGGGATCAGAGCCAGCCAGCGTGGATTTCAATATCTGCATTGATGATCTGGATGAGGGCATTGAGTGCAGCATCAGCAAATGTGCAGATGGCACCAAGCTGGGTGTGAGTGTGGATGTGCTGGAGGGTAGGAGGGCTCTGTAGAGGGACTCAGACACTACTGTGACACTGACACTGCAGGGTGTCATGGCACCAAGAATCCATTGTGACACTGCAGGATCTTGTGTCACCAGGGGTCCATTGTGACACTGTGCAAACAAAGAGTCCATTGTGTCACTGTGGAGCTTTATGGAATTCGGGGGTCCCTGTGACTCCATGGGGCCTCATGAAATCAAGAAGACACTTGTGACAATTTTTGTCCTTTTGGAAACAAGGAGACCACTGTGACACTGCTGGACCTCATATAACTAAGAGGCCATTGTGACACTAGAGGGACTCAGGGTCTGAAGGAAACAATTTTGGCACCATGGTGCCCCATGGGACCAAGAGGCCATTGTGACACTGTGGAACCAAGGAGAGCATTGCTGCACTGAGACCTCATGGAAACAAGGAGACCACTGTGACACTGCTGGACCTCATAAAACCAAGAGGCCACTGTGACACTGCAGGGCCTTGGGGTGGCCAAGGTGCCATTGTGACACTGTGGGGCACAAGGGTCTAAGAGACTTTGTGACATCCAGGGGCTCCATGGAACCAAAAGAAAATTGTGACACTGGGACGCCTCATGAAATTGTGACACCCCAGAGTCATATGGAACCGTGTTGACATTAAGCTGGGTGTGTGGATCTGCTGGAGGGTAGGAGGGCTCTGTACACAGGCCTGGACAGGCTGGATCCAGGGCCCAAATCCAAGACGGAGAGGTTTAACAAGACCAAGTGCTGGGTCCTGCACTTTGACCACAACAACCCCTGCAGTGCTCCAGGCTGGGGACAGAGTGGCTGGACAGCAGCCAGGCAGAAAGGGACCTGGGGGCACTGATGGACAGAGTGGCTGGACATGAGCCAGCAGTGTGCCCAGGTGGCCAAGAAAGCCAATGGCTCCTGGCCTGGATCAGGAATGGTGTGGCCAGCAGGAGCAGGGCAGTGATTCTTCCCCTGTGCTCAGCACTGCTTGGGCAGCACCTCGAGTGCTGTGTCCAGTTCTGGGCCCCCCACTTTAGGATGGACATGGAGATGCTGGAGCATGTCCAAAGAAGGGCAAGAAGGCTGGTGAGGGGTCTGGAACACAAGTCCTGTGAGGAGTGGCTGAGGGAGCTGGGGATGTTGATCCTGGAGGAGGCTCAGGGAGACAAGGTGATGTCATGGCACAGGTTGGACTTGATGGTCTCCAAGGTCTTTTCCAACCTTGCTGATTCTGTGATTCTCTGAAACCACCCCTGGAGCAGTTGCAGGATGAGCCCTGGGCCTCCTCTTCACAAGGTCCAGCAGCCCAGGTCCCTCAGTTTCTCCACACTGGCCCCAAAGCCCATCCTGTCAGTCCTGCAGAGCCTCTCCAGCCCCTCCTCATTGCCCACAACAGGGAGCCCCACACCCAGACACAGCAGCCCAGATGTGCCCCCCTGGCCTGTGGTGCCTCTGGCAAGGGAACAGCACGAGGCACTGCAGGACCTTGCAGACAATTCCTGAAGCACTTGGAGGATGATCCTGCTCCCCAAGGGATGATCCCATGGTGCCAATTTAAGAACAGAAATGGAGAGTGTGGCCAGAGAGGAAAGAGCGAACAGGGGTGGACTGTTGGCAGGAGAGGGGACAAGGGTGGGTAAGAGGAAGAAACCTAGAAGGATTTCTGGAAAGAGTAAGGAAAGCAAAGGTGAAGCAAAAGGAATGCTCAGAGCACTTTGGGAGTGGTTGCCAGGCAGCCCTGGCTGTGAGCAACAACATCTGCAGTGGGACAGGAAACTCACAGCTCATGGGAACAAACTTTCTGGCTGACTTCAGAGGCCACGACAAGCCTGAGTGGTTCCCCTGCCGTCCCCCAGCCCTTGCTGGCCCCAGGGTGTGATGGCATTTGTGCTCACTCAGCTCCATGTCCCCACAGCAGCACCATGGGGGTGCTGAGCCTGCTGTGTGCAATGCAAACAGGGGCTCCTGAGCCAGTGCTGCCGTGTGTGTGCCTGCAAGGATGCGGCTCCTGTGTGAGCTGGGGGAGAGGCCAGGGCTGCAGAGGTGGGATGTTGTTGGCAGGTGCATGAGGACGCTCTGGGACACTGCCCTGGGGTGTCCAGCGCAGTGGGGATGGATCAGCCCCTGCTCTGCTGCTCCTTGCCAGGGTGTCCCCCTTGCAGGGAGCTTGCAGAGCACCAGCCATGCTGTTTGCCCCCAGCCTGCCCACGGCCAGCCTGGGGCTGCTCCCGGGGCTTTTCTGTGCTCAGCATTGGGCTGGCCAAGTGTTGTGGAGAGAGCGTGGCCAAGGAGCCTGGAGCCCCCAGGCCCTGGCCTGAGGCGTCAGCGCTGCCCCAGCAGTGCCCATGGCCTGTCCCTGCTGCAGCCCCGGCACTGCCACCCCCAGGGCTGTGCCCAGCCCCGAGAGCACTCAGGCCCTGCAGCAACACGAGGGCCAGGAGGGCAGTGGGGCAGAGGCACTGGAGCAGCACTGGCAACACCAAGTGCTGCTGCTGCTGCTGGGCACAGCTGCTGTGCCAGCACTGATCTGCCCCAGCTCTGCACACAGACATTGCTGCTGCAGCTCCGGGGAACGAAACAGAAGGGGCATCTCTGGAGAAGTCTTTGCTAGGAGAGAGATTCTTTAGTTCATTAAAGCCAGTGAGAGTGCAGCCCCTCATTGACACAGTCTAGGGCCACAGGGAAGGGGGAGAGACAGAAAATGAGAAATGGCACAAAGAATGACATTTCTTTGTAGACAGTATGAAAAAATTATAACCAAGAACCTCCACAATGAAAACAACCAGAAGTGTTAGAGATTATTTTTATTACAAGTGATTTAAAGAAATTGGCCAGCAATCTAATGTTTGCAAAACCATCCAATCATCAGTGTCCACACTGCAGCCTTGAGCTCCTCATTCCTCAGGCTGTAGATGAGGGGATTCAGGGCTGGAGGCACCACTGAGTACAGAACTGACACCGCCAGATCCAGGGATTGGGAGGAGACTGAGGTGGGCTTCATGTGAGAAAACACTGCAGTGCTTACAAACAGAGACACCACAGCCAGGTGAGGGAGGCAGGTGGAAAAGGCTTTGTGCCGTCCCTGCTCAGAGGGGATCCTCAGCACAGCCCTGAAGATCTGCACATAGGAGAAAACTATGAACACAAAGCAAACAAGTGTTAAACAGGCACTAACTACAATCAGTCCAAGTTCTCTGAGTTTGGAGTGTGAACAGGAGAGCTTGAGGATGGGTGGGATTTCACAGAAGAACTGGCCCAGGGCATTGCCCTGGCACAGGGGCAGGGAAAATGTATTGATCATGAGCAGCAGAGCATTGAGAAAGGCACTGGCCCAGGCAGCTGCTGCCATGTGGGCACAAGCTCTGCTGCCCAGGAGGGTCCCGTAGTGCAGGGGTTTGCAGATGGACACGTAGCGGTCATAGCACATAATGGTCAAGAGATAAAACTCTGCACCAATGAAGAACAGGAAGAAAAAGAGCTGAGCAGCACATCCTTCATAGGAGATGTGTCTGGTGTTCCAGAGGGAATTGTGCATGGCTTTGGGAACAGTGGTGCAGATGGAGCCCAGGTCGCTGAGGGCCAGGTTGAGCAGGAAGAAGAACATGGGGGTGTGCAGGTGGTGGCCGCAGGCTACGGCGCTGATGATGAGGCCGTTGGCCAGGAGGGCAGCCAGGGAGATGGCCAGGAAGAGGCAGAAGTGCAGGAGCTGCAGCTGCCGCGTGTCTGCCAATGGCAGCAGGAGGAAGTGGCTGATGGAGCTGCTGTTGGACATGTCCTCACTCTGGGCATTGTGGGCTGTAAAAAGAACACATTGACAAGCTAGGAGACATTTCCTTGAGTCAATCCTGTACAATTAAGTTAGGAATCCTCTCAAAACTACTTCTCTTCATGTGGGGGAACTTCACTAAAAACTTTTATTTTTGAACTTGAGTTTCTGCTTCTGAGTTACTGCCTCCTCCTCAGCATTTTTCTCAGTATGAATGCTGAGGAGCCCAGAGGGAAAACAAGGCTACCATTGACACGGTGAAGTCTGACCTTCTGGCCCTATACAGCTACACTTTGCTTATAATATCTCCCTCTAATTCAAGGTGATCAGACTTCAAATGTGCTGGAAAAATACAGCAGCCGTTTTGAAGGCTCCAATTTCAGAACACTTTTCCCTAACCTCGTTTTTTTGCTCTATTCTGATTGAGAGAGAGAGGCATACTAAGTGTTCATCTGGCTCTGCTGCCTGGAGTTGTTCCTACTGGGAGCTGTTCCTCTCTATCCAAGGCTTGTCCCTGCCAGTGCTGCCACGGCCTGGCCCAGCTTTGGGGGCTCAGCTCTGCCCTGCACACCCCTCCCAGCACAGGGCACTGCCCAGGGACATCTCCCTGCCAGCAGGGCCTGAAGGGCAGCTCACACAAACTGAGATGCTGCAAGCCAAGGTGCTGCTGCTGCTGTCTGTAGACAGAGGAGGGTGAGGAGGCACTTTGTGAGGGAGATGGGAGGCAGATCTGCTGATGCCCTGTGGGACAGTGCAGGAGTGTCAGTGACACAGACACACCTGACAGCCCCTTTGCCTTGCCTTGAGGAGAAAGCTGAGAGCAGCCCTGGCCATGCAGCACCATCTCCACAGCAGGAGGAATCTGCCCTGATGGGGGTGGCTCCTTCCACCTCCAACTTCTCCCCACAGTCCATGAGGAACTGCCAGGCAGGCTGAGAGCTGTCCCTGGCAGGTGGCACATGGCCTGGGCTGGCCAAGAGCCCTGAGGGCTGCAGGAGCTGCTGTGCAGGACAGCCCTGGGCAGCCCTGGCTGCAGCCCCAGCTTCAGCCCCTGCAGCTGTCCCTAAATATGGGAGAGTCCTCCTGACACATCCCCCAGGCTGTGGGCTGTGCTGGCTCCAGGAGATCCCTCCAGGAGCACAGGGGACATTGCCCTGCACCCACACACTCACCATGTCCAGGGCTGTGAAGAAGTTTCCCCAAGTGCAGTCTCAGCTCAATGTCTTCCCAGTCCTGATTGCCTTGAGCCTGTCTGTGCCTGGCTCCTGTGCCCTCAGTGCCTGCAGGCAGTGTCCTCAGCCCTGCTGGGCTGGCAGAGGAGCTGCTCCTCAGCAGAAATGTCTTTTTGAAGCTTCTCTTGGTTTACCTTGGGAGCTGCCTCTGTGCCAGGAGCCCAGCCCAGCTCACCAGCAAAGACACAGCACAAGGACTTTAATGAATCTCTTGAGGATTGGTGCTGAGTCCCTGAACATCAGTCCCCGAGAGGGAGCTGAAAGAAAATTTCTAAAAAACTCAAAATTAAATTGAAACTCCAAAGTTTCTTGAAGTTTTAATGGTTCCCACTGAGGGATATGACTCAGAAAATGTCCCCAGGTTCCAGTTAGAGCAGAACACTGGAGGCACTGATGACAGGTGGGGACAAGCAAGGGAAAGGTGTCTCTGATGCTGAGAAAACCTGGATGTGTTTCAGGAATGCAAAGGGCCAAGGGCCGAGCCCCAGCCCCTGGCAAGGCAGATCCTGTCCCTCCCTCATTGCTCAGGGCTCTTCCCGGCCCACTGGGCTCTGGCCATGTGCAATGCCAAGGGCAGCACCATGGGGCGGCCCCTGCCAGGCTGCTGAGCAGGGACAAGGAGGCAATGAGGCCCCAGCACAGCAAGGCTCACTTGTCCCCTGCTGGCCTCAGGCCCAGGGCCAGCCTGCATGGCCCAAGTGCTGCAGGAGTTGGCTCTGTCAGGGCCTTTCAGCTGCTGCCCATCCCTGTGGCCTCTGCAGCCCAGGCTGTCCTACGGTGTCCATGCCCTGCGCCTCTGTCCCTGCAGGCTGTCGTCATCCCCCGGCTGCCCCACCTCGCTGGCCCCTTCCTTTGCTGACAGCTCTGCCTCCTGCCTGCCTCTGCCTGCACACACAGAGCCTTAGCCTTGACACCAAAATGTTTCATTCAATTTTTACTGTGCCTGTGAACTTTGAGCAGAGAAACATGGCATGCAGGAGCTGCTTTCCCAGCAGAGACTGTCAGAAGAGAAGAGAAACACATCTGGCTCAAGGGTGCAGTGACAGAAAAAACAAAGACTGATTCAGGAACTTGTGGTGGGTTTTATAGAAATGGTAAATTGGAATACACAGGTAGTGACTAAATATAAGCAACACACCTGTAGAATCAGGTGTCCACATAAGTTTAGGAGTTATCCCACATTGGACCTGAGGCCTGAAATAAAGGACGTCTTCTTTAACACGCAATCACTGTTAAGGAGTCTTATTCTGATATTTTGAACATTTGGTGACAGCGGGTCCTCACAGAACCAAGGAGTCAGCTGTGACACTGTGGAACCTGAAGGTGCACTGTGGAATCTCCTGCAACCATGGGTGCATTGTGACACTGCAGGGCCTCACAGAACCAAGGTGACCATGTTATAGCACAGAACCTCGTGGAACAAAGGGTCCATGGTGACACTGCAGAACTGTTGCTGAGAGTATGAAAGCTCATGGAACCAGAAGTTCATTGTGACCAAGGAGCCACTGGGACACTGCAGATCCAAGGAGACCATTGTGACACTGAGGAACCTCATGGAACCAAGGGTCCATTGTGACACTGCAGGGCCTCATGGAACAATGGAGACTATTATGAAACAGAATCACAGAGGTAATGAGGTTGAAAAAGACCTTTGAGATCATGAAGTCAAACCTATCACCTAACATCACCTCATCAACTAAACCATGGCTCTGAGTGCCACGTCCAGTCTTTTTTTTAATGTCTCCAGGGGCGGTGACTCCACCACCTCCCTTGGCAGAAGATTCCAGTGCCCAATCACTCTCTCAGTGAAGAATTTTTTCCTGATGTCAAACCTATACTACCCCTGGCTTATCTTCAGACTGTGCTCTCTCATTCTGTCAGGTGCTGCCTGGGAGAAGAGCCCGACCCCCACCTGACTACAGCCTCTGTTCAGGTGGTTGTAGAGAGTCTCACTGGAGACCATTGTAGCCATTGGGGCCATTGCAGCACGGCAGGGCCTCATGGAATCAAGGGGACCACAGTGACAGTGTGGGGGTCCATGGGATGAAGGGGCCATTCTGACACTGTGGAACCAAGGAGATCATTGTGACACTACAGGGCGTCATGGAACCCTGGAGGCCATGATGACACTTTGAGGTCATGTGGAACCAAAGGACCATTGTGGCACTGCAGGGCCTCATGGAATCATGGAGTCCATTGTGACACTACAAGACCTCACTGAAGCAAGCAATCATTGTGACACTATGGAGTCCTGGCAGGCCAAAGGACAATTGTCACAATTTGTGGCACCATTGAATCAAGGAGTCCATTGTGACACTACAGGGCCCCATGGAACTGAGGATTCATGGAACAGTGCTGGACCCCATGGAACCAAAGGTCCATTGTGACACTGTGGGGCCTCATGGAATCCTGGAGGCCATGATGACACTTTGAGGCCTCGTTGAATCAAGGGGCTCTGCACGACCTTGTGGAACCAAGGAGACCCTTCTGCCATTGTGAGTCCCCATGGAACCAAGGGTCCATTGGGATACTGCAGTGTGGGAAATGCAGGCACGGAGAGCTCTCAGGTCCTTGGGCATACAGGCTCAGAGATAGAGATGGATACAGGGTTTGACCTGAGATCTTGGAGAAGGCTTAGAGAATTAGAGCATTAAAGTGAAACAGACATAAAACAAGAATATAAGTTTGTAGTTTAAGTCAAAATATGTTTCAAGAAAACAGAAATATGGATTATGTAAGCAATGCAGTATGTTAAGTAAGTAAAAGATTTTAAAGTTTGGCAAAAAATAACTTGTTATAAAGTTAATTAGATGTTAAGATGCATCAATGTAGGTTTGTGCAATGTTATATGATATACTGAAAAATGATGCATTGCACTGAAGCCATGGGAAGCAAAGCAATTAATGATTGGTGTAAAAAGTCACGAGCAAAGTTCATAGAAGTTTTTGATTGGCTAAAAAACTGATATAAGGCATTTGTAACTAAGAATGAGGGAGCTTCTGATATTATGGCACTGGATGTAACACCTTGAATGTCTCACCCTTCTATGAGACTGATGAAATAAAGCAATAAACCATATTTGACAATGTCTCTCAGTTGTTCCATCTCTTGTAATATTAATCTCCCAATAGAGATCTTATGGACATCAGGTCTACCCTTTGAAATCAATGGCAATGTAGGAATAGCAAGTCGAACTATTTTAAAAAATCAAAGGGGATTTAGGAACATCAGGTCTACCTTTTGAAATCAATAGGGATTTAGGGAAACCGGGATTACCCACCAGTCAATGGGGATTTTGCAGAAATTTGGTGCTAAAATGGGGAAATTTGGGGGAAATACTGGGCTGAATTCTGGGAATTTCCATTTGAGGATCATGGTGCTGACACTCTGGAAGTCCTGGCATAATTCCTGGGAGCTAATCACAAATTCTTGATCCCACACCTTCAGACTGTGCTGGAGCTGTGCCTCCACTTAAGCCCAAAATCTTCATTTTTAGCCCCAAATCTGGGAATTCGAGCCCAAAGTTGGGATTTTTGGCACCAAAAATTTTCAGACATTGGGTTTACCCATTGAAGTCAAAGGGGATTGAGGGATACCAGGAATACCCATTAATAGGGCTTGATTGGGAAGGGTTAGTGGTTCTACTGGGAGCACTGGGAAGGGCTAAGGGGGGACACTGGGGTTACTGGGAGCACTGGGGCATAAGTGGGACCACTGGGAGGGATTTATAGAGATAAATGGGTATAAACAGAATTCAACATGTACCCTTTAATGTCGATGGGAATTCAGGGACACCAGGTCCACCCAGTCAAAGCAATGAGGATTTTTGGGACACCAGTTTTGGGGGCGCTCAGGGGATTTGGGTGATTTAGGTGTTCCAGAGATACCCAAGATGTATCCAGGTGATTTTTGGGGTAATCCAGGTGATTTTCGGGAACACAGAAGTACACGGATGTAATTTTTGGGGATATCCAGGTGTACCCAGATGATTTTTTACGAGATCCAGGTGATTTGGGGGAGTACACAGGTGTACACAGATAATTCTGGGGGATATCCAGATTATTTTTGGGGCACCCAAGTGTCCTGACTCACCTGGATGGGCCAGGAGAAGATGATGGCCACTGTCCTCCCAGTCCACATGGACACAGATGACCCTTGGCAGCCGAGGGGCTCTTGGGGGGCACCTCAACATTCAGGGGGTACCCCAAAACTCCAGGTGAGGGCCTCAAGGGTGGGAGGGAGCACTGAGTTACCTCAGGAGAGGATGCAGTGCAGGTACACCCAGGTGCTTTGGTCCGTGGGGTTGCTGAAGACAGTGTTCTGCACCAGCTCTAGCTCTGGGGAGGGGCAATGGGGGCACCCCAAAATCTCTAGGGAGCAGTGGGGGACACCCCAATATCTGAATACTCAAGTGTACCAGAGTTCAGGTGTACACATTAAAGTCAAAGGGGATTTAGAGACACCAGTTCTACCCATTTAACCCAACAGGATGCATCAACTCCCACTTTAGGTGAGGGAGGGGCTGGAAAAATTTGGGCATCCTGTGAAATTGTGGGAATTTTACTGGGGAATTGCTCACATTCCTTCATCCTTTCATGGGGCAGTGCCCCAGCCTCGCCCTTTCTGGAGTCCCTGGCAGCTGCAGGCAGTGGTGCCAGGCTGAGAAGTTGGAGAAGTGGCGGCTCAGCAGTGCCCCAGCAAAGGATAGCTTGGCCTCAGGGTCCTGCCTGCCTGCCAGCACCCACTGGTGTTCCTAGGCATAGACTGAGAGGGCACCAGTATAAACCAGTAAGCACTGGGAGCCATCCCCGAGCTTCTGAGGCCCATGATGGCAGCTCCCAGTATAAACCTGTAAGGCCTCATGCACCCAAACCCATCCTCAGTGTAGTCTAAGGGCTCCCAGGTTTATAGTGGGAGGGCACCAGTATAAGCCAGTAAGCACTGGGAGCCACTCCTGAGCCCCTGAGGCCTGTGGCAGCAACTCCCAGTATAAACCAGTAAGGGTTGATGCGCTCAAACCCACTCTCAGCTTGGTCTACAGACTCCCAGTGTGATCTAGTGAGATGGGGAACATAAATGGTTTTGAAAATTCAGAACCTTAGAAGTCTATGATATGCTTAAGCAGGTAGAGGGGAAATTTAACACATGGCAGAAATGGTGTTTAACAAACCATATAGGAACTTATTTCCCAGGAAAAAGCTTTAAGATAACATATATTGCAAAAACTCAGCAAAGCAAGACCTGGCTATTGTACAAACCCAGCAAAACAGAAACCTGTGGCTCCAGAAACCAGCCAGGACCAGCCAGGTGGTTTTGAGTGAGACAAACTGACCTGGGGGAGAGCCAAACCTCCACTGTGCCTGCCCAAAAGCAGAGCTCAAACAGCGATTTCTGAGAAAGACATATGGCCTTCATCCCAAAGACCACCAAACACAACCAATAGGAGGGTTGGCAGTTAATTATAATACAAAGGGAGGGAAGGTGGAGATGGGCGGGCAGGGAGGTGTGGGCTTGTGGGATCAATGTGTATTTATACCTGGAACCTGTCTTGACCAGGTACACGTGGTTTGGAAGAAATATCCCCCCATGTGTCCCCCATGTGCTGCCAATGAAACACTCTCTACAATTGCAGTGTCAAGTGCAGATTCTCGAAATCAGTTGTTGAGCCAGCCAGAAGGTCTTCGTCTGTCTGCTGGAGCACAGGGGACATCGACATCCCAGTGCACCCCGGACTTTTTCTGGAGCTGACCTCTGCTCCCCGGTCACTCTCTGCAGGGACGAACAACCAACCTCCTATATGGCCTAGAGGAACGTTTGACCAAAATGTTTTGGGGGAGGCCCAAGGTAAGGTGAGCCTGAAAGACACTAGGGATGCCTGCACATGGCTAACAGTGTGTCAGAGACATCTGACACATAGAGCTGACAGGTTTGGGGAAGGTATTTGGAAGCCGGCAAAGGGGTTTCTGTTGACCACTTAGGGTGGCCACTAGCAAGTTTGGGGGTAACTTGAACAGGACCTACAGTGTTATCAATATTATTAACAGCATAACTCACTGCTATAACCCGAACTGCCATAAATTGTGCTTGTTGTTTGTTGTAGGGTGGTGGAAGGAAGTATTTTATATGGTGGTTGGTGTTTTGTGTTTGCATCACTCTCATTTTGGTGGTGGAGATTTTGGATTTTGGGGAATGTCTGCTCTGTTTTCTGTAGTGGACCCGTGCAATATCTGGTGTAACACTGCCCTCTTGTGTTATTAACTGTCATTGCAACAAGTTAAGATTTCTGTTCTTTTCTGAGGCGTGAGATTCTATTGTTTCTGATGTGATGCTGCCCTCTTGTGTCTGTAACTGTCAATGACAGAACAGTGATTATTTTTTTGGAAACTGTCAGAGTTAAAAAGGTGGTGGAAGCTGGGAGTGAGTGCGGAGGGCTCGACCAAGCAAGGAGGAAGCCCTTTCTAGGTGGCTCCAGATTGAGCCCCCGGATTTCTTGAGGGATCAAGGGAAACTTGTACGGTTGGTACGGGAGGACGGGGGAGTAGAGCAGGTACACTTGGGAAGAATATTCTCAGATTCCATAGATAGTTACCTGGGTTTTGATTGGGAGCAACCTCTAATCGAAAGGGAACCTAGAAGGATTAGACCAATTCCTTGCTTTGCGTGTGGACCAGCAATTTGGACACCAAGGTGGCATCCAGCCTGGGACCTCCTACAGTGTCATTGGTGCAAAAGGAAGTGGCACTGCAGATCTAGGAGGTGGACGCCTACATGCCCCAGGTGTACCCCGGACCCATGGCATCATATTCAGGAATTAATACAGGTTGAGTGTGAGATTGTGAATTTGATCTGTGCAAAGAGTCTTTCAGTTCCCAAGGATTGGCACGTTTTCGATGACCACTGGGAGGAAGTGAAAGAATATTGCCAGCAGAGGTTTGGGAGAGGAGATAAGAGAAATAAGGAGAGAAATCATGGGGACCCAGCAAAATAAAGAGGTGCCTAGGAGGAGCCCTTTAGGATGTATACTAACCCACTGGAAGGAAGTTGTGGGAACAGGAGAAACGGAGAGCAAAAGGGTTTTCATCAAATACTCGAATCAATGGTGGCTTCTCTAGAAATCAGAAGATGGGGCAAAGTGGCCATTAAATGGAACATGGGACTGTAACAACATGTTGAAGTTAATGTTGTTTTTAAGGTGGGAAGGAAAATGGGATGAGGCACCATATGCAGATGCTTTTCATTTTACAGAACCACCCAGAATGGCCAAGGGATTGTGGTATTAACCCTCCACAAGACCCACTGATCCTAGCAATGGAAAGAGAAAACAGAAGGGTCTCACGTATATTAAAATGATGCTGCTCAGCCTGTAGTCTTGGTCAGAAGTGCACTAAAAATGACAAGGTATATAAGGAAGAAGACTCTGATCTGGATGATCCCCCCTCCTCCATCACTAGAGTTGGGTGGGAGCCCAGGAAGGGCACCAGATCAAACTCCAACACCCCTGGGAAGTTCAGCATCCTCCCATACAAGGGCAAAGCTAGGGAACAACCAGCACCTTTGCAGGCACCTCTTAGAGAAGAAGTGGGAGCAGATGGAACAATGATGCTACTAAAGGTTCCCTTCAATACCAGTGATTTGGAAATTTGGAAAAGGAATGTAAAGGATTACAGAAAGGACTCTCTAAGTATAGCTGAACACTTTTGGTTAATAGTGAAATCACATAACCCGGATTGGAATGCTATACAGTTACTGTTCCATGCAATGACAGAACCAGAGAAACAGCTGATCCCAAAGGTACCCTGGGATTTGGCCCAGGAGCACTGTAAGACATGGGAGAGGATGTAAAGGAATTCTTTCCCCACCCCAGGACCCAAAGTGGGATGTGAATAGAATGGCAGGAAGACAGAAGGTACAAGAATATCAGGAGTGGATTGCAAAGGGAATAGAGAAAGCCATCCCCAAATCTATTAACTGCTCAGCTTTACATGCTATTAAACAAGGTCCCTTTGAGTCACCACCTGAGTTCTCAGACAGGCTGAGACACAATGTGTCGTAGCACACCTTTGGACCCAGATCAGATATGGGGATACAGCAGTTAGTGTCATTATTTTTGGGTCAATCCAGCGGAGATATAAGATGCAAACTTCAGAAATTCAGACCCACTGAAGGAAGAAACTTAGAAATATTATTGGATGAAGCCTGGAGGGTGTTTAGCAATCGAGAAGAAGGGAATAAGGGGAAAGAAGGAAGGGTGATGGCAGTAGTTAAAAAGGAAGATGAAAATTTAACAAGGGGCTTCCCCCTCTGCAACTAGGAATAAAAGAATGTGCTCTATGTGAGCAATTAGGCCACTGAAAAAATGAATGCCCAGAACGCTGAGGAAAGGGAAACAAAGGGGCACGGGTAGTGGCAAATGTAAATGAAGACTGACAGGAACCAGGGGGATCGTCCCTAGCTGATCCCTTGGTTATAATGAAGCCAGGGGAAGGAAAAGATCAAAAGCAAATAAAATTTTTAATTGATAAAGGGGCAATGGGTTCGATTTTAAACACAGCTTTAACTCAGGTGGGGTAAGATAATATTATGGTTAAGGGAGCCACTGGCCAAGCTGAAAAGGCTTATTTTTGTGGACCACTAAAATATAAATTGGGAAAACTAGTAGGCTTGCATAAATTCTTATACATGCCTAATTCACCACATGCACTCCTTGGAAGAGATTTGCTTGAACACTTGAATGCAACAATCAGATTTGAAAAAATGGAGATTACTCTGGAGGTGGATACTCAAGAATATATTCAAATAATGAGGTTCCCATAGAAGGAAAAATCGGTGAAGATATCATCAACCAGGTGTACCCTGGTGTGTGGGCCACTGAGAAGCCAGGAAGAGCTAAGAATGCATCACCAGTAGACGTAAAGCTTAAAGAGGGACAGTGTCCAGTAAGGATAAAACAATATCCCTTAAAAAGAGAGGGTAGGGAAGGAATCCAGCTGGTAATAGAAAAATTCTTGCAATGGGGTCTGTTAAGGGAATGTGAATCTGATTTTAACACTCCCATATTACCAGTTCACAAACCTGATGGAACATACAGAGTAGTCCAGGATTTAAGAGCAGTCAATAGAATAGCAGAGGATTTCTGTCCTGTAGTAGCAAACCCATACACTTTGTTAACAGTACTGACACCTTAACTAACCTGGTTTACTGGTTTAGATTTGAAAGATGCTTTCTTTTGCCTCCCTCTCTATGAAGCCAGCCAAAAGATATTTGCCTTGGAATGGAAAAGTGGACAAAGGACCCAGCTCACTTGGACTGTACTGCCTCAAGGATTCAAGAATTTCCCCACCATATTTGGCAACCAACTGGCCAAGGATCTCGAGTCTTGGGAAACCCCACCCGGGAAGGGGAGACTGCTACAATACAGAGATGACATCCTGATCACCACTGAGACAGAAGACACTTGCATGCCTTGGACAGTGAGTCTCTGAAACTCTTTAGGGCTCCAAGGGCACCGAGTGTCTAAGAAGGAAGCCCAGGTAATGCAGCAGGAAGTCACTTACTTGGGGTATGAAATTAATGTGGGGCAAAGAATTGTGGGGCAAGCCTGACAAGAGGCTCTATGCCAAATACCAAAACCACAGACTGTGAAAGAATTGAGAACTTTCCTCAGAATGACTGAGCGGTGTCGCCTTTGGATCTATAATTACAAGTTGCTTGTTCAACCCCTGTATGCACTGATCAACTCTGAACAGAAGCATCTGCAATGGGACAAACAGGCCACATGAGCCTTGGAACAATTGCAAAAGGCCCTGATGTCAGCTCCAGCTCTGGGACTCCCTGAACTGGGGAAGCCTTTCTTTTTGTTTTCTCATGAGAAACAGGGAATCGCCCTGGGAGTATTGGCACAAGATTTAGATATCACAGAGCAGTCACCTACATCTCCAAGCAATTGGATGTGACCACAAAAGGATAGCCAGGATGCGTGAATGTGGTAGCAGCAGTAGTGATAAATATCCAGGAAGCTTGAAAATTCACTTTGGGACAAAAAAATGACTGTGTTGGTGTCCCATACAGTGTCTGCAGTATTAGAAATGAAGGGCACGGAGTGGCTTTCTCCACAGAGGTTCCTGAAATACCAATCCATACTGGTAGAACAGGATGATGTGGAGATTGTGATCACTAACATTGTCAATCCAGCTTCTTTCCTCAGTGGAAACACAGGAGAACCAGTACACCATGACTGCTTGGAAACCATTGGAGCAACATCCTCAAGCTGCCTGGATTTGAAGGATGTTCCTGTGGAAGATGCAGAGGACTGGTTCATGGACAGAAGCAGCAATGTCCTGAATGGCAAAAGGCATGCAGGATATGGCATCTCCATCAGCCATGAGGTAACAGAGTCAGAACCATTGCCTGTCAACACCTCTGCACAAAATGTGAAAATCGCCTGGACCCGAGCCTTGGAATTGACCCAATGTGAGAATGTGAACATAGACATGGATCCAAAGAACACTTTTGGGGCTGTGCATGCTTATGGAGCAATCTGAAAGGAAAGGGGGCTACTGAACTCTCAAAAGAAAAACACTGAACATGCAGAAGAAATTCTGAAATTGTTGGAGGCAGTACAGCTCCCAAAGAAAATAGCAATTATACACATCAGAGCACATCAAAAGGCATACTTGGAATCAGAAAAAGGAAATGAGCTGGCAGAAAGGGATGCAAAAGAAGCAGCAAAAAGAGAGGTACAATTGGAAGGAGCTCTAATCCCAGACAGGAAAATCTCCCTTGAGGGTAAACCAAATTATGACAAAGAGGATCTGAAGCTAATTACAAATTTGGATGAGACATACAGTAGAGAGGGGTGGGCCCCTACCCCAGAAGGAAGGGTAATCATACCTGGCCATCTAATATGGTTTGTAATAAGGGAGGAGCATAGGAAAAGACACTGGGGACCAGAGACTGTGTATGAACACTTCAATCACAACATCATGGCTAGAAATTGATACACTACAGTGAAGCAGGTAACTCAACAATGTGATCTCTGCCTCCAGACTAATCCTAAAAACAAAGCTAGAAATGGGTGAAATTGAGAAGGGAAATGTACCTGACCAATTATGGCAAATAGACTTCACAGAACTCCCAAGAAAATGGGGGTTTTGTTATTTACTGGTATGAACTGATACCTTTTCAGGATGGCCTAAGGCTTTCCCTGCTACAACTGCTAAGGCCAGAAAAGTGGTCAAGGAATTAGTAAAAGAGATAGTATCACGATTTGGGGTTCCAGCTGCCATTTCTTCAGATAGAGGGCTCCATTTTATTGCAAATGTGGTACATCAGGTTAGTAATACTTTAGGTATAGATTGGCAATTACATACCCCATATCATCCCCAGTCAAGTGGACAAGTGGAGAAGATGAATCATTTAATAAAACAGCAAATTGTTAAATTAGGACAGGAGGTCAATCTGCCCTGGCCTCAATCCCTTCCTTTAGCCCTTTTACACAGACAAACTAAACCAAGGGCAAAGGAAAGGCTGAGTCCTTTTGAGATCCTGTATGGGCGACCTTCTGCAATACAGAAGGGAACATCAGAACAAATAGGGGAAGAAACTATCACAGAACACATGGTGGCCCTAGGGAAACAACTCAGTAATATCAGGAAACATGTATAAAGAAGCTGGTGTAGGGGATTGGATGGACCAGTACATAATGTACAACCTGGAGATTGTGTGTATGTGAAGTCTCTCACAGAAAAGACTTTGGAACCACAGTAGGAAGGACCATACCAGGTGCTCCTCACCTCCTTCACTGCCATCAAGATCAGAGAACAAGCAGCATAGAGACATCACACTGGAATTAAAAAGGCTTCACAGTCACCATGGAGAATCAAGCAGGTGCAAGCTGGAAAGCTGTGGCTCTGATGATCATAGCCATGGCTATGGCAGACATGTGGGCAAGACCTCCTATATACAATGGGACTGGCATTTCTATGTGTCAGGGGAAAGCTTCTGACTTGGACTCTCCTAAGTCTCTGTGGCAGGTGTTACAAATATCAAACACAACTGTCTGGCCAGGGAAAGATGTCTGGGGATGCAAATTTGCATTTGTTCAGGACGGATTCCATCAGGGACTTCTAAAACCCATTCAAATTGGTACTGAATGTTGTGACACATGCTTTACTAACTGTTCTGAATTCAGGCTTAAAATAGAGGGATGTGAATCCAAGGCTTTTAGAATTAAACCGTGAGGGAACTGTGGCACATCTATCTGAACACAGAACATGGGCACAAGAGGTTAAAGGGAAGTGGCAGATTATTAACATAGAGCTATGTGCCACAAGAAAACAACTGAGGTTTGTATGTGAAGGAAATGTCAACCATGACCGAGATATCTGCCTGGATACACAACAAAGCATCTGTCTCTTCAGAATCCATTCAGTCAACCAGACAACCTTGCTGGTATATATAGATCAGGGCTGTGTATGCCTCAGAACAGCATGCCCCACCATAAGAGTGGACGAGCTCATTATAAAGGAAACACAATCTGATTTGTGCATTTGTAACTTGGTCAAAATTGAGGGGTGCAATTTCTCCTATTGGGCACCTGTTGTATCACATCAGTATATAAAGGCAAACATGGCAACTGTGCAGGATGTATTGTCTGTGCCCAGAAGAATGAATCTCACTCTAGTTATAGAGCTACTAAAACACAGAGATATTCAGGAAATTCTGAAAGAAATGAGAAGTATGGGAAAGAAGATCTTGATCACAATACACCATGAGACAGACTATAAGGAGACCATAGAAGGCTGGAGGGAGACACATCTCACCACTGGTGGGATGTATTTTTTGGGTGGTCTCCTACTGCAGCAGGGTTTCTACACTGATTGTGCCATTTGATAGTAGTTTTGTTAGTTCTGATTAGTTTAAGTTTTGCTCTTGGTTATGATTTTCTGGAATTTGCAACAGTCACAAAGAATGGCTACAATGCCTATCCTGTTATCGAATCAACTAGGTAAAGGCAGTCATAGAGAGTATGAGAGATATCTTAGAAAGCAAAAGAATTTGCATCATTTAGAAGAAAAGGGTGGAAATGAGATGGGGAACATCTATGGTTTTGAAAAATCAGAATTTTAAAAGCATATACTATGCTTAAGCAATTGGATGGGACTTAGAACACATAGCAGAAACGGTATGTAATGAACCACATAGGAACATAGTTACCAGGAAAAATACATTTAGATATATTGCAAAAACTCAGCAAAACAAGACCTGGCTATTGCACAAACCCAACAAAGCAGAAACCTGTGGCTCCAGAAACCAGCCAGGACCAGACGGGTGGTTTTGAGTGGGACAAGCTGAGCTGAGGGAGAGCCAAACCCCCACTGCACCTGCCCAAAAGTAGAGCTCAAACAGCAATTACTGAGGAAGACATACAGCCTGCATCCCAAAGACCACCAAACACAACCACCAGGACTGGTGGCAGCTAATTTTAATACAAAGCAGGAGAAGGCAGAGATGCGTGGGCAGGGAGGTGTGGGCTTGTGGATCAATGTGTATTTATACCTGGAACCTGTCTTGACCAGGCACACGTGGTTTGGAGGAAATATCCCCCCAGGTGTCCCAGCTGGCAATGAAACACTCTCTACAATTTCAGTGTCAAGTCCTGATTCCTGAAATCAGGAAAGGTCCAGCAGCTGTGTTGGTTCTGCAGAGCAAAAATGGCCCCGGGTTCCATGGGACCCCAGTGTCACAACTGACTCCTTGCTTCCATGTCACCTCTTCAGTGTCAAAATGGCCCCTTCGCTCCAACAGAACACAAAGGTTTTGTATAAATATTGAGCAAATTCTGCTTAACACACCTGGGAACATCTGTCTGCATTCAAAAGTGAGATTAAAGGTGAGAATGGCACCAGCAGCTTCCATCTACAACAAAGACCCAGGGAAAGGACAGGGACAGAGAATTCTGTCAGCTGAAAGACTCAGAATTCTGCTTACAGAGATCATTGCTGGTCACACTGTCTCTCGTAGGAAGATGACATCATTCCAGACAGCCTGCACTGAGCATGTGGTTCCTCAGTGGGGTTTGTTGTTCAGGAAACATGCTCAGGTTTTTCCATTCTTTCCTCACAAACAAGAAAATTTCTCCTGGGCCTGTGTGCAGGCAGAGCCCTGAGGAGAGCAGGTGGGACATGGTGCAATGGGCTGGGACAGCCAGCTGCAGAGCTCAGGGGACAAGGTTCTGCTGCAGGGCACAGGGATGTCAGTCCCAGGTGGGCGATGTCAGACATGGTGAGGTTGGGGGTGAGGAGCAGGTTGTCCAAACAGGGTCAGCCTGCAAGGGGCTCATTCTTCTGCATGCCCAGACTTCCTAAGGAGACATTCAGCATCAAGATCACTTGGGAAATTCTTCTATCAGCTCTTCTCTGAACTGTAATTTAAAAGAAAATACTCACTTGATTAAAGAAAAAAACTGATGAGGCTCACTTTGAAATCTTCCTCCTTAACAGAACTCCAAAGTGACTCCAAGCAGCTGCACAAGGCCTGAAGTAAGACAAAGAGCTCCTGAAGGCTTTCTGTATTTTAATCAGCCTCACAGTGGATTTGGGGCTGAATCCAGGACCCTCAGGCACTGAGAGAAGGTTGAAGAAGCTGCTCAAGGAGGCAGAAGCAAAACTCCAAGTCCCTTGGAGCATCAGTGGCCCCACTGAGGGCAGGGAGTGCCAAAGGCTCCCCAGGGACTGGTGAGAGCAGATCCTTGAGGGCAGGATTGCAGGAGCCCGAGGCTGTGAGCAGGGAACTGCAATGCTGAGCAAGGCCTGGGCTGGCTGGAGGAAGCAGAAAGGCCAAGGCCTGAGCCCAGGCCTGGCCCAGCAGGGCCTGTCCCTCACGGGGGGCTCGGGGCTGTTGCTGGGGCAGTGGGATGGCAGGGGCAGCAAGGACAAATGTCATCAAGCTGTGTGACACTGCAGATGCTCATGGAACCAAGGGCCAGTGTGACACAGCAGGGCCTGATGGAAACAAGAGGCCATGGTGAGCCTGCAGGGCTGGAACACCCCAGAACACTGAAATGCTGGGGGTGACCAAAGGTTCCTTTACTCGACTTTGATGCACAGGAGAAACCCAAGACAGATATTCTCAACATGGGCAGATGCACAGAAGATTCTTGGTAGGAAGGGACCCACAAGTATCATCAAGTCCAGCTCTTGAGTGAATGGCCCACACGGGGATTGAACCCACAACCTCAGTGATAGCAGCACCATGCGCCAACCAACTGACCTAAGAGGTCCAAATGACACAAAATTTTACTGGCAAAATATAGACAATCAAGGAACATTGGCAAAGGGTTTAATAGAAGATCCAATTCAAAATAAGTGTCTTATCATATCATTAACATCATTCATGTCATTTAACGTAGAAACCTTTAACCATTAAGATGCTACGCTATCCAAAAATGTTCCAGGTAAACAGGATTAGAAGGAGAAGAAATAGAGAAGAACAGCAGGAGAGAAGGTCGATAGAAAGAGAATCTGGGCTGGGAAAGGATCACCCCTATTGTGTGATTGATTGACAGCTCAGCCAATCAGAGCTGGGTTAACGCTGCCCCTGCTGTGTGATTGATTGACAGCTGTGCCAGTCAGGGGCTGGGGGCGGGGCTCTGTCCCACCACAATCCCAGGCCTGACCCGGCCCTGGCCCCACACGGGCATTTCGAGCACCCCGAGGTGTCTGGGACATCGATCTCATCCAGCCTCTGACAGCCACCATGATGACACTGCAGAACCTCCTGGAACCAAGGGCCAGTTGTGACAATGTGGGTCCAAGGACACCATGGTGACACTGTGGTGCCTCATGGAACCAAGGGGACCATTGTGACACCCGAGGGCCCCAAGGAACCAAGGGTTTATGGTGACCTTGTGGAGCCCGTAGTGTAACAGAGGAGCCATTGTGACACAGTGAGTGCACATGAAGCCAAGGGGCCATTGTGACACTTCAAGGCTTTGTGGAACCAAGAGCCCATAGTGACATTGCAAGGTTTCATGGCAGCATGGGGCCATTGTGACCCTTCAGAAGCAAGGAGAACATTGTCATACTGCAGGGCCCCATGGAACCAAGGGAACATTGAACAGGTCTGGCTCGCTGGGCCTCCAGGGGGCCACCTGGCAAGTCCAGCTGATCTTGGTATGTCCAGGGTCACTTCTCATCTGCCCCTGAAGCACTGGGGCTCAGTGCTTTCCTTCCTATGGGAAAGAACTCCTCCAGGTGTCCAGTGCCAAAATTGGTATTCGTCCTCCAAATTTCCATATATGCCAAGATTATTCCCAGACGAAATCAGCCAGGAGAGACAGATCTGGCTGGCCGTGGCTTCCTGAGGGCTGGCACTCATGTGCCTTTGAAAACCTGGGGCTCTGTTGTGAGGTCCAGCAGTGTCACAGTGGTCTCCGTGGTTCTACAAGGCCCCAAAGAGTAACACTGACCCCTTGGTACCATGGGGCCCGGAAGTGTCACCTTGGCCCCATTGTTCCATCGGGTTCCACAGTGTCACAATGGATTTCATGTTTCCACAAGGCCAAAAAGTGTCACAACTGTATTCTTGATTTCATGAGGCCCCCCAGAGTCACAGGTGCCCTTGAATTCCATAAAGCTCCAGAAGTCCACAATGGACTCTTGTTTGAACGGGGTCACAATGGAGCCCTGGTGACACAAGATCCTACAGTATCACCATGGATTCTTGGTTCTATGACACCCTGCAGTGTCAGTGTCACAGTGGTGTCTAAGTACATGAAGCCCTGCAGTATCACAGTGGGCCCTTAGTTCCAGGGAGCACCTAGGTGTCAAAATTGTTCCCTTAGTTCCAACAGTCTCTGCAGTGTAACAATGGCCCCTTGGTTCAACAAAGCCCACTGTGTCACTGTGGCCTCCGTGGTTCCACAATGACCCAGAGTCATCAATGGACCTTGGTTCCATTTAGCCCCACAGTGTCACAATGGGACCTTGCTTCTTCAGGGCCCTGCTCTTCACAATCATCACAGAATCACCCAGGCTGGAGAAGACCTTTGAGAGCATCAAGCCCAACCTGTGACCCAGCACCATCTTGTCACCCAGACCATGGCACTCAGTGTCACATCCAGTCATTCCTGAAACACTTCCAAGGATAGTGACTCACCCGCCTCCCTGGGCAGCCCATTCCAATGCTCAATCACCTTTTTTGTGAAGAATATTTCCTAATGTCCAGCCTAAACCTCCCTTGGAACAGCTTAGGGCTGTATCCTGTTGTTCTGTCACTGCTCCCTGGGAAGAAGGGCCCAGCCACCCCCTGGCTGTACCCTGTAGAGAAGCAGTGGGGGATATAAGAATAAAAAAATTGTCAAATGGTTTGAGTGAGAAGAGACGAAAAAGAGGCTCTGGTCCAACTCCCTGTCCATTACCCAGGGACACCTTCACTCATTCAGGTAATACAAAGCCCCTGACCTTGGACACTTCCAGGAATGGGGTTTCTATTCAGAGGGCAACAACCTGTGCCAGTGTCCTGCCACCCTCATCATAAATATTTAATCGGTATGGAAAATCTAAACCTGCCCTCATTAATTTTAAAGATATTCTCTATTATTCTGGCAATAAAACCTTAAGGAAAAAGGTTACTCAAACATTCCTGGACTTAAATCACAAAGTCTTCAAGGCTGAACAACTTTGGGAGGGCGCAGAGATCTCCCAGGACATGGTTTGGAGGCCCCAAGAAAAGGATCACTCTATGGGAGCTAGGAAATCTTTGGCTCACTTGAATGGAGACTGAGGACAGAACAAGAATAGACTGTGAGGATTACAAATGTGGATTCAAATATATTGGATCTCTTTTTCAGAGTGGAAAGGAGCCTGAGATAGAAATAATGACACCAAGTGTAGGTGGAGAGATTCAGAATGGATCCAAGGAGAAAGGAATTTCCCTCCCAGGGCAGGGCTATGGTGCAACACATCCCCCAGAAGGAGTCTGGAGCAGCCCAAGGCTTTGTGTGTGCAGGCAGAGGCAGGCAGGAGGCAGAGCTGTCAGCAAAGGAAGGGGCCAGCGAGGTGGGGCAGCCGGGGGATGACGACAGCCTGCAGGGACAGAGGCGCAGGGCATGGACACCGTAGGACAGCCTGGGCTGCAGAGGCCACAGGGATGGGCAGCAGCTGAAAGGCCCTGACACAGCCAACTCCTGCAGCACTTGGGCCATGCAGGCTGGCCCTGGGCCTGAGGCCAGCAGGGGACAAGTGAGCCTTGCTGTGCTGGGGCCTCATTGCCTCCTTGTCCCTGCTCAGCAGCCTGGCAGGGGCCGCCCCATGGTGCTGCCCTTGGCTTTGCACATGCCCAGAGCCCAGTGGCCCGGGAAGAGCCCTGAGCAATGAGGGAGGGACAGGATCTGCCTTGCCAGGGGCTGGGGCTCAGCCCTTGGCCCTTTGCATTCCTGAAACACATCCAGGTTTGCTCAGCATCAGAGACACCTTTCCCTTGTTTGTCCCCACCTCTCATCAGTGCCTCCAGTGTTTTCCTTTTACTGGAACCTGGGGACACTTTCTGAGTCCTATCCCTCAGTGGGCACCATTAAAACGTCAAGAAACTTTGGAGTTTCAATTTAATTTTGAGTTCTTGAGAAGTTTTCCTTCAGCTCCCTCTCAGGCACTGATGTTCAGGGACTCAGCACTGTTGGGAAATCCCAGCTCTACAGAGACGGGGCAACTAAGAGAGGTTTTAAAAATATTTTATTCCATTTTTAGACTCCTTGAAAGGTGAAACATAAGAGATGGAAAACTCAATGCCATTCTCTCAAAAGCCAAGTTATTTCCTGGTTACAATATTTTATAAATGCTTTTCAGCCTATTAGCTTTTGCCACACAATGGTACTAATACTTCTAACACCAATCACCTTGTATTTTCCTCCACATAGTCTTGCCACAATGCATCTTTCACAGTTCTAATTCTCCAAAATATCTGATCTTTTAGCAAGGCCATTGTTTGAAACTTGTTTCTAGTTCAGTCTCTCTCTCAACGTCTTCTCTATTCCATGGCCTTCCTAAGTCAGCACACCTTATCTCAGAGTTTGCATCCAGATGTACAAGACTGTGTGAGCTTTCAGTCAGGCTTTGAGAATCCTTTACAAATCCATTTCTCACAAATATCAATCACAGAATGCTGCAATCACCTCTGCTCTAAAGACAACAGTAATAAAATACAGCCTTGAAAACTGGAATGGATATTTCTAAGAAGGTCTTTGTCATATTTCTCCATAACTGGAGTTGAAAAACTTCCAAATGAACTGGACCAGACCAGAAGGAAATCAAGGCAGAACCATTGTTTTCTAGGAAACCTCTGAAGAATTTGGTCAGAATCAAACTCCAAAGTGTCTGATACTGCTCATGGGTCTCACTGAGGGACACAACTGAGAAAGTGTCCCCAGGTTCCAGTGTGAGCAGGAAATTGGAGGCAGAGATGACAGGTGGTGTGGGAAATGCAGGCACAGAGAGCTCTCAGGGCCTTGTGCAAACAGGCTCAGAGATTGAGATGGATACAAGGCTTGACCAAAGACCTTGGAGAAATCTTGGACAATTAGAGCATTAAAAGGAAAATAGATCTAAAACAATAATATAAGCTTTTAGTTTAAGTAGAAATATGTTTTAAGGAAACATAAAGAAGTATTACGTAAGCAAAGCAGTATGTTAAGTAAGATAGTAAAAGATTGTAAAGCTTAGCAATAGAACCTGTTATAAAGTTAATTAGAAGTTTAAGATATATCAATGTAGGTTTATGAAGTGTTATAGGATTGGTTGAAAAATGATGCATTGCAGTAAAGCCATGAGAAGGAAAGCAATTAATGATTAGTGTAAAAGAATGCTAGCAAACTTCACAGAAGTATTTGGCTAAAAAATGAACTTAAGGCATTGTAACTAAGAATGAGGCAGCTTCTGATATTATGGTGTTGGATGTAACACCTTTAATGTCTCACCCTTCTATGAGACTGACACCATGAGGCCATAAACCATCTTTGACAACGTCTCTCAGTTGCCTCATCTCTTGCAATATCAATCTCCCAATACACATTTTTTTGGCATCAGACATGACTAATTAAATCAATAGGGAGTTATGGACACCAGGTGTATCCCATTAAAGTCAAGAGGGATTTAGATAAACCTGGTCTATCCATTAAAATCAATGGGATTTTGAGGAAATTTGGCCCTAATATAGGGAAATTTGAGTAAATTTGGAGGAAATCTTGGGCTGAATTCTGGGAATTTCCACTCCAGCATCACAGTGCCAATGCTCTGGATGTTCTGGATGAATTCCTGGAGGCCAATCCCGAATCCCTGATCCTTCACCTGCTGTCCATGCTGGAGCTGTGCCCCCAGGTAAGCCCAAAAATGTCCATTTTCAGCCTGAAAGCTGGGAATTCCAAGCCCAAAATTGGGATTTTTAGCAGCAAAAAGTTTTGGGACATCAGCTCTGCCCACTGAAGTCAAAGGGGATTGAAGGACACCAGGTCTACCCCTGTGAAGTCACTAAGGGTTTTTAAGGACACCAGGTGTACCCATTGATAGGGCTTGATTGGGAAGAGTTACTGTTTAAACTGGGAGCACTGGGAAGGGCTGAGGGGGGACACTGGGGTTACTAAGACCACTGAAAAAAGTGGGACAACTGGGAGGAATTTATAGAGATAAATGGAGATAAACAGGACTCCAGAGCTAACCCATTGAAATTAATAATAATTTAGGGACAGCAGGTCTAGCCTTTCAAAGCAATAAGGTTTAGAGGCACCAGGTCTACCGAATCAAAGCAATGAGGATGTTTGAGACACTAGTTTTTGGGGGGCCCAGGGGTTTTTGGTGATCCAGGTGTGCAAGGGCTACCCAGGTGTATCCAGGTGATTTCTGGGGGTACCCAGGTGATTGTTGGGCATGCCCAGGTGTACTCAGGTGATTTCTGGGGGGGATCCAGGTGATTTTGGGCAGTATCCAGGTGTACCCAGATAATTTTTGGGGATATCCAGGTGACTTTTTTGGGGCACCCAAGTGCCCTGACTCAGCCTGACAGGCCAGGAGAAGATGATGGCCAGTGTCCTTTCAGTCGATGTCGACACAGGTGACCCTTGGCAGCTGCAGGGCTCTCACAGGGCACTCCAACATTCAGGGGGTACCCCAAAATTCCAGGTGAGGACATCGGGGTGGGAGGGAGCCCTGAGTTATCGCGGGAGAGGAAGCAGAGGAGGTACAGCCAGGTGCTTTGATGCATGGGGTTGGTGAAGATGGTATTCTGCAGCAGCTCCAGCTCTCGGGTGGGCAAAGGAGGCACCCCAAAATCTCAGGGGGACAGAGGGAGAAATCCCAATATCTTGATGAGGGCACCCAGGTATCCAGGAGTTGAGGTCTATGTATTAAATTCAGTGGGGATTTAGGAACACCAGGTCTACCCATTCAATGCAACAAAAGACACCATCTAACACTTTAGGCGAGGGACGGGCTGGAAAATTTTGGGAATCTCACAAAATTGTGGAAGTTGTTTTGGGGAATCCCTCACCTTCCTTCAGCCTTCCAGGGGACAGTGCCCTTGCCGTAGTTCCTGGTGGGCATCAGCAGCCACAGGCAGTGTTGCCAGGCCAAGAAGTTGGAGAAGCTGTGGCTCAGCAAGGCCCTGGTGAAGGCCAGCTCAGCCCTGAGGTCCTGCCTGGCCACATGTGCCTAGCAGTGTTCCCAGGTGTGGACTGGGAAGACACCAGTATAAGCCAGTAAGCACTGGGAGCCACTCCTGATCTCCTGAGGCCTGTGGCAGCAGCTCCCAGTATAAACCAGTAAGGCCTCATACACCCAAGCCCATTCCCAGTGTGGTCCTGGGGCTCCCAGGTTTATACTGGGAGGGCACCAGTATAAACCAGTAAGCACTGGGAGCCACCCCTGAGCCCCTGAGCCCTTGGTGACAGCTCCCAGTATAAACCAGTAAGAACAACCTGAAGTCACTCCCAGTAGGTCCCAAGTTCCATCCCAGTATAAACCAGTAAGGCCAGCATCCCCAGAAGTTGATCCCAGTGGAGCGCCAAGCATCCCCAAGACCCCTCCCAGTATAATCCAGTACACTCCAGTTTAACCCAGTAAAATCCAGAAGATCTCTGTATAACCCAGTACAAACCACTACAATCCAGTCACCCCCAGCACCCCATCCCAGTACAAACCAGTATAACCCAGTATAAGGCACAGTCGGCCACTAGGTCCTCCCAGCCAGCAGGGGGCACTCATACAACCCTGCTCCCTTTCCCAGTGGAACCCAGTACAAACCAGTAACACCCCAGCACCCCATCCCAGCACAAACCAGTACAAACCAGTACAAATCAGTACAAGCCACTCACAGTTGCAGGGGTCGGCCACCAGGAGGTGCTCTCACAGGGCCAGGTCCTCCCGGCCAGCAGGGGGCGCTGCAGTGTCCATTGTGACCCGACAGAACCAAGGAAACCCCTGTGACACTGCGGGGCCCCACAGAACCAAGAGTCCATTGTGAGACACCTGGGCCACGTGGAGCCAAGGAACCATTGTGACACTGGGGAAACTCATGCGACCAAGGGTCCACTGTGACATTGTGGGGCCTCATGGAACCTGTGAGCCATTGTGACACTGCACGGCCTTGTGGAACCAAGGAGACCACGGTGACACTGTGGGGCCACCTGGAACCAAGAGTCCATTGTGACACTCTGGAACTACAGAGACCATTGTTGAGAGTATGGAACCTCGAGGAGCCAAAAGTCCATTGTAACAGAGCAAGGCCCATGGAACCCAAAAGAGCATTGTGACACTGTGGGGCCCCATGGACCCAAATCTCCATTGTGACAGTGCAGAACCAAGGGGCCTTTGTGACACTGCAAGTCCTCAGGGAACCAAGGAGTCTAAAGATCTCAAACATTTCTTGCAGGGTTCTGCCTTGGGGAGGGGCAAGCTGCTTGGTAGCACCTTGGCTTTAGCACACACTAATAGAAGGTGTCTGTTTTCAACGGGGACATTAAGGAGTTGTAGATTGCTTCAAAACAGAAAAAAAAAAAGGTGGGGAACACTCCTTTTGGGCTGTGTGCAGCCAGTTCTCCAAGTAAAGCAGGTCCCAGGTGAGTGAGGACAGACAGGATGGGGTTGAGGAATGTGCAGCAAGGTTGTCCACACTGGGTCAGACCTCAAGGCACAGCTTCTGTGAGCAGGCCAGACCTGAGGAGAGACCCTGCATCAATATCAATCACAAAATGCTGGAATCACCTCTGCTCTAAAGAAAATAACAATGAAATACAGTCTTCAAAATAGGAATGTGTATTTCTTAAAATCTCTTGGAAATATTTCTCTATAACTAGATTTCAAAATCTTCCTAATGAATGGCACCAGACGAGAGGGAAATGAAGGCAGAGCCATGGTTTGTCAGGACTTGCTTGATCCCAATCAGCCCCGTGGTGCATTTGGTGCTGAGCCCTTGAACCTCAGGGCCTGAGAGGAGATTGCACAAATCTTTCCAGGAGTCCAAGGCAGAAGAAAAACCCAAAGTGTCTCAAAGCATTAATGGGTCCCACTGAGGTCCATCCCCAACACAGGCTCCTCATGGACTGCTTGGAGGAAAGAACTGGATGCCAGGATTGCCCAAAACCCTCTCAGAGAGTCAGAGAGGAAAGGAAAATCCAAACTACCTTTAAAACTTTGAGTATCTCAAAGTATTAATGAGACCCACTGAGTGTCAATATAAAGCTCTCAAGGGACTAATTAAAGTAGATAATTGGGGCCATGATTGCATAAACTACTAGAAGAGTTGGTGTCAAAAGGGAACCTCCAAGTACCTTAAAAAAACTGAAGTATCTTGAAGCATTAATCAGCCCCGAGGAGTGTTGTTACTAACAAAGACTCTCAAGGGACTAATTAAAGCAGATAATTGGAGGCCATGATTGCACAAAGCTCTCACAAACTCCAAGGCAAAAGCAAAACCCAAAGTCCTCTGAAAAACCTGCAGTCCCTGGGAGCATGAAGGAGCCCCCAGGGCCATTCCTGACCAAGGCTCCCCAGGGACTCGTCCCAGCACATCCCTGAGGCCACTGGGATGTGGGGGGATGCTGAGGGCAGGACAAGGGGTGACAGTGGCCAGCCTTGCTGGGGCTGTGCCAGGAGGCCCCAGTGGCTCAGGACAAGGTGTCTCCTCCCAGCCCTTGGTGGCACAGACCCTGCTGTGCCCCAGGGCACCAAGACATGGTTTCTTTTTGTCCCCACCTGTCATCACTGCCTCCAGTTTCCTGCTCTGACTGGAACCTGGGGACACTTTCTCAGTTGTGTCCCTCAATGGGACCCATTAAAACTTCAAGAAACTTTGGAGTTTGATTGTAACTCGGAGTTCTTGAGAGGTTTCTTCAGCTCCCTCTCCGGGACTGATGTTTAGAGCCTCAGCACAAATCCCCAAGTGGGTCATTAAAGTCCTTGTGCTGTGTCTGTGCTGATGAGCTGGGCTGGGCTCCTGGCTCAGAATGTGATCCTGTAACCAAGAAGAGCTTCAAAAACACATTTCCCTTGATGAGCAGCTCTTCTCCCAGCCCAGCAGGGCTGGGGCACTGCATGCAGCCACCCCAGGCACAGCACAGAGGCACAGAGAGCTTCAATCAGTCAGGGCTGGGAAGATGCTCAGAAGTGCCTGGGGCAGAATCACTCCCAGCCCTTGACACAGGAAGCCTCCGGCTGCAGGACAATGCAGCTGCAGCTCCTGCAGTCATCTCCTAAAGCTGGAACATCCCAATGCCTGCAGACTGTGTGAGTACATTCTCTGATGATCTCTTGTGTAGAGCAGCCAGGGGTGCCCAGGGCTGTGGTGCAGAGCAGGGTCCTGCAGCCCAGGGCGCTGTGCTGGGGTAGGGACTCTGCTGCCTGCCAGGGACAGCTCTCAGCCAGCCCTGGGAGCTGCTCCCAGCACTGGGGGACAAGGTCTGGGTGGAAGGAGACAGCTGGTAAGGGTTGGAAGTGTTCTCCTTGTGTGGTGAGAATGCTGCATTGTTCAGGACTGCTGCTCCCAGCATGACATTTAAATCTAGAACATTTCCAAGCAGATTATACAGGGATCACAGCAACTCAAGGACTACAGAAAAGGGAAAATTCTGCTTTCTTAAAGTGCTGCTCTGGGTTGCCTAGATGGGAAATTGCATATAGATATTTATCTCTCAGTTAAAGTAGGGAGAAATAAGAAATTTATATCTCAGACCTTAATAAAGTTGTCAGTGACAGAAATCAGCACAGCGTCCCTCACATGCAGCATCAGTGTCATTTTTCCAGCCTCCTCAGGGTTACTGTGATGTTGGCATCAGAGCCTGCAGAAGCAGAGCTGACCCTGGGCAGTGCCCTGTGCTGGGAGGGCTGTGCAGGGCAGAGCTGAGCCCCCAGGGCTGGGCTGGGCTCTGGCAGCACTGGCAGGGCCCAGCCCTGGGCACAGGGAAGCAGCTGCTGGCAGGGACAGCTCCAGGCAGCAGAGCCCTGGGCAGGCAGTGGGGGGAAAGTGCCACCAAGCTGGGCTGGGATATTTCAAGTCCTCTCCAAACTGAACTATTCCATGATTATTTATTTTACAGATCCCCACGCCAAGACACAGGAAATGTCCAACAGCAGCTCCATCAGCCACTTCCTCCTGCTGCCATTGGCAGACACGCGGCAGCTGCAGCTCCTGCACTTCTGCCTCTTCCTGGCCATCTCCCTGGCTGCCCTCCTGGCCAACGGCCTCATCATCAGCGCCGTAGCCTGCGGCCACCACCTGCACACCCCCATGTTCTTCTTCCTGCTCAACCTGGCCCTCACTGACATGGGCTCCATCTGCACCACTGTCCCCAAAGTCATGCACAATTCCCTCTGGAACACCACGACCATCTCCTACTCAGGATGTGCTGCACAGGTGTTTATGCTTATCTTTTTCCTTGGATCAGAGTTTTCCCTGCTGACCATCATGTGCTACGACCGCTACGTGTCCATCTGCAAACCCCTGCACTATGGGACCCTCCTGGGCAGCAGAGCTTGTGCCCACATGGCAGCAGCTGCCTGGGCCAGTGGCTTTCTCAATGCTCTGCTGCACACGGCCAATACATTTTCCCTGCCCCTGTGCCATGGCAATGCCGTGGGCCAGTTTTTCTGTGAAATGCCCCAGATTCTCAAGCTCTCCTGCTCACACTCCAGCCTCAGGGAACTTGGGATCATTGTGCTAAGTGCTTTTCTTTATTTGGGCTGTTTTGTGTTCATTGTTTTCTCCTATGTGCAAATATTCAGGGCTGTGCTGAGGATCCCCTCTGAGCAGGGACGGCACAAAGCCTTTTCCACCTGCCTCCCTCACCTGGCTGTGGTCTCTCTGTTCCTCAGCGCTGGCATGTTTGCTAACCTGAAGCCCCCCTCCATCTCCTCCCCATCCCTGGATCTGTCTCTGTCATTTCTTTACTCAGTGGTGCCTCCAGCCCTGAATCCCCTTATCTACAGCCTGAGGAATCAGGAGATCAAGGATGGCCTTAAGAAAATTATCATGAATGCTTTTCAGAAGGAATAAACTGTTCTTTTTATGCATAGCTGTTGTTGTGTTACATTTACGCTCACTCTGTGTCCTGTATTTTTTCTGCTCACACAAGTGCTATAATATTGAGAGCTCGTTTGCACAGAAGTCTTTGACTATAGGATTTTAAATTCAGTGTTTGCCCTTCTAGCAATCCTAGAGACTCTATAACCCAGGAGCTATTCTACTTAAGTGCTTACACAAAATAAAGAACTCTGTATTACCGTGCTGCCCTGACATTATTCCTACCTGACTTCTCTGGAGCTGCAGGGTCTGTGCCTCTGGGCAGAGCTGGAGAGAAAAGGAAACCCCAGTGCTCCTCACTGCCATGCAGCCCCAGGGCTTCTGCTCCATAACCTCCCCTTCCTTCACTTCCACACTCCCCTTCAGAGCCCCTGGGCTGGTTTAAGGCCTCAGGGCTCTCTCAGCTCAGTCCCTGTCCTGCTGTGTGACTGTCCAGGGACTGCAGACATGGACAGGCCGTGGGCGCTGCTGGGACAGAGCTGAGCTCTCCAACAGCATTTCCATCATTGTCCTGGTTTAGGGCAAATTTGGAGGAAAACCTCCAGAAGGAGCCCCCAGACAGCAAACCCCACTACTCCTCCCCCCCACCACCGGATTCGGGAAGAATTTCCTCAGAGAAGAGTGGGAAAAAAAACCTGTTTATTTAACAAGCAAAACACTCCCCAGCACAGGAAAAAACCAACACCAGCTGACAAAATAACTCTTTCACCGTTCTGAAGGGATGACAAACTCAGAGAGTCTCTTCGGCGAGTGGTCGCCCAGTTATCAGTCTCCGGCGCTGGGGAATGACTGCTGCCGGTGACAGAATGCAGACTCCCAGTGTTTCTTGGGGTTTCCCAGGTCTCCGTCCAGAACAGGAGAGGGAGGGGACGGGTGGAAAAAAAAACAGTCCAGGGAAAAAGTTGGACTGCCTAGCTGAACTAACTAATAAGCAAAAGCAAGGGCAAAGCGAAGGAAAGAAAAAGAGGCAGAAGCGAGCAAGCAGGCAAGCAAGCAGGCAAGCAAGCAGGCAAGCAAGCAAGCAAGCAAGCAAGCCGAGCTAAAACCTCTCCTAAACATAGACCATGGGGGTGGTGAGCCAGCTGATAACAAGACAAAAAAAAGCTTCACTTTCAGAGTCAGTCCTGAAAGCACAGGACATAATACCAAACTTAATCAGAACACACGATTGGAGATACAAACACCATAACATCACCCTAGGACAATCATGCAGGGGCATCTCCCCAGTGCAGGGCCTGAAAGCTTCAATCTCCTTCCCAGTTTGCTCTCAAGGATGTTCCCAACACAGTGCCCTGGAGAGGAGAACAGCAGTGACCAGCACAAGTGTGGCAGTGTTCAGGGTGGGGCTGTCCCAGCAGTGCCCTGGCAAAGCCAGCACCTCTCCCAGCAGTGGCCTCTCACCCCAGGGCACAGAGGTTGTTCTTCCCTCCCTGGAGAGACATCAAGTGACCGGGTCAGGAGTCTGTGTTTGCAGTGCAGGGACATTCCACAGCCCTGAACATCCTGTGTGTGTGTGAGGGGACATAAACCCAGTGACACAAACACCTGCAGCTGTTCCTGGAGTTTCCAGAGAGTAACATCTCCTGGGAACCCCTGGATGCAGGGCTGGGATGAGCTCCTGTGCCCAGAGCTCCCCGTGTCCATCCCTCCGGCCGTGGGGCACCTCGGGCAGGGGCAGGGTGACACCCACAGGACTGAGGTCCCTGCCAGGCTCTGGCAGTGGCAGCAGAGCCCAGGGAGCCCTTGCCCGTGCTGGAATGAACTGTGTGTGTGTGTGTGTGCCAGGGAAGGACTCGTGTCCCTGGACACCCCTGGGGCTGTGAGCAGGGCATGAGCCCAGCTCAGGGCTGGGCACCTGACAGAGCCCTGACATTGCTGGGTGTGCCCCTAAGAGCAGAGTTGGGCAAGGTGACTGTGGTTAAATCCCTCAGGGGATCAAGTGACAGCCAAGTGTCTCTGTCACTGTCCCTTCTTACTCAGAAAACAGGAGAAAACATGGTGAAAAATTTGTGGGTCACCTTAAAAATAGATTAATGTTAGGAGGACTAAAAAACAAAGGTCAAATGCAGAAGCAAGGAAGATCAAGGGATACAAGAATTCAGCACAAGAATTCAGCACATATAGTGGTTGCTTTGGAAGACAAATGTATTAATACAGAAAATCCAGAGACCCTCTTGTCCCCCTCATTTCCCTGCTGATCAGGACATCCCATGGAATGGAAGATCCCTTGGGTCAGTCCAGCCCAGCTGTCCCATCCCATCCCATCCCATCCCATCCCATCCCATCCCATCCCTCTGTCCCCAGGAACACTTGCCCACCCCCAGGACATTGGTTGGGGAGTTGCAGAGATGCCTCATGTGGGGCCAGCCCTGCTCAGGAGCAGCCAAAGCCTCGGGCTGGGACCAAACCTACTCCAGCCATGAGAGCCAAGCACAGCTGGACAGGGGCTGCTCTGGGCAAAGGGAACTCCATCCCAGCCACACCGAGGCCAAGGGGGCTCAGGGGTCTCTTCCCACCTCTGTTATTCCACCATTCAATGAATCTTTTCCTTGGAGAGATCTTTGAAGGCAGAATTGGCAGAGAGGCAGCAGCAGAGCTATAAAACGCACCAGTACAAACACAGCATCTCCAGTGAGGAATGAACCTTCCCAGGGCAGTGCTGTGGCAGGAGAAGCAGCCAGGAGGAGGAGGATGAGCTCAGTGCATGTGTGTGTGTCCCAAGGCACAGAGGGTGAGGGTGGGCAGAGGTCAGGGCAGGGCTGGTAATGGCAGGACAGAGGCAGGGGCAGCAAGATGGGAGTGTGCAGCCTGCAGGGACACAGCAGAAGCTGTGGGACAGTGCGGGACAAGCTGTGCTGGACATGGCCAAGGGCCCTGGCAGGGCTGGAAGTGCCCAGGAGAAGCCAAGTCTTGGTGCCCTGGGGCACAGCAGGGTCTGTGCCACCAAGGGCTGGGAGGAGACACCTTGTCCTGAGCCACTGGGGCCTCCTGGCACAGCCCCAGCAAGACTGGCTACTGTCACCCCTTGTCCTGCCCTCAGCATCCCCCCACATCCCAGTGGCCTCAGGGATGTGCTGGGACGAGTCCCTGGGGAGCCTTGGTCAGGAGTGGCCCTGGGGGGCTCCTTCATGCTCCCAGGGACTGCAGGTTTTTCAGAGCACTTTGGGTTTTGCTTTTACCTTGGAGTCTCTGAGAGCTTTGTGCAATCATGGCTTCCAATTTTCTCCTCCAAGAGTCCAGGAGGAGCCTGTGTTGATGATGGACCTCAGTGGGACTGACACTGAAACTGCATGAAAAACAGGAACTCCCCAACAACATCTTCTCTGTGTTACGGAATTTAGGCATTACTTTCTTCTGGCCAGGATGTTTTTGTGCCCAGCATGTGCAATAGAAATCATTCCATCCACACATGCCTGGCTTGGGCAGTGAAAATCACTCCGTCATACATGGTTCTTTACTAGGGTTTTCACATATTTATACAGACAAAACCCAAAGAAATTCATATTCATTGATCTTAAATTACACAATTCTTAGTATTCAATCTCCTGTTGCTTATTGATCCCTTTGCCCTTGGAGTGAATTAGGCCCTCATTTGATTCTCTTACCAATCTTTTCCCAGACCAGGTGTCTCCAAGCACACTGAGGGTGATGTTTATTAATGTTCATTTACCTCCTCTGTATCTTCTGGCTACTCCCAATCTCTAGATGTTAAACTCATCAGGCCTCACCCAACCTTGGTGAACCGAGTCTTTTGAAGAGAAACCTCATTTCCCCTCCTCCTGGGAAAATGCGAACAAAATCCTGACTGAAGTTACATTAAAAAATTTAAATTTGTATCGTTTGCAGCAACTCCGTTATGTTCCTTACTGTCCCAATTCTGTCCTTGGTTCCATGAGGGCACACAGTGTCACAACAGCCCCTTCATTCCATGAAGCCCTGCAGTGTCACAAAGGTCTCTAGAATTCCATGAGGCCCCACAGTGTCACAAGGTCCCCTCGGTTCCATGTGTCCTGCACTGTTACATGAATCCTGAGCTCCATGGGGTCCTGTAGTGTCACAATGGTCTCCTCAGTTCCATGGTGACACAGTGGCCCAAATGTCTATGGTACCACAACTGCCCCTTTGTCCCACGAGGCCCCACAGTGTCACAATGGCCCCTTGTTTCCATGGCACCGTGTAGTGTCACAATGATCTCCATGATTCCATACAGTCCTGCAGTGTCACAATAAAACTTTTGTCACTGAGGCTCCACAGTGTCACCATGGCCCCTTGGTTCCATGGAGCCCCACGGCGTCACTGTGGTCCCCTTGGCTCCACAAGACCCTTTGGTTCTAGCAGGTCTTGATGTTTCAAAATGCTCTCCATGATTTCATGGGCACCCTGTGTCACAATAGACTCTTGGTTCTGTGAAGTTCTTCAGTGTCACAAAGGCCCCTTGGTTCCATGAGGTTTGGTAGAGTCACAATTCACTCCTTGGTTCCATGAGGCCCTGCTGTGTCACAATGCCCATGGTTCAATCAGTTTCCATAGTGTCACCACGGTCTCTTTGGATCCACAGGATCTCAATGGTCTCCTTGGTACCTTCCTGTCCCAATGTCTCAAAGGCTTTTTGGTTCCATGAGGTTCCACAGTGTCACAAGGGTCTCCTTGGTTCCATTAGGATACAAGGGCTTTGCATAAATGCTGAGCAACACCAGCTTAACACACCTGGGAACATCTGTCTGCATTCAAAAGAGGGGTTGAAGGTGAGAATGGCACCAGCAGCTTCCATTTGCAACAGAGATCCAGGGAAAGGACAAGGACGGAGAATTCAGCTGAAAGACTCAGAGGATTCACAGAATCACAGAATCCCTAGGTCTGAAGAGACCTTCAAGATCATCTAGTCCATCTCATGCCCTAACACCTCAACTAGACCATGGCACTGAGTGCCATATCCAGGCTTTTTTAAACACATCCAGGGATGGTGTCTCCACCAACTCCCCAGGTAGTTCATTCCAGTACTTTATAACCCTTTCTGTAAAAAGCTTCTTCCTAATATCCAACCTATATTTCCCCTGATGCAGTTTAAGACTGTGTCCTCTCATTCTGCCAGTTGCTGCCTTGAGAAGGAGACCAACCCCAACCTGACTACAACCACTGTCTTGGTTTGAAAGACAGGTATGGTCTAAGGAAAGGCAAGAGCCCCTTTTCTGCGATGCAGAGTGCAACCCCCCTCCCTTTTAATTATTTTAGGTCCAATTCAGACACCTTCAGGCAGGAGATATGGGGATAAGAATAACAGTTCTTTACTGGTATCTAACAAAGCAGAAAAACAACAACAGCTATAAAAATTGGCAACAGAAACAGTCTAGCTCCGCTCCAGTCCCTTCTGGCCGCAGGCCGTCTCCCTGTGCTGTTACCGGTGCTGTGGGGGCAGGGCAGGTCCCGCGCAGTTGAAGAGGGCTGGGTGATGGCGGCCGCGGCCCAGGGGTGAGAGGGGATGGGGAAAGTGACTCCCCCCTCACGGTGTCGGTCGTGGTGCTCAGCAGAGTGTCCGGAGGTAGTAGGGTGAGCTAGGAGAGCAGCAGAGCGATGTCCAAAGGCAGGGAGCGTGGATCTCAGTGCTGGGATGGCAGGGGAAGATGCCAGAGCAGAGCCCAGGTTGTCTTCCCACTCCAGGAGCCAAGCGAGAGAGAGCCCAGCTCCAGACCCCCCCGTCCCACCTTTCCTTTTCCGGTTCCCCCCCCCCTCCCCCTCCACCCACCCCCCTACGAGAGAACATTATCTGTCGTTTTAAGGTGTAGCCACAATTACTTAGCATAACAATGGGAGAAAATTCCACTGAAAGAAAAGGGCATAATCCAACCTCCAACATTTTCCACCCCTGAATTTCTCCCATACTAATATGCTATATCAAATTAAACTGTTACATTATATATACATAAATGCAGTTAGAGACATAGGCACAGTACTATAGGTATTTCACCCTAAAACAAGGTCTCCTTGGGGTATGCATCTGGTCTCTCCATTCTTTTGCATCACCCACCAGGTGCAACCTGGTCCTTGAGCGAATACAACTCCATGGATGGGATTGTCTTTGCTGGAGGCAGGATTCACCCAAACAGTTTTTCCTAGCATACCTCTCATGTGTACCACTGGAACCTTATCTCCATTTGATATTCCCAAGGGCTCAGATTGGGCAGGGCCTGCTCGGTTAGTGGAACCTCGGGTGTTCACTAACCAGGTGGCCTTTGGTAGATTAATCTCCCAGTTCTTGAAAGTTCCCCCACCCAGTGCCTTCAAGGTGGTTTTAAGCAGGCCATTGCACCGTTCAACTTTCCCTGCAGCTGGTGCATGGTAGGGGATATGGTACACCCACTCAATGCCGTGTTCTCTAGCCCAGGTGTTTATAAGGCTGTTCTTGAAATGAGTCCCATTGTCTGACTCAATTCTCTCAGGGGTACCATGCCTCCAAAGAACTTGTTTTTCCAGGCCCAGGATGGTGTTCCGAGCAGTGGCATGAGGCACAGGGTAGGTCTCCAACCATCCAGTGGTGGCTTCCACCATGGTCAGTACATAGCGCTTGCCCTGGCGGGTTTGAGGCAGTGTGATGTAATCAATCTGCCAGGCCTCTCCATACTTATATTTGGACCATCGCCCCCCATACCAGAGGGGCTTCACCCGCTTGGCTTGCTTGATGGCAGCGCATGTCTCACAGTCATGGATAACTTGAGAAATACTGTCCATGGTTAGATCCACCCCTCGGTCTCGTGCCCACTTATATGTGGCATCTCTGCCCTGATGACCTGAGGCATCATGGGCCCATCGAGCCAGGAACAACTCTCCCTTGTGCTGCCAGTCTAAATCTATCTTCGACACCTCTATCTGTGCAGCCTGATCTACCTGCTCATTGTGTCGGTGTTCCTCATTAGCCTGACTCTTGGGGACATGGGCATCTACATGACGGACTTTCACAGGCAGCTTCTCTACCCGGGTGGCAATGTCTTTCCATTCATTGGCAGCCCAGATTGGTTTTCCCCTACGTTGCCAGTTAGCCTTTTTCCACCTTTCCAGCCATCCCCACAGAGCATTGGCTACCATCCATGAATCAGTGTAAAGGTAGAGTTTTGGCCACTTCTCTCTTTCAGCAATGTCCAGGGCCAGCTGAACAGCTTTGAGTTCAGCAAGTTGACTCGATCCACCTTCTCCTTCGGTAGCTTGTGCAACCTGTCGTGTGGGGCTCCATACGGCTGCTTTCCACTCCCGGTTCATCCCCACGATGCGGCAGGAACCATCAGTGAAAAGAGCATAGCATGTTTCATCTGCTGGCAGTTGGTTATATGGTGGGGCTTCTTCGGCCCGGGTCACCTGTTCCTGTTCCTCTTCGTCGGCAAGGCCAAAGTCTTCCCCTTCCAGCCAGTTGGTAATTATCTCCAAAATCCCAGGGCGATTCGGGTTTCCAATACGGGCACGTTGTGTGATGAGGGCAATCCATTTACTCCATGTGGCGTCAGTGGCATGGTGGGTTGAGGGAACCTTTCCTTTAAACATCCAGCCCAGCACTGGCAGTCGGGGTGCCAGGAGGAGTTGTGTTTCCGTGCCAACCACCTCTGAGGCTGCTTGGACCCCTTCATAGGCGGCCAAGATCTCCCTCTCCGTCGGAGTGTAGTTGGCCTCGGACCCTCTGTAGCTTTGGCTCCAGAACCCCAGTGGTCGGCCTCGCGTCTCACCAGGCACCTTCTGCCAAAGGCTCCAGGACAGACCATGGTTCCCGGCTGCAGAGTAGAGCACGTTCTTCACATCTGGTCCCGTCCTGACTGGGCCAAGGGCTACTGCATGAGCAATCTCCTGCTTGATCTGGGCGAAGGCTTGCTGCTGCTCAGGGCCCCAGTGGAAATCGTTCTTCTTGCGGGTAACCAGGTAGAGAGGGCTCACAATCTGACTGTACTCAGGAATGTGCATTCTCCAAAAGCCTATGGCACCTAGGAAGGCTTGTGTTTCCTTCTTGTTGGTAGGTGGAGACATAGCGGTGATCTTATTAATTACCTCTGTTGGGATCTGACGACGTCCATCTTGCCACTTGACTCCTAGAAACTGAATTTCCTGAGCTGGTCCCTTAACTTTACTTCGCTTAATGGCAAAACCAGCTTTCAGCAGAATCTGGATAATCTTCTCTCCTTTCTCGAAGACTTCCCCTGCTGTGCTGCCCCATACAATGATGTCATCGATATACTGTAGATGTTCGGGGGCCTCACCCTTCTCCAGTGCAGCCTGGATCAGCCCATGACAGATGGTGGGACTGTGCTTCCACCCCTGGGGCAGACGATTCCAGGTGTACTGCACGCCCCTCCAGGTGAAAGCAAACTGAGGCCTGCATTCTGCTGCCAGAGGAATGGAGAAAAATGCATTGGCGATATCGATAGTGGCGTACCACTTTGCTGCCTTGGACTCCAGCTTGTACTGCAGTTCCAGCATGTCTGGCACAGCAGCGCTCAGCGGTGGAGTCACCTCATTCAATGCACGATAGTCTACGGTCAATCTCCATTCTCCTTCAGATTTACGCACAGGCCAGATGGGGCTGTTGAAGGGTGAGTGGGTTTTGCTGACCACCCCTTGGCTCTCCAGTTTATGGATCATTTCATGGATGGGAATCACTGAGTCTCTGTCAGTACGGTATTGCCGGCGGTGTACTGCTGTTCTGGCGATTGGTACCTGTTGCCCTTCAACTCTCAGTAGTCCCACAGCAGAGGGGTCATCTGCAAGACCAGGCAAGGTGCTCAGTTTTCTAATGCCGTCTGTCTCTACAGCAGCTATCCCGAAAGCCCAGCGATATCCTTTTGGGTCTTTGAAGTATCCATTTCTAAGATAGTCTATGCCAAGGATGCATGGGGCCTCTGGGCCAGTCACGATGGGGTGTTTCTGCCACCTGTTCCCAGTTAAACTCACTTCGGCCTCCACTACAGTCAGCTGCTGGGATCCTCCTGTTACCCCAGAAATAGAGATGGATTCTTCTCCTACATACTTTGATGGCATCAGAGTACACTGGGCGCTGGTGTCAACCAAAGCCTTATGTTTTTGTGGGTCGGATGTGCCAGGCCATCGGATCCACACAGTCCAATAGATCCGATTATCCCTCTCCTCTACCTGGCTAGAGGCAGGGCTCCTCTATTCCTGATCCTGGTACACGTTGCTCTCTCCCTGTAAATAGGTTCTTGAGGTTCCTTCAAGAGGATCAGTCATATCATCATTCTGATACTGTCTGGAGTTCTGTACATGAGAGACTGGAGCAGCATTGACTCTAGATGAGCTTCTTGGGGTAGGTGTCCCTCTTTTCAGCTCACGTACCCGGGCTGCTAAGGAGGAGGTGGGTTTTCCATCCCACTTCCTCATGTCTTCTCCATGCTCCTGAAGGAAAAACCAGAGGTTACCTCGTGGAGTGTGTCCTCTCTCCCTGCCTGAGGAATGCCGGCTCCTAATGGCAGAAACTCTTGTTGGTTCAGGAGAGATCTGGTAGTTGTTTTCCTTAAGTTCTTTTTTTAGTTTCTGATGGCCCTCTTCAATCAGGCTTCGGACTTGCTCCACCAGCCGTGTTTCCACGGATGAGACATGGGTACGAAATGGGGCTGTGACAGTGTCCTCATAAATTCTTAGTTTATTGGCCAAGACGCCTACCATGTCCTCACCTTCCCTCCACTGCAGCATTGCCAGGTAACGGGAATACATCTCTGGTCCAAGTCGTGCAAATCTCAACCACATCTGTGACGTGCACCGGACACAGTCTGGGCTCTTAGGAAATCTCTCATCTTCTGAGAAAATGATCTCCAGCACGGCCAGTTCCCTCAGGCATCGGATACCTTGTTCTATTGTGCTCCATTTTCCTTGGTGCACCTGAAGATCTTCTTTACAAAGGTATCTGTCCTTCACACTTGTCAGCAGTCGCCGCCAGAGGCTGAGAGTTTCTTGGGTTCTCCCAATCCCCTGGTCAATAACCACATCCCGGGACAGAGATCCCAGTTGCCTGGCCTCACATCCATCCAGAATGGTGTCATTGGCTGCAGCGTCCCAGATGCGGAGCAGCCAGGTCAAGATGGACTCATTTGTCTGGCAGGTGAATTCCCTCCGCAGGTCATGCAGCTCACCCAGGGATAGAGAGCGAGTGATGATCTCTGGCTCTGTCACTTCTGCTGGGTGCGAAGGTCCTGCCACGTCCTCGTCAGTCACTATGCGAACTGATTTGCTCTTTGATTTCTTCTTCTGAACGGGCGCAACTGCTACTGGTCTAGGCTGTTCTGGCTCAGTGATGGTTTGTGTGGAGATGCTGATGGTGCTTCTGTCTTTTTTCTCCTCTGTGGCAGACTGCATAGACACGGACACTGTTGCTTTGCTTTTGGCTTTTTCCTCCTCTGTGGCAGTCTGCGTAGACACGGGCACTGTTGCTTTTTGTTTGGTTCTTCTCCTCTTTGTGACATTCTGTGCAGTCGTGGACAAAGTTGATTTGTTTCTTTTTTCCTCTTCCTCAAGAATACGCATCAATACGCCATGTAGTGTTCTGGTTCTAAGCATGTTGTAGGCTGTAAAGGCTGTGCAGAGGAGACAAAGCAGAACTAACAACAATATTATGCTGTCCTTAGCATCCAGCGGGAACTCAACATTTCCAAAAACTACTGTATCAGGCCGGAAAGATTGGAAAAAATCATCCTTTACCCCTCCCCCCAAGGGCTGGGTGTGATTGTTAAAACCCCGGATGTAGCAACCTAGACTAGGACAAGCAAACAAAGTCGAGTATATATTCCGGATTATGTTCATTGCTTCAGAGGTTATCATGCAGTAGACATAATAGGCCAGTAAAGCAATTTTTATACCATATCCTGGTCTACACAGGAGCATTACAGCTGGCAGATAGTTCCCCATGTGTGGAAAAATATAGAGAGCAAGATATAAAACCCATGTAAGCATGTTGAGAATCATGGTGAAAACAAAATTGTAATACTGACTTTCCTCAGTACCCTTTGTGCCCCACGTTGGGCGCCAATTAATGTGTTGGTTTGAAAGTAAAACCAGTGCGAGACTCCAAGTCAGTAATACAATTTAATAGGAGAAAAGAGAAAAAAAAATAAAATACATGCAATAATATAAAAGAAACAACCACCAACACAGTCAGAAATACAACCTGACACCCTGTCAGTCAGGGTGTTGGTAGCAGTCCCTATAAATGGTGGCTGCAGTCCTCCTGGATGACAGATGTGGTTCTGTTGAAGCAGTGCTCCTGTAGAAGGTGCAGTTTTCCTCCGAAGATCCAGCGATGATGTGGAAAAAAGGTCCGACTTTCCTCTGGGATCCAGTAGAAAGGTTTTGCCCCCGGGTCCCAAACCCCAGTTTTTTATCTAGGTAGGAAAGGCTTGGCTCCTGCCCCTGGTTGGGGCATCTCCTAATGGGGTGATGTAATCTTATCAGTCACACAATAGGACTTAATGGCCCATTAACGGAATATATCTTCTGGAGGAAGGATGGGTTGTGAATAGATAACGATGATCATCCCCCTGATCTTATCAGATGGCACATCATCAGAGGATATCTCCCACAGAGATAAGGATCACCACCCCTCCCACATTTTAACAGATGGTGATAGAATACACATTTTTGCATTGTACCCCAGGACAACAATAACTCAGTTCTAGTCCTTTTTTGGCCGCAGACACCCTCTCCTTGCCCTGCAGTTACCGGGGCTGTGGGCAGGTCCCGCCCCCGCAGCTGCGGGAGGACCGGGGCAATGGCTGCGGCCTCGTCCCGGGTGGGAGAGGGATGGGCAGAGACTTCTCTGCTCACGGTGTCGGTCACGGTGCCCAGCAGGGTGTCCGGAGCTGGGAGACTGAAAGTGGGAAAGGGAGCAGTGCGGTGTCCCACAGCAGAGAACGCGGCTCCCGGCGCTGGGATGGCGAAGCGGTGGCGACAGCAGCACCGGCGTCTTTCCTCCGACTCCACGAGCGAAAGAGAGAGCGACTCCCAAACCTCTCCTTTACCTGCTGCCTGCACATCGCGGTGTTTCCCCCTCTTCCCTCCCCCTCCCCTCAAGGGAAAACCAGCCGTCTGAGCCAGGGGGTAGCCACAGATTCTTAGCATAACAATGGGGAAAATTCCACAGAGAGAAAAAGGGGAACACCCAACTTCCAACAAATAGTCATATTCACTTCATAATATTTTTGTGTATTATAGGGAAACAAAACTATTTTGTCCATAGTTTAAAAAACGAGAAATTTTCGTTCATGACTTTTCTCCTTTCTTTATTTAGGATTTGACTTTTCATTTTGTTTGATTTTGGTGTTTTGATATTGTTTCTGTGTGTATTACTGTTTTCTCTTTTTTGTTGTTGTTGTTTTTTTCAATTTAGAAGTGAAAATAAAGTATCTGTAAAGTTTTATTCTGGGCATTGAAAGAGTTAATACCTTGCCCAGGCAGCAGAGAGTTTTGTGATTCTTTCCAGGTGGGACAGTCAGGGTTATTTAGGATAAAGAGTCTTTCAAGGCCACGCTGGGGGCTGGGTGAGGACTGTAGGGTTTAGTCAGAGGAGCCGTGATGAGTTTCTCGTTTCATGGCTGTTCTCCGGCGCCCGCTGCACTCAATTCCAGCCACGGGCCAGGGGTTCTTTCTCCACCCTGCCCAGCAGGGCATCACCAGAAGATAGGATTGAACACAGAAGATTTTCTGGGGTTCAATATCAACAAGATCCACTCTCCCTAAGGAGTTCCCAATGTCAGTTTGGGTCCCAATGGACGTTCCTGCCCCGGCATTCAGCCAGGTGCCCACAGGGAAGCAGGATGATGCAGAGCCCCCCAGCCACGTGTCTTCCCAACACGGATCACCAGGACCACGGATCACCAGGGCTCTGCCCAACGGGGGTCACTGGGGATCATCCAACACCGATCCTCCCATGGGGGATGGAGCTGGAGCAGAGCACGAAGCTCTTCCCACACTTGGGGCACTCACAGGGCTTCCCTTAGTGGTGACTCCGTTGGTGTCGGGTCAAGTTAGAGCTGTCTGAGAAGCTCTTCCCACACTCAGGACACTCGTAGGGCCTCTCCCCAGTGTGGATGCGCCGGTGCCTGATGAGGTTGTCATTGCGGTTGAATCCCTTCCCGCAGTCGGGGCAGCGGAAGGGCCTCTCCTCTCTGTGAATCCGCTCATGTAGAAGGAGATTGGAGCTGGTTTGAAACCTCTTCCCACACTTGGGACACTCGTAGGGCCTCTCCCCAGTGTGGATGCGCTGGTGTTGTCTCAGACTGGAACTCTGCCCAAAGTTCTTCCTACATTCCAAGCAGGTGTAGGGCCGTTCCCCTGTGTGGATCACCTGGTGCTCCATCAGATGAGAAATACTCCTGAAGCTCTTCCTGCATTTCCCACACTCATACGGCCGTTCCCCAGTGTGGATCCTCTGGTGCCGGATCAGGTGGGAGCTCCACCTGAAACCCTTCCCACATTCCGAGCACTCGTGGGGCTTCTCCACTCCAGGAGGCTTCTCCACCAGCTCTGAGCTCTGCCTGCATCTCCGGCCGCCTTCCCGGCTCAGGGAGGGTCTTTGCTCCTTGCAGCTCCCTGGGCTGGGTTTGCAGCCCCTCCTCGAGAGGGATCTCCGGGGCTTTTCCTCGTCCTCCATCTGCCAATGCCTTGGGAATGAAAAATCCTGGTTTGGGGAAAGAACAAGAGAAGACAGCTCCTAGGACTGGGAGCTCCTCCTTGCCAAAGTGCAAATCACGAACTCACTGTGCATCTTGTGTCTGTAAGAACCTCCAAAACATCAAGATTCAGCACAAAATCCTCCAAACATCATGACAAAGATCAAAAGCTCTCCAAACATCAAGACTCAGACAAAACTCTCTGCAAAATATAAGGATTCAGGCCCAGCAAAAAAAAAAAAAGAATCAACTTTTAGGCCAAAAAAGCTCAGAAACACCAAGGTTCACCCCTCTGAAAATCGTGGATCCTCCACTTCGGTCACCTGCTGAATGGGTGTGTGGGGTGGGGGGCAATGCCCTGGGACTGTAGGGACGCTGTAGATACAGGGAGGTTTGGAATCTTGTGCTGCTTCCCGTTTCAACTTCTCCTTCTCCTCCTGTGTCCCTGCTCTTCCTCACATTCCTCTCCCTCCTATTCTTCTTCGACCTCCTGCACAATCCCATCTTCTCCTCCCTCGGGCATCGTTTGACCATTTGGTTCTTCAACCCTGCTTCTCCTTCCCTTCTCCTGCTGTCCCCAGGCCCAGCACCCACTGCCGGCTCCCTCTTCCCCCCAAACCCACAGCATCCCAGCGCAGGGGCAGCGATGGAGCTGGGGCAGCTCGGGCTGGGGCAGCGCTGGGCTCTCGGCCGCTCCCGCCCGCACTCGCTCCCCACTGCAGCCGCTGCCGCCACCACAGCGCGGGGGGGCCCGGCCTTGGCGCTCCCCCCCTCCCACGCCCCCAAATTCCCCTGGCGGGGGGCGCTGGGGCCCGGGCAGGGAGCAGGTGGCTCCAGGTGGGCAACGCTGGGAGCTGCGGCTCTGCCTGGACACTGCTGCGTCATCACCGCTGCGCGCTCTCATTGGCTCAGCGCTGCCCGAGGGGCGGGGCTGCACCAAGCCGGGACACCCTGCTCCAGGGGGGATGGCCCCAAAACGGGGGACCCCCAGGCAAGGAACAACAGCAAAATGTCTCTACAAACACATGCTGCGAATCTGCTTGGACATAGGGCCAGGGACGTGGACATAAGGAAGTGACAGCAGAAGCCATCAGGGTCAGAAAATGTTATTAATTGACCACACAGACTGCTGCTCAGCCAAGGTACTGCTCAATTCATGAACTCCCAGAAGAAGAACAAAGACTTAACAGAGCCATGAATATCGTTAGCTATTCAAAAGTGGGGTGCATATTAACGGGGGGCGGGGGGGGGAATACAGCAGGTGCATTGGAAAGTCTGTACCTCTCAAGAACTTCAGCCAATGGGAAGAGGGAGGGGGAGATGCAGCTGGGAAAATTAGGATGAAAAGGATGCTCTGTCTGCCAACAATTGCAGAGACCCCTTGGGAAATGGCCCATGGACTCTCCCTTTTTTTTTTGAATGAAATTACTTTTACAGGACTCCTCTGTCTTCTTTGTGCACAGAATCCTCTAGTGATGTGAATTTTCCCACACACCTTGGGACTCAGCCGGAATTCCTTCCCCCATGCGGGGCGGGGGGGCAGTGAATGGAGCTGAAGGTGCCTCACCCGGTTTGGGTGATCGGCTCCCTTGGGTGGCTGCAGCACCGGGCATGGATTGGGTACCCGAGAGTGACCAGGAGACAGACGAGTGACAGATCAGGGGGGCTGGGAAGAGTCGGCAGCCAGAGAGCACTGAAAATCTCAGCAGGGACTACAGTGGGATCTTCGGGGACTAAACATGGAAGGGCACCCATGGAAGGTAGAAAAGGAAAGCCAGGAATGGCTCCCGGAAAAAGGGATGATGATCTCAAAATATCTCTGAAGGGTCCCCTGGGAGCATGTTGAGGGAGTCTGCACATTCTCCCAGAGGTAATCAAGGACAGGGACATCTAGGGAGTCAATAAGGGAAGTCCAGAAGGGATCTAGACAACAGGGGATGGATGGTGTTGCTGTGCTGGGAAGGAATTGGCTGAAGGGGAGTGTGCAGGAATAAGGCTCAGGCAAGAAGCAGCAGGAGGAATCTATGTGGGAAGAAAATGGATGATGACAAAGAGAAGGAAGAGAAAAATACTGAGGATGGGCATTTTTTCAGTAGGCTCTTGTCCTCAGAAGTTGCCAGCTGATGCAGATCCTTTGTATCCCCGGTTGCCAGGACAGGCACACAAGGAGGTCAGGATTGCAGGGGGTTTCTCTGTGCTGGGCAGCGGCAGGAGCGGGCGCAGAGGGGCGGCACCGGGAGCACGGGCTGGGGGCCTGTGGGGAGCTGCGGGGCCGGGCCGGGGCTGTGGGGCAGCCGGGGCTCAGCGCCGGGCGCTGCCTGAGCCCAGCACCCCCCGGCAATTGCAGGCCCGGCAGTGGCCCCCGGCCCCCAGGAGGCTGCGGGACGCCCCGGCCGCTGCCCGGCCCCGTGGAGCTGCCGGCCCTGCCCGCCGGGGGGGCCGCGTTTGGACACTGCGGCAGGACAGGCACCGGCTCTGGGATACGGGCTGGCCACGGCAGCGACAGCACAAGGAGCAGCAGGAAGGAACAGCTGGGAAATGGGGATTGGACGTGCAAGGATCGAGATCAGCTTTTAAGCATTTTGTTTGGGTCCCTGCAGAAAGGAATGATTTTGCAGAAAGCTCAGCAGCCGTCAGAGGATGAGCACCCCCAGGCACTGAGGGGGCTGCAGGAGGAGCAGAAGAAGCCCCTGGAGCACTTGGTCACAAAGGCACAGCAGGGGAATGCAAGAAGGGAGGAGGAAAAGGCCAAGGGGAAGGCAAAGGCCATGGCAGAGTTTCTACAGCCCCTGAGGGATGAACCCCAGGGCCCAAGGGGGCCCCAGCACCCAGGGGCTCTCACATCCTTACACCATCTTCAACCAGGTGCCCTCCTCACACTGACACCATTCGGTCCTTGATGGCAAAGATGCTTTCTGGAAATGCCCACTTACACAGGAGGGTAAACTGTATTTTGTGTTTTAGTGGGACCAAGAGGTAGAAGGGAAAATGGTAAAGACATGGATGGTCCTTCTGCAGGGATGCACGGAAGCACCAGCCTTATTGGGGCAAGCTTTGCAGAAAATATCACAAGAATTTACCCCACCCCCATGGATTGGGTTAATGCAGGATGTGGATGACTTGCTGCAATCAGGAGGACAAAAAGTGGCAGAAAAAGCCTCTGTGAAATGGCTGAATGTTCAGGCTAAAAAGCATCTTTGAGTATTTGAAATAAAAAAGAAGATTATGGAGAAAAAGGTTAAATATTTGGGACATATTTTGACTGAAGGTTTGTGGTGTATTGACCCAGAGAGGGACCAAGGAATCTCAGAAGTAATCCAGGACGAAAAAGCAGCTCCGAGAATTCTCAGGATTAATAGGAAATTGCAGGACCTGGACTGAAGATTCTCTGCTCTAGCCACAACATTGTATGACTTTTTAAACCCAAATATCCTCAGTATTGTGGTATGGACAGGAGAAAAGGAAAAAAACCTGAGAAAATTAAAAATAACAAAATGATTGGACCACCAGCTATGTCTCCTCCATACTGAGAAAAAGAAATTTGACTTCTATGTGTGTTCCAAGTGTACATTATATTATTGAGCTTTTGCAAATATTAAAATGAATGTTCTATGTTGGAAAATTTTGCTGTATGAATATAGTTTCTTTTAGTTCGCCAATTAACAAAACTTATAAATAGTTGTGTGATAAATATATTTTTCTTGGAGTATAATGTAAAAATCTTTTGTTCATGTAACAAACTTGGAGAATGGTAAAAAAGATAATCAGGAAATTCTTCACATGCCCCGGTTATGGGACACCAAAACCCCAGGGAAGGAAAAAATGATTTACAGGTTGGAGGAGAGTGATTCTGAATAATGCATGAACGTCTATGAATATGCAACATGTTGCTGCATTTAGGAAGTGTTTTCTGAGTCAGTGTGTGCCCTTGGCTGAAGGCCAAGCATCCTGCCATTATAACCTTTGGCCAGAGCCAGGGCAGATATTCAATTATCTCCCTTGGAATTGATCTTTGCAATTCCTTACCCTGGGAATTCTCCACCTAGTGCAGGGTGGAGATAAGGGATGTATATTTCAAGCAGGCTGTGGCCAGAATCCTGTCTCTTGTGAAATCTCTGCCACAGGAAGCTGGGCTGGCACAGAGCCTGCCTTGGCACTTTGCTGTTCACAGCATCCACCCAGGACTCTGCCTCTCAATTACACTCACACACTGGGCTGCCTGCGATTCCATTGTTGGAAAATATACCAAATTTAAATTTTTTTTATATTCCATTTTACTAGTCAGGCTTGGTTTGCCTTTCTCTCAGGAAAGAAATTTTAAAAGGTTTTTTTTAAGGGATGTTGCACCACTCAACAGAGATGAGTTTAACATCTCAACAGACTGGGAATAGCCCAAAAGATTCCCACAAAGATAACAACATTCAACAAAACATCAATGAAACATCAGCAAACATCAAGGAACACCCACCCCAGACACTGCCCCTGGCCCAGATGGAGACACCTGGTCTGGAAAAGACTGAGAAGGAAATCCAGGAATGCGGATCTAATTAACATCAGAAGAGGAGAAAACTGTGTGCAATAGGAAACCAAACACTAAGAACTACACAACTTGGAAGCAATGAACACTAAACCAATGGATTTCATTGGGTTCGGACAGTAAAAAGTTTAGGAAAAATCCCGTAAAATTCACATCTCATGGAATGAATTTCTCTGCACACCCGGGCTCTGTGTGGATGAAATGATTTCTGTTGCACATTCTGACCAGGATCAAGTAATGCCTTGACTCTCTGACACTAAAGATATTGTTGGAGAGTTTTTGTTTTTCCTGCAGTTTCAGTGACAAGATTACACCATTAGGAAAATTTGTCATAGTAATCCTACTTTTATACTCTGAGTTGGGTTTGGACCAGGGGTATGAGAATCAATTTGTACTCCTAGGAGAAGAAATAGAAAAATCTAGATTGCATAGGAATTTCTTTGTGTGTATTTGTGGGTGGCTCTTAATGACGGCACAATTTCAGAGTTTTTCGATGCTCACCTTTATGTTGCATTTTGCAAAACTAGAAGAGTATTAATGCTGAGGCTTCAACACATGAACAGTTAGTACAAAATTGTTTAAAAAAAAAAGAGAAAAGAAAAAAAAAACAGATTGTGGGGGTGCACTTGTGGATCACCCAATGGCTGCTCTGGAATAGAAGCATTGGATCCAGGCACAGCCAGGACGGGAGCTTTAGAAATGCAAATTAACACTGATAGGGCAATGTGTGCACAATGAACCAGGATCTTCATGCCTGGGGGAGGAATTTCGGTGATTGCTTCTGTCCCCCACTCCAAGCTCTGCCTGCTTGCACAGATGGAATTTGCACAACTAAAGGCAGAGCCCACAGTGAGGATATCTGACTGCAACAGAAATTGGTTAAGCTGCAAAGGGAATCAGCAAAAGGAGAATGTTGGGAAAGCTTTACTAAAAAAAGTGGGGGGGGGGAATCATCCCTCTCCCTGCTCCAACCTGTGCTGTCACTGTCCAGGTTATATAGGGTGTATTGGGGCACTGGGGTGGTTTTGGTGCCACGAGTTCAGGGAAATGAGTTGGAAATCCAAGTATGTGGTGATTTAATTAGAGAAAAGTGGTCAATTGATGCAGCCCTGGATGGAGGGAGCACCCAAAAACGCAAAAAAGATGAACAGACACCAGAGCCAATCCTACAACACCATGGACCAACCCCTGGGAACCCTAACGAATTCATATCAGGACACAGAAAATCCATCCATAATTTGACTGGCAAAATTAGGATAAAAAGCATCCTCTAAATAATAACCAACCAGACAGCTCCAGCTCCTGACCTTCCTGACGACCAATCCACTGAAATAAGGAAGGAGACATTTCACATGGGATAGGATCAGATTATCTATTAACAGAAGAAGGAGGAGTTTACGCAAAATTACATGACTCAAACTGCTGTTCGCAAATAGATGATAACTGAAAAGTGGTGAAATAGATAACAAAGGAAATAAGAAAATAGCTGGTATTCCAGAGAAAGGATGGGAATGGGACACGTTTTCGTGGTTCCCTGGCAGACCATGGCTTAAACGAATGCTGCTCCTTCTCTGACGTGCTGCAGCAACTCTTTTTACCATGTACGACACCTTGCTCCAAAGAGGATGCGGAAAAAGAGATTGAGTCAATGGAAATTAAAAGTTAGTAAAGGCAATTCTTGAGAAAATGAGAAAATGAGGGATTGCAAGCAGTAAGATTAATATCGTAGTAGGGGTGCATATTAACGAGGACATGCAGTAGGTGGATCGGGAAGTCTGAACCTTCTAAGTACCTCAGCCAATGGGGAAAGAGAGAGGGAGATGCAGACGGGAAAATGAGGATAAAAAGGAGGCTGCGTCTTAGAGACCGCATGGCAAATGCCGCATGGCTTTTCCTTTTGTTCATGAAGAAAGTCACTTTTACAGGACTCCTCTGTCTCCTTTGGATACACAAACCTCTGGCCACGGGAATTTTCCCACACAGCCCCGGGCACAGGGCAGACACCTCTGTCCCACCCACAGCAACCGGGACGAGCCAGCGCTGCTCCGGCACCGGCTCCTGCCGAGGCCCCAGCGGGAAGGAGACCGCGGGCAGCCGCTCCCGCAGCGCCCTCAGCCCAGCGCCAACACGGGCCGGCACCGGCACAACCAACCCGCCAGAGCCCCCTGCCGCCCCCTCGGCCCGCAGCGAGCCCCGAGCTCCCGCAGAACCAAGCGCGGCTCCCACCTGCGCTGGGGCCGCCTCCGAGCTCCGCCGCCGCCGCCTCCCCGGGCTCCGGCCGCTGCCGCCGCTGCCGGGCCCGCACAGACGCTGCCACAATGGCGCCTTTGCTGCTCTGCCCAATCAGCGCGCGACAACCAGGAGTGACATTGGCACAATCAGCCAATGGCAGCGAGGGGCGGGCTCTGCACACGGCCCAGCCACGGCCCGCGCTCTCAGGGCCCCCCGGGCTGTGTGAGGGCAAAGGCGGAGATGAGGAACAGCCCTGGAACGGGCCCGGGCCCGAGCCGCCATTGGCCTGGAAACACAAACAAAGTTCTCCGCAGCTCCCGGCACGCCTTTCCCAGCCCTGCGTGTTCGCTGGCTCCGGCTCAGCGGGAAGCCCTGGAGCCTCATTTCTCCTACCCCTAATTAGGAGCATCAGTGCATGGCTTTGATTTCCCGCACAAAAAGGGAAAACTGCTGCAAACCCCTGTGGATGAGTGGGAGAGGGGAGAGATTTCTGTCAGAAAACTCCCAAAACTCAGAGCATGAGAAGTAAATGAAGACCCTTCAATCCAGCTTTCCACACGCCTCCCTCCTTCCAGCTGCACCTCCTACCTCGGCAGTGCAGGGTGTGAGAAACGACGCTCACTTTGTAAAATTTTAAAGGTTTATTAAACCTTAGCAAAAAAAAAAAATACACCAAAACACTGAATAAAGAGAAAAATCAGCGCTGGGAGCACAGGACTAAAGCAGCAGACCCGGGTGTGATTTGGGGGCCCAGGGGGTCCCCGGGCCGCCCCCGCCCCCCCCCGATCTCAGCCAGTGGGTGCGAGCGGCGCGGCCCCGCTGCTGAGCACTGACCCCGCCCCGGGGGCTGCTGGGACCCCCCCGGAAAAAACCCGCACCTGCACCCCCCGCTTCAGTCCCTCCGATCTTCCCAGTGCTGGGGGAAAAGGGGGAAAGGGGAGGACATGGGGCGGGATCACCCGGAGACCCCCGGGGTGAGGAGCGGGGGGGAGGGGAGGGTTGGGCTCGCGGTGAGTGGGGGGTCCCACGTGAGGATTTCGGGGGGGTTCGCTCGAGGAATTTGGGGGTCCTCGTGCGACGGATCCTCGTTCAAAGGGCTCCACTCGTGCCACCGTCTCCTCGTGTCACCCAGACCAGTTTGGGGAGCACTTTGTGTCACCCAGAGGAATTTTGGGGCTCCTCGTGTCATTGAGAACCCTGCGAGTGTCACCAAGAGCTCCTCGAGTGCCACCAGGAGGAACGGGGGGATTCCTCGTGTCACCGAGAGGCCTGCGAGTGACACTGAGAGCCCTGTGTCACCAAGAGCCCCTCAAGTGCCCCCAGCTCTTTGTGCCATCAGGAGCCCCTGGCGTGCCACCAGCTCCTGGTATCACCGAGAGCACCGAGAGCCCCTCGTGCCACCAGGACCTCGTGCCAGAGAATTTGGGAAGAGTCTCTGTGCCACCCGGACCCCCTAAGTGTCACCAGCCCCGTGCCAGGATCCCCAGTGTCACCGGGGTCTCTCTCTGTGTCACACACCAGGAACCGACCCCCCCTCCGAGCACCAGGACCCCCGAATTTAACCGTCCTCGTGCACCGGGGCCCCCTCAGGACCCTCGAGTTTCCTCTCTCCCCTCCTCGTGCACCGGCATCACCGGACCGCCCCCCCCTTTCCCGAGGAATCGCCGGAGACCCCCTCCATCAATCACCGGGCACCGGGACCACCAGAGGACCTCCCCCATCAATCAGCACCGTCACCGTGCACTGGGACAAACCCCCCCCCCATCGAGCAGTGACACCCCCTCATCGTGCACGGGGACCGCCGGACTCCCCCTCAAACATCGCCAGCCTCGGGCACCGAGATCACCGGAGACCCCTCCATGAGTCACCAGGACCCCCCCGTCATGCACCAGGACCACCGGAGACCTCCCCAGGAATCACCGGCCACCCCCTCACGAATCACCAGGCACCGGGACGCCCCCTCGGGCACCGGGACTGGACCCCCCCCCCCCTCGTGTACCGACCACCCTCCGGTGCACAGGGCCCGGACCCCCTTTGTGCCCCCCCCCCTGCCCATCCCGGGGATTCCGCCCCTCCCCTTTGACTTCCCCCGGGAACAGGAACGGGAATGGGGGGGGGCGTGCGCTGGGGGGGCACCGGGGTGTCCCCAGCACCGGGGGGAGTCCCTTGGGGCTCGCTCCTTTCCCCCCACTTCCTCCTCCGGTTGTCACCAGGGACCCCCCTAATTTACCGGGACTCCCCCTATTCACTGCCCCCCCGTTCACCGATCCCCCCAAAGCGCTGGGACTCCCCCGGATACTTGGGACCCCCCCAGCGCGCCAGGACCCTCCCCACACTCACCGTCCCTCCCCCATCCATGGGACCCCCCCCACTCACCGCGCCCCTCCCGTCACCAGGACCCCAAAATCCATGGGACTCCCCCCACACTCATCAAAACTCCCCCCAAATCCATGGGACCCCTCCCTCCCCTCCACTCACCACCCCCTTCTCAGCACTCCCCGGACCCTCCCCATTGATCGAACGCCCCCATGGCCCCCCCAGCCCCTCGCCCTCGCATTGGGCCCCCCCGGGGCCGAGGCAGAGCCCTCCCTGAGGGACACCCCTCATCCCTGGCCTGCAGCCGCCCATGGAGCCGCTGACAACTCCCTGCCTGCGTCCATCCGGCCAATTCCTCTGGCCCCGCACAGCCCCGCCTGCAAAGCCAGCACCTGCTGGGCACCTGCTCCATGCCACTTCCAGGGGCTTGGGCTGCTGAAGGGGTGCTGGGCTGGGCCCTTTGTGACACAGGGCCATTCTATCGGGTTCCTGGGTGCCGTTGGCCCTGCGCTGCCCAGTGCCAGGAGTGCCACTGGCTCAGGAGGAAGCAGCTCCTGGGACCTCTGTGCTCTAGACGACGTTACACATGGAGGAGGAAAAGGTGAACCTTGTTATAAATGAGAGACAAAAGTCTCAATATTCAGCAAAATTTAGATTTCTTTATTTGATAAAGAAAGAGCAAGCAGCGCACTGGGGAACGTGAGGGGTCACCACCCACTCCTCCCTCCACCGAACCTTGGTTTGCAGCCTCTTCTTATACTGTGGTTTCTCGTTGTTCACAAATTCACAAAGCCTTTGGGTGATAATCAGTCACAGATAGCCATCCGGTCCTTCGAGATAAGCACCAGAGAAGTTCTGGGAGTCTGGTCCTTGAGATAGGCAGTATTGATTAGACAAAGGCAGGAAGGGCTTTTTGGGTAGTCCGATTTTGCAAGCTGGTAGTCAATACAACTTATTTGAAAAACATAACATAACATAATGTAAGATAATACAACATAATATAACATAACATGGTGATTTTAAACAGAATGATTTTATCATATAATTTCCTTTATCTAGTGTCCATGCTTCATTTCAGAGCTCAGTATTCTGGTTTATAGAAACCCCAATGCTTTTGTGATTAACACGAATCTTTTATCAATTGTCACAATTTCCCCACTTCTCTTTTTTTATCCCATTGATTCGTGTTCTGGTTTCAAATTTTGTCAGTACTTCTTGTACTAGATTTACTACATCTACTGCCATTAATTTTGTTGCCTTCTCAGGGTCTATTGGTATTGTAGCAACTTGCATTCCTTGAACCACCAACTGGATTAGTCGAATGAAGCATGGAACAAGACAAGGGATGAACAGTAGTCCTAATAATGCACATGTTAACATAAACCTTAATTTTTTCCACCAAGCTCCCCCCAACAGGTTATTCCACCAATTATCATTAATCATATTGTTTCAGGTTTGTACAGTATATGGGCTAATCGTTTTATTTCTTCTGCAATTTTAGTAATTACTTCACTATTATAATAAATTTCTAATCAGTATTCAGAATTATTAAATTTCCCACACACTCCCCCTCGATATTTCTGTTTGATTTCACTGTAGCAACTGTTCTGGCCCTAATCCCTCCCCCCCTCCATGGCCATTGTTCAGTCATCTGCATTCCTCTACAGATCCAACAGTGAGTTAAGATCAGTAGTAATTTCTTTCATTAATTCTACAAATAAATTCTTTCCCAAGGTGGATAAATCCCATTCGCTGAGTTGTTGTTTTATTTTCTCATACAAGTTAAAACGTCCCCCAAAGTTTGTCCTTTTTCCTTTGAACATTTTAGTTATAATTTTTTTTTTAATCAATTCCTCCTTGTAGTGATCTTGCACTCCTCCCTGATCTGAATATCCCCACATACCTTCTTTTGTGAAGCAGAGGTGTGTCTCTCCTACTGGGCAACTCTGGTATGCCGATGGAGCCCACCCTCCTTTTCCCAAATTGGTGGCCACTTCTGTCCATAATAGTGCATAATGTGTTTATTACAGCAGGCCGAATTGATGTGTGTGTGGAAGGCAAGGGTGGATACCGTGCATCCCTGTACCCAATTGTCTGGTGACACTTGGAACAAGCATCAGCATTATTTCCTTTTATCATCATTAGCAATAGGATGACTCCCATGACCATTTTCATCCCTCTGCCTCCCTCAAGTCCTACGGGGTTGCTGCCAGTAGCCGAGGTTTGTTTCATCTTCTCGGCAGCAGGGAATATGTCCTGGGGTCTCCCACTTTGTCTTTCTCTTTTGGTAGTGTTTCTTAATTTTGTCCCAAATTTAGCTTTAACATTCCAGTACGAGGTACAGCAGTAACAGCTCGGTATACACAACCCTTCCGACTCTTTTTTGCCAATACCTCTGCTCTGGCTTTCTTTTTTTCCTTGTTTCATTCTCAAATAACTCCCACCAGTTATGATCATCAGTTTCGATTTCTCCTTGTGCTGATCGGGTATTAAGTACCTTAATAGTTTCCTTACATTCATTTCTTCTACACTGGACACATAATGCGAGTGGGGGATACCCACCATAGGGATGACACCACCACAACTCAGTACAATATGGACAACCTTTTTTTTTTTTTTTTTTTTTTTTTTTTTTTAATGAACGGGCTACAATCACGGCCCTTCTGGTGACTTAAAAGATTGCATTAATTCTTCTAGGGCTTGTCCAAAGAGATTGGGAGATTCTGTAATGCCCTGAGGCAATACTGTCCAATGCAGTTGTTGTTTCCTGCCCTTATTAGGATTTTTTCATTCAAAGGCAATCTCTACTACTTTCCTCTAATGGGCATGCCCAGAAGGCATCTTTTAGATCTATTACACTATACCAAGTGTAGTCAGGGGACAACTCCTTTAAGAGAGCGTAAGGGTTTGCTACTACGGGAAATTTGGTAACAGTTCGCTGATTTATAGCTCTCAAATCCTGAACCAATCTGTAATTCCCGTCTGTCTTTTTGACAGGCAGAATAGGAGTATTATGTGGGGACATACATGGTTCCAAAGCCCCCTGTTGCAAAAGGTTTTCTATGAGAGGCTTAAGGCCCCGTCTCCCTTCCAGTGATATTGGATATTGGCGAACTTGGATAGGTAAATCGGGATCAGTGATTTTCACTTTGATAGGTTTCATTTTTAACTTCCCTATTTCTCCAGGGGTGTACCACACCTCAGGACATATTTGCTCCTCGTCCTTTTGGGTTAAAGCAAAAATTTTAAGCTACCCTTGGGATACTTCAATTTTCAAATCCAATGCTATTATTAAATCTCTCCCCAATAAATTATTTTCTGCATCTGGCAGTAACAGCAGATCTTTTAATTCAATTTTGTTCTGGGTCTCAATTTGCACATTTTTAATAATAGGGACCCGAAATGGTTCACCTTTTGCTCCAGCCACGAGTGCTGTTTCTCTACTAGGTTTACACCTTTTTGGTAGGTGTTTAATTATGGATTTTTGGGTTTCTGTATCTACTAAAAATTCCACCTCCTCTCCCTGGGGACCAATCTTTAATATTATCAAGGGCTCTTTGGATGGTATGGTCCCCAGTACATACAGCCCCTGACACCCCTATTCGTCTTCCTGGAACTTTTTTTTTTTTTTCATCCTGTATCTGTTCTTTACAATTTTTCCTTATTTGACCTTTCTTGTTACAGTAAAAGCAGGTTCGCCTTGGTGAATAATTTCCTGCTTCATTTCCTTGTTTCGGTGGGGGTTTTTGTGGTTTCCCTCCCCCTTTCTGCTGGGTTTCTTTCTGTGTTTCACGAACTGCAGCTATAAAGATTTTTGCTTTTGCTTTCTGCTTCTCTTCATCCTTCCTTACATAAACTTTTTGTGCTTCTCTTAGCAATTCTTGTAACCCCCGATCTTGCCAATCGTCTAACTTTTCTAATTTCTTTCTAATATCTCCCCGTGATCGAGCAACAAATTGGGTTTTGAGGAGTGCCTGAGCCACTTGTGTATCAGGGTCTATCCCAGAGTACATTTGGAGATTTTTCCTCAGCCGATCCAGCCAGTCAGTCGGGGATTCGTCTTTTTTTTTTTTTTTTTTTCTTTCTCACTAAAAGCTTTATTAATATTTTGTCCTTTAGGAACTGATTCTCGGATACCTTTAACGAGTATCCATCTTAAGTCCATCATATTCTGGCAATGGACATCATTCTGATTATCCCAGTTAGGATTATTTAATGGCCATTTCTGGTCTCCCCTAGGTCCAATCTGATGCTCCTGCTCCCATACCCTCATTCCAGCCTGTCTGATCATTTCCCGTTCTTCTGTGGTGAATAGGATACTTAATATAGATTGTAATTCCATCCAAGTATACATACTTGGTCCGAGGAATTGATCTAGTCTCTCTGATACCCCTATAGGATCTTCTAATAGTTTTCCCATTTCTTTTTTAAAGTTCCTCACTTCCCCAGTGTTCAAGGGAACATTTACAAATCCAATTAATCCAGCCTGTTGTCCTGCTAATGGCACTTCCCTCAGGGGGTAAAGGCGAGCCTTTGTGTCGTTATCTCCCTCCTCTCTGGTGATACCATCTCTCCTGGTATTCCTTTGAATGGAGCGAGTTCTTAGAGCTATGAGAGTACCAGGAGGAGAAGTGGGTGCGTGGGGGGGTCTCCTGTATTTTCTGTATTATACGGAGGTGGGAGATTGTCAAGGGGTTCCCAGGTAACCTTTTTTTTATCCTCATCCTCTTTTTCTTTTAGAGTATATATCAAGGATGGCTTGGACTGTTTTGCCCACAGGGCAGCATACTCACATTCCTCTCTGTTAAATGGTTTTTTACAAGCCACATATGTGTTTAATGCCCGACAAATCCAACCCTCAAATGATCAGAACATAGGCCACTATAGGTTATCTTTATGGATCATTTCTCTGGTCCATTCCACCATGCAAAATTGAATCAATTTTTCTTTACTTTTTCCTCTGTATATCGCCCCTGTGTCCCATCATCTTAATATTACTCCCAAAGGGCTGCCTGGTGGTATTTCTGGCAACCTACTTGTCTTGTCTTTATTTTCCCAGTCTCCTTGTGGACCAAATGAACTTGAACCTCTTCGTGGGTCCTTGGGACTCAGAATCTTACTCTCTCTTTGTCCCATTTTTACCTCAAGGGACTGTCTTGAGGTGTTTGTACTCCCCGATGTGTTCCGCCCAAACCCCTGCCTCTCCTTGGGTCAGGATGGACTGGAACCCGCCTCTACCTGGGCTGGGCTGGGAAAAGCAGCTTTTCCTTTCTCCCTCCGTGACTCGTGTGTTGCAATCTGCTTTTCTTTTCCTCCCCCTCTCCCCCCGCCCCCTTCCCGGGTCCTGCCTTTGCCTGGACTAGGATGGGAAGGACCTAGCCTCTACCTGGACTAGGACAAGAAAAGCAGTCTCTCCCTTTATGCTCACTCGCTTCGTCCGGTCACTGGCCAGGTCCGGAGCCCGGGCAGGGCTGATGCTGCCCCTAGAGCAGTGCTGAAATCGGCAGGAGGAAGGAGATAAGCACAGAACAAATAGACCAAGAAACTGGGGGGAGCGCCCAGGTCTGGAAGTGGCTGATGGAAGAGGCTGGAGGGATGCTCAAAGCCCTGGGGCACCTTCTCACACTGGCCATGCCACCAAAGCCACAGACCAAACTCCTCAGTGCTGCCCCTGCCTGTCTGAGATCCCTGCCAGGGGACTGGCACAGCAGCACACACCTGCTGGAATGTGTCCTGGCCCTGCAGAGTCACACAGCTCAGCTGACATGAGTGGGTTTTATCTCCTGGGCTTTCGCCTTGGTTCCACGGGTCTTCAGAGTTTCACAATGTTCTCCTTGTTTCTGCAGTGTCACAGTGGCCCCTTGCTGCCATGAGGCCCTGCAGGGTCACAATGGCCCTTTGGTTCCCCAGAGTGTCACAATGGTCTCCATGATTCCATGGGGCCTTGCAATGCTACAATGTCTCCATGGATCCTGTCCGAGAAAAAGATGATAATAAAGGTGACAAATTACTACAAATATTACAAATTATCAAATATAACAAATTATCATAAAGAGGGAGAAATAAATAACCAATAGAGGTTATTTAATTAATGAAGGGAATTGTGTTACTTAGAACCATTGGCCAGTAATTTTTTTGGTTACTAATAATGTAAAGAGTTTTATTATAAATATTAAAATTTGGTTATAAAAATATAGAATATTACTACTATAAATAAGAAAAATATAATTATATTTTAATATTTAAGAACATTTTTAATTTAAAGAGAAATTTAATTTTATTTTCTAATTTGGTTTGTCAGTCAAAGGTGGGTGATATCATGACACAGTTATGATGGGGGTGAGGAGCAGGTTGTCCAGACAGGGCCAGCCAGCAAGGGGCTCATTCTTCTCTGTGCCCAGAGCTCCTAAGGAGACATTCAGCACCAAGATCACTCTGGAAATGCTTCTCTCTGTCATGAATGTTGTTCTATTTGTACAATTTATCAGACAACAAGGTTAAATTTTGCGGCAATTTTTTTAATAGCAACAATTGTATATAAATGAATACAATCAAAATATATTGGATGCGTATATCTGAACATATACAAAATTTGGCAGTTAATAATTTAGTATAATTGAGGCTCCTATAAAGCATAAGCAAAATCAACCGGGGGTGCGGGGAGGGGCTCGCCCTTCCTCACGTACTGAACAATCAAGCCAAAAATCCCACTTATATACTATATGTTAATACATATTAATACAGAAGTTTCTAAAAAACTCCTCCTAGTTTCTATTCCTAAAATCTACGTCACTATGTGTATGGCACATGCTCTACTAATGGGTTAGGGGGTCTCTCATCGTTTTGAGGGTCTTATTTCTGATGAAGGCTCATCGTCTTCCTCAGTGACTGAGGTGTGACCTGCAGGTAGCGCAGGTGCCCTGTGTGACTGAGCAGATGTTTTCCATAATAAGACTCTAATTAAATCCCATGCCTGGAATCATCTCATTTTGGCCCATTCCAAGGTCAAGTCTTTCTATTTCTAGATGCTGCTTATCAGACCTACGTCCTTCTCCTACTCCCTTCCAACATCTGGAGGATTCCATCTGCTTTGTCTCACTCATTTCCTTTTTTTGGCTTTGTAACAATTGTTTTCTATTGATATGAGTACAATTTTGCTAATATAGTTACAATTTAGTTAGCACGAATCACATTTATCACATACATACATATCTGTGAGACTTTCCTGTCAAATCATTATCCATCCCAACCCTGGCACATCCCAAGTCCAGCAATTTGCATGCACAGAAAGCCAAAACTCGGCAATTCCCCGGTTCCAGCACCAGCACTGCTCAGATCTGGTGATTTGTGGGTGCCAGCACTGCAGATCCAGCAGATTGTTGACGCTGGCAGTGCCCAGGTCTGGCGTTTGCCAGCATCGGTGCCTCCCAGAGCCGTCAGTTTCCTGCTGCTGGGGCACTCGGGGGTTGTGGCTGAGCAGGAAAGGTGAGCCTGTGCCGGGAGCTTTTCTTGGCTGGAGCAAAGGCTGGGCACGCAGAGACCTTCCTGGCACTGTGCCCTGGGCCAGCAGGGATTGTGCTGCTGGAGCCCACCCTCAATTTCTTCTGTCAGGCAGCTTTAGGACATGGAGGAGCCAGAGCAGACCCTCAGCTTTCTGGATTCATCCAGAAGAATCCTGTATGTGAAGCAGCCTGGGAACAGGGTTTCCATGCCAGGGCGGGCAATTCAGAGCCCTTTTCTCCCCCATGGGCTGAGGGTGTGGCACTTGCCATTTGCAAGGGCCCTGCAGGTGCCAAAGGGGCCGTTTTCAATCTGCTGAGAACAGTCGGAACTGAGAGCCTGTCCTAAACCTGCTTTTCCTGCAAATGTACTCAAGGAATTCTCTTTTTTTTGCAGTCTCAGCCCCCGTGTGCGTGCAGGTGTACTGAGGGAAGGATGGAACAGGTCTGTTGGGGGGAGATGTTCTCCTTCTCTAGTGGTTTTTGGTTTTGTTTTTGTTGTTCCTGTTGGATTTGTTTGTTTTCCTGGATGGGTTTGATTATTGTGGTTTATAATTTTAAATTTTGTTTTATTTTTAATCAACTCCTCCTGGCAGCTGTGGGCAGAGCTCTGTAGCTGTGTGTGACACTTGTGTGTGGCACAGTGAAGGTGTCCAGGGGGGCCTTGCCCGAGCTGTGTGCAGAGGAATCCCCATCAGGCCAGGCTGGGGGTGCTCCGTGGCCGGTGCCTTGCGTTGACTGGAAGCTGCCATGGAGCGTCTCCAGGGATGGAAGGTTGGGGCTGCCAGGGCTGTGGTGTCACAGACAGGGGAACGCTGGGGCTGCCACAGCTGCCGTGTCCCAGAGAGGGGAATGTTGGGGTGCCCTGCTCCTGGCCCGGCCCCAACAGCTCTGCCAGCTCCTCTCAAGGACACAAAGGCTGAGGCAAAGGGGGAGAATTGCGGGAGGGGCTGAGCTGGGAGGGACCCGGTGGGATCATGGAGTCCAGGGCCCGGCCCTGCACAGACAGCCCAACAAGGGGAGGCTGTGCATCCCTGGGAGAGGTGTCCAAAGGCTCCTGGAGCTGTGTCAGCCTTGCAGCTGGGAGCATTTTTTGTGATCCTGGTCAGTGATGGAGGATCATTAGGTAGGGGGAAGGAAGGAAGGAAGGAAGTTTGAAAGGAAGTTTGGAAGTTTGGAAGTTTGGAAGTAAGTTTGGAAGGAATTTTGGAAGGGTGGAAGGAAGTTTGGAAGGGTGGAAGGAAGTTTGGAAGTTTGGAACGAAGTTTGGAAGTTTGGAAGTTTGGAAGTTTGGAAGGGTTATGAATGTAATTCTATGTATCCAATTTATCAAACAACAAGATTAAATTTAGCAGCAAATTTTTGATAGTAATTTTTATAAATTTATCCAATCAAAGTATATGAGATGAATGCAATCAAAATATAGAATACTTATATTTCAGGATATGTAAAATTTAAGAGTAAGTAATTTAGTAAAATTGAGGTTCGTATAAAGCATAAGCAAAACCAACCAGGGGTACAGGGAGGGACTCGCCCTTCCTCTCGTACCAAAGCATCAAGGCTAACAATTCCACTTATATACTGTAAGCTACAGAAGTTTATAGAAAACTCCTCCTAGTTTCTATTCCTAAAAATCTACATCACTGTGTTGTATGGTGCATGCTCTACTAATGCTTAGGGGGTCTCTCATCCTTTTGAGGGTCTTATTTCTGATGAAGGCTCATCATCTTCATCAGTGTTTGCTGTGTAACCTTGCAGGTAGCACAAGCACACTAAGCTTGGGTTACATAACTAAGCATAAGTTCCTACAATAAAATTAAGTTCCATGCCTGGAATCATCCCAATTTGACCCATTCAAGGTCAAAACGTTTATTTCTAGTTGCTGCTTATCAGACCTACGTCCTTCTACAATTCCCTTCCAACCTCCTTCTTCAACTCCCAACATCTGGAAGATGTCCTTTGCCCTGTCTCACCCAACTTCCCCCTCACTCTGTAACAATTGTGTTCTATTGATCTAAATACAATTTTGCTAATATAGTTACAATTTAATTAGCACAAATCACATTTATCACAATTCCCCCATTTCTCTTTTTGATCATATTGATTCGTGCTCTAAAAAGTTGGTGCTTGGTATTGTCTATGCTCCTTCATACTAGCCTCCAATTTTTCTCATATTTCTCATGCTGCATTCAGCTTTTCACACTCCTTCTCAAATTTTATTAACATTTCTCCTGCCAGGGTATTCTCTTTGCATTCAGTCACCATTTTCTCGATTTCTCTCCCGCGAGTGTGAGTGGATTGTGCTTTTAGTACCATCAAGAAATTCAGTTTCTTTTTTGCTGTTGATTCTGGATCCACGGGCATGGCTGTAAGTTGCATTCCTGGAATTACTGAGTGGATTAGTCTAATTAGACAGGGTATAATGCAAGGCAGAAACAATAGTCCTAAACCAGAACATAATAGCATGAATCCCAATTTTTTCCACCACGCACCTCCAAAAAGTTTATCCCACCAATCAGCTTTCAGGATAGAATTCCGTTTTTGAACTGGTACATGTGCCACTCTTTTCATTTCATCAACAAGTTTTGTGATGGCTTCCTCATGATCATCTATTTCCACACAGCACTCAGATTCATTAAACCTCCCACAAACTCCTCCTTCTTCTGCCAGCAGATAATCTAGGGCAATTCTCTTTTGATGTACAAATGCTCACATTTGTGAATGCTGTTTGGCCAACAACTTTAAAGTGTCTGCCCTATGGTTTGAGATGACTTCCACCACTGCCTGGAGCCTTATCAACCAATTTAATAGGTAAATTGGAGTTCTATATCCCCAAGACCCATTCTGAGCCCAAGCAGCAGGTTCAAATTGTGCTATAATTCTTTCTGCAGGCCATTCTTCATCTTTCCATTTTTGGTTTCCTCCTGCCATTGGAAAGTCGAGGTTTAGTTCTCTTATCTTTCTTTCTAAGGTTTCATAAAGTGGTGTTCCTGGTATATTGCCCTTAGACCTTGGTCTGACAAAGAAGGAGGGTTGTAGAACTCCTAAGGTACAAGTTCCTTCACACTTTTTGTATAGTTCACTGTATGCTCGTTGCCCACAAACCCAATATATTCCATCAGGGGCTTTCCATTTGTTTTCTGTGTTTTCTGGTTGTTCCCAATAAGATTTTAAGTCTTTTATGGATTTGTAAGGATTAGCTCCAGGACTGTTATGCCAGCACAAATCAGTTTGATTATTCCACTTGCAATTCATTTTTTTTGCTATTCCCCAATATCCAGTAGGAGTCTTGGGTCGCCAGGTCTTTGTGTTATTGTCTGAATTTACTACTAAAGTAGATAGGCAAGGAGTATATCCCACCACTTCAGTGTATTTTCTCCCTTCCCGAGTTATAGAAACTGTTCCAATGACTTGATGACTCAGGACCCAACCCTCAGGCTGCTTTAATGTCTTAGAAATTTGAGTATGATTCCATTTTAAAAATTGTTCTGGAGCTAAACCCTCACCCTTCCATGGCCATCTTGCAACCATTCTAAGTCCTCCACAAACAAAACATTTAGATAATCCCAATTCTGTGGCAATTTCTTTCATCAGATCTACGAACAGATTTTTATTTGACGTTGGCAAATCCCAGTCGCCATAGTGCTGTTTTAATTTTTTATACAGCTCATCCAGCTCCTCTAACTCTTTCCCTCTGATCTTTTTCTTTTCCTTCATTGTTTCTTTTTGTTTTCCAATTAATTTTCTCTTTGGCCCTTTTCCTTTTTCATCCTTTTCAAAACACAAGAAATTTTCATATCTAGGACAAAGTTGATCATTATTAGGATAAGGAGCTCGCCCAATGAATCCCAAATTGTTTCTCACTGAATACATTTTTGGACTTTTCACACAAATTTCTAAGAAACTGCTACAATCGTAACAGGCAGCACTAACATGTGGCTGTGCCACAAAAACTGATTCCATCTCATCCCTGACCCACATGGAATGATTGCATTTGTCACAGGGATCAGGAATGGTTTGTTTCTTTACTGCTGGCTCTTGTGCTGCTTGTTGTCTTGGAATTTGTTCCTGCATGGCTTGTTCTTTCCTGCTCCATGCAGTCTTACGGCTTTGGCCAGTTGCCAGGGATATTATTGTAAGCACCATTAAAAGAATCCTCAGGAATTTTAACTTTCTACCTGTCTCAAGGCCCCTTGGGTTGCAACCAAGGGCCGAGATGTCAATCTTCTTGGTAGCAAAGCTTTTATCCTGGGATTTGTCTCTTTTTGGCATTCTTGGCCTCATAAAGCTCATATAAGCCATTTTAGCTTTTTCTTTTCCAAAGTTGGTATCAATTATTTGTAGTTCTGCAGCACTGCCCTATCTCTTTCCCTAGATTGATCAGCTATTTTTCCTAATCCACTAAAGCCCCAGAGATATGCCAACTACAACAAAATTTGTTTTCACACTTCTTCAGTTAAACAGCTCGTTTTACTGGTCTTTTTCTGCTATGAAATTGGGGTTGGTAGTTAAATATTTGTCACCACCAAAAGATACACTCAGCTGCTGAAACAAATCTATGACATGGCACATAGATTTCTTCTCCACAACAATTGTCATTTATTATACAGTGGTCTATAATATTATGAATTGCTTGTTCTTTAGCCTGTACAAAAGCTAATATGGTGAGGAGTAGTTGGTCTTGGTTCTCTATTAGTTGAATTACTGCAAAAAAAGTCCCACTTTCTTGTCTCAATGGTTTTCCATAAAAGTCACTAAAAAATCTTTCTATTGTTAGCTGTCCACGTACACAATCTAAACAACTTAAACAAATCAATTGCCTCTCTTTTTCTTTTGCCCTATTTACCCTCCAGCACAAATTAAAACAACAGGTACAAACAATACAAACCCAAGGGCGGCATTCTAAGCCATGATTATTACATTCCCAATGTGTTAATTGTTGATGGGCCTCCTCAATAATAGGTGTTACCGGTCTCTCTTTCTGGAGTTGCAGCTCCTCAAATAAATCAGTTAATGTTGGCAGTCAGAAGCTCCTGAGAAGCTTTTCAATCCATCTGGGCTTTTCCCACTGATCAAGGAGGCATCTGATTCTTTCCCATGGGTGCTGTTCAGCCTCCAAACTCAATGAGGTTGCAGTTGGCAGCCAATGCAGGATGTCTAAATGACAACCATGTACTTCTCAAAACTACTTTAATTGGTATTTCAAGCAGTAACACCATACAATATCTTTCCCATTATATATGATATCTCCCCCTTTTGTCCCAAGATACAATGATTTTATGTCAATTTCTTATAGACTGTAGCTTTTTGGCACCAAATACTCCTTTCTACCTAATCATGAATTTATTTCAATTTCTCTATGTTTTTGAATCTGGATGGAAATTTAATCAACTTTTAAATTCCCATTTTTAATTTGATTTTTAGATCTCCTAGTGCTGAAATAATTTTCCAATCTTTATTTTGTATCTGTTTTTTTACTCGTGAAGCATGAGTCCAGCCTTTTTCTGCTGTTCAGATTGCTGCTTCTGTGGTTAAAAGAACCAAAAATGGTCCCTCCCATCGAGGTTCTAAACTTCCTCCTCTCCAGCATTTTATCAACACATACTGTCCTGGTCACATAGAATGTACTGGAAAATCGAGAGGAGTTGTTTGAGCTAAAATGCCTTTCTCTCTTAATTCCCTCAAATTGTTTGTGATGGTTGTAAGATACCCCTGAATGGTTTTGTCCCTGACTAGAGAGGGATCTTTTGTCATGCCTTGGGGGTAAGGCAATCCATATAACATCTCATATGGTGAGATCCCAGTTTCAGAGTGGGACTTGGTTCTTATATTTAACAGGGCTAAGGGAAGGCATCTAGTCCATGGTAATTTAGTTTCTATCATTAATTTAGTTAGTTGTTGTTTAATAGTTTGGTTCATCCTTTCAACTCATCCCAAGCTTTTGGGATGCCATGTGTTATGATATTCCCAGGTAATTCCTAGTGCTTGGCTTAAATTGTTAATTATTTCGAGGTAAAATGAGTGCCCTGATCTGAATCAATAACTTGTACTAATCCAAATCTTGGAATAATATTCTCCATCAGAATTTTGGCTACCATTTGTGCTGTGGCCAGAGCTGCAGGAAATGCTTCTACCCTTTGAGTCAACTGATCTACTATAACCAGCAGATATTTCCACCTGCCTATTTTAGGTAATTCAGTGAAATCAACTTGGATCTTTTCGAATGGCCGATAGGCTGTCCGAGGGCCTCCAGAGAGAGGACTCCTCAACACCTTTTTGTTCATCTTCTGACATGTGACACATCCTTGAGTAATTCATTTCCCAATTTCAAATATTCCTATACACCCATAAAATTTTAAAAAGTGGTCACAAAGTACTCTTGTGCCCCAGTGAGTTCTTCAATGTAAATTGTCCAGGGTCTGTCGGGCTATAGGTTTTGGGACTACTTTTCTACCATCTGGTAGAATCCATTCTCCTTCCTTCAGGGTTGGCCCTAGTTTCTTTATAGCTTCTATCTCTGTTAAAGAAAAGTATGGTGTATCAGTTTGTGTTTCTGTCTCCTTAAAAGTCATAATTACACTGTTGTTTTCCCTTAGGGCAGCCCTTTTTGCTTCATCATCAGCCAAATTGATTCCTCTTGTTTTAATATCTCTCCCCTCTGGTGCCCTTTTACATGTATGATTGCTATCTTTTTCAGTCCTTTTAAAGCCTCAAGTATTTCACTTACTAATCCTTAGTGTATTAATACTTTTCCTTGGGTGTTTCTTTCCAGATCTTTCTAAAGGTATGCACAATCCCAAAAGCATACTTCGAGTCCGTGTATATGGTTCCCTCTTGTTCCTTTAATAATATGTGTTGGTTTGAAAGTAAAACCAGTGCGAGACTCCAAGTCAGTAATACAATTTAATAGGAGAAAAGAGAAAAAAATAAAATACATGCAATAATATAAAAGAAACAACCACCAACACAGTCAGAAATACAACCTGACACCCTGTCAGTCAGGGTGTTGGTAGCAGTCCATATAAATGGTGGTTGCAGTCCTCCTGGATGACAGATGTGGTTCTGTTGAAGCAGTGCTCCTGTAGAAGGTGCAGTTTTCCTCTGAAGATCCAGCGATGATGTGGAAAAAGGTCCGACTTTCCTCTGGGATCCAGTAGAAAGGTCTGCCTTCGCGTCCCAAACCCCAGTTTTTTATCTAGGTAGGAAAGGCTTGGCTCCTGCCCCCGATTGGGGCATCTCCCAATGGGATGATGTAATCTTATCAGTCACACAATAGGACTTAATGGCCCATTAACGGAATATATCTTCTGGAGGAAGGATGGGTTGTGAATAGATAACGATGATCATCCCCCTGACTTTATCAGATGGCACATCAGCAGAGGATATCTCCCACAGAGATAAGGATCACCACCCCTCATACATTTCAACAGATGGTGATAGAATACACATTTTTGCATTTTACCCCAGGACAGTGTTTTCTCTTTCTGTCTTCTTCTTCCTTCTTCTTCATGGTTTCAGGTAGTAGTTTCTGATTGGACAGTTAATGCTGCCCAGTGGGTCACAGCAGTTTGGTTATTTAGTGAAAAGTATAAATTAATATAGGTGTTAGTTCTCTATAGAATTTTTTAACTTTAAAAAACCTTGTAACTAGCTCGATACGCCTCCACTTGCTGGCTTTTAGCTGGTGGCTTGACGTGTTGCAGAACTCTCTGTACTTTAAATATGATTTATTAAACAACCAAGCCCAAACTCGAGAAAATTCACCTCCTTCATGCTTTTAATCCTGACTCTGATTAAAAACAAAAGAAAATTAAGACAAACCACTAATTAGGTGGTTCACTTACCTCATTTACAAGTGACTCCATCACTTCCCTGGGCAGCCCATTCCAATGCCAAATCACCCTGTGAATAAGTTTTTTCTAATGTTCAGGATAAACCTTCCTTTGGTGAAGTTAAGGCTGTGTCCTCTTGTTCTGTCCCTGTTCCTTACAAGAAGAGCTCAACCCCCCACCAGGCGGCACCCTCCCCTGAGCCTCCTCTTCCCCAGGATAAACATTCCCAGCTCCCTCAGCTGCTCCTCACAGGACTTGTGTTCCACAGCTTCTCCCCTGTTGTTCCACAGCCACTGCTCCTGTTCCAGTGCAGCTGCAACCCCTCCAGTGGTGCTGCTCCCACTCCAGTGCTGCTCGTCTGTGACAATGTGAGGACATTGTGACACTGAGCAGAGACATGGTACTGTGGGGCCATTGTGACACTGAGGGGACAGATGGAACCCTGGGGCCATTGTGACACATGGAAACCTGAGGCCATTGTGACATGAGGGGACACATGGAACCGTTGGGCCATTGTGACACGGCAGGGGCTCTTGGAACCGTGGGACCATGGTGACACTGAAGGGACACATGGAACTGTGGGGCCATTGTGACACTGAGGGGACACATGGAACCGTGAGGCCATTGAGAAACTGCAGGACCTCCCAGATCTGTGGGGCCATTGTGACACTGGTGGGCACATGAAAGCCTGAGGCCATTGTGTCACTGAGGGGAAACAGGGAATCCTGAGCAATGGACATAGGATCTGTCCCCACATGTCCCAATGGCATTAGGGTACACTGTGAACCAGGATCAACTAACACTCGATATTTCTGTGGCTCTAATGTGCCAGGTCATCAGATCCACACCATCCAAAAGATCCAGTTTTCCCGTCCCTCTCTCTGGCTAGAGGCAGGGCCCCACTAGCCATGGTTATTATTTCTTTCCTGGGGATACATGCTGGAGGTTCCTTCAAGGGGATCTGACAGATCATCCTCCCTTCTGTAATACCCAACACCTCAGTCATGGGAGGCTGAGGCTACCTTCACTTTAGTGGAGCTCCCTCGGTTTGTGTTTCCCCCCCTGAGCTGACACACCCGTGCTGCCAGGACAGAAGTGGGTTTCCCATCCCACCTTCTCATGTCTTCCCCATGGTCACACAGAAAGAACCACAGGTGAGCTCATGGGTTGTACCTTCTCTGTCTAGCTGGGGGATACTGGGCTCTGATTTTGGGGCCTGTGACTCACACTGGTGCTGCACTGATTTTCCTCATCTCCTCCCTCATCTCCCTCATCTTCTCTTGGAGGCCCTTGACCATGGCAGAGACAGGAGCCTGCATCAGGCCATTGATCATACTCCCAAAATTTCTAAATTTGCTGGTGACAGAACCCACTGTCTCTCAGTTGTTATTAGCATTAATTGTTTCAGTAAAGGTGGTGTAGTGAGATGGCCCCAGGTTTGTCAGATTCCATCTCTGCCCTGCGCACCTGATCTTGTCAGGGTCATTGTCATGCTGTTTGTCCCTCCCAAAGAGCACCTCCAGCACTGCCACTTCTCTCGGCTGTTGGATCCCTTCCTCAAGGGTCTTCCAAGGCATTCTACAGTGGTGCTCCTGCATTCTGTCTCTGTGGACAAACCTCTCTCTCACACTCATTAAAAGTCACTCCCAGAGGGAAAGGAGGCCTGGCTCCCTTACAAATACCTGCTCCACACCTGAGTCCTGAGTCAAGAGTCCCAAATTCCTTGCCTCAATGCCATCCAGTTGCACGCCTGTACCCCTAAGGTCCCAGACCCAAAGTAACCAAGTTTTAAAAGCCTCACGGCCCCATCATACAATGTCTTTTTACAGATTACAGAGACTTTCATATGACAGGGACTCAGTGATGATCTCAACCTCTGGCTGCCCTGCTGTTTGTGCATGCCCTCCTTTCTTATCCTTATTAACTAGGTGCTTTGTTCTCATCCTAGATTTCTTAGTTTCCACAGGGGTGACTGCTGCTGGCTACAAGTGCTCTTGCAGTACATTTGGAACCTGGACAGATGTAATGTCTGTGGGTCCCACTGCTGCACCATCAGACTCTCCCTCTTTAAGGCAGGGGGAGGGTTTCTCACCAGCTGGAGCAAGGTACTCCTTCAGCATCTGGCTCATCTCATGTATCTCCTTCACTGTAACCCTTACCCACTCTGGGTGGTTTCGTTCTGAAGTGGGCTGTGGGGCAAGGTCAGGCTCTGGGGCAGGGTTAGGCTCTGTGGAAACACCCCTAGTCTCTGGAACAGGGTCAGTCTCTGCAGCAGCATCCCGATTTCCTGGGGTTGTTATCCAAGTCAATGTCCCCTTGTCTCTGAATGTTAAACAGAACAGGCAGATTAGCAACACCAGCCACTGTATGATATCATTAGCATTTAGAGTGGATTTGAAGCCTTTGAAAACTGGTGGGGTGGACCTAAACGACTGGGTGATGGGTTAGGAGAAAATTTCCCCTGCTCTCACTTCCTCACATTAAGTACCATTATTGAAGTAATCCCAAAAACACACAGATAGAGTGTGATAGCTCTGAATCCATGTACTTACCTTCCAGAGAGAGTTAAAAATCCATGAATTCCTCACCTTATCAACCCACAAGATGAATTCTATAATAGTCACAGTACCCTTAGTGATAGCACCCGTGTTGAGATAAGGGGCTGCAAGTGGGAGAGATGTAGCTGTGACCACGTGCAGGCCGAGCCAGGGTAAGCTGGACACCATGGTGCCACCTAAACCACAAAATCAGGTCACACAAGAACTATTATTCCTTTTCCAGCCTTTCCACTCAATGCCCACAGGTTCCACCATCGGGTGCCAAAATCACTCCTGGTTTGAATAAAAGACAGGTGTGTGTGCTAGGGAAAGCAGGGCCTTCCCTTGAAATGGAGAAAGCAAATCCCTCCCTCTGAATTAGTACAATTTTGAAATTAAGGGGCTCTCAGACCAAGATATGGGGATAGGAATGACAGTTCTTTACCAGTATATCTAAGAAGGCAAACAGAACAACAACTCTGGAATTAACAAGAAGCAGAACAGGAACCCAGTTCCAGTCCTTCTCGGCCTCAGGCACTTTCCCCTGTGCTGCAGTCACCGTCACCGCTGGCAGTCAGCGCTGGCAGGTTCCCGGTGGATGGGGCAGATGTGACGATTCCGGCACCTGCAGGGGCTGGGGGTGATGGCAGCTGTGTCCCAGATGGGAAGGGATGGAGGAGAGGCAGGATGCTGGGAAAACAGCAAGCTGAAGCAGGAGGGCGTCCAAGCAGGGGTGCAGGGTCCAAAACAGAGAGGCAGCTCCTGGCGCTGGGATGGTGGGGGGGTAGCAATGACCTTTCTGCTCCGAGAGCCAAAAGCGAGCGAGAGCCAGCAACTGCCCCCCACCCTCCTTTACCTGCTTCCAATCTCACCGTGTTCCCCCTTTCCCTCCCCCCGCCCTCCGAGAGAAACTCCCAAAAAAACAGGGATGCCCTCCCTGGTGCTAGGACCTAACCATCAGTGCTTCTTAGCATGTCCATGGGAAAAAAATTCCACAGGCAGAGAGGAAAGGAAAAAACAACCCCCAACAGACGCTTATCCAGTTCTTCACTGGTTTGAGGTTTATCAGCTGTTGCAGACACAGGGATGATGGTACAATGTTTCAATGTTTGGTAATAATCTAATTTTACAAGTGTTTTTAATTATATCTGTCATCGGAAATGTTTTGGATTGTTATATCAGAATTATTCCCAGTTACTGTAAGTTTTTGGTTTTACTACATGTATTGTTTTGTTTTGAACTTCCTTTCATGGCAAGAATCATGCATGCTGTTTTTAAAACAAAGAAGGGGGAGTTAGCTCCTAAATATTTACATATTTACAAAAACCATTTTGCAATATTTATACAAAAAAAAGTAAAACTTTTAATGTAAGGCTCTTGAATTGAATGTACAATGACAAAGTCTAATTAATTCATTAACTTAAGGAGAAGGTGTGCATGTGTTTTTATCATCAACAACTTCAAAGTAGTCACCTGTTTTTTCAGCCAAATATCAATTGCCTCCAAGAAAATGAAGCCTAGTGAGAAGAAAAAGAACCTAATCACCATGCAGCCTTCGTGGCCAGAGCAAAATCAGAAGTAGGACTGCCAAGACATAGCTGTGTCTGGAAATTTACAGGCAAATTGCCAAGGAAAGCCTTAGGCCATCATCACGGTATAGTGTTCCTACTAACCTTCTTCAGTAATTCCCTGTTCCAGGATCCAAGAGCACATTCAGTGATGTCAAAGATTAACATTTCAAGCTAATTGACTATTTGGACTTTAAAACAATGCTCATTTATTCCCATTTGCCTAGGAGACATTGGACATTATTCTTTTGATTTCTTATGCTGTGAAACCCTGTGTCAATGACCTGATAGAATTTGCTAAGTTTTGTTGATTGTAATCTGTCGTTTATGTATCTTATCCCATATCTAATAGATAACCAGTAATAACCTTAATGAGATAACACCCTCACAAGAGAGAGCTATTTTATCATCAGAACATATGAGCCTTCTTTGAATTAATGAAAAAGGGTGAGATGTTGCAGTCAGGTAGACAAATTATAAAAGAAAGGCTTCATAAAATCAGGTCTTGCTCTCTGCTAAATTAATAGCTAGCCTGTCACTTCTTCTATGTGCAGCTAAGTTACTTGATTGTTTCCATGTGAAAACAATCTTAAGCATGAAAACAATTAACACAACAAGCTATTCTGGTAAGAGAACCATTTGCACCTGCAAGAAATAAGAAATCTGTCCTGCTGGGGACAAGGACGTTCATTCCCTTCCAGGAGCCCAATGCCCGGCTGGGGCTCCAGGGCAGGGGGTCCTTGAGCAGCTGCCCCAGAACCTCTGCCAGGGTCTCCCAGCGCAGCCGGAGCCGCTCGGCCTGGGGTCCCCAAAGGCCTCAGCCAGCCCCAAGTCCCTGCCAGGAACCCTCAACTCCCTCCAAGCCAGCATCCCCCACAGCCCCTGCAAGTTCCCCCCATGGCACCGGCCGTGGCCGTGTCCCCAAATGTCACTGGCCATGTCCCACCATGTCCTCACCCATGGCTGTGTCCCCACCATGTTTCCATCACTGTCCCCCACATCTCCATCCATGCCTGTGTTCCCCCATGTCCCCACGAATGGCCACATCCCCCTCCATGTCCATGTGTCCCCATGTCACTCTCCAGGTCTGTGTCCCACCATGTCATTGTCCCTCCATGTCCCACCCATGTCTCAGTTCAGTGTCTTTATTTTTACCCCAGTGTTGGATGTTTTAAAGGGATGAAGAGAAATGAAAAGCAAATCAAGGCCAAAAGAAAAGAATTTCTGTGTCTGTGCAAGCTGAAGATCCACGTGCTTGGGAGGGAGGGAAGAACATTTTTGGAGGAGTTTCCACCCCACTATCTCCAAAATCTTGGTCTTTGCCTGAGTTCATCACCATTTGGCTGCGGAAGACACCCTTGGGTAATAGGAAATCAAAATCCTGGAATCACTGAGGTTAAATGTAGTAGTTTTGGTTTATTAATTTGATTTTTTTTGTTGTGAGAGAGGATTAAGAAGTAGACAAAAAACAGGTTTTACTTTAAAAGGTATAAAGAGAAATTTTATTACTAGAAACTATAAGAAAAAAACCCTTAGAAGAAAACTAAAGTTTTTTGTTTGTTGGTTTGATTTTTGTGGTTTTTTTGACCATCCAACACCAATCCTCCAATGGGGGATGGAGCTGGAGCAGAGCACGAAGCTCTTCCCACACTCGAGGCACTCACAGGGCTTCCCTTAGTGGTGACTCCGTTGGTGTCGGGTCAAGTGAGAGCTCCGTGAGAAGCTCTTCCCACACTCAGGACACTCGTAGGGCCTCTCCCCAGTGTGGATGCGCCGGTGCAGGATGAGATGGGAGTTGTGCTTGAAGCCCTTCCCGCAGTCGGGGCAGCGGAAGGGCCTCTCCTCTGTGTGAATCCGCTCATGTAGGAGGAGATTGGAGCTGGTTTGAAACCTCTTCCCACATTTGGGGCACTCGTAGGGCCTCTCCCCAGTGTGGATGCGCTGGTGTCTTCTCAGGCCAGAGCTCCGTCCAAAGCTCTTCCCACATTCCAAGCAGGTGTATGGCCGTTGCCCTGTGTGGATCACCTGGTGCTCCATCAGATGAGAAATACTCCTGAAGCTCTTCCCACATTTCCCACACTCATATGGCCGTTCTCCAGTGTGGATCACCTGGTGTCGGATCAGGCTGGAGCTGTAGTTGAAACCTTTCCCACATTGTGAGCATTTGTGGGGCTTCTCCCCTCCAGGAGGCTTCTCCACCAGCTCTGAGCTCTGCCTGGATCTCCGGCCGCCTTCCTGGCTCAGGGAGGGTCTTTCCTCCTGGCAGCTCCCTGGGCTGGGTTTGCAGCCCCTCCTCCTGAGAGATCTCCGGGGCTTTTCTGCCTCCTCCATCCCCGCACACCTGAGGAATGAAAATTCCTGGTTTAGCGGGAAATAACAAGAAAGGAGCTCCATAAACTGGGTGTTCCTCCTCGCCCAAGTTCATCTCTGGAAGTCATTGAGCATCTTGTGTCTGTAATAACCTCCCAAACACCAAGATTCAGACCCAAAATCCTCCAAACTTTAAGACACAGATCAAAACCTCCCCAAATATCAAGATTCAGCCAAAATCCCTTCCAAAATTGTGCTGGTTTGAAAGCAAAACGAGTGAGAGACTCCAAGTCAGAAATACAATTTGATAGGAAAAATGATAAGAGAAATAAAATACATGCAATAGTACAAAAGAAAACAACTGACAGAATCAGAATACAACCTGACACCCCGCTAGTTAGGGTGGTGGTAGCAGTCCCGATGACGTGGTCTTGTAGTAGTGAAACTGTAGAAAGGTCTGGTAGCTCTTGTCCTCAGGAAACCAGTGGGTAAGGGCTGCCTTGGTGTTCCAAATCTCAGGTTTTATCTAGGTAGGAAAGGCTTGGCTCCTCCCCCTGGCTGGAGCATCTCCCAGTGGGATGATGGAATTTTATCAGTCATGCAGGGGGACTCAATGGCCCATTAACAGAAGATATCTTCCTGGAGGAAGGATGGGTTGTGGAAAAGATAAAGAACACTGCCCCACCTGGTTTTAACAGATGGCCCATTAGCAGAGGATATCTCCCACACAGATAAGGATCCCTGCCCCACAGATGGTGATAGAATACATACTTTTGGTCACATCCTGTGACCTAAAACACATCCCCTGCTCGCCAGGGCCTTGAGGAGCAGCTGTCCAGCTGGGCCAAGGTGTGCCAGCAGCTCCAGCCATGCTGGGGAACCTTTCCAGCTCTGGGCCCTGCTGTGCAGGAGGGTCCCTGTGTGAGCTGGGGCCTCAGCCACTCCTCTCTCCACACTCGCCCTGCTGCAGCTCCACCATCCCGGCCAAGAAGGCCCGACTCTCCCTCGCCCCCAGGGAGCCCAAGGACCGTCTGGTTTGACAGCTCTCACACATGGCCTCAGCAGCAGCAGTCGCCCAGGAAAGCAGAGCACCAGCCCTTCCTGCCTCCCCCATGGCCCCCCAGCCTGGCCGTGAAGTGGAAGCCCCCCGAGATCCCCCCACCTCCTCCCCTGCCCAGCCAGCCACCCTGGTCCAGCTAGGACTGAAACTGGGCCAGCCATGGCAGGACTTGGGCCACCAACAGCTTGGGACATCTGCTCCTCTCTACAAATAACACGTGTTACCTATGGAAAACATCCAGAGGCACTTTTCATACTGTTGTGCCTCCAACAGAAAGGGCTGAAGATTCTTCCCATGCCCTGCCTCATCCTTTGCTGTTTTGATTTTCATACACCTGGGTGCTGGCTGAATCTCTTCAAAGAACATTTTTAACACTGCATGTTTTACCCCACCTATCGAGGGGAAAAAAATAAAAAAATTCTTCACTTCAGACTTCATTTTTGGTGTGCTTGGCCACTCACATTTTGAGCAATTAATTTTCCATGGTACCTCTTGCTTTTTCCTTACTATCAATAAAAAGTACATCTGGACATGAAAGTCACCACTATTACTGAGATTCACCTCAAAGCCCAGAGGAGAATCTGGCACAAAATATTCTCCCTGTGTACTCTACAACAAGAAATATTCAGAGGAAAATACAGTGGCAGCTGAGACTTGTGGAACTCCCAGAATACTGAGCCTGCAGAGGAGGCAAACAGCCCTGGCAGTGCCTGAGGGGACTTCTCCTCGCAGACTCCTCTCAAAGTGTGTCACTTCATCAGGAGAAGCCTTTCAAACCTTTGCCTTTCCTTCCTCCTGTGTTAAAATGTAAGGCTCCTCTTGAGAAAATACTGAGCTACAAACAGTTCTCCATTCCTCAACAAAGCTACTCAGGTGCTCAATTTAAGAAAGAGCAAAACTAAAGGTGGTCAGAAAATTCCCATCAAGGCCTATTTGCAGAGAAACCCCCTCATATGGGAGCAAATATTTATTAGCATCAGTTCACTCAAAAGAAACCCAACCCTGTATTGAGCAGTGTTTTAAACGGACTTGAATTCTTTTTCCTCACCTATCAGCTGAACTGGTTTGCTCCTTTTTTGTCCTAGAGAGAATATTATAACGATTTACTCTTGACAGGACTCCTTGGGTGGCCCCCAGCCCTGGCTCCTCACCACGCCTTGCCTGGGCTGTTAACGCAGCCTGTCAGCACCACCTGACTTTGGCAGCCTGTTCAGACCTCGGGCACAGCTGGTGCCACGGTCCCCTCTGGTGCCACGGTCCACTCTGGTGCCACGGTCCCCTCTGGCTCCTGGCGTGTCCCTGCTGCTGGAGGAGCCCTGCTCGTGCCGCTGCCTGCATTCAACAACGCCAGTCCTACTGCCCAGCCAAAGAGAGACCAAAATCACTGCTTTGGGCAGCTCGCTTGAACGAGTTGAACACTTACTCATCTCTAACACAGACCTCTTAACATCCACACACCAACACCAGGAAGTCACCTCATCTACAGAGGTCAGGAGCCTGAGCGAACACAAGGTCGACATTCAAGCACATCGAGTTTTTAATTTAGTGGAAGCACTCACTCGTTCACAAGCCTTACTTGTCAAACTGGATTGTGCGATGCTATTGTCTTGCCTGTGTTAGAGAGAAACCAGGGAGAAATTAGCTAAGAAAGAAGAACCACACTTGGGGCTCAGGCTTGGCAGACAAAGGGAGCAGGGCGGCACCTGCCCGCTTTGCCCGAGTCTCTGCTCCCGCCGGACAAAGGCGGACGCGGCTCCGTGCGGGGCGAGCCGGGCGCTCCGTGCCGGGGCCAAGCGCTCGGGCGGGCGGCGCTCAGGATGCTCGGGCAGCGCCGCGGGCCGGGCGGGCGCGATGGAGCCGCCTGAGGGCTGGGACCCCTCCGGGCGGCCGGCCCGGGGCACGCAGTGGCTGCTCAGCGCCCTCGCTCACCGCTACGGGCTGGAGCGCGGCGTGGAGAACGAGATGGTCGTGCTGGCCAGCGGCCCGGAGCAGTCCCTGCAGGAGATCTTCCAGCAGCGGGACTGCGCCGGGCCGGGCCGCATCCCCGGCGAGGAGTCCCGCACGCTGTGCCGGGCGCTGGGGCCGGAGGAGGCGGCAGAGCCCGAGGAGTGCGCGGGGCTGTGGGACGGGCTCTGGGCCGAGCTCACCTTCCGCCAGCTCCACGCGCGGCTCTGCGGCCACTTCAGCACCGGCGCGGGGCCGTGGCTACCGCTGGGCCGGGAGGGCGAGCACATCGAGAGCCACATCCGCCCGCGCAGCCCCCGCCGAGCCTGAGCGGCGGCCGCCGGGACCCTGCTCCCGAGAGCGCTGCGAGGAGATGGTGGCGCTGGAGCGGGCCGAGGAGCGCATGGCCGAGCTGCAGCAGGAGAAGGGCAGCCTGCGGCAGCTGCTGGAGGACGTGCGGGCCGCCCTGCAGAGCAGCGATGCGCGGTGCCCGGCACTGCGGCTGAGTCCGGGCCGGCTTCTGCACCGCGCTCCCGGCGGCGGCTCGGGTGGCCCCGAGCGCTTCAGGAGAGATGCTGCTCTCGGAAAGTCAGTGTTTAGAACCCCTCCACCTCCGGACTGAGACCGAAGTTGCTCGTTCATCCTCGGCATTAACTTTCTAGCAAAGTTTAGTTACAAGGGAGGCTTTGAGGAGAAATGTATGGCATCGGTGTGCCATTAAATATGTTTGTGATGAGCACTGTTCAAAGTGTTGGGGAGTTCAGCTTAACAAACCCACGTGTACAATGCTGCTGCTGCTTCTCCTGCACGTGCAGCCAGGATGTGCTGATAGCAGATGCTGGATATGCACTGCTGCAGGATTTTTCCTGAAGTAGGAAAGAACTTTGGGATTCTTACCTCCACAAGCACATGCAGTGCCTCAGTCATAAGTGCATCAGAAATATCAGAAGTATGTCTTCAGAGTGTGGTCACAAGGGTTCAGAGTTGGAGCCAGTTCTGCAGGCAGGCTGATGAATAGTCTGGGGCTCCTCTGCAGAGCCCCATTCATTCTGAGGCTGCTTTCTGCTGGTTCTGCTGAACTGGCTCGAGTGAAATAGACACCCAATTAACAACAGTTCAATTACTCTGGCATGAAACAGTGGGGAACAGGCAGAGCAGTGAAGGGCAGCATGGAGCAGTTGTTTTGGCAGCTCTGACGAGGTCTGGTTTGATACAGCACTCACAGAACTCTGCTCCACCTGCGACACTTCCACTTGCAGAAGATGACTGTTCCTCTTGACAATATCCAGCAAGGCAGGTCAAAGACACTTTTACCATTTTCATCTTCAAAAGGGAGAGGAGATCAGCAGCAAACATGAAGTAACCAGTCAGAGATCCCGGGAAGAAACAAAAGAACAAAGAGTATAGGAAAAAACAGGTTGAGCAGTGATCCTTATCTCTGTGGGAGATATCCTCTGCTAATGGGCCATTGAGCGCCACTGCATTATTGATAAAATTCCATCAACCCATTGGGAGATGCTCCAGCCAGGGGTGCTGCCCGATGCCCCAAACAGAACACAAACTAACAGAGTGTCAGTTTATGCGGTGCTTTATTCAGGGCCCGGGGAACCTGCGGACTCGCGTCCAAAGTCAGGGTCCCACAGTTCCCTTTTTCGTCAAGTTTTTTATACCTTTTTACAAAGTAGTCCACGTGCAGAGGTACACATTCTTCAAGACAATACAGATACATAAATCTTGTAGATATCATTCCTAAAAGTTATAAATTTTGCATGCTTGTCTATTCAAAACTATAGGCTACCCCCCTTTAATTCCCCCTTGCATGTTTTCCCATCACCAGAACCCTTTATTTATTATTATACTTTAGCCTTATCCTGAAAGTTTCTAGATGTTCTTATATGCTCCACTAAATTCTTTAATTATCTTTAATTATTGTTTCCACAGTCCCCAGCTCATTCCCAGGGCTGGTTCCCAGGGCCTGTCCGAGAACTGCAGTTTTCTAAGCCTTAGCATGACTACTACTATATCTACATTAGTCCTTTTTCTCATTATTTCGGTATCAACTCCCCCCTTTTGAGCATTCTTCAGATTTTCTGCAAGGATGCTCAATTCTTCAAGTTATGGTTTCTAAGTAGGATGGTGAGTCTTCTTTTCGAGTTGGCAGGATTACTTCTTTCCGGGTCAGTGCTCTCATAACACGTCGAGTATGAGTTCCTTCTCTGGCAATCATTCCTAAAAGACATCTATACATAATCATGCATACTACAATAATCAATACAATCATTATTACATATTGTACAATTGATGATATCCAACCAGAGACTTGGATTCCTAGGGAGCTAAACAGTGCTCCTACCCAGTTATGTTCAGCTTCCTCCTGGACTTCATGCACTTTTGTTTCAATTTGTTCTAATTGACTTATGTCTTTTTCTACTTCTTCTGTGACATTTGGGATATGTACGCAGCAATGGTCAACCTTTCCTTGGAGGTACCCACAGACTCCATGTTCTTTTAATAAAAGCAAATCTAATGCCATTCTATTTTGAATTGTCATTCTTGTCGTTGCCTGCAACTGTAAGTTTAGATCCCTAAATCCTTTCTTTGTAACTGCGGCTAGCCTCTCAGTTTGTCCTACTAATTTGTACAGCATCTCCCGGTTTCTATATGTAGAAATTGGTGCAAACAAGGACTCCAATACCCATCCAAATTTAACTCCTGATGAGGGTTCATGCCATTCATCTTCATCTCCCAATCCTAGTTCTTCTACCACTTCATTTGTTTCTCTCTTTGTTCGTGACTGCATCTCTTTCTGCGTTAATTTAGACTGTTTCCAAAAAGGGCAAAGTGTAGGGACTCCTAAAGTAATCTGTGTGACCGGGCCATTAATGAGTAGTCCACTGTCCATGCCCCATTACCCACACTGAATGCCCTGGACTCCTGATGGTAGTCGTCTGACAATCTTTCCATGCCCCTTTTATTTCACCTGTTATTGTATGATTATACCTTTGACATTCACAGCCCCATTTTAATAGTATCCGTACTGGCACTAAACCAATTTGGGATTCAGGGGTATCACAGGTGATGATTTTGCTACAATTCCAGCTAGGTGTGAGGGTCACTCGATCCCGTCTTACTGTTTCAGTTCCTAACACTCCTAGATGTCCTTGCTCTCTCTGGCCTGACCATTCGACACACCAATGTACTGGTCCTATGTAACTGTAAGGTTCTAACAAACTAGGACCCCAAATCGTTTTCCAATGTTCCCATTCTTCCTTCCCTTCTTGACATACTATCTCATAAGAAAATTCTGTGACTGGTTTTTGTCTTTTTTGACTTATGTCATAAGTACACCATCCTACATTCTTGAACCATCCAATTCTTGTAAAAACTGGATTTAGTAATTTTAGGCACTCACTCTTTTGTCCCGGTGTTGACCATTTCCCTCGAACTGTATAGGTTTCCTCTATCATCTTAGTATGATTCCGTACTTCTTTATTACATCTTTTTGTCCCATTTATAGTTACTGGAGGCATTTCCCCAACGGGAATGATGCCCCATGGTATTGGATCTCCCGCCGCTTTAGGTAAAGGTAAACATGCAGTGATGGACGTAGTATTTTGTACTTGTCCAAAATCCCTAACTAATCCCACTATTAAATTTTCTTGTCCCAATTCTTGTTGTGTTTTTCCAGCTTCTGTCACCTGCCATGTTCTCCCATTCTCTTTTAGAATACCTACATTTATGTTCCCATAATCAAAACTTTCTCTAATCCGCACAATGCATGAGAATTGTCCTACCTGATCAGCTTGCATATGAGATATTGTCAATGTGGTGTTACCTCTTTGCTGTTCCATATCCCAAAGTGTCACAATTCCTTCTGTAAATACCTCGTCTGTGGTGATTTGTCTCCAGGCTGCATGTACTTCTTTTAATCCAGTTCTCTGGTTGTCAGAAAACAAACAGGTTAAATTTACTCCCGCACCCTCAGGCACCATTACATCTGGCTCCGGAACTGTAATTTTAACAAACGCTTCTCCCACCTGCATTATACAGACTAATGTTAAAAGAACTAAGGCCTTGCCCTGAACACCAGCTTTGTTGCTGACAGAGGCTGTACTTCCCATCTTGACGGGACCTTCTTGATTCGAGTGTAGTGAATCCAGTTTTCGATCCCTTGGACTTTCACTGCCGTGTAGGTAATCATAATCACCTGGTGAGGACCGTCCCATACTTCTTTCAAGGGTTCCGTATTCCAGTTTTTCACATATACTTGATCTCCTGGCTGTATGTCATGGACAGGATTCTCCAAGGGCAGAGGCCGGTTCCACTGCAATGCTCCTCGCAGCGCTGTAAGGACTTTATTTAAAGACAAAATGTAACTCAACAATACTTGATCTCCTACTAAGTGAGGGTCCCCTTTGTAGGTTGTAGCATGATATGGTTTGCCATACAAAATTTCTTATGGACTTACTCCTATCCTTTCTCTGGGTTTAATCCTGATTCTTAGCAAGGCTAGAGGTAGTGCCTGAGGCCACTGTATCTTCGCTTCCTGACAAATTTTCTTAATCTGCCCTTTTAATGTCTGATTCATCCGTTCCACTTGGCCACTAGATTGTGGTCTCCAGGGCGTATGGAGATTCCAAACTATCCCTAACACTCTGGCTACCTCTTGGACTACTCTAGCTACAAAGTGAGGTCCTCTATCTGAGGACATTCCTAATGGGATTCCAAATCTAGGGATGATTTCCTGTAGTAAAGTTTTAATTACTTCCTTTGCTTGGTTAGTCCTGCATGGGAAGGCTTCTGGCCACCCTGAAAAGGTACACACATACACCAGTAAATAACGGTACCCTTGTGCTTTTGGTAGCTCTGAGAAATCTATTTGCCAATAGTCTCCTGGTTGCGGCCCCACTTGTAACTTTCCTAGTTGTATCTGCCTTCGTGTCACTGGGTTATTTTTAATACAGACTGGACACATGGCGTTAATCCGTTTTGCCATTGTTAACATCCGATTGGAAATTATCTCACGTTTTAAAAATTGTACCAATGCGTCTGCTCCCCAATGGCACTTGTTATGTTCAATTTCTAAAATTGTTTTCATTACTTTTGTTGGCAATACAACCTGACCTTCAGCTGTGACATACCATCCTTTTTCGTTCTTCTGGGCCTGAACAAATTGAGCAAGCTTCTCATCTTCATGTGTATACCATGGTTTCTGCTCAAGAAAAGAAGTGGCAGGGTTAATTCGCACTGGCAATAAAGCTAATTGTGTCCATACCTCTCGAGCAACCTGTTTGGCAACTCTGTCAGCCAGCTGGTTTCCTTGGAACGCTTTTCCCTCTTCCTTTTGATGTCCTTTTACATGCATCACTGCTACTGCCTGAGGTTTATGCACTGCTTCCAATAGTGCTAATATTTGTTCTTTGTGCTTAATTTCTGATCCTTGAGAATTCAACAGTCCTCTTTCTTTCCACAGTGCTCCGTGTACATGTATTACTCCAAAGGCATATTTTGAATCAGTCCAAATGTTTACTCTTTTCCCCTGACTCAATTCTAGGGCTCTTACCAGAGCTTGTATCTCGGCTTTCTGGGCTGAAGTTCCCGGGGTTAAAGCTCGAGCTTCTATTATTTGTGTCAAAGTCACTACTGCGTATCCCGCATACCTGATTCCGTTTCCCACAAAGCTGGATCCATCTGTAAACAGTTCCCATTCCGGATTTTCCAAAGGCTCATCTTTCAGGTCCTTCCGGCTGGCATATACCTGTTCAATGATTTCTATGCAATCATGTGTCAATTCGCCTCCTTCTTCCTGGCTGCTGCTCCTAAGAAATTCTGCTGGATTAAGATGATTGGTTATTTTTAATTCAATGTCATCCTGTTCTCAGAGGAGTGCCTGATATTGTAGCATGCGACTCGACGAGAGCCAATGCCCCCCTTTTTGTTCCAAAACTGCAATGACCAGATGGGGAACAAATACTTCCATCCTTTTTCCCAAAGTCAATTTTCTGGCTTCTTGAATTAGGAGCACTGTTGCTGCCACAGCCCTAAGACAACTGGGCCATCCGGCACTTACAGAGTCTAGCTGCTTTGAGAAGTACCCCACTGGGCGCTTCCATGAGCCCAATTTTTGGGTGAGAACCCCTATTGCCAGTCTCTGTCTTTCATTTACGTATAGTTGAAAAGGTTTTGTGAGATCTGGTAATCCTAGTGCTGGGTCTTCCTTTAAAGCTTGTTTCAGACTCTGAAATGCCTTTTCTTGCATTTGTCCCCACTGAAACACAGGGCTTTTGGCTGCTTCATACAAGGGTTTTGCTTTCAGTCCAAATTCCGGAATCCACAAGCGGCACCACCCTATCATGCCCAAAAAGGATCTTAACTCTTGTGGATTTCGTGGTGTGGGTATGGTGCAAATTGCTTGTACTCGATTGATTCCTAACTTTTGCACCCCTTGTGAAATTTCGCAGCCTAAGTAAATCACTTGGGTTCTTACCAGCTGAGCTTTTTCTCTCGATACTCGGTATCCAGCTTGTCCCAGCATATTAAGTAATTCAATGGTGAGTCTAAGGCAAACATCCTTTTCTGCGGAGGCTATAAAGATATCATCAACATATTGTAGGAGAACATATAAAAAAGGTGATTCTTTTACCTGAGTCATCTTCCATTCTTCTAACTCTCGAGCCAATTGATTTCCAAAAATAGTTGGTGAGTTTTTGAATCCTTGTGGTAGACGCGTCCAGGTGAGCTGCTTCTTGCGTCCCGTGTCTGGGTTCTCCCACTCAAAGGCAAAGTATTTCCTACTTTCAAGTGCCAAGGGGATACAGAAAAATGCATCTTTCAAATCAATCACTGTGAACCACTTAAACTTTTCCGACACAGCTGTCAACAATGTATACGGATTAGCTACTACTGGGTGTATATCTTTAGTGATATTATTAATTGCTCTTAAATCTTGAACTAATCTATACTTACCATTTGGCTTTCTAACTGGGAATATCGGAGTATTGAATTCTGACTCACATTCCTGTAAAATTCCTAAGCTAAGAAATTGTTCAATCATAGGTGCTATTCCTATTCGTGCTTCCAATTTCAAAGGATATTGTTTTACCCTTACTGGGGAGGCTCCTTCTTTTAGTTCTATTACAACCGGTTGTGCCGCTTTTGATTTTCCAGGTACTCCTGTTTCCCATACCCATGGTACTACAGCTTGCTCTATTTCTTGTGGTATTTCTACTGCTTCTACTTCTTTCACTACAAACAGCTTAGCAATATTCTCCTCGGGAAATTCCAATCTTACTCTACCTTTTTCAAATATTATCTTCGCTTCTAACATTGACAATAAATCCCTCCCAAATAGTGATTCTGGGCTATTTGGCATATATAAAAATCGATGGTCAAATTCCTTCCCCCCAAATTTTATATCTAATGGCCGCAAAAATGTTCGTTCCTCAACTTGTCCCGTAACTCCCACTACTTGAATAGTAGAATCACTCAAAAGTCCTATCTTAGTGTTGACAGCTGAGAATGATGCCCCAGTATCTACTCTAAATTCTAACGGTTCCCCATCTACTTCCATTATTACCTTTAAATCCTGGTCTAGTCAGCTCTGATTCTGGTAATTCCCCATCATAAAGGCCTGGGCGGCACCTTGTGGATTTCCCGGGAAAGCACCTGTATTATTCATCAGTCCCTGATTTCCATCCCCACTGGCTATAATTCCTCCCCCAAAACCCATTCCTTGGTTGAGAGGACACTCATTTTTCCAATGTCCTCTATTTTTACATAGAGCACATTGATCTATCCCCAGCTGCATTCTTCCTCTTCCCATATTCAATTGTCCCATGAGTCCTCCCGCCCCCATTGGCATTTCCCCCTTTGCTATTCCTCTTCCCCTTCCTCGTCCGCGTCCACAACTCCCTCCTCTCATATTATTTCCAGCCACTTGCTGTAACACCGCTAACATAGTAGCCTGTTGTTTCCTGGCCGTTTCTTTTTCCCTGTTATTATATACCTTCCACACAACTTCCAATAGTTTATCTAAATTCCGAGTATCTTCTCCCTCCAATTTTTGTAATTTCTTTCTAATATCTTCCTGGGACTGCCCCATAAAAATTAATGCTAGCTGTAATTTTCCCGATTCTCCCTCAACTTCTAAATTAGTGTACCTACGAGCTGTCTCCTTAAGCCGCTCTAAAAAGGTTGATGGAGACTCATTCTTTTCCTGTCTGACCGAATATAACTTAGACCAATTCAAAGTTTTTGGTATTCCATTCCGTATTCCTTCTGTTAACAAATCCTGATAAGCTTTAAGTCTCCGAGACCCGCCCGTCGAGTTGGGATCCCACTCCGGATCTTCCCTAGGCACTAAGTCATTTACTGTACCATCTACAAGCTGCAACCTAATCATTTCCCGTGCTTTCTCTGTCATTGCTTTAAACACCATTTCCTTTTCAGTAGAATCCATTATTGTGTCTAACAGAACTTGTAAATCATTCCAATCTGGGTTCTGAGTCTTAATTACCATTTTTACCACCCGCGCAGTTCGTTCAGGATCCTCCCGATACGCCCCCGCTGATTGTTTCCAAATTAGCAAATCATTCGGAGAAAAGGGAACTTTCACTATGACCCGTTCCCCCTGCGGCCCCACTGCTTCACGCAGCGGAACCATTAAATGAGCACCTCCTCCCTTTTTCTTCCTTTCTACCTCCCACCGCCCTCTCCGAGTTCTTTCACATAAGGGGGTTCGTGGTATATCTGTGGTTCCTATTTTTGTTTCTTGATCCTCCCTTTCTGCCTCTAACATACTTTCTCCACGTTCTTCCATCGGAGGAGCACTAGGGGCTATCAGCAAAGAAACATCCTCTTCGGGTTCCGAAAACTTAACTGAGCATTTCTTCTCTTTCTGCCACCCCTTACATCCTTCACAATTCAGGTTTAATGTTTTCAAAACCATGATCCCACACTCCTTTTGCCACTCTGGTTTATCTTTCAAATAATAAAAGAGGTATAGATACGGTATTTCATCCCATTTTTCATTACTTTGCAGGAAATGCATCAAAGGTGTAATAATGTCAGGATTCAGTGTACCGTTCCTAGGCCATTGCATACCATCGGGTTCATATAAAGGCCATACATGATTACAGAAATCAATCAATTTCCTTTTACTTAATTCTTGACCAAAGTTCCCCACATTCCAGTGTTGTAATAAACAGCCCAATGGTGAATCGTCCGGGATTTCCATCCCGGAACTTGCTAGAGTTTTAAACGTTTTTAAAGGCATCATTACACTTTTTTTTTCTTTCTTTTTTTTTTTTTTTTTTTTTTTTTTTTTTTTTTTTACACAATACACACCACACACAACACTCACACCCTTTCCAATACACACCACACCCAACACTCACACCCTTTACACTCACACCCTTTCCACAAATCTTGCCTTTCTCGTCTCTGCGAGTGGCAAGTGCTGAACCTGCGCAGTCACTGCTGCGTCTGACGGTCAGCGCCTAGGCTTTTCCACAACCTTAAAGACGTCTGTGACCCCCGTGCGGAAACGCCGTTCCGACTTAATCGGCAGGCCCCCCTTTCCCTCGATAAAAGGAATAAAGCACCTTCGGGCTTACCTCCTGGTCGTCCGTCAGGCGCGGGGTCGGGCACGGGTTGATGTCCTCCCCAGAAATCACCTGGTGCCGGCGTGGAGTGGATCAGCCCACGAACCGCCCCTGCCGCCTCCGGAGTCCAATCTGGGTCGCCAGAAAACTGTTGCCCGATGCCCCAAACAGAACACAAACTAACAGAGTTAGTTTATGCGGTGCTTTATTCAGGGCTCGGGGAACCTGCGGACTAGCGTCCAAAGTCAGGGTCCCACAGTTCCCTTTTTCGTCAGGTTTTTTATACCTTTTTACAAAGTAGTCTACGTGCAGAGGTACACATTCTTCAAGACAATACAGATACATAAATCTTGTAGATATCATTCCTAAAAGTTATAAATTTTGCATGCTTGTCTATTCAAAACTATAGGCTACCCCCCTTTAATTCCCCCTTGCATGTTTTCCCATCACCAGAACCCTTTATTTATTATTATACTTTAGCCTTATCCTGAAAGTTTCTAAATGTTCTATATGCTCCACTAAATTCTTTAATTATCTTTAATTATTGTTTCCACAGTCCCCAGCTCATTCCCAAGGCTGGTTCCCAGGGCCTGTCCGAGAACTGCAGTTTTCTAAGCCTTAGCATGACTACTACTATATCCACATTAGTCCTTTTTCTCATTATTTCGGTATCAACTATGTCACTTCAATTGCTACCTCAAGCCACAAAAGAGGATGCAAATAATCAGTGTCTGTCATTCAGTCTTTTGTATGTCAGTGAGCACAGGAGAAAACTCTGCTCACCTGCTTTTTGTCTGCACTCACTCACCTTGCCCTGTTACCCCACTAAGAAAACTCACCCTGTACATGCAAGGGCTGAAGCAGGCACATTTGGGAGTTTCAGCTTTCTCTGAATGGAATCTCCTCAAGTCTGGAGCCCAACATGGAAATCCTGTTAGCAGGAAAGAAGAGCCAAAAGAGGCAGAGAAAAAAAGATGTAATTTGGGGTGCAAACTCCTCCCCTGCACACACACTATCCTGACTCTATCCCCTCAGCTCATCAAGACCTTTAGTTTGCCCACAATCAAATCAGACCAGAGCAAGACAAGCCACGAGCAGCCACGTGGCCTTCACCTGTGTGGAGAGCCAGAGAATTGCCAAGAGAGGCTCCTTGATCTGCTGCCCCAACTCCAAACCCACGTGGAAGTGCTCTGCTTTCAGGAGCTGAAGAGAAGTGCCTGAGTCCTGGTACTGCAGCAGGCTTTCCTCTGCAATTCAAGGCCAACAAAGTCCTGGTGCATCTACACTCTTGAGCAGAGACCAAGTCCTTCTTGGCCCTGATTGTGAAGCCAGCCATAGCTGCTTAGATCTCCTGTGCACATGCATCCCTCTTTCAGAACACAACGTGTTGCTCTTGCACTGCATCAATCTCCACTGGCAGCCAAACTGCTCCAATGGACTTCCTCAGAAACGACATCAAGAAGGCAAAAATGGACTGGCAGAAGTGAGGCCAGCTGGCTGTTGGTATATATGCTATTGCCCCACGACAGAGCTGCTGCTCTTTGACTACAGCTGGAAATGCTAGTCATGACTTCAAAGAGGCTGCAGGACTTAGCCAGAAGGATGTGCAGAGCATTAGTGAGCAGCTCCAGGCTCTCAGTCTGCCGTTCCACAATATCTCTTTTAAGCAGTTAAATGGTTATATGTGAAACCAGAAGGTACTAAATTCACCCAACCGCTCCTGAACATAAGCACTGCAGCTTTTGCTACATGGAACTCATCACAACCTAAGAAAGACAAAGTTATTAAGCTAAGTAAAAAACCCCATCCAAATTAAACTTCTGCTGTCAATGTCATCTTGCATGCAAAAGAGCCCTTGCAGGTAAGATAACAGAGAACAAACTGCATGATGATGTTTCAAATTTTCCTTCAAACTAATAAAAAAGAAACAGGGAATTGTCACAGTGCAAGCTGGCTTGTACTGAGCAGTTAATTTGGCCACATATGGGAGAAACAGCCTGACCTGATAGACAGGGCTCCAGGGAACAGAGATAGGACAGAATTGGAGACAGACAAGGATTTGATCCAATGAGTCCCAGCTAAGCTGCAGGAGCTATTGGTCAGAGAGCTGAGCAGCCTGAACTTTCAAGCAATCACAAGGGCTTGCTCAGGAACATGAAGAAAGGTATTTAAGGTGAAGTCAGAACAATAAAGAGCTTTTTGTCACATGGATCATAGAGTGCTGTGTCTCTGTCTCAGGCACAGTGCCAGTCAATGTTAGACAGCTGCACTACCCTAAAGACTAGAAGGCATTTGAAGGAAGACAAAGAGCTCTTGAACGCTTTCTGTATTTTAATCAGCCCCACAGTGGATTTGGGGCTGAATCCAGGACCCTCAGGCACTGAGAGAAGGTTGAAGAAGCTGCTCAAGGAGTCAGAAGCAAAACTCCAAGTCCCTTGGAGCATCAGTGGCCCCACTGAGGGCAGGGAGTGCCAAAGGCTCCCCAGGGACTGGTGAGAGCAGATCCTTGAGGGCAGGATTGCAGGAGCCCGAGGCTGTGAGCAGGGAACTGCAATGCTGAGCAAGGCCTGGGCTGGCTGGAGGAAGCAGAAAGGCCAAGGCCTGAGCCCAGGCCTGGCCCAGCAGGGCCTGTCCCTCACAGGGGGCTCGGGGCTGTTGCTGGGGCAGTGGGATGGCAGGGGCAGCAAGGACAAATGTCATCAAGCTGTGTGACACTGCAGATGCTCATGGAACCAAGGGCCAGTGTGACACAGCAGGGCCTGATGGAAACAAGAGGCCATGGTGAGCCTGCAGGGCTGGAACACCCCAGAACACTGAAATGCTGGGGGTGACCAAAGGTTCCTTCACTTGAGTTTCATGCACAGGAGAAACCCCAGCCAGATATTCTCAATATGGCCAGGTGCAAAGAAGATTCTTGGTAGGAAGGGACCCACAAGGATCATCCAGTCCAACTCCTAAGTGAATGGCCCATACAGGGATTGAACCCACAACCTCAGTGATGCCAGCTCTAACCAATTGCGTTAAGAGGTCCAAATAACAAAATTTTGCTGGCAAAATCAAGGAACATGAACAAAACATTTCATACAACATCCAATTCAACATAAAACTCATATAATAGCATTAACTTCCACGACTAAGAACTTTTAACTGAAAAACCTTTAACCCTGAAGATACTAAGTTAGCCAAAAGTATTTCAGTTAAGTAGGATTAGGAGAAGAAGAAATAGAGAACAGAAGATGTATGGAGAGATACACATAAAGGTACCAACAGCTCAGGTTCCAGCAGGGCGCACAGGAGAACCCCAGCAGAAGGCAGGATCCACACCATGGGCTGACCTCGTGCTCCAGCTTTTAACCCTCTGGGCCTTCATGGGCCTCGCCCCTTGGGAGGGACTTCCAGTTGTTTGCTCAGTCAGAGTCAGGGCAGGCACCAGCTGCTATTGTGTGATTGATTGACAGCTCAACCAATCAGAGCTGGGTTCGTATTGCCCCTGCTCTGTGATTGGCAGCTGTGCCAGGCCATGGCTGGGGGCGGGGCTCTGTCCCACCACAAACCAAGGCCTGACCCGGCCCTGGCCCCACACGGGCATTCCAAGCATCCCAAGGTGTCTGGGACATCGATCTCATCTAGCCTGCGACCATGGTGACACTGTGGAACCTCATGGAACCATGGGTCAGTTGTGACAATGTGGACACCATGGTGACACCGTGGTGTTTGATGGAACCAAGGGGCCATTGTGACACTTTGGTGCCTCAAGGAATCAAGGAGACCATTGTGGAATTTGAGGGCCCCAAGGAACCAAGGGTCCATGGTGATCTTGTGGAGCCTGTAATGTCACAGAGGAGCCATTGTGACACAGTGAGGGCACATGGAGCCAACGGGCCATTGTGACACATCAGGGCTGTGTGGATCCATGAAAACATTGTGACATTGTGAGGCCTCATGGAAGCACAGGGCCATTGTGACACTGCAGAAGCAAGGGGAACATTGTGACACTGCAGGGCCTCATGGAACCAAGGGAACACGGGGACACTGTGGGGTCCCATGAAATGAAGGGAACATGGAAGAGTTCTGGCTGGCTGGGCCTTCTGGTGATTTCTGGCATGTAAAGGGCTGCCTCTCAAGTGCCCCTGAAGCACTGGGGCTCTGGGCTTTCCTTCCTATGGGAGAGAAGTGTCCTTCTCCTCTAGTTGTCCATGGCCAAAATTGGGATGCCTCCTCCAAATTTCCCAATATACAAAGATTGTTCCCAGATGAAATCTGCCAGGACTAACAGGACTAACTAACTGATCTGTCTGGCTTGGCCACCCATGGGCCACCTCTCACTTGCTTTTGAAACACTGGGACTGTGTGCTTTTCTTTCTTATGGGAAAAAAATATCCATCTCAGTCAGGTGCCCATGGCCAAAATTGGGAATCTCCCTCCAGAATTCCCGATATCCAAGGATTGCTCCCAGACAAAAGCTGCAATGACTGACAAGTCTGGCTGGCCTCAGCTTCCTCAGGGCCAGTTCTCATCTGTCTTTGAAACACTGAGGCTCTGTGCTTTCCTAATGAAAAGAAAATAATAATAATAATTTCCTTCTTCCTGGCCAGATGCCCATGGCCAGTATTGAGATTCCACCTCCAAAGTGTTCCATGTCCATGGATAGCCCCTAGATGAAAGGTGCCAGGACAGACAGGTCTGGCTTGGCCCGTGGGTGGCCACTTCTCATCTTGTTCCAAAACACTTGGACTTCATGCTTTGCTTTTCTGTAGGAAAAAGGCATCCATCTCAACCATGTTCCCATGGACAAAATTGGAATTCCACCTCCAAAACTCCGTACCTCCAGGGATTCCTGCCAACTGAAATCTGCCAGGACAGACAGGTCTGGCTGCCCTTGGCCTCTTGGGGGCTGCCTCTCACCTGCTTTCCAAACACTGGGCCTCGGTGCTCTCCTTGTAATGGGAAAGAACCATCCTTTTTCTAAAGGTGTCTGTGGTCAAAACTGAGATTCCTCCCCCAAATTCCATATATCCAAGGATTCCTCCATGACAAAAGCTTCTAGAACAAACAGGTGTGGCTGGTTTGGCCTCCCAGAAGCCACCTCTCTTCTCTTCTTCCTTTGAAACACTTGGGCTCTGTTCTTTCCTTCCTATGGAAAAGAATTGGGCTTCTTGTCCAGGGACCAGGACCAAAATTGGGATTTGGCCTCCCAAATTCCATATATCCAAAGATTCCTCCAAAACAAAAAGTAGCCAGGACATAGAGGTGTGGCTTGCCCTGTCCTCTGGTGATTTGCTTAGACTATGAACAGAACGTCTGTAAGGGTCGGTCCAAAGTTCCCCTCGATTTTGCCTCCCGACCGTCACAAGGAGACCTCGAGGACCCCCACCCAGGCTGACTCTGAACAATGGTTTACTGGCCGGGCCAGGTGGATGCTCATGACTGTGTGCTGGTGTATTGTGTTCACTGGACCGTGCTGTTGTGGCACCAACCAGAGACTGTGTTGCATCACCTGAGGACTGCTTGTCCATACCTGTCTCCTGCAGCACCACACAATGGTCCATAAATCTTCCCACCTTTTGGCCAGAGGCCACTCGCTTTGGAGAAGGACTATAAAAGAGCGACCCTCTGGAAAAGACACTTTGAGATCTCTCCACTAATGAAGACCCCTGAGATCTCCCCACGGACGAGGACTCGTCTATCGGATGACCCGTGAGGACGCCCGTCTTGTCTGTTGGTAGCTATTCTCCCATCCCTTCCTTTCCTTCCCCTTTCCCTATCGTGTACCTCTCCCCTTTACCGTAACTGAGTTGTTGGCATTTGATGAAATGCATTGCTGTTGTTGACTAAACTGATTTTCTGTTGTTGAATAAACTGATTTTGTCCCCTGCATTTTGCCTGTTTGCACCTTTGAGATCAAAAGAACCATCACGACCCCCGCTCTGCATTAATAGCGGATCGTGACATTAAATCACGGACAGGATTTTCTGGCAGGCAGAAGGGATGCAAGGTTGTGTGTAGTCTGTATCAGGGGAAGGAATTCTTACTCCACCCGCACCTAGCTGGCCACCTTGGATGGGTGAGCCTGTCAAGAAAGCAAGGGGGGTTTTTCTGATTTCCCACAGACTGCAGACACCTTGGTGTGGAGCATCCCCAGACTCGCTTGAGGGTTCTGTCATCAGAATTTCACAAAAGATCTACTGGTGCAAAAGGCGGGACACTGTTGTTGTTGTTGTTGTTGTTGTTGTTGTTGTTGTTGTTGTTGTTTTTTATGATGTTTGACTACTTGGTGCAGTGAAGAGACAACCTGGTGTTTTGTAACTAAGGAGTGCCTCCCAAGTAGTTTGGTCCCTTCACCCGCACAGGGAAGCGAAGGGGGGCACACAGCGAAAGCTGTTTCGTTGTGTGTGGTAACTTAAGCAATAGACCTCCCTGTTGTGGTTTTTACTTATCCCTTCACAAAATGACTGAGAATTCCACTGTAACCGATAAAGCTGCATTTTATGCTCTATTAGCTAAGTATAGCGCCAGACCGTCCCAAGGTGGGGAGGAATGGGCGAACAATAATTGGTTTAATCTGGAGAATGTGATTGATAGAATATATTCTTTGCAACATGAGTCAAAGTTCCAACTGGGCAAAAATAAAACCATGCTCTGCTCAGTTTTGGGAGCTTGTCTTACGGCAGCCATAGAAACTCGCTCTAAGCGAGTGAGTGAAGAAAGCACAATTATAGATTCTTTGCAAAATCTTGTTCAAATTTTGCAAAAACAATTAGATCAAGAAAGGAATGACAACCATTTGTTGCTAGAGGAAAATAATTTGTTAAAAGCTGCCTTAAGAGAAGAATGGGACAAAAATTCAACACAGGGTATAACACCAAAAGAAACACAGGAGAAGGAAGCTATTCACATTAATCCAATGTACTCTCCAAAAGACCCAATTTTGATGAAAAATTGTGGGGAACACTGCTGCCCCAACTTGAAACCTGTGATTAAAATAGAATATGATTATATCAGTGATGCACCTCCTGAGCAACCTTCTCCACAGGTTCTGGGCAGTGTACCAGAGCAAACTTCTCCACAAGTCTTGAACAATGAACCAAATCAATCTCCTCCACAGGCTCTGGGAGTTGAGCCAGAGCAGTACACCTGCACTGGGCTTTCCCAAGGGTATGAACATTCCCCCACCTTGGCCCACCACACTTTAGCCCAGGAATTAGAAAAGATTCCCAAACCTGACAATACAGCTGTCTATCAATACATTGATGATATTCTGGTGGGAAGGGATGAAATAAAAGTAGTGGGGGATACCCAGCAAAAAATAATCTCTCATTTGGAAAACCCTGATTTGCAAATTTCCTCAGAGAAATTCAAAAACCTTCTCAGGAGGTGAAGTTTTTGGGAATTTGGTGGAAAGGAAGTATGACATGTATTCCACCTGATACTCTAACCTCCCTGGATCAAATTAAAATGCCTGAATCCAGGAAAGAGCTCCAACAGGCTCTAGAATTATTAGTGTTCTGGAGAAAACATATCACAGTCACTATTGAGACCCCTCCCCCTGACGGGGTGGCCCGGAGATCCTCAGTTAGGCAGTGGTATGCCCAGATCAAACATTACTGTAACATCTTCTTAGTGATAGAAAGAGATGTAAAAAATCTGGCAATACAAGAAACTGAGAGCTTGGCAAATAGCCATGACAAATAAAATAGCCACTCCTTTCTCCCCTGAACAATCAGCAAATTCTTGGTTCACTGATGCTTCTGCCAAACGAGAGGGAAAGGTGGGGAGATACAGGGCAGCAGCCCTCCCCACTTATGCTGGTGAACAAATTATTACTGAGGGAGAAGGCAGCTCTCAGACCGGTGAGCTGACAGTTGTTTGGAGTGTTTTCCGACTTGAGGTACAGAATATCTCTCTTGTTTACATCTACACTGACTCCTATGCTGTGTTTAAAGGAGGTACAGAGTGGCTTCCTTTTCAGCAGCAAAATGATTGGGAAGTTAACAGAATTCCAGTCCACGCTATACACTGGATAGTTCCATCATTTTAATCTCCTGCCTCCTGGAGTCAGACTCTGTTTGTGTTCACTTTTCACAGAAGAACACCGAGGGACATGAAGAAGCACCCTCCTTAGTGTTGGATGACAAAAACAAGGTTTTTCCTCCTTTCATGGTGACACAAGCTGATGATGTCACAATAACTTGTAAATTAGTGGCTGGATCCCTCACCGAACCTGCATACAGTTATGGCACAGGACTTCATGGTCGTGTTTTATATTGTGAAATTCATAATTAGGACTGTTGGCTAAACTTAACTGCTATATAATTTTCCTATAAAATCGTGTGTGGAAAAAATGATGCAAAATACTGGGGGGAACTTGATGTTAATATTATAACACCTACTACCCCACCACCGGTTGTGCTGAGCCCTACGATTTTTCAATTTGGACCTTATGTAATTAGAAAAACTGGCCAACAACAAATATTGTTTAATCCGGCATGGTCTCTCAAACAAATCAAATTGCTGATGCAAAATAATGTCTCAGAAGTTCAACCAGCTTGTTCACCCTTTCTACAGACTTCTTTTGAGGGATGGACAACCTGGCTGTGGAAACGAAATCCTTCTAAAAAAACGAATGGCAAGAGACATAACCCGTGTTTTGGGAACAGGATTGGGAATTTTGAATAGCATCGATTCAGAAGTACTAATGAATAAATTGGCTGCCACAGTTGGAGATGTAACCAAATTACAACGGCCCCTGCAATCAACCTTAACAGCTTTGGGGACCCAACAATGGTTGTTATCAAACATATTGCCAAGTTGGGAAAAGGTAAATGTAAATGACCACAAATTGATAATCGATGCACTTGGTGCTACACAAAATAACATCTCTCTGGCTCTCAGTTGTATCCAGGCCCAGTTGTGGATACAGTCAGTTGCTGCTTCAATTATAAGAGAAGGTGAGGAAGGCACTTTTCCCACTGAAATTCAAAAAATAGTCTGGGACAGTGCCACCGATTTTGAAAGAGAATTCCAGTCCTGGTGGAACTTAGTAAATTTTACCTATGATCCCAGCACAAACACAGCCACAGCCTTTGTACTGACAATTCATAATGCTTCAGTGCATTCAATATTCCCCATCATTGCATTGGGGTAGAACCATGATGGAGCTATTCTCTATCCTTTCGAGCACAAGGAATGGGCCAGTCAAATTGGTGAGAAGTGGCAAACTGTCAATTTGGAAACTTGCATTGTCCAGGAACAACAAGGGTTTATCTGTGAAAGTAATACAATTAGAGCTCAAGATATCTGCTTGGACACAGAACACAATGTTTGTAATTTTGAAATTCATCCAAATGAGATTCCTGAATCAGTACTGGTATATGTAGGCAGTGGATGTGCATGCTTTAGAACTGCTTGTGATAGTGTTTTTATAGAAAATTTGGTACTGAATACTAAAAATCATTCTAATCTTTGTGTTTGCAACTTTACTAGAATTGCAGGATGTGATTTTTCCTATGTAGCTCCAGTTACTTCTTACCACCTTTTGCAGTCAAATTACACATTGATCCACCGTCTAATGCCCACTCCAATTGGAATGAACCTCTCTCTGGTGAAGCAATTGTTGCTCCACCAAGATCTGATCGAAATTTTGGAGAGGATCAAGAAAAACAGATAGGAAACCTTAATAGCTGTTCATCATAACGTGGAAAAAATACATCGTGTTTTGGAAAGAGTAAAGACAGATGCTGAACACAGGTGGTGGGATACTCTATTTGGGTGGTCACCCACTGCTGCAGGTGTCCTGAAGAAATTGTGTCATCCCATCATTGTTCTTCTGATTTTGGTGTTAATTGCTTTTTGTTTTATCAGCAATCCTATACATTATGAATTGGAGAATGATGAAACAGTTAGCACAATTGGCATTTGTGATAGATATACCCAAATTGGTCACTGTTGACATCCCTAAAGTTATTGACACAAGATGAACTATTGACTGAAATTGCTTATTTTTTGATTGTGTGCTATTTTTGCAATCAAAATGAGTTACTTATTCTTTTGTAATCGAAAAATTGCAAAATTGCTTATTTCTTTGTAATCAAAACTGAATGTATATTTTAATTGAGAATTTATTATTTGTTTTGTTTCGTTTTATCTCTTTCTCTCTCCTTTTCCTTTTCCTCTCCCTTATTCTTTCGTACTTTTCTACTTTGTCTGACTCTGTCTCTGTTTTCCAGGATATGCTACCAACTTGGACGAGTCCTGAAGATTTCACAACATCTCTACAAAGGAGCGCTCTTGACGACCCAGGCTGGGATTGGCCTCTTCTCCCAGGGAACAGCAAGAGGACAAGAGGACACAGCCTTAAAGCTGCACCAAGGGATGTTTAGGCTGGACATTAGGAAATATGCTTCACAAAAAGGGTGATTGGGCATTAGAATGAGCTGCCAAGGGACGTGAGTGTGTCATTGTCCCTGGAAGTGTTTAAGGAAAGAAAGCAGATGGCACTGAGTGCCATGGTCTGAGTGAAAAGGTGGTGTTGGGTCATAGGTTGGACTTGATGCTCTCAAAGCACTTTTCCAGCCTGGGTAATTCTGTGATGATTGTGACACTGCAGGGGCCATTGTGACACTGCGGGGCCTCGTGGAACTGAGAGGACCATAGTGACACTGTGTATGACATGACACCACAGAGCCAAGGGGCCACTGTGACACTGTGGGGCTACATGGAAGCAAGGAATCCATTGTGACAGTCTGGGTCCTGGTGGAACCACAGAGGCTACTGTGAGGCACCAGGGCCTTGTGCAACCAAGGGGCCATTGTGCCACTGCAGAACCAAGGAGAGCCTTGTGAGAGCCTGGGGCCCAATGGAATCAAGGGGCCATTATTCACTTGCAAGGACTCTGGGAACTAAATGAACAATTGTGACACTGTGGTGCCCCATGGAACCAAGGGTCCCTGGTGACACTACAGGATCTTGTGTAACCAGGGCTCCATTGTGACCCTGCAGCACCAAGAAATTCATGGTGACACTCGGAGCCCTCATGGAACCAAGAGGTCACTGTGACACTGCAGGGCCTTGTGGAACCATGCAGAGCATTGTGACAGAGCAGGACCTCATGTAATAATGGGGCCATGGTGGCAGTGCAGGGCCCATGGAACCAAGGGGCCAGTGCTGCTCCTCAGGGACTCCTGGAATGACGGAAACATATTTGGCACTGTGGTGCCCCTTGGGACCAAGAGACCATTGTGACACTGTGGAAGAAGGAGAGCATTGCTGCATTGAGAGACCTCATGGAACCAAGGATCCACTGTGACACTGCAGGGGCTTGGGGGACCAAGGTGCCGTTGTGACACTGCGAGGTCCAAGGATCCAAGGATCTTTGTGACACCACGGGCTCCCATGGAACCAAAGGGACACTGTGACACTGGGAGGCTTCATGGAATCATGGAGACCATTGTGACACTCTAGGGCCTCATGGAACAGTGGTGACACCAAGTAGGCTGGGAGTGTTGATCTGCTGGAGGGTAGAAGGGCTCTGCACAGGGACCTGGACAGGCTGGATCCAAAGCCCAAATCCAACAAGGTGAGGTTTTACAAGACCAAATGTTGGGTCCGTCACTTTCGCGACAAGAACCCCTGCAGGGCTACAGGCTGGGGACAGAGTGGCTGGACAGCAGCCAGGCAGAAAGGGACCTGGGGGCACTGATGGGCAGCAGGCTGGACATGAGGCAGCAGTGTGCCCAGGTGGCCAAGAAGGCCAATGGCACCTAGCCTGGATCAGGAATGGTGTGGCCAGCAGGAGCAGGGCAGTGATTCTTCCCCTGTGCTCAGCACTGGTTGGGCAGCACCTCGAGTGCTGTGTCCGGTTCTGGGCCCCCAATTTAGGAAGGACATGGAGGGTCTGGAGCGTGTCCAGAGAAGGCTGGTGAGGGGTGTGGAACACAAGTCCTGTGAGGAGTGGCTGAGGGAGCTGGGGATTTTTATCCTGGAGGAGGTTCACGGGAGACAAGGTGGTGTCAGGCCACAGATTGGACTTTATGATTTCCAATGTCTTTTCCAGCTTTTCTGATTCTGTTATTCTCTGAAACTGCCCCTGGAGCTGTTCCAGGATGAGCCCTGGGCCTCCTCTTCACAAGGTCCAGCAGCCCAGGTCCCTCAGCTTCTCCTCACAGGCCCCAAAGCCCATCCTGTCAGTCCTGCAGAGCCTCTCCAGCCCCTCCTCATTGCCCACAACAGGGAGCCCCACACCCAGACACAGCAGCCCAGATGTGCCCCCCTGGCCTGTGGTGACTCTGGCAAGGGAGCAGCACGAGGCACTGCAGGACCCTGCAGACAATTCCTGAAGCACTTGGAGGATGATCCTGCTCCCCAAGGGGATGTTCCCATGGTTGCAATTTGGGAACAGAAATGGGGAGTGGAGCCGTAGAGGAAAGGGCAAACAAAAGGGCTGACTTCAGAGGCCACAACAAAGCTGAGCGGTTTCCCTGCCGTCCCCCAGCCCTTGCTGTCCCCAGGGGCTGATGGCATTTGTGCTCACTCAGCTCCATGTCCCCACAGCAGCACCATGGGGGTGCTGAGCCTGCTGTGTGCAATGCAAACAGGGGCTCCTGAGCCAGTGCTGCCGTGTGTGTGCCTGCAAGGATGCGGCTCCTGTGTGAGCTGGGGGAGAGGCCAGGGCTGCAGAGGGGGGATGTTGTTGGCAGGTGCATGAGGACGCTCTGGGACGCTGCCCTGGGGTGTCCAGCGCACTGGGGATGGATCAGCCCCTGCTCTGCTGCTCCTTGCCAGGGTGTCCCCCTTGCAGGGACCTTGCAGAGCACCAGCCATGCTGTTTGCCCCCAGCTTGCCCACGGCCAGCCTGGGGCTGCTCCCAGGGCTTTTCTGTGCTCAGCATTGTCCTGGCCAAGTGTTGTGGAGAGAGCGTGGCCAAGGAGCCTGGAGCCCCCAGGCCCTGCCCTGAGGCGTCAGCACTGCCCCAGCAGTGCCCATAGCCTGTCCCTGCTGCAGCCCCGGCACTGCCACCCCCAGGGCTGTGCCCGGCCCCGAGAGCACTCAGGCCCTGCAGCAACACGAGGGCCAGGAGGGCAGCGGGGCAGTGGCACGGGAGCAGCACTGGCAACACCAAGTGCTGCTGCTGCTGCTGGGCACAGCTGCTCTGCCAGCACTGATCTGCCCCCAGCTCTGCACACAGACGTTGCAGCTGCAACTCCAGAGAAGGGAAGAAAAGGGGCATCTCTGGAGAAATCTTTGCTGGGAGAATCTTTATTTTATTTTATTTAAAGTTACCAAGAGCACAGCCACTCATTGACACAGTCTCTGGGTCACAGAAAAGATGCAGAAAATCAAAAGGAAATACAGCAGAAATAATGACATTTCTTTCTGGACAATATTGAAAAGCTAAAACAAAGGAAAGTAAAGAACAAACCAACAAGCAAACCAACAAGAAGAATCAAAGGAGACTTTTATTACAAGTGATTTTCAGAAATTGGCCAGCAGTTTACTGTTTCTGAAACCACCTAGTGTTCAGTCTCCACACTGCAGCCTTGAGCTCCTGATTCCTCAGGCTGTAAATGAGAGGGTTCAGGGTTGGAGGCACCACCGAATACAGAACAGACAGGGCCAGATCGAGAGATGGGGATGAGATGGAGGGGGGCTTCAAGTAGGCAAAAAACCCAGTGGTAACAAACAGGGAGACCACCACCAGGTGAGGGAAGCAGGTGGAAAAGGCTTTGTGCCGTCCCTGCTCAGAGGGGATCCTCAGTACAGCACTGAAGATCTGCACATAGGAGAAAACAATGAACACAAAACAGCCAAATACCAAACAGACAGTAACAGCAATGAGCCCAATTTCCCTGAGATAAGATTTGGAGCAGGAGAGCTTGAGGATGGGTGGGATTTCACAGAAGAACTGGCTTAGGGCATTTCCATGGCACAGGGACAGGGAAAATGTATTGGCTGTGTGCAGCAGAGCATTGAGAAAGGCACTGGCCCAGGCAGCTGCTGCCATGTGGGCACAAGCTCTGCTGCCCAGGAGGGTCCCGTAGTGCAGGGGTTTGCAGATGGACACGTAGCGGTCGTAGCACATGATGGTCAGGAGGGCAACCTCAGATCCAAGGAAGAAGACAAGCATAAAAAGCTGAGCAGCACATCCTGCATAGGAGATGTGTCTGGTGTTCCAGAGGGAATTGTGCATGGCTTTGGGGACAGTGGTGCAGATGGAGCCCAGGTCAGTGAGGGCCAGGTTGAGCAGGAAGAAGAACATGGGGGTGTGCAGGTGGTGGCCGCAGGCTACGGCGCTGATGATGAGGCCGTTGGCCAGGAGGGCAGCCAGGGAGATGGCCAGGAAGAGGCAGAAGTGCAGGAGCTGCAGCTGCCGCGTGTCTGCCAATGGCAGCAGGAGGAAGTGGCTGATGGAGCTGCTGTTGGACATTTGCTGTGTCTTGGCATGGGGATCTGTAAGAAAAGTAATCATGGAATAGTTCAGTTTGGAGAGGACTTGAAATATCCCAGCCCAGCTTGGTGGCACTTTCCCCCCAGTGCCTGCCCAGGGCTCTGCTGCCTGGAGCTGTCCCTGCCAGCAGCTGCTTCCCTGTGCCCAGGGCTGGGCCCTGCCAGTGCTGCCAGAGCCCAGCCCAGCCCTGGGGGCTCAGCTCTGCCCTGCACACCCCTCCCAGCACAGGGCACTGCCCAGGGTCAGCTCTGCCTCTGCAGGCTCTGATGGAAACGTCAGAGCAACCCTGAGGAGGCTGGAAAAGTGACACTGATGCTGCCTGTGAGGGATCCTGTGCTGATTTCTGTCACTGACTGCTTTATTAAGGTCTGAGAAATAACTTCCTTATTTCTCTCTACCTGAACTGAGAGATAAATATCTATGTGCAATTTCCCATCTAGGCAACCCAGAGCAGTAAACTAAAAAAGCAGCATTTTCCTTTTTCTGTAGTCCTGGAGTTGCTGTGATCCCTGTACAATCTGCTTGGAAATGTTCGAGATTTAAATGTCGTGCTGGGAACAGCAGTCCTGAATAATGCAGCATCCTCACCACACAAGGACAACCCTTCCAAGCCTCACCAGCTGTCTCCTTCCACCCAGACCTTGTCCCCCAGTGCTGGGAGCAGCTCCCAGGGCTGGCTGAGAGCTGTCCCTGGCAGGCAGCAGAGTTCCTGTCCCAGCACAGCGCCCTGGGCTGCAGGACCCTGCTCTGCACCACAGCCCTGGGCACCCCTGGCTGCTCTACACAAGAGATCATCAGAGAATGTACTCACACAGTCTGCAGGCATTGGGATGTTCCAGCTTTAGGAGATGGATCCAGGAGCTGCAGCTGCATTGTCCTGCAGCCAGAGGCTTCCTGTGTCAAGGGCTGGGAGTGATTCTGCCCCAGGCACTTCTGAGCATCTTCCCAGCCCTGACTGATTGAAGCTCTCTGTGCCTCTGTGCTGTGCCAGGGTGGATGCAGGCAGTGCCCCAGCCCTGCTGGTCTGGGAGAAGAGCGCTCATGAAGAGAAATGTGTTTTTGAAGCTCTTCTTGGTTGCCAGGATTGCCTTCTATGCCAGGAGCCCAGCCCAGCTAATAAGCACAGACACAGCACAAGCACATTAATGATGCTCTCAGGGATTGGGGCTGAGTCTCTGAGCATCAGTCCCTGAGTGGCAGCTGAAGAAACCTCTCAAGAACTCCAAGTCACAATCAAACTCCAAAGTTTCCTAAAGTTTTAATGGGTCCCATTGAGGGACACAACTGAGAAAGTGTCCCCAGGTTCCAGTCAGAGCAGGAAATTGGAGGCAGAGATGACAAGTGAAGACAAAGTGACGCCAAGTCTCGGTGCCCTGGGGCACAGCAGGGTCTGTGCCACCAAGGGCTGGGAGGAGACACCTTGTCCTGAGCCACTGGAGCCTCCTGGCACAGCCCCAGCAAGGCTGGCCACTGTCACCCCTTGTCCTGCCCTCAGCATCCCCCCACATCCCAGTGGCCTCAGGGATTTGCTGGGACGAGTCCCTGGGGAGCCTTGGTCAGGAATGGCCCTGGGGGGCTCCTTCATGCTCCCAGGAACTGCAGGTTTTTCAGAGGACTTTGGGTTTTCCTTTTGCCTTGGATTCTGTGCAAGCTTTGTGTAATCATGGCCTCCAATTATCTGCTTTAATTAGTCCCTTGAGAGCCTTTGTCAGTAACAACACTCAGTGGGGCTCATTAATGCTTCAAGGTACTCAGCTTTTTTAAATAGTGGAGTTTCATTTTGACACCAACTCTTCTAGTAGTTTATGCAATCATGGCCCCAATTATCTACTTTAATTAGTCCCTTGAGAGCTTTATATTGACACTCAGTGGGGCTCATTAATACATTGAGATACTCAAGGTTTTAAAGGTATTTTGGATTTTCCTTTCCTCTCTGACTCTCTGAGAGGGTTTTGGGCGATCCTGGCATCCAGTTCTTTCCTCCAAGGAGTCCATGACGAGCCTGTGTTGGGGATGGACCTCAGTGGGACCCATTAATGCTTTGAGACACTTTGGGTTTTCTTCTGCCTTGGACTCCTGGAAAGGTTTGTGCAATCTCCTCACAGGCCCTGAGCTTCAAGGGCTCAGCACCAAATGCACCATGGGGCTGACTGGGATCAAGCTCGTCCTGACAAACCATGGCTCTGCCTTGATTTCCCTCTGGCCTGACGCCATTCATTAGGAAGATTTTGAAATCCAGTTATGGAGAAATATTTCCAAGAGATTCTAAGAAATACACATTCCTATTTTGAAGGGTGTATTTCATTGTTATTCTCTTTAGAGTAGAGGTGATTGCAGCATCCTGTGATTGATATTTGCGAGAAATGGATTTGTAAAGGATTCTCAAAGCCTGACTGAAAGCTCACACAGTCTTGTACATCTGGATGCAAACTCTGAGATAAGGTGTGCGGACTCAGAATGGCCCTGGAATAGAGAAGACATTGCTGAGACAGATATTTAACTAGAAAGAAGTTTCAAACCGTGGCCTTGCAAAACCCCAGATATTTTGGAGAATTAGAACTGTGAAAGATGCATTGGTGCAAAACCACGTGGGGTACAATAATGAGTGGTTGGTGTTAGAAGTATTAGCACCATTGTGTAGCAAAAGCTGATAGAGTGAAAAACATTAATAAGGTATGGTAAACATGAAATAACTTGCCTTTGGATAGAATGACATTGAGTTTTACATGTCTTATGTTTCGCCCTTCAAGGAGTCTAATAATGGAATAAAATATTTTTAAAAATATGCCTCTCAGTTGCCCTGTCTGTGTAGAGCTGGGATTTTTCAACAGTGCTGAGTCCTTGGACATCAGTCCCTGAGAGGGAGCTGAAGGAAAACTTCTTAAGAACTCAGAGTCAGATTTATACTCCAAAGTTTCTTGAAGTTTTAATGGGTCTCACTGAGAGACACAACTGAGAAAGTGTCCCCAGGTTCCAGTTAGAGCAGAACACTGGAGGCAGTGATGACAGGGGGGGACAAACAAGGGAAAGGTGTCTCTGATGCTGAGCACACCTGGATGTGTTTCAGGAATGCCAAGGGCCAAGGGCTGAGCCCCAGCCCCTGGCAAGGCAGATCCTGTCCCTCCCTCATTGCTCAGGGCTCTTCCCGGGCCACTGGGCTCTGGGCTTGTGCAATGCCAAGGGCAGCACTATGGGGCGGCCCCTGCCAGGCTGCTGAGCAGGGACAAGGAGGCAATGAGGCCCCAGCACAGCAAGGCTCACTAGCCCTGTGCTTTCAGTGAAGAATTTTTTCCTGATGTCAAACCTATACTACCCCTGGCTCATCTTCAGACTGTGCTCTCTCATTCTGTCAGTGTTTGCCTGGGAGAAGAGACCGACCCCCACCTGACTACAGCCTCTGTTCAGGTGGTTGTAGAGAGTCTCACTGGAGACCATTGTAGCCACTGGGGCCATTGCAGCACGGCAGGGCCTCATGGAATCAAGGGGACCACAGTGACAGTGTGGGGCTCCATGAGATGAAGGAGCCATTCTGACACTGGAACCAAGGAAATCATTGTGACAGTACAGGGCGTCATGGAACCAAGGAGGCCATTTTTACACTTTGAGGCCACATGGGACCAAAGGACCATTGTGGCACTTCAGGGCCTCATGGAAACAAGGGCACAAGAGTTACCCTGTGAGCTCCGAGGGACTGAGGGGACATTCTGACACTGCAGAACCAAGGAGACCATTGTGACACTATGGGGCATCATGGAGCCGAGAGTCCTTTGTGACACAGCAGGGCCTCATGAACCCATGAAGGCCATTTCTACAATTTGAGGTGTTGTGAAACAAAAGGGCCCTTGTGGCATTTCAGGGCCTTATGAAATCAAGGGGTCATTGTGACACTGTGGGGCTCCATGGAACCAAGGGGCCATTGTGACACTGCAGGGCCTCATGGAATCATGGAGTCCATTGTGACACTACAAGACCTCACTGAAGCAAGCAATCATTGTGACACTATGGAGTCCTGGCAGGCCAAGGGGCAATTGTCACAATGTGTGGCACCATTGAACCAAGGAGTCCATTGTGACACTACAGGGCCCCATGGAACTGAGGATTCATGGAACAGTGCTGGACCCCATGGAACAAAAGGTCCATTGTGACACTGTGGGGCTTCATGGAATCCTGGAGGCCATGATGACACTTTGAGGCCTCGTTGAACCAAGGGGCTCTGCAGGACCTTGTGGAACCAAGGAGACCCTTCTGCCATTGTGAGTCCCCATGCAACCAAGGGTCCATTGGGATACTGCAGTGTGGGAAATGCAGGCACAGAGAGCTCTCAGGGCCTTGGGCATACAGGCTCAGAGATAGAGATGGGTACAAGGTTTGACCTGAGACCTTGGAGAAGGCGTAGAGAATTAGAGCATTAAAGTGAAACAGACACAAAACAAGAATATAAGTTTGTAGTTTAAGTAAAAATATGTTTCAAGAAAACAGAAATAGGGATTATGTAAGCAAAGCAGTATGTTAAGTAAGTAAAAGATTTTAAAGTTTAGCAAAAATGAGTTGTTGTAAAGTTAATTAGATGTTAAGATATATCAATGTAGGTTTGTGCAGTGTTATATGATATACTGAAAAATGATGCATTGCACCAAAGCCATGGGAAGCAATTAATTTAGTAAATTAATTTAAAAGACACTAGCAAAGTTCATAGAAGTTTTGATTGGCTAAAAATCTAACATAAGGCATTTGTAACTAAGAATGAGGAGGCTTCTGATATTATGGCACTGGATGTAACACCTTTCATGTCTCACCCTTCTATGAGACTGATGAAATAAAGCAATAAACCATCTCTGACAATGTCTCTCAGTTGTTCCATCTCTTGTAATATCAATCTCCCAATAGAGATCTTATGGACATCAGGTCTACCCTTTGAAATCAATGGCAATGTAGGAATAGCAAGTCTACCTATTTTAAAAAATCAAAGGGGATTTAGGAAGATCAGGTCTACCTTTTGAAATCAATAGGGATTTAGGGAAACTAGTTTTACCCATTAAAATCAATGGGGATTTTGCAGAAATTTGGTGATGAAATGGGGAAATATGGGGGAAATACTGGGTTGAATTCCAGGAATTTCCATTTCAGGATCATGGTGCTGACACTCTGGAAGTCCTGGCATAATTCCTGGGAGCTAATCACAAATTCTTGATCCCACACTTTCAGCCTGTGCTGGAGCTATGCCTCCACTTAAGCAGAAAATCTTCGTTTTTAGCCCCAAATCTGAGAATTCCGAGCCCAAAGTTGGGATTTTTGGCACCAAAAATTTTTGGACATTGGGTTTACCCATTGAAGTCCAAGGGGATAGAGGGATACCAGAACTACCCATTAATAGGGCTTGATTGGGAAGGGTTAGTGGTTCAACTGGGAGCACTGGGAAGGGCTAAGGGGGGACACTGGGGTTACTGGGAGCACTGGGGCATATGTGGGACCACTGGGAGAAATTTATAGAGATACATGGGTATAAACAGGACTCAACATGTACCCTTTAAAGTCAATGGGGATTCAGGGACACCAGGTCCACCCAGTCAAAGTAATGAAGATTTTTGGGACACCAGTTTTGGGGCACTCAGGAGTTTTAGGTGACTTAGGTGTTCCATGGGTACCCAGCTGTATCCAGGTGATTGTTGGGTTAATCCAGGTGATTTTCAGGGACACTGAAGTACACGGAGATAATTTTTGGGGATACCCAGGTGTACCCAGATGATTTTTGAGGAGATCCAGGTGATTTGAGGGAGTACACAGGTGTACCCAGATAATTCTGGGGGATCTTCGGGCTATTTTTGGGGCACCCAAGTACCCTGACTCATCCTAACAGGCCAGGAGAAGATGATGGCCACTGTTGTCCCAGTCAACGTGGACACAGATGACCCTTGGCAGCCGAGGGGCTCTTGGGGGGCACCCCAACATTCAGGGGATACCCCAAAACTCCAGGTGAGGGCCTCAAGGGTGGGAGGGAGTCCTGAGTTACCTCAAGAGAGGATGCAGTGCAGGTACACCCAGGTGCTTTGATCCGTGGGGTTGCTGAAGACACTGTTCTGCACCAGCTCTAGCTCTGGGAGGGGGCAAAGGGGGCACCCCAAAATCTCTAGGGGGCAGTGGGGGACACCCCAATATCTGAATACTCAAGTGTACCAGAGTTCAGGTGTACCCATTAAAGTCAAAGGGGATTTAGAGACACCAGTTCTACTCATTCAACCCAGCAGGACGTATCACCTCCCACTTTAGGTGAGGGAGGGGCTGGAAAATTTTGGGGATCCTGTGAAATTGTGGGAATTTTACTGGGGAATTGCTCACATTTCTTCAGCCTTTCGTGGGGCAGTGCCCCAGCCTCACCCTTTCTGGAGTCCCTGGCAGCTTCAGGCAGTGGTGCCAGGCTGAGAAGTTGGAGAAGTCGCAGCTCAGCAGTGCCCCAGCAAAGGATAGCTTGGCCTCAAGATCCTGCCTGCCCACCAGCACCCACTGGTGTTCCTAGGCATAGACTGAGAGGGCACCAGTATAAACCAGTAAGCACTGGGAGCCACCCCTTAGCCCCTGAGGCCTGTGGCAGCAGCTCCCACTATAAACCAGTGTGGGACATATATTGAGAAAGTAAGAAAATTACAGCCTGAAAAATATTCCAGGCTGCAGCTTTTCAGCTCAGTTCCCAGGCAATAAGCTGGTCCAGCTCAAGGCTAGGGAGAATTTCTCCCAGGGTGATAATTTGGTCAAAATAAAAGGAAATTAATAACAAAGATAGAACACCTGTTGTGGTGTGTGACCAGGCCCTGGGAATGGGGTGTCTTCTCTCTGAACCAATCACCTTTTCTCTACTCTTGGAGTTGCGAGTTATGCTATAAAACCAAGTGTATTTCTGAATAAACTTGTCTCTTTCATCCTGTCATGAAAGATGACCACGTAGCTGTGTATCTTATTTCCGCTGCATTTAAAGGGTTAAAACCCCATTCCATGGCTACAAACCAGTAAGGGTTGATGCACCCAAACCTGCTCCCAGTGTGGTCTAGAGGCTCCCAATGTGATCTAGTGAGATGGGGAACATAAATGGTTTTGAAAATTCAGACTTTTAGAAGTCTATGATATGCTTAAGCAGGTAGAAGGGAAATAGATCACATAACAGAAACAGTATGTAACAAACCATATAGAAAATTATTTGCTAGGAAAAAACTTTAAGGTAACATATATTGCAAAAACTCAGCAAAGCAAGACCTGGCTATTGTACAAACCCAACAAAACAGAAACCTGTGACTCCAGAAACCAGCCAGGACCAGATGGGTGGTTTTGAGTGGGACAAGCTGAACTGAGAGAGAGCCAAACCTCCACTGCACCTGCCCAAAAGCAGAGCTCAAACAGCAATTAATGAGGAAGACATACGGCCTTCATCCCAAAGACCACCAAACACAACCTCCAGGAGGGGTGGCAGCAAATTTTAATACAAAGCAGGAGAAGGCAGAGATGGGTGGGCAGGGAGGTGTGGGCTTGTGGATCAATGTGTATTTATACCTGGAACCTGTCTTGACCAGGTACACTTGGTTTGGAAAAAATATCCCCCCATGTGTCCCACATGTGCTGCCAATGAAACACTCTCTACAATTTCAGTCTCAAGTGCTGATTCTCGAAATCAGTTGTTGAGCCATCCAGAAGGTCTTCGTCTGTCTGCTGGAGCTCAGGGGACATCGACATCCCAGTGCACCCCGGACTTTTTCTGGAGCTGACCTCTGCTCTCCGGTCACTCTCTGCGGGGACGAGCATCCAACCTCCTATATGGCCTAGAGGAACGTTTGACCAAAATGTTTTGGGGGAGGCCCAAGGTAAGGTGAGCCTGTGTCACGATCCGCTATTAATGCAGAGCGGGGGTCGTGATGGTTCTTTTGATCTCAAAGGTGTAAACAGGCAAAATGCAGGGGACAAAATCAGTTTATTCAACAGCAGAAAATCAGTTTAATCAACAACAGCAATGCATTTCATCAAATGCCAACAATTCAGTTACAGTAAAGGGGAGAGGTATAGGATAGGGAAAGGTGAAGGAAAGGAAGGGATGGGAAAATAGCTACCAACAGACGAGACGGGCGTCCTCACGGGTCATCCGATAGACGAGTCCTCGTCCGTGGGGAGATCTCAGGGGTCTTCATCAGTGGAGAGATCTCAAAGGGTTCTTTCCAGAGGGTCGCTCTTTTATAGTCCTTCTCCAAAGCGAGTGGCCTCTGGCCAAAAGGTGGGAAGATTTATGGACCATTGTGTGGTGCTGCAGGAGACAGGTACGGACAAGCAGTCCTCAGTTGATACAACACAGTCTCTGGTTGGTGCCATGACAGCACAGTCCAGTGAACACAATACACCAGCACACAGTCACGAGCATCCACCTTGGCCCGGCCAGGAAACCATTGTTGGGAGTCAGCCTGGGTGGGCTCCTCGAGGTCTCCTTGTGACGGTCGGGAGGCAAAATCGAGGGGAACTTCGGACCGACCCTTACAGACGTGGCGAGAATAACTCCCTAAGCTGCAGAAAAGTATATCTAGCAAGATATCAGGAAGGTCTAAGTTTAATATTGGAGCCCTGTGCATTGTATTTTACAGCTTGCAAGTAGGCATTGTATTTGAAATAAGCAAACATTGTTTTAACCAAAGGTATGTCTGAACTTATAGTGGTTAGATAGAACTATTGTCAATATGTTTTTGCTTTTGTGATTGGTCAAAAACCTTTCAAACTGTGTTGTAACATCAGGTTCTCTGGCTGTTGCTGAGGATGTGAGCTGCTGGCATCTTCCCACTGTCCCAACCTTGTAATGAGACTGATGCTTGGGAGGAAAAAAATAATAGTAAAGCAGCTCAAGACACATTCCACAGCAGTCCCATCCCTTTTGTGCTTCTATGTGTAAAACCCCTGGCCAGCATGAGAGACCAGTGGCATTTAGGAACCTTCTGGAACCAAGGGTCCACTATGACACTGCAGAAACAAGGAGATCATTGTTGGTACTATGGAAGCTCATGGAACCAAGCAGCCATTGTGACACTCTAGGACCTCGTTGAAGCAGGGAGACCATTGTGACACTCCAGAACCTCATGACACTGAGGGTTTATTGTGACACAGCAGTGTCCCATGGAATCAATTGTCCATTGTGACAATGCAGATGCCAGGAGACCATGGTGACACCACGGAAGCTCACGGAACCAAGGATCCAGTGTGACACAGCAAGGCCTTGTGGTATCATAGAGAGCATTGTGACAGTACAGAACCTCATGGGACCAAGATTCCATTGTTATACAGTGACACTTCATGGCACCAAGGAGCCACTGTGACACAGCAGGGCCACATGGGACCAATGGTCCATAGTGATACTGCAGATCCAGGGAGACCATGGTGATACCACAGAAACCTCATGGAACCAAGGGACCAGTGTGGCACTGTGGGGCCTCACTGGAACAAAGGATATGGTTGATAGGACAGAAGCTCATGGAAACTATGGGACATTGTGACACAGCAGAGCCTCATGGAACCAAGGACACCACTGTGACACTGAGGAACCTCATGGAACCAAGCAGCCATTTTCACATGGTGGAACCAAGGAGGCCATTGTGACAGTACAAAACCTCATGGAACTGAGGGGCCATTGTTATACAGCGAGGCCTCGTGGAACCAAGGGGCCATGGTGACACTGTGGGGCCCCAAGGAACCAAATATTCATTGTGACACTGCAGGGCTGCTTTAACCAATTGTCCATTGTAATACTGCAGATCCAAGAGACCGTGGTGATACTATGGCAGTTCATGGAAAAGGGGCTGTTGTGACACACCAAGGCCTTGTGGAACCAAGGAGAGCATTGTGGCAGCACAGAACCAAGGAGGCCATTTTGACAGTACAGACCCCAATGGAACCAAGGGTCCATTGTTATCCAGCAGGGCCTCATGGAACCAAGGGGCCCTCGTGAAACTGTGCAAGGGGCATTATGGAGTCAAGGACTCCACTGATACTGAAACCCACAAGATAGAAACTTTTGAACACAATTTTGAGTATGTGAAAGCAGGTATTCTTTATTACAGCATAGTGGTCACTCAGGGGATCCTTCATGCATTCAAGTGCACTGAGCATCAAATGAACAGTTTCTATCACACACAACGATCATCTATTAATGAGTTATCCCCATTGCCTTTTCTTTATTTGATATAGGTGGACCCCTTATCAAAAATCTTTATGTGGTCTGTCTTCAACATCCAATGTCCTTTTTAGGTGACTGTTCCTCGATCCCTTCTTTTCAATGATGGCAATTTCAGAACTGGCAGTGCCAGAGGCAGGGATGGGCACCAGGGTGGCACAGGTGACCTTTGGGCTTTGCAGGGCCCAGGCACAAGGGCTGTGCCAGAGGCAGGGCTGAGGTCACACTCTGTGGGCTGGGGCAGAGCCCAGCCAGAAATCCCCCCTGAGCCAGCAGCTCTGCAGTGGTGGCCACCAGGCTGGCTTGCCCAGGAGGCTTCTGGCCATGGCCTGCAGGGAGCTGCTGCTGCCAAAGTGCCTTTGGTGCCTCAGGCTCTCCCTGGCACAGGTCCCACCACGGCTCTCTGCTCTTGTGCCCGAGCCCTTCCCTGTGCTGGGGCTGGCCTGGGGCTTTTCCTGCAGCGGGACCTGTGCTGGCCATGGCACAGGAAAGGCAATTCCTGCTGGAGCAGGAGGCTCTGCCTGGAATGGGCTCAAACAACTCCAGCAATGCCCTGTTTGCAAAGCTCCAGTGGGAAATTATGGGGGGGGGTTCACACTGCTTTTGGGGTGAATAATGCTGAAACCAGCCTGCCTCCTCCATCCCAAAGTTCAACATCCTGAGAGGGAGCTGGAGCTGTGGCAGAGCTGGTAAAATCCCCAGAGAAAGGAACAACCAAGTGACACCACTGAGAACTTGTGCAGAGCTGCTGAGCTGGCACAGCCTGGGCACATCTGACTGACAGGGCAGCACTTCAGACTGGAAAAGCCCCATCCCAAATTCTACTGGCAGCATCTCCTGACAATTTCCTTTTCAGAGGAGTGTAGACACCCCTCAGGGTCACTGCTTGAGGCTGAGCTAAAGGACCCTGAGCCCAGGGTCGTTGGTCTGGGGGAGTGACACCCATCTCTACTTAGTTCTGCTTTGATACAATTGCTTCAAAATTGCTTCCTAGAGCACTACATTAAAATAGATGTTACAGCTCCTGTACTTTGTAATAAATAATTCTGATTCAGACCTTTATGTCTAATCATGATGATAATCACTCATATTTCTATGTATATAAATACTTCTGGTTTGCCATCCTTAATGTTGAGGGACAAAGTTGTAAAAAAGGTTCAATTCCACCTGTATAATCCTTTACACATAAATCCTTGACAAAGTCTGGGCTGGGATTGGATCCAGGCACTCCCAGGCTGCTCTCACAGGAGTTTAGAAAGCCTGGGGGTCCTGGTTTGGGGGAGCTTGGGGGTGTAATTGGGGTGTTGGGGGTCCTTTCTGCACCTTGTGACCCAACAGGAGCTTCTCTAATGAACTTTGTGTGAATCCCACTGTGCCCATGACAGGAACCCCTGTGAGTGTCTGTGACATCCCGGCTCTTTGGTAGCCTGGGCACTCCTGGGATGTCACCCTGGAACCCCTGTGAGTGTCTGTGACATCCCGGCTCTTTGGCAGCCTGGGCACTCCTGGGATGTCACCCTGGAACCCCTGTGAGTGTCTGTGCCCTCACTGTTCTTTAGGAGCACAGGGATGTCCCCACTGCACTCCTGCCACTGCCTGTGACAAATTGGCTCCTTGGCAGGGCAGAGACACCTCTGTTGTCACTGTGGAGCCCTGTGACTGTCACCTCATGAGCCTTAGGAAGATTAAGGAGCCCTGGGATGTCCCCATGGAGCCCCTGTGACTGAGTGTGACCAAACAGATCTTCAGGAGCCCAGAGACCCCTCAGATGTCCCCATGGAGCCCCTGTGCCTGCACGTGAGCTCACAGCTCTTGAGCAGCCTGGAAACCCCTGGAATCTGTTCATTCCTGCTCTGCTGAGGATGGATCCTCAGCAATTTGGAGGTTCTCTAATGACTTTTAGTTCTCCAGAGACTTGTTCAGCTCTTCAGTTCAGGAATTCAGTGACAAAGGCTCCTTAATATTTCAAAACACCCTAACAAAGCAAGCCCCTGGGAATAATTTCATTTTAAGCCTTTAATTCTTCTGTGGTTAATAATACAGATTTCAGAAATGTATTCAAAGATAATATACCATGTTTTTTTTGATTCAGAGACTTTTTGTGTCCCATTTAGTTTTGTTTTCCTTTTTATAGATTAATATCAGCAATCTCCAGTTGAAATTGATCCTGAGAACCTCCTAATGCAGTATGAATAGATAGGAAAGTCAAGACCCTTTATGGCTGACAATCAATCAGACTTTTTCCCTACCCCCACCCCAACAATTCCCCAATCCAACCCCTGGCACTCAGAGCAGTCCTGTGCAAATCTGAGCTTCCTCCCCTCCAGGCTGTGCCTGCAGCTTTCAGCTCCTTGGCACCAACTCCCACCTGCTTTCCTTGCAGAAGGAGCTGCCCCAGACACAGAGGGATGTTCATTTATTGTCAGCAAACAAAACCAAAGGCAGGCACAGCTCCATAAAAATCAGAATTCCAGCCCAAGGAGTGCTGGGCAATGGAGCCACATCCAGGGGTGTCCCCAGGGCTCAGGATTGGGGCCAGGACAGTGAAATCTCTTTCTTGCTGATGTGGACGAGGCCATGGAGAGCACCCTCAGTCAGTGTCCAGGTGAGGCCAAGCTGGGTGGGAGTGTGGCTGTGCTGCAGGGCAGGAAGCTCTGCAGAGGGATCTGGACAGGCTGGAGCCATGGGCCCAGGACAATTGGATGAGGTTCACCAAGGCCAAGGGCTGGCTCCTGCTCTGGGCTCACAACCACCCCAAATCCCTGCCTGTGCCCTGCCCCTGATCCCCACAGCCTGTCCTGTTTCCTTCATCCCTGCATTGCCAGGGACTTTGTGGGACAAGGCAGCTCTGCTGTGGGGATGGAGGGAGGTGCAAGTGCCAGCACTGCAGTGGGAACCACAACTCATCAGGTTTGTGTCCTTTGGGGGTCAGAAACTGGTGAGACTCAGAGGCACACAAGGTTTCACTTCGTGGCCAATATAAAAAAAAACTACCCATGATAAAATTCAATAAACTTCAAAATTCTTTCCTCAGCTCTGTGCAATGTCAAAGCAGTATCTGATGTGTCCACCATGAACAAGGTATTTCCATACAGGAACAATTTTAGACACAGACATTAGAAAGGGTGAGTCTGTGATAGATGTAGACACAATTAAGATGTTGACTAATGTGGAATGACCAGAGAATAACTGGAGGGGGAAATCTGGGAGCAATGGCAAGGCCATAGGAGCTGGTCTAGGGAAGAAATGTCCTTAGACATGGCCATTTAAACAAGAGAGGTGGAAACACCCAAATGAAGAGTGACATGAAATAATAGAGAGTGTAGTGGTAACACAGGTACAGGGGAAGATCAGTATTTCTTGTCCTGCCATCAGTACACACCCAGGAAATTTCTCTTCTCTTCTGGTGGAACATTTTTTACATTTTGTCAAGTACTCAAATGCCCCAGCTAATGAGATGTGCTCGTGCACCTCACAAGCTGCAGGTCCCCTACAGCCCCAGAGGGGTCCTGTCCCATAAACATCTGCTCCAGCCCATTCCAAAATGGGGAGCAGCATCGTCCCAAGATCATCCAGGAGCTGAGGTTGGAAGGGACTTTAGAAATTCTGCAGTTTGTGTTCTTTGGGGATCAGGAACTGGTGAGACTCAGAGGCACAGAAAGGCTTCTCTTCATGGCCAACATAAAGAATTGTAAACACCATAAAATTTTAAAAACATCACAAGTCCTCCCTCAGCAATGTGAGATGACTCAGCAGCATCTGACATGCCCATAATGCACAAGGGATATCCATACATCAATATTTTTGGATAAAGATGAAGGTAATTGTAGAAGATATAAACACAAGATATTGACTATTGAGTTATTTACAGTTATGAAAGACTGGGCAATTCCCTGAAGCTCAAAGTGTGAAGACACTCAATTGAGAGGCTTTGGAATGCCCAGAGCACAGCTAGAGGATGAAATCTGGGAGCAATGGGGAGGACATAGGTCCAGCTGCTCTAGTTAAGAGATGTCCTTAGACATAGCCATTTAAACAGGAGAGGTGGAAACTCATGAATGAAGAAGGACATGAAATAATAGACAGAATATTGGTGACACAAATAGAGGGAAAGATCAATATTTCTTCTCCCACCATTGTACAATTCCAGGAAATTCCTTCTCCTTCTTGGCTGGAAAAATTTTACATTTCTTAAAGTACTCAAATGTCCCAGCTAATGAGATGTGCTCGTGCACCTTGCAAGCTGCAGGTCCCCTACAGCCCCAGAGAGCTCCTGTCCCATAAACATCTGCTCCAGCCCATTCCAAAATCGGGAACAGCATCGTCCCGGGATCATCAGGGAGCTGAGGTTGGAAGGGACCTCAGGGAGTCTGCAGCCAAACCTGTCAGAAACTGGGTCAGACCAAGGGGTTCAAGGCTTGTTTTGGTGTGAATTGGAAAATCCCAAAGGCCAGGGATGGGGCAGCATCTCAGAACCTGTCTAAGCCCATGGGAACAAAGGTTTTCCACATGTCCTGTCTGATCTCCCCTCATTCCCCTTCCACCCATTGTCTTTTGTCCCCCCCAGCCCCCCCAGTGCAGAGCCTGGCTCTGTGTTCTCCATCAGCTCCTGGCTGGCACTGCCAGGCTGGCATGAGGAGCCCCTCAGCCTTCCCTGCTCCGGGCTGGACAAGCCCAGCTCCCTCAGCCTCTCCTCACAGCCAAAGGGCTCCAGCCCCACCTTGGAGGCCCTTCCCTCACGCTGCTCCAGCTGCCAGACATCTTTCCTGCCCTGGGCAACCCAAACCAGGCCCCAGTGACCAGGATAATCCATGTCCTTGATGTCCTGGTCACACAGCCCAGGGTGCTCCTGCCCTGCCTTGCTGCCAGGGCACTCGGTTGCCCCCTGCCCAGCTCCTGCCCACCAAGAGTTTTCTGCCAGGGCTGCTGGATGCGGGGAGGGCTGTGGATGTTGTCTACCAGAATTTTTTTGACACCATGTCCCAGAGCATTTACTGGAAAAGCTGAAGCCTGTGGCTTGGACCAGTTCACCCTTCTGTAAGCTAAGAACTGGCTGGATGTTCGGGCCCAGAGAGTGGTGGGGAACAGTGCCACATCCAGCGTGTGTGCAGTGGTGTCCCATAGGGATCAGTGTGGGCCCAGTCCTGTTTAACATCTTCATTGATGATCTGGTTGAGGGAATTGAGTACCCCATCAGCAAATGTGCAGATGGCACCAAGCTGGGTGTGAGTGTGGATGTGCTGGAGGGTAGGAGGGCTCTGCAGAGGGACCTGGACAGGCTGGATCCAGGGCCCAAATCCAACAAGGTGAGGTTTAACAAGACCAAGTGCTGGGTCCTCCACTTTGGCCACAACAACCCCTGCAGTGCTGCAGGCTTGGGAAAGAGTGGCTGGACAGCAGCCAGGCAGAAAGGGACCTGGGGGCACTGATGGACAGCAGGCTGGACATGAGCCAGCAGTGTGCCCAGGTGGACACGAAGGCCAATGGCAGCTGGCCTGGATCAGGAATGGTGTGGCCAGCAGGAGCAGAGCTTCTGTACAACCCCTGACCTGCCCCCAGCTCTGCACACTGACATTGTTGCTGCAGCTCCAGAGAAGGAAGCAGAAGGAAGCTCCAGAGAAGGGGAATCTCCAGTGCAAACTTTGTTGGGATATCCTTTAGTTTGATTAAAGCCACAGAGAACACAACCCCTATTGACAGAGTCTGGGGCCACAGACATGGTGGAAAGACAAAAAAATGAGAAATGTCATAAATAATGCGCTTATTTTGTGGACAAGATTGTTAGAATAAAACAGAGGTAAAAACTCCCCACAATCAAAAATTAAGAACTATGAAAAACGACTCATATTACAAATGACTTGCAGAAATTGGCAACAGGTTTAATGTTTCTTAAACCATCCAGAGATCAGTGTCCACACTGCAGCCTTGAGCTCCTGGTTCCTCATGCTGTAGATGAGAGGGTTCAGAGCTGGAGGCACCACTGAGTACAGAACTGACACCACCAGATCCAGGGATGGGGAGGAGATGGAGGGGGGCTTCATGTGAGCAAATGTTGCAGTGCTGATAAACAGGGAGACCACAGCCAGGTGAGGGAGGCAGGTGGAAAAGGCTTTTTGCTGTCCCTGCTCAGAGGGAATCCTCAGCACAGCCCTGAAGATCTGCACATAGGAGAAAACAATGAACACAAAACAGCCAAAAGCTAAACAGACACTAACAGCAATGATCCCAAGTTCCCTGAGGTAGGATTTGGAGCAGGAGAGTTTGAGGATATATGGGATTTCACAGAAGAATCCCCCCAGGGCATTGCCATGGCACAGGGGCAGGGAAAATGTATTGGCTGTGTGCAGCAGAGCATTGAGAAAGGCACTGGCCCAGGCAGCTGCTGCCATGTGGGCACAAGCTCTGCTGCCCAGGAGGGTCCCGTAGTGCAGGGGTTTGCAGATGGACACGTAGCGGTCATAGCTCATGATGGTCAGCAGGGAAAACTCTGCTGTGATGAAGAACAGAAAGAAAAAGAGCTGAGCAGCACATCCTGCATAGGAGATGTGTCTGGTGTCCCAGAGGGAATTGTGCATGGCTTTGGGGACAGTGGTGCAGATGGAGCCCAGGTCGCTGAGGGCCAGGTTGAGCAGGAAGAAGAACATGGGGGTGTGCAGGTGGTGGCCGCAGGCTACGGCGCTGATGATGAGGCCGTTGGCCAGGAGGGCAGCCAGGGAGATGGCCAGGAAGAGGCAGAAGTGCAGGAGCTGCAGCTGCCGCGTGTCTGCCAATGGCAGCAGGAGGAAGTGGCTGATGGAGCTGCTGTTGGACATTTGCTGTGTCTTGGCATGGGGATCTGTAAGAAAAGTAATCATGGAATAGTTCCGTTTGGAGAGGATTTTAAATATCAAAGCCCAGCTTGGTGGCACTTTCCCCCACTGCCTGCCCAGGGCTCTGCTGCCTGGGGCTGTCCCTGCCAGCAGCTGCTTTCCTGTGCCCAGGGCTGGGCCCTGCCAGTGCTGCCAGAGCCCAGCCCAGCCCTGGGGTCTCAGCTCTGCCCTGCACACCCCTCCCAGCACAGGGCACTGCCCAGGGTCAGCTCTGCCTCTGCAGGCTCTGATGGAAACGTCAGAGCAACCCTGAGGAGGCTGGAAAAGTGACACTGATGCTTCCTCTATGGGGCCCTGTGCTGATTTCTTTCTTTGCCTGGTTTATTGAGATCTATCGGAATTTTTAAAAATTTTTCTCAACCTGAACTGAGAGATGAATATCAATGTGCAATCTCCCAGCAATGCAACCCAGTGCAGCAGATTAAAAAAGCAGGACTTTCCCTTTGATGCAGCCCCTGCCTCACCGTGCTCCCTGTATAGTCTCCTTGGAAATGTTCTGAAGTCAAATGTCATGCTAAGAGCAGCCCTGCACTATCCTCATTACACAAGGACAACATTTCCAAGCCTCACCAGCTCTCTCCTTCCACCCAGACCTTGTCCCCCAGTGCTGGGAGCAGCTCCCAGGGCTGGCTGAGAGCTGTCCCTGGCAGGCAGCAGAGTCCCTGCCCCAGCACAGCGCCCTGGGCTGCAGGACCCTGCTCTGCACCACAGCCCTGGGCACCCCTGGCTGCTCTACACAAGAGATCATCAGAGAATGTACTCACACAGTCTGCAGGCATTGGGATGTTCCAGCTTTAGGAGATGGATCCAGGAGCTGCAGCTGCATTGTCCTGCAGCCAGAGGTTTCCTGTGTCAAGGGCTGGGAGTGATTCTGCCCCAGGCACTTCTGAGCATCTTCCCAGCCCTGACTGATTGAAGCTCTCTGTGCCTCTGTGCTGTGCCCAGGGTGGCTGCAGGCAGTGCCCCAGCCCTGCTGGGCTGGGAGAAGAGTAGCTCATGAAGAGAAATGGGTTTTTGAAGCTCTTCTTGGTTGCCAGGAGCTGTCTATTTGCCAGGAGCCAAGCCCAGCTCATCAGCACAGACACAGCACAAGGACTTTAATGACCGTCTTGGGGTGCTTGTGCTGAGGCCCTGAGCATCAGTCCCTGAGAGGGAGATGAAGAAACCTCTCAAGAACTCCAAGTCACAATCAAACTCCAAAGTTTCCTAAAGTTTTAATGGGTCCCATTGAGGGACACAACTGAGAAAGTGTCCCCAGGTTCCAGTGAGAGGAAATTGGAGGCAGTCATGACAGGTGGAGACAAAGAGAAGCCAAGTCTCGGTGCCCTGGAGCACAGCAGGGTCTGTGCCACCATGGGCTGGGAGGAGACACCTTGTCCTGAGCCACTGGGGCCTCCTGGCACAGCCCCAGCAAGGCTGGCCACTGTCACCCCTTGTCCTGCCCTCAGCATCCCCCCACATCCCAGTGGCCTCAGGGATGTGCTGGGACGAGTCCCTGGGGAGCCTTGGTCAGGAATGGCCCTGGGGGGCTCCTTCATGCTCCCAGGGACTGCAGGTTTTTCAGAGGACTTTGGGTTTTGCTTTTGCCTTGGAATCTCTGAGAGCTTTGTGCAATCATAGTCTCCAACTATTTGCTGTAATTAGTCTCTTGAGGGCCTTTGTGTCTAAAAACACTCAGTGGGGCTCATTAATGCTTCAAGGTACTCAGCTTTTTTAAATACTTGGAGTTTCATTTTGACACCAACTCTTCTAGTAGTTTATGCAATCATGGCCTCTATTATCTACTTTAATTAGTCCCTTGAGAGCTTTGTATTGACACTCAGTAGGTCTCATTAATACTTTGTGATACCCAAGGTTTTAAAGGTACTTTTGATTTTCCTTTCCTCTCTGACTCTCTGAGTGGTTTTTGGGCAATCCTGGTGTCCAATTCTCTCCCCCAAGCAGTCCATAAGGAGCCTGTGTTGGGGATGGACTTCAGTGGGACCCATCAATGCTTTGAGACACTTTGGGTTTTCTTCTGCCTTGGAGTCCTGGAGAGGTTTGTGCAATCTCCTCTCAGGCCCTGAGGTTCAAGGGCTCAGCACCAAATGCACCATGGGGCTGATTGGGATCAAGCAAGTCCTGACAAACCATGGCTCTGCCTTGATTTCCCTCTGGTCTGGTGCCATTCATTAGGAAGATTTTCAAATCCAGTTATGGAGACATATTTCCAAGAGATTCTGAGAAATACACATTCTTATTTTAAAGGGTGTATTTCATTACTATTCTTTTTAGAGCAGGGGTGATTGCAGCATGCTGTGATTGATATTCATCCAGGGTCTCCCCTCAGGAGGTCTGGCCTGCTCAGAGAAGCTGTGCCATGAGGTCTGAGCCACTGTGGACAACCTTGCTCCACATTCCCCAGCCCCATCCTATTTGTCCTTACTCACCTGGGACCTGCTTAGCTTGGAGAATTGGCAACATTCAGGAAAAGAGATGGTTGGTTTTTTTTTTTAATCTAAAACTCCTTAATTTCCTCACTGAAAACAGACACTTTAGATTAGTGTGTGCCAGCCCAAGGTACCACCATCAGATTCCCCTTTCCAAACTCAGAAATCTGCAATGAATGTTTCAGACCTCTGGACTCTTTGGTTCCCTGAGGCCCTGCAGTGTCACAAAGGCCCCTTGGTTCCATGAAGTTCGGTTCTGTCACAATGGAGATTTGGGTCCATGGGGCCCCACGGTGTCACAATGTTCTTTTTGGTTCCATGAGGTCTTGCTCTGTCACAGGGGACTTTTAGGTCCTCGAGGTTCCATACTCTCAACAATGGTCTCTGTAGTTCCAGAGTGTCACAATGGACTCTTGGTTCCAGGTGGCCCCACAGTGTCACCGTGGTCTCCTTGGTTCCACAAGGCCGTGCAGTGTCACAATGGCTCACAGGTTCCATGAGGCCCCACAATGTCACAGTGGACCCTTGGTCCCATGAGTTTCCCCAGTGTCACAATGGTTCCTTGGCTCCACGTGGCCCAGGTGTCTCACAATGGACTCTTGGTTCCGTGGGGCCCTGCAGTGTCACAGGGGTTTCCTTGGTTCTGTCGGGTCACAATGGAAACTGCAGCGCCCCCTGCTGGCCGGGAGGACTTGGCACTGTGCAAGCACCTCCTGGTGGCCGACCCCTGCAACTGTGAGTGGCTTGTACTGGTTTATACTGGTTTGTACTGGTTTGTACTGGTTTGTACTGGTTTGTGCTGGGACGAGGCTGGGGTCACTGGGTAGTACTGGGTTATACTGAGAGAGGGTGTGTGAGTGTCCAGGAGGACCTAACACTATGTGTGCTGGTTGTACTGGGTTATACTGGTTTGTACTGGGATGGGGTGCTGTGGTGTTACTGGTTTGTACTGGTTTGCACTGGAATGGGGTGCTGGGGTGTTGCTGATTTGTACTGGGCTCTACTGGGAAAGAGAGCAGGGGTGTCTGAGTGCTCCCTTCTGACTGGGAGGACCTGGTGGCAACTGTGAATTATACTGGGTTATACTGGTTTATATTGAGATGGGGTGCTAGGGGTCGCTGGGTTATACTGGGTTATAGTGGTTCATATTGAGATGGGGTGCTGGGGGTGACTGGGTTGTAGTGGTTTATACTGGGTTATACAGGAATATTCTGGATTTTACTGGCTTAAACTGGGGTGTACTGGATTATACTGGGAGGGGTCTTGGGGATGCTTGGCACTGCACTGGGAGCAACTCCTTGGGATGCTGGCCTTACTGGTTTATACTGGGATGGAACTTGGGACCTACTGGGAGTGACTTCAGGTTGTGCTGGCCTTAGTGGTTTCTACTGGGAGCTGCTGCAATGGGCTCAGGGGCTCAGGGGTGGCTCCCAGTGCTTACTGGGTTATATTGGTGCCCTCCCAGTATAAACCTGGGAGCCCCAGGACCACACTGGGAATGGGTTTGGGTGCATGAGGCCTTACTGATTTATACTGGGAGCTGCTGCCACAGGTCTCAGGAGCTCGGGAGTGACTCAAATGCTTACTGGTTTATACTGGTGCCTTCCCAGTCCACACCTGGGAACACTGCTAGGTACTTGTGGCCAGGCAGGACCTCAAGGCCGAGCTGGCCTTCACCAGGGCCTTGCTGAGCTGCAGCTTCTCCAACTTCTCAGCCTGGCAACACTGCCTGTGGCTGCTGAGGCCCACCAGGAACTACGGCAAGGGCACTGCCCCCTGGAAGGCTGAAGGAAGGTGAGGGATTCCCCAAAAAACTCCCACAATTTTGTGAGATCCCCAAAATTTTCCAGCCCCTCCCTCACCTAAAGTCGGAGATGGTTGGTTCTGTTGGGTTGAATGGGCAGACCTGGTTTCCTTAAATCCCCTTTGACTTTAATGGGTACACCTGAAATCCTGTATACCTGGGTGCCCCCATCGAGATATTGGGATTTCCCCCGGTGTCACCTAGAGATTTTGGGGTGCCTCCTTTGCCCACCCCAGAGCTGGAGCTGCTGCAGAATACCATCTTCACCAACCCCATGCACCAAAGTACCTGGCTGTACCTGCACTGCATCCTCGCCCGAGGTAACTCAGGGCTCCCTCCCACCCCTGATGTCCTCACCTGGAGTTTTGGGGTACCCCCTGAATGTTGGGGTGTCCCCCGACAGCCCCACAGCTGCCAAGGGTCATCTGTGTCCACGTCGACTGGGAAGACGGCAGCCATCATCTTCTCCTGGCCTGTCAGGGTGAGTCAGGCCACTTGGGTGCCCCCAAAATCACCTGGGTACCCCCAGAAATCACCTGGATACACCTGGGTACCCCTTGCACACCTGGATCACCAAAAACCCCTGGGCCCTCCGAAAACTAGTGTCTCAAGCATCCTCATTGCTTTGACTGGGTAGACCTGGTGGCCCTAAACTTTATTACCTTTAAAGAGTAGACCTGCTGTCCCTAAATTCAATGGGTTAGCTCTGGAGTCCTCTTTATCTCTGTTTATCTCTATAAATTCCTCCCAGTTGTCCCACTTTTTCAGTGGTCTTAGTAACCCCAGTGTCCCTCCTTAGCACTTCCCAGTGCTCCCAGTTTAAACAGTAACTCTTCCCAATCAAGCCCTAACAATGGGTAGACCTGGTGTCCCTAAACCCCCTATTGACTTCACTGGGGTAGACCTGGTGTCCTTCAATCCCCTTTGACTTCAGTGGGCAGAGCTGATGTCCCAAAACTTTTGGCGCTAAAAATCCCAATTTTGGGCTTGGAATTCCCAGCTTTCAGGCTGAAAATGGACATTTTTGGGCTTACCTGGGGGCACAGCTCCAGCATGGACAGCAGGTGAGGGATCAGGGATTTGGGATTGGCCTCCAGGAATTCATCCAGGACATCCAGAGCATTGGCACTGCAATCCTGGAGTGGAAATTCCCAGATTTCAGCCCGAGATTTCCTCCAAATTTACTCAAATTTCCCTATATTAAGGCCAAATTTCCTCAAAATCTCATTGATTTTAATGGATAGACCAGGTGTCCCTAAATCCCTATTGACTTTAATGGGACACACCTGGTGTCCATAAGTCCCTATTGATTTCATTAGTCATGTTTGATGTCAAAAAATGTGTATTGGGAGATTGATATTACAAGAGATGGGGCAACTGAGAGACGTTGTAAAAGATGGTTTATGGCCTCATGGTGTCAGTCTCATAGAAGGGTGAGACATTAAAGGTGTTACATCCAACACCAAACTATCAGAACCTGCCTCATTCTTAGTTACAATGCCTTATGTTAGTTTTTTAGCCAATCAAATACTTCTGTGAAGTTTGCCAGCATCCTTTTACACCAATCATTAATTGCTTTCCTTCTCATGGCTTTGCTGCAATGCTTCATTTTTCAACCAATCATAAAACACTTCACCAACCTACATTGATATATCTTAAACTTCTAACTAACTTTATAACAGGTTCTATTGCTAAGCTTTACAATCTTTTACTATCTTACTTAACATACTGCTTTGCTTACAGAATGCATATTTCTGTTTGCTAAAAACATATTTATACTTAAAATAAAACCTTATATTCTTGTTTTATATCTATTTTACTTTTAATGCTCTCATTGTCCAAGATTTCTCCAAGGTCTGAGGTCAAACCTTGTTTCCATCTCAATCTCTGAGCCTGTTTGCACAAGGCCCTGAGAGCTCTCCGTGCCTGCATTTCCCACACCACCTGTCATCTCTGCCTCCAATTTCCTGTTCTCACTGGAACCTGGGGACACTTTCTCAGTTGTGTCCCTCAGTGAGAGCCATGAGCCGTATCAGACATTTTGGAGTTCGATTCTGACCAAATTCTTCAGAAGTTTCCTAGAAAACAACAGTTCTGCCTTGATTTCCTTCTGGTCTGGTGCCATTCATTCAGAAGTTTTTCAACTCCAGTTATGGAGAAATATGACAAAGAGCTTCTTAGAAATATCCATTCCTATTTTCAAGGGTGTATTTTATCACTGTTCTCTTCAGAGCAGAGGTGACTGCAGCATTCTGTGATTGATATTTGTGAGAAATGGATTGGTAAAGGATTCTCAAAGCATGATTGAAAGCTCACACAGTCTTGTACATCTGGATGCAAACTCTGAGATAAGGTGTGCTGACTTAGAAAGGTCCTGGAATAGAGAAGACATTGTAGAGAGAGATTGAACTAGAAACAAGTTTCAAACAATGGCCTTGCAAAAAGATCAGATATTTTGGAGAATTAGAACTGTGAAAGTTGCATTGTGGCAAGACCATGTATTGTAAAATAATAGGATATTGTTGTTAGAATTATTAGCACCATTGTGTGGCAAAACTTAATATGCTTAAAAATATTTCTAAGGTTTTATAACGAGGAAATAACTTGGCTTCTGACAGAATGGCATGGAGTTTTACATCTCTGATGTTTCACCCTTCAAGGAGACTAATAATGGAAGAAAATAATGTAAAAGCCACTCAGTTGCCCTGTCTCTGTAGAGCTGGGATTTTCCAACAATGCGGAGTCCCAGGACATCAGTCCCTGAGAGGGAGCTGAAGGACAACGTCTCAAGAATTCAGAGGCAGATTCAAACTCCAAAATTTATAGAAGTTTTAATGGATTCCACTGAGGGATATGACTCAGAAAGTGTCCCCAAGTTCCAGTTAGAGCAGAAGACTGGAGGCACTGATGACAGGGGGGGACAAAGAAGGGAAAGGTGTCTCTGATGCTGAGCACACCTGGATGTGTTTCAGGAATGCAAAGGGCCAAGGGCTGAGCCCCAGCCCCTGGCAAGGCAGATCCTGTCCCTCCCTCATTGCTCAGGGCTCTTCCCGGGCCACTGGGCTCTGGCCATGTGCAAAGCCAAGGGCAGCACCATGGGGCGGCCCCTGCCAGGCTGCTGAGCAGGGACAAGGAGGCAATGAGGCCCCAGCACAGCAAGGCTCACTTGTCCCCTGCTGGCCTCAGGCCCAGGACCAGCCTGCATGGCCCAAGTGCTGCAGGAGTTGGCTGTGTCAGGGCCTTTCAGCTGCTGCCCATCCCTGTGGCCTCTGCAGCCCAGGCTGTCCTACGGTGTCCATGCCCTGCGCCTCTGTCCCTGCAGGCTGTCGTCATCCCCCGGCTGCCCCACCTCGCTGGCCCCTTCCTTTGCTGACAGCTCTGCCTCCTGCCTGCCTCTGCCTGGACACACAAAGCCTTGAGCTGCTCCAGACTCTTCCTGAGGGATGTCTGGCACCACACCTCTGCCCTAGGAAGGAAATTTCTTTCTCCTTGTGTCCAATCTGGACCTCCCTGGCTTTCCAGCTGGCATTAATTATTTCTTTCTTTCTCTGGCTGTTTTCCACTATGTCAAAAGGATCCACTGTCTCTGAAAACACTCTTTAAAGACTGTCATGTCTCTCATCTCCTGTTCTCTCCACCCCAATGAGCACAGAGCTTCTTTGTCCCTATATAGTGGTCAGGTGCTTGTAGCCTCCAAACCCCACCTCAGGAGATCTTTGTGTCTTCTCTGAGGTCTTTGCAATTGAAGACGTTCTGCTCATAGTCTAAGCAAATCACCAGAGCACAGGGCAAGCCACACCTCTATGTCTGGGCTACTTTTCGTTTTGGAGCAATCTTTGGATATATGGAATTTGGGAGGCCAAATCCCAATTTTGGTCCTGGTCCCTGGACAAGAAGGCCGATTCTTTTCCATAGGAAGGAAAGAACAGAGCCCCAGTGTTGCAGGACCAGATGTGAGATGATCCCCAGAGGCCAAGGCCAGACAGACTTGACGGTACTGGCAAGTTTTGCCTGGGAGCAACCCTTGGGTATACAGAATTTTAGAGGTGGAATCCCAGTTTCAGACATGGACACTCAGAGGAGAAGGATGGTTCTTTTGCATAGGAAGGAAAGCAGAGAACACTGGTGTTTGAGGGGAAGATGAAAGGCAGCCATAAGATACCTAGGCCAGCCAGACTTCTCCATCCTTTTGTCTGAAAACAACACTTGGATATAGGGAGTTTTGGAGATGGAATACCAATTTTAGCCATTTCTGTGTAGATAAGGGTGGTTCTTTTCCATAGGAAGGAAAGCACAAAGCCCAAGTGTTTCAAAGGCAGAAGAGGAGAGAGGTGGCTCCTGGAAGGCCAAACCAGCCACACCTGTTTGTCCTGGAAGTTTTTGTCATGGAGGAATCCTTGGATATATGGGATTTGGGGGGAGGAATCTCAGTTTTGACCACAGACACTTTTAGAAAAAGGATGGTTCTTTGCCATTAGAAGGAGAGCACCGAGGCCCAGTGTTTGGAAAGCAGGTGAGAGGCAGCCCCCAAGAGGCCAAGGGCAGCCAGACCTGTCTGTCCTGGCAACTTTCACTTGGCAGGAATCCCTGGAGGTATGGAGTTTTGGAGGTGGAATTCCAATTTTGGCCATGGGCACCTGGCTGAGATGGATGTATTTTTCCTATAGAAAAGCAAAGCGTAAAGTCCAAGGGTTTTGGAACAAGATGAGAAGTGGCCACCCACGGGACAAGCCAGACCTGTCTCTCCTGGCACCTTTCATCTAGGGGCTATCCATGGACATAGGACACTTTGGAGGTGGAATCTCAATACTGGCCATGGGCATCTGGACAGGAAGAAGGAAAATATTATTATTATTTTATTTTCATTAGTAAAGTACAGAGCCTCAGTGTTTGAAAGGCAGATGAGAACTGGCCCTGAGGAAGCCAAGGCCAGCCAGACTTGTCAGTCATGGCAGATTTTGTCTGGGAGCAATCCTTGGATATCGGGAATTCTGGAGGGAGATTCCCAATTTTGGCCATGGGCGCCTGATCAAGATGGATGTTTTTTCCCCATAAGAAAGAAAAGCACATGGTCCCAGTGCTTCAGGGGCAGGTGAGAGGCAGCCCTCGACCTCCCAGAAATCACCAGGAGGCCCAGCCAGCCAGAACTCTTCCACGTTCCCTTCGTTTCATGGGACCCCACAGTGTCCCCGTGTTCCCTTGGTTCCGTGAGGCCCTGCAGTGTCACAATGTTCCCCTTGCTTCTGCAGCGTCACAATGGCCCTGTGCTTCCATGAGGCCTCACAGTGTCACAATGTTTTCATGGATCCACACAGCCCTGATGTGTCACAATGGCCCCTTGGTTAAATCAAACACCACGGTGTCACCATGGTGTCCACATTGTCACAACTGACCCATGGTTCCATGAGGTTCCACAGTGTCACCCTGGTCGCAGGCTGGATGAGATCGATGTCCCAGGCACCTCGGGATGCTCGGAATGCCCCTGTGGGACCAGGGCTGGGTCAGGCCTTGGTTTGTGGTGGGACAGAGCCCCGCCCCCAGCCATGGCCTGGCACAGCTGCCAATCACAGAGCAGGGGCAATGCTAACCCAGCTCTGATTGGCTGAGCTGTCCATCAATCACACAGCAGGGGCAATGCTGACCCAGCTCTGGTTGGTCGAGCTGTCAATCAATCACACAATAGCAGCTGGTGCCTGCCCTGACTCTGATTGAGCAAACAACTGGAAGTCCCTCCCAAGGGGCGGGGCCATGAAGGCCCAGGGGGTTAAAAGCTGGAGCACAAGGTCAGCCCATGGTGTGGATCCTGCCTTCTGCTGGGGTTCTCCTGTGAGCCACACTGGGACCCAAGCCATTCGTACCTATATGTGTATCTTTCCATGCATCTTCTGTTGTTCCCTATTTCTTCTTCTCGTAATCCTACTTAACTGAAATACTTTTGGCTAACTTAGTATCATCAGTGTTAAAGGTTTTTCAGTTAAATGGTCTAAGTTGAGGAAGGTACTGCTGTGATATGAGTTTTATGTTGAATTGGATGTTGTATGAAGTGTTTTGTCCATATTCCTTGATTGTCTATATTTTGCCAGCAAAATTTTGTGTCATTTTGATGTCTTAATTCAATTGGTTAGAGCTGGTATCACTGAGGTTGTGGGTTCAATCCCTGTGTGGGCTGTTCACTTAGGAGTTGGACTTGATGATCCTTGTGGGTTCCTTCTTATCAAGAATCTTCTTTGCACCTGGCCATATTGAGAATTTCTGGCTGGGGTTTCTCCTGTGCATCAAAGTCAAGTAAAGGAACCTTTGGTTACCCCCAGCATTTCAGTGATCTGGGGTGTTCCAGACCTGCAGGCTCACCATGGCCTCTTGTTTCCATCAGGCCCTGCTGTGTCACACTGGCCCTTGGTTCCATGAGCATCTGGAGTGTCACACAGCTTGAGGACATTTGTCCTTGCTGCCCCTGCCATCCCACTGCCCCAGCAACAGCCCCGAGCCACCCGTGAGGGACAGGCCCTGCTGGGCCAGGCCTGCGCTCAGGCCTTGGCCTTTCTGCTTCCTCCACCCAGCCCAGGCCTTGCTCAGCATTGCAGTTCCCTGCTCACAGCCTCGGGCTCCTGCAATCCTGCCCTCAAGGATCTGCTCTCACCAGTCCCTGGGGAGCCTTTGGCACTCCCTGCCCTCAGTGGGGCCACTGATGCTCCAAGGGACTTGGAGTTTTGCTTCTGCCTCCTTGAGCAGCTTCTTCAACCTTCTCTCAGTGCCTGAGGGTCCTGGACTCAGCCCCAAATCCACCATGGGGCTGATTAAAATACAGAAAGCCTTCAGGAGCTCTTTGTCTTCCTTCAATTGCCTTCAAGTCTTCAGGGTAGTGCAGCTGTGTGACATTGACTGGCACTGTGCCTGAGACAGAGACACAGCACTCTATGATCCATGTGACAAAAAGCTCTTTATTGTTCTGACTTCACCTTAAATACCTTTCTTCATGTTCCTGAGCAAGCCCTTGTGATTGCTTGAAAGTTCAGGCTGCTCAGCTCTCTGACCAATAGCTCCTGCAGCTTAGCTGGGACTCATTGGATCAAATCCTTGTCTGTCTCCAGTTCTGTCTTATCTCTGTTCCCTGGAGCCCTGTCTATCAGGTCAAGCTGTTTCTCCCATATGTGGCCAAATTAACTGCCCTGTACAAGCCAGCTTGCACTGTGACAATTCCCTGTTTCTTTTTTATTAATTTGAAGAAAAAATTTAAAACACAAACATGCAGCTTGTTCTCTGTTATCTTACCTGCAAGGGCTCTTTTGCATGCAAGATGACATTGATAGCAGAAATTTAATTTGGATGTGGTTTTTACCTAGCTTAATAAATTTGGCTTTCTTACGTGGTGTTGAGCTCCACGTACCAAAAGCTGCAGTGCTTATGTTCAGGAGCAGTTGGGTGAATTTAGTACCTTCTGGTTTCACATATAACCATTTAACTGCTTAAAATAGATATTGTGGAACAGCAGACTGAGAGCCTGGAGCTGCTCACTAATGCTCTGCACATCCTTCTGGCTAAGTCCTGCAGCCTCTTTGAAGTCATGACTAGCATTTCCAGCTGTAGTCCAAGAGCAGCAGCTCTGTCGTGGGGCAATGGCATATATACCAACAGCCAGCTGGCCTCACTTCTGCCAGTCCATTTTTGCCTTCTTGATGTCGTTTCTGAGGAAGTCCATTGGAGCAGTTTGGCTGCCAGTGGAGATTGATGCAGTGCAAGAGCAACACGTTGTGTTCTGAAAGAGGGATGCATGTGCACAGGAGATCTAAGCAGCTATGGCTGGCTTCACAATCAGGGCCAAGAAGGACTTGGTCTCTGCTCAAGAGTGTAGATGCAGCAGGACTTTGTTGGCCTTGAATTGCAGAGGAAAGCCTGCTGCAGTACCAGGACTCAGGCACCTCTCTTCAGCTCCTGAAAGCAGAGCACTTCCACGTGGGTTTGGAGTTGGTGCAGCAGATCAAGGAGCCTCTCTTGGCAATTCTCTGGCACTCCACACAAGTGAAGGCCACGTGGCTGCTCGTGGCTTGTCTTGCTCTGGTCTGATTTGATTGTGGGCAAACTAAAGGACTTGATCAGCTGGGGGGATAGAGTCAGGATAGTGTGTGTGCAGGGGAGGGGTTTGCACCCCAAATTACATCTTGTTTCTCTGTCTCTTTTGGCTGCTCTTTCCTGCTTACAGGATTTCCATGTTGGGCTCCAGACTTGAAGAGATTCCATTCAGAGAAAGTTGAAACTCCCAAATGTGCCTGCTTCAGCCCTTGCATGTACAGGGTGAGTTTTCTTAGTGGGGTAACAGGGCAAGGTGAGTGAGTGAAGACAAAAAGGAGGTGAGCAGAGTTTTCTCCTGTGCTCACTGACATACAAAAGACTGAATGACAGACACGGATTATTTGCATCCTGTTTTGTGGCTTGAGGTAGCACTTGAAGTGACATAGTGGTGTAGGGAAAGCAGCAAAACCTGTGCTTGTATGCAGCTCTGATCCAGAAAGCTCCATCACTGGCAGACTCAGTTATGGAAGCTGCTCTCCCTGGACTCCCTTGAGTTTCTTTGGGTGGAGATGCTGAGACCATGACAGTGGGGTGTTGTGGGGCTGGGTGGTGGCTGGTGCTCCCAGCAGAGGCTCTGCTCTTGTGCTCTCCTTCTCAACAGGTAAAACCTTAACATCCTGTGTGACTGCCCCAACACAGATGAAGGTGGCAAGGAGGCTGAAGATGAGGAGTGTGATCCACAGTGGCAGGAAGACTATGATGATGACCTTGATGAAGACAACTTTATGACTGATAATGATTCAGATTGTGATTCTTACTTTAATGATAATGATAGCTATCAGTAGAAGTGTTCTGTCACCCAGCCTGCCACCTTGGACCCCTGCCTCTACTTTGTCTCAACCAGTTTGTGTTAATGTTTCTCAGATGGAACAAAACATTTCCTCTGAGAGGTTTCTTGCTCAGTGTCTCTTGGATATGCAGGAACATGCTCTGGGCAGCTGGTCTGTGTTACTGTGGCCACCTCTCTCAGAAAGGCATCTCCTTGCCTTTTTCTCTTGTTCTCCAGTTCTGCCTGTAGGTATTTGAGTTAGAAAGTCACAGCCCACCTGCAGAGTGAGGACCACTTGCCACCTGTTCAAGGGCTGCTCCTTGTGCTTGGTGTGCCCTCCCCAAGGGATGGGCACAGGGGAGGGTGGCATGTGTCCCAGCACAGACCTGTCTAGCAATCGCCAGTGTCTAGAAATGCTGTAAGAAGATGCATTTACTCTCAAGTTCAAGCCTCCCAGCTGGAGCTGGTGGGATGCTCTCCAGCCACAGATGGATGTGGTTCAGTTCCTCTGGTTGAGAGGGGCTGCATTTTTGCCCTTTGTTGGAGTTTTCTTCTCTGTTAGGAAGCAGGAAGGTCTGCTGTGAATGACACAAGGTTGCAGAATTGTTCAAGTTTATAAATATATGCACACACATTATTTTATACATATGCAGAGATTGTTCAGATAATACTGTATCTTTGCCAAAAAAGAATGAAAACCCAGGGGTTTGAAAAACAAGTTTTATTTAAAAAAAAGAAATAGTTTTCTTCTAGCGCAAGCCTTCTTCTTGTTTGTGGGGAACAGGGGAGTGAAGGGAGAGCAGGATATCCTCAAGTGAGGATGTGACCTGGATGTGCTAATCCCAGGAGTTATTTGTGAAATTCGTGTGGCTTTGGAATCCTCAGGCAGGCCACACAGTCTGCCATGCCAAGTGGCTTTTCCTTCCTGGGCAGTTCAGGGAACAGCGAGAGGGTGTGGGGAGGGCTGGCAAAGAGGGCAGGGCACCAGGCCATAGGGAGGGGTGGGGCTGCTGTTTCTGGGAGCAGGAGCAAGGCAGGATGCCTGCATGGTGATGGAGGGGTAACATCTGGTGCCCAGAAAAAGGCATATGACCAACATTGAACTTGTCAACTTCCATGTCAAAATGGACTCTTGGAGGACATTGAGCTGTTTTCCCTGGGTACTTTGATCAATTGCATGGAAGGGGGAAGGATGAAGAATTTGGGCAGTGTTTGAGCCAAAATGGCATTTTGCCACTTGTGATTTCCTCCCAGCTTCTGCAGAGGGGTGACAGCTCCAGCCCTGCAAACCACTCCCTTTTGCAAGGCACACTCAGACCTTGCTGGAAGCTCAGGGTTCTTGAAGGGGCTGCTGCAGTTGGCAACAGGAGCTGCTGTTCAATTTTTCACGTTGCTTAACCCCCCCAACCCAAATCCCACCAAGAGAAAGGGCTGAAAAAGATTTCCGTGGAAGAAGGGAGGCCAAAAGCTTGGAAAAGGATGAAAGAAATAGGCTGATGATGATAACAAGAAATAAATTTATTTTTGGCAGCAAATGAACACCTGCCGCCCTCCAGCCCTCCCAGGTGGGCAGGCCCAGCGGTGCCGTTTCCATGGCATGAGGTGCTGGGAGCCTGGGGAGAGAAGCCAGAAAGCCACGGTCACTCACAGAAGGCTCCTGTCCCCCCTGTCCCACCAGGGCCTGGGCGTGGGCCAGGCTGCTGGCTGTGCCCAGAGCCCAAACCTCCCAACCCATTCTCTCATTTTTAGAGGAGAGCAGCAGGGCAGGCCACGCTCCACCTCTTCTGCTTAAGCACGACACAGCAACCTCCTCAGCAGCTGCAAGAGCGAGATTCTCATGTGCCCACTCCCATCTGCCCCTGTGCCACCTGTGCTGTGGAGCTGGGTACCCACCTCTGCAGACCTGCTGCCAGGAGAGGAGCTGATCCCACACAAGGTCCTCGTCCTTCTTGAAGGGGATGTCCCTGCACACCGTGGCTGCCCCGGGTAGCGCCGGCACCTCCGTGGAGTGCGTCCAGTGCCAGCGCTTCCCCACCCGGTCTGGGCACAAGGTGCAAAATCTTCCTGGAAAAAACAAAGAACAATTGCATGAAAGTCAATTCAAAATGAGACCTAGAAAGAAGAAAAACCACCAAAGCTTATCAATGTTTCAAAGGGCCTGGGGTGGGTCTGACCACTCCATGCAAGAATTAAACCTCTCCCCAGGTGGGGAAAAACCCCACCTTTCCTGCGTGTAAGCCCACCCCTTCCTCAAGGGCCTGAAAAGCAGATCAGCTGGGGCATGGCTTTGGAACCCACCCCCCTCTGCTGTCCCACATCCTCATGGATGGATGCTTTTGTCAGGCAGGCTGCCCCCACCCCAGCCCACACCAGGCTGGCTGGCAGAAGCTGTAGGCGAGGCCAGGAGCCGGCTCCCCTTCCACAACATCCGTCCCCTGTCCCGCCAAAAAGCAGCTGGGCGGGCGGCGCAAAGATGAATATTCCCCATTGCCGCCGAGCGGGGAACCTCCGGCGCGTGGCCAGGCCGAGCCCTGGCATGCCTGGGAGCACGAGCATCCCCCCGCCCCTGCACCGGCTGGGGACTCATCTTGATTTCCTCGGGGCACAGAGCCTGTCCTGTCCTCCAGGGAGGGGCCACAACCAAAGCCCGTGGGCTTTGCCCTGCCAGCGGCCAGCTCGAGGATGGTGTTCTCTGGCTCCGCGTCGTGCTCCAGAAGAACATGCCAGCTGTGCCTCGGCTTGCGGGGACATCACGATGCCATTGAGCTGCAGGGGGATGTTTCCCCTTGTCCAGTCTGTGGCAACTTCACTGCACTGTGCCACCACTTCTCCAATAGGACGGGGAGCCCTGAGCCGCTCCCTCCACAACTCGCTGGGGACCCACGGAAGCGTCTCCTCAGCTGCGCTCTCTGCTCCGTGCCACGGCCACAGGGAAACGCTCTGGGGTTTGCTTTGAGCGCCATGAGATATGAGAGCTGGGACTTGCTGGGCTCCTGGATCCTACTGTGCAGTGGGATGGATCTCTGCTGTCTCCTGGGCCACCTGGGGGTTCTGCAGCCAGGAATGCTCAAAAAGGTCTTCTAGGCATGGCCTGTCTGCAGGGTCCATGGATAAACACCACCTGATCAGGTGCTGGCACTCTGCAGAGAGAAACCAAAAACCACTGGTCACCTCCTGTCCAGGCTCTCCCAGATTCCACAATGCCCACCCCACACTAGGAGTGCTGGGGGCTGCACCCAAAGCTTCCCATCCATCCTCCCTTTTGGAGCAGAGCAGCACACATGCCACCTCCTCCAGCTAAGCCCAGGAGATCAACCTCCTCCCTAGCTGCAAGAGCAGGACGCTTATGTGCCAGCTGCCATCTCTCAAGCCCGTTCTTGCTCCTGTGCCTTGAAAACATATCCCCACCTTGAGACACCTGGGGTGGCAAGAAGAACTGGCCCCGGATGATGTCCTCAGGGGTTTTGAAAGGAAGGTGCCCACAGACCAGGTCATAGAGCAGGATGCCCAGGGACCAGATGGTGGCTGGCTGGCCATGGTAGCAGCCGAAGAGGATCCACTCTGGCGGGTTGTACTGCGGCGTTCCTCTGGGACACAGGCACAGCTCATCAGGCCGATGCTGCTCCCTCCCTCCCTCCCAGCCAGCTCAAACACAGCCAGCCCCTGCCCCCGCCAAAAAACAACTTGGCTGCAGCCGGCTGAAGAAGGATTCCCCCTCCCTCCCTCCCTCCGTCTTCCCCTGTGCCAGCAAAGGGGAGAACCTCCGCTGCCCAGCTGGGCCCTGGCTTTGGGCTCACCTGCCATGTGGGTGTAGAACGTGTCCTGGAGGAAGGTTCCGCAGCCAAAGTCAATGAGCTTCACGTCGCCCGTGGCCAGGTCAACGAGGATGTTCTCGGCCTTGATGTCGCCGTGCAGGACGCCGCGGCTGGTGCAGTGCCGCACGGCCTGCAGCACCTGGCGGAACAGCCCCCCCGCCACGGGCTCTGGCAGGAACCCCCCCGCGTCCAGCAAGTGCCACAGGTCCCGACAGCGCTCCGGACGCCCCATGACCAGCGCGAAGCCGTCGGGCAGCTCAGTCCAGGAGCCGCACGACGCCGCGGAAGCCAGGGCACGACACCATCCAGAGCAGCACCAGCTCCAGTGGCACCAGGGCGCCCTTGTGCTGCGGGGGGACCGCGATGCCGTCAGCGGGGCCGATGCTGCGCCGCGCCTTCGGCACCCCCTGCCCGGCGCCACCGCAGCTCACATTGCCCGGCCCGGGACGCTGCGCGGCCCCCGCTCACTCCACGCTCGCTCCCCTCGCAGCGTCCCGGCTCCCACCCTGCCGGGCCTGGCCTTAGCCCCGCCGGCTGCTCCCGCTGGCCCCGCTCACTCACCAGCCGTGCCCACTCCCAGATGCGATCCCGGCCCACTCGCTTGATGGCCACCTGCAAGCCAAGACAAGCGGCGGGCTGAGCTCGTTGCCCGCCGATCCCCCCCTCCCCGCTCCGAGCCGGCCCCGTCTCTTGACGGAGCGCCGTCGGCGAGCCGGGTCCCGGCGTAAACGCTGCCGCAGCCGCCCCTCCCCAGTAGCGGGCCCTCCCGGTAGAGCTGCTCCAGGGGAGGCTTCTCCGCCCGTGCGGACGGCACCGCGCTCTCGGCATTCTGCCCGGGGCACCCACTCGCCCCAGGCGCTGCTGCTTGACCAGCCGCCCTGGGCTCCGGCGGCTCGGGGCCGGCGGCCGAGCTGACGGGCGGCGGGGCTCGCACCGGGGAAGCTGCCGGCGACGGGGCGGGAGCCGGGCGGCTGCGGGGCGGCTCCGGGCGGAACCGCGGGAGGGGCCTCGTTCGGGGCCGGGGCCGGGCCAGGGCCCGCGGCAGGCGGAGCCAAAAGGCGATGATGCTCCAGCACCACCACCAGCAGAGTGAGGAGCTCCTGCTGAGGCTCTTCAAAAGGCGCCGCAGCCAGTGCCGACAGAGGCGGGCAGGGGCCCCGCTCACCCACGAGCCGGGCTGGGGGAGGAGGAACACGGACGGGATGGAACGGGAGTAGAGGAAGTGTGAAAGGGAGAAGGGGACGGAGAGCGAGTCGGAATTCGAGCGGAAAACCGATCGAGAGAAGCGCTGCTGCTGCTGCTGCTGCCGCTGCTGCGGAGCCGCCGGAGCGCGCGGCCGTTCTTCCTCCGCGAGCCCAACGGAGGAGCGGCCGCGCGCCCCGCGGAACGAAAGAAACAAACAAAGAAATAAAAAACGAAGCTAATTCGTATTAGAGTGAGAGGAATGTTGAATTTGTCTTTACAAATGAGCTGTGGATCTGCTTGTAGATAAGGCTAGCACTGAGAGATAAAAGAAACAATGGGATGGATTCCACTGATTGATTAATGGAAAAAGATATTTGCCTTTACAAACAAACTGCAGGGCTGCTGATAAATGAAATTGGATATCGAAAGATGAAAGAAGGAACGAGGGAAAAACTATGAATTCTATAAGAATTAAAAATTAAAAGGGGGGGTTATATATTAGAGGCGAATTTCAGGTATCAGGCATTCCGGGAAGTCTGTGCCTCTCAAGTACCTCAGCCAATGGGGAAAGAGAGAGGGAAATGCGGCCGGGAAAATAGGATAAAAAGGAGGCTGTGCCCTCCAAAAATGTGAGAGATCCCAGGGGAATGTCCCATGGCCTCTCTCTTTATTTGAATAAAGCAAAAAGGACTCCTCTGTCTCCTTTTTGGACATAAACCTCTGGTGTGTGTGGATTAATTTTCCTGACAGCACTCTCAGGGCCCATTCAAGACTCCCCAAAAATGTCCCCAGATCCCCTGAATGCTCCCAACCCCATAGATGCCTCTTTACAGCTATTTCTGGGAATTCATCTCCTGCCATCTCCCACGAGCTCGCAGCACCTCATAACCCAGCCCCCCGGTGAAAACTCCTGTCCTGCCCTGCGCCGTAAGGAGCCCGGTTAGAGCTCCCCAGGCTCCCCCGAAGTTCTCCCTTCCCGTATATGTTTCCCTCTTAGGATCTGAACCGCCACTCAGAGGCAAACGTGTTATCCAAGTGCCTTCCCAGACCCCCAAACTCTCCGTAAGAACCGCTTCCCGGACTACAGCTCCCATCATGCTCCGCTGTCCCGGTAAAACGCCATTCTAACCATGACTTCATCTCCCATCGTGCCCCGCGTCCCAATGAGAGACACTGAAGCTGCGCCTACAACTCCCGTGATGCTCCACGGCTCCATTAAACCTCATTATACCCGCGCCTACAACTCCCATCACCCCCCGCGCCCCGCAGAGCCCCGTTAGAGCCCCCGAGTGCCCGTCCGGACCCCGAATGGCCCCAGATTCCCCTCCCTGACCGCCAAGGGCCTCCCTGAAACAGCCAGGTAACATCCGAAGCCCAGACTTTCCCTCAGCATCTCTAAGTTCTCTGTTAGTGCCCACTCGACGCTCCCAAGTGTCCTCCCGTCCTCAACTTCCTTCTAAATTCTTTCCCCAGACCCAAAATTGCCGCAAATGTGCCCCAGAAATGTCTCCCTGGACCCGAAGTGCCCCCCTGGACCCTGTCGGAGAAAAAGATGATAATAAAGGTGACCAAATGACTACAAATATTGCAAATTATCAAATATTACAAATTATCAAATATTTGAAATTTTCATAAAGAGGGAGAAATAAATAAGCAGGAGAGATTATTTAATTAATGAAGGGAATTGTGTTAATTAGAACCATTGGCCAGTATTTTTTTTGGTTGTTAATAATGTAAAGAGTTTTATTATAAATATAAACATTTGGTTATAAAAATATAGAATCGTACTATTGTAAATAAGAAAAATATAATTATATTTGAATATTTAAGAACATTTTTAATTTAACGAGAAATTTAATTTTATTTTCTAATTTGGTTTGTCAGTGAAAGGTGGGTGATATCATGACACAGTTATGATGGGGGTGAGGAGCAGGTTGTCCAAACAGGGCCAACCACCAAGGGGCTCATTCTTCTCTGTGCCCAGAGCTCCTAAGGAGACATTCAGCACCAAGATCACTCTGGAAATGCTTCTCTCTGTCATGAATGTCGTTCTATTTGTACAATTTATCAGACAACAAGGTTAAATTTTGCAGCAATTTTTTTAATAGCAACAATCGTATATAAATGAATATAATCAAAATGTATTGGATACGTATATCTGAATATATACAAAATTTGGCAGTTAGTAATTTAGTATAATTGAGGCTCCTATAAAGCATAAGCAAAACCAGCCGGGGGTACGGGGAGGGGCTCGCCCTTCCTCACGTACTGAACAATCAAGCCAAAATTCCCACTTATATACTATATGCTAATACATATTAATACAGAAGTTTCTAGAAAACTCCTCCTAGTTTCTATTCCTAAAATCTACGTCACTATGTGTATGGGACATGCTCTACCAATGGGTTAGGGGGTCTCTCATCCTTTTGAGGGTCTTATTTCTGATGAAGGCTCATCATCTTCATCAATGACCGAGGTGTGGCCTGCAGGTAGCACAGGTGCCCTGTGTGACTGAGCAGATGTTTTCCATAATAGGACTCTGATTAAATCCCATGCCTGGAATCATCCCATTTTGGCCCATTCCAAGGTCAAAACTTTCTTTTTCTAGATGCTGCTTATCAGACCTACGTCCTTCTACTATTCCCTTCCAGTATCTGGAGGATTCCATCTGCTTCGTCTCACTCATTTCCTTTTTTTTGGCTTTGTAACAATTATTTTCTATTGGTATGAGTACAATTTTGCTAATATACTTACAATTTAGTTAGCACGAATCACATTTATCACATACATACATATCTGTGAGACTTTCCTGTCCAGTCGTTATCCATCCCAACCCTGGCACATCCCAAGTCCAGCAATTTGCATGCACAGAAAGCCAAAACTCGGCAATTCCCCGGTTCCGGCACCAGCACTGCTCAGATCTGGTGATTTGTGGGTGCCAGCACTGCAGATCCAGCAGATTGTTGATGCTGGCAGTGCCCAGGTCTGGCGTTTGCCAGCATCGGTGCCGCCCAGAGCCGTCAGTTTCCTGCTGCTGGGGCACTCGGGGGTTGTGGCTGAGCAGGAAAGGTGAGCCTGTGCCGGGAGCTTTTCTTGGCTGGAGCAAAGGCTGGGCACGCAGAGACCTTCCTGGCACTGTGCCCTGGGCCAGCAGGGATTGTGCTGCTGGAGCCCACCCTCAATTTCTTCTGTCAGGCAGCTTTAGGACATGGAGGAGCCAGAGCAGACCCTCAGCTTTCTGGATTCATCCAGAAGAATCCTGTATGTGAAGCAGCCTGGGAACAGGGTTTCCATGCCAGGGCGGGCAATTCAGAGCCCTTTTCTCCCCCATGGGCTGAGGGTGTGGCACTTGCCATTTGCAAGGGCCCTGCAGGTGGCAAAGGGGCCGTTTTCAATCTGCTGAGAACAGTCGGAACTGAGAGCCTGTCCTAAACCTGCTTTTCCTGCAAATGTACTCAAGGAATTCTCTTTTTTTGCAGTCTCAGCCCCTGTGTGCTTGCAGGTGTACTGAGGGAAGGATTGAACGGGTCTACTGGGGGGGATGTTCTCCTTCTGTAGTGTTTTTGTTTTTGTTGTTCTTGTTGGATTTGTTTGGTTTTTTGGATGGGTTTGATTATTGAGGTTTATAATTTTAAATTTTGTTTTAATTTTTTAATCATCTCCTCCTGGCAGCTGTGGGCAGAGCTCTGTAGCTGTGTGTGACACTTGTGTGTGGCACAGTGAAGGTGTCCAGGGGGGCCTTGCCCGAGCTGTGTGCAGAGGAATCCCCATCAGGCCAGGCTGGGGGTGCTCCGTGGCCGGTGCCTTGCGTTGACTGGAAGCTGCCATGGAGCGTCTCCAGGGATGGAAGGTTGGGGCTGCCAGGGCTGTGGTGTCACAGACAGGGGAACGCTGGGGCTGCCACAGCTGCCGTGTCCCAGAGAGGGGAATGTTGGGGTGCCCTGCTCCTGGCCCGGCCCCAACAGCTCTGCCAGCTCCTCTCAAGGACACCAAGGCTGAGCCAAAGGGTGAGAATTGCGGGAGGGGCTGAGCTGGGAGGGACCCGGTGGGATCATGGAGTCCAGGGCCCTGCCCTGCACAGACAGCCCAACAAGGGGAGGCTGTGCATCCCTGGGAGAGGTGTCCAAAGGCTCCTGGAGCTGTGTCAGCCTTGCAGCTGGGAGCATTTTCTGGGGATCCTGGTCAGTGATGGAGGATCATTCGGTAGGGGGAAGGAAGGGAGGGAGGAAGGGAGGAAGGGAGGAAGGGAGGAAGGGAGGAAGGGAGGAAGGAAGGAAGGAAGGAAGGAAGGAAGGAAGGAAGGAAGGAAGGAAGGAAGGAAGGAAGGAAGGAAGGAAGGAAGGAAGGAAGGAAGGAAGGAAGGAAGGAAGGAAGGAAGGAAGGAAGGAAGGAAGGAAGGAAGGAAGGAAGGAAGGAAGGAAGGAAGGAAGGAAGGAAGGAAGGAAGGTTGGTTTATGAATGTTATTCTATTTATCCAATTTATCAAACAACAAGATTAAATTTAGCAGCAAATTTTTGATAGTAATTTTTATAACTTTATCGAATCAAAGTATATGAGATTAATGCAATCAAAGTATAGAATACATATATTTCAGGATATGTAAAATTTAAGAGTAAGTAATTTAGTATAATTGAGGTTCATATAAAGCATAAGCAAAACCGACCAGGGGTACAGGGAGGGGCTCCCCCTTCCTCTCGTACCAAAGCACCCAGGCTAACAATCCCACTTATATACTGTAGGCTACAGAAGTTTCTAGAAAACTCCTCCTAGTTTCTATTCCTAAAAATCTACGTCACTGTTGTTTGATGCATGCTTTACTAATGGTTACGGGTCTCTCTTCCTTTTGAGGGTCTTATTTCTGATGAAGGCTCCACATCTTCATCAGTGTCTGCTGTGTAACCTTGCAGGTAGCACAAACGCCCTAAGCTTAGGTTATATCACTAAGCATAAGTTCCCACAATAAAATTAAGTTCCATGCATGGAATCATCCCATTTTGGCCCATTTCAAGGTCGAAACTTTTATTTCTAGATGCTGCTTATCAGACCTACATACTTCTACTATTCCCTTCCAACATCCTTCTTCAACTCCCAACATCTGGAAGATGTCCTTTGCCCTGTCTCACCCATCTCCCCCCTCACTCTGTAACAATTGTCTTCTATTGATCTAAATACAATTTTGCTAATATAGTTACAATTTAATTAGCATGAATCACATTTATCACAATTCCCCCATTTCTCTTTTTGATCATATTGATTCGTGCTCTAAAAAGTTGTTGCTTGGTATTGTCTATGTTCCTTCATACTAGCCTCCAATTTTTCTCATATTTCTCATGCTGCATTCAGCTTTTCACACTCCTTCTCAAATTTTATTAACATTTCTCGTGCCAGGGTATTCTCTTTGCATTCATCAACATTTTCTCGATCTCTCTCCCTCGAGTGTGAGTGGATTGTGCTTTCAGTACCATCAAGAAATTCGGTTTCCTTTTTGCTGTTGATTCTGGATCCATGGGCATGGCTCTAAGTTGCATTCCTGGAATTACTGAGTGGGTTAGTCTAATGAGACAGGGTATCATGCAAGGCAGAAACAATAGTCCTAAACCAGAACATAATAGCATGAATCCCAATTTTTTCCACCACGCACCTCCAAAAAGTTTATCCCACCAATCAGCTTTCAGGATAGAATTCCGGTTTTGGACTGGTACATGTGCCACTCTTTTCATTTCATCAGCAAGTTTTGTGATGGCCTCCCCGTGATCATCTATTTCCACACAGCACTCAGATTCATTAAACCTCCCACAAACTCCTCCTTCTTCTGCCAGCAGATAATCCAGGGCAATTCTCTTTTGATGTACAAATGCTCACATTTGTGAATGCTGTTTGGCCAACAACTTTAAAGCGTCTGCCCTATGGTTTGAGATGACTTCCACTACTGCCTGGAGCCTTATCAACCAATTTAATAGGTAAATTGGAGTTCTATATCCCCAAGACCCATCCTGAGCCCAAGCAGCAGGTTCATAATGTGCTATAATTCTTTCTGCAGGCCATTCTTCATCTTTCCATTTTTGGTTTCCTCCTGCCATTGGAAAGTCGAAATTTAGTTCTCCTTTCTTTGTAAGGTTTCATAAAGTGTTGTTCCTAGTATATTGCCCTTAGACCTTGGTATGACAAAGAAGGAGGGTTGTAGAACTCCTAAGGTAAAAGTTCCTTCCCACTTTCAGGGTAGTTCACTGTATGCTCATTGCCCTCAAATCAAATATCTTCCATCAGGGGCTTTCCATCTCTTTTCTGTGTTTTCTGGTTGTTCCCAATAAGATTTTAAGTCTTTTATGGATTGGTAGGGGTTAGCTCCAGGACTGTTATGCCAGCACAAATCAGTTTGGTTATTCCACTCACAATCAATTTCTTTCCTTATTCCCCAATATCCAGTAGGACTCTTGGGTCGCCAGGTCTTTGTGTTATTGTCTGAATTTACTACTAAAGTAGATAGGCAAGGAGTATATCCTACCACTTCAGTGTATTTTCTCCCTTCCCAAGTTACACAAACTGTTCCAATGACTTGATGACTCAGAACCCAACCCTCAGGCTGTTTTAATGTCTTAGAAATTTGAGTATGATTCCATTTTAAAAATTGTTCTGGAGCTAAACCCTCACCTCTCCATGGCCATCTTTCAGCCCTTCTAAGTCCTCCACAAAGAAAACATTTAGATAATCCCAATTCTGTGGCAATTTCTTTCATCAGATCTACGAATAGATTTTTATTTGAAGTTGGCAAATCCCAGTCACTATAGTGCTGTTTTAATTTTTTATACAGCTCATCCAGCTCCTTTAAGTCTTTCCCTCTGATCTTTTTCTTATCCTTCATTGTTTCTTTTTGTTTTCCCATTAATTTTCCTCTTTGGCCCTCTTCCTTTTTCATCCTTTTCAAAACACAAAAAATTTTCATATCTAGGACAAAGTTGATCATTATTAGTGTTGCCCGATGCCCCAAACAGAACACAAACTAACAGAGTGTCAGTTTATGCGGTGCTTTATTCAGGGCCCGGGGAACCTGCGGACTCGCGTCCAAAGTCAGGATCCCACAGTTCCCTTTTTCGTCAAGTTTTTTATACCTTTTTACAAAGTAGTCTACGTGCAGAGGTACACATTCTTCAAGACAATACAGATACATAAATCTTGTAGATATCATTCCTAAAAGTTATAAATTTTGCATGCTTGTCTATTCAAAACTATAGGCTACCCCCCTTTAATTCCCCCTTGCATGTTTTCCCATCACCAGAACCCTTTATTTATTATTATACTTTAGCCTTATCCTGAAAGTTTCTAGATGTTCTGTATGCTCCACTAAATTCTTTAATTATCTTTAATTATTGTTTCCACAGTCCCCAGCTCATTCCCAGGGCTGGTTCCCAGGGCCTGTCCGAGAACTGCAGTTTTCTAAGCCTTAGCATGACTACTACTATATCCAAATTAGTCCTTTTTCTCATTATTTCGGTATCAACTCCCCCCTTTTGAGCATTCTTCAGATTTTCTGCAAGGATGCTCAATTCTTCAAGTTATGGTTTCTAAGTAGGATGGTGAGTCTTCTTTTCGAGTTGGCAGGATTACTTCTTTCCGGGTCAGTGCTCTCATAACACGTCGAGTATGAGTTCCTTCTCTGGCAATCATTCCTAAAAGACATCTATACATAATCATGCATACTACAATAATCAATACAATCATTATTACATATTGTACAATTGATGATATCCAACCAGAGACTTGGATTCCTAGGGAGCTAAACAGTGCTCCTACCCAGTTATGTTCAGCTTCCTCCTGGACTTCATGCACTTTTGTTTCAATTTGTTCTAATTGACTTATGTCTTTTTCTACTTCTTCTGTGACATTTGGGATATGTACGCAGCAATGGTCAACCTTTCCTTGCAGGTACCCACAGACTCCATGTTCTTTTAATAAAAGCAAATCTAATGCCATTCTATTTTGAATTGTCATTCTTGTCGTTGCCTGCAACTGTAAGTTTAGATCCCTAAATCCTTTCTTTGTAACTGCGGCTAGCCTCTCAGTTTGTCCTACTAATTTGTACAGCATTTCCCGGTTTCTATATGTAGAAATTGGTGCAAACAAGGACTCCAATACCCATCCAAATTTAACTCCTGATGAGGGTTCATGCCATTCATCTTCATCTCCCAATCCTAGTTCTTCTGCCACTTCATTTGTTTCTCTCTTTGTTCGTGACTGCATCTCTTTCTGCGTTAATTTAGACTGTTTCCAAAAAGGGCAAAGTGTAGGGACTCCTAAAGTAATCTGTGTGACCGGGCCATTAATAGGCATATGAGTAGTCCACTGTCCGTGCCCCATTACCCACACTGAATGCCCTGGACTCCTGATGGTAGTCGTCTGACAATCTTTCCATGCCCCTTTTATTTCACCTGTTATTGTATGATTATACCTTTGACATTCACAGCCCCATTTTAATAGTATCCGTACTGGCACTAAACCAATTTGGGATTCAGGGGTATCACAGGTGATGATTTTGCTACAATTCCAGCTAGGTGTGAGGGTCACTCGATCCCGTCTTACTGTTTCAGTTCCTAACACTCCTAGATGTCCTTGCTCTCTCTGGCCTGACCATTCGACACACCAATGTACTGGTCCTATGTAACTGTAAGGTTCTAACAAACTAGGACCCCAAATCGTTTTCCAATGTTCCCATTCTTCCTTCCCTTCTTGACATACTATCTCATAAGAAAATTCTGTGACTGGTTTTTGTCTTTTTTGTCTTATGTCATAAGTACACCATCCTACATTCTTGAACCATCCAATTCTTGTAAAAACTGGATTTAGTAATTTTAGGCACTCACTCTTTTGTCCCGGTGTTGACCATTTCCCTCGAACTGTATAGGTTTCCTCTATCATCTTAGTATGATTCCGTACTTCTTTATTACATCTTTTTGTCCCATTTATAGTTACTGGAGGCATTTCCCCAACGGGAATGATGCCCCATGGTATTGGATCTCCCGCCGCTTTAGGTAAAGGTAAACATGCAGTGATGGACGTAGTACTTTGTACTTGTCCAAAATCCCTAACTAATCCCACTATTAAATTTTCTTGTCCCAATTCTTGTTGTGTTTTTCCAGCTTCTGTCACCTGCCATGTTCTCCCATTCTCTTTTAGAATACCTACATTTATGTTCCCATAATCAAAACTTTCTCTAATCCGCACAATGCATGAGAATTGTCCTACCTGATCAGCTTGCATATGAGATAGTGTCAATGTGGTGTTACCTCTTTGCTGTTCCATATCCCAAAGTGTCACAATTCCTTCTGTAAATACCTCGTCTGTGGTGATTTGTTTCCAAGCTGCATGTACTTCTTTTAATCCAGTTCTCTGGTTGTCAGAAAACAAACAGGTTAAATTTACTCCCGCACCCTCAGGCACCATTACATCTGGCTCCGGAACTGTAATTTTAACAAACGCTTCTCCCACCTGCATTATACAGACTAATGTTAAAAGAACTAAGGCCTTGCCCTGAACACCAGCTTTGTTGCTGACAGAGGCTGTACTTCCCATCTTGACGGGACCTTCTTGATTCGAGTGTAGTGAATCCAGGTTTCGATCCCTTGGACTTTCACTGCCGTGTAGGTAGTAATGATCACCTGGTGAGGACCGTCCCATACTTCTTTCAAGGGTTCCGTATTCCAGTTTTTCACATATACTTGATCTCCTGGCTGTATGTCATGGACAGGATTCTCCAAGGGCAGAGGCCGGTTCCACTGCAATGCTTCTCGCAGCGCTGTAAGGACTTTATTTAAAGACAAAATGTAACTCAACAATACTTGATCTCCTACTAAGTGAGGGTCCCCTTTGTAGGTTGTAGCATGATATGGTTTGCCATACAAAATTTCGTATGGACTTACTCCTATCCTTTCTCTGGGTTTAATCCTGATTCTTAGCAAGGCTAGAGGTAGTGCCTGAGGCCACTGTATTTTCGCTTCCTGACAAATTTTCTTAATCTGCCCTTTTAATGTCTGATTCATCCGTTCCACTTGGCCACTAGATTGTGGTCTCCAGGGCGTATGGAGATTCCAAACTATCCCTAACACTCTGGCTACCTCTTGGACTACTCTAGCTACAAAGTGAGGTCCTCTATCTGAGGACATTCCTAATGGGATTCCAAATCTAGGGATGATTTCCCGTAGTAAAGTTTTAATTACTTCCTTTGCTTGGTTAGTCCTGCATGGGAAGGCTTCTGGCCACCCTGAAAAGGTACACACATACACCAGTAAATAACGGTACCCTTGTGCTTTTGGTAGCTCTGAGAAATCTATTTGCCAATAATCTCCTGGTTGCGGCCCCACTTGTAACTTTCCTAGTTGTATCTGCCTTCGTGTCACTGGGTTATTTTTAATACAGACTGGACACATGGCATTAATCCGTTTTGCCATTGTTAACATCTGATTGGAAATTATCTCACGTTTTAAAAATTGTACCAATGCGTCTGCTCCCCAATGGCACTTGTTATGTTCGATTTCTAAAATTGTTTTCATTACTTTTGTTGGCAATACAACCTGACCTTCAGCTGTGACATACCATCCTTTTTTGTTCTTCTGGGTCTGAACAAATTGAGCAAACTTCTCATCTTCATGTGTATACCATGGTTTCTGCTCAAGAAAAGAAGTGGCAGGGTTAATTCGCACTGGCAATAAAGCTAATTGTGTCCATACCTCTCGAGCAACCTGTTTGGCAACTCTGTCAGCCAGCTGGTTTCCTTGGAACGCTTTTCCCTCTTCCTTTTGATGTCCTTTTACATGCATCACTGCTACTGCCTGAGGTTTATGCACTGCTTCCAATAGTGCTAATATTTGTTCTTTGTGCTTAATTTCTGATCCTTGAGAATTCAACAGTCCTCTTTCTTTCCACAGTGCTCTATGTACATGTATTACTCCAAAGGCATATTTTGAATCAGTCCAAATGTTTACTCTTTTTCCCCTGACTCAATTCTAAGGCTCTTACCAGAGCTTGTATCTCGGCTTTCGGGGCTGAAGTTCCCGGGGTTAAAGCTCGAGCTTCTATTATTTGTGTCAAAGTCACTACTGCGTATCCCGCATACCTGATTCCGTTTCCCACAAAGCTGGATCCATCTGTAAACAGTTCCCATTCCGGATTTTCCAAAGGCTCATCTTTCAGGTCCTTCCGGCTGGCATACACCTGTTCAATGATTTCTACGCAATCATGTGTCAATTCGCCTCCTTCTTCCTGGCTGCTGCTCCTAAGAAATTCTGCTGGATTAAGATGATTGGTTATTTTTAATTCAATGTCATCCTGTTCTCAGAGGAGTGCCTGATATTGTAACATGCGACTCGACGAGAGCCAATGCCCCCCTTTTTGTTCCAAAACTGCAATGACCATATGGGGAACAAATACTTCCATCCTTTTTCCCAAAGTCAATTTTCTGGCTTCTCGAATTAGGAGCACTGTTGCTGCCACAGCCCTAAGACAACTGGGCCATCCGGCACTTACAGAGTCTAGCTGCTTTGAGAAGTACCCCACTGGGCGCTTCCATGAGCCCAATTTTTGGGTGAGAACCCCTATTGCCAGTCTCTGTCTCTCATTTACGTATAGTTGAAAAGGTTTTGTGAGATCTGGCAATCCTAGTGCTGGGGCTTCCTTTAAAGCTTGTTTCAGACTCTGAAATGCTTTTTCTTGTGTTTGTCCCCACTGAAACACAGGGCTTTTGGCTGCTTCATACAAGGGTTTTGCTTTCAGTCCAAATTCCGGAATCCACAAGCAGCACCACCCTATCATGCCCAAAAAGGATCTTAACTCTTGTGGATTTCGTGGTGTGGGTATGGTGCAAATTGCTTGTACTCGATTGATTCCTAACTTTCGCACCCCTTGTGAAATTTCGCAGCCTAAGTAAATCACTTGGGCTCTTACCAGCTGAGCTTTTTCTCTCGATACTCGGTATCCAGCTTGGCCCAGCATATTAAGTAATTCAATGGTGAGTCTAAGGCAAACATCCTTTTCTGCGGAGGCTATAAAGATATCATCAACATATTGTAGGAGAACATATAAAAAAGGTGATTCTTTTACCTGAGTCATCTTCCATTCTTCTAACTCTCGAGCCAATTGATTTCCAAAAATAGTTGGTGAGTTTTTGAATCCTTGTGGTAGACGCGTCCAGGTGAGCTGCTTCTTGCCTCCCGTGTCTGGGTTCTCCCACTCAAAGGCAAAGTATTTCCTACTTTCAAGTGCCAAGGGGATACAGAAAAATGCATCTTTCAAATCAATCACTGTAAACCACTTAAACCTTTCCGACACAGCTGTCAACAATGTATACGGATTAGCTACTACTGGGTGTATATCTTTAGTGATATTATTAATTGCTCTTAAATCTTGAACTAATCTATACTTACCATTTGGCTTTCTAACTGGGAATATCGGAGTATTGAATTCTGACTCACATTCCTGTAAAATTCCTAAGCTAAGAAATTGTTCAATCATAGGTGCTATTCCTATTCGTGCTTCCAATTTCAAAGGATATTGTTTTACCCTTACTGGGGAGGCTCCTTCTTTTAGTTCTATTACAACCGGTTGTGCCGCTTTTGATTTTCCAGGTACTCCTGTTTCCCATACCCATGGTACTACAGCTTGCTCTATTTCTTGTGGTATTTCTACTGCTTCTACTTCTTTCACTACAAACAGCTTAGCAATATTCTCCTCGGGAAATTCCAATCTTACTCTACCTTTTTCAAATATTATCTTCGCTTCTAACATTGACAATAAATCCCTCCCAAATAGTGATTCTGGGCTATTTGGCATATATAAAAATCGATGGTCAAATTCCTTCCCCCCAAATTTTATATCTAATGGCTGCAAAAATGTTCGTTCCTCAACTTGTCCCGTAACTCCCACTACTTGAATAGTAGAATCACTCAAAGGTCCTATCTTAGTGTTGACGGCTGAGAATGATGCCCCAGTATCTACTCTAAATTCTAACGGTTCCCCATCTACTTCCATTAGTACCTTTAAATCCTGGTCTAGTCAGCTCTGATTCTGGTAATTCCCCATCATAAAGGCCTGGGCGGCACCTTGTGGATTTCCCGGGAAAGCACCTGTATTATTCATCAGTCCCTGATTTCCATCCCCACTGGCTATAATTCCTCCCCCAAAACCCATTCCTTGGTTGAGAGGACACTCATTTTTCCAATGTCCTCTATTTTTACATAGAGCACATTGATCTATCCCCAGCTGCATTCTTCCTCTTCCCATATTCAATTGTCCCATGAGTCCTCCCGCCCCCATTGGCATTTCCCCCTTTGCTATTCCTCTTCCCCTTCCTCGTCCACGTCCACGACTCCCTCCTCTCATATTATTTCCAGCCACTTGCTGTAACACCGCTAACATAGTAGCCTGTTGTTTCCTGGCCGTTTCTTTTTCCCTGTTATTATATACCTTCCACGCAACTTCCAATAGTTTATCTAAATTCCGAGTATCTTCTCCCTCCAATTTTTGTAATTTCTTTCTAATATCTTCCTGGGACTGCCCCATAAAAATTAATGCTAGCTGTAATTTTCCCGATTCTCCCTCAACTTCTAAATTAGTGTATCTACGAGCTGTCTCCTTAAGCCGCTCTAAAAAGGTTGATGGAGACTCATTCTTTTCCTGTCTGACCGAATATAACTTAGACCAATTCAAAGTTTTTGGTATTCCATTCCGTATTCCTTCTGTTAACAAATCCTGGTAAGCTTTAAGTCTCCGAGACCCGCCCGTTGAGTTGGGATCCCACTCCGGATCTTCCCTAGGCACTAAGTCATTTACTGTACCATCCGCAAGCCGCAACCTAATCATTTCCCGTGCTTTCTCTGTCATGGCTTTAAACACCATTTCCTTTTCAGTAGATTCCATTATTGTGTCTAACAGAACTTATAAATCATTCCAATCTGGGTTCTGAGTCTTAATTACCATTTTTACCACCCGCGCAGTTCGTTCAGGATCCTCCCGATACGCCCCCGCTGATTGTTTCCAAATTAGCAAATCATTCGGAGAAAAGGGAACTTTCACTATGACCCGTTCCCCCTGCGGCCCGACTGCTTCACGCAGCGGAACCATTAAATGAGCACCTCCTCCCTTTTTCTTCCTTTCTACCTCCCACCGCCCTCTCCGAGTTCTTTCGCATAAGGGGGTTTGTGGTATATCTGTGGTTCCTATTTTTGTTTCTTGATCCTCCCTTTCTGCCTCTAACATACTTTCTCCACGTTCTTCCATCGGAGGAGCACTAGGGGCTATCAGCAAAGAAACATCCTCTTCAGGTTCTGAAAACTTAACTGAGCATTCCTTCTCTTTCTGCCACCCCTTACATCCTTCACAATTCAGGTTTAATGTTTTCAAAACCATGATCCCACACTCCTTTTGCCACTCTGGTTTATCTTTCAAATAATAAAAGAGGTCTAGGTATGGTATTTCATCCCATTTTTCATTACTTTGCAGGAAATGCATCAAAGGTGTAATAATGTCAGGATTCAGTGTACCGTTCCTAGGCCATTGCATACCATCGGGTTCATATAAAGGCCATACATGATTACAAAAATCAATCAATTTCCTTTTACTTAATTCTTGACCAAAGTTCCCCGCATTCCAGTGTTGTGATAAACAGCCCAAAGGTGAATCATCTGGGATTTCCATCCCGGAACTTGCTAGAGTTTTAAACGTTTTTAAAGGCATCATTACACTCTTTTTTTTTTTTTTTTTTTTTTTTTACACAATACACACCACACACAACACTCACACCCTTTACACTCACACCCTTTCCACAAATCTTGCCTTTCTCATCTCTGCGAGTGGCAAGTGCTGAACCTGCGCAGTCACTGCTGCGTCTGACGGTCAGCGCCTAGGCTTTTCCACAACCTTAAAGACGTCTGTGACCCCCGTGCGGAAACGCCGTTCCGACTTAATCGGCAGGCCCCCCTTTCCCTCGATAAAAGGAGTAAAGCACCTTCGGGCTTACCTCCTGGTCGTCCGTCAGGCGTGGGGTCGGGCACGGGTTGATGTCCTCCCCAGAAATCACCTGGTGCCGGCGTGGAGTGGATCAGCCCACGAACCGCCCCTGCCGCCTCCGGAGTCCCATCTGGGTCGCCAGAAAACTGCTGCCCGATGCCCCAAACAGAACACAAACTAACAGAGTGTCAGTTTATGCGGTGCTTTATTCAGGGCTCGGGGAACCTGCGGACTAGCGTCCAAAGTCAGGGTCCCACAGTTCCCTTTTTCGTCAGGTTTTTATACCTTTTTACAAAGTAGTCTACGTGCAGAGGTACACATTCTTCAAGACAATACAGATACATAAATCTTGTAGATATCATTCCTAAAAGTTATAAATTTTGCATGCTTGTCTATTCAAAACTATAGGCTACCCCCCTTTGATTCCCCCTTGCATGTTTTCCCATCACCAGAACCCTTTATTTATTATTATACTTTAGCCTTATCCTGAAAGTTTCTAAATGTTCTATATGCTCCACTAAATTCTTTAATTATCTTTAATTATTGTTTCCACAGTCCCCAGCTCATTCCCAAGGCTGGTTCCCAGGGCCTGTCCAAGAACTGCAGTTTTCTAAGCCTTAGCATGACTACTACTATATCTACATTAGTCCTTTTTCTCATTATTTCAGTATCAACTATGTCACTTCAATTGCTACCTAAAGCCACAAAAGAGGATGCAAATAATCAGTGTCTGTCATTCAGTCTTTTGTATGTCAGTGAGCACAGGAGAAAACTCTGCTCACCTGCTTTTTGTCTGCACTCACTCACCTTGCCCTGTTACCCCACTAAGAAAACTCACCCTGTACATGCAAGGGCTGAAGCAGGCACATTTGGGAGTTTCAACTTTCTCTGAATGGAATCTCCTCAAGTCTGGAGCCCAACATGGAAATCCTGTTAGCAGGAAAGAAGAGCCAAAAGAGATAGAGAAAAAAAGATGTAATTTGGGGTGCAAACCCCTCCCCTGCACACACACTATCCTGACTCTATCCCCCCAGCTGATCAAGTCCTTTAGTTTGCCCACAGTCAAATGAGACCAGAGCAAGACAAGCCACGAGCAGCCACGTGGCCTTCACCTGTGTGGAGCGCCAGAGAATTGCCAAGAGAGGCTCCTTGATCTGCTGCACCAACTCCAAACCCACGTGGAAGTGCTCTGCTTTCAGGAGCTGAAGAGAAGTGCCTGAGTCCTGGTACTGCAGCAGGCTTTCCTCTGCAATTCAAGGCCAACAAAGTCCTGCTGCATCTACACTCTTGAGCAGAGACCAAGTCCTTCTTGGCCCTGATTGTGAAGCCAGCCATAGCTGCTTAGATCTCCTGTGCACATGCATCCCTCTTTCAGAACACAACGTGTTGCTCTTGTACTGCATCAATCTCCACTGGCAGCCAAACTGCTCCAATGGACTTCCTCAGAAACGACATCAAGAAGGCAAAAATGGACTGGCAGAAGTGAGGCCAGCTGGCTGTTGGTGTATATGCTATTGCCCCACGACAGAGCTGCTGCTCTTTGACTACAGCTGGAAATGCTAGTCATGACTTGAAAGAGGCTGCAGGACTTAGCCAGAAGGATGTGCAGAGCATTAGTGAGCAGCTCCAGGCTCTCAGTCTGCCGTTCCACAATATCTATTTTAAGCAGTTAGATGGTTATATGTGAAACCAGAAGGTACTAAATTCACCCAACCGCTCCTGAACATAAGCACTGCAGCTTTTGCTACATGGAACTCATCACAACCTAAGAAAGACAAATTTATTAAGCTAAGTAAAAAACCCCATCCAAATTAAACTTCTGCTGTCAATGTCATCTTGCATGCCAAAGGGCCCTTGCAGGTAAGATAACAGAGAGCAAGCTGCATGATGGTGTTTCAAATTTTCCTTCAAACTAATAAAAAAGAAACAGGGAATTGTCACAGTGCAAACTCGCTTGTACTGAGCAGTTAATTTGGCCACATATGGGAGAAACAGCCTGACCTGATAGACAGGGCTCCAGGGAACAGAGATAAGACAGAATTGGAGACAGACAAGGATTTGATCCAATGAGTCCCAGCTAAGCTGCAGGAGCTATTGTTCAGAGAGCTGAGCAGCCTGAACTTTCAAGCAATCACAAGGGCTTGCTCAGGAACATGAAGAAAGGTATTTAAGGTGAAGTCAGATCAATAAAGAGCTTTTTGTCACATGGATCATAGAGTGCTGTGTCTCTGTCTCAGGCACAGTGCCAGTCAATGTTACACAGCTGCACTGCCCCAAAGACTTGAAGGCAATCGAAGGAAGACAAAGAGCTCCTGAGGGCATTCTGTATTTTAATGAGCCCTTCTGTGGATTTGGGGCTGAGTCCAGGACCCTCAGGCACTGAGAGAAGGTTGAAGAAGCTGCTCAAGGAGGCAGAAGCAAAACTCCAAGTCCCTTGGAGCATCAGTGGCCCCACTGAGGGCAGGGAGTGCCAAAGGCTCCCCAGGGACTGGTGAGAGCAGATCCTTGAGGGCAGGATTGCAGGAGCCCGAGGCTGTGAGCAGGGAACTGCAATGCTGAGCAAGGCCTGGGCTGGGTGGAGGAAGCAGAAAGGCCAAGGCCTGAGCCCAGGCCTGGCCCAGCAGGGCCTGTCCCTCACGGGGGGCTTGGGGCTGTTGCTGGGGCAGTGGGATGGCAGGGGCAGCAAGGACAAATGTCATCAAGCTGTGTGACACTCCAGATGCTCATGGAACCAAGGGCCAGTGTGACACAGCAGGGCCTGATGGAAACAAGAGGCCATGGTGAGCCTGCAGGGCTGGAACACCCCAGAACACTGAAATGCTGGGGGTAACCAAAGGTTCCTTTACTCGACTTTGATGCACAGGAGAAACCCAAGACAGATATTGTCAACATGGCCAGATGCAAAGAAGATTCTTGATAGGAAGGGATCCACAAGGATCATTAAGTCCAGCTCTTGAGTGAATGGTCCACACAGGGATTGAACCCACAAGCTCAGTGATACCAGCACCATGCTCCAACCGACTGAGCTAAGAGGTCCAAATGACACAAAATTTTACTGGCAAAATATAGACAATCAAGGAACATTGGCAAATGGTTTAATAGAAGATCAAATTCAAAATAAGTGTTTTATCATATCATTAACATCATTCACGTCATTTAACCTAGAAACCTTTAACCATTAAGATTCTAAGGTATCCAAAAATGTTCCAGGTAAGCAGATTAGAAGGAGAAGAAATAGAGAAGAACAGCAGGAGAGAAGGTCGATAGAAAGGGAATCTGGGATGCGAAAGGATCACCCCTATTGTGTGATTGATTGACAGCTCAGCCAATCAGAGCTGGGTTAACACTGCCCCTGCTGTGTGATTGATTGACAGCTCAGCCAATCAGAGCTGGGTTAACACTGCCCCTGCTGTGTGATTGATTGACAGCTGTGCCAGTCACGGGCTGGGGGCGGGGCTCTGTCCCACCACAATCCCAGGCCTGACCCATCCCTGGCCCCACACGGGCATTCCGAGCACCCCGAGGTGTCTGGGACATCGATCTCATCCAGCCTGTGACAGCCACCATGGTGACACTGCGGAACCTCCTGGAACCAAGGGCCAGTTGTGACAATGTGGGTCCAAGGACACCATGGTGACACTGTGGTGACTCATGGAACCAAGGAGACCATTGTGACACCCAAGGGCCCCAAGGAACCAAGGGTTTATGGTGACCTTGTGGAGCCTGTAGTGTCACAGAGGAGCCATTGTGACACAGTGAGTCCACATGAAGCCAAGGGGCCATCGTGACACTTCAAGGCTTTGTGGAACCAAGACCCCACAGTGACATTGCAAGGTGTCATGGCAGCATGGGGCCATTGTGACACTTCAGAAGCAAAGAGAACATTGTCATACTGCAGGGCCCCATGGAACCAAGGGAACATGGAACAGGTCAGGCTGGCTGGGCCTCCTGGGGGCCACCTGGCAAGTCCAGCTGATCTTGGTGTGTCCAGGGCCACTTCTCATCTGCCTCTTAACCACTGGGGCTCTGTGCTTTCCTTCCTATGGGAAAGAACTCCTCCAGGTGTCCAGTGCCAAAATTGGTATTCGTCCTCCAAATTTCCGTATATGCTAAGATAATTCCCAGATGAAATCAGCCAGGAGAGACAGATCTGGCTGGCCGTGGCTTCCTGAGGGCTGGCACTCAAGTGCCTTTGAAAAACTGGGGCTGTGTTGCAAGGTCCAGCAGTGTCACAGTGGTCTCCGTGGTTCCACAAGGCCCCAAAGAGTAACCCTGACCCCTTGGTACCGTGGGGCCCTGCAGTGTCACCATGGCCCCATTGTTCCATCGGGTTCCACAGTGTCACAATGGACTTCATGTTTCCACGAGGCCAAAAAGTGTCACAACTGTATTCTTGATTTCATGAGGCCCCAGAGAGTCACAGGTGCCCTTGAATTCCATAAGGCTGCAAAGGTCCACACTGGACTCCTTGTTTTTACATTGCCACAATGGAGCCCTGGTGACACAAGATCCTGCAGTGTCACAATGGATTCTTGGTTCCATGACACCCTGCAGTGTCAGTGTCACAGTGGTGTCTAAGTACATGAGGCCCTGCAGTATGACAGTGGGCCCTTCATTTCACAGGACAGCTAGGTTTCAAAATTGTTCCCTTAGTTCCACAAGTCCCCAAAGTGTAACAATGGCCCCTTGGTTCAACAAAGCCCTCTGTGTCACTGTGGCCTCCTTGGTTCCACAATGACCCAGAGTCATCAATGGACCTTGATTCCGTTTAGCCCTACAGTGGCACAATGGGACCTTGCTGCCTCACAGCCCTGCAGTGTCACAATCATTACAGAATCACCCAGGCTGGAAAAGACCTTGGAGAGCATCAAGCCCAACCTGTGACCCAACCCCACCTTGTCAGCCAGACTGTGGCACTCATTGCCACATCCAGTGTTTCCTGAAACACTTCCAGGGACAGTGAATCACCCACCTCCCTGGGCAGCCCATTCCAATGCTCAGTCACCCTTTTTGTGAAGAATATTTCCTAATGTCCAGCCGAAACCTCCCTTGGAACAGCTTAGGGCTGTATCCTTTTGTCCTGTCACTGCTCCCTGGGAAGAAGAGCCCAACCAGCTCCTGGCTGTACCCTGTGGAGAAGGAGTGGGGGATATAAGAATAAAAAAATTGTCAAATGGTTTGAGTGAGAAGAGACCAAAAAGAGCTTCTGGTCCAACTCCCTGTCCATTACCCAGGGACACATTCACTCATTCAGGTAATACAAAGCCTCTGACCTTGGACACTTCCAGGAATGGGGTTCTATTCAGAGGGCAACAACCCGTGCCAGTGTCCAGCCACCCTCATCATAAGTATTTCATCTGTATGGAAAATCGAAATCTGCCCTCATTAAGTTTAAAGGTCTTCTCTATTATTCTGGCAATAAAACCTTAAGGTAAAAAGGTTACTCAACCATTCCTGGACTTAAATCACAAAATCTCCAAGGCTGAACACCTTTGGGAAGGCCCAGAGATCTCCCAGGACATGGTTTAGAGGCCCCAAGAAAATAATCACTCTATGGGAGCTAGGAAGTCTTTGACTCAGTTGAATGGAGATTGAGGAGAGAACAAGAATAGACCGTGAGGATTACAAACGTGGATTCAAATATATCGGACCTCTTTTTCAGAGTGGAAATGAACCTGAGAGAGAAATAATGCCACCAAATGTAGGTGGAGAGGTTCAGACTGGACCCAAGAAGAAAGGAATTTCTCTCCCAGGGCGGGGCTCTGATGCAACACGTTCCCCAGAAGGAGTCTGGAGCAGCCCAAGGCTTTGTGTGTGCAGGCAGAGGCAGGCAGGAGGCAGAGCTGTCAGCAAAGGAAGGGGCCAGCGAGGTGGGGCAGCCGGGGGATGACGACAGCCTGCAGGGACAGAGGCGCAGGGCATGGACACCGTAGGACAGCCTGGGCTGCAGAGGCCACAGGGATGGGCAGCAGCTGAAAGGCCCTGACACAGCCAACTCCTGCAGCACTTGGGCCATGCAGGCTGGCCCTGGGCCTGAGGCCAGCAGGGGACAAGTGAGCCTTGCTGTGCTGGGGCCTCATTGCCTCCTTGTCCCTGCTCAGCAGCCTGGCAGGGGCCGCCCCATGGTGCTGCCCTTGGCATTGCACATGCCCAGAGCCCAGTGGCCCGGGAAGAGCCCTGAGCAATGAGGGAGGGACAGGATCTGCCTTGCCAGGGGCTGGGGCTCAGCCCTTGGCCCTTTGCATTCCTGAAACACATCCAGGTTTGCTCAACACCCGAGATACCTTTCCCTTGTTTGTCCCTCCCGTCATCACTGCCACCAGTGTTTTCCTTTTATTGGAACTCGGGGACACTTTCTCAGCCATATCCCTCAGTGGGCACCATTAAAACTTCTATAAACTTTGGAGTTTCAATTTAATTTTGAGTTCTTGAGAAGTTTTCCTTCAGCTCCCTCTCAGAGACTGATGTCCAGGGACTCAGCACTGTTGGGAAATCCCAGCTCTACAGAAATGGGGCAACTGAGAGGCGTATTTTTTAAAGATTTTATTCCATTATCAGTCTCATTGAATGTTGAAAAATAAGACATGCAAAACTCAATGCCATTCTATCAGAAACCAAGTTATTTCCTGCTTACAATATTTTATAAATGTTTTTTAACCTGTTAGCTTTTGCCACACAATGGTGCTTATATTTCTAACACCAGTCACCTAGTCTTTTACTCCACATGGTCTTGCCACAATGGATTTTTCACAGTTCTAATTCTCCAAAATTTCTGGTCTTTTTGCAGGGCCATTGTTTGAAACTTCTTTCTAGTTCAATCTCTCTCTACAATGTCTTTTCTATTCCATGGCCTTTCTGAGTCAGCACACCTTATCTCAGAGTTTGCATCCAGATGTACAAGACTGTGTGAGCTTTCAGTCAGGCTTTGAGAATCCTTTACAAATCCATTTCTCACAAATATCAATCACAGAATGCTGCAATCACCTCTGCTCTAAAGACAACAGTAATAAAATACAACCTTGAAAATTGGAATGGATATTTCTAAGAAGGTATTTTTCATATTTCTCCATAACTGGAGTTGAAAAACTTCCGAATTAACTGGACTAGACCAGAGGGAAATAAAGGCAGGACCATTGTTTGCTAAGAAATATCACAAAAATTCACTCATAATTAAAATCCACAATTTCTGATGCTGTTCATGTGTTTCACTGAGGGACATGACTGAGAAAGTGTCCCCAGGTTCCAGTGTGAGCAGGAAATTGGAGGCAGAGATGACAGGTGGTGTGGGAAATGCAGGCACAGAGAGCTCTCAGGGCCTTGTGCATACAGGCTCAGAGATTGAGATGGAAACAAGGTTTGACTTAAGACCTTGGAGAAATCTTGGACAATCAGAGCATTAAAAGTAAAATAGATCTAAAACAAGAATATAAGTTTGTAGTATAACTAGATCTATGTTTTAAGCAAATAGAATTATGCATTACGTATGCAAAGCAGTATGTTAAGATAGTAAAAGATTGTAAAGCTTAGCAATAGAACCTGTAATAAAATTAATTAGAAGTTGAAGATGTATCCATGTAGGTTGGTGCAGTGTTCTAGGATTGGTTGAAAAATGACACATTACTGCAAAGCCATGAGAAGGAAAGCAATTAATGATTGGTGTAAAAGGATGCTGGCAAACTTCACAGAAGTATTTCATTGGATAAAAAACGAACATAAAGCATTGTAACTAAGAATGAGGCAGCTTCTGATATTATGGTGTTGGATGTAACACCTTTAGTCTCACCCTTCTATGAGACTGACACCATGAGGCCATAAACCATCTTTTACAACGTCTCTCAGTTGCCCCATCTCTTATAATATCAATCTCCCAATGCACATTTTTTGACATCAGACATGACTAATGAAATCAATACGGACTTATGGACACCAGGTGTATCCCATTAAATTCAAGAGGGATTTAAGGACACCTGGTTTATCTATTAATTTCAGTGGGGATTTTGATGAAATTTGGTCCTAAAACGGGGAAATTTGAGTAAATTTGGAGGAAATCTTGGGCTGAATTCTGGGAATTTCCACTCCAGGATCGCAGTGCCAATGCTCTGCATGTTCTGGATGAATTCCTGGAGGCCAATCCTGAATCCCTAATCCCTCACCTGCTGTCCATGCTGGAGCTGTGCCCCCAGGTAAGCCCAAAAATGTCCATTTTCAGCCTGAAAGCTGGGAATTCCAAGCCCAAAATTGGGATTTTTAGCGCCAAAAGTTTTGGGACATCAGCTCTGCCCACTGAAGTCAAATGGGATTGAAGGATACCAGGTCTACCGCAGTGAAGTCAATAGGGGTTTTACAGACATCAGGTTTACCCATTGAGAGGGCTTGATTGGGAAGAGTTACTGTTTAAACTGGGAGCACTGGGAAGGGCTGAGGGGGGGACACTGGGGTTACTAAGACCACTGAAAAAAGTGGGACAACTGGGAGGAATTTATAGAGATAAACGGAGATAAGGAGGACTCCAGAGCTAACCCATTGAATTTAGGGACAGCAGGTCTACTCTTTAAAGGTAATAAAATTTAGGGCCTCCAGGTCTACCCAGTCAAAGCAATGAGGATGCTTGAGACACTAGTTTTTGGAGGGTCCAGGGGTTTTTGGTGATCCAGGTGTGCAAGGGGTACCCAGGTGTATCCAGGTGATTTTTGGAGCACCCAAGTGGCCTGACTCACCCTGACAGGCCAGGAGAAGATGATGGCCACTGTCCTCCCAGTCGACGTGGACACAGGTGACCCTTGGCAGCTGTGGGGCTGTCGGGGGACACCCCAACATCAGGGGTACCCCAAAACTCCAGGTGAGGACATCAGGGGTGGGAGGGAGCCCTGAGTTACCTCAGGAGAGGGTGCAGTGCAGGTACAGCCAGGTGCTTTGGTGCATGGGGTTGGTGAGGATGGTATTCTGCAGCAGCTCCAGCTCTAGGGTGGGCAAAGGAGGCACCCCAAAATCTCAGGGGGACACCGGAGGAAATCCCAATATCTCGATGGGGGCACCCAGGTATACAGGAGTTCGGGTCTACCCATTAAAGTCAAAGGGGATTTAAGGAAACCAGATCTACTCATTGCACTCAATAGGGATTTAGGAACATCAGGTCTACCCATTCAACCCAACAGAACCAACCAGCTCACACTTTAGGTGAGGGAGGGGCTGGAAAATTTTGGGGATCTCACAAAATTGTGGGAGTTTTTTGGGGAATCCCTCACCTTCCTTCAGCCTTCCAGGGGCCAGTGCCCTTGCCGTAGTTCCTGGTGGCCATCAGCAGCCACAGGCAGTGTTGCCAGGCTGAGAAGTTGGAGAAGCTGTGGCTCAGCAAGGCCCTGGTGAAGGCCAGCTCGGCCTTGAGGTTTTGCCTACCACAAGTGCCTAGCAGTGTTCCCAGGTGTGACTGGGAAGGCACCAGTATAAACCAGTAAGCATTTGAGTCACTCCCGAGCTCCTGAGACCTGTGGCAGCAGCTCCCAGTATAAACCAGTAAAGCCTCATGCACCCAAACCCATTCCCAGTGTGGTCCTGGGGCTCCCAGGTTTATACTGGGAGGGCACCAGTATAACCCAGTAATCACTGGGAGCCACCCCTGAGCCCGTGAGCCCATTGCAGCATCTCCCAGTAGAAACCAGTAAGCACAACCTGAAGTCACTCCCAGTAGGTCCCAAGTTCCATCCCAGTATAAACCAATAAGGCCAGCATCCCCAGAAGTTGCTCCCAGTTGAGTGCCAAGCATCCCCAAGACCCCTCCCAGTATAATCCAGTACACCCCAGTTTAACCTGTAAAATCAAGAATATATCTGTATAACTCGGTACAAACCACTACAATCCAGTCACTCCCAGCACCCCATCCCAGTACAAACCAGTATAACCCAGTATAACGCACAGTTGGCCAGTAGGTCATCCCAGCCAGCAGGGGGCACTCATACAGCCCTGCTCCCTTTCCCAGTGGAACCCAGTACAAACCAGTAACACCCCAGCACCCCATCCCAGCACAAACCAGTACAAACCAGTACAAACCAGTCACAGTTGCCGGGGTCAGCCACCAGGAGGTGCTCGCACAGTGCCAGGTCCTCCCGGCCAGCAGGGGGCGCTGCAGTGTCCATTGTGACCCGACAGAACCAAGGAAACCCCTGTGACACTGCGGGGCCCCACGGAACCAAGAGTCCATTGTGAGACACCTGGGCCACGTGGAGCCAAGGAACCATTGTGACACTGGGGAAACTCATGGCACCAAGGGGCCACTGTGACATTGTGGGGCCTCATGGAACCTGTGAGCCATTGTGACACTGCACGGCCTTGTGGAACCAAGGAGACCACGGTGACACTGTGGGGCCACCTGGAACCAAGAGTCCATTGTGACACTCTGGAACTACAGAGACCATTGTTGAGAGTATGGAACCTCGAGGAGCCAAAAGTCCACTGTGATAGAACATGGCCTCATGGAACCAAAAAGAGCATTGTGACACTGTGGGACACCATGGACCCAAATCTCCATTGTGACAGTGCAGAACCAAGGGGCCTTTGTGACACTGCAAGGCCTCAGGGAACCAAGGAGTCCAAGAAACTCAAACATTTCTTGCAGGGTTCTGCCTTGGGGAAGGGGAAGCTGCTTGGTGGCACCTTGGCTTTAGCACACACTAATAGAAGGTGTCTGTTTTCAATGGGGACATTAAGGAGTTGTAGATTGCTTCAAAACAGAAAAAAAAAGGGGGGGGGAACACTCCTTTTGGCCGTAGTGCAGCCAGTTCTCCAAGTAAAGCAGGTTCCAAGCGAGTGAAAACAGGATGGAGTTGGGGAATGTGCAGCAAGGTTGTCCACACTGGGTCAGACCTCAAGGCACAGCTTCTGTGAGCAGGCCAGACCTGAGGAGAGACCCTGCATCAATATCAATCACAGAATGCTGGAATCACCTCTGCTCTAAAGAGAATAGCAATGAAATACACTCTTCAAAATAGGAATGTGTATTTCTTAGAATCTCATGGAAATATTTCTCCATAACTGGATTTGAAAAGCTTCCTAATGAATGAACTTCACCAGAGGGAAATCAAGGCAGAGCCATGGTTTGTCAGGACTTCCTTGATCCCAATCAGCCCCGTGGTGCCTTTGGAGCTGAGCCCTTGAACCTCAGGGCCTGAGAGGAGATTGCACAAATCTTTCCAGGAGTCCAAGGCAGAAGAAAAACCCAAAGTGTCTCAAAGCATTGATGGGTCTCACTGAAGTCCATCCCCAACACAGGCTCCTCATGGACTCCTTGGAGGAAAGAACTGGATGCCAGGATCACCCAAAACCCTCTCGGAGAGTCAAAGAGGAAAGGAAAATCCAAAGTACCTTTAAAACCTTGAGTATCTCAATGTATTAATGAGACACACTGAGTGTCAATACAAAGCTCTCAAGGGACTAATTAAAGTAGATAATTGGGGCCATTATTGCACAAACTACTAAAAGAGTTGATGTCAAAAGGGAACCTCCAAGTTCCTTAAAAAAACCTGAGTACCTTGAAGCATTAATCAGCCCTGCTGGGTGTTGTTACTGACAAAGGCTCTCAGGAGACTAATTAAAGCAGATAATTGGAGGCCATGATTACACAAAGCTCTCAGAGACTCCAAGGAAAAAGCAAAACCCAAAGTCCTCTGAAAAACCTGCAGTCCCTGGGAGCATGAAGGAGCCCCCAGGGCCATTCCTGACCAAGGCTCCCCAGGGACTCGTCCCAGCACATCCCTGAGGCCACTGGGATGTGGGGGGATGCTGAGGGCAGGACAAGGGGTGACAGTGGCCAGCCTTGCTGGGGCTGTGCCAGGAGGCCCCAGTGGCTCAGGACAAGGTGTCTCCTCCCAGCCCTTGGTGGCACAGACCCTGCTGTGCCCCAGGGCACCAAGACTTGCCTTCTCTTTGTCCCCACTTGTTTCTCTGCCTACAATTTCCTGCTCTAACTGGAACCTGTGACACTTTCTCAGTTGTGTCCCTCAGAGGGAACCATTAAAACTTTAGGAAACTTTGGAGTTTGATTGTGACTCGGAGTTCTTGAGAGGTTTCTTCAGCTCCCACTCAGGGACTTATGCTCAGAGACTCAGCCCCAATCCCCAAGAGGGTCATTAAAGTCCTTGTGCTGTGTCTGTGCTTATTAGCTGGGCTGGGCTCCTGGCACAGAAGGCAATCCTGGCAACCAAGAAGAGCTTCAAAAACACATTTCTCTTGATGAGCAGCTCTTCTCCCAGCTCAGCAGGGCTGGGGCACTGCCTGCAGCCACCCCAGGCACAGCACAGAGGCACAGAGAGCTTCAATCAGTCAGGGCTGGGAAGATGCTCAGAAGTGACTGGGGCAGAATCACTCTCAGCCCTTGACACAGGAAGCCTCTGGCTGCAGGACAATGCAGCTGCAGCTCCTGCAGTGATCTCCTAAAGCTGCAACATCCCAATGCCTGCAGACTGTGTGAGTACATTCTCTGATGATCTCTTGTGTAGAGCAGCCAGGGGTGCCCAGGGCTGTGGTGCAGAGCAGGGTCCTGCAGCCCAGGGCGCTGTGCTGGGGCAGGGACTCTGCTGCCTGCCAGGGACAGCTCTCAGCCAGCCCTGGGAGGTGCTCCCAGCACTGGGGGCCAAGGTCTGGGTGGAAGGAGACAGCTGGTAAGGCTTGGAAGTGTTCTCTTTGTGTGGTGAGGATGCTGCATTGTTCAGGACTGCTGCTCCCAGCACGACATTTAACTCTAGAACATTTCCAAGCAGATTATACAGGGATCAGAGCAACTCAAGGACTATAGAAAAAGGAAAATGCTGCTTTTTTAGTTTACTGCTCTGGGTTGCCTAGATGGGAAATTGCACATAGATATTTATCTCTCAGTTCAGGTAGAGAGAAATAAGGAATTTATTTCTCAGACCTTAATAAAGTGGTCAGTGACAGAAATCAGCACAAGGTCCCCTACAGGCAGCATCAGTGTCACTTTTTCAGCCTCCTCAGGGTTGTTCCGATGTTGCCATCAGAGCCTGCAGAGGCAGACCTGGCCCTGGGCAGTGCCCTGTGCTGGGAGGGGTCTGCAGGGCAGAACTGAGCCCCCAGGGCTGGGCTGGGCTCTGGCAGCACTGGCAGGGCCCAGCCCTGGGCACAGGGAAGCAGCTGCTGGCAGGGACAGCTCCAGGCAGCAGAGCCCTGAGCAGGCAGTGGAGGGAAAGTGCCACCAAGCTGGGCTGGGATATTTCAAGTCCTCTCCAAACTGAACTATTCCATCATTACCTTTCTTACAGATCTCCATGGCAAGACACAGCAAATGTCCAACAGCAGCTCCATCAGCCACTTCCTCCTGCTGCCATTGGCAGACACGAGGCAGCTGCAGCTCCTGCACTTCTGCCTCTTCCTGGCCATCCCCCTGGCTGCCCTCCTGGCCAACAGCCTCATCATCAGCGCCGTAGCCTGTGGCCACCACCTGCACACCCCCATGTTCTTCTTCCTGCTCAACCTGGCCCTCACTGACCTGGGCTCCATCTGCACCACTGTCCCCAAAGCCATGCACAATTCCCTCTGGGACACCACGACCATCTCCTATGCAGGATGTGCTGCTCAGCTCTTTTTCTTTGTGTTCTTCATTGCTGCAGAGTTTTCCTTCCTGACCATCATGTGCTACGACCGCTACGTGTCCATCTGCAAACCCCTGCACTACGGGACCCTCCTGGGCAGCAGAGCTTGTGCCCACATGGCAGCAGCTGCCTGGGCCAGTGCCTTTCTCTATTCACTGCTGCACACAGCCAATACATTTTCCCTGCCCCTGTGCCATGGCAATGCCCTGGGCCAGTTCTTCTGTGAAATCCCCCAGATCCTCAAACTCTCCTGCTCACACTCAAACCTTAGGGAACTTGGGGTTCTTGCTGTTAGTGCCTGTTTAGCTTCTGGATGTTTTGTGTTCATGCTTTTCTCTTATGTGCAGATCTTCAGGGCTGTGCTGAAGATCCCCTCTGAGCAGGGACAGCACAAAGCCTTTTCCACCTGCCTCCCTCACCTGGCTGTGGTCTCCCTGTTTGTCGGCAGGGGGACATTTTCCTACCTGAAGCCTCCCTCTGTCACCTCCCCATCCCTGGATCTGGCCCTGTCAGTTCTGTACTCAGTGGTGCCTCCAACCCTGAACCCCCTCATCTACAGCCTGAGGAACCAGGAGCTCAAGGATGGCCTGAAGAAAATCGTCATGAATGCTTTTAAGCAGGAATAAAGTCTCCTTCTCCTGTATAGCTCTTATGATGTTACTCATTAATGCCCACACTGCGTGTCCTGTGTTTTTTCTGCTGGCACAGGTATATTTTTGAGAATTTGTTCACTGGAAAAATCTTTGTCTGTGCCATTTTTAATGCGGTATTTGCATTTCTAGTGTGAGCCATAGACTGTATAACCCAGGAGTTGTACTACATATGTGTTTACACAAAATAAAGAACTCTGTATTGCCACGTTCCCCTGAAATTTTTCCTCCTGACTTCTCTGGAGCTGCAGGGTCGGTGCCTCTGGGCAGAGCTGTGGGGAAAAGGAAACCCCAGTGTTCCTCACTGCCAGACAGCCCCATGGTGTCTGCTCCATAACCTCCCCTTCCTTTACTTCCACACTCCCCTTCAGAGCCCCTGGGCTGGTTTAAGGCCTCAGGGCTCTCTCAGCTCAGTCCCAGTCCTGCTGTGTGACTGTCCAGGGACTGCAGGCAGGGCCAGGCCACGGGCACTGCTGGGACAGGGGCTCTGCAACATCATTTCCATCATGCAAGGGCATCTCCCCAGTGCAGGGCCTGAAAGCTTCAATCTTCTTCCCAGTTTGCTCTCAAGGATGTTCCCAACACAGCACCCTGGAAAGGACAGCAGCAGTGACCAGCAGAAGTGTGGCAGTGTTCAGGGTGGGGCTGTCCCAGCAGTGCCCTGGCAAAGCTAGCGCCGCTCCCAGCAGTGGCCTCTCACCCCAGAGGTTGTTCTTCCCTCCCTGGAGAGACATCAAGTGACAGGGTCAGGAGTCTGTGTTTGCAGTGCAGGGACATTCCACAGCCCTGAACATCCTGTGTGTGTGTGTGTGAGGGGACATAAACCCAGTGACACAAACAGCTGCAGCTGTTCCTGGAGTTTCCAGAGAGTAACATCAGCTGGGAACCCCTGGATGCAGGGCTGGGATGAGCTCCTGTGCCCAGAGCTCCCTGTGTCCATCCCTCCGGCCATGGGGCACCTAGGCCAGGGGCAGGGCAGGGTGACACCCACAGGGCTGAGGTCCCTGTCAGGCTCTGGCAGTGGCAGCAGAGCCCAGGGAGCCCCTGCCGTGCTGCAATGAACTGTGTGTGTGTGTGTGTGTGTGTGCCAGGGAAGGACTCGTGTCCCTGGACACCCCTGGGGCTGTGAGCAGGGCATGAGCCCAGCTCAGGGCTGGGCACCTGACAGAGCCCTGACATTGCTGGGTGTGCCCCTAAGAGCAGAGTTGGGCAAGGTGACTGTGGTTAAATCCCTCAGGGGATCAAGTGAACGCCAAGTGTCTCTGTCACTGTCCCTCCTTACTCAGAAAACAGGAGAAAATATGGTGAAAAAATTGTGGGTCACCTTAAAAATAGATTAATGTTAGGAGGACTAAAAAACAAAAGTCAAATGCAGAAGCAAGAAAGATCAAGGGGATACAAGAATTCAACACAAGAATTCAGCACATATAGTGTTTGCTTTGGAAGACAAATGTATTAATACAGAAAATCCAGAGACCCTCTTGTCCCCCTCATTTCCCTGCTGATCAGGACATCCCATGGAATGGAAGATCCCTTGGGTCAGTCCAGCCCAGCTGTCCCATCCCATCCCATCCCAACCCTATGTCCCCAGGAACACTTGCCCACCCCCAGGACATTGGTTGGGGAGTTGCAGAGATGCCTCATGTGGGGCCAGCCCTGCTCAGGAGCAGCCAAAGCCTCGAGCTGGGACCAAACCCACTCCAGCCACGAGAGCCAAGCACAGCAGGACAGGGGCTGCTCTGGGCAAAGGGAACTCCATCCCAGTCACACCCAGGCCAAGGGGGCTCAGGGGTCTCTTCCCACCTCTGTTATTCCACCATTCAATGAATCTTTTCCTTGGAGAGCTCTTTGAAGGCAGAATTGGCAGAGAGGCAGCAGCAGAACTATAAAATGCACCAGTACAAACACAGCAGCTCCAGTGAGGAATGAACCTTCCCAGGGCAGTGCTGTGGCAGGAGAAGCAGCCAAGAGGAGGAGGATGAGCTCAGTGCATGTGTGTGTGTCCCAAGGCACAGAGGGTGAGGGTGGGCAGAGGTCAGGGCAGGGCTGGCAATGGCAGGGCAGAGGCAGGGGCAGCCAGATGGGAGTGTGCAGCCTGCAGGGACACAGCAGAAGCTGTGGGACAGCACAAGACAAGCTGTGCTGGACATGGCCAAGGGCCCTGGCAGGGCAGGCAGTGCCCAGGAGAAGCCAAGTCTTGGTGTCCTGAGGCACAGCAGGGTCTGTGCCACCAAGGGCTGGGAGGAGACACCTTGTCCTGAGCCACAGCCCCAGCACAGCTGCTGGCACAGCCCCAGCAAGGCTGGCCACTGTCACCCCTTGTCCTGCCCTCAGCATCCCCCCACATCCCAGTGGCCTCAGAGATCTGCTGGGACGAGTCCCTGGGGAGCCTTGGTCAGGAATGGCCCTGGGGGCTCCTTCATGCTCCCAGGGACTGCAGGTTTTTCCAAGGACTTTGGATTTTGCTTTTTCCTTGGAGTCTCTGAGAGCTTTGTGCAATCAGGGCTTCCAATTTTCTCCTCCAAGAGTCCAGGAGGAGCCTGTGATGATGATGGACCTCAGTGGGACTGACACTGAAACTGCACGAAAAACAGGAACTCCCCAACAACATCTTCTCTGTGTTACGGAATTTAGGCATTACTTTCTTCTGGCCAGGATGTTTTTGTGCCCAGCATATGCAATAGAAATCATTCCATCCACACATGCCTGGCTTGGGCAGTGAAAATCACTCCGTCATACATGGTTCTTTACTAGGGTTTTCACATATTTATACAGACAAAACCCAAAGAAATTCATATTCATTGATCTTAAATTACACAATTCTTAGTATTCAATCTCCTGTTGCTTATTGATCCCTTTGCCCTTGGAGTGAATTAGGCCCTCATTTGATTCTCTTACCAATCTTTTCCCAGACCAGGTGTCTCCAACCACACTGGGGGTGATGTTCATTAATGTTCATTTACCTCCTCTGTATCTTCTGGCTACTCCCAATCTGTAGATGTTAAACTCATCAGGCCTCACCCAACCTTGGTGAACCGAGTCTTTTGAAGAGAAACTTCAATTCCCCTCCTCCTGGGCAAATGCGAACAAAATCTTGACTGAAGTTCCATTAAAAAATTTAAATTTGTATCATTTGCAGCAACTCCATTATGTTCCTTACTGTCCCAATTCTGTCCTTGGTTCCATGAGGGCACACAGTGTCACAACAGCCCCTTCATTCCATGAAGCCCTGCAGTGTCACAAAGGTCTCTAGAATTCCATGAGGCCCCACAGTGTCACAAGGTCCCCTTGGTTCCATGTGTCCTGCACTGTTACATGAATCCTGAGCTCCAGGGGTCCTGTAGTGTCACAATGGTCTCCTCAGTTTCATGGTGACCCAGTTGCCCAAATGTCTATGGTACCACAACTGCCCCTTTGTCCCACGAGGCCCCACAGTATCACAATGGCCCCTTGTTTCCATGACACCGTGTAGTGTCACAATGATCTCCATGATTCCATACAGTCCTGCAGTGTCACAATAAAACTTTTGTCACTGAGGCTCCACAGTGTCACCATGGCCCCTTGGTTCCATGGAGCCCCACGGTGTCACTGTGGTCCCCTTGGCTCCACAAGACCCTTTGGTTCTAGCAGGTCTTGATGTTTCAAAATGCTCTCCATGATTGCATGAGCACCCTGTGTCACAACAGACTCTTGGTTCTGTGAAGTTCTTCAGTGTCACAAAGGCCCCTTGGTTCCATGAGGTTTGGTAGAGTCACAATTCACTCCTTGGTTCCATGAGGCCCTGCTGTGTCACAATGCCCATGGTTCAATCAGTTTCCACAGTGTCACCACGGTCTCCTTGGATCCACAGGATCTCAATGGTCTCCTTGGTACCTTCCTGTCCCAATGTCACAATGGATTTTTGGTACCATGAGGTTCCACAGTGTCACAAGGGTCTCCTTGGTTCCATTAGGATACAAGGGCTTTGCATAAATGCTGAGCAACACCTGCTGAACACATCTGGGAACATCTGTCTGCATTCAAAAGAGGGATTGAAGGTGAGAATGGCACCAGCAGCTTCCATTTGCAACAGAGATCCAGGGAAAGGACAAGGACGGAGAATTCAGCTGAAAGACTCAGAGGATTCACAGAATCACAGAATCCCTAGGTCTGAAGAGACCTTCAAGATCATCTAGTCCATCTCATGCCCTAACACCTCAACTAGACCATGGCACTGAGTGCCATATCCAGGCTTTTTTAAACACATCCAGGGATGGTGTCTCCACCAACTCCCCAGGTAGATCATTCCAGTACTTTATTGCACTTTCTGTAAAAAGCTTTTTCCTAATATCCAACCTATATTTCCCCTGATGCAGTTTAAGACTGTGTCCTCTCATTCTGCCGGTTGCTGCCTTGAGAAGGAGACCAACCCCAACCTGACTACAACCACCATTCAGGGAGTTGTAGAGTGATGAGGTCTCCCCTGTGCCTCCTCTTCTCCAGGATAAACATCCTCAGCTCCCTCAGCCACTCCTCACAGCACTTGTGCTCCACACCCCTCACCAGCCTTCTTGCCCTGCTCTGGACACACTCCAGCCCCTCCATGCCCTTCCTAAATTGGGGGTCCAGAACTGGACACAGCACTCGAGGTGCTGCCCAACCAGTGCTGAGCACAGGGGAAGAATCACTGTCCTGCTCCTGCTGGCCACACCATTCCTGATCCAGGCCAGCTGCCATTGGCCTTCTTGACCACCTGGGCACACTGCTGGCTCATGTCCAGCCTGCTGTCCATCAGTGTCCCCACAGACCAGCCACTCTGTCCCCAGCCTGTAGCACTGCAGGGGTGGTTGTGGCCAAAGCAAAGGATCTGGCACTTGGTCTTGTTAAACCTCACCTTGTTGGATTTGGGCCCTGGATCCAGCCTGTCCAGGTCCCTCTGCAGAGCCCTCCTATCCTCCAGCACATCCACACTCACACCCAGCTTGGTGCCATCTGCACATTTGCTGATGCTGCACTCAATGCCCTCATCCAGATCATCAGTGCAGATATTGAAATCCACGCTGGCTGGCTCTGATCCCTCAGCCATCCTGTAGGTGCCCTGTGATGGCACTCAAGGTGATCTGTTCCATCACCTCACCAGGCACCCAGGTCAGGCTGACAGGCCTGCAGTTCCCCACATCCTCCTTCCAGCCCTTCTTGGGGATGGGCTCCCATTGGCACCTCCAGTCCTCTGGCACCTCCCTGCTGAGCCAGCACTGATGAGAAATGATGGAGACCAGCTTGGGGAGCTCATCCAGCAGCTCCCTCATCCCCCTAGGATGGATCCCATTTGGTGCCAGAGACACCTGTGAGCATCTGAGTGGGTCAGCAGGTCCCCAGGTGCTTCCTCCTGGATTACAGGGGTCTGTTCTGCTCCCTGTCCCCATCTCCCAGCTCAGGAGAACACTTGTCCTGAGGACAATTTGTCCTATTGTTAAAAACTCAGGCAATGAATGGGTTAAGTGGCTCAGCCTTTTTCTCATCTTCAGTTTCTCTATTCCCCACAGCATCCAATAAAGAGCTGAGATTCTCCTTGTCTGCCGGTTTGCTAATAACTTATTTATAGAAATATTTTCTATTATTTTTCACTGAAGTGGCCAGGTTATGTCCTAATTGAGTTTTCACTTCTCTCATTTTCTTTCTGCATGACCTAACAACATCCTTAAACACTTCCTGAGTTGCCTGCACCTCTGTCCAAAGGTGATGCACCCTCTTTTCTCTCTGAGTGCCTGGAAAATGCTCTATACACAGCCAGGCCAGTCATTTTCCTCACTAGCTCACTTCAGGCACACTGGGACAGGCTCCTCCTGCTCATTCAGGATTTCTTTCTTGAAGTTTCTCCATCCTTCTTGGACTGCTTTGTTTTTAAGGACTGTTTACATTAAAAAAGTCAGTTATCTCCAAATCCGTATCCTGAATAGGCTGAATTCTGCTCTCTGTAAGGGCAGGGTAGAAATTTTGCTGATGCCCCTCCTTCTTTCACAAAATATTTAAAAACTCAATAATTTCATGGTCGCTGTACCCCAAACAGCCTCTGAACACCACATCTCCCACCAACCCTTCTCTGTTTGTGAACAGCAGGAGACAGAGCTTTCCTGGGCAGTGGGAGTGTTACCAAAAATACAGTAAAATAAAAAACTCCCAAACACCAATGTAGCATTAAAAAGCAGCATTCTTTTTTTGGCTGGATACACAGGGTACAGCTCCTTCCAATGCTGTGCATGCTGAGTACAGGAAATTTCTGTTTATATTCTGTATATTTCAAACTTATTCATTGATTGTCCTGGACTAAACACACATATGATAATCATTTCCCCAAAATCATTCACATATTTCCCCTCCCCTTTACCCATGGGTTCTTCTGTCCTGGGGGTCTCTCTGGTGGTCCCTGGTGGTCGTGGACCCCAATGTTCCAGTTGGCCTGGCTGAGCTGGCAGGACACTGAGGCTGGGGAACTTCCAGTTCTCCTTCTCACACAACGGGCATTGTGCAGGTTCCAGAGGCCAGTGGTTTTGTAGATCAAGCATTGTGTTAGGTCAGCTGGGGTAGGCAGTTTATCATCTGGTAACATGAGGTTACAGAGTGGGCTATGACATCACAGAGTGGGGTATGTGAGGTCATTGAGTGTCACAGGCTGTCCCTGTGGCATCACAGAGCTGACTGTGACATCAAAGGACAGAGGTGTGACATCACAGGGCAGGCTGTGACATCACAGGAGGGGCTGTGTGACATCCCAGCAGGGCTGTGTGGGGTCACTGGGTTGGTCACTCTGCCCCAGCCCCCCTCACAGTTTCCCCAGACAAGTCCAAAGCTGTTCATGCCCAGCAGGGTCCCCTGTCCCCCGGGATCCCCCTGCTCCACCTGGAGCCACAGCCTCCCCCAAGGATGTTCCACAAATCAACCCCAGAGCCTGACACGGGGACAAGGGGCCAGGGCTGTGTGACCAGGACATCAAGGCCGTGGATTATCCAGGTCACTGGGGCCTGGTTTGGGTTGCCCAGGGCAGGAAAGATGTCTGGCAGCTGGAGCAGGGTGAGGGAAGGGCCTCCAAGGTGGGGCTGGAGCCCTTTGGCTGTGAGGAGAGGCTGAGGGAGCTGGGCTTGTCCAGCCCGGAGCAGGGAAGGCTGAGGGGCTCCTCATGCCAGCCTGGCAGTGCCACCCAGGAGCTGATGGAGAACACAGAGCCAGGCTCTGCACTGGGGGGGCTGGGGGGGACAAAAGTCAATGGGTGGAAAGGGGCAGGAAAGGAGATCAGACAGGACAGGAGGAGTTAAAATGAGTCAGGCTGATTTCAGCATTTCCTCAACATCAAAATTAGCCTGACTCCTTCATCTACCAGTGACAGCTTTGAAAACAGGGCATTGTTGGAGGTGTTTAACCCCCACTCCAAGCAGAGCATCCTGATACAACACTTGACCAGCGTTTATATCTGTCACAGAATCATCTTTGTCTAAAATTGGTTTTGTACACAAATCCCTTGGGGGTGGTTGTGGGCACACAAAGAGCTAGGGAATTACAGCTTGAAAATTCTTTTTAAGGCCTGAATTTCTCCTGACTCTCAGCTCCATTCCCAGGCTGATAAGCTGCCTATGGCTTCAGTTAGGGAGGAAGTCTCCCAAGGTGATAATATTGTGAAAAACAGAGTGGAATTCATAATAAAGATTAATTCCTGGTGGATTTCCGTGGGACACACCCTGAGGTATGATCTCATGGATGTTTTTCCCAGTTGACCAATGAGCTCCTGTCCTGTCCTAGCTGCACATAACATGCTTTAAATAAAGGCTGTCTGTACAATAAAGTTGGCCTTTTTTCCCTAAAGAGGTCCGTGTGTGTTACTGTCCTTTCTCTCTCTCTCTCTCTCTCTTTTTTTTCTAGTGCAGTAACCACAGGTGGTAGACTCATCAGACACTGCTGGGACATCGCACAGAGCTGAGGGAAGAGCTGTGATGGTTATGAAATTGTATCCTGCTCAACTTTTGTTTGTTGACAGAGAAGAGAAACCTTCCTGTGCCTCTGAGTCTCACCAGTTGCTGACCCCCAAAGGACACAAACCTGATGAGTTGTGGCTCTCACTGCAGTGCTGGCACTTGCACCTCCCTCCATCCCCACAGCAGAGCTGCCTTGTCCCAGAAATTCCCTGTCAATGCAGGGATGAAGGAAACAGGACAGGCTGTGGGGATCAGGGGCAGGGCACAGGCAGGGATTTGGGGTGGTTGTGAGCCCAGGCCAGGAGCCAGCCCTTGGCCTTGGTGAACCTCATCCAATTGTCCTGGGCCCATGGCTCCAGCCTGTCCAGATCCCTCTGCAGAGCTTCCTGCCCTGCAGCACAGCCACACTCCCACCCAGCTTGGCCTCACCTGGACACTGACTCAGGGTGCCCTCCATGGCCTCGTCCAGATCAGCAAGAAAGAGATTTCACTGCCCTGGCCCCAATCCTGAGCCCTGGGGACACCCCTGGATGTGGCTCCATTGCCCAGCACTCCTTGGGCTGGAATTCTGTTTTTTATGGAGCTGTGCCTGCCTTTGGTTTTGTTTGCTGAAAATAAATGAACATCCCTCTGTGTCTGGGGCAGCTCCTTCTCCAAGGAAAGCAGGTGGGAGTTGGTGCCAAGGAGCTGAAAGCTGCAGGCACAACCTGGAGGGGAGGGAGCTCAGATTTGAACAAGGCTGCTCTGAGTGCCAGGGGTTGGATGAGGGAAATGGTGGGGTTGGGATAGGGACAAAGTCAGCCATAAAGGGTCTTGATTTTCATATTTCTTCAGACTGCATTAGGAGGTGCTTGGGATCAATATCAACTGGAGATTCTGATAACAGTGTATAGACTGGAAAAGAAGAAACAGGAAAAAAAATATTCTGTCATTACTTTTTAAATGTAATGCATTCATTTTCAGTACAATTGTGAAATCTGTCTAATTAACCAGAATGGAATTAAAACTCAAATTATTCCCATGGGCTTCCCTTGTTAGGGTGATTTGAAATGTTATTGAGCCCTGGGGCACTGAATTCCTGAACTGAAGAGCTGAAGGCTGAACAAGCCTCTGGAGCTGTAAAATTCAGCAGCAGCCTCCAAGTTGCTGAGGATGTCAGCAGCCCCCACTGAGGCCATCCCTGCCCAGAGACCGTGGGGGAATGGGCAGACAAGGAGAGCGTCCTTGGGGCTGGGGAAAAAGAACTCAAAGGCACCAGCGGGTCCAGGTGGAAATGGACTCTGGAATGTGGCTGTGAAAGCCCTGCCTGGGCTGTGCCAAGCAGGACACACAAGCCCTGACCCCATCCCCTGGCAGTGGGGACTGGTGACCTCACAGGATGCTCGTGGCTGTCCCTGAGCAGTGGGATGTGGGGTGGGAATGATGAGGGCAGGAGAGCAGCAGGAGCCCTCCAAAGCTCTGTGGGATTGGTGAGGAGGCCACCAGCCCTGGCGCTGGAATAAACTGGTGTCTTCTCATGGGCCTTGGTGGGAGGGACAGCAGCCACAGCCAGGGGACACAAATCTCATTGCTGCTGGCAGGGGGGGTCCCAGCCCCCCAAGGCCTTTGGTCACCCCCAGTGCAGCTCTCCTAGCCTGGCCTAGGTCTGTGCTGGTTCCCTGGCAGACTTTACCCAGTGCCCCATTTCCCCAGCTCCCTCTGACCCTGGGAGCTCCCAGAGCTTTACTGATGTCCCTCTGGCCTCCCTCGCTGTTGCTTCAAATAAAAAAGGCAGTGTTTGGTTGAGGAATGGCCAATTCCTGTGGGATTCCCAACACCTGCCTTCTTCCCACACCCTGCTAAAGCTCCCGTGGCACTCAACCAGTCCCAGGCACAGCCTTGCTTCAATCTGTTCCTTCTCTCCCTCTGCCAGCACTGAAATCCATGTCCCATCCCCAGCCCTGCAGAGCAGCCCAGTCCTGTCTGGCCCTGCAGCAGGAACTGGAGGCACGGCAGGTCAGGGACAGCCACTCTGTGTCTGGAATGCTCAGCAGATCCTCAGATCCTCAGCTCAGCTCGGGCAGCTCCTGCAGCCCCAGGGCCAGCCCCTCTGCCCAGCAACTGTTAATTTAGGATTCCTTCCTAAATCTGGTGCCACAGCAAGCAAGGCTTGAACCACTTGTGATGCTCAGTTTCCATGGAAACCAGCAATAGGACCCCATTGCTATGGGCCTGTGCCATGGAATTCCAGAGCTGTGATGTCACCATGACAAGCATCAGCCAAACGCGCTGCTGGTGCCCAACACCACGGCAACCAGACATGGAAATGCTAAGCCAGGGACTGTTTCCATGGTAACCATCACTTGGGATGGCTGTCATGGCAACCATCATGGATACACTGCCATGTTGCCATGGACATTTCACTGAGACCTGTTGCTGTGGTTGGCTGCCACCACAACCATTTCAGGTCCTGTTGCCAAGGCTGGTTGCCATGACAACCATCGGGGCAGTTGCCATGACAACCTACACAGACACCCTCCATTGCTGCAATTTCCATGGCAACCATCAATTAACCAGTTTCCAGGGACTTTGTACAACATTTGCACGACTCATTTGCCATGGAAACGATCCCACAGTACTGTGGAAGGTCAGTGCCATGGCAACCATCATAAAACTCCATTGCTACAGTTGGTTGCTGTCTTGGCTTGCAAAGCAGGATGTAACCAAAAGTGTGCATTCTATCACCACCTGTTACAACCAGGTGGGGCAGTGTTCTTTATCTTTTCCACAACCCATCCTTCCTCCAGGAGATATCTCCTGTTAATGGGCCTTTGACTCCCAGTGCATGGCTGATAAAATTCCATCATCCCATTGGGAGATGCTCCAGCCAGGGGGAGGAGCCAAGACTTTCCTACCTAGACAAAATCTGAGCTTTAGAACATCACAGCAGCCTTTTTCCACTGGATTCCAGAGGAAAACCAGACCCTTCTGCATCATCACTGGACCTTCAGAGGAAAACTGCACCTTCTACAGGAGCACTGCTCCAACTGAACCACACCTGTCACTGCAGGAGGATGCAGCCACCATTTAATGGGACTGCACCAACACCCTGACTGACTGATGGGGTGTCAGGTTGGATTCTGACTCTGTCAATGTTTTGTGGTTTTTTTTATTACTGTATTTTTTATTTTTTTTTCCTAGTAAAGAACTGTTATTCCTATTCCCATATCTTTGTCTGAGAGCTCCTTAATTTCAAAATTATAATAATTTGGCAGGAGAAGATTTACATTTTTCCATTTCAAGAGAGGCTTCTGCCTTTCTTAGCAAACACCTGTCTTTCAAACCAAGACAGTGGCCATGGTAACTATCCTGATGCCTCATTGCCAGGGCTGGGTGCACAGCACTGACAGTGCTGGCCCCTGGTGCTGGGGACTGGTTTGGGCTGGGAGGAGTTAACTTCCTTCCCAGGGGCTTCTCTGGGGCTGGGCTTGGATTTGGGCCAGGAAGATTCCAGGAGGTTTTTGTTCCTGCCCAGAGCCAAGGCCTTTCCTGTTCCTCATCCTGCCCTGACAGTGAGGGGGTTGGGGGAGCACCAGAAAGGGGGAGAGACACAGCTGGGACAGGTGACCCTGACCTGGCTCCAGGGGACTCCCAGGCCATGTAGAAGAAGAATCAGTCTGGAAAGAAGGGACAGAAGCAGGAAGGGGGGGGATGCTGGAAGTGATGGAGTTTGTGTCAAGTGCCTGGAATGGAGCCCTGCTTACCTGGGGAGAGATGAACACCCACCAGCCTGGGGGAAGCAGGGAGTGAAGTCCTGGCTCTGCTTCCTTGCACAGCTTTTCCTTCCCCCATGGACCTGTCTGTGTCTGAGCCCTGGAGTTGTTTGGTCTCTTTCACCCTCTGGATTCTCCCCCAGTGGGTGCTGCAGTGAACTGGGAATGAGGGGCAGGTGCCAGAGAAAGGGACACAGAGATGCAGCTGTGGACTTGTCATGGCACAAGCACAGGGACCCTGAGGCACAGAAACAGGCAGGTATCATTTCACACCCTTCCCTGCTCTTTGCATTTCCTGCAAGCTTTCTGGAGCATTGCTGGAAATACTTTTGTAATTTCTGAGGTGATTTACACAACACCTCACAGGACACACTCATGGTATCAGGAGAATTATGTGATATACTATGGATTAATGTCCCTAGAAAATACCAAGGTTCTGATTGATTAGTTACTGTTTGAGTCTAGAAGTGGGCAGTACAAACTTCCATTTTTCACTTTCAACTGCTCATGTGGAAAGCACAGTATATTCTTCCAGATCTTTGCACAATATTTGTTAGTTACATACAAAAAAAAAATTGTATTTACATCCCTACTCAACATAAGGAACCCAAACTACTGGCCTATCCATAAGACTACACAAAAAGAAGGCAATAAATATGTTTTGCTTTCCACTTCAGACAAATCTCGGATTTTTGATTTTTGATTCTATTTGAAGATTTTTCATTCTATTTGAAGATTTTTCATTCTATTTGTACTTTGAAGAAACTTGTAGGTTTTTTGTTATCTCTAGCCTCTGAACTGGGAGTTGTCATTGTTGTGAAACCAAGATTAATCAGGATTAATACAGAAACAGATGTTCTAATCTATCCTTACACTTCTGTGGCAGAAGCTGCTGGTCGCTAGGAAGGCTAGCTGGTGATTTCTGTGTGTGTTCAAGTTTTTAAATCAACAACATTTAGTCCCACACTTTATATTTCAGAAAAACAATTTAATGGCATCTTAACATTGCTTTCATATCTTATAACATGCATATTTTACTCTTTATGAAGATGAAATAAATTTTAATGCAAGTAACTCTATTGAAACTTCCATTTTAGAAATTCCAAAACCGTTTTAACATAGTGAAAACAAAACAGTCTAAAAAGACAGGTCTACCAGCCAGTGAAATGGAAAAAACCAGAAGACTTCAGGCAAAAGTGCATACATTTAACACCTACATTTCTTTCACTGTGCTATCTATTCAGAGAAACAGTAAATTTAAAAGAACAGTTCTTTAAAACCAGAATTTCTAATGACAGAAGCAGTTTTGAAACAACTTTCTATGTAGTTATATTTTTTTCAAAATTTTAAATTGGCTAATTTGTGTCCCAACATTTTGAAGCACAAGGGAGGAAAGGTGGAAAATGCTCTGCAGGGGGATGCAGTTATAGATCTATGAAGCTTATATGTGTAAAGGAAATGAAAATAATATTAAACACACTGAGCACGACAGAAAAATGCAACAAATACTAACTCAGAGAATAACAACGCTGTGGAGGCACCAGGGAGCAATGCCAGGGCACTGGGCATTTCTGCATTTTAAGCAAAGAGCTTTACAGCTTCTTGAATTTTTCTTTTCCTGTCCATTTTGGAAACCGCCGCCCACCCCGCCTGGCGCATTCTCCTCATGGTTTGGAGTTTCAGTGCAGAGCCTGGAGATTTCCCATGGCATGGAGCTGGTGTCTAGGAAGGGAAATAAAGCCATCCATCAGTTTCTGTAAACAATCTCATTAACTGTTTGGTTTAATCTTATGAAAGGATAACATACCTTTTTTGGTGCTGTGGAATGTAATTGTGAAGCTTGTGGATAATCTTTGTACAATTTTTTAAACGTTTCTTCTTCAGAGACTATGCTCTAATAAATTAAAAAGTTGTTTAGTCACACTATATTAAAAAATACTTTTTCTTTCCCCCTCAGGATATTAAACTATTAAAAAAAAAAAAGGTAAGATGTTGTTATGAGGCATAACAGTTGAATAAAAAGAATGCAAATTATGTACATATAACCAAAATTTCAGAAAGAGCCAATTAAGTAAAAATATACACATAAATACTGGCTTGAATGTAGAAGCCCAAACCCTTTATCTTCACTCTTAGACACAGCAGTGAGCACAAAGAACTGTTCAGCACAGGATTTGTTCTCTGGCTCTTACCAGGAGGTCAATGTGCTCAGAGCTGTCTGACTGAGAATCCAGCTGGACAAGCACTTTTTGCTTTTTCCTTGTGCTCTGCTCCGAGGGCAGGTTTGTGCTTCTTCCACTTGGCAGTTTATCTGTTGGAGGAGTCTTTATAATATATGTCTGGGAAAGAAAATGTTTGTAGTTTTAAATTCTATTTTATGGGGTAAATATAGAGTCTAAACCCAATCTCATGACCCACTTTACAGTCTGAGTGTCCAAGAAGACACCTGAGAGACGTGGTGGAATTATTTTCTTTCCATCCAAACACGAAGCAAAGACCCAAACAAAGTGGGGTGGGGTAGAAATACCCTTTTTATGGTTGCCAAACTAGGAGAATGAACAGGAAGCTGTGGAAGAGTTGAGTTTCATGGCACATTGTTCTTTATGTTTATCTGCAGAAATTCTGGTTATTCTCAATTGCAGCCACTACACGTGGACTGTATCAAACATCTCAGAAAATAGAAACTAACAAAACTGCAGGAAGAGGCTTTCAGAGAAAGGTTGACAGCAATATCAAGATTGGTGTAACTTGAAACAGCCCTTTCACTAGAAGTTAAACTGAGAAACATTGCAATAGTCCAGTGCAGTCCTTTTTTAGAAAGGTAAAACCAAAACGATGGTGGATTCTGTTGTTCCAAGATGAAAACCACAAGCAAACTCCTGACAGGGAAGAAGGGCAAGTTCTGCAGTATTTAGTATTCAGGAATACTTTGATACTTCAATAATTTTTACAGCTATATAAACTTTTTTCCCTTCCATAGAGAAAAAAGTGCTTTTATAAATGGACACTTTTGAAGACTAAGTAAAACAATTCTAGAGATATAAAGCAACAACTGAGAAAGAAAAATGACACACTGGGAGCCCTTCCATAAACTGCTGTCTAATGTCTCCATGGAATGGCATCACCCTTTAAAATCCCTGTTTATCTCAGGAAAAAAAAATTAAGCATCTACAGAGAAGTAAGAAATACAGAGAAGTAAGAACACAAAATGTGTTTTCCTGAACACAAATAATTTATCAATCATGGCACTTCAATTGATTCTACACATATAAATACTTCCAAACTCTAAAACCAATTAAAAAGTTAAAGTTACCTTGTGTTTCTTTTCACTTTCAGGAATCATATTTCCAGAGTCCTCTTTTACAAGATTCTCCTAAAACAGAGTTATGTGATAGGAAGGAAATATTTATTTGAATTCAGTTGTTAAGAATCTTCTTGGTGTAATTACAGAACACAGTTTATAATCACAGACTGTTACAAACTTCACACAAATATATGACCAGACACTGTTTTTCTATTCAATTTCATTCCTTACACAACTTCTAGAGCACAAGCCCAGGCCACACCTCACCCACACTGCTCAGTTAGTGAAAAACTCCACCTTTTCTTCAATTTCTGCTTTCAGCTGTTCCTTAAGGGATGACAGTTCACGTTTCAAACATGACAGCTCATTTTCCTAAAAACAATTAAAAAAAGGCTAGGGTTAACTATGCCCAATCCAGAAAAAAGAAAACAGTCCAAAATACTTAATAGGGATATTCATTAGATACAAAAGATAATTCTATTTGTTTTTCAACCCTATACTTGAAGCTTTGCTTTACCTTGTTTAAAATTAAAGACTGAAGTACTATAGGAAACAGGTAGTTGATCATAAGTGTTCAAGACAAGACCTTAAAACACTTGGGAGAATGGGGTGAGAGGGCAGAATCGAACTATTTAAAACAAAAATTTCCTTTTCAAACTGTGAAGTCAGAACATGACACACTGGCTGGAAGAGTAGACACAAACACACTGCTACTCCCATTTAGTTTTAGAAGCATTTGGAGTTTTTAGTGCCCAGAATAAGATCTGTAAGACAATAAAAGGAAATAAATTAGTGGGCTGATTTTTACTGTTCAGTCCCACTAAAGCAGATAGTTAACCCCTCCCCAAATATTCAATAGGAAGAAGTAAAACATGACATTTATAATTCTATTACACTCAAGGTATGTGGGTTTAACACAGCTTGGCTCTCAGTGGGGGTGGAGGGTTATAAGAACATATTCTATTATTGGCTTTTCACAAATATTAAAATGAATGCTGTATGTACAATGTTGGAAAAGTCTGCTGTATGAATACAGTTTCTTTTAGTTCTGCTATTAACAGAACTTAGAAATAGTAGTGTGATAAATACATATATTTTTCTTGGAGTATAAAATGATGATGTAAAAAGGTTTTGTTCATGTATGAGAATGATAAAAATGAGAGAACGATAAAAAAAAAAGGTAATCAGGAAATTGTTCACATTCTTGGATTATTGGATACCAGAACCCCAGGGAAGAAGAAAAAAATTGATTTACAGGTTGGGGGGGGGGATGATTTTGAAAAATGCTTGAAGATCTATGAATATACAACATGTTGATGCATTTAAAGAAGTGTTTTCTGAGTTAGTGGGTGGTCTTGGCTGAATGTCAAGCACCAAGCCTTTATAACCTTTTGCTTTACTTTTTGTCTCATTGTTTTTTATTCAACCTTTTAAATTTTACCAGGAAAGGGAACCTCGTTTTTCACAGGAGGAAGCCACAGAAGTGGCTTCTGAGAGAGAAAGCTTCTTCTGTGTCCAGCAGAGCCAATTTCTGAAGGTGCTGATGATGGACACATTGCTGGTCTGATTTTAAAAGTTGGTAATGCCTCTGTGATGACAGATTTAAGAAAGAAAAAAACTGTGTGCACTTCTTCTTCTTCTGAGGGGTGGAAATGTGCGGCAGTAACGGCGTTGCAGTGTGTTCTCATCCCTCATGGTTTCAGGGAGATGTTGCAGTGTGTTCTCATCCCTCATGGTTTCAGGGAGATGTTGCAGTGTGTTCTCATCCCCCATGGTTTGAGGGAGATATTGCAGTGTTCTCATCCCCCATGGTTTGAGGGAGATGTTGCAGTGTGTTCTCATCCCTCATGGTTTGAGGGAGATGTTGCAGTGTGTTCTCATCCCTCATGGTTTGAGGGAGATGTTGCAGTGTGTTCTCATCCCTCATGGTTTCAGGGAGATGTTGTGGTGTGTTCTCTTCTCAATAATTTGTTCCATCCCCCCTGCATTGTTAAACTGTACCTTCCCACCTAGTTGTCCATCTTGCCCTAAACCTGCCCCTTGATCCAGAATGTTCCCTGTTCCTCCTCCCATTAAGTTGTCAATCCCACTTTTTACCTACCCTTTACTTTGGAAACTTCCCTGTCAATTCCCTGTTTTTGAAGCCCCATTGATCTGTTTCAATTGTTCCCTCCCCGTGTTTCCTTGGGTTATGTATTGTAAACCTCACCTTGTGCTCCTCCCCAGCCTTCCACTATTGGTAAAGAATTTGTGCCCTCCCCTAGAACCTCCCCTGTATAAATGTCCCTGCACACCCAGTTTCTTGGTCTGTCATCCCTGGAAAACTGAGATCAACCTTTCAGAGCTGCAAAACCCTGTAAGAACTTTTCAATTGATAAAACTTGAGTAAAAATGAACCTGCAGACAACAATTTTCTCCTGAATCAGAGAAGAGGAAAAAGTGAAGACACGTGAAAAGAACGTGGTGACACTAAAGTCAGTGAGGGGAAGGAAGGAAAAGAAGTGCTCCAAACATCAGAGCTGAGATTCTTCTGCAAGCCATAGTGAGGACTATAACACACAAGCTGTGTCCCTGGAATTCACAAAGCACATGGGGGAATGCACAGATCCACTCACAGCCCGTGAGAAAAGGTGCCCATGCTGGAGTGAGTGGATGTTAAAAAGCTGTCATCTGGTGGGAAATTCAAACAAAGAGAGAAGATAAAGAGGCCCCTTGTTTCCAAACTAGAACAGCTCATCCTCAAAAGAATTCATCCCATGAACTAATGGCCCATGCACAACAGTTGTGGGAATTCTGTTTGCCTGTGGGAGGGACTCATGTTGCAATAGGTCGGGCAGGACTGCTACTCCTAAAAAATAAAACCACACTGGAAAAGTCCACAGAGAACTGTCTCCATTGGGAAAGACCCCACAGCACAGCAAGAAACTCCCTAAGCAAACTGAAAAAAGATTTTTACAAGTGACAAACTGACTAGAGATCATGTTTTGTCTCCCTGTGCTGTTGGTGGACAAGAGGGAGGGACTGGGATAAAAGGTGTTCTAAAGGTTTATTTTAATTCTCATTACCTGCTTTCAAATCTATTTATAATACATTTTCTTCATATTGTTTAAGTTCGAACTTGTTTTACCCCTAAAGTGTTTTTCTCCTAATCCTTACCTCAATTCATGAACCCTTCAATTTTTCTTTCCCCTCCTCTACTCAACTACAGAAGAGGAAAATGAGTGAATGGTTTTTTTGTGCACGCCTGAAGCTTAGCCAGTATCAAACCACTACACAAGAACATCAGCCCCTCCACTGAATTATTTAACATTGGAAAGTACTCCTTACCAGTGCTCTTGCTGATGATAACTGCTTTTGATGTTTAATTTTATATACTCTTAATTCTGCATCTTTTTCTTCAATCATTTTATCATATTCGTTCTGTGTTAAAAAAACCAAACCAACAACAAACTCAAAACATGTGATTTGTAACATGGAAATGTTACAATTATAGATCTATCCAGTCTTAAAACATCATTTTTTCAAACCAGGCTCCTCAGAAGATTCAGAAAGCACCATGAACAAACACTGATGCTTCTGCAGAAACTGCAGAAATCAAATGCTCAATGCAGTATTATTTTGTGGACTGGCAGAGAGTGCTTTATTTCTATGCAATATGTGTTCAGCACCTAAGAGCCAGCCATGCTATTTTTATTAATGGGATCTGCTAAAGATACTGCAAAAGAGAGTAATAGAAAGGTAAACTAAAATGTATCAAGATAAACTGCTGACAGGCACTAAGTAATTTCCCCAGAGAAGGAGGCCAAACTGATACTGATAAATACTGCATTCAGAGGGTATTAAAGGAAGCCTAACTTTAAAACAAAAAATTAAATCCTAGAAGTTCAGAGAAATGAAATTTATCTGCCCATAGGCATATTTCCAAAATCTTCAAATGAATTTAATTTTAGGTGATGAAAAGTCAAGCATGTGTTCAGCTTCCTTTTCCCAGACTCAGGCCTCTTTGTGGGTTTGAAGGGTTATTAACACATTACAAATGCCAGCAATCAGTAAAATCTCTTACCTTGTGCTTTTCCATAAGTGCCACCATTTCAGTTATCTTGTGCTGACAGTGGATATCAGTTTCTCTCTGTATCACTGCTGCTTCCTCATAAAGCAACCTCAGCTTTTCTACCTGGGAGCAGTAAATTGCATTTCATTCATAAACATAACAATATATATTTTAAAAATATTACTTTAATTTCTTCTTCCCCCTGTGGGTGCAATGTAGTCTTGGACTTCATTTGCTTTTGAGATCCTTTTCAAATCTGACATCTTTTATGCAGATTATTAAAATGGGCAAGATTAAAGGTACAAGTTCACTTTGAACCCAAAGGCCATTTCAAGCACTCTGCCCTAACATTTCTTAGCATTACCATCAAAAAATGTGTGGGCAAAAAAATACTAATATGGGAGAAGTTATAATCTCATTTAGCTATGCTGACTTCACACCAAGGGTAGAATTTCTTTGAACTATATCTAGAAAGAAAGAATTTTTAACTGGGTTCTTATTTTCAAAGACATATTCAAATACGTCAACTTAAGCACCTGATGTACTAAAGCTTTGCTCACAGGCATACACAACAACCATTTCTGTTGATAAGACTGAAATGTAAGAGCAAGGGCTCTGGCCAATAAAGCTTCATAAAAACCTTTTAAATAAAAAAAAAATTAATTGCAGTAAAAAATAACACCTCTCACCTGTTCATTAAGTTTCTTTTCATTCACTTTTCTTGTTTCTATCTCTTTTTGATAGATGTCAACTGCTTTCTTATGTTGCTTGTTCATATTTTCCATCTCTAACTGCAATTTCTTCACCTTTTGAGAATGCAGAATTGCTGCTGTTATTTGTTTAGGAATTAATATGTTAATAATTTTTTTAACCTCTTATTTTTGAGCAGAAGCACACTGTTACTTCTCAGGTATATGATTAAAGTGTTTCCTATTTAAAAGTTCAGCTTTTTTTTTTATAAAGAAAAACTTTGAGGTGATTTAGAAAATACTCAAAGAAACAATGGCAACAGCACAATGGGAAAGACTGCCCTAAATGCTGTGAATTCCTTGGAAAAAAACAAATAGAGATGGAGATTTTATTCTCTCTCTTGTAATTCTATGTAAGATTTTCACAGGTTTTATGGGACATTTTCCTCCCAGCTGTGCATTCTGATTACAGTTTTTCCTTTTAAGTTTCTCATATGAATATCCTCCCAGAAGTCCACTTCTTTCTCTAAATGCAGTACCCAAAGCTGGACACAATGTTCCCATCAGAGGGGTTTCCACTGCAGAACACATTTAAAGAACAGCCTGAAGTGAGTAATGTATGTAAGTCTTTTAAATGCTTTTCTGTCACAATGGGGTTACTGTTCAGTCCACTACCAATAAAAGGAAAAAAAAGAAAGGGACTGATTGGAAACATAATTAATTGTGATGTGAAGTCCATCTATTTTAAATGTCCAATAGTCAGTGCCCAATGATTAAAAATGGAAGCATCTTCTAAAAACGATGAGCTCATTCCTGCACAATCTGTATCCCAGATCCATAAACCAGCTCACAAAGTATTTAACAAGTACTGTCATTAGTTACACTGGGACTTAAAAACACTCACTTCATCTTCTATGTGATGTCATTTAAACCTACCTCCCCTTCATGAATACTGGTTTTCTTGCTTTCTGCAGTAATTTTCTTTTTCAGCACCTGATTCTGTTGAAATAAAACAAAACAAGCACTGCACTTTAATAAGTTAACAGAATTATGTAATGGTTTAACTGTGTCAAGAATGTCAGAATCTTCAAAATTCCAGCTTTCATCAAGTTCCTGTTATTGAATGGAGTTCATTCCATAAATCTCTCTTGTGCAGTTCAGGTTCCAGAACAATTCTCCAAACAAAAGAATGCTCAGATAATTACTGTGAAAATCCTGTTTCTTCATGACCTTAAGAAAGGCTCCCCCTGAGCAACAACAGGGAATAACAAATGAGGGGCAGAATGGGAATTAAAACTAAGATGCTGCTGACAGAAGGTGTGAAGACGTCATGACCAAAAATACAAGTTATATATATTTCACAGTGAAGTTTCTACAATTTGTGCTAGTGCAGAATTCTTTTCTACAAGTGGTAACTGTGATGGGTCCTTATTACAAGTACATAAATAATACTATATAGTAAATGAAAAAAGCATAAGTTTGTTAAAGATATTATTTTTGTAATTGCTTTTTTCAAATTAAGGCTAATTTAACAGATCAAGTGATTCCAAAGACGACTCCTTAATTTGATCAGTTAGGATAAGAAAGGAACATTTTTAAATTACATAGGTGTATCTAAAGATATCACAGCAGATGAAAAATGCTGAAAAGTCACACCAAAATACCATGTGTTGATGTATTTGTGACTTTCAAAATCTCTACACACCTCCTGCTGCAACTCTTCAAAGCATTTGGCTTTATTTTCCATCTGTTTCTTTAAATTATTAACCTGAAAGAGATATTTCAAACATTAATTAGTTAAGTCCTAAACATTACACCCTTTGTTAGCAATTTCTGTCAACATTCCCAAACATGCACTTGCACCAGTCTGGTTTATTCTGATGGGACTGAAACACAAGCTGATGTTTTAGAATGACTGGAGTTTGAGCCATAAAGTATTACAAGATGTTAATTAATTTAATTAATAGCAGTGAACCAGTTCCTTAGTGGTTACAGAGTTAAGAAAGAAGAAGGAAAAAACCTCCAGTATCTTCACAATTTCAAAAATACATTTGTATGAAGTTCCCTACAATCTATGAAAAAATTAATTTTCCCAATTATTTTCTAGACTCTTCAACTGCTTTTCCTTTCTTGAAATTTCATTTTCAATACTCTTAATCTGAAATTAGAATTGTAAATCTTTGACTTTTACAATGAAATTATGAAATCTGTTTTAATGCTAAAAACCCCAGGTTGCTTTGAAACTACAGAAAGTAAAAATATTTGAATCTATTTAAGCTAGAACTCACACTACATATAAAAACTAATCTAGAGCCCATCCATCACCCAGTGGATATATGAAAAAAATAAAGAAAAACAGGTTCCCTGTTTGTCTGATATCAAACAAGTCTTTAATATTCAATTTCCCAGCAAGGAATAAACATCCCTGTGACTGTGCTTGTCTTTCAAAATACCAGGGCTCAGCATGTGGACACACAATGTCACAGCTGGCAGCAGCTGTGACAGGAGAAAGCCCCTGGCAGAGACCACATCCCCCAGGCAGAGCTTTGCACAAAAAATCCCAACAAACGTTTTACATTTCAATTCTGTCCTGCAGGTTATGTAACATATTTCCATGCGTACGTTTTCTTCTTTTTCATCCAGTTTACTTTGAATCTCTTCACCTGTCTTTGCCATTTTCTCCTTCAGAGACTCCAGTTCATTTCTAAGGGCAAAATTAACAAGCATTAGTAAATATTTACTTCTTACCTTCAACTTCCTTTCAGTACTAATAAACTCCTGTTTTATTTTCTACAAAGAGCTGCTGATGTTGATGGGAATTTCATAAGCTGCTCAATGAAAATGTTCTTAAAATGAAGCAACATGCCTAGTAAGTCAAGATGTGAACTGTCCATACTTTTTATTTTAAGTAGGAGAAGATGTTCCAGCTAAGCTAAGGAAAAGACATCCTAACCTGGACTATTGTAATGCAGCTCTGAAACATGGGAGGCTGCCTGTCTATTGAACTGATGGTACAGAGATTTCTGCAGAGTAACACTCAGCCAGTTTTGCCTTGTCACATTTCATCCATAACCTTGAACTTCCATTTTCATTTCCTTCACACCTAACATGTCTAATGCACAACAGGACAGCTCTTTCTATGTAAAGCAAAATGATGGCAAACATTGTTCCTGTAGCAACAGGTATTTCTAATCTGATAAAATTTGTACTTGCCAACAGCAGAACTGAATAGTTTCTGTTTAGCTGTATTATCTAGAAAAATATTATTCAAAAAAATCCCAGAAAACAACATATGAACACAACTAACTATCTGAATCTACTTCCTTAAACAATATCAGATATTAATATTTGTTTTTACTTGCCTTAGCTGGCCATTTGCCTCTTCTAGGTTTACAACTAACTGCTTTGTATTTTCTTCCTTTTTCTCACTATCCTAAAAAAAGACCAATGTCAGCAAAGAAATAAAATTCAAAGCGACTTCTTAAAAATTCAAAGACATCCAAAGCACACTGACCTGCTTTATTCACAAGTGTAAATACACTTCTTTCCCAATTCAAGCACAAAAAACAGTTTAGGTACTCTACAGAACCATGTCATGTTGCAGTTTATCATCTGATTTGTAAAACTGAGCACTGTCCTTTAAAAAATCTGGAATTTTACAACTTGCCTCTTGTTTTTCTTGCAGTTTCTTGAGTTCTGCAGCCACATCATTTCTCTCCTGTGCTATTTGTTCTTTCTCTAGTGAAAGCTTATTGAGACACACTGTTAGTTGTTCATTCTTTAACCTAATTTAAAACAAATGGCCAAGAGGAATAAGAACATGCATTTTGAAATCTCCTTTGAAGTTAAATATACCCATTATCAAGTGTTACTCCGTGCTGAAAAAAGTCCAGGCCTTTATCTACCCATACAGGATTTGCAGCAGTCACGGTGATATAAAAAGGAGATAGAAGAAGTAAAGAAAACCAGAGTCAACTTTTATATAAATATAATGGTCCGTGAAGATTATGTAGTTCAAAGCAGGATTAACAATGAATTCAGAAACTTTCTCTTCTTGTTAACAAAGTCAGAGATATGGAAAGAACTACATATTCCATAGAATAATACAAATAGAGAAAATGTCATTTACAACTGTAAGTATCTAATTTATGTTGTATTGTGTGATTCAAAACTTCCATTAGAAAACAATCACCGCTCATTTCACTGTTTTTAAAGTACCTTAAAGTAACTTCTATATAACACAAAAAAGAATTAAATACTGTATTTCAAAATGGTCATACATCTCTTGTTGAAGATCTGTTTTCAGAGCCAAAAGCTGGTTTAAATGATCTTGCTCCTTTTCAGCTGTACTAGTCAGCTGTGCTTTCAAACCATGCATTTCTTTCTGCAGAAGGAAAAAGGAGTTTTGAGCACACATGTGTAAACTACAACTCATGGTGGTTGTCAGACACGAGCTAACAGCACAAGGCTTTCAGAAGAACCAAACAACATCCACACCATGGGTTATCCAGACTGTACCTTTACATATCTCTGCTGGGATATGAAGTGGTGTGAGATAGAGACTCTGACACCAGTGCTGTACCTGGCCCCTGCTGTGAGTTTCATTACCCAGTCTGCAAAACTATTAAATTAGAGTCCTTGGACATAATTTTAAATAAAGATATTTGCTTCAGACTTTACAAGCTTTTGCATTCATCTAAGTAAAAAAAGACTAAAGAAACATCAGAGAATTCCAGTTCTGTAGGACAGAGCAGAAAGGCAATCAACAGGGCTGTGCCTCCATCCTCAGTACAGGCACTGTAGGAGTGCAAGGGGCAGCAGCCAGGCCCCTGTGCACAGGAGGACAGAGATCTCCTGCTGTCACTGCTGTGAGCAGAGCAGCTCAGGGTGGGACACTGCTCTGTGTGCTACTTCCATGTACCTGTGTTCAAGTTAGGATGTGTAACTTGACTATTTATAAAAACATGTTTTATTATTGCCCTATTTCACACCTCTCTGATGTCTCTCTCCAAATTTTTCTCTCTCTGCAATTTTTTTACAGTAGCCTCAAGATCCTTCTTCAGCAAGAATCCTCCAATTTGCCCATTTTAGAAAATTAGTGAAACTCAGTTCAGAACACTCAATGCACAGATTGCAACAACAAGCAGAGGTAGTAAAATGCACACCTGATTTCACACTACCTTAACTTTAGTTGATATGGTTTCTTGTTAGACTTGTAAATATAAAATCATCATGAAAATAAACCTCTGTTAATAGTGTAATTCATATAGCTTAGACTCCTGTGACAGAAAATGGGCCTGTGCCACAGTACAGCAGGGTGCACAGAGGCCAGAGCTAATTACCTTCCTCTAAGTAAGAAAAAAATGGGAAAACTTTCTATCCAGAGGGATATAAAGGCATTTGAATGGGCATGAATGAAGAAGGAAATAACCAAAAACCTGACAAGGAAAACCAAAACAAAGGAGACAAGAAAAAACAAAAACATGGGAGACAAGAAAACCCAAAACGCAGGAGACAAGAAAAACAGTGGTAATAAACAAGATCTTCAAAGAAAACACTGAAATTGTGGATGAGAAAGTTTAGTAGAAATGTTAAGGTAGACTAGACTGTATTTATTTATGGCATTTAAGGCACTTACAAAGCAAGAGGAATTTCATATGAAAAGCAAATGCCATGAGATTAATAAAATGAACATTTACCAGAGTTTCTGACAGCTCTTCAAGTTGCACTTCTTTGTCACATTTTAACTTAGTCATCTCTTCTACAGCACATGTAATGCAAAATTAATGGAACAGAAATAATTTTTCATACTTAGCAGGCAGTATAAAACACACACCCTTTTGCAATAGCCAGTTCTCAAAACTTACTGGATTAAGTTCAGAAACTGTAAAGCTCATTTATGACTCAATCTAAATGTAGACTTTGAAAAATGATTAAGAAAGACATGAGCAAATCTATATCTGAACAGAAACTAATTATTTATCTTAAATAAAATTCAGAGCCTATTATGTTTTCCACAATTATGGCTTCAAATAAACCATGAACTGTAAGACCAGACTATTCTCCAAGTATTGATGCATCTGCATTGTTCCAGAAAAAAAAAAAAATCTGAACTGCTGAAAGTTCAGATCACATGGATATGCTGAAAAAGGAAACCAGTTATTACTAACTTCCACATGTTTTCTATGTGCATATTCACAATACTGGTATTTTTTGCAAGTACTCCTCACCAAGGTCGTGTTTGGTGTGGAATTCTCACAGGTCTCATCCTGCCTTGCTCTAGACAAGCATTAGCAGTTCACTTTGGAACATTTCTCTTTAGATGCCCTCAATGTATACAGGGACATCCAATTCTATTTCTCATCTGTCAGATGAGATCCAGCACCATGTGCTGCACAGCAGGAAACAGTGCTGAAGGCAGAACTCTTACTCTGGGGGCTGAGGAGCACATCCCCAGAAACCACACGATATCAAAGCAGGATTTAAAGATAAGCCCGGCCACATCCAGCATGGGGAGGGTCTGCAGAAACCTTAATGGGAGAGTTTTATCTCTGCTACAAGCTACAGAAATCCTGTCTGCTACTCCTGGCACCTGCAGTGCTACTGGTCTTAGCTGGAAACCAAAACTGCTTCCATGAGAATTCCTGCATGGATGGCCTTGCCATTGGAGCTCTGCACAGCACTGCCCTTTGGCTGTGCAAGGACCAGTGACCACCAAAGAAAGGGGAGTCAGCTGAGTCCAAATAAATGCAGGCATTCCTGACAGGTACAGGTAACATCATTCCTCCAAGTACTACAGACAGGCCATTTCCAGAAAGCAGCAGAAAACATTTTTCTTACTGCCTAGCTCATTTTCTGCCTTTCTACAAGCCTTACCCAGTTCAGCAGACTTCTTTTGGAGCTCCAAGGTAATCAGCTTTGACTCGTCTTCATATTTCTTTGATCTAAGAAAATGATAATTTAAAACCTCCAAATGTACAGTACAAAGCACTGCATTTGAAACTTGAAGGACAACAGGACAGTGTCTTACCACAAGCACTTGAAGAACATTTACCTTTCAACAGGCAGACAATATATCAGCTGCAACACCTACCAAATTTCACTTTTACAACTTCAGAACAGCAGACATTCAAGTCAACAAATAAATACTTACAGAAATTTGTATTTCTTGAAGACAGAATTATGGAAGTTGGAGGGGGAAAAATTTTACTTTTTATAGACCAGTATCAACCAGCACAAATATAAAAAAATTACATTAAATTCCCTGCATTTAGACCACTGTATCAAAAAACCTCCAAATTTCAGCTTCATTTCCAGTTGTTCTTGATTTTGTCATAGACTGCAACCTGTAAGATGACTCTGAATGGAAACTCTTTAATTTACCTATTTTGCTCCTTTTGCAGCAAGCTTTTCAAATTGGCAGTAGAAATCTCAAACTCCTCTGTCACAGCTGCAAGCAAAGCCTTCACTTTTTTACATTCTTCCTCCTGTGCTTCCTTTTCTCTGGTGACCTCAATTAATGTTTTCACTGTAGTTTGGAATTCAGCTTCTAAGTTCTTCTGAGTAGCCTTCAAAACATGATCTAATTTCTAACCATGTTTTGCAACAAACAGCTACAGTTGTTTCATATCTAAAGTATCCATAATTATTTATGCAAATACTCATCTAGTTTATTTAAACTGTAAAACTGTAAGCAAGGTGTACCTCTGCCTTTTGCAATGAAATGTCAGCCTCTCCCAGCTTTGCCCTCAAATGTTCTTGACTGACCTGGGATTCTTTTAACATTTCTTCTCCGTGTACTAAGCAAAAAAGATGTATGTTTATATTTTTCAAAATAGGATATTTACTAAAAAATGCTGTTAGAAATTCGAAAATACATACATTTATAGAATTTAACAAAGGCCAATGGTACTGACATCACATACTATAAAAACTTTGAATATAGATGGCTTAAAAATATTGAAAATCAAGGTCTCAGTGGCACCTGCCTGACTGTAAATTTGTAAAACTGAAGCAATGTGTTTTCCCCTTGCAATTTTCAAAACTTCTCACTGCTTGACTCACCCTAAAAATTACCCTGCCAGTTCTCATCCCACATAAGCAGCTTCTGTTTCAAAGATAAGCTCCAAAATTCTGCTGCCAACCAGCAACAGAACAACTATCACAGCCCTGTTTCCTATGCTTCTAAAAACAATTACATTTAAACACAGCAGACACAACTCTTACATTTTGCTTCTAGCAAGTCAGCAATCTTATTTTGTGATATCTGCAGCTGAGCCTGGATGTCTTTTATTACACCATCTTTTTCATCTCTCTGTATGGCAAGAGCTGAAATCTAGCAAAATTAAAGAAATATCATGATGAAGTGTGGAAAAGGGACAGAGACTCATTTCCATTTGTACCCCAGGTATGATAAGCTGCTGTCATTCAAGTTACATAAGGTTGTTGATCTTAGCCAAATATTGATCAAGTCACATTACTCCAAATGAAAAAGTCCTCCAGTTCAAAATCAAACTATGAATTCCACTAGACTAAAGGTCTGAAACATCACTAAACTTAGCAGAATCTGACTTAAATGCAGCTTCAGCTGTTATTCTGTCTTTTCTACTAATACCCAGAAAGACTTCTTGGCTCTTGCATTGCCCTTTTAGTCACAAATAAAGCTGTTACCACATATTCAATGGTAAAACTGAGCAAACCTGCTTCTCCTTCTGACTCACTTGCAGTTTGCATTCTTTTTCAAACTTGTCCACTTTTTCTGCTTCTTCTTTCACTTTTGAGATACAGTAATATCCACAGTTAATATTCTAGCTGAAATATACTCCAATTTCAATACAACTTCCAGTTTAACATTGCTTGCAATTGTACAGCTGTACATTTTGTTTCCCAAGAGTAACTGCTGAGGCAATATTTGATTTTATAATCAAAATAACTTTTTTTGCCAGCTTTCCACAGAATTAGTCCATTACTCCATGTTTGTTATAAGAAACTAACAGAAAAGAGCATGTGAAAATGAAACAGGAACACAAACAGGAACACAGCAGCCTGTACATATAGAGAGAGCATTTACCTGAATTTTGTGTAGCTATACACTAGTGCATTACCATTTAAGTAAACCAACTACAGGAAATAAATATTAATCTCTAGGCTGTACTTCACACACAAAAGTTGAACTTTGAGTGACTATTTGAAAAATAAAGTTCCAAATTTGGCCCAGAGGAACAACAGCAGAAGGGGCCAGGCAGTGAATACAGGCAGCAGGAATAAAAGAGGGTCCCAGTGTCTCAGTGTGACCTGCTCACCATTCACATCTGTCTGCCCTGACACTGCACATTTTTTATGTGTAATAAATGCTATGAAATACAAAATTGTTGAGCCAGCAGCATGAACACAATAAACACAATTCTCACATTTGAAACTCATTTCCAATCTGTCCTGCTCTGCTTGCACACGAAGCTCTTCAAATGCCACTATCATTGTCTAAAAACGAAATTTCATATTTGAAGCTCAATATTGGAAACCCTGGAAGTTCCCAAGGGGCTGCTGCCAACCCCAACCATTCTGAGAAATCACCAGGTAAGTGAAACAGAGTCCAAAAAGAGGACAGAAGTTCTGGCAGTCACCCAGCACTAAGCACATATCACACCCATCACATGGATCCACATCCCACATATCACACACATCACATGGATCCACATCCCACAGATCACACCCATCCCATGGATCCACATCCCACATATCACACCCATCACATGGATCTACATCCCACATATCACACACATCACATGGATCTACATCCCTCATGCTGCTGCACTTTCTCCATTGAATGTGCTTTATGTAATACAAAAATAATTCTTGAAGAGGGACTGAAAACCTGACTTCCTGCATCACACATGGCATGATATGGACACAGAAAGTATCCCAACATAAACATGTAATCAGATCAGCATGTCCACACTCACATTCCTTTTAGCCAGCTTATGTCACTTACTTCCATGTTGCCATGAAGTTCCTCATACAATTGTCTTGTTTCTTCTCTTTCCTGTTCATCTATCAAAGCAAGAATTTTTAAAATTTTTTCTTTTGAAATTTTTTCTTTTGAAAAAGAATGCCAGCTGTCCAAGTCATTTTCCTTAATCAGCATAATGAATTTAAAAAGGAATTATCAGCTCATTTCTTATTAAATGAGGCATTATGAAATACAGTGCCAAAAGCCATACAATCTAGGGAAAATGTGTATTTCATTGAAATATTAAGCAAGCTCAGCTTTTAAATTTCCTTCCCAATATATATTTTTGACAAGTGTAATTCTGGATCAATTTATGTAACCATATTAATTCTTATAGTATTAATGTTGAATAATCATGTATCAAAGCTGTTAGTATTTGATAAACTGTAATGTAGGGTTTAGCACTGAATTTCTTCCTATCAGCAGATACCTATGACCACAGAACTGTCATTATAAAATTACAACAACACTCCATGTCCGTATTTTCCTTCTTTCCTTTTACTTTTGTAATTGATACTATTTTTCCCTAAGAAAACAATTATAGAAAAGAATAGTAAGAAACAGAGCTATCAAAAAAGAACAGTACATCTATACACAAGTGTTTCTAGAATTAAGGCTAAAAAGAAATAGACACTTCTTAAATATCCAGGATCAAGTTAGTAAAATTTTAATGATTACAATAACAATTCTACATTGCATATAAAGCAGAATTACCAATCAAGAACATGGGAATTTAGAGTAGATTCCACTGCCTCAAACCAGGCATGAAGTGCCACTTCATATCTCTCAATATCTCCACAGTCCCTGGATGGGACTGAAAACCCTCAGAGGGCTGAGCAGACTCGAGGGGAGCTGCACTGCTCTGCAGTGGCTGTCACTGCTCAGCAGGGTCTGGCACTGCCTCAAACCTGGCTCAGTGTTCAGGCACCCAAACAGCTCCCAGGCCTGGAAACTTTCAGCAAACGATTTGACTGGCTCCAAAAATCCTCTGGATTTAGCATTACAAACCTGATGTGTGTTAGTCCTGTGGCTTCACTTCTAGTTTTGTGAGCCACTTAAATTTCACTCCTCATTTTAAGAGTCACATCCAGCCAATCTCAGCTGGAGAACACATCTGGAACAGCATGAGAACTTTTCTGTGAATTTAGAGCAAGCTAGAAGTACTCTCATACATCTCATTTACTCTCATAAATCCAAAATAAAAAAGTATTTACATTTGCTGGTCTTTTCTGTGAAGAGAGTGCAGGTTTCCTTGAACAGAGTACACAGATGCATCGAAGCAGTGGCTCTAAAGGAGGGAAAAATACCATGTTTTCATAGGAGTGCACAGTATTTTATACTAAGTATAAATATATATATATATTTAATGGACAAATTTTATACCAAGTACCTAAGGAGCAACAATGTACATGACCTTCACAATTTAACTGCTATATCAAACTGCCCACATGAAAACTGATTATTTTCACCAGAAAAACATCTATTTGGTTACATTACTCACTCTTTCTGGAGATCTTCTTTTTCCCATATTTCATCTTCCAGTTCCAAATGGAGTTTATCATTTTTTAACTAATTTCATAGGGAATAAATGTAAAAAGACACTGTTATTGAAAAATACATTAGAAATACACTTTGACTTCTCAAATCCCACATGAAAATGTAATTTTGGGTATCAGCAGACAGAAGTCTATTTAACTGGTATTGCATGCTGAGTCATCTTTTGCATGAAAGGCAGAATAATTAATGAGCAATGACTTACCAGCAACTGAGACACTTACAGGTAAATTCTTCATGCACACACTCATACAGGACACGTGCACACACCTGCTCAAAACAATCATTTGCTCAAGGCACAAACCAAACTGCAACATTCTTTAATATTTAATTGGATCAATAATATTGTCATACTAAATCAGGAAGCACTTAACTTCATCTATTCAATGTATATTGTACAATACTGGCCTGCAGTTCTTGAATGGTTTTATTCTGTGCTTCAATAATCTCTCTACTTTCTTGGAGTTTTCTTTCTTTCTGGTTTAGTTCTGATTCCATAGTCAGTTTCCACTGCTTGATCTTCTCAGCCTCATTGTAGAGTTTTGAGAACAAGTCATTCCTTGTTTCTGTATTCTATTAAAACAGGTTCCACAATTTAATCTCAAATACTATCTAATTAATACTGTTGTAGATAAAATATTTTATCTCTTAGAAACATCACAAGAGTAATATTTTTCCACAGATGGTGATATAAACTTATATACGATCAGGAAGCAAAGTTTAAATCTTTGTGCATCCACTATGTAGGTATCAAAAGGCATTACAGACCACACAGGAGACACAAATACAACGAAAATCTTTAAATCTTACTCTAATTAAAACTCACAGACTTCACAGGCACTTCAAATAAAGAAAAAACAACAACAACAACCAACATTGCAATCACCCTAATTGTTAAGGATTTGTCTCCAGGCATGTTCACTGAATCACAAATATCTCCTCTAAGTGATTCAGCTTTAAGCAGGAGACAGAAAACACGATTCCCTTTTGACTACTTCCTTCAGCCCTGAAATATCTACTCAATAATGCTTTAAGGACTGTTTGGGAACAAATTTCAAAGATCCCAAGAAATTAGATATGCAGAGTTGATACTTAGCTGACCTCTTCATCTACTTCAGAGCAAAGCTTGACTTGCTGTGAAATTATATCTGAAACATGAAGAGATTTTGATCAATGTATTTCTAAAAAATACTAACAGTGAAACTGTATTTAACAGTGTTACCAGATATGAAACTCTAAGACTACTCAAAAAAAAATTAGAACTCGACAATATAAAAAAAATTAAAGAATGTGCATGGCCAATATTTTAGTCTTACCTGAATCAGTGATTTTGCCAGGGTTGGACACATCGAATGGCAATTTAAAATCATCGTCCAAGCATTTGTTAAAACCCTGCACAAATTTAAAAATTAGTTCATTGTGGGTAGATTTGTAAAAAAGGATTATAAAATCCTGAAAAAAAACCCCAAAAATCCTACAGATGATGTGAAAATAGAATTTTTCATTAATAAATCAGCTGTCTATACAATTTCAAAGCCCAAGGTTTTGGTGAAGGCTTTGGAACTTGCTTGCTTCTTATTTCACAGTGGTTTATCAAACTTGGTTTTTTTCAGTTTTCTTTATTATTATTTTTGACTGTGGCCAAAGGGGAAGCTTTCAATGCAGGGAACTCAGCAGCTCCTGCCTGTCTGTGCACTGGTGCATGGTAAAGGACTCAAGAAGCCAAATTACTTTTTTCAAGACCAGTAGCTGATATTTCTTTTTTGCTTTACTTCCAAGGGCAGTTCTAAACCATATCTGATTATGTTTCAGCATGAAAATACCAGTTTACAAGGTTTTTAAGTCATAGAAGTTCATCCTGTAAACAGCATAACTCATCTGCTGTCAGAATATCCTGTTTGAATCCCAACATATTTCATAAGGAGCTTCAACATGAAAAAATAACTTGTTGAATTCCCATAACTCAGAGTGGGGACGGAACATTTTCACTGCACACCTGATCTGGTGAGAGCAAGACATCAACGGCAGTGGGAGCATCTGAGGGGGTCACTGCTCGCTCTGGGTGCTGAATGAGCCACCCCAAACACGGATTTATCATCACTGAGCTACAGTTACAACACACAGCACAGGCTGACAAGAGGAGTCCCTTCAGCTGTGTTATAAGCACATATTACATTATTGGCTTATTGCAAACATTAAAATGAATGCTGTATGTATGATGTTGGAAAATGTTGCTGTATGAATATAGTTTCTTTTAGTTCTGCTGTTAACAAGACTTAAAAATAGCAGTGTGATAAATATTTATTTTTTTTTTAACTATAACATGATGATGTAAAAAGCTTTTGTTCATGTAACTAACTCAGAGAATTGTAAAAAGATAATCAGGAAATTCTTCACACTCTTGGATTATCCTATCTGGATGAAGACAGGGCTGATGAACACCAGAAGTCCAGGGAAGGAATTTACTGATCTCCGTTATCAGGGAGAACAAGAAACCACAAGGAAAAAAAAAAAGTAAAAAAAAATGTTGATTTACAGGCTGGGGGGGGGGGGGGGGTGATTTTGAAGAATGCATGAGAGGTCTATAAATATGCAACAGGCTGATGCATTTAAGGAAGTGTTTTCTGAGTTAGTGTGTGCTCTTGGCGGAATGCCAAGCACCCGGCTGTTGTAACCTTTTGCTTTATTGTCTCTTACAGTCTTTTACTGAACTTTTTCAAATCTACCAGGAAACTGAACCTCGTTTTTCACAGCTGTGACAGAAAGTAACAGCAGAAGTCTTTGAAATTCCAACCGAAGATGTTCCCCCGGCACCAGTCTAGGCATGTGCACAGAAATGAGTCCAGGGCAGGAGACAGCCCAAGGGGCGGCCCGGGGTAGGGGGGGCTGCCCTCAGCGGCCCCGCGGCCGAGCGCTCACCTGGGATCTGCCCACAGACCACTGCCCAGCGCTCAGGCGGGGCGGAACGAACAATTTAAACCGCTTTTCCTTCTCCACGGCGCCGCTGGAAGGGCGGCCGGGCGCCATCGCCGGCAGCTCTCGGCCAAGGGCGGGAAGCGGCGGCGGCCCCTCAGCGCCGGGCGGGGGGCGCCGCCTAGCGGAGCTGCTGTGGCGCAGGCGCTGTGCGGCGGGAGCTGCGCCCGCCTCAGGCCCGGCCCGGCCCGGCCGGGGGGAGCGGCGGCCCCGGGGGGCGATGGCGGCGGATCCGGGGGGCGAGGGCGGCGGATCCGGGGGGCGAGGGCGGCGGCCCCGGGGCTTCCTCGTCGTCCGTGGCCACCGAAGAGGTCTCGGGGCTGCCCGAGGGGCCCGGCGGGTTGGGGATGTTGCCGTGGTCGCCGGCCAAGGGGGCACAGAGGGACCTTGGCAGTCGATGGGAAAGCGGGAGAGGTCTGAGGGGAAAGGGAGTCTGTAGCTGTGGAAAGGGGTTTTAACCCTTTAAGTGCGGCGGAAATAAGATGCACAGCTACATGGTCATTGTAATGAATGATTTTCTATTTTTCCAATTTATCAAACAACAAAGATTAAATGTAACAACAAATTTTTAATAGTAACAATTATAAATGAATACAATCAAAAGTATTAAAGATTATTACAAAAATTATTGAAATTGAATACAATCCAAGTAAAGTATTACAGTTGTATAATTTGGGATGGATAAAATTTGAGAGTAAATGTTTTAGTATAATTGAAGTTTATATAAAGCATAAGCAAAACCGACCGGGGGTACGGGGAGGGGCCTGCCCTTCCTCTCGTACCAAAGCATTCGGGCTAACAATCCCACTTATATACTGTAGGCTACAGAAGTTTCTAGAAAACTCCTCCTAGTTTCTATTTCTAAAAATCTACGTCACTATGTAGTTTGGGGCATGCTCTACTAATGGGTTAGGGGGTCTCTCATCCTTTTGAGGGTCTTATTTCCAATGAAGGCTCATCATCTTCATCAGTGACCAAGGTGTGACCTGCAGGTAGCGCAGGCGCCCTGTGTGACTGAGCAAATGTTTTCCATAACATGACTTTAATTAAGTCCCATGCTTGGAATCATTCCATTTTTGCCCATTTCAAGGTTGAAGCTCTATTTCTAGATGCTGCTTATCAGACCTATGTCCTTCTACTATTCTTATTTGACTTTCTTCCAACCTTCTTCTTCAACTCCCAACATCTGGAAGATGTCCTTTGCCCTGTCTCACCCATCTCCCCCCCCTTCTCACTCTGTAACAATTGTCTTCTATTGATCTAAATACAATTTTGCTAATATAGTTACAATTTAATTAGCACGAATCACATTTATCACAACACGAATCTTTTATCAATTGTCACACCATCGATGCCCGTTACAGCCATTTCTGGGAATTCATCTCCTGCCATCCCCCACGAGCTCACAGTACCTCATAACACAGTTCCGTGCCTAAAACTCCTGCCGTGCCCCGCGCCCCGGCTCTCTGCGGAGCGGGCGGCCAATCGCCAATTGCCGGCTCCTGCAGCCGCTGTCAGGGCCGTGTCTCCTGCAGCCGCTGTCGCTGCACCTGCAGGGCCGCGTCCGGCTCTGCTGGGCTCCCCAGCACGGCCCGCAAGGACAGGGACGCGCTGGAGCAGGTGCCCAGGAGGGACAGCGAGATGCTGCGAGGGCTGGAGCAGCTCTCCTGCAAGGAAAGCCTGAGACAGCTGGGCTTCTTCAGCCTGGAAAAGAGACTGAGGCTTAGGCTTAGGCTTTACTGAACTGTGGCCTTCCAGTACCTGACAGCAACCTACAAGAAAGCTGGACAGAGACTTTGTATAAGGACAGGCAGAGAGAACACAAGGGAGAATGGATCCAAACTGAAAGAGAGAGAGTAGGTTTAGAACAGAAATTCAGAAAAAAACACTTTCGTGGAGCACGTTGCCCAGAGAATCTGTGGATGCCCCATCCCTGACAGTGTACGAGGCCAGGCTGAATGGAGCTCCACACAAGCCGGTCTAGAGCAAGGGGTCCCCAGCCACAGCAGGGGTTGCAGCGATGTGATCTTTCAGGTCCCTTCCCAGCCAAACCATGCCATGAATCCATGATTCTGGGATACCTCCCCTCCTCATCCTCTGGCAGCAAAAGAAACCTGGGACCAAGTTCCACATTGCAGAAAATGTCTTTTGGCAGCCTGCAACTATCTCAATAGAGAATGAAGACAGATGACAATACTCACAAGATTTCTCTTTTCTACTTAAATTTAAATGCTCTTCTCCTGTTCACACTGGCAAAACTGTCAGAAGAGGCAATTCTTCTCCACGAAAAGCTTCATCTCACCCAAAGAAGAAAGCCACAAGCCAGCAATCTTCTTTATACCTACATTTTTTTATTTGGTTATTTCTCTAATACGAATTAGCTCCGTTTTTTATTTCTTTGTTTGTTTCTTTCGTTCCGCGGGGCGCGCGGCCGCTCCTCCGTTGGGCTCGCGGAGGAAGAACGGCCGCGCGCTCCGGCGGCTCCGCAGCAGCGGCAGCAGCAGCAGCAGCAGCAGCGCTTCTCTCGATCGGTTTTCCGCTCGAATTGCGACTCGCTCTCCGTCCCCTTCTCCCTTTCACACTCCCTCTACTCCCGTTCCGTCCGTGTTCCGCCTCTCCCAGCCCGGCTCATGCCGCGCTGCGCAAGGCGCCTTTTGAAGAGCCTCAGCAGGAGCTCCTCACTCTGCTGGTGGTGGTGCTGGAGCATCATCGCCTTTTGGCTCCGCCTGCCGCGGGCCCTGGCCCGGCCCCGGCCCCGAACGAGGCCCCTCCCGCGGTTCCGCCTGGAGCCGCCCCGCAGCCGCCCGGCTCCCGCCCCGTCGCCGGCAGCTTCCCCCGTGCGAGCCCCGCCGCCCGTCAGCTCGGCCGCCGGCCCCGAGGCGCCGGAGCCCGGGGCGGCTGGGCAAGCAGCAGCGCCTGGGGCGAGTGGGTGCCCCGGGCAGAATGCCGAGAGCGCGGTGCCGTCCGCACGGGCGGAGAAGCCTCCCCTGGAGCAGCTCTACCGGGAGGGCCCGCTGCTGGGAAGGGGCGGCTGCGGCAGCGTTTACGCCGGGACCCGGCTCGCCGACGGCGCTCCGGTAAGAGACGGGGCCGGCTCGGAGCGGGGAGGGGGGGACCGGCGGGCGGCGAGCTCAGCCCGCCGCTTGTCTTGGCTTGCAGGTGGCCATCAAGCGAGTGGGCCGAGATCGCATCTGGGAGTGGGCGCGGCTGGTGAGTGAGCGGGGCCAGCGGGAGCAGCCGGCGGGGCGTGCCGGGCGGGGCTGAGGCCAGGCCCGGCAGGGTGGGAGCCGGGACGCTGTGAGGGGAGCGAGCGTGGAGTGAGCGGGGGCCGCGCAGCGTCCCGGGCCGGGCAATGTGAGCTGCGGTGGCGCCGGGCAGGGGGTGCCGAAGGCGCGGCGCAGCATCGGCCCCGCTGACGGCATCGCGGTCCCCCCGCAGCACAAGGGCGCCCTGGTGCCACTGGAGCTGGTGCTGCTGTGGATGGTGTCGTGCCCTGGCTTCCGCGGCGTCGTGCGGCTCCTGGACTGGTTTGAGCTGCCCGACGGCTTCGCGCTGGTCATGGAGCGTCCGGAGCGCTGTCGGGACCTGTGGCACTTGCTGGACGCGGGGGGGTTCCTGCCAGAGCCCGTGGCGCGGGGGCTGTTCCGCCAGGTGCTGCAGGCCGTGCGGCACTGCACCAGCCGCGGCGTCCTGCACCGCGACATCAAGGCCGAGAACATCCTCGTTGACCTGGTCACGGGCGAGGCGAAGCTCATTGACTTTGGCTGCGGAACCTTCCTCCAGGACACGTTCTACACCCACATGGCAGGTGAGCTCAAAGCCAGAGCCCAGCTGGGCAGCGGAAGTTCTCCCCTTTGCTGGCATAGGGGAAGACGGAGGGAGGGAGGGAGGGAGGGAGGGGGAATCCTTCTTCAGCCGGCTGCAGCCAAGTTGTTTTTTGGCGGGGGCAGGGGCTGGCTGTGTTTGAGCTGGCTGGGAGGGAGGGAGCAGCATCGGCCTGATGAGCTGTGCCCCTGTCCCATAGGAACGCCGCAGTACAACCCGCCAGAGTGGATCCTCTTCGGCTGCTACCATGGCCAGCCAGCCACCATCTGGTCCCTGGGCATCCTGCTCTATGACCTGGTCTGCGGGCACCTTCCTTTCAAAACCCCTGAGGACATCATCCGGGGCCAGTTCTTCTTGCCACCCCGGGTGTCTCAAGGTGGGGATATGTTTTAAAGGCACGGGAGCAAGAACGGGCTTGAGAGATGGCAGCTGGCACATAAGCGTCCTCCTCCTGCAGCTAGGGAGGAGGTTGATCTCCTGGGCTTAGCTGGAGGAGGTGGCATGTGTGCTGCTCTGCTCCAAAAGGGAGGATGGATGGGAAGCTTTGGGTGCAGCCCCCAGCACTCCTAGTGTGGGGTGGGCATTGTGGAATCTGGGAGAGCCTGGACAGGAGCAGACCAGGGGTTTTTGGTTTCTCTCTGCAGAGTGCCAGCACCTGATCAGGTGGTGTTTATCCATGGACCCTGCAGACAGGCCATGCCTAGAAGACCTTTTTGAGCATTCCTGGCTGCAGAACCCCCAGCTGGCCCAGGAGACAGCAGAGATCCATCCCTCTGCACAGTAGGATCCAGGAGCCCAGCAAGTTCCAGCTGCTCGTGTCTCATGGCACTCAAAGCAAACCCCAGAGCGTTTCCCTGTGGCCGTGGCAGAGAGCGCGGCCGAGGAGACGCTTCCGTGGGTCCCCAGCGAGTTGTGGAGGGAGCGGCTCAGGGCTCCCCGTCCTATTGGAGAAGTGGTAGCACAGTGCCTTGAAGTTGCCACAGACTGGACAAGGGGAAACATCCCCCTGCAGCTCAATGGCATCGTGATGTCCCCGCAAGCCGAGGCACAGCTGGCGTGTTCTTCTGGAGCACGACGCGGAGCCGGAGAACACCATCCTCGAGCTGGCCGCTGGCGGGGCAAAGCCCACGGGCTTTGGTTGTGGCCCCTTCCTGGAGGACAGGACAGGCTCTGTGCCCCGACGAAATCAAGATGAGTCCCCAGCCGGTGCAGGGGCGGGGGGATGCTCGTGCTCCCAGGCATGCCAGGGCTCGGCCTGGCCACGCGCCGGAGGTTCCCCGCTCGGCAGCAATGGGGAATATTCATCTTTGCGCCGCCCGCCCAGCTGCTTTTTGGTGGGACAGGGGACGGATGTTGTGGAAGGGGAGCCGGCTCCTGGCCTCGCCTACAGCTTCTGCCAGCCAGCCTGGTGTGGGCTGGGGTGGGGGCAGCCTGCCTGACAAAAGCATCCATCCATGAGGATGGGGGACAGCAGAGGGGGGTGGGTTCCAAAGCCATGCCCCAGCTGGTCTGCTTTTCAGGCCCTTGAGGAAGAGGTGGACTTACAGGCAGGAAAGGTGGGGTTTTTCCCCACCTGGGGAGAGGTTTAATTCTTGCATGGAGTGGTCAGACCCTCCTCAGGCCTATTGAAACATTGATAAGCTTTGGTGGTTTTTCTTCTTTCTAGGGCTCATTTTGAATTGACTTTCATGCAATTGTTCTTTGTTTTTTCCAGGAAGATTGCACCTTGTGCCCAGACCGGGTGGGGAAGCGCCGGCACTGGACGCACTCCACGGAGGTGCCGGCGCTAGCCGGGGCAGCCACGGTGTGCAGGGACATCCCCTTCAAGAAGGACGAGGACCTTGTGTGGGATCAGCTCCTCTCCTGGCAGCAGCTCTGCAGAGGTGGGTACCCAGCTCCACAGCACAGGTGGCACAGGGGCAGATGGGAGTGGGCACACGAGAATCTCGCTCTTGCAGCTGCTGAGGAGGTTGCTGTGCCGTGCTTAAGCAGAAGAGGTGGAGCGTGGCCTGCCCTGCTGCTCTCCTCTAAAAATGAGAGAATGGGTTGGGAGGTTTGGTCTCTGGGCACAGCCAGCAGCCTGGCCCACGCCCAGGCCCTGGTGGGACAGGGGGGACAGGAGCCTTCTGTGAGTGACCGTGGCTTTCTGGCTTCTCTCCCCAGGCTCCCAGCACCTCATGCCATGGAAACGTCACCACTGGGCCTGCCCATCTGGGAGGGCTGGAGGGCGGCAGGTGTTCATTTGCTGCCAAAAATAAATCTTTTTCTTGTTATTTCCATCATCATAATCAGAGCATTTCTTTCATCCTTTTCTAAGCTTTTGGCCTTCCTTCTTCCACGGAAATCTTTTTCAGTCCTTCCTCTTGGTGGCATTTGGGTTGGGGTGTTAAGCAACGTGAAAAATTCAACAGCAGCTCCTGTTGCCAACTGCAGCAGCCCCTTCAAGAACCCTGAGCTTCCAGCAAGGTCTGAGTGTGCCTTGCAAAAGGGAGTGGTTTGCAGGGCTGGAGCTGTCACTCCTCTGCAAAAGCTGGGAGGAAATCACAAGTGGCAAAATGCCATTTTGGCTCAAACACTGCCCAAATTCTTCATCCTTCCCCCTTCCATGCAATTGATCAAACTACCCAGGGAAAACAGCTCAATGTCCTCCAAGAGCCCATTTTGTCATGGAAGTTGCCAAGTTCAATGTTGGTCATATGCCTTTTTCTGGGCACCAGATGTTACCCCTCCATCACCATGCAGGCATCCTGCCTTGCTCCTGCTCCCAGAAACAGCAGCCCCACCCCTCCCTATGGCCTGGTGCCCTGCCCTCTTTGCCAGCCCTCCCCACACCCTCTCACTGTTCCCTGAACTGCCCAGGAAGGAAAAGCCACTTGGCATGGCAGACTGTGTGGCCTGCCTGAGGATTCCAAAGCCACACGAATTTCACAAATAACTCCTGGGATTAGCACATGCAGGTCACATCCTCACTTGAGGATATCCTGCTCTCCCTTCACTCCCCTGTTCCCCACAGACAAGAAGAAGGCTTGTGCTGGAAGAAAACTGTTTCTTTTTTTTAAATAGAACTTGTTTTTCAAATCCCTGGGTTATCATTCTTTTTTGGCAAAGATACAGTATTATCTGAACAATCTCTGCATATATATAAAATATATGTGTGTGCATATATTTATAAACTTGAACAATTCTGCAACCTTGTGTCATTCACAGCAGCCCTTCCTGCTTCCTAACAGAGAAGAAAACTCCAACAAAGAGTTAAAATGCAGCCCCTCTCAACCAGAGGAACTGAACCACATCCATCTGTGGCTGCAGAGCATCCCACCAGCTCCAGCTGGGAGGCTTGAACTTGAGTGTAAATGCATCTTCTTACAGCATTTCTAGACACTGGCCATTGCTAGACAGGGCTGTGCTGGGACACATGCCACCCTCCCCTGTGCCCATCCCTTGGGGAGGGCACACCAAGCACAAGGAGCAGCCCTTGAACAGGTGGCAAGTGGTCCTCATTGTGCAGGTGGGCTGTGACTTTCTAACTCAAATACTACAGGCAGAACTGGAGAACAAGGGAAAAAGGCAAGGAGATGCCTTTCTGAGAGAGGTGGCCACAGTAACACAGACCAGCTGCCCAGAGCATGTTCCTGCATATTCAAGAGTCACTGAGCAAGAAACCTCTCAGAGGAAATGTTTTGTTCCATCTGAGAGCTCCTCCCTGCCTTCCAGGAAAAACGTGAACACAAACTGTTTGAGACAAAGTAGAGGCAGAGGTCCAAGGTGGCAGGCTGGGTGACAGAACCCAGCTATTGTAGCTACCACTGGACATCATTATCATTAAAGTAAGAATCACAATCTGAATCATTATCAATCAAAGTTGTCTTCATCAAGGTCATCATCATAGTCTTCCTGCCACTGTGGATCACACTCCTCATCTTCAGCCTCCTTGCCACCTTCATCTGTGTTGGGGCAGTCACACAGGATGTTGAGGTTTTGCCTGTTGAGAAGGAGAGCACAAGAGCAGAGCCTCTGCTGTGAGCACCAGCCACCACCCAGCCCCACAACACCCCACTGTCATGGTCTCAGCATCTCCATCCAAAGAAACTCAAGAGAGTCCAGGGAGAGCAACTTCCATAACTGAGTCTGCCAGTGTTGGAGCTTTCTGGATCAGAGCTGCATACAAGCACAGGTTTTGCTGCTTTCCCTACACCACTATGTCACTTCAATTGCTACCTCAAGCCACAAAACAAGATGCAAATAATCCGTGTCTGTCATTCAGTCTTTTGTGTGTCAGTGAGCACAGGAGAAAACTCTGCTCACCTGCTTTTTCTCTGCACTCACTCACCTTGCCCTGTTACCCCACTAAGAAAACTCACCCTGTACATGCAAGGGCTGAAGCAGGCACATTTGGGAGTTCCAGCTTTCTCTGAACAGCATCTCCTCAAGTCGGGAGCCCAACATGGAAATCCTGGAAGCAGGAAAGAAGAGCCAAAAGAGACAGAGAAACAAGATGTAATTTGGGGTGCAAACCCCTCCCCTGCACACACACTATCCTGACTCTATCCCCCCAGCTGATCAAGTCCTTTAGTTTGCCCACAATCAAATCAGACCAGAGCAAGACAAGCCACGAGCAGCCACGTGGCCTTCACCTGTGTGGAGTGCCAGAGAATTGCCAAGAGAGGCTCCTTGATCTGCTGCACCAACTCCAAACCCACGTGGAAGTGCTCTGCTTTCAGGAGCTGAAGAGAGGTGCCTGAGTCCTGATACTGCAGCAGGCTTTCCTCTGCAATTCAAGGCCAACAAAGTCCTGCTGCATCTACACTCTTGAGCAGACACCAAGTCCTTCTTGGCCCTGATTGTGAAGCCAGCCATAGCTGCTTAGATCTCCTGTGCACATGCATCCCTCTTTCAGAACACAACGTGTTGCTCTTGTACTGCATCAATCTCCACTGGCAGCCAAACTGCTCCAATGGACTTCCTCAGAAACGACATCAAGAAGGCAAAAATGGACTGGCAGAAGTGAGGCCAGCTGACTGTTGGTATATATGCTATTGCCCCACGACAGAGCTGCTGCTCTTTGACTACAGCTGGAAATGCTAGTCATGACTTGAAAGAGGCTGCAGGACTTAGCCAGAAGGATGTGCAGAGCATTAGTGAGCAGCTCCAGGCTATCAGTCTGCTGTTCCACAATATCTATTTTAAGCAGTTAGATGGTTATATGTGAAACCAGAAGGTACTAAATTCACCCAACTGCTCCTGAACATAAGCACTGCAGCTTTTGGTACGTGGAACTCATCACAACCTAAGCAGGCCAAATTCATTAAGCTAAGTAAAAACTCCATCCAAATTAAATGTCTGCTGTCAATGTCATCTTGCATGCCAAAGGGCCCTTGCAGGTAAGATAACAGAGAACAAGCTGCATGATGGTGTTCCAAATGTTTCTTCAAACTAATAAAAAAGAAACGGGGAATTGTCACAGTGCAAGCTGGCTTGTACAGGGCAGTTAATTTGGCCACAAATGGGAGAAACAGCCTGACCTGATAGACAGGCCTCCAAGGAACAGAAATAGGACAGAACTGGAGATAGACAAGGATTTGATCCAATGAGTCCCCACTAAGCTGCAAGAGCTATTGGGCAGAGAGCTGAGCAGTCTGAACATTCAAGCAATCACAAGTGCTTGCCCAGGAACATGAAGAAAGATATTTAAGGTGAAGTCAGAACAATAAAGGGCTTTTTGTCACATGGATCATAGAGTGCTGTGTCTCTGTCTCAGGCACAGTGCCAGTCAATGTCACACAGCTGCACTGCCCCGAAGACTTGAAGGCAATTGAAGGAAGAAAAAGAGCTCCTGAGGGCATTCTGTATTTTAATGAGACCCTCTGTGGATTTGGGGCTGAGTCCAGGACCCTCAGGCATTGAGAGAAGGTTGAAGAAGCTGCTCAAGGAGTCAGAAGCAAAACTCCAAGTCCCTTGGAGCATCAGTGGCCCCACTGAGGGCAGGGAGTGCCAAAGGCTCCCCAGGGACTGGTGAGAGCAGATCCTTGAGGGCAGGATTGCAGGAGCCCGAGGCTGTGAGCAGGGAACTGCAATGCTGAGCAAGGCCTGGGCTGGCTGGAGGAAGCAGAAAGGCCAAGGCCTGAGCCCAGGCCTGGCCCAGCAGGGCCTGTCCCTCACGGGTGGCTCAGGGCTGTTGCTGGGGCAGTGGCATGGGAGGGGCAGCTAGGACAAATGTCATCAAGCTGTGTGACACTCCAGATGCTCATGGAACCAAGGGCCAGTGTGACACAGCAGGGCCTGATGGAAACAAGAGGCCATGGTGAGCCTGCAGGGCTGGAACACCCCAGAACACTGAAATGCTGGGGGTGACCAAAGGTTCCTTTACTTGAGTTTCACACACAGGAGAAACTCCAGCCAGATATTCTCAACATGGCCAGGTGTAAAGAAGATTCTTGATAGGAAGGGACCCACAAGGATCATCCAGTCCAGCTCTTGAGTGAATGGCCCACACAGGGATTGAACCACAACCTCAGTGATACCAGCTCTAACCAACTGAGCTAAGAGGTCAAAATGACACAAAATTTTGCTGGCAAAATATAGACAATCAAGGAACATGGACAAAACATTCCATGCAACATCCAACTCAACATAAAACTCATATCATTGCATTAATTTCCTTGACGTAGACCATTTAACTGAAAAACCTTTGACCCTGAAGATACTTGTCTTGGTTTGAAAAAAAAACAGGTATGGTCTAAGGAAAGGCAAGAGCCCCTTTTCTGCGATGCAGAGTGCAACCCCCCTCCCTTTTAATTATTTTAGGTCCAATTCAGACGCCTTCAGGCAGGAGATATGGGGATAAGAATAACAGTTCTTTACTGGTATCTAACAAAGCAGAAAAACAACAACAGCTATAAAAATTGGCAACAGAAACAGTCTAGCTCCGCTCCAGTCCCTTCTGGCCGCAGGCCGTCTCCCTGTGCTGTTACCGGTGCTGTGGGGGCAGGGCAGGTCCCGCGCAGTTGAAGAGGGCTGGGTGATGGCGGCCACGGCCCAGGGGAAAGAGGGGATGGGGAAAGTTACTCCCCCCTCACGGTGTCGGTCGTGGTGCTCAGCAGAGTGTCCAGAGGTAGTAGGGTGAGCTAGGAGAGCAGCAGAGCGATGTCCAAAGGCAGGGAGCATGGATCTCAGTGCTGGGATGGCAGTGGAAGATGCCAGAGCAGAGCCCAGGTTGTCTTCCCACTCCACGAGCCAAGCGAGAGAGCGTCCCCCGCTCCAGACCCCCCTATCCCACCTTTCCTTTTCCGGTTCCCCCCCCCCCCCTCCCCCTCCAGCCACCCCCTACGAGAGAACATTATCTGTCGTTTTAAGGTGTAGCCACAATTACTTAGCATAACAATGGGAGAAAATTCCACTGAAAGAAAAGGGCGTAATTCAACCTCCAACAATATTGTTACCCAAAAATATTTCAGTTAAGTAGGATTATGAGAAGAAGAAATAGAGAACAACAGAAGATGCATGGAAAGATACACATATAGGTACCAATGGCTTGGGTCCCAGCGTGGCTCACAGGAGAACCCCAGCAGAAGGCAGGATCCACACCATGGGCTGACCTCGTGCTCCGGCGTATAAACCCCTGGGCCTTCATGGGCCTCGCCCCTTGGGAGGGACTTCCAGTTGTTTGCTCAATCAGAGTCAGGGCAGGCACCAGCTGCTATTGTGTGATTGATCGACAGCTCAGCCAATCAGAGCTGGGTTAGCATTGCCCCTGCTGTGTGATTGATTGACAGCTCGTCCAATCAGAACTGGATTAGCATTGCCCCTGCTCTGTGATTGGCAGCTGTGCCAGGCCATGGCTGGGGGCAGGGCTCTGTCCCACCACAAACCAAGGCCTGACCCAGCCCTGGCCCCACACGGGCATTCTGAGCATCCCAAGGTGCCTGGGACATCGATCTCATCCAGCCTGCGACCATGGTGACACTGTGGAACCTCATGGAACCATGGGTCAGTTGTGACAATGTGGACACCATGGTGACACTGTGGTGTTTGATGGAACCAAGGGGCCATTGTGACACTCTGGTGCCTCATGGAATCAACGAGACCATTGTGGAATTTGAGGGCCCTGAGGAACCAAGGGTCCATGGTGATCTTGTGGAGCCTGTAGTGTCACAGAGGAGCCATTGTGACACAGTGAGGGCGCATGGAGCCAACGGGCCATTGTGACACATCAGGGCTGTGTGGATCCATGAAAACATTGTGACATTGTGAGGACTCATGGAAACACAGGGCCATTGTGACACTGCAGAAGTGAGGGAAACATTGTGACACTGCAGGGCCTCATGGAACCAAGGGAACATGGGGACACTGTGGGGTCCCATGAAACGAAGGGAACATGGAAGAGTTCTGGTTGGCTGGGCCTCCTGGTGATTTCTGGCAGGTCTGGCTGACCCTGGCATGTCGAGGGCTGCCTCTCACCTGCCCCTGAAGCACTGGGGCTCTGGGCTTTCCTTCCTATGGGAGAGAAGTGTCCTTCTCCTCTAGCTGTCCATGGCCAAAATTGGGATGCCTCCTCCAAATTTCCCAATATACAAAGATTGTTCCCAGATGAAATCTGCCAGGACTAACAGGACTAACTAACTGATCTGTCTGGCTTGGCCACCCAAGGGCCACCTCTCATCTGCTTTTGAAACACTGGGACCGTGTGCTTTTCTTTCTTATGGGAAAAAAACAACCATCTTGACCAGGCACCCGTGGCCAAAATTGGGAATTTCCCTCCAGAATTCCTGATATCCAAGGATTGCTCCCAGACAAAATCTGCCATGACTGACAAGTCTGGCTGGCCTTGGCTTCCTCAGGGCCAGCTCTCATCTGCCTTTGAATCACTGAGGCTCTGTGCTTTCCTAATGAAAAGAAAATAATAATAATAATAATAATAATAATAATAATAATAATAATAATAATAATAATAATAATATTTTCCTTCTTCCTGTCCAGATGCCCATGGCCAGTATTGAGATCCCACCTCCAAAATGTCCTATGTCCATGGATAGCCCCTAGATGAAAGGTGACAGGACAGACAGGTCTGGCTTGGCCCAAGGGTGGCCACTTCTCATCTTGTTCCAAAACACTTGGACTTCATGCTTTGCTTTTCTATAGGAAAAATACATCTATGTCAGCCAGGTGCCCATGGCCAAAATTAGAATTCAACCTTTAAAACTCCGTACCTCCAAGGATTCCTGCCAAGTGAAAGCTGCCAGGACAGACAGGCCTTGGCCTCTTGGGGGCTGCCTCTCACCTGCTTTCCAAACACTGGGCCTCGGTGCTCTCCTTGTAATGGGAAAGAACCATCCTTTTTCTAAAGGTGTCTGTGGTCAAAATTCAGATTCCTCTCCCCAAATTCCATATATCCAAGGATTCCTCCATGACAAAAGCTTCTAGGAGAAACAGGTGTGGCTGGTTTGGCCTCCCAGGAGCCACCTCTCTCCTCTTCTGCCTTTGAAACACTTGGGTTCTGTTCTTTCCTTCCTATGGAAAAGAATCAGCCTTCTTGTGCAGGGACCAGGACCAAAATTGGGATTTTGCCTCCCAAATTCCATATATCCAAAGATTGCTCCTAAACAAAAAGTAGCCCAGACATAGAGGTGTGGCTTGCCCTGTGCTCTGGTGATTCGCTTAGACTATGAGTAGAACATCTTCAATTGCAAACACCTCAGAGAAGAGACAAAGATCTCCCGAGGTGGGGTTTGGAGGCTACAAGCACCTGACCACTATATAGGGACAAAGAAGCTCTGTGATCATTGCGGTGGAGAGAACAGGAGACAAGAGCCATGCCAGTGTTTAAAGAGTGGTTTCAGAGACAGTGGATCCTTTTGAAATAGTGGGAAACAGGCAGAGAAAGAAAGAATTAATGCCAGCTGGAAAGCCAGGGTGGTCCAGACTGGAAAAAAGGAGAAAGAAATTTCCTTCCTAGGGCAGAGGTGTGGTGCCAGACATCCACCAGAAGGAGTCTGGAGCAGCCCAAGGCTTTGTGTGTGCAGGCAGAGGCAGGCAGGAGGCAGAGCTGTCAGCAAAGGAAGGGGCCAGCGAGGTGGGGCAGCTGGGGGATGACGACAGCCTGCAGGGACAGAGGCGCAGGGCATGGACACCGTAGGACAGCCTGGGCTGCAGAGGCCACAGGGATGGGCAGCAGCTGAAAGGCCCTGACACAGCCAAGTCCTGCAGCACTTGGGCCATGCAGGCTGGCCCTGGGCCTGAGGCCAGCAGGGGACAAGTGAGCCTTGCTGTGCTGGGGCCTCATTGCCTCCTTGTCCCTGCTCAGCAGCCTGGCAGGGGCCGCCCCATGGTGCTGCCCTTGGCATTGCACATGGCCAGAGCCCAGTGGCCCGGGAAGAGCCCTGAGCAATGAGGGAGGGACAGGATCTGCCTTGCCAGGGGCTGGGGCTCAGCCCTTGGCCCTTTGCATTCCTGAAACACATCCGGGTGTGCTCAGCATCAGAGACACCTTTCCCTTGTTTGTCCTTACCTGTCATCAGTGCCACCAGTGTTCTGCTCTAACTGGAACCTGGGAACACTTTCTCAGTTGTGTCTCTCATTGAGACCCATTAAAGTTAAAGAAACTTTGGAATTTGAATACGTCTTTGAGTTCTTGAGAAGTTTCTTTCAGCTCCCTCTCAGGGACTGATATCCAGGGAATCAACAGTGTTGCAAAATCCCAGCTCTACAGAGATGGGGCAACTGAGAGGGGTTTTAAAAAGATTTTCTTCCGTTATCAGACTCCTTGAAGGGTGAAATATAAGAGATGTAAAACTCCATGACATTTTATCCAAAGCCAGGTTATTTCCTGCTTACAAAATTTTATAAATGGTTTTCAGCCTATTAGCTTTTGCCACACAATGGTGCTAATAATTCTAACACCAATCACCTTGTATTTTACTCCGCATAGTCTTCCCACAATGCATCTTTCACAGTTCTAATTCTCAAAAATATCTGGTCTTTTTGCAAGGCCATCGTTTGAAACTTGTTTCTAGTTCAATGTCTCTCTCAACAATGTCTTCTCTATTCCATGGCCTTTCTGAGTCAGCACAACTTATCTGAGATTGCATCCAGATGTACAAGACTGTGTGAGCTTTCAGTCAGGCTTTGAGAATCCTTTACAAATCCATTTCTCACAAATATCAATCACAGAATGCTGCAGTCACCTTTGCTCTAAAGAGAACAGTAATAAAATAAAGCCTTGAAAATTGGAATGGATATTTCTAAGAAGGTCTTTGTCATATTTCTCCATAACTGGAGTTGAAAAACTTCCAAATGAACTGGACCAGAGCAGAGGGAAATCAAGGCAGAACTGTTGTTTTCTAGGAAACCTCTGAAGAATTTGGACAGAATCGAACTCCAAAATGTCTGATATTGCTCATGGGTCCCATTGAAGGACACGACTGAGAAAGTGTCCCCAGGTTCCAGTGTGAGCAGGAAATTGGAGGCAGAGATGACAGGTGGTGTGGGAAATGCAGGCACAGAGAGCTCTCAGGGCCTTGTGCAAACAGGCTCAGAGATTGAGATGGATCCAAGGTTTGACCTAAGACCTTGGAGAAATCTTGGACAATGTGAGTATTAAAAGTAAAATAGATATAAAACAAGAATATAAGTTTTTATTTTAAGTAGAAGTATGTTTTAAGCAAACAGAAATATGCATTATGTAAGCAAAGCAGTATGTTAAGTAAGATAGTAAAAGATTGTAAAGCTTAGCAATAGAACCTGTTATAAAGTTAATTAGAAGTTTAAGATGTATCAATGTAGGTTGGTGCAGTGTTCTAGGATTGGTTGAAAAATGATGCATTGTGACAAAGCCATGAGAAGGAAAGCAATTAATGATTGGTGTAAAAGGATGCTGGCAAACTTCACAGAAGTATTTGATTGGCTAAAAAATGAACATAAAGCATTGTAACTAAGAATGAGGCAGCTTCTGATAGTTTGGTGTTGGATGTAACACCTTTAATGTCTCACCCTTCTATGAGACTGACACCATGAGGCCATAAACCATCTTTTACAACGTCTCTCAGTTGCCTCATCTCTTGCAATATCAGTCTCCCAATGCACATTTTTTGACATCAGACATGACTAATTAAATCAATAGGGACTTATGGACACCAGGTGTATCCCATTAAAGTCAACAGGGATTTCAGGACAGCAGGTTTGTCCATTGCAGTCAATGGGGATTTTGGGGAAATTTGGTCCTAAAATGGGGAAATTTGGGTAAAGTTTGGGAAAATCCTGGGCTGAATTCTGGGAATTTCTGCTCCAGGATCGCAGTGCCAATGCTCTGGATGTCCTGGATGATTTCCTGGAGGCCAATCCCAAATCCCTGATCCCACAACTTCAGTCCATGCTAGAGCTGTGCCTCCAGGTAAACCCAAAAATTTCCATTTTCAGCTGAAATCTGGGAATTTTGAGCCCAAAATTGGTGTTTTTAGCACCAAAAATACTGGGATATCAGCTCTGCCCACTGAAGTCAAAGGGGATTGAAGGACACCAGGTCTACCCCAGTGCAGTCAATAGGGATTTAGGGACACCAGGTCTACCCATTGATAGGGCTTGATTGGGAAGAGTTACTGTTTAAACTGGGAGCACTGGGAAGGGCTAAGGGGGGACTCTGGGGTGACTGAGAGCACTGAAGCAAAAGTGGGACTACTGGGAGGGATTTGTAGAGATAAATGGAGATAAACAGGACTCCAGAGCTAATCCATTGAAATTAATAATAAGTTAGGGACAGCAGGTCTAGCATTTAAAAGCAATAAGATTTAGGGCCACCAGGTCTACCCTGTAAAAGCAATGAGGATGTTTGAGACCCTCGTTTTGAGGGTCCCAGAGGTTTTTGGTGATCCAGGTGTCCAAGAGGTACCCAGGTGTACCCAGGTGATTTCTGGGGGTACCCAGGTGATTTTTTGAGATATCCAGGTGTACCCAGGTGATTGTTGATGGGGATCCAGGTGATTTTGGGCAGTATCGAGATGTACCCAGATAATTTCTGGGGATATCAAGGCTATTTTTGAGGCACCCAAGTGCCCTGACTCACCCTGACAGGCCAGGAGAAGATGATGGCCACTGTCCTCCCAGTCAGTGTGGACACAGGTGACCCTTGGCAGCCGAGGGGCTGTCGGGGGACACCCCAATATTCAGGGGGTACCCAAAACTCCAGGTGAGGACATCAGGGGTGGGAGGGAGCCCTGAGTTACCTCAGGAGAGGATGCAGCGCAGGTACAGCCAGGTGCTTTGGTGCATGGGGTTGGTGAAGATGGTATTCTGCAGCAGCTCCAGCTCTGTGTGGGCACAGGAGGCACCCCAAAATCTCAGGAGGGCAGTGGGGAAAACCCCAATACCTCAGTGGGTCAGCCAGGTATCCAGGAGTTGAGGTGTACCCATTAAAGTCAAAGGGGATTTAGGAACACCAGGTCTACCCATTCAACCCCACAAAACCAACCAGCTCACACTTTAGGTGAGGGAGGGGCTGGAAAATTTTGGGGATCCCGCAAAATCGTGGGAGTTTTTTGGGGGAATCCCTCACCTTCCTTCAGCCTTCCAGGAGACAGTGCCCTTGCCGTAGATCCTGGTGGGCATCAGCAGCCACAGGCAGTGTTGCCAGGCTGTGAAGTTGGAGAAGCTGCAGCTCAGCAAGGCCCTGGTGAAGGCCAGCTCGGCCTTGAGGTCCTGCCTGGCTGCAAGTGCCTACCAGTGTTCCCAGGTGTGGACTGGGAAGGCACCAGTATAAACCAGTAAGCACTGTGAGCCACTCCCGAGGTCCTGAGGCCTGTGGCAGCAGCTCCCAGTATAAACCAGTAAGGCCTCATGCACCCAAACCCATTCCCAGTGTAGTCTAGGGGCTCCTAGTGTGGTCCTGGGGCTCCCAAGTTTATACTGGGATGGCACCAGTACAAACCAGTAAGCACTGGGAGTCACCCCTGAGGCCTTGAGCCCTTGGTGACAGCTCCCAGTAGAAACCTGTCAGGCCAGCACAATCTGAAGTCACTCCCAGTAGGTCCCAAGCCCCATCCCAGTATAAATCAGCAAGGCCAGCATCCCCAGAAGTTGCTCCCAGTGGAGTGCCAAGCATCCCCAAGACCCCTCCCAGTATAACCCAGGACACCCCAGTTTAACCCAGTAAAATCCAGAATATCCCAGTATAACCAGTACAAACCACTACAACCCAGTCACCCGAGGACCACATCCCAGTATAAACCAGTATAACCCAGCATAAACCAGTCACCCCTACTACCACATCTCAGTATAACCCAGTACAAATCAGTAACCCCCCATCAGCCCATCCCAGTACAAACCAGTATAACCCAGTACAACCAGTACACACAGTGTTAGGTCCTCCTGGACACTCACACAGCCTCTCTCAGTATAACCCATTACAACCCAATGACCCCAGCCTCGTCCCAGCAACCCCTGGACCCCATCCCAGCACATACCACTACAAACCAGTACAAACCAGTACAAGCCACTCACAGTTGCAGGGGTCGGCCACCAGGAGGTGCTCACACAGTGCCAGGTCCTCCCTGCCATCAGGAGGCACTGCAGTGTCCATTGTGACCCGACAGAACCAAGGAAACCCCTGTGACACTGCGGGGCCCCACGGAACCAAGAGTCCATTGTGAGACACCTGGGCCACGTGGAGCCAAGGAACCATTGTGACACTGGGGAAACTCATGGGACCAAGGGGCCACTGTGACACTGTGGGGCCTCATGGAACCTGTGAGCCATTGTGACACTGCATGGCCTTGTGGAACCAAGGAGACCACGGTGACACTGTGGGGCCACCTGGAAACAAGAGTCCATTGTGACACTCTGGAACTACAGAGACCATTGTTGAGAGTATGGAACCTCGAGGAGCCAAAATCCATTGTGACAGATCAAGGCCCATGGAACCCAAAAGAGCATTGTGACACTGTGGAGCCCCATGGACCCAAATCTCCATTGTGACAGTGCAGAAACTCATGGAACCAAGAGTGCATGTTGACCCAGTGAGGCCTTGTGGAACCAAGGAGTCCAAAGGTCTCAAACATTCCTTGCAGGGTTTAGAGTTGGGAAAGCGGAACCTCCATAATTACACTTTGGGCTGGAACACACTAATAGAAGGTGTCTGTTTTCAATGAGGAAATTCAGGAGTTTTCGATTGCTTCAAAATAAAAAACAAAAGGGGGAAAACAACTCCTTTTGGCCTGAGTGCAGCCATTTCTCCAAGAAAAGCAGGTGCCAGGTGAGTGAGGACAGACAGGATGGGGTTGGGGAATGTGCAGCAAGGTTGTCCACACTGGGTCAGACCTCAAGGCACAGCTTCTGTGAGCAGGCCAGACCTCCTGAGAAGAGACCCTGCATCAATATCAATCAGGGAATGCTGCAATCACTTCCTGCTCTAAAGAGAACAGTAATAAAATGCATCCACTGAAATATGAACAGATATTTCCAAGAAGCTCTTTGACATAATTTTCCATAACTGAAGTTGAAAACCATCATAGCAATCTGAACCAGACCAGAGGGAAATCAAGGCAGAGCCATGGTTTTTCAGGACGAGCTTGATCCCAATCAGCCCCGTGGTGCATTTGGTGCTGAGCCCTTGAACCTCAGGGCCTGAGAGGAGATTGCACAAACCTTTCCAGGAGTCCAAGGCAGAAGAAAAACTCAAAGTGTCTCAAAGCATTAATGGGTCCCACTGAGGTCCATCCCCAACACAGGCTCCTCATGGACTCCTTGGATGAGAGAATTGGACACCAGGATTGCCCAAAAACCACTCAGAGAGTCAGAGAGGAAAGGAAAATCCAAACTACCTTTAAAACCTTGAGTATCTCAATGTATTAATGAGACCCACTGAGTGTCAATATAAAGCTCTCAAGGGACTAATTAAAGTAGATAATTGGGGCCATGATTGCATAAACTACTAGAAGAGTTGGTGTCAAAAGGGAACTTCCAAGTACCTTAAAAAAACTGAAGTATCTTGAAGCATTAATCAGCCCCGCTGAGTGTTGTTACTGACAGAGACTCTCAAGGGACTAATTAAAGCAGATAATTGGAGGCCATGATTGCAGAAAGCTCTCACAGAATCCAAGGAAAAAGCAAAACCCAAAGTCCTCTGAAAAACCTGCAGTCCCTGGGAGCATGAAGGAGCCCCCAGGGCCATTCCTGACCAAGGCTCCCCAGGGACTCGTCCCAGCACATCCCTGAGGCCACTGGGATGTGGGGGGATGCTGAGGGCAGGACAAGGGGTGACAGTGGCCAGCCTTGCTGGGGCTGTGCCAGGAGGCCCCAGTGGCTCAGGACAAGGTGTCTCCTCCCAGCCCTTGGTGGCACAGACCCTGCTGTACCCCAGGGCACCACGACTTGGCTTCTCTTTGTCCTCTCCTGTCATCTCTACCTCCAATTTCCTGCTCTAACTGGAACCTGGGGACACTTTCTCAGTTGTGTCCCTCAGTGGGACCCATTAAAACTTTAGGAAACTTTGGAGTTTGATTGTGACTTGGAGTTCTTGAGAGGTTTCTTCAGCTCCCACTCAGGGACTGATGTTCAGAGACTCAGCCCCAATCTCCAAGAGGGTCATTAAAGCCCTTGTGCTGTGTCTGTGCTGATGATCTGGGCTGGGCTCCCTGCACAGAAGGCAATCCTGGCAACCAAGAAGAGCTTCAAAAACACTTTCTTTTGCTGAGCAGCTCTTCTCCCAGCCCAGCAGGGTTGGGGCACTGCCTGCAGCCACCCCAGGCACAGCACAGAGGCACAGAGAGCTTCAATCAGTCCGGGCTGGGAAGATGCTCAGAAGTGCCTGGGGCAGAATCACTCCCAGCCCTTGACACAGGAAGCCTCTGGCTGCAGGACAATGCAGCTGCAGCTCCTGCAGTGATCTCCTAAAGCTGCAACATCCCAATGCCTGCAGACTGTGTGAGTACATTCTCTGATGATCTCTTGTGTAGAGCAGCCAGGGGTGCCCAGGGCTGTGGTGCAGAGCAGGGTCCTGCAGCCCAGGGCGCTGTGCTGGGGCAGGGACTCTGCTGCCTGCCAGGGACTGCTCTCAGCCAGCCCTGGGAGCTGCTCCCAGCACTGGGGGACAAGGTCTGGGTGGAAGGAGACAGCTGGTTAGGCTTGGAAATGTTCTCCTTGTGTGATGAGGATAGTGCAGGGCTGCTCTCAGCATGACATTTGACTTGAGAACATTTCCAAGGAGATTACACAGGGAGCACAGTGAGGCAAGGGCTGCATCAAAGGGAAAGTCCTGCTTTATTAATCTACTGCACTGGGCTGCATTGCTGGGAGATTGCACATTGATATTCATCTCTCAGTTCAGGTTGAGAAAAATTTTTAAAAATTCCCTTAGATCGCTATAAACCAGACAAAGAAAGAAATCAGCGCAGAGCCCCATAGAGGAAGCATCAGTGTCGCTTTTCCAGCCTCCTCAGGGTTGCTCTGACGTTTCCATCAGAGCCTGCAGAGGCAGAGCTGACCCTGGGCAGTGCCCTGTGCTGGGAGTTAGTGCAGGGCAGAGCTGAGCCCCCAGGGCTGGGCTGGGCCCTGGAAGCACTGGCAGGGCCCAGCCCTGGGCACAGGGAAGCAGCTGCTGGCAGGGACATATCCAGGCAGCAGAGCCCTGGGCAGGCAGAGGGGGGAAAATGCCACCAAGCTGGGCTGGGAGATTTAAAATCCTCTCCAAAATGAACTATTCCATGATTACTTTTCTTCCAGATCCCCATGCCAAGACACAGCAAATGTCCAACAGCAGCTCCATCAGCCACTTCCTCCTGCTGCCATTGGCAGACACGCGGCAGCTGCAGCTCCTGCACTTCTGCCTCTTCCTGGCCATCTCCCTGGCTGCCCTCCTGGCCAACGGCCTCATCATCAGCGCTGTAGCCTGCGGCCACCACCTGCACACCCCCATGTTCTTCTTCCTGCTCAACCTGGCCCTCAGCGACCTGGGCTCCATCTGCACCACTGTCCCCAAAGCCATGCACAATTCCCTCTGGGACACCAGACACATCTCCTATGCTGGATGTGCTGCTCAGCTCTTTTTCTTTATGTTCTTCATCTCAGCAGAGTATTATCTCCTGACCATCATGTGCTACGACCGCTACGTGTCCATCTGCAAACCCCTGCACTACGGGACCCTCCTGGGCAGCAGAACTTGTGCCCACATGGCAGCAGCTGCCTGGGCCAGTGGCTTTCTCAATGCTCTGCTACACACGGCCAATACATTTTCTCTGCCCCTGTGCCATGGCAATGCCCTGGACCAGTTCTTCTGTGAAATCCCCCAGATCCTCAAGCTCTCCTGCTCACACTCCTATCTCAGGGAACTTGGGCTTCTTGCAGTTAGTGTCTGTATAGTACTCGAGTGTTTTGTGTTCATTTTTTTCTCCTATGTGCAGATCTTCAGGGCTGTGCTGAGGATTCCCTCTGAGCAGGGACGGCACAAAGCCTTTTCCACCTGCCTCCCTCACCTGGCTGTGGTCTCCCTGTTTGTTACCACTGGCTTTTTTGGCTACCTGAAACCCCCCTCCATCTCCTCTCCATCCCTGGATCTGGCACTGTCAGTTCTGTACTCGGTGGTGCCTCCAACCCTGAATCCTCTCATCTACAGCCTGAGGAACCAGGAAGTGAAGGCTGCTGTGTGGACACTGATGACTGAAGGATTTAAGAAATTGTAAAGTGCTAGTCAATTTCTAAAAATCATTTGTAATAAAAGTCACCGTTGATAATTCTTGTTAATTTCATTTTGGAGGTTATTGTCTTTGTTTTACTTTTTTACTATAATCTATAAAGAAATTGCATAGTTCATGCCGTTTCTCATTTTCTTTCTCTCCACCTTTCCTGTGGCCACAGACTGTAAATAAGATGCTGTGCTCTTGGTGGCTTTACATGAACTAAAGGATCTCTCTCCCAGTAAAGTTTTCTCCAAAGATGCCCCTTCTGTTCCCTTCTCTGGAGCTGCAGCATCAGTGTCTGTGTGCAGAGCTGGGGCAGATCAGTGCTGGCACAGCAGCTGTGCCCAGCAGCAGCAGCAGCACTTGGTGTTGCCAGTGCTGCTCCCGTGCCTCTGTCCTGCTGCCCTCCTGGCCCTTGTGTTGCTGCAGGGCCTGAGTGCTCTCGGGGCCGGGCACAGCTGACGCCTCAGGGCAGGGCCTGGGGGCTCCAGGCTCCTTGGCCAGGCTCTCTCCACAACACTTGGCCAGACCAATGCTGAGCACAGAAAAGCCCCGGGAGCAGCCCCAGGCTGGCCGTGGGCAGGCTGGGGGCAAACAGCATGGCTGGTGCTCTGCAAGGTCCCTGCAAGGGGGACACCCTGGCAAGGAGCAGCAGAGCAGGGGCTGATCCATCCCCACTGCGCTGGACACCCCAGGGCAGCGTCCCAGAGCGTCCTCATGCACCTGCCAACAACATCCCCCCTCTGCAGCCCTGGCCTCTCCCCCAGCTCACACAGGAGCCGCATCCTTGCAGGCACACACACGGCAGCACTGGCTCAGGAGCCCCTGTTTGCATTGCACACAGCAGGCTCAGCACCCTCATGGTGCTGCTGTGGGGACATGGAGCTGAGTGTGCACAAATGCCATCGGCCCCTGGGGACAGCAAGGGCTGGGGGGCGGCAGGGAAACCACTCAGCTTTGTGGTGGCCTCTGAAGTCAGCCAGGAAGTTTGCTCCCCTGAGCTGTGAGTTTCCTTTCCCACTGCAGACTATGCTGGCCAGAGCCAGGGCTGCCTGGCAGCCACCCCCAAACTGCCCTTAGCATTTCCTTTGCTTCACCTTTGCTTTCTTTAATCTTTCCTCATCTAGATTTCTTCCTCTTGCCCATCTCTCTCTCCTTCCCTGCAAACAAGCCCATCCTTGTTTTCCTTTTCCTCTCTGGCCACACTCCCCATTTCAGTTCCTGAATTGGCACCATGGGGACATCACTTAGGGAGCAGGATCATCCTCGAAGTGCTTCAGGAATTGTCTGGAGGGTCCTGCAGTGCCTCGTGCTGTTCCCTTGCCAGAGGCACCACAGGCCAGGGGGGCAGATCTGGGCTGCTGTGTCTGGGTGTGGGGCTCCCTGTTGTGGGCAATGAGGAGGGGCTGGAGAGGCTCTGCAGGACTGACAGGATGGACTTTGGGGCCTGTGTGGAGAAGCTGAGGGACCTGGGCTGCTAGACCTTGTGAAGAGGAGGCCCAGGGCTCATCCTGCAACTGCTCCAAGGGCAGTTTCAGAGAATCACGGAATCAGAAAAGCCGGAGAAGTCTTTGGAGATCATCAAGTCCAACCTGTGCCCTGACACTACCATGACTCCCTGAGCCTCCTCTACTCGAGGATCAACAACCCCAGCTCCCTCATCCACTCCTCATAGGACTTGTGTTCCACACCCCTCACCAGCCTTGTTGCCCTTCTCTGGACACGCTCCAGACCCTCCATGTCCTTCCTAAATTGGGGGGCCCAGAACTGGACACAGCACTCGAGGTGCTGCCCAAGCAGTGCTGAGCACAGGGGAAGAATCAGTGCCCTGCTCCTGCTGGCCACACCATTCCTGATCCAGGCCAGGAGCCATTGTCCTTCTTGGCCACCTGGGTACACTTCTGGCTCATGTCCAGCCTGCTGTCCATCAGTGTCCCCAGGTCCCTTTCTGCCTGGCTGCTGTTCAGCCATTCTCTCCCCAGCCTGGAGCACTGCAGGGGTTGCTGTGACGAAAGTGCAGAACCCAGTACTTGGTCTTGTTAAACCTCTCCTTCTTGGATTTGGGCCCTGGATCCAGCCTGTCCAGGCCTGTGTACAGAGCCCTCCTACCTTCCAGAAGATCCACACTCACACCCAGCTTAATGTCAGCACGGTTCCATAAGGCCCTAGGGTGTCACAATTTCATGAGGCCTCCCAGTGTCACAATTTACTTTTGGTTCCATGGAACCCCTAGGTGTCACAAAGTCTCTTAGATCCTTGTGCCCCAAGGTGTCACAATGGCACCTTGGTCACCCCAAGGCCCTGCATTGTCACAATGGCCTCTTGGTTATACGAGGTCCAGCAGTGTCACAGTGGTCTCCTTGTTTCCACAAGGACAAAAAGTGTCACAACTGTCTTCTTGATTTCATGAGGCCCCGTGGAGTCACAGGGGCCCCCGAATTCCATAAGGCTCCACAGTGATACAATGGACTCCTCGTTTGCACGGTGTCAAAATGGACCCCTGGTGACACAAGACCCTGCAGTGTCACAATGGATTCTTGGTGCCATGACACCCTGCAGTGTCAGTGTCACATTGGTGTCTGAGTCCCTCTGCAAAGCCCTCCTATCCTCCAGCACATCCACACTCACACCCAGCTTGGTGCCATCTGCACATTTGCTGATGCTGCACTCAATGCCCTCATCCAGATCATCAGTGCAGATATTGAAATCCACGCTGGCTGGCTCTGGTCCCTCAGCCATCCTGTAGGTGCCCTGTGATGGCACTCAAGGTGATCTGTTCCATCACCTCACCAGGCACCCAGGTCAGGCTGACAGGCCTGCAGTTCCCCACATCCTCCTTCCAGCCCTTCTTGGCGATGGGCTCACATTGGCACCTCCAGTCCTCTGGCACCTCCCTGCTGAGCCAGCACTGATGAGAAATGATGGAGAGCAGCTTAGGGAGCTCATCCAGCAGCTCCCTCATCCCCCTAGGATGGACCTGTGAGCATCTGAGTGGCTCAGCAGGTCCCCAGCTGCTTCCTCTTGGATTACAGGGGTCTGTTCTGCTCCCTGTCCCCATCTCCCAGCTCAGGAGAACACTTGTCTTAAGGACATCCTGTCTTATTTTTGAAAACTGAGGCAAAAAAGGTTGAATACTTCAGCCTTTTTTTCATCTTTGGTAGCCATAACTCCCCCATAAGGAATGGCGATTTTCCTTGTCCCTCCTTTTGCCATTAATGAGTTTATAAAATCATTTTTGTTATCCTTCACAGAAGAAGCCAAGTTAACTCCTGATTTCAGCTTTCATGTCTGATTTTCTTTCTGCATGACCTAACAACTTCTTTAAACATTTCCTGAGTTGCCTGCCCCTCTGTCCAAAGGTTATGCACCTTATTTTCTCCCTGAGTTCCTGGTAAAAGCTCCCTGCCTAGCCAGGCCAGTTATTTTCCTCGCTAGCTCACTTTCCTCTCTGAGGAAAGTGAAAGACAGGCTGCCTCTGCTCCTTCAAGATTCTTTTCTTGAAGTGCCTCCATTCTTCCTGGAATCCTTTAAGAGATGTTTCCTGTAAAAAAATCAGTTCATTTATCCCCAAATCTGCATTCTGAATAGGCCAAAGTCTGCTCTCTGTAGGTCCAGTGTAGAAGTGTTGTTGATTCTCCACCTTCTTTCACAGAATATTAAAAAACTGCATTATTTCATGGTCACTGTACCCCAAACAGCCTCTGAGCACCACATCTCCCACCAGCCCTTCTCTGTTTGTGAACAGCAGGAGACAGAGTTTTCCTTGCAAGTAAGAAGAGAAGGAATTTTAGATTTAATCAAGGGCATATTATTTTTATTTTTCAGTTGAGAGAAGTGTCGACTGGAGCATTCCTTAAGTGATCTTGATGCTGAATGTCTCCTTAGGAGGTCTGGCCATGCAGAAGAATGAGCCCCTTGCAGGCCAATGCTATTTGGACAACCTGCTCCTCACCCCCAGCCTCACCATGTCTGACATTGCCTATCTGGGACTGACATCCTAAAATATAAAACCCCCCTATAAATTTATTATTAATATTGTGATTTACTTAAATAATAAAAATACTATTGTGCTTTTATTTTTATTATACTATTATTCTTTTTTTATACCAAATTTTTATATTTATATGAAAAGATCGACACATTTTTAGCAAGCAAGCAGAAAAATTAATGGTCATTGGTTCTAAGTAACACAATTCACTTCATGAATTAATTGACCGCTATTGGCCATTGATTTCTCCCTGTTTATGATAATTAGTCCTATTTCAATCTCTTTCTCATCTTTTTAATCATTTTCACAGACAGAATAAAACGGGGCCTCTTTGGGATCCATGAAGATATTTCTGGGCTACATTTCAGGAAATTTTGGGTCTGGGGAGGGAATTTAGAGAGAACTTGAGGGTCTGGAGGACACTTCAGGGAGCTGAGTGGTCACTTAAGGATTCTGAGAGAAACTTCAGAGTCCGGGGGAGCTCTTGGGGGTCCAGGGGGGCACTTGAGGGTCAAGGAGGAGAATCTGGGGCCGTTTGGGTCCGGGCGGGCACTTGGGGGGCTCTAACGGGGCTCTCCGGGGCGCGGGGGGTGATGGGAGTTGTAGGCACAGGTATAATGTGGTTCAATGGGGCCGCAGAGCATCATGGGAGTTGTAGGTACAGCTACAATGTCTCTCTGTTGTGCGCAGAGCATGATGGGAGGTGAAGTCATGGCTGCAATAGCACTCTATGGGAACCACGGAGCATGATGGGAGCTGTAGTCCCGGAAGTGGCTCAGCTGAGGCGTTTGGGGGTCCGGGAGGGCACCTGGGGGATACTTTTGCGTCCGAGCCGCGACTTGAGATCCTCAGGAGGGAACGTGAATGGTTTGAGAGCACTTGGGGGGAGCTTGGGGAGCTCTAACCGGGCTCTTTAGGGCACAGGGACAAGCAGGAGTTTTAATACAGAACTGTGTTATGAGGGACTCTGAGGCCGTAGGGGATTACAGGAGATGAATTCCCAGAAGTGAATGTAACAGGTATCTGTGGGGTTGGGAGCATTCAGGGGATCTGGGGACACTTTTAGGGGGTCTCAAGTGTGCTGAGGAGTGTGCTCGAGTACTGAGGAGGCACTTCAGAATCCTGGAGGGTGTGGGGGACACTTGAGGGACATGTGGGGGATGGATACCGGGGTTCTGTGGGGCGTGGGGCATGAGAGGCGTTGTAGTCCCGTCTCCAATCAAGCTCTGTCAATACCAGGATGTCCCTGAATTTTTAAGTGCACCCCACAGTCCATCCCAGTCCACCCAGATTCCCCCTCAGCACTTCCCATCTTCCCGTGTTGTCCCAGTGTTCCCCAGTATGTCCCAGTGTGTCTCTGTGTATCCCCACATTCCATCCCAGCCCACCCAGATTCTCTAACAGCATTCCCAGTGTTCCCCAGTATGTCCCAGTCCTCCCCAGTATCACTCTGAGTGTGTCCCATTGTGTCCCACAGCATTCCCAGTGTTCTCCAGTATGTCCCAGTGCTCCCCAGTGTTTCCAAGGAAACTTGAACTTCTCCCAGTTGCCGTGGCACCCAAACCCAGCAGTGGGGTCAGTGCAGTGTCCATGGCCACAGCCCCTGGCAGTGGCCCAGGGCAGGTTGGGATGATGATCCACCCTCACAGCTGGCCCAGGGCAGCTCTGCGGTGGTTTTGGTGGTACCTTGGGCTGGCACACACCTGAGGAGTGTGTCTGTTTGCAGTGGGGAACATTAGGAGTTTTAGATTGCTTAAAAAAAAAATAAAATAGAAAACTCCTCTTTACCAGACTTCTTGAAGAGAGACCCTGGATCAATATCAATCACAGAATGCTGCAATCACCTCTGCTCTAAAGAGAACAGTAATAAAAAACACCCTTGAAAATAGGAATGGATATTTCTAAGAAGGTCTTTGAAATATTTCTCCATATCTGGAGTTGAAAACCTTCCTAATGAACTGCCCCAGACCAGAGGGAAATCAAGGCACAGCCATGGTTTGTCAGGACTTGCTTGATCCCAATGAGCCCCGTGGTGCATTTGGTGCTGCCAAGTAGTTCCAAATAATATTTTGGAAGTACTGTCTCTCTCTCTGCAGTGATGCCTTTGCCAGGAGCCCAGCCCAGCTCAGCAGCACAGACACAGCACAAGGATTTTAATGACCCTTATGGGGCTTGGGGCTGAGAGGGAGTTGAAGAAACCTCTCAAGAATTCCAAGTCAGATTCAAACTCCAAAGTTTCTCTTAATTCTAGTGAGTTACACTGATAAACATGAAGGAGAATGTTTCCCAAGGGTGGAATTAAAACAAAAAATTGATGGCATTGATGTCAGGTTGCAAAAAAGAGGGTAAAGGATGAAAAGAAACCTCTCAAAATTCAGAGTCAGATTCCATGTCCAAAGTTTCCTGAAGTTCTAATGGGCCCCAGTGTGGGACATGACTAAGTGTCCCCAGGTGTGGGTTCATTCTTTTTATGTTATATTTTTAAAGTGTGGGATTATTGTTTTTAATATATATTTTTTAAGTATGGGCTTACTGATTTTATGTTACTTTTTTGTGGGGATTTTTTCTTCTTCCAAAAGAAGCAGAGAGACAGGACTTCTGAGTTGCTTTAGAAAGTTTGGTTTATTTTTTTTATTTTCTATCCAGGCAGAAAGGGTAAGTTTCTCTTAGAGATGGTCACACCGTGATAAGAATTATATTTTTAGCTGAAAAAATAGTTCATGCATAATACACAATGAGAAATAAAAGACACATATGATCAGAAGAATATCTGAGTTTTTCAGAGGATGAGAGCCTCATTGATGTTCCAGTAGTCAAACCTGTTTAAATACTTTCTCCAGGGCTTCCTTGAGATCAGCGGTGACACCAGAGGCCAAGGCCAGGCGGAGCTCTCTGTCCTGTCCTGGCAGCTTTTGTCTGGGAGAACCCTTGCATATAGAGAATTTTTCATGGGGAAGTATCAGTTTTGGCTGTGGGCATCTGGTAGGACAGATGGTTCTTTTCCACAGGAAGAAAAGCACGGGGCACAAGTTCTCCAGGGGCTTATGAGAGGCAGCCTTCAACATTCCAAATTCAGATAGCCCAGTCAGGAGGGCCCTGGGAAGTGAAACCAGACAGATCAGTTCCATCTCCCTCTGATTCCATGGGGCCCCTCAGTGTCACAATGTTCTTTTTGCTTCTGCAGTGTCACAGTGGCCCCTTGCTTCCATGAGGCCCTGCAGGGTCACTATTGCCCTTTGGTTCCCCAGAGTGTCACAATGGTCTCCATGATTCCATGGGGCCTTGCAATGCCACAATGATCTCCATGAATCCACGGTGCCCTGCAGGATCACAACGGCCCTTGGGCTGCACCAGGCCCTGTAATGCAGCAATGGCCTCTTGGTTCCACAAAGCCCTGCTGCTTCACACTGGCCCCTTGGCACCATGGGGCCCAGCAGTGCCACAATGATGTCCTTGGTTCCACAGGGTCCACACAATTTCATAATGTCCCGTTAATTTCAGAAGGCCCCACAGTGTCACCATGGTCTCCACAGGAAGGAAACCATAGAGCCTCAGTGTTTCAGGGGGTGATGAACTGCAGTCACCAGGAGCCAAGGCCAGGCAAACCTGTCTGTCCTGGCAGGTTTTTCTGGGAGTAACCCTTAGATATTTGAAATTTTGAATATTGATTCCCAATGTCTGCCTTTTTTACCTGGAGGAGAAAGCCAGTTCTTTTCCATAGAAAGGAAAGCACACAGCCCCTGTGTTTTAAAGGCAGGTGAGAGACAAGGAGCTCAGGAGAGCAAGGCCAGCCAGACCTGTCTGTAATGGCAGCTTTTGTGTAGGAGCAATCTTTGGATCTAGGACTTTTGGAGGTGGAATACCAGTTTTGGCCATGGACACCTGAAGAAGAATGATGGTTCTTTTCCATAGGAAGGAATGCACTGAGTCCTAGTGTTTGAAGGTAGGTGAGAGATGGCCCTCAGGAAGACAAGGGCAGCCAGACTTGTTGGAAATGGCAGCTTTTATCTGGGAGCAATCCCTTGATATTGTGAATTTTGGAGAGGCAATCTCATTTTGGCAATGGATGCTTGAATGAGAAGGGCACTTATGTTCCATTGGAAGGAAAGCCCAGAGCCCCAGTGTTTCAGGGGAACATGAGAAGAGACCCTCGACATGCCAAAGGCAGTTGATCCAGTCAGGCCAAGCCAACCAGACCTGTTACCTGTTCCCTTGGATCCCTGGGGCCCTGTAGTGTCATAGTGGCCCCGTCATTCCATGGGGCCCTGCAGTGTCACAATGGTTGTGTCATATTGGATCCTTGGTTTCATAAGGCTCAAATGTGTCACACTGGCCTCTTGTTTCCATGGCCCTCCACACTGTCACATTGGTCCCTTGCTCCCATGAGGCCTTGCAGTGTCAGAATGCTTTCCTTGGTTCCATGGGACTGCACAATGACACAATTGGTGTCACAATTTCCTTGGTTCCATGAGGCAGCAAAGTGTCACCATGGTCTCCACTTATTCCATAAGGCCCTGCAGTGTCACAGTGGCCCCTTGGCCAGTCCCTGTTGTGTCACAATGGGCCCCCCTTTCTTCCATGAGGCCTTGCAGTGTCTCAGGGGTCTCCTTGGTATCACAATATTGGGATATAAATTTTACAAGAGACAGGGAAAGTGAGAGATGTTGTAAAAGATTGTTTATTGCCTTATGGCATCTGTCACATAGAAGGATGAGACATTAAAGATGTTACATTCAATGCCTTAATATCAGAAGCTGCTTAATTCTTAGCTACAATGCCTTATGTTAGTTTTTTAGCCAATCCAATACTTCTACAAAGTTTGCTAGTGTCTTTTTGGACTTATCATTAACGCTTTGCTTCCCATGGCTTTGCCGCAGTGCAACATTTTTCAGCCAATTGTATAACACCTCACAAAATTACATTGATACATCTTAAACTTCTAACTAACTTTACAAAGGTTCTCCTGCTAAACTTTAAAATCTTTTACTATCTTACTTAACATATTGCTTTGCTTACATAATACTCATTTCTGTTTGCTTAAAACATATTTCTACTTCAACTACAAACTTATATTCTTTGTTCGTGTCTGTTTCACTTAAACCCTCTAATTCTCTAAGACTTCTCCATGGTCTTAGTTCAAACATGGTTTCCATCTCAATCTCTGAGCCTCTATGAGCAGGGCCCTGAGAGCTCTCTGTGCCTGCATTTCCCACACCACCTGTCATCTCTGCCTCCAATTTCCTGCTCTCACTGGAACCTGGGGACACTTTCTCAGTCGTGGCCCTCACTGCGACACATGAATGGCATCAAAAACGTTGGAGTTTGATTCTGACTGAATTCTTCAGAGGTTTCCTAGCAAACCACAGTTCTGCCTTGATTTCCCTCTGGTCTAGTGCAGTTCATCAGGAAAGTTTTCAACTCCAGTTATGGAGAAATATGACAAAGACCTTCTTAGAAATATCCATTCCCATTTTCAAGGTGGTATATTATTACTGTTCTCTTTACAGCAGAGGTAATTGCAGCATTCTGTAATTGACATTTGTGAGAAATGGATTTGTAAAGGATTCTCAAAGCCTGACTGAAAGCTCACACAGTCTTGTACATCTGGATGCAAACTCTGAGATAAGGTGTGCTGACTCAGAAAGGCCCTGGAATAGAGAAGATACTGTTGAGAGAGAGATTAAACTAGAAACAAGTTTCAAACAATGTCCTTGCAAAAAGACCAGATATTTTTGAGAATTAGAACTGTGAAAGATGCATTGTGACAAGAGCACATGGGGTAGAATAATAGGTGATTGGTGTTAGAATTATTTCCACCATTGTGGGGCAAAAGCTAATAGGCTGAAAAGCATTTCTAAGGTATCGTAACAAAGAAAACACTTGGGGTCTGATGGCATGGCATCGAGTTTTACACTCTTATGTTTCACCCTTCAAGGAGACTGATAATGGAAAAAAATCTTTTTTAAAAAATGCCTCTCAGTTGCCCCATCTCTGTAGAGCTGGGATTTTCCAACAGTGCTGAGACCCTGGACGTCAGTCCCTGACAGGGAGCTGAAAGAAAACTTCTCAAGAACTCAAAATTAAATTGAAACTCCAAAGTTTCTTGAAGTTGTAATGGGTCCCACTGAGGGATATGACTCCAAAAGTGTCCCGAGGTTCCAGTAAAAGGAAAACACTGGTGGCACTGATGACAGGGGGGGACAAGCAAGGGAAAGGTGTCTCTGATGCTGAGCACACCCGGATGTGTTTCAGGAATGCAAAGGGCCAAGGGCTGAGCCCCAGCCCCTGGCAAGGCAGATCCTGTCCCTCCCTCATTGCTCAGGGCTCTTCCCGGGCCACTGGGCTCTGGCCATGTGCAATGCCAAGGGCAGCACCATGGGGCGGCCCCTGCCAGGCTGCTGAGCAGGAACAAGGAGGCAATGAGGCCCCAGCACAGCAAGGCTGCATGGCCCAAGTGCTGCAGGAGTTGGCTCTGTCAGGGCCTTTCAGCTGCTGCCCATCCCTGTGGCCTCTGCAGCCCAGGCTGTCCTACGGTGTCCATGCCCTGCACCTCTGTCCCTGCAGGCTGTCGTCATCCCCCAGCTGCCCCACCTTGCTGGCCCCTTCCTTTGCTGACAGCTCTGCATCCTGCCTGCCTCTGCCTGGACAGACAAAGCCTTGGCCTTGACACTAGAAGGGTTCATTCATTTTTTACCTTGTCTCTGAACTTCTAGCACAAGAACAAGGCCTGCAAGGGCTGCTTTTCCAGCAAGGACGATTGGAAGACAAAAAGACGACATCTGGCTCAAGGATGCAGTGGTAGAAAGAACAAGAATGGAACCTGGGAACTTGGGGTGGGTTTTATGAAATTGGCTAAATTGTAATACACATGTAGTGACTGAATATAAGCAACACACTTGTGGAATGATGTGTCCACGTAAGGTTAGGAGTTATCCCACATTGGACCTGAGGCCTGAAATAAATGATGCGTTCTTTAACTCTAAATTAGTGTTAAGGAGTATTATTCTGATATTTTGGAGATTTGGTGACAGGGCAGCCTCACAGAACCAAGGAATCAATGTTGCTCTATGGAACCTTGAGGAACAATGGCCTTTTGACACTCTGGGTGCTCATGGAACCAAAATCCATTTTGACAGAGTGGGGCCGCATGGAACCTATGGTCCATTTTGACACTGCAGATCCATGGAAAACATTGTGGCACTGAGAAACCTCATGGAACCAAAAATCCATTGTGACAGATAAAGGCCTCATGGAGCCTGAGGGGCCATTGTGACACTGTGGGGCTACATGGAACCAATGGACCATTGTTATACTGCAGATCCAAGGAGGCCATGGTGAAACTGTGGAACGTCCTGCAACCATGGGTGCATTGTGACACTCCAGGGCCTCCCAGAACCAAGGAGTCCATTGTGACACTGCAGGGCCTCCCAGAACCAAGGTGACCATGTTATAGCACAGAACCTCGTGAAAAAAGGGTCCATGGTGACACTGCAGAGCTGTTGCTGGGAGTATGAAAGCTCATGGAACCAGAAGTCCATTGTGACCAAGGGGCCATTGTGACACTGTGGAACCTCATGGAACCAAAGATCCATTTCTACACTGTGGGGACTCATGGAACAATGGAGAATATTATGATACAGAATCACAGAATTAATGAGGTTGGAAAAAATTTTGAAATCATCAAATTCAACCTATGACCTAACATCACCTCATCAATTTAACCATGGCTCTGAGTGCATGGTTTAACCATGGGCAGCACAGCAAGCACAGAGCACCAGCAAACAGTCCCTTGGCCAGCATCCACCTCGGCCAGGCCAGAACTCCTGTCCAGAAGCGGGTGGGGGTCCTTGGGACAGCCTCTATCCTCATGACGGTCATGAAGCAAATGAGGGAAACTCTGGACCAACTCTTGCAAGAGCCTTTGCTCCCCATTTTTCTATTCTGTCACAACGGTCTCCAGCGCTCTATGAGGCCACAACTTGAAAAATGAAACAATGGACATTTGTTTCTGTGACAATGGATAAAAGATTCGTGTTAATCACAAAAGCATTGGGGTTTGTATAAACCAGAATACTAAGCTCTGAAGTGAAGCATTCACACTAGATAAAGGAAATTATAAAATTAAATAATTCTGTTTAAAATCAACTTGTTATGTTATATTATGTTGCATTATGTTACATTACATTATATTATGTTATGTTTTTCAAATAAGTTGTATCAGCTACCAGCTTGTGAAATCGGACTTCCCAAAAAGCCCTTCCTGCCTTTGTCTAATCAATACTGCCTATCCCAAAAACCAGACTCCCAGAACTTCCCTGGTGGTCATCTACAAGGACCGGATGGCTATCTGTGACTGATTATCACCCAAAGGCTTTGTGAATTTGTGAACAATGAGAACCCACAGTATAAGAAGAGGCTGCAAACCAAGGTTGGGTGGAGCGTGGAGTGGGCAGTGACCCCTCACGTTCCCCAGGGCACTGCTTGCTCTTTTTATAGCAAATAAAGCAATCTAAAATTTTGCTGAATATCGAGACTTTTGTCTCTCATTTATAACACTTGCATGCGATTCCACTGTGTCACAATGGTCTCCTGGCTTCCATGGGTTTACAATTGACACTTGGTTCCCCAAGATTCCACGGCATCACTGTGCTCTCCTGTGATTCATGAGGCTGTGCTGTGTCAAAATGGACATTTGCTTCCTTCAAGGTTGGAGATGTCCCAGTGGCACTGGGTTTCCATCAGGCCACTCTTTGTCACAATGGAGCTTTGGTTCCATGAGATTCCACTGTGCCACGATGTTCTCCAGGGTGCCATGAGGCTGTTCATTGTCACAGTGGAGCCTTGCTTGCACGAGCCTTGGCACAGTCCCAGGTCCTGCCATGTCACAATGGATACTTGCTTCCATGAGATTCCATTGTGCCACAGTGCTCTCCCAGATATCACGAGGCCTTGTTCTGCCACTGTGGAGTTTTGTTTCTACTAGGCCTGGCAATATTTCCATAGCCCTTGTGTTCCATGTGGCCCCTCTCTATCAGAATTGACCCTTGGTTCCGTTGCGTCACAACGCTCCCTAGGTTTCCATGACCTGCCCTGTGTCTCAATGGACGCTTGATTCCACAAGAGCTGGCAGTGTCCCAATGGCACCTGTCTTCTATTCAGTCCCACTTTGTCAAAATAAAGCCTTGGTTCCATGAGATTTCACTATGTTACACTGTTCTCCTTATTTTCCTGAGCATCTGATGTGTTCACAATTGACCCTTGTTTCCTTGAGATTTGATTGCATCACAGTGGTCTCCTTGGTTTCATAAAGCCCACATTTGTCACAACAGTTCCAGGATATTCAGTTGCAACACAATGGTCTCCACCACTCTATCAGGCTGCACTGTGAAACTGTGGACACTTGGTTCCATGAGATTCCATTGGGTAACAATTCTCTCCTGTGTTCCATTAGGCCTGGCTCTGTCACAATGGATGCTTGCTTGCATGAGCCTTGGAAATGTCCCATTGGCACCTGGGTTCCATTAAGTCCTGCTTCCTTGAAAATCTACCAGTTCTTCCAGGACATTCCATTGCCTCACAATGGTCTCCATGGTTCCCTGATGCCCTGCTGTCTCACAATGCAGTCTTGGTTTCTTGAGATTCCCTTGTGTCACAGTGGTCTCCTGTGTTCCATTAGGCCCAGTTGTGTCACAATGGACACTTGGTTCCATGAGCAGTGGCAGTGTCCCAGTGGCACCTGTGTTCCATGACACCCTGCTGTGTTACACCTGACAGTTTGTTCCATGAGAATCCATGGAGTCCCAAGGGTCACTTGGGTTCCATGAGGCCTCTCTATTTTGACAATTGACACTTGCCTCCATCAGATTCCATTGTCCCACAATGTTGTCCTGGGTTCCAAGAGGCCCCATTTTTTGTGACTTGATCTGTCACAACAGACCCTTGGTTCCATGAGGTTCATTGGTGTCACCATGGTCTCCTTGGTTCCAGGAGCCATCACAATGTCACAACAGACCCTTGGTTCCATAAGGTTCCTGCAGCAGGACTTCCCCTATGGCCCAGCAGAGCTCATCTGTTCTGTCCATCAGCTGGGCCATCACTCAGGGCATCTTCCCCCTCTCAGGAATTGCTGAGATAACCCAGGCTGGACATCTGTCCTGTCCTGAGTTCTCTCTGGTGCCAGGGAGGTGGAATTCCCAGCTGGCCATGAACATCTGGCCTTGAGAGCAGCCTGAAGGGAGATGAGCCTTGAATTTCTGAGTGACACACACTTCATTTTACAAACTATAAAAGCTACACGACATTTTCACCAAGCAGAAATCTTCTGCATAGTCCCTGCAAACGGGTAGGGCTTCTCCCCCAAGTCTGGATGCATCTTTGTGGTTCCTTTTGTGGAAGCTGAGTGAAAGGGCTCCATGTGTACTCCCTCGTCAGTTTGGTGCTAAGTTACATTGACTCCTGATCTCTGCTATTTCTTCACTAGCTGTAATATAGGAAACTTCATTGTACACTGGGTTTGTATCTCCCTGTAATTCTTTTGTTTATCCTGTGCAGTAAGTAGTCCATTTAAAGTCTCTTGATTAATTTTGAGTCCATCCAGTAAAAAATTTATTTTATATTAAATCTAATCAGGCATTCTAAGGAACTTGAGAGCAAGAGCAATTTGGAATTCAGGTCACCTGAAACAGAGCTACTGCCAGAAACGTGAGTATAAGGCAGGACTTGTCTAAGCTTTCACTCCATTCAAAACATATTTCAATTAAAAACAAAAACAGAGGAGCACTACTTTCCTATTTATTTTTTTGTGTTTATAGATTGGTATCAGCAATCTCCAGTTGATATTGATCCCAAGCACCTCCTCATACAGTCTGAATAGAGATGAAAATCAAGACCCTTTATGGCTGACAATCAATCACACTCTGTGCCTACCCCCACCCCACCATTTCCCCCATCCAACCCCTGGCACTCAGAGCAGCCTTGTGCAAATCTGAGCTCCCTCCCCTCCAGGCTGTGCCTGCAGCTTTCAGCTCCTTGGCACCAACTCCCACCTGCTTTCCTTGGAGAAGGAGCTGCCCCAGACACAGAGGGATGTTCATTTAATGTCAGCAAACAAACCAAAGGCAGGCACAGCTCCATAAAAAACAGAATTCCAGCCCAAGGAGTGCTGGGCAATGGAGCCACATCCAGGGGTGTCCCCAGGGCTCAGGATTGGGGCCAGGGCAGTGAAATCTCTTTCTTGCTGATCTGGACGAGGCCATGGAGGGTACCCTGAGTCAGTGTCCAGGTGAGCCCAAGCTGGGTGGGAGTGTGGCTGTGCTGCAGGGCAGGAAGCTCTGCAGAGGGATCTGGACAGGCTGGAGCCATGGGCCCAGGACAATTGGATGAGGTTCACCAAGGCCAAGGGCTGGCTCCTGCCCTGGGCTCACAACCACCCCAAATCCCTGCCCATGCCCTGCCCCTGATCCCCACAGCCTGTCCTGTTTCCTTCATCCCTGCATTGCCAGGGACTTTCTGGGACAAGGCAGCTCTGCTGTGGGGATGGAGGGAGGTGCAAGTGCCACCACTGCAGTGGGAACCACAACTCATCAGGTTTGTGTCCTTTGGGGGTCAGCAACTGGTGAGATTCAGAGGCACAGAAGGTTTCTCTTCGTGGCCAACATAAAACAAAGTACCCATGATAAAATTCAATAAACTTCAAAATTCTTTCCTCACTCTGTGCAATGTCAAAGCAGTATCTGATGTATCCACCATGAACAAGGTATTTCCATACAGGAACAATTTTAGACACAGACATTAGAGAGGGTGATTCTATGATAGATGTAGACACAATTAAGATGTTGACTACTGTGGAATGACCAGAGAACAAGTGGAGGAGCAAATCTGGGAGCAATGGCAAGGCCATAGGAGCTGGTCTAGGGAAGAAATGTCCTTAGACATGGCCATTTAAACAGGAGACGTGGAAAGACCCAAATGAAGAGGGACATGAAATAATAGACAGTGTAGTGGTAACACAGGTACAGGGGAAGATCAGTATTTCTTGTCCTGCCATCAGTACACATCCAGGAAATTTCTATTCTCTTCTGGTGGGAAATTTTTGACATTTTGTAAAGTACTCAAATGCCCCAGCTAATGAGATGTGCTCGTGCACCTCACAAGCTGCAGGTCCCCTACAGCCCCAGAGGGCTCCTGTCCCATAAACATCTGCTCCAGCCCATTCCAAAATCGGGAGCAGCATCATCCCAAGATCATCAGGGAGCTGAGGTTGGAAGGGATCTCAGGGAGTCTGCAGCCAAACCTGTCAGGAACTGGGTCAGACCAAGGGGTTCAAGGCTTGATTTGATGTGGATTGGAAAATCCCAAAGGCCAGGGATGGGGCAGCATCTCAGAACCTGTCTGAGCCCATGGGAACAAAGGTTTTCCACATGTCCTGTCTGACCTCCCCTCATTCCCCTTCCACCCATTGTCTTTTGTCTCCCCCAGCCCCCCCAGTGCAGAGCCTGGCTCTGTGTTCTCCATCAGCTCCTGGCTGGCACTGCCAGGCTGCCATGAGGAGCCCCTCAGCCTTCCCTGCTCCGGGCTGGACAAGCCCAGCTCCCTCAACCTCTCCTCACAGCCAAAGGGCTCCAGCCCCACCTTGGAGGCCCTTCCCTCACCCTGCTCCAGCTGTCAGACATCTTTCTTGCCCTGGGCAACCCAAACCAGGCCCCAGTGACCTGGATAATCCACGTCCTTGATGTCCTGGTCACACAGCCCTGGCCCCTTGTCCCCGTGTCAGGCTCTGGGGTTGATTTGTGGAACATCCTTGGGGGAGGCTGTGGCTCCAGGTGGAGCAGGGGGATCCCGGGGGACAGGGGACCCTGCTGGGCATGAACAGCATTGGACTTGTCTGGGGAAACTGTGAGGGGGGGCTGGGGCAGAGTGACCAACCCAGTGACCTCACACAGCCCTGCTGTGATGTCACACAGCCCCTCCTGTGATGTCACAGCGTGCCCTGTGATGTCAGACCTCTGTCCTGTAACAGTCAGCTCTGTGATGTCACAGGGACAGCCTGTGATGCTCAATGGCCTCACATACCCCACTCTGTGATGTCATAGCCCACTCTGTGACCTCATGTTACCAGATGATAAACTGCCTACCCCAGCTGAGCTAACACCATTCTTGTTCTCCAAAACCACTGGCCTCTGGAACCTGCACAATTCCCGTTGTGGAAGAAGCAGGACTCAGTGTCCTGCCAGCTCAGCCAGACCAACTGGAACATTGGGGTCCACGACCACCAGGGACCACCAGAGAGACCCCCAGGACAGAAGAACCCATGGGTAAAAGGGAGGGGAAATAAGTTAATGATTTTGGGGAAATGATTATCATATGTGTGTTTAGTCCAGGACAATCAATGAATAAGTTCGCAAAGTACAGAATATAAACAGAAATTTCCTGTACTCAGCATGCACGGATTTGGGAGGAGCTGTCCCCTGTGTATCCAGCCACAAAAAGAATGCTGCTTTTTAATGCTGCGTTGGTGTAAAGGAGGTTTTATTAACTGTATTTTTGGTAACACTCTCACTGCCCAGGAAAGCTCTGTCTCCTGCTGTTCATAAACAGAGAAGGGTTGATGGGAGATGTGGTGGTCAGAGGCTGTTTGGGGTACAGTGACCATGAAATTATTGAGTTTTAAATATTCTGTGAAAGAAGGAGGGGCATCAACAAAATTTCTACACTGGCCTTACAGAGAACAGAACTCAGCATATTCAGGATACAGATTTGGGGATAACTGACTTTTTTAAGGGAAACAGTCCTTATAAACAAAGCATTCCAAGAAGGATGGAGAAACTTCAAGAAAGAAATCATGAATGAGAAGGAGGAGCCTGTTCCAGTGTGCCAGAAGTGAGCAGATGAGGAAAATGACTGGCCTGGCTGGGTATGGAGCTTTTTCCAGGCACTCAGGGAGAAAAGAGGGTGCATCACCTTTGGACAGAGGTGCAGGCAACTCAGGAAGTGTTTAAGGATATTGTTAGGTCATGCAGAAAGAAAATGAGAGAAGTGAAAACTCAGTTAGGACTTAACCTGGCCACTTCTGTGAAAAATAATAGAAAATATTTCTATAAAGTAGTTATTGGCAAACCGCTGGACAAGGAGAATCTCAGCTCTTTATTGGATGCTGTGGGAAATAGAGAAACTGAAGATGAGAAAAAGACTGAGCTGCTTAACCCATTCATTGCCAGAGTTTCCAAATATTACACAGGATGTCCTGAGGACAAGTGTTCTCCTGAGCTGGGAGATGGGGACAGGGAGCAGGACAGACCCCTGTAATCCAGGAGGAAGCAGCTGGGGACCTGCTGAGCCACTCAGATGCTCACAGATGTCTCTGGCACCAAATGGGATCCATCCTAGGGGGATGAGGGAGCTGCTGGATGAGCTGCCCAAGCTGCTCTCCATCATTTCTCATCAGTGCTGGCTCAGCAGGGAGGTGCCAGAGGACTGGAGGTGCCAATGTGAGCCCATCGCCAAGAAGGGCTGGAAGGAGGATGTGGGGAAGTGCAGGCCTGTCAGCCTGACCTGGGTGCCTGGTGAGGTGATGGAACAGATCACCTTGAGTGCCATCACAGGGCACCTACAGGATGGCTGAGGGATCAGAGGCAGCCAGCGTGGATTTCAATATCTGCATTGATGATCTGGATGAGGGCATTGAGTGCAGCATCAGCAAATGTGCAGATGGCACCAAGCTGGGTGTGAGTGTGGATGTGCTGGAGGATAGGAGGGCTCTGCAGAGGGACTGGGACAGGCTGGATCCAGGGCCCAAATCCAACCAAGGTGAGCTTTAACAAGACCAAGTGTCAGATCCTGTGCTTTGGCCACAACAACCCCTGCAGTACTTCAGGCTGGGGACAGAGTGGCTGGACTGGGGACAGGCAGAAAGGGACCTGGGGGCACTGATGGACAGCAGGCTGGACATGAGCCAGCAGTGTGCCCAGGTGGCCAAGAAGGCCAATGGCACCTGGCCTGGGTCAGGAATGGTGTGGCCAGCAGGAGCAGGGCAGTGATTCTTCCCCTGTGCTCAGCACTGGTTGGGCAGCACCTCGAGTGCTGTGTCCAGTTCTGGGCCCCCAATTTAGGAAGGACATGGAGGGGCTGGAGAAGGGCAGCTAGGCTGGTGAGGGGTGTGGAGCACAAGTCCTGTGAGGAGTGGCTGAGGGAGCTGAGGATGTTTATCCTGGAGAAGAGGAGGCTCAGGGGAGACCTCATCACTCTACAACTCCCTGAATGGTGGTTGTAGTCAGGTTGGGGTTGGTCTCCTTCTCAAGGCAGCAACTGGCAGAATGAGAGGACACAGTCTTAAACTGCATCAGGGGAAATATAGGTTGGATATTAGGAAAATGTTTTTTACAGAAAGGTTGATAAAGTACTGGAATGATCTACCTGTGGAGTTGGTGGAGACACCATCCCTGGATGTGTTTAAAAAAGCCTGGATATGGCACTCAGTGCCATGGTCTAGTTGAGGTGTTAGGGCATGACATGGACTAGATGATCTTGAAGGTCTCTTCAGACCTAGGGATTCTGTGATTCTGTGAATCCTCTGAGTCTTTCAGCTGAATTCTCCGTCCTTGTCCTTTCCCTGGATCTCTGTTGCAAATGGAAGCTGCTGGTGCCATTCTCACCTTCAATCCCTCTTTTGAATGCAGACAGATGTTCCCAGATGTGTTCAGCAGGTGTTGCTCAGCATTTATGCAAAGCCCTTGTATCCTAATGGAACCAAGGAGACCCTTGTGACACTGTGGAACCTCATGGTACCAAAAATCCATTGTGACATTGGGACAGGAAGGTACCAAGGAGACCATTGAGATCCTGTGGATCCAAGGAGACCGTGGTGACACTGTGGAAACTGATTGAACCATGGGCATTGTGACACAGCAGGGCCTCATGGAACCAAGGAGTGAATTGTGACTCTACCAAACCTCATGGAACCAAGGGGCCTTTGTGACACTGAAGAACTTCACAGAACCAAGAGTCTGTTGTGACACAGGGTGCTCATGAAATCATGGAGAGCATTTTGAAACATCAAGACCTGCTAGAACCAAAGGGTCTTGTGGAGCCAAGGGGACCACAGTGACACTGTGGGGCTCCATGGAACCAAGGGGCCATGGTGACACTGTGGAGCCTCAGTGACAAAAGTTTTATTGTGACACTGCAGGACTGTATGGAATCATGGACATCATTGTGACACTACACGGTGTCATGGAAACAAGGGGCCATTGTGACACTGTGGGGCCTCGTGGGACAAAGGGGCAGTTGTGGTACCATAGACATTTGGGCAACTGTGTCACCATGGAACTGAGGAGACCATTGTGACACTACAGGACCCCCTGGAGCTCAGGATTCATGTAACAGTGCAGGACACATGGAACCGAGGGGACCTTGTGACACTGTGGGGCCTCATGGAATTCTAGAGACCTTTGTGACACTGCAGGGCTTCATGGAATGAAGGGGCTGTTGTGACACTGTGTGCCCTCATGGAACCAAGGACAGAATTGGGACAGTAAGGAACATAATGGAGTTGCTGCAAATGATACAAATTTAAATTCTTTAATGTAACTTCAGTCAGGATTTTGTTCGCATTTTCCCAGGAGGAGAGGAATTGAAGATTCTCTTCAAAAGACTCGGTTCACCAAGGTTGGGTGAGGCCTGATGAGTTTAACCTCTAGAGATTGGGAGTAGCCAGAAGATACAGAGGAGGTAAATGAACATTAATGAACATCACCCCCAGTGTGATTGGAGACACCTGGTCTGGGAAAAAATTGGTAAGAGATTCAAATGAATGCCTAATTCACTCCAAGGGCAAAGGGATGAATAAGCAACAGGAGATTGAATACTAAGAATTGTGTAATTTAAGATCAATGAATATGAATTTCTTTGGGTTTTGTCTGTATAAATATGTGATAACCCTAGTAAAGAAATATGTATGACAGAGTGATTTTCACTGCCCAACCTAGGCATATGTAGATGGAATGATTTCTATTGCACATACTGGGCACAAAAACATCCTGGCCAGAAGAAAGTAATGCCTAAATTCTGTAACACTGAGAAGATGTTGTTGGGGAGTTCCTGTTTTTCATGCAGTTTCAGTGTCAGTCCCACTGAGATCCATCACCAACACAGGCTCTTCCTGGACACTTGGAGGAGAAAATTGGAAGCCCTGATTGCACAAAACTCTCAGAGACTCCAAGGCAAAAGCAAAACCCAAAGTCTTCTGAAAAACCTGCAGTCCCTGGGAGCATGAAGGAGCCCCCAGGGCCATTCCTGACCAAGGCTCCCCAGGGACTCGTCCCAGCAGATCACTGAGGCCACTGGGATGTGGGGGGATGCTGAGGGCAGGACAAGGGGTGACAGTGGCCAGGGGCTGTGCCAGGAGGCCCCAGTGGCTCAGGACAAGGTGTCTCCTCCCAGCCCTTGATGGCACAGACCCTGCTGTGCCCCAGGGCACCAAGACTTGGCTTCTCCTGGGCACTGCCAGCCCTGCCAGGGCCCTTGGCCATGTCCAGCACAGCTTGTCCTGCGCTGTCCCACAGCTTCTGCTGTGTCCCTGCAGGCTGCACACTCCCATCTTGCTGCCCCTGCCCTGCCATTGCCAGCCCTGCCCTGACCTCTGCCCACCCTCACCCTCTGTGCCTTGGGACACACACACATGCACTGAGCTCATCCTCCTCCTCCTGGCTGCTTCTCCTGCCACAGCACTGCCCTGGGAGGGTTCATTCCTCACTGGAGATGCTGTGTTTGTACTGGTGCATTTTATAGCTCTGCTGCTGCGCCTCTGCCAATTCTGCCTTCAAACATCTCTCCAAGGAAAAGATTCATTGAATGGTGGAATAACAGAGGTGGGAAGAGCCCCCTGATCCCCCTTGGCCTGGGTGTGACTGGGATGGAGTTCCCTTTGCCCAGAGCAGCCTCTGTCCTGCTGTGCTTGACTCTCGTGGCTGGAGTGGGTTTGGTCCCAGCCCGAGGCTTTGACTGCTCCTGAGCAGGGCTGGCCCCACATGAGGCATCTCTGCAACTCCCCAACCAATGTCCTGGGGGTGGGCAAGTGTTCCTGGGGACAGAGGGATGGGATGGGATGGGATGGGATGGGATGGGATGGGATGGGATGGGATGGGATGGGATGGGATGGGATGGGATGGGATGGGATGGGATGGGATGGGATGGAACAGCTGTGCTGGACTGACCCAAGGGATCTTCCATTCCATGGGATGTCCTGATCAGCAGGGAAATGAGGGGGACAAGAGGGTCTCTGGATTTTCTGTATTAATACATTTGTCTTCCAAAGCAACCACTACATGTGCTGAATTCTTGTGCTGAATTCTTGTATCCCTTGATCTTCCTTGCTTCTGCATTTGACCTTTGTTTTTTAGTCCTCCTAACATTAATCTATTTTTAAGGTGACCCACAAATTTTTCACCGTATTTTCTCCTGTTTTCTGAGTAAGAAGGGACAGTGACAGAGACACTTGGCTGTCACTTGATCCCCTGAGGGATTTAACCACAGTCACCTTGCCCAACTCTGCTCTTAGGGGCACACCCAGCAATGTCAGGGCTCTGTCAGGTGCCCAGCCCTGAGCTGGGCTCATGCCCTGCTCACAGCCCCAGGGGTGTCCAGGGACACAAGTCCTTCCCTGGCACACACACGCACAGTTCATTGCAGCACGGGCAAGGGCTCCCTGGGCTCTGCTGCCACTGCCAGAGCCTGGCAGGGACCTCAGTCCTGTGGGTGTCACCCTGCCCCTGCCCCTGCCCGAGGTGCCCCACGGCCCGAGGGATGGACACGGGGAGCTCTGGGCACAGGAGCTCATCCCAGCCCTGCATCCAGGGGTTCCCAGGAGATGTTACTCTCTGGAAACTCCAGGAACAGCTGCAGGTGTTTGTGTCACTGGGTTTATGTCCCCTCACACACACACACAGGATGTTCAGGGCTGTGGAATGTCCCTGCACTGCAAACACAGACTCCTGACCCTGTCACTTGATGTCTCTCCAGGGAGGGAAGAACAACCTCTGTGCCCTGAGGTGAGAGGCCACTGCTGAGAGAGGTGCTGGCTTTGCCAGGGCACTGCTGGGACAGCCCCACCCTGAACACTGCCACACTTCTGCTGGTCACTGCTGTTCTCCTCTCCAGGGCACTGTGTTGGGAACATCCTTGAGAGCAAACTGGGAAGGAGATTGAAGCTTTCAGGCCCTGCACTGGGGAGATGCCCCTGCATGATTTTCCTAGGGTGATGTTATGGTGTTTGTATCTCCAATCGTGTGTTCTGATTAAGTTTGGTATTATGTCCTGTGCTTTCAGGACTGACTCTGAAAGTGAAGCTTTTTTTTGTCTTGTTATCAGCTGGCTCACCACCCCCATGGTCTATGTTTAGGAGAGGTTTTAGCTCGGCTTGCTTGCTTGCTTGCTTGCTTGCTTGCCTGCTTGCTTGCCTGCTTGCTTGCCTGCTTGCTCGCTTCTGCCTCTTTTTCTTTCCTTTGCTTTGCCCTTGCTTTTGCTTATTAGTTAGTTCAGCTAGGCAGTCCAACCTTTTCCCTGGACTGTTTTTTTTTCCACCCCGTCCCCTCCCTCTCCTGTTCTGGACGGGGACCTGGGAAACCCCAAGAAACACTGGGAGTCTGCATTCTGTCACCTGCAGCAGTCATTCCCCAGCGCCAGAGACTGATAACTGGGCGACCACTCGCTGAAGAGACTCTCTGAGTTTGTCATCCCTTCAGAACGGTGAAAGAGTTATTTTGTCAGCTGGTGTTGGTTTTTTCCTGTGCTGGGGAGTGTTTTGCTTGTTAAATAAACAGGTTTTTTTTCCCACTCTTGTCTGAGGAAATTCTTCCCGAAGCCAGTGGTGGGGGGGAGGAGTAGTGGGGTTTGCTGTCTGGGGGCACCTTCTGGAGGTTTTCCTCCAAATTTGCCCTAAACCAGGACAATGATGGAAATGCTGTTGGAGAGCTCAGCTCTGTCCCAGCAGCACCCATGGCCTGTCCATGTCTGCAGTCCCTGGACAGTCACACAGCAGGACAGGGACTGAGCTGAGAGAGCCCTGAGGCCTTAAACCAGCCCAGGGGCTCTGAAGGGGAGTGTGGAAGTGAAGGAAGGGGAGGTTATGGAGCAGAAGCCCTGGGGCTGCCTGGCAGTGAGGAACACTGGGGTTTCCTTTTCTCTCCAGCTCTGCCCAGAGGCACAGACCCTGCAGCTCTAGAGAAGTCAGGAGGAAAAATGTCAGGGTAACACAGCAATACAGAGTTCTTTATTTTGTGTAAAAACATATGTAGTACAACTCCTGGCTTATACAGTCTATGGCTCACACTATAAATGCAAATACTGAATTAAAAATGGCACAGACAAAGATTTTCCTGTGAACAAATTCTCAAAATTAGAATACCTGTGCCAGCACAAAAAACACAAGACACAGTTTGGGCATTAATGAGTAACATCTTAAGAGCTATACAGGAGAATGAATTTATTGCTTCTGAAAAGCATTCATGATTATTTTCCTCAGGCCATTCTTGAGCTCCTGGTTCCTCAGGCTGTAGATGAGGGGATTGAGTAATGGAGGGACCACTGAGTACAGAACTGACAATGCCAGATCCAGGGATGGGGAGGAGATGGAGGGGGGCTTCAGGTAGGCAAATAGGCCAGTGGTAACAAACAGGGAGACCACGGCCAGGTGAGGGAGGCAGGTGGAAAAGGCTTTGTGCCGTCCCTTCTCAGAGGGGATCCTCAGCACAGCCCTGAAGATCTGCACATAGGAGAAAACAATGAATACAAAACATCCAAGTCCTAAACAGGCACTAAGAGCAAGAAGCCCAAGTTCCCTAAGGTTTGAGTGTGAGCAGGAGAGCTTGAGGATCTGGGGGATTTCACAGAAGAGCTGGCCCAGGGCATTGCCATGGCACAGGGGCAGGGAAAATGTATTGGCCGTGTGCACCAGTGAATAGAGAAAGCCACTGGCCCAGGCAGCTGCTGCCATATGGGCACAAGCTCTGCTGCCCAGGAGGGTCCCGTAGTGCAGGGGTTTGCAGATGGACACGTAGCGGTCATAGCACATGATGGTCAGGAGGGAAAACTCTGCTGACATGAAGAATACAAAGAAAAAGAGCTGAGCAGCACATTCTGCATAGGAGATGGTTGTGGTGTCCCAGAGGGAATTGTGCATGGCTTTGGGGACAGTGGTGCAGATGGAGCCCAGGTCAGTGAGGGCCAGATTGAGCAGGAAGAAGAACATGGGGGTGTGCAGGTGGTGGCCGCAGGCTACGGCGCTGATGATGAGGCCGTTGGCCAGGAGGGCAGCCAGGGAGATGGCCAGGAAGAGGCAGAAGTGCAGGAGCTGCAGCTGCCGCGTGTCTGCCAATGGCAGCAGGAGGAAATGGCTGATGGAGCTGCTGTTGGACATTTGCTGTCTCTTGGCATGGGAATCTGTAAAATAAATAATCATGGAATAGTTCATTATGGAGAGGACTTGAAATACCCCAGCCCAGCTTGGTGGCACTTTCCCCCCACTGCGTGCCCAGGGCTCAGCTGCCTGGAGCTGTCCCTGCCAGCAGCTGCTTCTCTGTGCCCAGGGCTGGGCCCTGCCAGTGCTGCCAGAGCCCAGCCCAGCCCTGGGGGCTCAGCTCTGCGCTGCACACCCCTCCCAGCACAGGGAAGTGCCCAGGACCAGCTCTGCTTCTGCAGGCTCTGATGGCAAAATCACAACAACCCTGAGGAGGCTGGAAAAGTGACACTGATGCTGCCTGTGAGGAACGCTGTGCTGATTGCTTTCACTGCCTGCTTTATTAAGATCCGAGATTAAAAAAATCATTTTTCTCAACCTGAACTAAGAGATTAATATCTATATGCAATTTCCCCACCTATGCTACGCAGAGTAGTAGATTATAAATTTAGGATTTTCCTTTTTATGCATCCCCTACCTCTCTGTGCTCCCTGTATTATCTCCTTGGAAATGTTCTGCAGTTAAATGTCATGCTGGGATGAAGTCCTGAACAATACAGCACCTTCACCACATAAGGAGAACACTTCCAAGCCTTACCAGCTGTCTCCTTCCACCCAGACCTTGTCCCCCAGTGCTGGGAGCAGCTCCCAGGGCTGGCTGAGAGCTGTCCCTGGCAGGCAGCAGAGTCCCTGCCCCAGCACAGAGCCCTGGGCTGCAGGACCCTGCTCTGCACCACAGCCCTGGGCACCCCTGGCTGCTCTACACAAGAGATCATCAGAGAATGTACTCACACAGTCTGCAGGCATTGGGATGTTGCAGCTTTAGGAGATCACTGCAGGAGCTGCAGCTGCATTGTCCTGCAGCCAGAGGCTTCCTGTGTCAAGGGCTGGGAGTGATTCTGCCCCAGGCACTTCTCAGCATCTTCCCAGCCCTGACTGATTGAAGTTCTCTGTGCCTCTGTGCTGTGCCTGGGGTGGCTGCAGGCAGTGCCCCAGCCCTGCTGGGCTGGGAGAAGAGCTGCTCATCAAGAGAAATGTGATTTTGAAGCTCTTCTTGGTTGCCAGGATCACACTCTGAGCCAGGAGCCCAGCCAAGCTCAGTAGCACAGACACAGCACAAGGATTTTAATGACCCTCTTGGGATTTGTGCTGAGGCCCTAAGCATCAGTCCCGGAGAGGGAGATGGAGAAACTTGTCAAGAACTCCAAGTCTGAATCAAACTCCAAAGTTTCCTAAAGTTTTAATGGGTCCCACTGTGGGACACAACTGAGCAAGTGTCCCCAGGTTCCAGTTAGAGCACGAAATTGGAGGCAGAGACGACAGGAGGAGAAAAAGAGAAGCCAAGTCTTGATGCCCTGGGGCACAGCAGGGTCTGTGCCACCAAGGGCTGTGAGGAGACACCTTGTCCTGAGCCACTGGGGCCTCCTGGCACAGCCCCAGCAAGGCTGGCCACTCTCACCCCTTGTGCTGCCCTCAGCATCCCCCCACATCCCAGTGGCCTCAGGGATCTGCTGGGACGAGTCCCTAGGGAGCCTTGGTCAGGAATGGCCCTGGGGGCTCCTTCATGCTCCCAGGGACTGCAGGTTTTTCAGAGGACTTTGGGTTTTGCTTTTGCCTTGGAGTTTGTGAGAGCTTTGTGCAATCATGGCGTCTAATTATCTGGTTTAATTAGTCTCTTGAGAGCCTTTCTCAGTAACAACACTCAGCAGGGCTGATTAATGCTTCAAGATACTTCAGTTTTTTTAAGGTACTTGGAGGTTCCCTTTTGACACCAACTCTTCTAGTAGTTTATGCAATCATGGCCCCAATTATCTACTTTAATTAGTCCCTTGAGAGCTTTATATTGACACTCAGTGGGTCTCATTAATACATTGAGATACTCAAGGTTTTAAAGGTAGTTTGGATTTTCCTTTCCTCTCTGACTCTCTGAGTGGTTTTTGGGCAATCCTGGTGTCCAATTCTCTCATCCAAGGAGTCCATGAGGAGCCTGTGTTGGGGATGGACCTCAGTGGGACCCATTAATGCTTTGAGACACTTTGAGTTTTTCTTCTGCCTTGGACTCCTGGAAAGGTTTGTGCAATCTCCTCTCAGGCCCTGAGGTTCAAGGGCTCAGCACCAAATGCACCACGGGGCTGATTGGGATCAAGCTCGTCCTGAAAAACCATGGCTCTGCCTTGATTTCCCTCTCGTCTGGTGCCATTCATTAGGAAGATTTTCAAATCCAGTTATGGAGAAATATTTCCAAGAGATTCCAAGAAATACACATTCCTATTTTGAAGAGTGTATTTCATTGCTATTTTCTTTAGAGCAGAGGTGATTCCAGCATTCTGTGATTGATATTGATGTAGGGTCTCTCCTCAGTAGGTCTGGCCTGCTCAGAGAAGCTGTGCCTTGAGGTCTGACCCAGTGTGGACAACCTTGCTGCACATTCCCCAACCCCATCCTGTCTGTCCTCACTCACCTGGGACCTCCTTTGCTTGGAGAACTGGCTGCACACAGACTAAAAGGAGTGTTCCCCCCCGCTTTTTAAATTTTTTTCTGTTTTGAAGCAATCTACAACTCCTTAATGTCCCCATTGAAAACAGACACCTTCTATTAGTGTGTGCTAAAGCCAAGGTGCCACCAAGCAGCTTCCCCAAAGCAGAACCCTGCAAGAAATGTTTGAGTCCTTTGGACTCCTTGGTTCCCTGAGGCCTTGCAGTGTCACAAAGGGCCCTTGGTTCTGCACTGTCACAATGGAGATTTGGGTCCATGGTGTCCCACAGTGTCACAATGCTCTTTTTGTTCCATGAGACCTTGATCTGTCACAATGGATTTTGGCTCCTCGAGGTTCCATGCTCTCAACAATGGTCTCTGTAGTTCCAGAGTGTCACAATGGACTCTTGGTTCCAGGTGGCCCCACAGTGTCACCGTGGTCTCCTTGGTTCCACAAGGCCGTGCAGTGTCACAATGGCTCACAGGTTCCATGAGGCCCCACAATGTCACAGTGGCCCCTTGGTCCCATGAGTTTCCCCAGTGTCACAATGGTTCCTTGGCTCCACGTGGCCCAGGTGTCTCACAATGGACTCTTGGTTCCGTGGGGCCCTGCAGTGTCACAGGGGTTTCCTTGGTTCTGTAGGGTCACAATGGACACAGCAGCACCCCCTGCTGGCCGGGAGGACCTGGCACTGTGTGAGCACCTCCTGGTGGCCGACCCCTGCAACTGTGAGTGGCTTGTACTGGTTTGTATTGGTTTGTGCTGGGATGGGGTGCTGGGATGGGGTGCTGGGGTGTTAGTAGTTTGTACTGGGTTCCACTGGGAAACGGAGCAGGACTGTATGAGTGCCCCCTGCTGGCTGGGAGGACCTACTGGCCAACTGTGCGTTATACTGGGTTATACTGGTTTGTACTGGGATGGGGTGCTGGGGGTGACTGGATTGTAGTGGTTTGTACCAGGTTATACAGGGATATTCTTGATTTTACAGGTTAAATTGGGGTGTACTGGATTATACTGGGAGGGGTCTTGGGGATGCTTGGCACTCCACTGGGAGCAACTTCTGGGGATGCTGGTCTTGCTGATTTATACTGAGATGGAACTTGGGACCTACTGGGAGTGACTTCAGGTTGTGCTTACTGGTTTCCACTGGGAGCTGCTGCAATGGGCTCAGGGGCTCAGGGGTGGCTCCCAGTGCTTACTGGGTTATACTGGTGCCCTCCCAGTATAAACCTGGGAGCCCCAGGACCACACTGGGAATGGGTTTGGGTGCATGAGGCCTTACTAGTTTATACTGGGAGCTGCTGCCACAGGCCTCAGGAGCTCGGGAGTCGCTCACAGTGCTTACTGGTTTATACTGGTGCCTTCCCAGTCCACACCTGGGAACACTGGTAGGCACTTGTGGCCAGGCAGGACCTCAATGCCGAGCTGGCCTTCACCAGGGCCTTGCTGAGCCACAGTTTCTCCAACTTCTCGGCCTGGCAACACTGCCCGTGGCTGCTGCTGGCCACCAGGAACTATGGCAAGGGCACTGCCCCCTGGAACGCTAAAGGAAGGAGAGGGATTCCCCAAAAAAACCTCACACAATTTTGCAGGATCTCCAAAATTTTCCAGCCCCTCCCTCACCTAAAATGGGAGCTGGTGTGTTCTGTTGGGTTGAATGGGTAGAACTGGTGTTCCTAATTCCCCATTGACTTCAATGGGTAGACCTGAACTCCTGGATACCTGGGTGCCCCCACTGAGATACTGGGGTTCCCCCACTGCTCCCCTGAGATTTTGGGGTGCCTCCTTTGCCCACCCCAGAGCAGCAGCTGTTGCAGAACACTGTCTTCACCAACCCCATGCACCAAAGCACCTGGCTGTACCTGCACTGCATCCTCTCCTGAGGTAACTCAGGGCTCCCTCTCACCCCTGATGTCCTCACCTGGACTTTTGGGGTACACCTGAATGTTGGGGTGCTCCCCTACAGCCCCTCAGTTGCCAAGGGTCATCTGTGTCCACATTGACTGAGAGGACGGTGGCCATCATCTTCTCCTGGTCTGTCATGGTGAGTCAGGCCACTTGGGTGCCCCAAAAATCACCTGGCTACCCCCAGAAATCACCTGGATACACCTGGGTACCCCTTGCACACCTGGATCACCAAAAACCCCTGGGCCCCCCAAAACTAGTGTCTCAAGCATCCTCATTGCTTTGACTGGGTAGACCTGGTGGCCCTAAACCTTATTGCCTTTAAAGGGTAGACCCGCTGTCCCTAAAATCTTACTGATTCAGTGGGTTAACTCTGGAGGCCTGTTTATCTCCATTTATCTCTATGAATCCTTCCCAGTGGTCCCACTTTTTTCAGTGCTCTTAGTAACCCCAGTGTCCCCCCTCAGCCCTTCCCAGTGCTCCCAGTTTAAACAGTAACTCTTCCCAATCAAGCCCTCTAAATGGGTAGATCTGGTGTCCCTAAAACCCCTAGTGACTTCACCGGGGTAGACCTGGTGTCCTTCAATCCCCTTTGACTTCAGTGGGCAGAGCTGATGTCTCAGCTCCAGCATAGACAGCAGATGAAGGATCAGGAATTCGGGATTGGCCTCCAGGAATTCATCCAGGACGTCCAGAGCATTGGCACTGCAATCCTGGAGTGGAAATTCCCAGAATGCAGCCTAAGATTTTCCCCAAATTTACCTAAATTTCCCCATTTTAGGACCCAATTTCACCAAAATCTCCATTGACTTCAATGGATAAACCTGCTGTCCTGAAATCCATATTGACTTTAATGGGATACACCTGGTGTCCATAAGCCCCTATTGATTTCATTAGTCATGTCTGATGTCAAAAAATGTGTTTCAGGAGATTGATATTGCAAGAGATGAGGCAACTGAGAGATGTTGTAAAAGATGGTTTATGGCCTCATGGTGTCAGTCTCATAGAAGGGTGAGACATTAAAGTTGTTACATCCAACACCATAATATCAGAAGCTGCCTCATTCTTAGTTACAATGCCTTAAGTTCCTTTTTTAGCCAATCAAATACTTCTGTGAAGTTTGCTAGCATCCTTTTACACCAATCATTAATGCTTTCCTTCCCATGGCTTTGCAGTAATGTCTCATTTTTCAACCAATCCTAGAACACTGCACAAACCTACATTGATACATCTTAAACTTCTAATTAACTTTATAACAGGTTCTATGGCTAAACTTTACAATCTTTTACTATCTTACTTAACATACTGCTTTGCTTACATAATGCATATTTCTATTTGCTTAAAACATAGATCTAGTTATACTAAAACTTATATTCTTGTTTTAGATCAATTTTACTTTTAATGTTCTGATTGTCCAAGACTTCTCCAAGGTCTTAGGTCAAACCTTGGATCCATCTCAATCTCTGAGCCTGTATGCACAAGGCCCTGAGAGCTCTCTGTGCCTGCATTTCCTACACCACCTGTCATCTCTGCCTCCAATTTCCTGCTCTCACTGGAACCTGGGGACACTTTCTCAGTTGTGTCCCTCAGTGGGACCCATGAACAGCATTAGAAACTTTGGATTTTAATTATAAGTTACTTTTTGTGATATTTCTTAGCAAACAATGGTCCTGCCTAGATTTCCCTCTGGTCTAGTCCAGTTGATTCGGAAGTTTTTCAACTCCAGTTATGGAGAAATAAGACAAAGAGCTTCTAAGAAATATCCATTCCAATTTTCAAGGTTGTATTTTATTACAGTGGTCTTTAGAGCAGAGGTGATTGCAGCATTCTGTGATTGATATTTGTGAGAGATGGATTTGTAAAGGATTCTCAAAGCCTGACTGAAAGCTCACACAGTCTTGTACATCTGGATGCAAACTCTGAGATAAGGTGTGCTGACTCAGAATGGCCCTGGAATAGAGAAGACATTGTAGAGAGAGATTGAACTAGAAACAAGTTTCAAACAATGGTGTTGCAAAAATACCAGATATTTTGGAGAATTAGAAGTGTGAAAAATCCATTGTGGCCTGACCATGTGGTGTAAAATACAAGGTGATTGGTGTTAGAATTATTAGCACCATTGTGTGGCAAAAGCTAATAGGCTGAAAAACATTTATAAAATATTGTAACCAGGAAATAACTTGACTTCTGATGGAATGGCATTGAGTTTTGCATCTCTTATTTTTCACCATTCAATGAGACTGATAATGGAATAAAATCTTTTAAAAAATGCACCTCTCTGTTGCCCCTTTTCTGTAAAGCTGGGATTTCCCAACAGTGCTGAGTCCCTGGACATCAGTCCCTGAGAAGGAGCTGAAGCAAAACTTCTCAGGAACTCAAAATTAAATTGAAATTCCAAAGTTTATAGAAGTTGTAATGGTTCCCACTGAGGGATAGGACTCAGAAAGTGTCCCCAGGTTCCAGTAAAAGGAAAACACTGATGACAGGTGGGGACAAACAAGGGAAAGGTGTCTCTGATGCTGAGCAAACCTGGATGTGTTTCAGGAATGCCAAGGGCCAAGGGCTGAGCCCCAGCCCCTGGCAAGGCAGATCCTGTCCCTCCCTCATTGCTCAGGGCTCTTCCCGGGCCACTGGGCTCTGGCCATGTGCAATGCCAAGGGCAGCACCATGGGGCGGCCCCTGCCAGGCTGCTGAGCAGGGACAAGGAGGCAATGAGGCCCCAGCACAGCAAGGCTCACTTGTCCCCTGCTGGCCTCAGGCTCAGGGCCAGCCCGCATGGCCCAAGTGCTGCAGGAGTTGGCTCTGTCAGGGCCTTTCAGCTGCTGCCCATCCCTGTGGCCTCTGCAGCCCAGGCTGTCCTACGGTGTCCATGCCCTGCGCCTCTGTCCCTGCAGGCTGTCGTCATCCCCCGGCTGCCCCACCTCACTGGCCCCTTCCTTTGCTGACAGCTCTTCCTCCTGCCTGCCTCTGCCTGCACACACAGAGCCCTGGCCTTGACACCAAAATGTTTCATTCAATTTTTACTGTGCCTGTGAACTTTCAGCAGAGAAACATGGCATGCTGGAGCTGCTCTCCCAGCAGAGACTGTCAGAAGAGAAGAGAAACACATTTGGCTCAAGGGTGCAGTGATAGAAAAAACAAGGACACAACCTGGTAACTTGTGGTGGGTTTTATAGAAATGGTAAATTGGAATACACATGTAGTGACTAAATACAAGCAACACACTTGTAGAATCACGTGTCCACATAAGTTTAGGAGTTATCCCACATTGGACCTGAAGCCTGAAATAAAGGATGTCCTCTTTAACACAGAATTAATGTTAAGGAGTCTTATTCTGACATTTTGGAGATTTGGTGACAGCGGGGCCTCACAGAACCAAGGAGTCAGCTGTGACACTGTGGAACCTGAAGGTGCACTGTGGAACCTCCTGCAACCATGGGTGCATTGTGACACTGCAGGACCTCACAGAACCAAGGTGACCATGTTATAGCACAGAACCTCGTGGAACAAAGGGTCCATGGTGACACTGCACAACTGTTGCTGAGAGTATGAAAGCTCATGGAACCTGAAGTCCATTGTGACCAAGGGGCCATTGGGACACTGCAGATCCAAGGAGACCATTGTGACACTGAAGAACCTCATGGAACCAAGGGTCCAGTGTTACAGTGTGGGGACTCATGAAACCATATTGTGACATTGCAGGGCCTCATGGAACAATGGAGACAATTATGAAAAAGAATCACAGAGGTAATGAGGTTGGAAAAGACCTTTGAGAGCATGAAGTCGAACTTATCACCTAACATCACCTCATCAACTAAACCATGGCTCTGAGTGCCACGTCCAGTCTTTTTTTAAATGCCACCAGGGGTGGTGACTCCACCACCTCCCTGGGCAGAAGATTCCAGTGCCCAGTCACTCTTTCAGTGAAGAATTTTTTCCTGATGTCAAACATATCCTACCCCTGGCTTATCTTCAGACTGTGCTCTCTCATTCTGGCAAGTGCTGCCTGGGAGAAGAGACCGACCCCCACCTGACTACAGCCTCTGTTCAGGTGGTTGTAGAGAGTCTCACTGGAGACCATTGTAGCCATTGGGGCCATTGCAGCACGGCAGGGCCTCATGGAATCAAGGGGAGCACAGTGACAGTGTGGGGCTCCATGGGACAAAGGGGCCATTCTGACACTGTGGAACCAAGGAGATCATTGCTACACTACAAGGCCTCATGGAACCAAGGAGGCCATGAGGACACTTTGAGGTCACATGGAACCAAAGGACCATTGTGGCACTGCAGGGCCTCATGGAAACAAGGGCACAAGAGTGACCCTGTGAGCTCCAAGGGACCGAGGGGGCATTCTGACACTGCGGAACCAAGGAGACCATTGTGACACTATGGGGCATCATGGAGCCGAGAGTCCTTTGTGACAGAGCAGGGCCTCATGAAACCATGGAGGCCATTTTTACAATTTGAGGTTTTGTGAAACAAAAGGGCCATTGTGGCATTTCAGGGCCTTATGAAATCAAAGGGCCATTGTGACACTGTGGGGCCTCATGGAGTCATGGAGTCCATTGTGACACTACAAGACCTCACTGAAGCAAGGAATCGTTGTGACACTATGGAGTCCTGGCAGGCCAAGGGGCAATTGTCACAATGTGTGGCACCATTGAACCAAGGAGTCCATTGTGACACTACAGGGCCCCATGGAACTGAGGATTCATGGAACAGTGCTGGACCCCATGGAAACCCAAGGGCCATTGTGACACTGTGAGGCCATGATGACACTTTGAGGCCTCGTTGAATCAAGGGGCTCTGCAGGACCTTGTGGAACCAAGGAGACCCTTCTGCCATTGTGAGTCCCCAGGGAACCAAGGGTCCATTGGGATACTGCAGTGTGGGAAATGCAGGCACGGAGAGCTCTCAGGGCCTTGGGCATACAGGCTCAGAGATAGAGATGGATACAGGGTTTGACCTGCGACCTTGGAGAAGGCTTAGAGAATCAGAGCATTGAAGTGAAACAGACATAAAACAAGAATATAAATTTGTAGTTTAAGTAGAAATATGTTTCAAGAAAACAGAAATATGGATTATGTAAGCAAAGCAGTATCATAAGTAAGATAGTAAAAGATTTTGAAGTTCAGCAAAAATAACTCGTTATAAAGTTTATTCGATGTTTAAGATGTATCAATGTAGGTTTGTGCAGTGTTATATGATATACTGGAAAATGATGCATTGCACCAAAGCCATGGGAAGCAAAGCAATTAATGATTGGTGTAAAAAGACATTAGCAAAGTTCATAGAAGTTTTTGATTGCCTAAAAACTAACATAAGGCATTTGTAACTAAGAATGAGGAAGCTTCTGATATTATGGCACTGGATGTAACACCTTTAATGTCTCACCCTTCTATGAGACTGATGAAATAAAGCAATAAACCATCTTTGACAACGTCTCTCAGTTGTTCCATCTCTTGTAATAGTAATCTCCCAATAGAGATCTTATGGACATCAGGTCTACCTTTTGAAATCAATGGCAATGTAGCACTAGCAGGTCGACCTATTTTAAAAAATCAAAGGGGATTTAGGAACATCAGGTCTACCTTTTGAAATCAATAGGGATTTAGGGAAACCAGGTCTGCCCATTAAAGTCAATGGGGATTTTGCAGAAATTTGGTGCTAAAATGGGGAAAATTGGGTAAATCTGGGGGAAATACTGGGCTGAATTCAGCATATTTCCATTTCAAGGTCATGGTGCTGACACTCTGGAAGTCCTGGCATAATTCCTGGGAGCTAATCACAAATTCTTGATTCCACACCTTCAGCCTGTTCTGGAGCTGTGCCTCCACTTTAGCCCAAAATCTTTATTTCCCAGCCCAAAGTTGGGATTTTTAGCACCAAAAATTTTCAGACATTGGGTTTACCCATTGAAGTCAAATGGGCTTGCATGTACTCTTTAAAGTCAATGGGGATTCAAGGACACCAGGTCCACACAATCAAAGCAATGAAGATTTTTGGGACACCAGTTTTGGGAACCCGCTGGGGTTTTGGGTGATTTAGGTATTCCAGGGGTACCCAGGAGTATCCAGGTGATTTTTGGGGTAATCCAGGTGATTTTCAGACGTACTGATGTGCACTGAGGGGATTTTTGGGGATAGTCAGGTGTCCCCAGGTGATTTTTGGGGAGATCCAGGTGATTTAGGGGAGTACACAGGTGTACCCAGATAATTTTGGGGGATCTCCAGATTATTTTGGGGCACCCAAGTACCCTGACTCAAGTTGATGGGTCAGGAGAAGAGGATGGCCACTGTCCTCCCAGTCAACATGGACACAGAAGACCCTTGGCAGCCGAGGGGCTGTAGAGGGGCACCTCAACATTCAGGGGGTACCCCAGAACTCCAGGTGAGGGCCTCAAGGGTGGGAGGGAGCCCTGAGTTACCTCAGGAGAGGATGCAGAGCAGGTACAGCCAGGTGCTTTGGTCCATGGGGTTGCTGAAGACAGTGTTCTGCACCAGCTCTGGCTCTGTGGGGGAGAGGGGGGCAAAGGGGGCACCCCAAAATCTCTAGGGGACATATTTGAATACTCAAGTGTACTAGAGTTCAGGTGTACCCATTAAAGTCAAAGGGGATTTAGAGACACCAGTTCTACTCATTCAACCCAGCAGGATGCATCACCTCCCACTTTAGGTGAGGGAAGGGGCTGGAAAATTTTGGGGATCCTGTGAAATTCTGGGAATTTTACTGGGGAATTGCTCCCATTTCTTCAGCCTTTTGTGGGACAGTGCCCCAGCCTCACCCTTTCTGGAGTCCCTGGCAGGTGCAGGCAGTGGCGCCAGGCTGAGAAGTTGGAGAAGTCGTGGCTCAGCAGTGCCCCAGCAAAGGATAGCTTGGCCTCAGGGTCCTGCCTGCCCGCCAGCACCCACTGGTGTTCCTAGGCATAGACTGAGAGGGCACCAGTATAAACCAGTAAGCACTGGGAGCCACTCCCGAGCTTCTGAGGCCCAAACCTGCTCCCAGTGTGGTCTAGAGGCTCCCAGTGTGATCTAGTGATATGGGGAACATAAATAGTTTTGAAAATTCAGAACTTTAGAAGTCTATGATGTGCTTAAGCAGGTAGAGGGGAAATTGAACACATGGCAGAAACGGTGTGTAACAAACCATATAGGAACTTATTTCCCAGGAAAAAGCTTTAAGATAACATATATTGCAAAAACTCAGCAAAGCAAGACCTGGCTATTGTACAAACCCAACAAAACAGAAACCTGTGGCTCCAGAAACCAGCCAGGACCAGACGGGTGGTTTTGAGTAGGACAAGCTGACCTGGGGGAGAGCCAAACCTCCACTGTGGCTGCCCAAAAGCACAGGTCAAACAGCGATTGCTGAGGAAGACATACAGCCTTCATCCCAAAGACCACCAAACACAACCAATAGGAGGGTTGGCAGTTAATTATAATACAAAGGGAGGGAAGATGGAGATGGGCGGGCAGGGAGGTGTGGGCTTGTGGGTTCAATGTATTTATACCTGGAACCTGTCTTGACCAGGTACACGTGGTTTGGAAGAATTATCCCCCCAGGTGTCCCAGCTGCCAATGAAACACTGTCTACAATTTCGATGTCAAGTCCTGACTCCTGAAATCAGGAAAGGTCCAGCAGCTGTGTTGGTTCTGCAGAGCAAAAATGGCCCCTGGTTCCATGGGACCCCAGTGTCACAACTGACTCCTTGCTTCCATGTCACCTCCTCAGTGTCAAAATGGCCCCTTCGCTCCAACAGAACACAAAAGTTGTGCATAAACATTGAGCAAATCCTGCTTAACACACCTGGGAACATCTGTTTGCATTCAAAAATCAGATTAAAGGTGAAGGTGGCACCAGAAGCTTCCATCTACAACAAAGACCCAGGGAAAGGACAGGGACAGAGAATTCAGCTAAAAGACTCAGAATTCTGCTTACAGAGATCATTGCTGGTCACACTGTCCCTCGGAGGAAGGTGACATCATTCCAAACAGCCTGGACTGAGCATGTGGCTCCTCAGTGGGATTTGTTGTTCAGGAAACCTGCTCAGGCTTTTCCATTCTTTCCTCACAAACAGGAAAATTTCTCCTGGGCCTGTGTGCAGGCAGATCCCTGAGGAGAGCAGGTGGGACATGGTGCAATGGGCTGGGACACCCAGCTGCAGAGCTCAGGGGACAAGGTTCTGCTGCAGGGCACAGGGATGTCAGTCCCAGATGGGTGATGTCAGACATGGTGAGGCTGGGGGTGAGGAGCAGGTTGTCCAAACAGGCTCAGCCTGCAAGGGGCTCATTCTTCTGCATGCCCAGACCTCCTAAGGAGACATTCAGCATCAAGATCACTTGGGAAATGCTTTAGTCATCTCTTCTCTGAACTGTAATTTAAAACAAAATACTCACTTGATTAAAGAAAAAAAGTGATGAGGCGTACTTAGAAATATTCCTCCTTAAAAGAATTCTAAACTGATCCCAATCAGCTGCACAAGCCCTGAAGTAAGACAAAGAGCTCCTAAAGGCTTTCTGTATTTTAATCAGCCTCACAGTGGATTTGGGGCTGAGTCCAGGACCCTGAGGGACTGAGAGAAGGTTGAAGAAGCTGCTCAAGGAGGCAGAAGCAAAACTCCAAGTCCCTTGGAGCATCAGTGGCCCCACTGAGGGCAGGGAGTGCCAAAGGCTCCCCAGGGACTGGTGAGAGCAGATCCTTGAGGGCAGGATTGCAGGAGCCCGAGGCTGTGAGCAGGGAACTGCAATGCTGAGCAAGGCCTGGGCTGGCTGGAGGAAGCAGAAAGGCCAAGGCCTGAGCCCAGGCCTGGCCCAGCAGGGCCTGTCCCTCACGGGTGGCTCGGGGCTGTTGCTGGGGCAGTGGGATGGCAGGGGCAGCAAGGACAAATGTCATCAAGCTGTGTGACACTCCAGATGCTCATGGAACCAAGGGCCAGTGTGACACAGCAGGGCCTGATGGAAACAAGAGGCCATGGTGAGCCTGCAGGGCTGGAACACCCCAGAACACTGAAATGCTGGGGGTGACCAATGGTTCCTTCACTTGAGTTTCATGCACAAGAGAAACCCCACATACTCTCAACATGGCCAGGTGCAAAGAAGATTCTTGGAAGGAATGGACCCACAAGGATCATCAAGTCCAGCTCTTGAGTGAATGGCCCACACAGGGATTGAACCCACAACCTCAGTGATACCAGCACCATGCTCCAACCAACTGAGCTAAGAGGTCCAAATGACACAAAATTTTACAGGCAACATATAGACAATCAAAGAACTTGGGCAGAAGATTTATACAAGCTCCAACTCACAATAAAACTCTTCTCATAGCATTAACATAATTAACACAAGACCATTTAACCTAGAAACCTTTAGCCCTGGAGATGTTAAATTACCCAAAACCGTTCCAGGTAAGTAGGATTAGACAAAGAAATAGAGAACAAAAGAAGCACAGAAGACCCATAGACAGAAATGCACACAGGTACCAGCTGCTCAAGTTCCAGCATAGCTCACAGAAAAACCCCAGCAGACAGCAGAATTCCAACCACAGCTGACCTCGAGCTCCAGCTTTTAATCCCCTGAGCCTGTATGGGCCCGCCCTTTGGGTGGGATTTCCAGTTGTTTGCCCAATCAGAGTCAGGGCTTGTGCCTGCTGCTAGTGTGTGACTGATTGACAGCTCAGCCAATCAGAGCTGGGTTAATACTGCCCCTTCTGTGTTATTGACACATTGACCAATCAGAGCTGGCTTAACATCACCTCTGATGTATGATTGATTGACAGCTCGGCCAATCAGAGCTGGGTTAGCATTGCCCGTGCTGTGTGATTGGCAGCTGTGCCAGGCCATGGCTGGGGGCGGGGCTCTGTCCCACCACAATCCCAGGCCTGACCCAGCCCTGGCCCCACACGGGCATTCCAAGCATCCCGAGGTGCCTGGGACATCGATCTCATCCAGCCTGCGACCATGGTGACACTGTGGAACCTCATGGAACCAAGGGTCAGTTGTGACACTGTGGGGCCTCATGGAACTGAGGAGTCCATTGTGACTGATGAGTAAGATGTCTTTAAAGATAATTAAATGAACTGAAAGTATGGGTGTTAATATCTTTGAAATGGGTCATAATTTCTCTACTAACTACAAGCAGCAGGTTTATTACAGAGCCCAGTCAGCTTGGCTCCTGAAACAGACAAGGGTCTGCATGAGCTTTAGTTTATGAACTTTGGGGTAAAATGACAAGTTAAAGGGGGGATATGGGGTAGGAAATTTGGGAAGGCTGTACCTTCCTAGTACCTCAGCCAATGGGGAAAGGAAGAGGGCAATGTGCATCTGGGAGTTTAGGATAAAGGAGGCTGCCGCCTCCAGAACCTCAAGAGTGAAAACTGCATGAGCGTGTGCCCTGGTGGACTCTTTCCCTTGACTGAAATAAAGTTGCAGACTCTCCTGTCTCCTTAATGGACACTGGCTTTTCATAGCGTGATTTTCTGTATGTGACACTATGGAATGTGACGGAACCAAGGAGCCATTGTGACACATCAAGGCCTCAGTGGAACAAAGGAACCATTGCTGACAGTACAGAACCAAGGGGCTGTTGTGACAATACAGGTCCAAGGACACCATGGTGACACCATGGAACCTCATGGAACCAAAGAGACCATTGGGACATTCTAGTGCCTCATGGAATCAGGGGGTGAAATCCCCTGTGAAACTCAGGACCCCTGTGGAACCAAGGGTCAGTGATGAAGCTGTGGGGCCCAGAGAACCAAGGAGTCATTGTGACACAGTGGGGCTGCATGGAGCCCAGGGGCCGTGGTGACACTGCAGGACCTTATGGATCAAGGGGCGATTGTGACACTACAGAAGCAAGGAGAATATTGTGACAAGGAGAATATTGTGACACTGTGAGGCCCCATGGAACCAAGGGAGCATGGAACAGGTCTGGCTGGCTGGGCCTCTCGGGGGCCACCTGACAGGTCTGGCTGACCTCGGCATGTCGAGGACCACTGCTCATCTGCCCCTGAAACACTGGGGCTCTGTGCTTTCCTTCCTGTGGAAAAGAACCGTCCTTCTCCAGGTGCCTGTGGCCAAAATTGGGAATCTGCCTCCAGAATTCCCTATATCCAAGGAGAGCTCCCAGGCAAAAGCTGCCATGACTGACAAGTCAGGCTGGCCTTGGTTTCCTGAGGGCTGGCTCTCATCTGCCTTTGAAACACTGGGGCTCTGTGATTTCCTAAAGAAAAGAACTCTTCTTCCATTCCAAGCACCTCCAACCACAACTGAGAGTCCACCTTCAAAAATCCCTATGTCTGAAGATGGACACCAGAAGAAAGGTTTCCGGAGAGACAGGTCAGGCTGCCTTGGCCTAAGGGTGGCCACCTTTCATCTTCTTCCAGAACATTTGGACTTCACATTTTTATTTCCTATAGGAAAAACCATCCTTCTTGACCAGGCGTCCATGGCTGAAAGTGGGATCCTGCCTCAAAAACTCCGTACATCCAAGGACTGCTCCCAAGTGAAAGGTGCCAGGACAGAGAGGTTGGGATGCCCTTGGCCTCTGGGGGGCTGCCTCTTACCTCCCTTTGAATCACTGAGGCTCTGTGCTTTCCTTCCTAGGGAAAAAATGTGTCCCTTTTATGAGTGCAGATATGGCTGAAATTTGGATTCTATCTCTGAAATTCCCTATATCGAAGGATTGCTTTCAGACAAAAACTGTCAGAACAGAAAGGTCTGCCTGGCCTTGGCCTCTGATGGTCATCTTTCATCTGCCCCTGAAACACTGGTATTCTGTGCTTCCCTGCAAAAGAACTGTCCTTTTCCTCCAGATGTCCATTTCTGAAATAGATATTCCACCTCTAAAATTCTGTATATCTGGGGATTACTCCCAGAAAAAATCTGCAAATACCATCAAGTCTGTCTGTCCTTGGCCTCTGGTGACTGCGCCCCATCTGCCCCTGCAGCACTGGGGCTCAGTTGTTTTCTTCCTATGGAGACCATTGTGACACTGTGGGGCCCCTCAGAACCAAAGGGCCATTGTGACCCTGCAGGGCCTCATTGTGACACTGCAGAAGCAAGGAGAACATCGTGAGACTACAAGGTCCCATGGAACCAAGGGGACATGGAACAGATCTGGCTGGCTTGGCCTCCTGGGGGCCACCTCTCAGGTCTGGCTGTTCCTGGCATGTTGAGGGCTGCTGTTCATCAGCCCCTGGAGAACTGGGGCTCTGTGCTTTCCCTCCTATGGAAAAGAACCATCCCTATTTCCAAGTGCCCGAGGCTGAAATTGGTACTCCCCCTAAAGAGTTCCCTATATACAAGGGTCCTCCCAGACAAAAACTGCCAGGACAGACAGCGCTGCCTGGCCTTGGCCTCCTGAGGGCTGTCTCTCATCTACCACCAAACACTGGGGCTCTGTACTTGCATTACAGTGGAAAAGAATTGCCCTTGTCACCTAAATGTCAATGACCAAAACTGGGATTCTACATCTAAAATTCCATTCATCCATCCAAGGATTGCACCCAGACAAAAGTATCCAGGACAGAAAAGTCTGGCTGCCTTGTCCTCTGATGATTTTCTTAGAATATGAGAAGAATGTTTTAATTTGCCCACACCTGGGAGAGGGTCCAGATGTCTCCCAAGGTGGGGTTTGGAGGCTGCAGGAACATGACCACTACATAAAGGAGCTCTGTGCTGAGTGGGGTGGAGACTGAGGACAGCAGAGGAGAGCCCAGATTAGACACAGGGACAAAGGAGTTTCTCTCCCAGGGCAGGGCTGTGATGCAACACATCCCCCAGAAGGAGTTTGGAGCAGCCCAAGGCTTTGTGTGTGCAGGCAGAGGCAGGCAGGAGGCAGAGCTGTCAGCAAAGGAAGGGGCCAGCGAGGTGGGGCAGCCGGGGGATGACGACAGCCTGCAGGGACAGAGGCGCAGGGCATGGACACCGTAGGACAGCCTGGGCTGCAGAGGCCACAGGGATGGGCAGCAGCTGAAAGGCCCTGACACAGCCAAGTCCTGCAGCACTTGGGCCATGCAGGCTGGCCCTGGGCCTGAGGCCAGCAGGGGACAAGTGAGCCTTGCTGTGCTGGGGCCTCATTGCCTCCTTGTCCCTGCTCAGCAGCCTGGCAGGGGCCGCCCCATGGTGCTGCCCTTGGCATTGCACATGGCCAGAGCCCAGTGGCCCGGGAAGAGCCCTGAGCAATGAGGGAGGGACAGGATGTGCCTTGCCAGGGGCTGGGGCTCAGCCCTTGGCCCTTTGCATTCCTGTAACACATCCAGGTGTGCTCAGCATCAGAGACACCTTTCCCTTGTTTGTCCCCACCTGTCATCACTGCCACCAGTGTTTTCCTTTTACTGGAACCTGGGGACACTTTCTGAGTCATATCCCTCAGTGGGACCCATTACAACTTCTATAAACTTTGGAGTTTCAATTGAATTTTGAGTTCTTGAGAAGTTTTCCTTCAGCTCCCTCTCAGGGACTGATGTCCAGGGACTCAGCACTGTTGGAAAATCCCAGCTTTACAGAAAAGGGGCAACAGAGAGGCGCATTTTTTTAAAGATTTTATTTCATTATCAGTCTCATTGAATGGTGGAAAATAAGAGATGCAAAACTCAATGCCATTCCATCAGAAGCCAAGTTATTTCCTGCTTTCAACATTTTATTAATATTTTTCAGCCTATTAGCTTTTGCCACACAATGGTGCTTATACTTCTAACACCAATCACCTTGTATTTTACACCACATGGTCATGCCACAATGGATTTTTCACACTTCTAATTCTGAAAAATATCTGGTATTTTTGCAACACCATTGTTTGAAACTTGTTTCTAGTTCAATCTCTCTCTACAATGTCTTCTCTATTCCAGGGCCATTCTAAGTCAGCACACCTTATCTCAGAGTTTGCATCCAGATGTACAAGACTGTGTGACCTTTCAGTCAGGCTTTGAGAATCCTTTACAAATCCATTTCTCACAAATATCAATCACAGAATGCTGCAATCACCTCTGCTGTAAAGACAACAGTAATAAAATACAGCCTTGAAAATTGGAATGGATATTTCTAAGAAAGTATTTTTCATATTTCTCCATAACTGGAGTTGAAAAACTTCCGAATCAACTGGACTAGACCAGAGGGAAATCAAGGCAGGACCATTGTTTGCTAAGAAATATCACAAAAATTCACTCATAATTAAAATCCACAGTTTCTGATCCTGTTGATGTGTCTCACTGAGGGACATGACTGAGAAAGTGTCCCCAGGTTCCAATGAGACCAGGAAATTGGAGGCAGAGATGACAGGTGGTGTGGGAAATGCAGGCACAGAGAGCTCTCAGGGCCTTGTGCAAACAGGCTCAGAGATTGAGATGGATCCAAGGTTTGACCTAAGACCTTGGAGAAATCTTGGACAATCTGGGCATTAAAAGTAAAATAGATATAAAACAAGAATATAAGTTTTTAGTATAACTAGATCTATGTTTTAAGCAAATAGAAATATGCATTCTGTAAGCAAAGCAGTATGTTAAGTAAGATAGTAAAAGATTGTAAAGCTTAGCAATAGAACCTGTTATAAAGTTAATTAGAAGTTTAAGATGTATCAATGTAGGTTGGTGCAGTGTTCTAGGATTGGTTGAAAAATGAGACATTACTGCAAAGCCATGAGAAGGAAAGCAATTAATGATTGGTGTAAAAGGATGCTGGCAAACTTCACACAAGTATTTGATTGGATAAAACAAGAACATAAAACATTGTAACTAAGAATGAGGCAGCTTCTGATATTATGGTGTTGGATGTAACACCTTTAATGTCTCACCCTTCTATGAGACTGACACCATGAGACCATAAACCATCTTTTACAACGTCTCTCAGTTGCCTCATCTCTTGTAATGTCAATCTCCCAATACACATTTTTTTGACATCAGACATGACTAATGAAATCAATAGGGACTTATCGACACCAGGTCTATCCCATTAAAGTCAATAGGGATTTAGGAACACCTGGTTTATCTATTAATTTCAGTGGGGATTTTGGTGAAATTTGGTCCTAAAATGGGGGAATTTGTGTAAATTTGGAGGAAGTCTTGGGCTGAATTCTGGGAATTTCCACTCCAGGATCGCAGTGCTGATGCTATGGAAGTCCTGGATGATTTCCTGGAGGCCAGTCCCAAATCCCTAATCCCTCATCTGTGGTCCATGCTGGAGCTGTGCCTCCAGATAAGCCCAAAAATGTCCATTTTCAGCCTGAAAGCTGGGAATTCTGAGCCCAAAACTCGGATCTTTAGCACCAAAAATATTGGGACATCATCTTTGCCCACTGAAGTCAAAGGGGATTGAAGGACACCAGGTCTACCCCAGTGAAGTCAATAGGGATTTAGGGACACCAGGTCTACCCATTGTTAGGGCTTGATTGGGAAGAGTTACTGTTCAAACTGGGAGCACTGGGAAGGGCTAAGGGGGGACACTGGGGTGATTGGGAGCAGTGAAGCAAAAGTGGGGCCACTGGGAGGGATTTGTAGAGATAAATGGAGATAAACAGGACTCCAGGTCTAACCCATTGAAATTAACAGGAATTTAATTTAGAGCAGGTCTATCCTTTAAAGACAATGGGGTCTAGGGGCACCAGGTCTACCCTGTCAAAGCAATGAGGATGTTTGAGACACTAGTTTTGTGGGGCCCCAGGGGTTTTTAGTGATACAGGTATCCAAGGGGTACCCAGGTGTATCCAGGTGATTTTTAGGGGTACTCAGGTGATTTTTGGGGACAGCCAGGTGTACCCCGGTGATTGCTGGGGGGGATCCAGGTGATTTTGGGCAGTATCCAGGTGTACACAGATTATTTTGAGGGATATCCATGTCATTTTTGGGCCACCCAAGTGCCCTGACTCACCCTGAAAGGCCTGGAGAAGATGATGGCCACTGTCCTCTCAGTCGATGTGGACACAGATGACCCTTGGCAGCTGCGGGGCTGTCAGGGGGCACCCCAACATTCAGGGGGTACCCCAAAACTCCAGCTGAGGATATCAGTGGTGAGAGGGAGCCCTGAGTTAACCTCAGGAGAGGATGCAGGGCAGGTACAGCCAGGTGCTTTGGTGCATGGGGTTGGTGAAGATGGTATTCTGCAGCAGCTTCAGCTCTGGCACGGGCAAAGGAGGCACCCCAAAATCTCTAGAAGGCAGTGGGGAAAACCCCAATATCTCGGTGGGGGCACCCAGGTATCCAGGAGTTAAGGTCTACCCATTGAAGTCAAAGGGGATTTAGGAACACCAGGTCTGCCCATTCAACCCAACAGAACGCACCAGCTCCTAGTTAGGTGAGGATGGGGCTGGAATACTTTGGAGATCTCGTAAAATTGTGGAAGTTTTTTGGGGGAATGCCTCACCTTCCTTCAGCCTTCCAGGGGGCAGTGCCCTTGCCGTAGTTCCTGCTGGCCATCAGCAGTCACGGGCAGTTTTGCCAGGCCGAGAAGTTGGAGAAGCTGCAGCTCAGCAAGGCCCTGGTGAAGGCCAGCTCGGCCTTGAGGTCCTGCCTGACTGCAAGTGCCTACCAGGGTTCCCAGGTGTGGACTGGGAAGGCACCAGTATAAACCAGTAAGCACTGTGAGCCACTCCTGAGCTCCTGAGTCTCATGGCAGCAGCTCCCAGTATAAACTAGTAAGGCCTCATGCACCCAAGCCCATTCCCATTGTAGTCTAGGGGCTCCTAATGTGGTCCTGGGGCTCCCAGGTTTATACTGGGATGGCACCAGTATAAACCAGTAAGCACTGGGAGCCACCCCTGAGCCCCTGAGCCCATAGCGGCAGCTTCCAGTATGAACCAGTAAGGCCAGCATCCCCAGAAGTTGCTCCCAGTGGAGTGCCAAGCATCCCTAAGCCCCCTCCCAGTATAACCCAGTACACCCCAGTTTAACCCAGTAAAATCCAGAATATCCCCATATAACCCAATATAAACCACTACAATCCAATGACTTCCAGCACCCCATCCCAATATAAACCAGTATAACTCACAGTTGGCCACCAGGTCCTCCAAGCCAGCAGGGGGCACTCACACACCCCTGCTCCCTTTCCCAGTAGAACCCAGTACAAATCAGTAACACCCCAGCACCCCATCTAAGTATAACCCAGTATAACCCAGTAACCCCCAGCACCCTATCCCAGTATAACCCATATAAGCCAGTCACTCCCAATACCACATCCCAGTATAACCCAGTACAGACCAGTAAACCCCCAGCACCCCATCCCAGCACAAACCAGTACAAACCAGTACAAGCCACTCACAGTTGCAGGGGTCGTCCACCAGTAGGTGCTCACACAGTGCCTGGCCCTCCGGGCCAGCAGGGGGCGCTGCAGCGTGGCTGAACACCCAGCCCTGGTGGTGCCACACCCCGTAGGATTTGGGGTTCACCCCCAGGCACTGCCCCATGAATGAGAGCTTCGACAGCACCCTGAAACCTGTATAAACCAGTCTGGACCAGGCTGGACCAGTATGGACCAGTATAAGTTGTAAAAACCTGTAAAAAACTGCAACCAACTGTGTAATGCAAACCAGTAGTAACCTGTACAAACCAGTATGGACCAGAAAACACCAGTATGGATCACTACAAACCAGGAAAATAGGTAAAAACCAGTACAAACCAGTGAAAACCCTTGTCTGTGTCAGGAGCCAAGCTGGCTGGGCCCAGTAACAAACCTGCTGCCCAAAGTCAGTAGAAATGTTACGACCCATTTCAAACACCTTAACACGCATCCCCTCACCCACCAAATGACTTGTAAAGACATGAGCACACATCTTTCCTCTCACATTGATGGTTCCTGTGCTGGTGACAGTCTGTTAAAGCCAGCCTTCAGCCTGAGCTCTCTGCTGTTGCAGTTCCATGCACAGAGGTTGTTGTCTCTCAGCCCTTCCATGGGCAGGCCGGTGTTCAGCCATCTCCAGGACAGCAGGGCCCCAGCCCACGTCACTGTGCCCTGGGAAGACAAAAACCATCACTCCAAATGTCCCCTTCTCCTTCTTCCCAGGCATTTGACGTGGGAGAGGAGTTTGCTGGAAAAAGGAGACTCCTGTGACACTGTGGGGCACATGGAACCAAACATCCATTGTGACACTACAGAATGTCACAGAACCAAGGAGACCCCTGTGACACTGTGGGGCCCCTGGGAACCAAGAGTTCATTGTGACACAATGGGGCCACAGGAAGCCAAGAAGCCATTGTGACACTGGGGAAATTCATGGGACCAAGGGGCCACAGTGACATTGGGGGGCCTCATGGAACCTGTGAGCCATTGTGACACTGCACGGCCTTGTGGAACCAAGGAGACCACGGTGACACTGTGGGGCCTCATGGAATCAAAGATTTCATTTTGAAATTGAGGAACCTCATGGAACCAAGGGTCTGTTGTGACACTTTGGAACTCCAGAGGCCATTGTTGAGTACAGCATCTCATGGAACCAAGTGTCCATTGTAACAGATCAAGGCCTCATAGACCCAAAAAGAGCATTGTGACTCCATGGGACCCAATGGACCTCAATCTCCATTGTGACAGTCCAGAACCTGATGGAACCAAGGGGCCTTTGTGACACTGCAAGGCCTCAGGGAACCAAGGAGTCCAAAGGTCTGAAATAATCCTTGTAGGGATCTACCTTGGGGAATGGGAACCTCCTTGGTGGCACTTTGGGCTTGGCACACACCTGAGGAGTGTGTCTTTTTGCAGTGGGGAAACTCAGGATTTTTAGATTGCTTCCAAAAAAAACATGAAAACACCTGTTTGCCAGAGGGCAGCCAGTTCTCCAAGCAAACCAGGTCCCAGGTGAGTGAGGACAGACAGAATGGGGTTGGAGAATGTGGAGCAAGGTTGTCCACACTGGCTCAGACCTCAAGGCACAGCTTCTGTGAGCAGGCCAGACCTCATGACGAGAGACCCTGGATCAACATCAACCATAGAATGCTGCAATCACCTCTGCTCTAAAGGGAATGGTAACAAAATACACTCTTGAAAATAGGAATACATAATTCTTAGAAGCTCTTTGAATAACTTCTCCATAAATAGAGTTGAAAACCTTTCTAATGAGCTGCCCCAGAACAGAGGGTAATCAAGTGAGAGCAATGGTTTGTCAGGACTTCCTTGATCCCAATCAGCCCCGTGGTGCATTTGGTGCTGAGCCCTTCAACCCCAGGGCCTGAGAGGAGATTGCACAAACTTTTCCAGGAGTCCAAGTCAGAAGAAAAGCCCAAAGTGTCTCAAAGCATTAATGGTTCCCACTAAAGTCCATCCCCAACACAGGCTCCTCATGGACTCCTTGAAGGAAAGAACTGGAGGCCAGGATTGCCCAAAAACCTCTCAGAGACTCAGAGAGGAAAGGAATAAGAAAACTGCCTTAAAAAACTGAAGAACCTTGAAGCATTAATGAGCCTTACAGACTGTTGTTACTGACAGAGTCTCTCAAGAGATTAATTAAAGCAGATAATTGGAGGCCATGATTGCACAAAGCTCTCACAGAATCCAAGGCAAAAGGAAAACCCAAAGTCCTCTGAAAAACCTGCAGTCCCTGGGAGCATGAAGGAGCCCCCAGGGCCATTCCTGACCAAGGCTCCCCAGGGACTCCTCGCAGCAGATCCCTGAGGCCACTGGGATGTGGGGGGATGCTGAGGGCAGGACAAGGGGTGACAGTGGCCAGCCTTGCTGGGGCTGTGCCAGGAGGCCCCAGTGGCTCAGGACAAGGTGTCTCTTCCCAGCCCTTGGTGGCACAGACCCTGCTCTGCCCCAGGGCACCGAGACTTGGCTTCTCTTTGTCCCCACCTGTCATCACTGCCTCCAATTTCCTGCTCTAACTGGAACCTGGGGACACTTTCTCAGTTGTGTCCCTCAGAGAGAACCAATAAAACTTTAGGAAACTTTGGAGTTTGATTGTGACTTGGAGTTCTTGAGAGGTTTCTTCAGCGCCCTCTCAGGGACTCATGTTCAGAGACTCAGCCCCAATCCCCAAGAGGGTCATTAAAGTCCTTGTGCTGTGTCTGTGCTGCTGAGCCGGGCTGGGCTCTTGGCTCAGAATGTGATCCTGGTAACCAAGAAGAACTTCAAAAACACATTTCTCTTGATGAGCAGCTCCTGTGCACAGCTCAGCAGGGCTGGGGCACTGCCTGCAGCCACCCCGGGCACAGCACAGAGGCACAGAGAGCTTCAATCAGTCAGGGCTGGGAAGATGCTCAGAAGTGCCTGGGGCAGAATCACTCCCAGCCCTTGACACAGGAAGCCTCTGGCTGCAGGACAATGCAGCTGCAGCTCCTGCAGTGATCTCCTAAAGCTGGAACATCCCAATGCCTGCAGACTGTGTGAGTACATTCTCTGATGATCTCTTGTGTAGAGCAGCCAGGGGTGCCCAGGGCTGTGGTGCAGAGCAGGGTCCTGCAGCCCAGGACGCTGTGCTGGGGCAGGGACTCTGCTGCCTGCCAGGGACAGCTCTCAGCCAGCCCTGGGAGGTGCTCCCAGCACTGGGGGACAAGGTCTGGGTGGAAGGAGACAGCTGGTGAGGCTTGGAAGGGTTGTCCTTGTGTGGTGAGGATGCTGCATAGTTCAGAACTGCTCCCAGCATAACATTTAACTCCAGAATGTTTCTTGGTAGATTACACAGGGAGCAGAGTGAGGCAGGGCCTGCATAAAAAGAAAATCCTGATTTTATAATCTACTGCTCTGGATTGCTTAGATGGGAAATTGCATATAGATATTAATCTCTAAGTTCAGTTTGGAAAAAAATATAATATTTTTTCTTGGATTTTAATAAAGCAGTCACCGACAGAAATTAGCACAGGGTCCCTCACAGGCAGCATCAGTGTCACTTTTCCAGCCTCCTCAGGATAGCTATGACATTGCCATCAGAGCCTGCAGAGGCACAGCTGGCCCTGGGCAGTGCCCTGTGCTGGGAGGGGTCTGCAAGGCAGAGCTGAGCCCCCAGGGCTGGGCTGGGCTCTGGCAGCACTGGCAGGGCCCAGCCCTGGGCACAGGGAAGCAGCTGCTGGCAGGGACAGCTCCAGGCAGCAGAGCCCTGGGCAGGCAGTGGGGGGAAAGTGCCACCAAGCTGGGCTGGGATACTCCTCTCCAAACTGAACTATTCCATGATTACCTTTCTTACAGATCCCCATGCCAAGATACTGCAAATGTCCAACAGCAGCTCCATCAGCCACTTCCTCCTGCTGCCATTGGCAGACACGCGGCAGCTGCAGCTCCTGCACTTCTGCCTCTTCCTGGCCATCTCCCTGGCTGCCCTCCTGGCCAACGGCCTCATCATCAGCGCCGTAGCCTGCGGCCACCACCTGCACACCCCCATGTTCTTCTTCCTGCTCAACCTGGCCCTCACTGACCTGGGCTCCATCTGCACCACTGTCCCCAAAGCCATACACAATTCCCTCTGGGACACCAGACACATCTCCTACTCAGGATGTGCTGCTCAGCTCTTTTTCTTCCTGTTCTTTATTGGTGCAGAGTTTTATCTCTTGACCATCATGTGCTATGACCGCTACGTGTCCATCTGCAAACCCCTGCACTACGGGACCCTCCTGGGCAGCAGAGCTTGTGCCCACATGGCAGCAGCTGCCTGGGCCAGTGGCTTTCTCAATGCTCTCATGCACACGGCCAATACATTTTCCCTGCCTCTGTGCCATGGAAATGCCCTGGGCCAGTTCTTCTGTGAGCTACCCCAGATCCTCAAACTCTCCTGCTCCAAATCCTACCTCAGGGAACTTCGGATCATTGCTGTTAGTGTCTGTCTGGTATTTGGCTGTTTTGTGTTCATTGTTTTCTCCTATGTGCAGATCTTCAGGGCTGTGCTGAGGATCCCCACTGAGCAGGGACGGCACAAAGCCTTTTCCACCTGCCTCCCTCACCTGGCTGTGGTCTCTCTATTTGTCAGCACTGCAGTGTTTGCCTACATGAAGCCCCCCTCCATCTCCTCCCCATCCCTGGATCTGGCATTGTCAGTTCTGTACTCAGTGGTGCCTCCAGCTCTGAACCCTCTCATCTATAGCCTGAGAAACCAGGAGCTCAAGGCTGCAGTGTGGACACTGATCTCTGGATGGTTTAAGAAACATTAAACCTGTTGCCAATTTCTGCAAGTCACTTGTAATATGAGTCGTTTTTTATAGTTCTTAATTTTTGATTTTAGGGAGTTTTTACCTCTGTTTTAGTCTAACAATCTTGTCCACAAAATAAGCGCATTATTTATGACATTTCTCATTTTTTTATCTTTCCACCATGTCTGTGGCCCCAGACTCTGTCAATAGGGGTTGTGTTCGTTCTCTGTGGCTTTAAACGAACTAAAGGATATCCCAACAAAGTTTGCACTGGAGATCCCCCTTCTCTGGAGCTTCCTTCTGCTTCCTTCTCTGGAGCTGCAGCAGCAATGTCTGTGTGCAGAGTTGGGGGCAGGTCAGGGGTGGCACAGCAGCTGTGCTCCTGCTGGCCACACCATTCCTGATCCAGGCCTGGGCCAGTGCCTTCCTCAATGCTCTGCTGCACACAGCCAATACATTTTCCCTGCCCCTGTGCCATGGAAATGCCCTAAGCCAGTTCTTCTGTGAAATCCCACACATCCTCAAGCTCTCCTGCTCCAAATCTTATCTCAGGGAAATTGAGCTCATTGCTGTTAGTGTCTGTTTGGTATTTGGCTGTTTTGTGTTCATTGTTTTCTCCTATGTGCAGATCTTCAGGGCTGTACTGAGGATCCCCTCTGAGCAGGGACGGCACAAAGCCTTTTCCACCTGCCTTCCTCACCTGGCTGTGGTCTCCCCGTTCCTAAGCACTGCAGTGTTTGTCTACCTGAAGCCCCCCTCCATCTCATCCCCATCTCTCGATCTGGCCCTGTCTGTTCTGTACTCAGTAGTGCCTCCAACCCTGAACCCTCTCATTTACAGCCTGAGGAATCAGGAGCTCAAGGCTGCAGTGTGGAGACTGAACACTAGATGGTTTCAGAAACAGTAAACTGCTGACCAATTTCTGAAAATCACTTGTAATAAAAGTCTCCTTTGATTCTTCTTGTTGGTTTGCTTATTGGTTTGTTCTTTACTTTCCTTTGTTTTAGCTTTTCAATATTGTCCACAAAGAAATGTCATTATTTGTGCTGTATTTCCTTTTGATTTTCTCCATCTTTGCTGTGACCCAGAGACTGTGTCAATGAGGGGCTGCGCTCTTGGTAACTTTAAATAAAATAAAATATTCTCCCAGCAAAGATTTCTCCAGAGATGCCCCTTTTCTTCCCTTCTCTGGAGCTGCAGCTGCAACGTCTGTGTGCAGAGCTGGGGCAGATCAGTGCTGGCACAGCAGCTGTGCCCAGCAGCAGCAGCAGCAGCACTTGGTGTTGCCAGTGCTGCTCCTGTGCCACTGCCCCACTGCCCTCCTGGCCCTCGTGTTGTTGCAGGGCCTGAGTGCTCTCAAGGCTGGGCACAGCCCTGGGGGTGGCAGTGCCGGGGCTGCAGCAGGGACAGGCCATGGGCACTGCTGGGGCAGCGCTGATGCCTCAGGGCAGGGCCTGGGGGCTCCAGGCTCCTTGGCCAGGCTCTCTCCACAACACTTGGCCAGCCCAATGCTGAGCACAGAAAAGCCCCGGGAGCAGCCTCAGGCTTTCCGTGGGCAGGCTGGGGACAAACAGCATGGCTGGTGCTCTGCAAGGTGCCTGCAAGGGGGACACCCTGGCAAGGAGCAGCAGAGCAGGGGCTGATCCATCCCCACTGCGCTGGACACCCCAGGGCAGCGTCCCAGAGCGTCCTCATGCATCTGCCAACAACATCCCCCCTCTGCAGCCCTGGCCTCTCCCCCAGCTCACACAGGAGCCGCATCCTTGCAGGCACACACACGGCAGCACTGGCTCAGGAGCCCCTGTTTGCATTGCACACAGCAGGCTCAGCACCCCCATGGTGCTGCTGTGGGGACATGGAGCTGAGTGAGCACAAATGCCATCAGCCCCTGGGGCCAGCAAGGGCTGGGGGATGGCAGGGAAACCACTCAGGTTTGTCGTGGCCTCTGAAGTCAGCCAGGAAGTTTGTTCCCATGAGCTGTGAGTTTCCTGTCCCACTGCAAATGTTGTTGCTCAGATCCAGGGCTGCCTGGCAGCCACCCCCAAACTGCCTTGAGCATGTCCTTTCCTTCACCTTTGCTTTCTTTACTCTTTCCTGATCCAAAATTCTTCCTATGGCCCAGCCCTGTCCCCTCCCTTGCAAACAGGCCATCCCTGTTTGCCCTTTCCTCTCTGGCCTCACTCCCCATTTCAATTCCTGAGTTGTCACCATGGGAACATCCCTTGGGAGCAGGATCATCCTCCAAGTGCTTCAGGAATTGTCTGCAAGGTCCTGCAGTGCCTCGTGCTGCTCCCTTGCCAGAGGCACCACAGGCCAGGGGGGCACATCTGGGCTGCTGTGTCTGGGTGTGGGGCTCCCTGTTGTGGGCAATGAGGAGGGGCTGGAGAGGCTCTGCAGGACTGACAGGATGGGCTTTGGGGCTGTGTGGAGAAGCTGAGGGACCTGGGCTGCTGGACCTCGTGAAGAGGAGGCCCAGGGCTCATCCTGCAATTGCTCCAAGGGTGATTTCAGAGAATCACAGAATCAGCAAAGCTGGAAAAGACCCTGGAGATCATCAAGTCTAATCTGTGCCCTGACATCACCTTGTCTTCCCTGAGCCTCTTCTTCTCCAGGATCAACGACCCCAGCTCCCTAAACCACTCCTCAGAGCACTTCTATTCTAGACCCCTCACCAGGATTTTTGCCCTTCTCTGGACACACTCCACCCCCTCCATGTCCTTCCTAAACTAGGGAGGCCAGGAACTGGACACAGGACTCAAGGTCCAGCATCAGCAGTGCTGAGCACAGGGGAACAATCACTGCCCTGCTCCTGCTGGCCACACCATTCCTGATCCAGGCCAGGTGTCATTGGCCTTCTTGGCCACCTGGGCACACTGATGGCTCATGTCCAGCCTGCTGTCCATCAGTGTCCCCAGGTCCCTTTCTGCCTGGCTGCTGTCCAGCCACTCTGTCCCCAGCCTGTAGCACTGCAGGGGTTGTTGTGCAGGATCTGGCACTTGGTCTTGTAAACCTCACCTTGTTGGATTTGGGCCCTGGATCCAGCCTGTCCAGGTCCCTGTGCAGAGCCCTTCTACCCTCCAGCAGATCAACACTCCCAGCCTACTTGGTGTCACCACTGTTCCATGAGGACCTAGAGTGTCACAATGGTCTCCATGATTCCATGAGGCCTCCCAGTGTCACACTGTCCTTCTGGTTCCATGGGAGCCCTTGGTGTCACAAAGTCCCTTGGATCCTTGGGCCTCAGAGTTTCACAATGGCACCTTGATCCCCCAGTCCCCTGCAGTGTCACAGTGGATCCTTGGTTCCATGAGGTCTCTCAATGCAGCAATGCTCTCCTTCTTCCACAGTGTCACAATGGTCTCTTGGTCCCAAGGGGCACCACAGTGCCAAATATGTTTCCTTCATTCCAGGAGTCCCTGAGGAGCAGCACTGGCCCCTTGGTTCCATGGGGCCTGCAGTGTCACAATGGCCCCATCATTGCACAAGGTCCTGCTCTGTCACAATGCTCTGCATGGTTCCACAAGGCCCTGCAATGTCACAGTGGCTTCTTGGTTCCATGAGGGCTCCGAGTGCCACCATGAACTCCTTGGTGCTGCAGGGTCACAATGGAGCCCTGGTTACACAAGATCCTGCAGTGTCAAGAAGGACCCTTGGTTCCATGGGGCTGCAGTGTCACAATTGTTCATTTAGTTCCCAGAGTCCTTGCAATGGAACAATGGCCCCTTGATTCCATTGGGCCCCAGGCTCTCACAAGGCTCTCCTTGGTTCTGCAGTGGCACAATGGCCCCTTGGTTCCACAAGGCCCTGCTGTGTAACAGTGGCCTCTGTGGTTCCACCAGGACCCAGACTGTCACAATGGACTCCTTGTTTCCATGTAGCCCCACAGTGTCACAGTGGCCCCTTGGCTCTGTGGTGCCATGTCATACACAGTGTCACTATGGTCCTCTCAGTCCCACGAGGCCCCGCAGTGTCACAATGGCCCCTTTCTGCCCAGGGCCCTGCAGTGTCACAATCATCACAGAATCACCTAGGCTGGAAAAGAGCTTTGAGAGCATCAAGTCCAACCTGTGACCCAACACCACCTTTTCACTCAGACCATGGCACTCAGTGCCATCTGCATTCTTTCCTTAAACACTTCCAGGGACAATGACACACTCATGTCCCTTGGCAGCTCATTCTAATGCCCAATCACCCTTTTTGTGAAGCATATTTCCTAATGTCCAGCCTAAACATCCCTTGGTGCAGCTTTAAGGCTGTGTCCTCTTGTCCTGTTGCTGTTCCTTGGGAGAAGAGACCAATCCCAGCCTGGGTCGTCAAGAGCGCTCCTTTGTAGAGATGTTGCAAAGTCTTCAGGACTCGTCCAAGTTGGTAGCATATCCCGGAAAACAGACACAGAGTCAGACAAAGTAGAAAAGTACGAAAGAATAAGGGAGAGGAAAAGGAAAAGGAGAGAGAAAGAGATAAAACAAAACAAAACAAATAATAAATTCTCAATTAAAATATACATTCAATTTTGATTACAAATAAATAAACAATTTTGCAATTTTTCGATTATAAAAGAATAAGTAACTGATTTTGATTGCAAAAATAGCACACAATCAAAAAATAAGCAATTTCAGTCAATAGTTCATCTTGTGTCAATAACTTTAGGGATGTCAACAGTGACCAATTTGGGTATATCTGTCACAAACGCCAATTGTGCTAACTGTTTCATCATTCTCCAATTCATAATGTACAGGATTGCTGATAAAACAAAACCAATTAAAACCAAAATCAGTAGAACAATGATGGGATGAGACAATTTGTTCAGGACACCTGTAGCAGTAGGTGACCACCCAAATAGAGTATCCCACCACCTGTGTTCAGCATCTGTCTTTACTCTTTCCAAAACACGATGTATTTTTTCCACGTTATGATGAAAAGCTATTAAGGTTTTCTATCCGTTTTTCTTGATCCTCTCCAAAATTTCGATCAGATCTTGGTGGAGCAACAACTGCTTCACCAGAGAGATGTGAATTCCAATTGCAGTGGGCATTAGACGGTGGATCAGTGTGTAATTTGACTGCAAAAGGTGGTAAGAAGTAACTGGAGCTACATACGAAAAATCACATCCTGCAATTCTTGTAAAGTTGCAAACACAAAGATTAGAATGATTTTTAGTATTCACTACCAAATTTTCTGTAAAAACACTATCACAAGTAGTTCTAAAGCATGCACATCCATTGCCTACATGTACCAGTACTGATTCAGGAATCTCGTTTGGATGAATTTCAAAATTACAAGCATTGTGTTCTGTGTCCAAGCAGATATCTTGAGCTCTGATTGCATTACTTTCACAGATAAACCCTTGTTGTTCCCGGACAATGCAAGTTTCCAAATTGACAGTTTGCCACTTCCCACCAATTTGACAGGCCCATTCCCTATGCTCGAAAGGATAGAGAATAGCTCCATCATGGTTCAACCCCAATGCAATGATGGGGAATATTGAATGCACTGAAGCATTACGAATTGTCAGTACAAAGGCTGTGGCAGTGTTTGTGCTGGGATCATAGGTAAAATTTACTAAGTTCCACCAGGACTGGAATTCTTTTTCAAAATCAGTGGCACTGTCCCAGACTATTTTTCGGATTTCAGTGGGAAAAGTGCCTTCCTCACCTTCTCTTATAATTAAAGCAGCAACTGACTGCATCCACAACTGGGCCTGGATACAACTGAGAGCCAAAGAGATGTTATTTTGAGTAGCACCAAGTGCATCGATTATCAATTTGTGGTCATTTACGTTTACCTTTTCCCAACTTGGCAATATGTTTGATAACAACCATTGTTGGGTCCCCAAAGCTGTTAAGGCTGTTTGCAGGCGCCGTTGTAATTTGGTTACATCTCCAGCTGTGGTAGCCAATTTATTCATTAGTACTTCCGAATCGATGCTATTCAAAATTTCCAATCCTGTTCCCACAACACCGGTTGTGTCTCTTGCCATTCGTTTTTTAGCAGGATTTCATTTCTGCAGCCAGGTTGTCCATCCCTCAAAAGAAGTTTGTAGAAAGGGTGAACAAGCTGGTTGGACTTCTGAGACATTATTTTGCATCAGCAATTTGATTTGTTTGAGAGACCATGCCGGATTAAACAATATTTGTTGTTGGCCAGTTTTTCTAATTACATAAGGTCCAAATTGAAAAATCGTAGGGCTTAGCACAACCGGTGGTTGGGTAGTAGGTGTTACAACATTAACATCAAGTTCTCCCCAGTATTTTGTATCATTTTTTCCACACATTATTTTATAGGAAAATTGTACAGCAGTTAGGTTTAGCCAACAGTCTTGCTTTTGGGTTTTGCAATATAAAGTCCGGCCATGAGATCCTATGCCATAACTGTATGCAGGTTCGGTGAGGGATCCAGTTGCTAATTTACAAGTTATTGCGACATCATCACCTTGTGTCACCATGAAAGGAGGAAAAACCTTGTTTTTGTCATCCAACACTAAGGGGGGTGCTTCTTCATGTCCCTCGGTGTTCTTCTGTGAAAAGTAAACACAAACAGAGTCTGCCTCCAGGAGGCAGGAGATTAAAATGATGGAACTATCCAGTGTATAGCGTGGACTGGAATTCTGTTAACTTCCCAATCATTTTGCTGCTGAAAAGGAGGCCACTCTGTACCTCCTTTAAACACAGCATAGGAGTCAGTGTAGATGTAAACAAGAGAGATATTCCGTACCTCAAGTTGGAAAACACTCCAAACAACTGTCAGCTCACCGGTCTGAGCGCTGCCTTCTCCCTCAGTAATAATTTGTTCACCAGCAGAAGTGGGGAGGGCCACTGCCCTGTATCTCCCCACCTTTCCCTCTCGTTTGGCAGAAGCATCAGTGAACCAAGAATTTGCTGATTGTTCAGGGGAGAAAGGAGTGGCTACTTTACTTACCAAGGCAGGTTTGTCATGGCTATTAGCCAAGCTCTCAGTTTCTTGTATTGCCAGATTTTTTACAGCTCTTTCTATCACTGAGAAGATGTTACAGTCATGTTTGATCTGGGCATAGCACTGCCTAACTGAGGATCTCTGGGCCACCCCGTCAGGGGGAGGGGTCTCAATAGTGACTGTGATGTGTTTTCTCCAGAACACTAATAATTCTAGAGCCTGTTGGATATCTTTCCTGGATTCAGGCAATTTAATTTGATCCAGAGAGGTTAGAGTATCAGGTGGAATACATGTCATACTTCCTTTCCACCAAATTCCCAAAAACTTCACCTCCTGAGAAGGTTTTTGAATTTTCTCTGAGGAAATTTGCAAATCAGGGTTTTCCAAATGAGAGATTATTTTTTGTTGGGTATCCCCCACTACTTTTATTTCATCCCCTCCCACCAGAATATCGTCAATGTATTGATAGACAGCTGTATTGTCAGGTTTGGGTATCTTTTCTAATTCCTGGGCTAAAGTGTGGTGGGCCGAAGTGGGGGAATGTTCATACCCTTGGGAAAGCCCAGTGCAGGTGTACTGCTTTGGCTCAACTCCCAGAGCCTGTGGAGGAGATTGATTTGGTGCATTGTTCAGAACTTGTGGAGAAGTTTGCTCTGGTACACTGCCCAGAACCTGTGGAGAAGGTTGCTCGGGGGGTGCATCACTGATATAATCATATTCTATTTTAATCACAGGTTTCAAGATGGGGCAGCAGTGTTCCCCACAAATTTTCATCAAAATTGGGTCTTTTGGAGAGTACATTGGATTAATGTGAATAATTTGAATGCTTTGAATTTTCATCCCATTCTTCTCTTAAGGCAGCTTTTAACAAATTATTTTCATCTCGCAACAAATGGTTCTCATTCCTTTCTTGATCTAATTGTTTTTGCAAAATTTGAACAAGATTTTGTAGAGAGTCTATAATTGTTCTTTCCTCATTTCTGCGCTCGGAGCGAGTTTCTATAGCTGCCGTAAGACAAGCTCCTGAAACCGAGCAGAGTATGGTTTTATCTTTGACCAGTTTGAACCTTGACTCATGTTGCAGAGAATATATTCTATCAATCACATTCTCCAGATTAAACCAATTATTGTTCGCCCATTCCTCCCCACCTTGGGACGGTCTGGCGCTATACTTAGCTAATAGAGCATAAAATGCAGTTGTATCTGTTACAGTGGAATTCTCAGTCATTTTGTGAAGGGATAAGTAAAAACCACAACAGGGAGGTCTATTGCTTAAGTTACCACACACAACGAAACAGCTTTTGCTGTGTGCCCCCCTTCGCTTCCCTGTGTGGGTGAAGAGACCAAACTACTTGGGAGGCACTCCTTAGTTACAAAACACCAGGTTGTCTCTTCACTGCACCAAGTAGTCAAACATCATAAAAAACAACAACAACAACAACAACAACAACAGTGTCCCGCCTTTTGCACCAGTAGATCTTTTGTGAAATTCTGACGACAGAACCCTCAAGCGAGTCTGGGGATGCTCCACACCAAGGTGTCTGCAGTCTGCGGGAAATCAGAAAAACCCCCCTTGCTTTCTAGACAGGCTCACCCATCCAAGGTGGCCAGCTAGGTGCGGCTGGAGTAAGACTTCCTTCCCCTGATACAGACTACAGACAACCTTGCATCCCTTCTGTCTGCCAGAAAATCCTGTCCGTGACGCCAATTTAATGTCACGATCCGCTATTAATGCAGAGCGGGGGTCGTGATGGTTCTTTTGATCTCAAAGGTGCAAACAGGCAAAATGCAGGGGACAAAATCAGTTTATTCAACAACAGAAAATCAGTTTAATCAACAACAGCAATGCATTTCATCAAATGCCAACAATTCAGTTACGGTAAAGGGGAGAGGTACAGGATAGGGAAAGGGGAGGGAAAGGAAGACAGACGAGACGGGCGTTCTCGCGGGTCATCCGATAGACGAGTCCTCGTCCGTGGGGAGATCTCAGGGGTCTTCATCAGTGGAGAGATCTCAAAGGGTCTTTCCCAGAGGGTCGCTCTTTTATAGTCCTTCTCCAAAGCGAGTGGCCTCTGGCCAAAAGGTGGGAAGATTTATAGACCATTGTGTGGTGCTGCAGGAGACAGGTACGGACAAGCAGTCCTCAGTTGGTACAACACAGTCTCTGGTTGGTGCCACGACAGCACGGTCCAGTGAACACCACACAGTCATGAACATCCACCTGGCCCGGCCAGGAAACCATTGTTCGGAGTCAGCCTGGGTGGGGGTCCTCGAGGTCTCCTTGCGACGATCAGGAGGCAAAATCGAGGGGAACTTCGGACCGACCCTTACAGCCCCACAGTGTCACCGTGGTCTCCTTGGTTCCACAAGGCCGTGCAGTGTCACAATGGCTCACAGGTTCCATGAGGCCCCACAATGTCACAGTGGACCCTTGGTCCCATGAGTTTCCCCAGTGTCACAATGGTTCCTTGGCTCCACGTGGCCCACGTGTCTCACAATGGACTCTTGGTTCCGTGGGGCCCCGCAGTGTCACAGGGGTTTCCTTGGTTCTGTCGGGTCACAATGGACACTGCAGCGCCCCCTGCTGGCCGGGAGGACCTGGCACTGTGCGAGCACCTCCTGGTGGCCGACCCCTGCAACTGTGAGTGGCTTGTACTGGTTTGTACTGGTTTGTGCTCGGACGAGGCTGGGGTCACTGGGTAGTACTGGGTTATACTGAGAGTGGGTGTGTGAGTTTCCAGGAGGACCTAACACTATGTGTACTGGTTGTACTGGGTTATACTGGTTTATACTGGGATGGGGTGCTGGGGTGTTACTGGTTTGTACTGGGTTCCACTGGGAAAGGGAGCAGGGGTGTATGAGTGCCCCCTGCTGGCTGGGAGGACCTAGTGGCCGACTGTGTGTTACACTGGGTTATACTGGTTTGTATTGGGATGGGGTGCTGGGGGTGACTGGGTTGTAGTGATTGATACTGGGTTATACAGGGATATTCTGGATTTTACTGGGTAAGACTGGGGTGTACTGGGATATACTGGGAGGGGTCTTGGGAACGCCTGGCACTCCACTGGGAGTGACTTCAGGTTGTGCTGGCCTTACTGGTTTATGCTGGGAGCTGCCACCATGGGTTCAGGATCTCAGGGGTGGCTCCTAGTGCTTACTGGTTTGTACTGGTGCCTTCCCAATATAAACTTGGGAGCCACAGGACCACACTAGGAGCCCCTAGACTACACTGGGAATGGGTTTGGGTGCATGAGGCCATACAGGTTTATACTGGGAACTGCTGCCATGAGCCTCAGTAGATCAGGAGTGCTTATGGGTTTATACTGGTGCCTTCCCAGTCCACACCTGGGAACACTGGTAGGCACTTGTGGCTGGGCAGGACCTCAAGGCCAAGCTGGCCTTCACCAGGGCCCTGCTGATCCTCAGCTTCTCCAACTTCTCAGCCTGGCAACGCTGCCTGGGGCTGCTCATAACCACCAGGAACTACGGCAAGGGCACTGCCCCCTGGAAGGCTGAAGGAAGGAGAGGGATTCCCCAAAATATTCCCCCAATTTTGCGAGATCCCCAGAATTTTCCAGCCCGTCCCTCTCCTAAAGTGGGAGCTGCTGGGTTCTGTTGCGTTGAATGGGCAGACCTGGTGTTCCTAAATCCCTATTGTCTTCAATGAGTAGATCTGGTTTCCCTAAATCCCCACTAACTCTAATGGGTAGACCCGAACTCCTGGATACCTGGGTGCCCCCATCAAGATATTGGGATTTCCCCCGGTGTCCCCTAGAGATTTTGGGGTGCCTCCTTTGCCCACCCCAGAGCTGGAGCTGCTGCAGAATACCATCTTCACCAACCCCATGCACCAAAGCACCTGGCTGTACCTGAACTGCATCCTCTCCTGAGGTAACTCAGGGCTCCCTCCCACCCCTGATGTCCTCACCTGGAGTTTTGGGGTACCCCTGAATGTTGGGGTGTCCCCCGACAGCCCCACAGCTGCCAAGGGTCACCTGTGTCCACATCGACTGGGAGGACGGTGGCCATCATCTTCTCCTGGCCTGTCAGGGTGAGTCAGGCCACTTGGGTGCCCCAAAAATCACCTGGGTACCCCCAGAAATCACCTGGATACACCTGGGTACCCCTTGCACACCTGGATCAGCAAAACCCCCGTGGGACCCCCAAAACTAGTGTCTCAAGCATCCTCATTGCTTTGACTGGGTAGACCTGGTGGCCCTAAACTTTATTACCTTTAAAGAGTAGAACTGCTGTCCCTAAATTTAATAGGTTAGCTCTGGAGTCCTCTTTATCTCCATTTATCTCTATAAATTCCTCCCAGTTGCCCCACTTTTTTCAGTGCTCTTAGTAACCCCAGTGTCCGTCCTCAGCCCTTCCCAGTGCTCCCAGTTTAAACAGTAACTTCCCAATGAAGCCCTATCAATGGGTAGACCTGGTGTCCCTAAAACCCCTAGTGACTTCACAAGGGTAGACCTGGTGTTCTTCAATCCCCTTTGACTTCAGTGGGCAGAGCTGATGTCCCAAAAATTTGGCGTTAAAAATCCCAATTTTGGGCTTGGAATTCCCAGATTTCAGGCTGAAAATGGACATTTTTGGGCTTACCTGGAGGCACAGCTCCAGCATGGACAGCAGAAGGATCAGGGATTCGGGATTGGCCTCCAGGAATTCATCCAGGACATCCAGAGCATTGGCACTGCAATCCTGGAGTGGAAATTCCCAGAATTCAGCCCAAGATTTCCTCCAAATTTCCTCAAATTTCCCTATATTAGGGCCAAATTTCGTCAAAATCCCATTGATTTTAATGGATAAACCAGGTGTCCCTAAATCCCTATTGACTTTAATGGGATACACCTGGTGTCCATAAGTCCCTATTGATTTCATTAGTCATGTCTGATGTCAAAAAAATGTGTATTGGGAGATTGATATTGCAAGAGATGAGGCAACTGAGAGACGTTGTAAATGATGGTTTATGGCCTCATGGTGTCAGTCTCACAGAAGGGTGACACATTAAAGGTGTTACATCCAACACCATAATATCAGAACCTGCCTCATTCTTAGTTACAATGTCTTACGTTAGTATTTTATCCAATCAAATACTTCTGTGAAGTTTGCCAGCATCCTTTTACACCAATCATTAATTCCTTTCCTTCTCATGGCTTTGCCACAGTGCATCATTTTTCAACCAATCCTATAACACTTCACAAACCTACATTGATATATCTTAAACTTCTAACTTTATAACAAGTTCTATTGCTAAGCTTTACAATCTTTTACTATCTTACTTAACATACTGCTTTGCTTACAGAATACATATTTCTGTTTGTTTAAAACATATTTCTACTTAAACTAAAAACTTATATTCTTGTTTTATATCAATTTTCCTTTTAATGCTCTGATTCCCCAAGCCTTCGCCAAGGTCTGAGGTCAAACCTTGTTTCCATCTCAATCTCTGAGCCTGTATGCACAAGGCCCTGAGAGCTCTCTGTGCCTGCATTTCCCACACCACCTGTCATCTCTGCCTCCAATTTCCTGCTCACACTGGAACCTGGGGACACTTTCTCAGTTGTGTCCCTCAGTGAGACCCATGAACGGCATCAGAAATGTTGGAGTTGGAATATTGTCCTGGGGTACAATGCAAAAATGTGTATTCTATCACCATCTGTTAAAATGTGGGAGGGGTGGTGATCCTTATCTCTGTGGGAGATATCCATCCTTCCTCCAGAAGATATATTCCGTTAATGGGCCATTAAGTCCTATTGTGTGACTGATAAGATTACATCATCCCATTGGGAGATGCCCCAGCCAGGGGCAGGAGCCAAGCCTTTCCTATCTAGATAAAAAACTGGGGTTTGGGACGCGAAGACAAACCTTTCCACTGGATCCCAGAGGAAAGTCGGACCTTTTCCACATCATCGCTGGATCTTTGGAGGAAAACTGCACCTTCTACAGGAGCACTGCTTCAACGGAACCACATCTGTCATCCAGGAGGACTGCAGCCACCATTTATACGGACTGCGACCAACACCCTGACTGACAGGGTGTCAGGCTGTATTTCTGACTGTGTTGGTGGTTGTTTCTTTTATATTATTGCATGTATTTTATTTTTTCTCTTTTCTCCTATTAAATTGTATTACTGACTTGGAGTCTCGCACTGGTTTTACTTTCAAACCAACACATATTATTAAAGGAACAAGAGGGAACCATATACACGGATTCGAAGTATGCTTTTGGGATTGTGCATACCTTTGGAAAGATCTGGAAAGAAACACCCAAGGAAAAGTATTAATACACTAAGGATTAGTAAGTAAAATACTTGAGGCTTTAAAAGAACTGAAAAAGATAGCAATCATACATATAAAAGGGCACCAGAGGGGAGAGATATTAAAACAAGAGGAAACAATTTGGCTGATGATGAAGCAAAAAGGGCTGCCCTAAGGGAAAACAACAGTGTAATTATGACTTTTAAAAAGACAGAAGCACAAACTGAAACACCATACTTTTCTTTAACAGAGGTAGAAGCTATAAAGAAACTAGGGCCAACCCTGAAGGAAGGAGAATGGATTCTACCCGATGGTAGAAAAGTAGTCCCAAAACCTATAGCCCGACAGATCCTGGACAACTTACATTGAAGAACTCACTGGGGCAAAAGGGCACTTTGTGACTACTTTTTAAAATTTTATGGGTGTATAGGAATATTTGAAATTGGGAAACAAATTACTCAACGATGTGTCACATGTCAGAAGATGAACAAAAAGATGTTGAGGAGTCCTCCCTCTGGAGGCCATGGGACAGCCTATCGGCCATTCAAAAAGATCCAAGTTGACTTTACTGAATTACCTAAAGTAGGCAGGTGGAAATATCTGCTGGTTATAGTAGATCAATTGACTCAGTGGGTAGAAGCATTCCCTGCGGCTAGAGCCACAGCTCAAATGGTAGCCAAAATTCTGATGGAGAATATTATTCCAAGATTTGGAATAGTACAAGTTATTGATTCAGATCAGGGCACTCATTTTACTTCAAGAATAATTAACAATTTAAGCCAAGCATTAGGAATTGCCTGGGAATACCATACCCCATGGCATCCTGAAAGTTCTGGACATGTTGAAAGAATGAATCAAACTATTAAACAACAACTAACTAAATTAATGATAGAAACTAAATTACCATGGACCAGATGCCTTCCTTTAGCCCTGTTAAATATAAGAACCAAGCCCCACTCTGAAACTGGGATCTCACCATATGAGATGTTATATGGATTGCCTTACCCCCAAGGCATGACAATGGATCCCTCCCTGGTCGGGGACAAAACCATTCAGGGGGATCTTATAACCATCACAAACAATTTGAGGGAATTAAGAGAGAAAGGCATTTCAGCTCAAACCACTCCTCTGGATTTTCCAATACATTCCATCAGACCAGGACAATATGTATTGATAAAATGCTGGAAAGGAAAAAGTTTAGAACCTCGGTGGGAGGGACCATTTCTGGTTCTTTTAACCACAGAAGCAGCAGTCAGAACAGCAGAAAAAGGCTGGACTCATGCTTCAAGAGTAAAAGGACCAATACAAAACAAAGGATGGAAAATTATTTCAGCACCAGGAGACCTAAAAATCAAATTAAAAAGGGAATTTGAAGACTGATTAATTGTAATAACTTCATGATTAGGCGGAAAGGAAAACTTGACACCACAAAGCAGTATTAATAAGAAACTGGCATAAAGTCATTGTATTTGGGGACCAAAAATGAGGTGTGATATATATATATATAAGAGAAAGATATTATTGTATGTTGTTATTGTTTAAAATATCAATTAAAATTGCTTTGAGACAGTATATTGTTAAAGTCTAGACATCCTGGATTCGCTGCCAACTGCAACCCCATTAAGTTCAGAAGCTGAACAGCGCCGATGGAAAAGAATCAGACGCCTCCTTGATCAGTGGGAAAATCCCAGACAAATTGAAAAGTTTCTCCGGACTTTCCGACCACCAACGTTAACCGATTTATTTGAAGAACTGCAACTCAAGAGAAAGAGACTGGTAACACCTATTATTGAGGAGGCCCAAAAACAATTGGAATATTGGCAATGTTGTATTCATGGCTTAGAATGCTGCCCATGGATTCGTATTCTTTGCACTTGCTGTTTTAATTCATGGTGGAGAGTAGCTAGGGCAAAACAAAAAGAGAGACAATTGCTTTGTTTCAGTTGTTCAGGGCGTATGCATGATCAGCTAACAAGAGAAAGATTTTTTAGTGACTTCTATGGGAAACCATTAAGACATGAAAACAGGACCTTTTATGCCACAATTCAACTAATAGAGAATCAGGACCAACTACTCCTTGCCATATTAACTTCTGTGTAGGCTAAAGAACAAGCAATCCAAAATATTATAAACCAGAGTATCATAACTGACAGTTGCTGTGGAGAAGAAGTCTATGTGCCACGTAGTAAATACGTCTCACCAGCAAAATGGCATCGTGAGAATATTTATTGGTGGAAAAGAAGGTTTAGAAGACCAAAAAGAGGAACTATTTAACTGAAATAGCGTAATTTTTGTTGTGGCTGGCATATCTCCAGAGCTTTAGTACATTGGGAAAAATAGCTAATCAATCTAGGGAAAGAGATAAGGCAGTGCTGCAGAACTATAAATATTTTGTGCCATCTTTGGAACAGAAAAAGTTAAAATAGATCGTGCGAACCTTACGAGGCCAAGGGTACCAAAGAGAAACAAATCCCAGGATAAAAACTTTGCTACCGGGAAGATGGACATCTCAGCCCTTGGCTGCAACCCAAGGGGCCTTGAGACAGGTAGAAAGTTAAAATTCCTGAGGATTCTTTTCATGGTGCTTACAATAATACCCCTGGCAACTGGTTTAATCCATAAGACAGCATGGAGCAGAAGAGAACAAGCCATGCCGGAACAAATTACAAGACAACAAGCAGCACAAAAGCCAGCAGTAAAGAAACGAACCCTTCCTGATCCCTGTGACAAATGCAATCATTCCATGTAGGTCAAGGATAAGATGGAATCAGTTTTTGTGGCACACCCACATATTAGTGCAGCTTGTTATGATCGTAGCAGCTTCTTAGAAATTTGTGTGAAAAGTTCAAAATTGTATTGGGTAAGAAAGAATTTGGGATTCAGGGGGCGAGCTCCTTACCCTAATGATAATCAACTCTGTCCTAGATATGAACATTTTTTGTGTTTTGAAAAGGATGAAAAAGGAAAAGGGCCAAAGAAAAAACTAATTGGAAAACAAAAAGAAACAATGAAGGTTAGGGAAATAATCAGAAGGAAAGAATTAGAGGAACTGGATGAGCTGTATAAACAATTAAAACAGCACTATAGCAACTGGGATTTGCCAACTTCAAACAAAAATTTGTTTGTAGATCTAATGCAAGAAATTGCCATAGAATTGGGATTATCTAAATGTTTTCTTTGTGGAGGACTTAGAATGGCTGAAAGATGGCCATGGAGAGGTGAGGGTTTAGCTCCAGAACAATTTTTAAAATGGAATCATACTCAAATTTCTAAGACCCTAAAACGGCCTGAAGGCTGGGTCCTGAGTCATCAAATCATTGGAACAGTTTGTATAACTCGGGAAGGGAGAAAATACACTGAAGTGGTGGGATATACTCCTTGCCTATCTACTTTAGTAGTAAATTCAGACAATAACACAAAGACCTGGCGACCCAAGAGTCCTACTGGATATTGGGGAATAACGAAAGAAATGGATTGTGAGTGGAATAACCAAACTGATTTGTGCTGGCATAACAGTCCTGGAGCTAACCCCTACCAATCCATAAAAGACTTAAAATCTTATTGGGAACAACCAGAAAACACAAAAAACAGATGGAAAGCCCCTGATGGAATATACTGGATTTGTGGGCAATGAGCATACAGTGAACTACCCCAAAAATGGGAAGGAACTTGTACCTTAGGAATTATACGACCCTCCTTCTTTGTCAGACCAAGGTCTAAGGGCAATATACTAGGAACACCACTTTATGAAACCTTAGAAAGAGAAAAAAGAGAATTAAATCTCGACTTTCTGATGGCGGGAGGAAACCAAAAATAGAAAGATGAAGAATGGCCTGCAGAAAGAATTAGCACATTATGAACCTGCTACTTGGGCTCAGGATGGGTCCTGGGGATATAGAACTCCAATTTACCTATTAAATTGGTTGATAAGGCTCCAGGCAGTAGTGGAAGTCGTCTCAAACCACACAGCAGAAGCTTTAAAGTTGTTGGCCAAACAGCATCCACAAATGAGAGCATTTGAACATCAAAAGAGAATTGCCCTAGATTATCTGCTGGCAGAAGAAAGAGGAGTTTGTGGGAGGTTTAATGAATCTGAATGCTGTGTGGAAATAGATGATCACAGGGAAGCCATCACAAAACTTGCTGATGAAATGAAAAGAGTGGCACATGTACCAGTTCAAAAACGGAATTCTATCCTGAAAGTTGATTGGTGGGATAAACTCTTTGGGGGTGTGTGGTGGAAAAAATTGGGATTCATGCTATTATGTTCTGGTTTAGGACTATTGTTTCTGCCTTGCATGATACCCTGTCTAATTAGACTAATCTACTCAGTAATTCATTGAATGCAACTTACAGCCATGCCCATGGATCCAGAATCAACAGCAAAAAGGAAATTGAATTTCTTGATGGTACTAAAAGCACAATCCACTCACACTCGAGGGAGAGAGATCGAGAAAATGGTGACTTAATGCAAAGAGAATACCCTGGCACGTTAAATGTTAATAAAATTTGATAAGGAGTGTGAAAAGCTGAATGCAGCATGAGAAATATTAGAAAAATTGGAGGCTAGTATGAAGGAACATAGAGAATACCAAGCAACAGCTTTTTAGAGTACGAATCCATATGAACAAAAAGAGAAATGGGGGAATTGTGATAAATGTGATTCGTGCTAATTAAATTGTAACTATATTAACAAAATTGTATTTAGATCAATAGAAGACAATTGTTACAGAGTGAGGGGGGAGATGAGTGAGACAGGGCAAAGGACATCTTCCAGATGTTGGGAGTCGAACAAGGATGTTGGAAGGGAATAACAGAAGGACGTAGGTCTGATAAGCAGCATCTAGAAAGAAAGTTTCGACCTTGAAATAGGTCAAATTGGGATGATTCCCTGCATGGAACTTAATTTTATTGTGGGAACTTATGCTTAGTTATATAACCCAAGCTTAGAGTGCCTGTGCTACCTGCAAGGTTACACAGCAGACACTGATGAAGACGATGAGACTTCATCGGAAACAAGACCCTCAAAAGGAAGAGAGACCCCTAACCATTAGTAGAGCATGCACCAAACAACACAGTGATGTAGATTTTTAGGAATAGAAACTAGGAGGAGTTTTCTATAAACTTCTGTAGCCTGCAGTATATAAGTGGGATTGTTAGCCTGGATGCTTTAGTACGAGAGGAAGGGGGAGCCCCTCCCTGTACCCCTGGTCAGTTTTGCTTATGCTTTATACGAACCTCAATTATACTAAATTACTTACTCTTAAATTTTACATATCCGGAAATATATGTATTCTATACTTTGATTGTATTCATCTCAAATACTTTGATTGTATAAATTTGTAAAAGTTACTATCAAAACTTTGCTGCTAAATTTAATCTTGTTGTTTGATAAATTGGAGAAAGAGAATAACATTCATAACCCTTCCTTCCTTCCTTCCTTCCCCCTACCAAATGATCCTCCATCACTGACCAGGATCCCCAAAAAATGCTCCCAGCTGCAAGGCTGGCACAGCTCCAGGAGCCTTTGGACACCTCTCCCAGGGATGCACAGCCTCCCCTTGTTGGGCTGTCTGTGCAGGGCCGGGCCCTGGACTCCATGATCCCACCGGGTCCCTCCCAGCTCAGCCCCTCCCGCAATTCTCACCCTTTGCCTCAGCCTTTGTGTCCTTGAGAGGAGCTGGCAGAGCTGTTGGGGCCGGGCCAGGAGCAGGGCACCCCAACATTCCCCTCTCTGGGACACGGCAGCTGTGGCAGCCCCAGCGTTCCCCTGTCTGTGACACCACAGCCCTGGCAGCCCCAACCTTCCATCCCTGGAGACGCTCCATGGCAGCTTCCAGTCACCGCAAGGCACCGGCCACGGAGCACCCCCAGCCTGGCCTGATGGGGATTCCTCTGCACACAGCTCGGGCAAGGCCCCCCTGGACACCTTCACTGTGCCACACACAAGTGTCACACACAGCTACAGAGCTCTGCCCACAGCTGCCAGGAGGAGATGATTAAAAGAAAAAAACAAAATTTAAAATTATAAACCACAATAATCAAACCCATCCAAAAAACCAAACAAATCCTACAAGAACAACAAAAACCAAACCCAAAACCACTAGAGAAGGAGAACATCCCCACCCCACAGACCCATTCCATCCTTCACTTGGTACACCTGCACGCACACGGGGGCTGAGACTGCAATAAAAGAGAATTCCTTGAGTACATTTGCAGGAAAAGCAGGTTTAGGACAGGCTCTCAGTTCCGACTGTTCTCAGCAGATTGAAAACGGCCCCTTTGGCACCTGCAGGGCCCTTGCCAATGGCAAGTGCCACACCCTCAGCCCATGGGGGAGAAAAGGGCTCTGAATTGCCCACCCTGGCATGGAAACCCTGTTCCCAGGCTGCTTCACACACAGGATTCTTCTGGATGAATCCAGAAAGCTGAGGGTCTGCTCTGGCTCCTCCATGTCCTAAAGCTGCCTGACAGAAGAAATTGAGGGTGGGCTCCAGCAGCACAATCCCTGCTGGCCCAGGGCACAGTGCCAGGAAGGTCTCTGCGTGCCCAGCCTTTGCTCCAGCCAAGAAAAGCTCCCGGCACAGGCTCACCTTTCCTGCTCAGCCACAACCCCCGAGTGCCCCAGCAGCAGGAAACTGACGGCTCTGGGCGGCACCGATGCTGGCAAACGCCAGACCTGGGCACTGCCAGCGTCAACAATCTGCTGGATCTGCAGTCCTGGCACCCACAAATCACCAGATCTGAGCAGGGCTGGTGCTGGAAACGGGGAATTGCCGAGTTTTGGCTTCCTGTGCATGCAAATTGCTGGACTTGGGATGTGACAGGGTTGGGATGGATAATGATTGGACAGGAAAGTCTCACAGATATGTATGTATGTGATAAATGAGATTCGTGCTAACTAAATTGTAACTATATTAGCAAAATTGTACTCACATCAATAGAAAATAATTATTACAAAGAAAAATAAAAGGAAATGAGTGCAACAAATCTCCAGATGTTGGAAGGGAATAGTAGAAGGACGTAGGTCTGATAAGCAGCATCTAGAAATAGAAAGACTCGACCTTGGAATGGACCAAAATGAGATTATTCCAAGCATGGGGTTTAATCAGAGTCTTATTATGGAAAACATCTGCTCAGTCACACAGGGCACCTGTGCTACCTGCAGGTCACACCTCGGTCACTGATGAAGATGATGAGCCTTCATCAGAAATAAGACCCTCAAAAGGATGAGAGACCCCCTAACCCATTGGTAGAGCATGTGCCATACACATAGTGACGTAGATTTTAGGAATAGAAACTAGGAGGAGTTTTCTAGAAACTTCTGTATTAATATGTATTAGCATATAGTATATAAGTGGGAATTTTGGCTTGATTGTTCAGTACGTGAGGAAGGGCGAGCCCCTCCCCGTACCCCCGGCTGGTTTTGCTTATGCTTTATAGGAACCTCAATTATACTAAATTACTCACTGCCAAATTTTGTATATATTCAGATATACGTATCCAATATATTTGATTCTATTTCATTTATATACAATTGTTGCTCTTAAATAATTGCCTCAAAATTTAACCTTGTTGTCTGATAAATTGTACAAATAGAACGACATTCACGACAGAGAGAAGCATTTCCAGAGTGATCTTGGTGCTGAATGTCTCCTGAGGAGCTCTGGGCACAGAGAAGAATGAGCCCCTTGCTGGCTGGCCCTGTTTGGACAACCTGCTCCTCACCCCCATCATAACTGTGTCATGATATCACCAACCTTTGACTGACAAACCAAATTAGAAAATAAAAGTAAATTTCTCTTTAAATTAAAAATGTTCTTAAATATTAAAATACAATTATATTTTTCTCATTTACAATAGTATGATTCTATATTTTTATAACCAAATTTTTATATTTATAATAAAACTCTTTACATTATTAACAACCAAAAAAAATACTGGCCAATGGTTCTAATTAACACAAATCCCTTCATTAATTAAATAAGCTCTCCTGGTTATTTATTTCTCCCTCTTTATGATAATTTGTAATATTTTATAATTTGTAATATTTGATAATTTGTAATATTTGTAGTCATTTGGTCACCTTTATTATCATCTTTTTCTCCGACAGGCTCCAGCGGGGCACTTCGGGTCCAGGGAGACATTTCTGGGGCACATTCGTGGCAATTTTGGGTCTGGGGAAAGAATTTAGAAGGAAGTTGAGGACGGGAGGACACTTGTGAGCGTCGAGTGGGCAGTAACAGAGAACTTGGAGACCCTAAGGGAAAGTCTGGGCTTCGGATGTTACCTGGCTGTTTCAGGGAGGCCCTTGGCGGTCAGGGAGGGGAATCTGGGGCCATTCGGGGTCCGGACGGGCACTCGGGGGCTCTAACGGGGCTCTCCGGGGCGCGGGGGGTGATGGGAGTTGTAGGCGCGGGTATAATGAGGTTTAATGGAGCCGTGGAGCATCACGGGAGTTGTAGGCGCATCTTCAGTGTCTCTCATTGGGACGCGGGGCACGATGGGAGATGAAGTCATGGTTAGAATGGCGTTTTACCGGGACAGCGGAGCATGATGGGAGCTGTAGTCCCGGAAGTGGTTCTTACAGCAAGTTTGGGGGTCTGGGAAGGCACTTGGGGAACACGTTTGCCTCTGAGTGGTGGCTTCAGGTCCTAAGAGGGAAACATATACGGGAAGGGAGAACTTCGGGGGAGCCTGGGGAGCTCTAACCGGGCTCCTTACGGCGCAGGGCAGGACAGGAGTTTTCACCGGGGGGCTGGGTTATGAGGTGCTGCGAGCTCGTGGGAGATGGCAGGAGATGAATTCCCAGAAATAGCTGTAAAGAGGCATCTATGGGGTTGGGAGCATTCAGGGGATCTGGGGACACTTTTGGGGAGTCTTGAATGGGCCCTGAGAGTGGTGTCAGGAAAATTAATCCACACACACCAGAGGTTTATGTCCAAAAAGGAGACAGAGGAGTCCTTTTTGCTTTATTCGAATAAAGAGAGAGGCCATGGGACATTCCCCTGGGATCTCTCCAGTTTTTGGAGGGCACAGCCTCCTTTTTATCCTATTTTCCCGGCCGCATTTCCCTCTCTCTTTCCCCACTGGCTGAGGTACTTGAGAGGCACAGACTTCCCGGAATGCCTGATACCTGAAATTCGCCTCTAATATATAACCCTCCCTTTTAATTTTTAATTCTTATAGAATTCATAGTTTTTCCCTCGTTCCTTCTTTCATCTTTCATATCCAGTTTCATTTATCAGCAGCCCTGCAGTTTGTTTGTAAAGGCAAATATCTTTTTCCATTAATCAATCAGTGGAATCCATCCCATTGTTTCTTTTATCTCTCAGTGCTAGCCTTATCTACAAGCAGATCCACAGCTCATTTGTAAAGACAAATTCAACATTCCTCTCACTCTAATACGAATTAGCTCCGTTTTTTATTTCTTTGTTTGTTTCTTTCGTTCCGCGGGGCGCGCGGCCGCTCCTCCGTTGGGCTCGCGGAGGAAGAACGGCCGCGCGCTCCGGCGGCTCCGCAGCAGCGGCAGCAGCAGCAGCAGCAGCGCTTCTCTCGATCGGTTTTCCGCTCGAATTCCGACTCGCTCTCCGTCCCCTTCTCCCTTTCACACTTCCTCTACTCCCGTTCCATCCCGTCCGCGTTCCGCCTCTCCCAGCCCGGCTCATGCCGCGCTGCTCAAGGCGCCCGAGGGCGAGCCGAGCCCCGGCCCACCTCTGCCCGCACTGGCTGCGGCGCCTTTTGAAGAGCCTCTGCAGGAGCTCCTCACTCTGCTGCTGGTGGTGCTGGAGCATCATCGCCTTTTGGCTCCGCCTCCTGCGGGCCCTGGCGCGGCCCCGGCCCCGAACGAGGCCCCTCCCGCGGTTCCGCCCGGAGCCGCCCCGCAGCCGCCCGGCTCCCGCCCCGTCGCCGGCAGCTTCCCCGGTGCGAGCCCCGCCGCCCGTCAGCTCGGCCGCCGGCCCCGAGCCGCCGGAGCCCGGGGCGGCTGGGCAAGCAGCAGCGCCTGGGGCGAGTGGGTGCCCCGGGCAGAATGCCGAGAGCGCGGTGCCGTCCGCACGGGCGGAGAAGCCTCCCCTGGAGCAGCTCTACCGGGAGGGCCCGCTGCTGGGGAGGGGCGGCTGCGGCAGCGTTTACGCCGGGACCCGGCTCGCCGACGGCGCTCCGGTAAGAGACGGGGCCGGCTCGGAGCGGGGAGGGGGGGATCGGCGGGCGACGAGCTCAGCCCGCCGCTTGTCTTGGCTTGCAGGTGGCCATCAAGCGAGTGGGCCGGGATCGCATCTGGGAGTGGGCGCGGCTGGTGAGTGAGCGGGGCCAGCGGGAGCAGCCGGCGGGGCGTGCCGGGCGGGGCTGAGGCCAGGCCCGGCAGGGTGGGAGCCGGGACGCTGCGAGGGGAGCGAGCGTGGAGTGAGCGGGGGCCGCGCAGCGTCCCGGGCCGGGCAATGTGAGCTGCGGTGGCGCCGGGCAGGGGGTGCCGAAGGCGCGGCGCAGCATCGGCCCCGCTGACGGCATCGCGGTCCCCCCGCAGCACAAGGGCGCCCTGGTGCCACTGGAGCTGGTGCTGCTCTGGATGGTGTCGTGCCCTGGCTTCCGCGGCGTCGTGCGGCTCCTGGACTGGTTTGAGCTGCCCGATGGCTTCGCGCTGGTCATGGAGCGTCCGGAGCGCTGTCGGGACCTGTGGCACTTGCTGGACGCGGGGGGGTTCCTGCCAGAGCCCGTGGCGCGGGGGCTGTTCCTCCAGGTGCTGCAGGCCGTGCGGCACTGCACCAGCCGCGGCGTCCTGCACCGCGACATCAAGGCCGAGAACATCCTCGTTGACCTGGCCACGGGCGAGGTGAAGCTCATTGACTTTGGCTGTGGAACCTTCCTCCAGGACACGTTCTACACCCACATGGCAGGTGAGCCCAAAGCCAGGGCCCAGCTGGGCAGCGGAGGTTCTCCCCTTTGCTGGCATAGGGGAAGACGGAGGAGGGAGGGGGAATCCTTCTTCAGCCGGCTGCAGCCAAGTTGTTTTTTGGCGGGGGCAGGGTCTGGCAGTGTTTGAGCTGGCTGGAAGGGAGGGAGCAGCATCGGCCTGATGAGCTGTGCCCGTGTCCCATAGGAACGCCGCAGTACAACCCGCCAGAGTGGATCCTCTTCGGCTGCTACCATGGCCAGCCAGCCACCATCTGGTCCCTGGGCATCCTGCTCTATGACCTGGTCTGCGGGCACCTTCCTTTCAAAACCCCTGAGGACATCATCCGGGGCCAGTTCTTCTTACCACCCCGGGTGTCTCAAGGTGGGGATATGTTTTCAAGGCACAGGAGCAAGAATGGGCTTGAGAGATGGCAGCTGGCACATAAGCGTCCTGCTCCAGCAGCTAGGGAGGAGGTTGATCTCCTGGGCTTAGCTGCAGGAGATGGCATGTGTGCTGCTCTGCTCCAAAAGGGAGGATGGATGGGAATCTTTGGGTGCAGCCCCCAGCACTCCTAGTGTGGGGTGGGCACTGTGGAATCTGGGAGAGCATGGACAGGAGCAGACCAGGGGTTTTTGGTTTCTCTCTGCAGAGTGCCAGCACCTGATCAGGTGGTGTTTATCCATGGACCCTGCAGACAGGCCATGCCTAGAAGACCTTTTTGAGCATTCCTGGCTGCAGAACGCCCAGGTGGCCCAGGAGACAGCAGAGATCCATCCCTCTGCACAGTAGGATCCAGGAGCCCAGCAAGTTCCAGCTGCTCATGTCTCATGGCGCTCAAAGCAAACCCCAGAGCTTTTCCCTGTGGCCGTGGCACGGAGCAGAGAGCGCGGCCGAGGAGACGCTTCCGTGGGTCCCCAGCGAGTTGTGGAGGGAGCGGCTCAGGGCTCCCCGTCCTATTGGAGAAGTGGTGGCACAGTGCAGTGAAGTTGCCACAGACTGGACAAGGGGAAACATCCCCCTGCAGCTCAATGGCATCGTGATGTCCCCGCAAGCCGAGGCACAGCTGGCGTGTTCTTCTGGAGCACGACGCGGAGCCGGAGAACACCATCCTCGAGCTGGCCGCTGGCGGGGCAAAGCCAACGGGCTTTGGTTGTGGCCCCTTCCTGGAGGACAGGACAGGCTCTGTGCCCCGACGAAATCAAGATGAGTCCCCAGCTGGTGCAGGGGCGGGGGGATGCTCGTGCTCCCAGGCATGCCAGGGTTCGGCCTGGCCACGCGCCGGAGGTTCCCCGTTCGGCGGCAATGGGGAATATTCATCTTTGCGCCGCCCGCCCAGCTGCTTTTTGGCGGGACAGGGGATGGATGTTGTGGAAGGGGAGCCGGCTCCTGGCCTCGCTGACAGCTTCTGCCAGCCAGCCTGGTGTGGGCTGGGGTGGGGGCAGCCTGCCTGACAAAAGCATCCATCCATGAGGATGGGGGACAGCAGAGGGGGGTGGGTTCCAAAGCCATGCCCCAGCTGCTCTGCTTTTCAGGCCCTTGAGGAAGGGGTGGACTTACAGGCAGGAAAGGTGGGGTTTTTCCCCACCTGGGGAGAGGTTTAATTCTTGCATGGAGTGGTCAGACCCTCCCCAGGCCCATGAAACATTGATAACCTTTGGTGGTTTTTCTTCTTTCTATGTCTCATTTTGAATGGACTTTCATGCCATTGTTCTTTGTTTTTTCCAGGAAGATTGCACCTTGTGCCCAGACCGAGTGGGGAAGCGCCAGCACTGGACGCACTCCACGGAGGTGCCGGCGCTACCCGCGGCAGCCACGGTGTGCAGGGACATCCCCTTCAAGAAGGACGAGGACCTTGTGTGGGATCAGCTCCTCTCCTGGCAGCAGCTCTGCAGAGGTGGGTACCCAGCTCCACAGCACAGGTGGCACAGGGGCAGATGGGAGTGGGCACACGAGAATCTCGCTCTTGCAGCTGCTGAGGAGGTTGCTGTGCCGTGCTTAAGCAGAAGAGGTGGAGCGTGGCGTGCCCTGCTGCTCTCCTCTAAAAATGAGAGAATGGGTTGGGAGGTTTGGGCTCTGGGCACAGCCAGCAGCCTGGCCCACGCACAGGCCCTGGTGGGACAGGGGGGACAGGAGCCTTCTGTGAGTGACCGTGGCTTTCTGGCTTCTCTCCCCAGGCTCCCAGCACCTCATGCCATGAAAACGGCACCGCTGGGCCTGCCCATCTGGGAGGGCTGGAGGGCGGCAGGTGTTCATTTGCTGCCAAAAATAAATCTTTATCTTGTTACCATCATCGGCGTGTTTCTTTCCTCCTTTTCCGAGCTTTTGGCCTCCCTTCTTCCACGGAAATCTTTTTCTGTCCTTCCTCTTGGTGGGATTTGGGTTGGGGGGTTAAGCAACGTGAAAAATTCAACAGCAGCTCCTGTTGCCAACTGCAGCAGCCCCTTCAAGAACCCTGAGCTTCCAGCAAGGTCTGAGTGTGCCTTGCAAAAGGGAGTGGTTTGCAGGGCTGGAGCTGTCACCCCTCTGCAAAAGCTGGGAGGAAATCACAAGTGGCAAAATGCCATTTTGCCTCAAACACTGCCCAAATTCTTCATCCTTCCCCCTTCCATGCAATTGATCAAAGTACCCAGGGAAAACAGCTCAATGTCCTCCAAGAGCCCATTTTGACATGGAAGTTGACAAGTTCAATGTTGGTCATATGCCTTTTTCTGGGCACCAGATGTTACCCCTCCATCACCATGCAGGCATCCTGCCTTGCTCCTGCTCCCAGAAACAGCAGCCCCACCCCTCCCTATGGCCTGGTGCCCTGCCCTCTTTGCCAGCCCTCCCCACACCCTCTCACTGTTCCCTGAACTGCCCAGGAAGGAAAAGCCACTTGGCATGGCAGACTGTGTGGCCTGCCTGAGGATTCCAAAGCCACACGAATTTCACAAATAACTCCTGGGATTAGCACATGCAGGTCACATCCTCACTTGAGGATATCCTGCTCTCCCTTCACTCCCCTGTTCCCCACAGACAAGAAGAAGGCTTGTGCTGGAAAAAAACTGTTTATTTTCTTAAATAGAACTTGTTTTTCAAAACATCAGGGTTTTCATTCTTTTTTGGCAAAGATAGAGTATTATCTGAACAATCTCTGCATATATATAAAGTATATGTTTATGCATGTATTTATAAACTTAAACAATTCTGCAACCTTGTGTCATTTACAGCAGCCCTTCCTGCTTCCTAACAGAGAAGAAAACTCCAACAAAGGGCAAAAATGCAGCCCCTCTCAACCAGAGGAACTGAACCACATCCATCTGTGGCTGCAGAGCATCCCACCAGCTCCAGCTGGGAGGCTTGAACTTGAGGGTAAATGCATCTTCTTACAGCATTTCTAGACACTGGTCATTGCTAGACAGGGCTGTGCTGGGACACATGCCACCCTCCCCTGTGCCCATCCCTTGGGGAGGGCACACCAAGCACAAGGAGCAGCCCTTGAACAGGTGGCAAGTGGTCCTCACTCTGCAGGTGGGCTGTGACTTTCTAACTCAAATACCTACAGGCAGAACTGGAGAACAAGGGAAAAAGGCAAGGAGATGCCTTTCTGAGAGAGGTGGCCACAGTAACACAGACCAGCTGCCCAGAGCATGTTCCTGCATATTCAAGAGTCACTGAGCAAGAAACCTCTCAGAGGAAATGTTTTGTTCTATCTGAGAGCTCCTCCCTGCCTTCCAGGAAAAACATGAACACAAGCTGGTTGAGACCAAGTAGAGGCAGAGGTCCAAGGTGGCAGGCTGGGTGACAGAATACAGCTATTGTAGCTACCACTGGACATCATTATCATTAAAGTAAGAATCACAACCTGAATCATTATCAATCATAAAGTTGTCTTCATCAAGGTCATCATCATAGTCTTCCTGCCACTGTGGATCACACTCCTCATCTTCAGCCTCCTTGCCACCTTCATCTGTGTTGGGGCAGTCACACAGGATGTTAAGGTTTTGCCTGTTGAGAAGGAGAGCACAAGAGCAGAGCCTCTGCTGTGAGCACCAGCCACCACCCAGCCCCACAACACCCCACTGTCATGGTCTCAGCATCTGCATCCAAAGAAACTCAAGAGAGTCCAGGGAGAGCAACTTCCATAACTGAGTCTGCCAGTGCTGGAGCTTTCTGGATCAGAGCTGCATACAAGCAGAGGTTTTGCTGCTTTCCCTACACCGCTATGTCACTTCAATTGCTACCTCAAGCCACAAAACAGGATGCAAATAATCAGTGTCTGTCATTCACTCTTTTGTGTGTCAGTGAGCACAGGAGAAAACTCTGCTCACCTGCTTTTTGTCTGCACTCACTCACCTTGCCCTGTTACCCCACTAAGAAAACTCACCCTGTACATGCAAGGGCTGAAGCAGGCACATTTCTGAGTTTCAGCTTTCTCTGAACAGCATCTCCTAAAGTCTGGAGTCCAACATGGAAATCCTGTCAGCGGGAAAGAAGAGCCAAAAGAGACAGAGAAACAAGATGTAATTTGGGGTGCAAACCCCTCCCCTGCACACACACTATCCTGACTCTATCCCCCCAGCTGATCAAGTCCTTTAGTTTGCCCACAATCAAATCAGACCAGAGCAAGACAAGCCACAAGCAGCCACGTGGCCTTCACCTGTGTGGAGTGCCAGAGAATTGCCAAGAGAGGCTCCTTGATCTGCTGCACCAACTCCAAACCCACGTGGAAGTGCTCTGCTTTCAGGAGCTGAAGAGAGGTGCCTGAGTCCTGGTACTGCAGCAGGCTTTCCTCTGCAATTCAAGGCCAACAAAGTCCTGCTGCATCTACACTCTTGAGCAGAGACCAAGTCCTTCTTGGCCCTGATTGTGAAGCCAGCCATAGCTGCTTAGATCTCCTGTGCACATGCATCCCTCTTTCAGAACACAACGTGTTGCTCTTTTACTGCATCAATCTCCACTCGCTGAATCGTTAAAAAAAACGGTATAATCATGGACAAAGACCCTCTAACTAATTAAAGTTACAAAGTGGTGTGTTTATTCACTGGTGGGCAGCACAGGAGTCACCTCTGAAAGGCGTGACCGCCCCGAACAAGGTTCTTTGCCATCTATTTATTGCCCAAGATCTTACATACAATACATCTGCATAACCCCAGCACCTCCCATCCCCACCCCATATTAAAATGAGCCCATTAGTCCTTCACACGTGTGCAGCTCTTCTCTTGAATTGGGTCGGTGGTCTCGAAATGGGTCAGTGGTCTCGAAGGATGAAGTCAGGAGAGTCTTCATCAGGTCTCAGTGACCCTCTGGCACGATCCAAGGCCCCGTGCTTCATGATTAACAGTTTACTTATTTTACGTTTTTCTATATGCAGGTTCATAATAGCAGATAATTATACCAATTCATCTCTTACCTAAGCATCTAGTAATTATTAACCTACCATTTTTCTACCTAGCTTACATCTTGGTCATGGAAACTGCTTCTACCTTTAGTAAAAATCTTAACTCTTTGAAACCATGATTCATTCCCCCACTCCCTCTTCAAAGTTATTAAATTCTTTTACTAATATGGAGATTCTTTATCATCTAGCAAAGCTGCACAGCAGGGATCTCTCAAAACCGTACCATATGCTCTTGATATTGAACTTAAAGCTGCTATTTGCTTCAGCATTCTGCAATTCCAAACAAATATTATAACAGACAGAATTAGACTTATGCCAACCAGAATAAGCAGTACAACAATCGGACGAACCCAAGTACTGAGCAAACTGGTTGCCGTTGGTGACCACCCAAAAAGCTCATTCCACCAATGATGGGATGGGCCTTCTTCTAACCTTTTAAATACTCTCCCTATAGTCTCTGTGTGATGATGTATTGTGATTAAAGTCCTTTTTCCTTCATCTCTAATTTCTCTGAGAATGTCTTTTAATTCATTGTGTTTCAATAATTGTGCAACCAAAGTCAAATTCATCCCTATAGGCGCAGGTAATATTTCCTGGACAGTAGTCAAGTTTGCCTTTATGTGTTGGTGTGATATGACAGGTGCCTGATAGAAAAAGTCACATCCTTCAATTTTGACAAAGTTACAAATGCACAAGTTATATTGAGTTTCATTCACAGTAATCCCATCCACTATTATAGTAGGGCACGCTGTCCTAAGACAGACACAACCTTGTCCTGTGTACACAAGCAAAGTTGTTTGATTAATGGGATGCATTTCAAAGTGACAAATGTTTTGTTCTGTGTCCAGACAAGTATCTCTATCATCACCTATATTGCCTTCACATATAAACCCTAATTGTTCCCTTACCGAGCAGGGTTCTAAGTTAATGGTTTGCCACTTTCCTTCAGCTTTCCGTGCCCACATTCTGTGCTAGAAGGATATAGTATGGTCCCCTCATGATTTAACCCTAAAGCAACAATTGGATGTATCAAGCTCACTGATGCATCATATATAGTTAAAACAAAAGCTGTAACCATCCTTGTCATGGGATCATAATTAACTAGTGCCCACCAGGATTGGAGCTCCTTCTCTAGATCCGAGGCATTATCCCAAACGACTTTATGAATTTCAGCAGGGAATATGCCTTCTCCTCCATCCCGAGTGACTGAGGCTGCTACTGATTGCATCCATAACTGTGCCTGTGTACATCCAAGTGCCAAAGAAATATTTTCACTAGCGTCACCCAAGGTATTCATTATTAATTGATGCTCCCATTCTTCTATATTTTCCCAATCTGGTAATATTTTAGACAATTTCCACTGGCTGGTACCTAATGCTAATAAGGAAGATTGTAGAGGTTGCTGCAATTTTACCATATCACCACCCATTACTGCCAATTTGTTCATTAATACTTCCAAATCCATGGTATTCAGTATTCCCAGTCCTGTCCCTAACAACCCAGTTAAGTCTCTCGTCTGTCTGGATGTATAAGGGACATGCTTCTGCAGCCAGGTGATCCAATCCATAAAAGAGGTCCTTAAAAATGGAGCACACTTGGGGCGATTATCAGAAGCATTTACTTGCATTGCCATCTCTACCCGTTTTAGCGACCACTTTGGATTAACTATCAATTTTTGAATTCCTGTCTTCTTAACAGCATATGGCCCAACCCTGGTAATTATGGGAGTTATGGATTCTAGAATGGTTTGTGTAACCCACTGTGGTTCTTTTAGGGGTGTTGTTAGTCGAGGTGATTGGGTTGTCTTAGCCTCATCTTTTTGGGGAGCAGTACAAACTTGAGTTATATTAAAGTCAATTTTAAAATTCTTAGTTGCACAACCCTCTATTTTGAGCCTAAACTCAGGACAGTCAGTTAAGCACTTGTCACAGCATTCAGAACTCATTCGAATGAGTTTCATGGGTTCTTGATAAGTTTCATGGAATCCATCCTGGACAAACGCATATTCACATCCCCAAACATTCCTTCCTTCCCACACAGTTGCATTTGTAACTTTTAACATCTGAACCAGAGACTTATGGAGTCAAAATCATAAGCTTTCCCTTTACACTTATATACGCCAGTCACATTATAATGCACTGGTGCTGCATTAGCTGTAGCTGAAGCAATGATCACAAATGCTACCACTCTCCAGGCTATGCCTAATTGATTATCCATTGCAACTACAAGCCTTTCTATTTTTGGAGAATTGCTCTACTATATTTATCATTTCGCCCGCACTTATTTATTTTTTTCCCCTAGAGAGTTTTAACTTCAGTTTGTTGTCACCTGGTATAGCTTTCCAGAGTTCCTCAGGAGCTTTCTTCACTCGGGAATGATGGATCCAGGCGTTTTGCTCCTTGATCTTGATTGCAGTGAAGGTGGTAAGGAGTACTTGGAACGGTCCCTCCCACTGAGGTTCCAAAGTCTTTTCTGCAAAAGACTTAACATATACATAATCCCCAGGCTGTACATCGTGTACTGGTCCATCTAATTCTCTGCTTCGAGCTCCAGCCACATGTTTCTCAGTTTCTCTAAGTTGTTTGTTTAGGGCCATCATATATCCGTGTAGGGTCTCCTCTCCTACTTGAGTGGGTGTTATCCCCTCCTGAATTCCATATGGCCTTCCATATAGTATTTCAAAGGGGCTTAGTTTTTCTTTTATTCTTGGCTTAGTCCGGATTCGTAATAATGCTAATGGAAGAGCTTGAGGCCAAGGTAACTTTGCTTCTTGTCCCAATCTTATAATTTGCTGCTTAATCAGATGATTCATTTTCTCCACTTGGCCACTCGACTGGGGATGATATGGAGTATGAAGTTCCCAGTCTCTGCCTGAATGGTAGCTAATTTGTTGCACAATTTTTGAAAAAAAATGTGGTCCCCTATCTGAAGACATTGTGGCTGGGACTCCAAAGCGTGGTATTATTTCTTGTAATAATGCTTTAGTTACCTCCCGTGCTTTAGCAGTTCTGGTAGGGAAAGTTTCTGGCCACTCTGAAAAGGTATCTGTTAGTACCAATAGGTATGGGTATCCCCCTCTCCTGGGTAGTTCTGAAAAATCAATTTGCCACTGCTGCCCAGGCCCATAGCCTTTTCCAATTTGCCCAAGCTTTGGTTTAGGAATATTTTTGGGATTAGTTTGGAGGCAAAGGCTACATTGACGAGTCACCTGAATTACTGCACCTTGCAAGTTTCTGGCAATGATTCAATCTTTCAAATAATTGTACAGAGCCTCAATTCCCCAATGTGTTTTCTCATGCTCCTTTTTCACTAATATCCATAGCATGTAAGAGGGGATCACAAGCCTACCTTTTCCTCTACCTGTAGTAGCCCACCCCTTCTGGTTATAACTCCCATTTTCTTCCCTAATGAGCTTTTTATCCCTTTCATTGTATCTTGGCTTACCTTCCATAGAGATTTGCCCATTTGGGATCAAAGCTGCCTCAATTGTTTTAATAATTACCTCACCTTTGGCTGCTTCTTTTGCCTTTCTGTCCGCCAGCTCATTTCCTTCTTCCAATTCAGAGCTCACTTTTTGGTGTGCCTTGATGTGCATAATAGCTACCTTTTTTGGTAGCTGGACTGCATCTAATAGTTTTAGTACTTCTTGTGCATGTTTAATAGTTTTCCCTTGTGAGTTCAGCAGTCCTCTTTCTTTCCAAATAGCTCCGTGTGCATGAACCACTCCAAATGCATACTTTGAGCCTGTATAAATGTTGATTTCTTTTCCTTTTGCCAGCTCTAGGGCCCGGGTTAAGGCAATTATTTCAGCCTTTTGTGCAGAGGTGTTTGTTGGCAATGGTCCAGACTCTGTTACCTCCCTGTTTGTGGTAACTGCATACCCAGCATGTCTTTTTCCACTGATGATGGAGCTGCTCCCATCAGTGAACCAGGTCTCAGCATCCTCGAGAGGGGTGTCCTTCAGATCTGGGCGACTGGAGTAGGTGGCTTCAGTGATCTCCAGGCAGTCATGGATCACTGGTTCTCCCATACTCCCGCTGAGGAAAGAAGCTGGATTGACAGTGTTAGTTACCACAATTTCAACAACATCTTGCTCTACTAGTATAGCCTGGTACTTCAGGAACTTCTGTGGGGAAAGCCAATGCCCCCCTTTTGCCTCCAGGACTGCAGACACTGTGTGGGATACTAGCACAGTTATCTTCTGGCCTAGGGTGAATTTGTGTGCCTCTTGGATGTTCAGTGCTATTGCTGCAACAGCTCTGAGGCACCCTGGCCACCCCTTGGCTGCCGTGTCCAGCTGTTTGGAGAGGTGGGAGACTGCCCTCCTGTACGGGCCCAGGTCCTGTGCTGGTATTCCCAGAGCAATCCCCTGCTTTTCGTGAGAAAACAGGAAGAATGATTTACTCACATCTGGAAGTCCCAGGGCTGGAGTTGACATGAGAGCCTTCTTTAGTTGGTCAAAGGCTCGTGTTGCTTCTTTCCTCCATTGGAGATCTCTGTTTCCCTCCGTACCCAAGGCATATAGGGGTTTGACTAACAGCCCATAATTGTAAATCCACAGTCTGCACCACCCTGTCATGCCCAAGAAGGTTTTTTGGGGTCTGGCATATTGTTTCCTTGCCATCTTGTCCCAAGGTTCTTTGTCCAGCACTAATCTCACAGCCCAAATAGACAAGTGTTCATGTCACCATCTGGGCTTTCTTCTGGGATACTCGATACCCCTGTAGACCCAAGAAATTTAGGAGGCTTACTGTCCACTCCATACATGCTTCTTGAGTCTTAGTAGCTATCAGGAGGTCATCCACATACTGTAACAGCTGTCCTTCTCCTGATGGAGCTTCCCAGGATTCTAGATCTTTTACCAGCTGTTCTCCAAATATGGTAGGGGAGTTCTTGAACCCCTGGGGTAGTACACACCATGTGAGCTGAGTTTTACGTCCAGTTTTGGGATTTTCCCATTCAAATGCAAAAATTTTCTGGCTGGTTTCATGGAGAGGAAGGCAAAAGAAAGCATCCTTCAAATCTAAAACAGTAAACCAGGTTAGTTCAGATGTTAAATGAGTTAACAAAGTGTAGGGATTGGCAACCACTGAATATAAATCTTCAGTTATCTTATTAACAGCTCTTAAATCTTGTACTAACCTGTATGATCCATTGGGCTTTTTTATGGGCAAAATAGGAGTATTAAAATCAGATTGACATTCTTTTAATAGTCCTATTTGCAAAAAGTTCTTAATTACTGGACTAGTTTCTTCTCTATTTTCCTTCTTTGAGGGATATTGTCTAATTTTAACTGGTTGTTTTCCTTCTTTAAGCCGGATTTGTACTGGTAGAGCATTCTTTGCTCTCCCTGGTATATTGGAGGCCCACATCCCAGGGAACACCTGAGCCATTATTTTCTTAATAATTTCTTCTTTGTTTTCAGCTTCAATATCTTTGGTTATTAGCATTAACCTTAGCAGTTCCACATATTGCTGATCTTTTACCTCCAAAATAATTTCCCCACTTTTGAATATTACTTTTGCTTCTAATAGTTCCAATAGATCCCTACCCAAAAGTGCTAATGGAGCATTGGGCATATATAAAAATCTATGAATTCCCCATTGTTTCCCAAGTTTATATTTCAAGGGTCTACAAAAATAAGCCCTCTCAGATTGGCCAGTTGCCCCCTTTACCATGACATAATCATCTGTTATTGGTATCAAAGCTTTATTTAACACCGAATATGTCTATTAAAAACTTTATTTCTTGTTCTTTGTTCCCTAGTTTCATTATAACCAGAGGGTCTCCTAGGGTAAGACTCTCTGGTCTGTCTCAGTCTTCTTTGACATAAGTCACCATCGCCTCCCCTCTTCGATCTCCTTTTCTTTGATTATCACCTTTTCTTTGCTCCGGGCACTGGCTTTTCCAGTGTCCTGTTTTATTACAGTATGCACACTGATCTTTCCCTAACCGGGGTAGTTCTTGCCTTGGTAGCCCTTGTCTATATTTTTCTCTTTCTTCCTCACTGTTGTTGCTAATTGTTTCATTCCTTCCTTATATCCTTCTTCCCAATTACTAAAAACTCTCCATGCCTCTTCTAGCAAAGTCTCTAAATCCCGTGCTGTTGGACCCCGTATTTTCTGAAGTTTGTGTCTGATGTCCCCTGTAGATTGTCCCAGAAATAAACCCACTACCTGCTGTATTCTTTCCTCAGACTCAGGATCTAAAGTTGTATAGCCACGCATTGCATCTCGTAAATGTTCCAAAAATTCAGAAGGCGTTTCAGAGGGACCTTGCTTAATTGTATACAGGGCAGACCAGTTTATTGTTCTAGGAATTGCTCTTTCCAAACCCTTTACTATAAAATCTTGATAATCCTCTAATTTTCCCATATCATCATCATCATTAGGATTCCATTGTGGGTCCTGAAGAGGAAAAACATCACTAGTTCTACATTGTGTTATTTTGCAAGCATCTTCTGCTGAGCTTCCAGCTACCTTCAAAACTAATTGTTTCTCTGTTTCTGTTAAGGCATCTAGCAGCAGCTGGAGACCTGACCAGTCAGGTCGATACTGTTTAACCATAAATTTTAAACTCCTTGCAACACTTATCGGATCACTCCGATAATGCTTAGCAAGTTTTTCCCAGGCCTCTAAATCTATTGTAGAAAAAGGAATTTTAACTAGCATTGTTTTCCCTTCAGGACTCACTGCCTCCCTCAAAGGTGCTTGTACAATTTCTTTGACTTGTTTCCGATTCCGGGATGCTATTAGACGCTTTGGAGAGGGCTTTTCCTCCTCACTGTCACTGCTAAGCAGTGGGAGAGATTTAGGAGTAAGTGGAGTAGTCGGAGAAGGAGATAGGATAGAAGATGAAGCTGAACTGGAAATAGAAATTGGAGTTGATTCAGGTTAAAACTGAAGCTGGAGTTGAAATAGAGATTGCTTTGGTTAAAACTGGAACTGGGGTTGTGATAGCTGGAGTTACTGGGGTGGGGGACGGGTGTCACAATCCACTATTAATGCAGAGCGGGGGTCGTGATGGTTCTTTTGATCTCAGAGGTGCAAACAGGCAAAATGCAGGGGACAAAATCAGTTTATTCAACAGCAGCAATGCATTTTCATTAAATGCCAACAACTCAGTTGTGATAGAGGGTAGAGATACAGGAAACAAAGTATAGAGAGAGAGAAAGAAAAAGAAAGGGATGGGAAAATAGCTACCAACAGACGAGACAGATGTCCTCATGGGTCAGCCGACAGACGAGTCTTCAACCGTGGGGAGATCTCAGGGGTCTTCTCCAGAGGGTCGCTCTTTATAGTCCTTCTCCAAAGTGAGTGGCCTCTGGCCAAGAGGTGGGAAGATTTATGGACCATTGTGTGGTGCTGCAGGAGACAGGTACGGACAAGCAGTCCTCAGTTGATACAACACAACCTCTGGTTGGTGCCATGACAGCACAGTCCAGTGAACACAATACACCAGCACACAGTCACGAGCATCCACCTGGCCAGGCCAGTAAACCATTGTTCAGAGTCAGCCTGGGTGGGGGTCCTCGAGGTCTCCTTGAGATTGTCGGGAGGCAAAAAACGAGGGGAACTTCGGACCAACCCTTACAGGTGGTCTCCGCCTCTTTATTCAGTAGAGGATTTTTGAGGGCCTTCCCAACCCAACTATACTGTGACTCTAGAAGATGTGTGGATGTTTTTTTAACTTGATAACATTAATACAAATTATAATTATCATCATAACTTTATATTTATTATAATTATTTCCTACCACTTCTACTATTTGATACTACATCTATTACTTCTTCTTCCTCCTCCTCCTCTTCCTCTTCTCTTTCTTCTTCTTCCCCTTCCTCCTCTTTTTCTTCTTCTTCTTTCTATGCTTATAATGATTATTACATTTACTGCTACCTCTATTTCTTCTTCAAATTAGCATTTTTATTATTCTTTTCCTATTACAGTTCTGACTATAACTATTTCTTCTTATGGGCTTCTTCTACTTGTTCTCGTGTTTCTACATCTATTTCTTATTCTTATATTCTTATAGTCTTGTTCTTACTCTTATAGTCTTATTCTTATTACTTTGGGGTTTTTTTTCCTTATTCTTAATTCCTATTCTTTTTCCTGTTCTTATTCTAATTCTTATTATTATTCTTTTTCTTTCAGTTTCTTTTTTTTCTTATTTTTGCTCCTTTTCCAGCCCTCCTGCTGGGGCAGTGGAGCCAGGCAGGGGCAGGGGCAGAGTCTGCACAGTGCCCGCAGTGCCCGCCGCAGCCGGGATCGATGGTTATTGATGGGTGCAGGCGCTTCCACACGGGCAGGGCAGGCACAGCACGGGCCTGGGGAGCTCGGCTCAGCTGGTCCCGGCTCAACCCAGGCCTGGCGAGGGGCAGCCCAGGGGAACCCGCCTGCTGACACACCTGCCCATCTGCGCTCTCTCTCTTCTCTGTCCTCACAGAGCTCGAGGACTGTGAGGTTTTGATCCTCCAGGTGCTCTCAGGCACCCAACTGTCGGGTTATTTTCTTTCATGTGTCAAGCAGCTAATAGTCACTATAAAGTTGTTTATTGCAGAAGCACATCAGTCTCAAAGGCAAAAACAAAGCAAAGCAATGGCAAAAAGCACATGGCATTAAAAGCAATGGCAAAAGCAATGGCATAAAGTAAGTGGCAATGGCAAAATGCAAGTGGCAAAATGCAATGGCATAAAGCCATGGCATAGAGCACCAGCTCTCCCTAAAGCATGTTCTTTTATAGAAACTTTCCAGCTCGCTAAGACACAAACTCGGACCACTGCTTCTTAACCTATTAGAATTCTAGTTTCTTAGCACGCCAGGCTACATATAAACTATGTACATGGCCTATCTTGTTCTAACTGAAAAATGTAAGCAATATTCTTAACTATTATGTCTGAAGCCAGGTTCTTGGAGCCTCGAAGGAAACACTAGCATGTCTTTCAACCTTCACTAGAACATGTACTACTTCTCTGGCCTCTAAGACCTTTTACTCACTAAAAGCACTTAAAAACTTATTCCATTTACTTACTTATTGCTCCCTCGTGCTACAACCCAAACCTTCATCTCTGCTTTGTGTGTGAGGCTTAACATATTTCAATCCATCTAAAGACTTTAATTCAATCCCTGCACTCTGATCTCTCTCTGAAGGATTCAGAGAAACTCTTGACTTACTGACTCCAACACATCCCCACACTGATTTTAGAGGAGTCGTGTGTCCCACACCCAGCCCCGCTGTCATTCTGCCCAAGCACAGCTGCTCCAGTGTTCCCAGTAAAGCTTCCCAGTTCACCCAGGTCCCGTTTATTGGGGAGGGATCTGGGGGGACCCCACTCCTTACAAACAGAAAACCCTGGATTTGGGTGAAACACTGGCTTGGGGTGTGCTTTCTTTTCATCCTCCCTTTTGCCAACTCCTGCTGTTTTCTGTCTCTCTGTGAATGCTAATTTTTGCTGTACATTTTCCCTCAGATAATTTAACTGCTTACCATATGTCCTGGTTTTGGGCAAATTTGGGGGAAAACCTCCAGAAGGAGCCCCCAGACAGCAAACCCCACGACTCCTCCCCCCCCACCCCACCGGGTTCGGGAAGAATTTCCTCGGAGAAGAGTGGGAGAAAAAACCTGTTTATTTAACAAGCAAGACACTCCCCATCACAGGGAAAAAAGACAACACCAGCTGACAAAAAAACTCTTTCACCGTTCTGAAGGGATGACAAACTCAGTCTCTCTGGCGAGTGGTCGCTCAGTTATCAGTCTCTGGCGCTGGGGATGACTGCTGCAGGTGACAAAGTGTAGCCTCCCGGTGTTTCTTGGGGTTCCCAGGTCCCCGTCCGTTCAGATGGTATCCAGGAGAGGGAGGGGACGGGGTGGAAGAGAAAACAGTCCAGGGAAAAAGTTGGACTGCCTAGCTGAACTAACTAATAAGCAGAAAGCAAGGGCAAAGCGAAGGAAAGAAAAAGGCAGAAGCGAGCAAGCAGGCAAGCAAGCAAGCAAGCAAGCAAGCAAGCAAGCAGGCAAGCAAGCCGAGCTAAAACCTCTCCTAAACATAGACCATGGGGGAGGTGAGCCGGCTGATAACAAGACAAAACAAAGCTTCACTCTCAGAGTCAGTCCTGGAAGCACAGGACATAATACCAAACATAATCAGGACACACGATTGGAGATAGAAACACCATAACATCACCCTAGGACATTCCACCCCTTATCTCCATATCGTGAACATACTAAACAGCATGTAAAAACTTCAGCAAGTAGAAATTTCCATCTTTCACTTATTCGGACACATTTTCTTCCATCTCACTTGCTCAAACCTTCGACACTTACACATTTCCTTCTATCTCACTTGCTCAGACCTTTGACACTTACATATTTCCTTCTGTCTCATGCTGCCTCACCCCACAATCAGATCTCCCTGAGGCACACATCGTGTTGTTCCATCTCTCTGCATTACCCACCATGTACAACCTGGTCCTTGAGCAAAGACAATCCCACGAATGGGTTTGTCTGTACTCGGGGCAGAATTGATCCAAACTGCCTTCCCTAACAAACCTCTGATATGTGCCACTGGGACTTTGTCTCCATCTACAATATTCAGGGACTCAGACTGGGCAGGGCCCGCTCGGTTGGTGGAACCCCGGGTGTTAACTAACCAAGTGGCCTTTGCTAAATGCTGCTCCCAGTTTTTGAATGATCCCCCACCCAATGCTCTCAAGGTGGTTTTTAACAGTCCATTGTACCTTTCCACCTTCCCTGCAGCTGGTGCATGGTAGGGGATATGGTACACCCACTCAATGCCATGTTCCCTAGCCCAAGTGTTGATAAGGCTATTCTTGAAATGAGTCCCATTGTCTGACTCAATCCTCTCAGGGGTGCCATGCCTCCAAAGGACCTGCTTTTCCAGGCCCAGGATGGTGTTACGGGCTGTAGCGTGAGACACAGGGTAGGTCTCCAACCATCCAGTGGTGGCTTCCACCATGGTCAGTACATAGCGCTTGCCCTGGCGGGTTTGAGGCAGTGTGATGTAGTCAATCTGCCAGGCCTCTCCATACTTGTACTTGGACCACCGCCCCCCATACCAGAGGGGCTTCACCCGCTTGGCCTGATTGATGGCAGCGCACGTCTCACAGTCATGGATAACTTGAGAAATACTGTCCATGGTTAGATCCACCCCTCGGTCTCGTGCCCACTTATATGTGGCATCTCTGCCCTGATGACCTGAGGCATCATGGGCCCATCGAGCCAGGAACAACTCTCCCTTGTGTTCCCAATCAAGGTCTATCTTTGACACCCCTATCTTTGCAGCCTGATCTACCTGCTGATTGTTTTTCTGCTCTTCATTAGCCCTACTTCTGGGAACATGGGCATCTACATGGCGAACCTTCACAGGTAATTTCTCTAACCGGGTAGCGATATCTTTCCACTCTTCGGCAGCCCAAATTGGTTTTCCTCTACACTGCCAGTTAGCCTCTTTCCATCTCTCCAACCATCCCCACAGAGCATTGGCTACCATCCATGAATCGGTATAAAGGTAAAGCTTTGGCCACTTCTCTCTTTCAGCAATGTCTAAGGCCAGTTGAACCGCTTTGAGTTCAGCAAGTTGACTGGATCCACCCTCTCCTTCAGTGGCCTCTGCTACCCGTCGCGTGGGGCTCCATACGGCTGCTTTCCACCTCCAATTCATCCCCACAATGCGACAGGAACCATCAGTGAATAGAGCATAGCGTGTTTCCTCTGCTGGCAGTTGGTTATATGGTGGAGCTTCTTCAGCCCGTGTCACTGGTTCTTGTTCCTCATCTGTGACACCAAAACTTTCACCTTCAGGCCAATTTGTAATTACTTCCAAAATCCCAGGGCGATTCAGTTTTCCAATCCGGGTGCGCTGTGTAATGAGGGCAATCCACTTGCTCCATGTAGCACTGGTGGCATGGTGGGTGGAGGGAACCTTTCCTCTGAACATCCACCCCAGCACCGGTAGTCGGGGTGCCAGAAGGAGTTGTGCTTCTGTGCCAATCACCTCTGAGGCTGCTTGGACCCCTTCGTAGGCGGCCAAGATCTCCTTCTCTGTTGGGGTGTAGTTAGCTTCAGACCCTCTGTAGCTCCGACTCCAAAATCCTAATGGTCGGCCTCGAGTCTCACCAGGCACCTTCTGCCACAGGCTCCAGGACAGACCATGGTTCCTGGCTGCAGAGTAGAGCACGTTCTTCACATCTGGTCCCGTCCTGACTGGGCCAAGGGCTACTGCATGAGCAATTTCCTGCTTTATCTGGGCAAAAGCTTGTTGCTGCTCAGGGCCCCAATGGAAATCGTTCTTCTTGCGGGTAACCAGGTAAAGAGGGCTCACGATCTGACTGTACTCAGGAATGTGCATCCTCCAAAAACCTATGGCGCCTAAGAAAGCTTGTGTCTCCTTCTTGTTGGTTGGTGGGGACACAGCTGTGATTTTGTTGATGACATCAGTAGGAATCTGACGCCGTCCTTCTTGCCACTTCACTCCCAGGAACTGGATCTCTCGAGCAGGTCGCTTAACTTTACTCTTCTTGATGGCGAAGCCGGCTTCCAGGAGGATTTGGATGATTCTCTCTCCTTTCTTGAACACTTCTGCTGCTGTGTTCCCCCACACAATGATATCATCAATATATTGTAAATGTTCTGGAGCCTCACCTTTTTCTAGTGTAGTCGGGATCAGTCCATGGCAGATAGTAGGACTGTGCTTCCACCCCTGGGGCAGTCGATTCCAGGTGTACTGCACTCCCCTCCATGTGAGAGCGAACTGAGGCCTGCACTCTGCTGCCAGAGGAATGGAGAAAAATGCATTGGCGATATCGATAGTGGCGTACCACTTTGCTGCCTTGGACTCCAGCTCGTACTGCAGTTCCAGCATGTCCGGCACGGCAGCACTCAGTGGTGGAGTCACCTCATTCAATGCACGATAGTCTACGGTCAATCTCCATTCTCCTTCAGATTTACGCACAGGCCAGATGGGGCTGTTGAAGGGTGAGTGGGTTTTGCTGACCACCCCTTGGCTCTCCAGCTCACGGATCATCTTATGGATGGGAACCACAGCATCTCGAGTTGTTCTGTATTGTCGGCCATGCACTATGGAAGTGGCAATTGGTACCTTTTGCTCTTCTCCTTTCAGAAGTCCTACAGTACTTGGATTCTCAGACAGTCCAGACAAGGTGTTCAATTGCTGGATGCCCTCTGTCACCACAGCTGCTATCCCAAATGCCCACCTGAATCCTTTTGGATCTTTAAAATACCCCCTTCGGAGGTAATCTATGCCCAAAATGTATGGGGCCTCTGGGCCAGTCACAATAGGATGTTTTTTCCATTCATGTCCAGTCAAGCTCACATCAGCTTCCACCAAGGTAAAGTCCTGTGATCCACCTGTCACACCAGCAATAGAAACAGATTCTGCCCCCACATATCTTGATGGGACTAATGTGCATTGGGCACCAGTATCAACCAAAGCTTTATACTTTTGTGGTTCCGATGTGCCAGGCCAACGAATCCACACAGTCCAGAAAACACGATTTTCCCTCTCCTCTCCCTGGCTAGAGGCAGGGCCCCTCTAAGCCTGTTTATCCTTCTTTCCTTGGGCATATGTCTTAGAGGTTCCTTCAAGGGGATCAGACATATCATCATCATCATACTTGGCAGCTTGGCTACGGGCAACTGGAGCTGCTCTCCTTTTGGTGGAACTTCCTCTTTGAGTCTTGCCTTCCTTCAATTCACGCACCCGTTGTGCCAGAGCAGCAGTAGATTTTCCATCCCATCTCCTTATGTTTTCTCCGCAATCACGTAGGAAGAACCACAGCTCAGCTCGTGGGGTGTACCTCCTCTCCCCATCAGGGGAACGTCTGTGTTGGATACCAGGGCCTCTAATTTGTACTGCTGAGATTTGGAGAAGGTCCTCTTTAATCTCCTCCCTGAGTCTTTTATGATTCTTCTCTATCTTGTCTTCTAATTTCTGCAGACGTGTTTCCACAGCTGCAATTCTGGCATGTGTTGGGCCATGCACGGCATCTGCATATGCTTGGAGCTTCTTTGCCATATCGAGCACAGTCTCATCCCTCTCGTCCCGCTTCATTATTGCCAAAGCAGAAGCGTATTCATGGGGCCCAAGCCGTACAAGTTTTCGCCACATCACAGATGTACACGGTACCAAGTCCGGATTCCTAGTTGTTATGTCATCTGAGAAGATAATCTCTGCCACTGCCATTTCTCTCAGGCGTTGGATCCCTTGTTCTATCGTCTTCCACTGGGTCTGCTGCATATAAAGATCATCTGCACACAGGTATCTTTGTGCTACACTGTCCAGCACCCGTGCTCAGAGGCTGTGAGGGTTAGGCCCTCTCATCATTCCTTGGTCGATGACAGGATCATGTGACAGGGATCCCAAATGCCTGGCTTCAGTGCCGTCCAGAATTGTAGCCTCGCCTGCAGCATCCCAAAGACGGACCAACCAACTAATTACAGACTCATCAGGTCGTCGGGTGTAATCCTTTCTTAGGCCACGGAGGTCCTTTAGGGAAAAAGACTCAATATTGGCCTCTGATCTTTTACCAGTTGCTTTGACTCCTGGTTTTATGTCAGGAGGCATCGAGGGTCCTTCTCCTGCATCATCGTCATCCACTGGTCGATCAGTCTTGTCTGTGCACTTTCCACTTCTCGTGCTGGTAGCAACAGCCATTGGTTGAGGCTTACTGACAGGTTTAGCTGCTGGCTTAGGCTCACTGTCTGGTGTAGTTGTTGGCCTCGAGCCTGGGGTGTTGGCTGCAGCCTGAGTGACTGGGATAGTGGCTGATTTATCTGCCTGTCCCCCTTCCTCTGTCTGCTGCCCTACAGTATCTAGCAGGGTACGGTAAGCATATGCCAGGGCCCAGCTCACTGCAATGATCTTCTTCTCCTTAGAATTACCATGGCACTTCTCTTTCAGGTACTTTGCCACCTCAGCTGGGTTCTGAATTTGTTCACATGGAAAATCCCAGGATGTAGGGTCAGAAAATTCCTTTAAGATTTGGCCCATATCCTCCCATTTCCCACACCATTCAGGATTCCTCACGCCTGGCTCTACTCTGGGGTCAGGGGTCTCAGCCCCTCTAGAAATCTCAGCTCTCATTCTAGAGAAACTGCAGACTGTATAGAGAAAGCTTACTATATTAAACACCAGAAAGATGGTCTCTTTAACACTCAGGGGGAACTGAACATTCTCTAAAAGGGATGTAACAAATTCAGAGGAGAAGAAGGAGAACAAAGGCTGAAAAGCCTCATCCCCTGCTTCTCCTCTAACAAACTGAGTGCACAACCACAACCAAGAACCATACATTCCTGGAACAGACTCCAGCACCTTTATAAATCTCCTGCAGGCCATTAAAACCAAGCCCAGCCCAATGGATATTTTGGTCAATGCCCCTCTGCTACAGAAACTATGCATTAGGGACAATACCGGAGCTATTTCTGGATAAGCAAATAAACCCAGGGACCACAGAGGTATTAAGACTTCAAAAAACCCTAGGGACCAAAAACCCATGCAGGCCTCCACCCCAAAAGACATGAATTCCAACAACATAGCCAATAACTGCTCTATACCAACACAAAAGAATTTGAACCAAATTATTATTATTAGAACAGGGTTTTTTCCCACTTTCTCGAGCCTCGAGTTGGGCGCCAATATATTTGTCCTGGTTTTGGGCAAATTTGGGGGAAAACCTCCAGAAGGAGCCCCCAGACAGCAAACCCCACGACTCTTCCCCCCCACCCCACCGGGTTCGGGAAGAATTTCCTCGGAGAAGAGTGGGAGAAAAAACTTGTTTATTTAACAAGCAAGACACTCCCCAGCACAGGGAAAAAAGACAACACCAGCTGACAAAAAAAACTCTTTCACCGTTCTGAAGGGATGACAAGTTCAGTCTCTCTGGCGAGTGGTCGCTCAGTTATCAGTCTCTGGCGCTGGGGATGACTGCTGCAGGTGACAGAGTGTAGACTCCCGGTGTTTCTTGGGGTTTCCCAGGTCCCCGTCCGGAACAGGTTCAGATGGTATCCAGGAGAGGGAGGGGACGGGGTGGAAGAGAAAACAGTCCAGGGAAAAAGTTGGACTGCCTAGCTGAACTAACTAATAAGAAAAAAAGCAAGGGCAAAGCGAAGGAAAGAAAAAGAGGCAGAAGCGAGCAAGCAGGCAAGCAAGCAGGCAAGCAAGCAAACCGAGCTAAAACCTCTCCTAAACATAGACCATGGGGGAGGTGAGCCGGCTGATAACAAGACAAAACAAAGCTTCACTCTCAGTGTCAGTCCTGGAAGCACAGGACATAATACCAAACATAATCAGGACACACGATTGGAGATAGAAACACCATAACATCACCCTAGGACACTGTGCCATGGCCAGCCCAGGTCCCACTGCAGGAAAAACCCCAGGCCAGCCCCAGCACAGGGAAGGGCTCAGGCACAAGAGCAGAGAGTCGTGGTGGGACTTGTGCCAGGCAGAGCCTGAGGCACCAAAGGCACCTTGGCAGCAGCAGCTCCCTGCAGGCCATGGTCAGAAGCCTCCCTGGGCAAGCCAGCCTGGTGGCCACCACTGCAGAGCTGCTGGCTCAGGGGGGATTTCTGGCTGGGCTCTGCCCCAGCCCACAGAGTGTGACCTCAGCCCTGGCTCTGGCACAGCCCTTGTGCCTGGGCCCTGCAAAGCCCAAAGGTCACCTGTGCCACCCTGGTGCCCATCCCTGCCTCTGGCACTGTCAGTTCTGTACTCGGTGCTGCCTCCAGCCCTGCACCCCTCATCTACAGCCTGAGGGACCAGGAGCTTGAGGATGCCCTGAGGAATATGACCACTCTGTGCTTTTCAGAAGCAATAAAGTGCCTGTTTGTTCTGCATAGCATTCAGAATGGAACTCATTACAGACTGCCCAGACTGCTTTGGGCCATGTGTCTTATTTGTTATTCTATTTGGTGTATTCTATTTTTCCACTTGTTTTTCTTTTTTTTTAACTTCTGATTATATTTTCCACCAAGGGATGCCATTAGTCACAGTATTGCTCCATCAGTATCTGCCGTGCTTGTGTTCAGCAAAGACAGTGAGGAGCCTGGGGCAGAGGGGCACTGTGCAGGGGGCACACAGCAGTGTCCTGGCACAGCCAGAGCTCCTGGGATGGACCTGAGGAGCAGCAGGGCAGGGCCTGGGCTGTGTCTTTGTTCTGGGCACAGCCTGGGAAGGTGCCCCAGGGCAATTGTCCCACACCAGCCCCAGGAAACACCACACCCAGCACTGGCCTCTCCCCCAGCTGCAGGAGGTTGTTTGTCCCTGCATGGAGGGACACCAAGTGACCAGGCCAGCAGGCCATGTTTGGTGTGTACTGAGGAGATTTCAGCAGTGCATCGTGTGTGTGTGGGGAGATGAACCCGAGTGAGCACAAACACCATCATCAGCACATGGTGGAGGGGCACAGTTCTGGTGGCACAAACAGTGCCTTGAGGCCACTACCCTCTGGGAAACACCTGAATTCATTACTGGGCTGTGGTTAGGATTGCATAGAGAGAAACATTCTGGCAGGGAGATTCCAGGACAAAATGCTCAGGGCAGCCATGGACTACACAGAGAGACCATTGGAGTTCCCTGCTCTGTGGGGAGAAATCAGATCTGCCTCCATTCTGAACCATCCCAAGGACCTGGACAGGGCTGTGCTGTGCTCTGGGCACTGACCTGGAACTGAGGGATGTGGAAAAGGCCTTTGGAGTCAGGGATGTTGAGAAGGCTGGGAAGTGTCACTGTGAGACCTCTCTCAAACACCTTGGAAAGGACAGAGCCATCCCAGAGGGTCCTGGGCACTTGGGAAGGGCAGACATGGAACCAGTCTGCAAACAGGGCAGGGAGGGGCACTGGGACAGTCACAGACTGGTCAGGCTCAGCAGGGAAGGGCAGGTGGCAAATCCTCCTGCAGCCATTCCAGGCACTGGCAGCACAAGGCAGGGACTGCAGAACCCCCGTGGGAGGGAAAAGAAGGGGATGTTGTGTGCCCAGACTTTAGCCAGGCCTGGGACATGGTCTGCTGTGCTCTCCTCAGAGCCAGACTGGAGAGAGCTGTGCTGCAGGAGAGGAACATGAGGTGGGTGGGAATTTGGCTGAACAATCAGGGTCAAATGTCATCCATGGCACAGAGTCCTCTGGGCAGCCACTCCCTGGTGACATTCCTCAGTGACCAGTCCTCGACCTCCAGTGTGGAACATTTCTATTATCTCTACAATAGTATGAAATATACTTTCCATTTCTTTTGTGGATGCTGTCAAATAGCAGACACTCTGTGACCAAACTCATCTAGTTAATGGTGACTGCAAAATGTAATTGGGCAAAATGACTGAGTTGAGTAAATTTCTCTTGTCATCAGGTGTCAATCAAGCAACAAGAAAAGGTAGAACTTATGTATCAGAAAAAAGACAGTTCACTAGGGAAAATCAAACCCAACCAAAAACAACCAAATCAAGACCCACTCACAAAATCAAAAAACCCCACAAACCAAGCAAGCACAAAAAGCAAAGGCCATATACAGAAGGAAAGCAAATCCACAGGAAATCTCCTAGCAGCAGAAAATATTTAACCATGCTGTGGCAGGAGAGGATTCTGTATGTGTAGGTGCTGTTTCAAAAGAAAAATATCTTAAAAAAGAAATCAATCCCCTACACCCCTTGCCTCTCACTTCTCTCAGTTTATTTCTGATCATGGTGTGACATGGAATGGAACATTCCTTGGGTCCGTCCAGCCCAGCTGTCCCATCCCAGTTCCCTCAGGAACACTTGCCCACCCCAAGCCCATGGGTTGGAGAAGGCTGCAGATACGCCTCATGGTGGGCAAGCACTGTGACAAGACCAGAACAGAACAACATTTATTCTTATCAAGAACAGTAGAACAGAACAGCCTTGGAGAAATGGATAAAGGCTGTAACTGCAGCATAGAGAAGTCACACAAAATGCAAGCAGAATGCCAGGTCAGCTCTGCAAGGCTGACAAAACAGAAATTATGCAAAACAAGGAAATTGCCATCATTCAAAAGCAGGGATCGAGGAACAGCCACCTAAAAAGGACATTGGATGTTGAAGACAGACCACATAAAAATTTTTGATAAGGGGTCCAACTATGTCAAATAAAGTAAAAGGAAATGAGGATAACTCATTAATAGATGATTGTTGTGTGTGATAGGAACACTGTTCAATTGATATTCAGTGCACTCAAATGGATGAAGGATCCCCTGAGTGACCACCATGCTGTAAGAATACCTGCTTTCAAATACTCAAAACTGTGTTCAGAAGTTTCTATCTTGTGGGTTTGAGTATCAGTGGAGTCCTTGACTCCATTATGCCCTTGCACAGTTTCCCAATGGCCCCTTGGTTCCATTAGGCCCTGCTGTATAACAATGGACCCTTGGTTCAATGAGGGTCCATACTGTCAAAATGGCCTCCTTGGTTCTGCACTGCCACAATGCTCTCCGTGGTTCCACAAGGCCTTGGTGTGTCACAACAGCCCCTTGGTTCCATGAACTGCCATAGTGTCAGCACGGTCTCTTGGATCTGCAGTATCACAATGGACAATTGGTTAAAGCAGCCCCGCAGTCTCACAATGAACATTTGGTTCCATGGGTCCCCACAGTGTCACCATGGCCCCTTGGTTCCACGAGGACTTGCTGTATTACAATGGCCCCTCAGTTCCATGAGGTTTTGTTCTGTCATCAATGGTCTCCTTGGTTCTGCCATGTGAAATGGCTGCTTGGTTCCATGAGGTTCCTCAGTGTCACAGTGGTCTCCTTGGTTCCATAAGGCCCTGCAGTGTCACAGTGTCCCAACGTTTCCATGAGCTTCTGTCCCATCAACCATGTCCTTTGTTCCAGTGAGGCCCCACAGTGTCACACTGGTCCCTTGGTTCCATGAGGTTCTGTGGTATCACCATGGTCTCCCTGGATCCACAGTATCACTGTGGACCATTGGTCCCATGTGGCCCTGCTGTGTCACAGTGGTTCCTTGGTTCCACAAAGTGTCACTGTATAACAATGGAATCTTGGTCCCATGAGGTTCTGTACTGTCACAATGGTCTCCTTGGTTCCACGAGGCCTTGCTGTGTCACAATGGATCCTTCGTTCCATGAGCTTCTGTGGTGTCACCATGGTCTCCTGGGATCTGTCACAATGGACAATTGATTCCATGGGACACTGCTGTGTCACAATAAACCCTCAGTGCCATGAGGTTCTGGAGTGTCACAATGGTCTCCCAGGTTCAACGAGGTCCTGGAGTGTCACAATGGCTGCTTGGTTCCATGAGCTTCCATAGTACCAACAATGATCTCCTTGTTTCTGCAATGTCATAGTGGACCCTTGGTTCCAGAAGGTTCCTAAATGTCACTGGTCTCTAATGCAGGCCAGGGGTTTTACACATAGAAGCACAAATGGGATGGGACTGCTGTGGAATGTGTCTCGAGCTGCTTTATTATTATTTTTTCCTCCCAAGCATCAGTCTCATTACAAGGTAGGGACAGATGGAAGATACCAACAGCTCATGTCCTCAGCAACAGCCAGAGAATGTGATGTTACAAAGCAGTTTGAAAGGTTTTTGACCAATCAGAAAAGCAAAAACATATTGACAATAGTTCTATCTAACCACTATAAGTACACATATACCTTTGGTTAAAACAATGCTTGTTTATTTCAAATACAATACCTACTTGTAAGCCTTAAAATACAATGCACAGAGCTCCATTATTAAACTTAGACCTTCCTAATATCTTGCTAGATATACTTTTCTGCAGCTTAGGGAGTTATTCTTGCCACGTGTTAATGCACAAACCATTGTTCTATTTGTCCTTGCTTTCTACATTTCATATAATTTTTCTGATGATATGCCTTATGCTTTCCACTTAGCTCTAATTACAGTTGGTTGTCTCTGAGGCCTGCTTTTTTCAGCTTTCCCAAAACCCTCTGATTTTAAGGATTCCCACAGTCTCCTTGATTCCATGTGGCCCTGCTGTGTGACCAGGGCCCCTTGGTTTCATGAGTTCCTGTGCTGTCAACAATGGTTCCTTTGTTCCAATGAGGGGCTGCAATGTCACACTGGACCCTGGCTTCCATGGAGCTCTTCAGTGTCACAGTGGCCCAATGGATCCATGAGGTCCCACAGTGTCACCATGGTCTCCTTGGATCTACATTGTCAGAATGGACCATTGGTTCCATGTGATATTGAAGTGTCATCATGGTCTGCTGGGTTCCATGATTCCCCTCAGTGTCACAATGGAGCCTTGTTTCTGTGAGGCTCTGAACTGTCACAATTGTCTCCTTGGTTCCATGAACCCCTGCTGTGTCACAAGGGTCTCCTTGGTTCCGTGAGGATACAAAAGCTTCGCATAAACATTGATCAACATCTGCTTAACACACCTGGGAACATCTGTCTGCATTCAAAGGAGGTGTTCAAGGTGAGAATGGTACCAACAGCTTCCATCTAAGACAGAGATCCAGGGAAAGGACAGGGACAGAGAATTCAGCTGAAGGCCCAGATAATTCTGCTTATAGAGATCATTGCTGGTCACACTGGCCCTTGCTGAAAGGTGACATCATTCCAGGCAGCCTGGACTGAGCATGTGGTTCCTCAGTGGGGTTTGTTGTTCAGGAAACCTGCTCAGGCTTTTCCATTCTTTCCTCACAAACAGGAAAATTTCTCCTGGGCCTGTGTGCAGGCAGAGCCTTGAGGAGAGCAGGTGGGACATGGTGCAATAGGCTGGGACACCCAGCTGCAGAGCTCAGGGGACAAGGTTCTGGTGCAGGGCACAGGGATGTCAGTCCCAGGTGGGCAATGTCAGACATGAGGAGGCTGGGGGTGAGGAGCAGGTTGTCCAAACAGGGTCAGCCTGCAAGGGGCTCATTCTTCTGTGTGACCAGACCTCCTAAGGAAACATTCAGCATCAAGATCACTTGGGAAATGCTTCTATCAGCTCTTCTCTGAACTGTAATTTAAAAGAAAATACTCACTTGATTAAAGAAAAAAAGTGATGAGGCGCACTTCGAAATATTCCTCCTTAAAAGAACTCTAAACTGACCCCAATCAGCTGCACAAGCCCTGAAGTAAGACAAAGAGCTCCTGGAGGCTTTCTGTATTTTAATCAGCCTCACAGTGGATTTGGGGCTGAGTCCAGGACCCTCAGGCACTGAGAGAAGGTTGAAGAAGCTGCTCAAGGAGTCAGAAGCAAAACTCCAAGTCCCTTGGAGCATCAGTGGCCCCACTGAGGGCAGGGAGTGCCAAAGGCTCCCCAGGGACTGGTGAGAGCAGATCCTTGAGGGCAGGATTGCAGGAGCCCGAGGCTGTGAGCAGGGAACTGCAATGCTGAGCAAGGCCTGGGCTGGCTGGAGGAAGCAGAAAGGCCAAGGCCTGAGCCCAGGCCTGGCCCAGCAGGGCCTGTCCCTCACGGGTGGCTCGGGGCTGTTGCTGGGGCAGTGGGATGGCAGGGGCAGCAAGGACAAATGTCATCAAGCTGCAAGCCCTGCCAGCCTCCTGAGGGAGGGCCGAGGCAGAAGCAAAGTGCAGCCCCTGCCAGGAAAGTTCCTTCTGTGGGGCTGCAGAGGCCCTGCCCGAGCCCAGGGCACAAAGGCCTGGGTGCCTCTGGCCCTGCCAGCCCTGCCCAGCCCTTGGCCATCTCTCCTGCAGGCTGTGCCCCCTGTGCGTGCTGCTCCTGTGCCCTGGCCGGCTGCACACGCCCATCTCGCTGTCCCCCCCAGCATTTCTCAGCCCAGCATTGCTGTGCCCTCCCTGGGCTCCCTGCACCCAGCGCTGCCGGCTCCTGGCACACAGAGCCATGGCCTGGCCCAGCCTCACGCTGGGACACCTCGGGCACCAACATTCTGCCCTGGGAGGGACTTTTCTGGTTCCTCACCTCCAGGCTGAACCTTCCAGGCTGCACTTTGGGGAAGTTTCCTTCTCTTCCCAATCCACAGGAAAGCTCTGTGTCCTGCTGTTCACAAAGAGAGAAGGGCTGGTGGGATATGTGTTGTTGAGAGGCTGTTTGGGCTACAGTGACCATGAAATTAAGGAGATTAAAAATATTCTCTGGAAGAAGGAGGAGCATCTACAAAACTTCTACATTGGACTTTGAGAGAATAGAATTTGGCCTATTCAGGATGCAGTTTTGGAGAGTACAAAATCAGTTACTGAATTTTTTTAAGGTAAACAGCCTTTAAAAAGCAAGGTTTCCCAGGAAGGATGGAGACAATTCAAGAAAGAAGTCTTGTAGGAGCTGCCTGTCCCTCTGTGCCAAAAAGTCAGATAGAAAGAAAAATGAGTGGCCTAGTAAGGCATGGAGCTTTTCCAGGAACTCAGGGTTAAAAGCAGGTGAATCACCTTTGGACAGAGGGGGACAGGCAACTCAAGAAGTATTTCAGGATGTCACTAAGTCATGCAGAAAGAAAACTAGAGAGGTGAAAGCTCTATTAGGATTTAACCTGTCTGCTTCTGTGAAGGATAACAAAAATGATTTTAGAACTAGATTAATGGCAGAAGAAGGGAAAAGGAGAACCTCTATTGTTTATTAGGGGGGATATGGTTACCAAAGATGAGGAAAAGGCTGAGACACTTAACCCATACTTTGCCTCAGTTTTCATCAATAGGACAAGTTGTCCCCAGGACAAGTGTTCTCCTGAGCTGGGAGATGGGGACAGGGAGCAGAACAGACCCCTGTAATCCAGGAGGAAGCAGCTGGGGACCTGCTGAGCCACTCAGATGCTCACAGGTGTCTCTGGCACCGAATGGGATCCATCCTAGGGGGATGAGGGAGCTGCTGGATGAGCTCCCCAAGCTGCTCTCCATCATTTCTCATCAGTGCTGGCTCAGCAGGGAGGTGCCAGAGGACTGGAGGTGCCAATGTGAGCCCATCCCCAAGAAGGGCTGGAAGGAGGATGTGGGGAAGTGCAGGCCTGTCAGCCTGACCTGGGTGCCTGGTGAGGTGATGGAACAGATCACCTTGAGTGCCATCACAGGGCACCTACAGGATGGCTGAGGGATCAGAGCCAGCCAGTGTGGATTTCAATATCGGCACTGATGATCTGGATGAGGGCATTGAGTGCACCATGAGCAAATGTGCAGATGGCACCAAGCTGGGTATGAGTGTGGATGTGCTGGAGAATAGGAGGGCTCTGCAGAGGGACCTGGACAGACTGGATCCATGCCCCAAATCCAACAAGGTGAGGTTTAATAAACTAAGTGCTGGATCCTGCATTTTGGCCACAACCACCCCTACAGTGCTCCAGGCTGGGGACAAAGTGGCTGGATAGCAGCCAGGCAGAAAGGGACCTGGGGACACTGATGGACAGCAGGCTGGACATGAGCCAGCAGTGTGCCCAGGTGGCCAAGAAGGCCAATGGCTCCTGACCTGGATCAGGAATGGTGTGGCCTTCAGGAGCAGAGCTGCTGTGCCAGCACTGACCTGCTACCAGCTCTGCGCACTGACATTGCTGCTGCAGCTCCAGAGAAGGGGAAAAAGAAAAGGGTCATCTCCAAGGAAAAGTTTGCTGGGAGATGTTTTGTTCATTAAAGTCCCTGAGAACACAAATCCCCATTAAAACAGTCTAGGACCACAGCAGAGGTGGAGAGAACCAAAATGAGAAAGAGCACATTTGGAAAAGAGCACATCGTTTTGAACAATATTTAAAAACTAAAACACAGAAAAAAAGAAAAAGCCACAACCAAACCAAAAAGAAAAATCAAAAATTATTTTTATTACAAGAGATTTCCGGAAATTTGCCTGTAATTTAACGTTTCTGAAATCTTCCAGTCATCAGTCTCCACACTGCAGCCTTGAGCTCCTGGTTCCTCAGGCTGTAGATGAGAGGGTTCAGGGTTGGAGGCATCACCGAATACAGAACTGACAGTGCCAGATCCAGGGATGGGGAGGAGATGGAGGGAGGCTTCAGGTTGGCAAATGAGGCAGTGCAGAGAAACAGAGACACCAGGGCCAGGTGAGGGAGGCAGGTGGAAAAGGCTTTGTGCCGTCCCTGCTCAGAGGGGATCCTCAGCACAGCCCTGAAGATCTGCACATAGGAGAAAACAATGAACACAAAACAGCCAAAACCTAAACAGACACTAACAGCAATGATCTCGATTTCCCTGAGATAGGATTTGGAGCAGGAGAGCTTGAGGATGTGTGGGATTTCACAGAAGAACTGGCCCAGGGCAATGCCATGGCACAGGGGCAGGGAAAATGTATTGGCTGTGTGCAGCAGTGAATAGAGAAAGGCACTGGCCCAGGCAGCTGCTGCCATGTGGGCAGAAGCTCTGGTGCCCAGCAGGGTCCCGTAGTGCAGGGGTTTGCAGATGGACACGTAGCGGTCGTAGCACATGATGGTCAGGAGGAAATACTCTGCTGACATGAAGAACAGCAGGAAGAAAACCTGTGTAGCACATCCTGAGTAGGAGATGTTTCTGGTGTCCCAGAGGGAATTGTGCATGGCTTTGGGGACAGTGGTGCAGATGCAGCCCAGGTCACTGAGGGCCAGGTTGAGCAGGAAGAAGAACATGGGGGTGTGCAGGTGGTGGCCGCAGGCTACGGCGCTGATGATGAGGCCGTTGGCCAGGAGGGCAGCCAGGGAGATGGCCAGGAAGAGGCAGAAGTGCAGGAGCTGCAGCTGCTGCGTGTCTGCCAATGGCAGCAGGAGGAAGTGGCTGATGGAGCTGCTGTTGGACATTTGCTGTGTCTTGGCGTGGGGATCTGTAAGAAAAGTAATCATGGAATAGTTCAGTTTGGAGAGGATTTAAAAGATTCCAGCCCAGCTTGGTGTCACTTTCCCCCCACTTCCTGCCCAGGGCTCTGTGGCTGGAGCTGTCCCTGCCAGCAGCTGCTTCTCTGTGCCCAGGGCTGGGCTTTGCCAGTGCTGCCAGAGCCCAGCCCAGCCCTGGGGGCTCAGCTCTGCCGTGCAAACCCCTCCCAGCACAGGGCACCGCCCAGGACCAGCTCTGCTTCTGCAGGCTCTGATGGCAAAATCACAGCAACCCTGAGGAGGCTGGTAAAATGACACTGATGCTGCCTGTGAGGAACGCTGTGCTGATTGCTTTCACTGCCTCCTTTATTAAGATCCGAGATTAAAAAAAATATTTTTCTCAACCTGAACTGAGAGATTAATATCGATATGCAATTTCCCCATCTAAGCGACGCAGAGCAGTAGATTATAAAATCAGGATTTTCCTTTTTATGCAGCCCCTGCCTCTCTGTGCTCCCTGTGTAATCTAGCTAGAAATATTCTGGAGTTAAATGTTATGCTGGGAGCAGCAGTCATGAACAATGCAGCATCCTCACCACACAAGGAAAACTCTTCCAAGCCTCACCAGCTGTCTCCTTCCACCCAAACATTGTCCCCCAGTGCTGGGAGCAGCTCCCAGGGCTGGCTGAGAGCTGTCCCTGGCAGGCAGCAGAGTCCCTGCCCCAGCACAGTGCCCTGGGCTGCAGGACCCTGCTCTGCACCACAGCCCTGGGCACCCCTGGCTGCTCTACACAAGAGATCATCAGAGAATGTACTCACACAGTCTGCAGGCATTGGGATGTTCCAGCTTTAGGAGATCACTGCAGGAGCTGCAGCTGCATTGTCCTGCAGCCAGAGGCTTCCTGTGCCAAGGGCTGGGAGTGATTCTGCCCCAGGCACTTCTGAGCATCTTCCCAGCCCTGACTGATTGAAGCTCTCTGTGCCTCTGTGCTGTGCCTGGGTGGCTGCAGGCAGTGCCCCAGCCCTGCTGGTCTGGGAGAAGAGCGCTCATGAAGAGAAATGTGTTTTTGAAGCTCTTCTTGGTTGCCAGCATCGCCTTCTGAGCCAGGAGCCAAGCCCAGCTCATCAGCACAGACACAGCACAAGGACTTTAATGACCCTCTTGAGGTTTGTGCTCAGGCCCTGAACATCAGTCCCTGAGAGGGAGATGAAGAAACCTCTCAAGAACTCCAAGTCACAATCAAACTCCAAAATTTCCTGAAGTTTTAATGGGTCCCATTGAGGGACACGACTGAGAAAGTGTCCCCAGGTTCCAGTTAGAGCAGGAAATTGGAGGCAGTGATGACAAGTGAAGACAAAGTGAAGCCAAGTCTCGGTGTCCTGGGGCACAGCAGGGTCTGTGCCACCAAGGGCTGGCAGGAGACACCTTGTCCTGAGCCACTGGGGCCTCCTGGCACAGCCCCAGCAAGGCTGGCCACTGGCACCCCTTGTCCTGCCCTCAGCATCCCCCCACATCCCAGTGGCCTCAGGGATGTGCTGGGACGAGTCCCTGGGGAGCCTTGGTCAGGAATGGCCCTGGGGGCTCCTTCATGCTCCCAGGGACTGCAGGTTTTTCAGAGGACTTTGGGTTTTGCTTTTGCCTTGGAGTCTCTGAGAGCTTTGTGCAATCATGGCCTCCAATTATCTGCTTTAATTAGTCCCTTGAGAGTCTTTGTCGGTAACAACACTCATTGGGGCTGATCAATGCTTCAAGATACTTTAGTTTTTTTAAGGTACTAGGAGGTTCCCTTTTGACAGCAACTCTTCTAGTAGTTTATGCAATCATGGCCCCAATTATCTACTTTAATTAGTCCCTTGAGAGCTTTATATTGACATTCAGTTGGTCTCATTAGTACATTGAGATACTCAAGGTTTTAAAGGTAGTTTGGATTTTCCTTTCTTCTCTGACTCTCTGAGAGGGTTTTGGGCGATCCTGGCATCCAGTTCTTTCCTCCAAGGAGTCCATGAGGAGCCTGTGTTGGGGATGGACCTCAGTGAGACCCATTAATGCTTTGAGACACTTTGGGTTTTTCTTCTGCCTTGGACTCCTGGAAAGTTTTGTGCAATCTCCTCTCAGGCCCTGAGGTTCAAGGGCTCAGCACCAAATGCACCAAGGGGCTGATTGGAATCAAGCTCGTCCTGACAACCCATGGCTCTGCCTTGATTTCCCTCTGGTCTGGTGAAGTTCATTCTACTGCAATTATGGAAAATTTATTCAAAGAGATTCTTAGAAATACACATTCGTATTTTAAAGAGTGTGTTTTATTTTTATTCCCTTTATGGAAGTATTTTGTGGTTGATATTGCTCCAGGGTTTCCTCAGGAGGTCTGGCCTGCTGACAGAAGGTGTGCCCTGAGATCTGACCCAGTGTGGACAACCTTGCTCCACACTCCCCAACCCAATCTTGTCTGTCCTTATTCACCTGGGACCTGCTTTGCTTGGAGAATTTGGCTGCAATCAGGCAAACAAGAGTTTTTCCTTTTTCTATTTTTGTATCCATCTAAAACTCCAAGCTTTCCCCATTGAAAACAGTCACACTCCTCAGGTGTGTGCCAAGCTTAAGGTGCCACCCAGGATGTTCCCCTTCATCCAAGGCAGAACCCTGCAAGGAATGTTTGAGATCTTTGGACTCCTTGGTTCCCTGAGGCCTTGCAGTGTTACAAAGGCCCCTTGTTTCCATGAGGTTCTGCACTGTCACAGTGGAGATTTGGGTCCATGGGTCCCCACAGTGTCACAATGCTCTTTTTGGTTCCATGAGGCCTTGGTTTGTCACAATGGACTTTTGGTTCCATGAGGTTCTGTCCTCAGCAATGGTCTCTGCAGTTCCAAAGTGTCACAAGGGACCCTTGGTTCCATGAGGTTCATTGGTGTCACCATGGTCTCCTTGGTTCCAGGAGCCATCACAATGTCACAGCAGACCCTTGGTTCCATGAGGTTCCTGCAGCAGGACTTCCCCTATGGCCCAACAGAGCTCATCTGTTCTGTCCATCAGCTGGGCCATCACTCAGGGCATCTTCCCCCTCTCAGGAATTGCTGAGATAACCCAGGCTGGACATCTGTCCTGTCCTGAGTTCTCTCTGGTGCCAGGGAGGTGGAATTCCCAGCTGGCCATGAACATCTGGCCTTGAGAGCAGCCTGAAGGGAGATGAGCCTTGAATTTCTGAGTGACACACACTTCACTTTACAAACTATAAAAGCCACACAAAACTTTCACCAAGCAGAAATCTTCTGCATAGTCCCTGCAAACGGGTAGGGCTTCTCCCCCAAGTCTGGATGCATCTTGGTGGTTCCTTTTGTGGAAGCTGAGTGAAAGGGCTCCATGTGTACTCCCTCATCAATTCGGTCCTAAGTTCCATTGACTCCTGATCTCTGCTATTTCTTCACTAGCTGTAATATAGGAAACTTCATTGTGCACTGTGTTTGTATCTACCTGTACTCCTTTTGTTTATCCTGTGCAGTAAGTAGTCCGTTTAAAGTCTCTGGATAAATTTTGAGTCCATCCAGTAAATAATTTATTTTATATTAAATCTAATCAGGCATTCTAAGGAACTTGAGAGCAAGAGCAATTTGGAATTCAGGTCACCTGAAACAGAGCTACTGCCAGAAACGTGAGTATAAGGCAGGACTTGTCTAAGCTTTCACTCCATTCAAAACATATTTCAATTAAAAACAAAAACAGAGGAGCACTTCTTTCCTATTTATTTTTTTCTGTTTAAAGATTGGTATCAGCAATCTCCAGTTGATATTGATCCCAAGAACCTCCTTATGCAGACTGAATAGATATGAAAATCAAGACCCTTTATGGCTGACAGTCAATCACACTCTGTCCCTATCCCCACCCCACTATTTTCCCCATCCAAACCCTGGCACTCAGAGCAGCCTTGTGCAAATCTGAGCTCCCTCCCCTCCAGGCTATGCCTGCAGCTTTCAGCTCCTTGGCACCAACTCCCACCTGCTTTCCTTGGAGAAGGAGCTGCCCCAGACACAGAGGGATGTTCATTTCTTGTCAGCAAACAAACCAAAGGCAGGCACAGCTCCATAAAAAAACAGAAATCCAGCCCAAGGAGTGCTGGGCAATGGAGCCACATCCAGGGGTGTCCCCAGGACTCAGGACTGGGGCCAGGGCAGTGAAATCTCTTTCTTGCTGATCTGGACGAGGGCATGGAGGGCACCCTGAGTCAGTGTCCAGGTGAGGCCAAGCTGGGTGGGAGTGTGGCTGTGCTGCAGGGCAGGAAGCTCTGCAGAGGGATCTGGACAGGCTGGAGCCATGGGGCCAGGACAATTGGATGAGGTTCACCAAGGCCAAGGGCTGGCTCCTGCCCTGGGCTCACAACCACCCCAAATCCCTGCCTGTGCCCTGCCCCTGATCCCCACAGCCTGTCCTGTTTCCTTCATCCCTGCATTGCCAGGGACTTTCTGGGACAAGGCAGCTCTGCTGTGGGGATGGAGGGAGGTGCAAGTGCCAGCACTGCAGTGGGAACCACAACTCATCAGGTTTGTGTCCTTTGGGGGTCAGCAACTGGTGAGACTCAGAGGCACAGAAGGTTTCACTTCGTGGCCAACATAAAACAAAGTACCCATGATAAAATTCAATAAACTTCAAAATTCTTTCCTCAGCTCTGTGCAATATCAAAGCAGTATCTGATGTATCCACCATGAAGAAGGTATTTCCATACAGGAACAGTTTTAGACACAGAAATTAGAAAGGGTGATTAAGTGATAGATGAAGACACAATTATTATGGTGACTAATGTGGAATGACCAGAGAACAACAGGAGGAGGAAATCTGGGAGCAATGGCAAGGCCATAGGAGCTGGTCTAGGGAAGAGATGTCCTTATACATGGCCATTTAAACTGGAGAGGTGAAAACACCCAAATGAAGAGGGACATGAAATAATAGAGAGTGTAGTGGTAACACAGGTACAGGGGAAGATCAGTATTTCTTGTCCTGCCATCAGTGCACACCCAGGAAATTTCTGTTCTCACCTGGTGGGAAATTTTTGACATTTTGTAAAGTACTCAAATGCCCCAGCTAATGAGATGTGCTCGTGCACCTCACAAGCTGCAGGTCCCCTACAGCCCCAGAGGGCTCCTGTCCCATAAACATCTGCTCCAGCCCATTCCAAAATCGGGAGCAACATCGTCCTGGGATCATCAGGGAGCTGAGGCTGGAAGGGACCTCAGCAATCCGCAGCCAAACCTGTCAGAAACTGGGTCAGACCAAGGGGTTCAAGGCTTGATTTGGTGTGGATTGGAAAATCGCAAAGGCCAGGGCTGGGGCAGCATCTCAGAACCTGTCTGAGCCCATGGGAACAAAGGTTTTCCACATGTCCTGTCTGATCTGCCCACATTCCCCTTCTGTTACCGTATGGACTAGAAATCCTGAATATTAGAATATAAAGTGTATAAACCATAATAGTAGTAGTAATGCTAAGGCTTGAAGACTGCAGTTCCCAGAGTAGGCCCTGGGAAACTAACTTAGGAATGTGCTGTGCTGAGAGCATGCAGAACCGTTAGTGATAAGGTTAAAGTCTAAACATAAATAAAGTACTGGTGGTGGGCAATGGCGTAAGAGAGAGATTAAGCAGGAGAACACTATAGTCCTAGGATAAGCAACCATGTAAGATTTATGACGCCAAAATGCTATCTTCAAGGTGAATGTATCTACAGAAGAATGTGTACTTCTGCACATAAACCATTTGTAAAAAGGGTATAAAAAACCCTCTAAAAAGGGAACCGGTGGGATTCTGACTTTGGACGCGAGTCCACAGGTCCCCGGGCCCCGAATAAAGCACCGCATAAACTGACACTCTGTTAGTTTGTGTTTTGGTTTGAGGTTTTGAGCAGCACAAGCACGTGGATCTTCAGCTTGCACAGACACAGAAATTCTTTTCTTTTGGCCTTGATTTGCTTTTCATTTCTCTTCATCCCTTTAAAACATCCAACACTGGGGTAAAAATAAAGACACTGAACTGAGACATGGGTCGGACACGGAGGGACAATGACATGGTGGGACACAGACCTGGAGAGTGACATGGGGACACATGGACATGGAGGGGGATGTGGCCATTCGTGGGGACATGGGGGGACACAGGCATGGATGGAGATGTGGGGGACAGTGATGGAAACATGGTGGGGACACAGCCATGGGTGAGGACATGGTGGGACATGGCCAGTGACATGTGGGGACACGGCCACGGCCGGTGCCATGGGGGGAACTTGCAGGGGCTGTGGGGGATGCTGGGTTGGAGGGAGTTGAGGGTTCCTGGCAGGGACTTGGGGCTGGCTGAGGCCTTTGGGGACCCCAGGCCGAGCGGCTCCGGCTGCGCTGGGAGACCCTGGCGGAGGTTCTGGGGCAGCGGCTCAAGGACCCCCTGCCCTGGAGCCCCAGCCGGGCACTGGGCTCCTGGAAGAGAATGAACGTCCTTGTCCCCAGCAGGACAGATTTCTTATTTCTTGCAGGTGCAAATGGTTCTCTTACCAGAATAGCTTGTTGTGTTAATTGTTTTCATGCTTAAGATTGTTTTCACATGGAAACAATCAAGTAACTTAGCTGCACATAGAAGAAGTGACAGGCTAGCTATTAATTTAGCAGAGAGCAAGACCTGATTTCATGAAGCCTTTCTTTTAGAATTTGTCTACCTGAATGCAACATCTCACCCTTTTTCATTAATTCAAAGAAGGTTCATATGTTCTGATGATAAAATAGCTCTCTCTTGTGAGGGTGTTATCTCATTAAGGTTATTACTGGTTATCTGTTAGATATGGGATAAGATACATAAACGACAGATTACAATCAACAAAACTTAGCAAATTCTATCAGGTCATTGACACAGGGTTTCACAGCATGAGAAAACAAAAGAATAATGTCCAATGTCTCCTAGGCAAATGGGAATAAATGACCATTGTTTTAAAGTCCAAATAGTCAATTAGCTTGAAATGTTAATCTTTGACATCACTGAATGTGCTCTTGGATCCTGGAACAGGGAATTACTGAAGAAGGTTTGTAGGAACACTATACTGTGATGATAACCTAAGGCTTTCCTTGGCAATTTGCCTGTAAATTTCCAGACACAGCTATGTCTTGGCAGTCCTACTTCTGATTTTGCTCTGGCCACGAAGGCTGCGTGGTGATTAGGTTCTTTTTCTTCTCACTGGGCTTCATTTTCTTGGAGGCAATTGATATTTGGCTGAAAAAACAGGTGACTACTTTGAAGTTGTTGATGATAAAAACACATGCACACCTTCTCCTTAAGTTAATGAATTAATTAGTCTTTGTCATTGTACATTCAATTGAAGAGCCTTACATTAAAAATTTTACTTTTTTTTGTATAAATATTGCAAAATTTTTTTTGTAAATATGTAAATATTTAGGAGCTAACTCCCCCTTCTTTGTTTTAAAAACAGCATGCATGATTCTTGCCATGAAAGGAAGTTCAAAACAAAACAATACATGTAGTAAAACCAAAAACTTACAGTAACTGGGAATAATTCTGATATAACAATCCAAAACATTTCCGATAACAGATATAATTAAAAACACTTGTAAAATTAGATTATTACCAAACATTGAAACATTGAACCATCATCCCAGTGTCTGCAACAGCTGATAAACCTCAAATCAGTGAAGAACTGGATAAGTGTCTGTTGGGGGTTGGTTTTTCCTTTCCTCTCTGCCTGTGGAATTTTTTTCCCATTGACACGCTAAGAAGCACTGATGGTTAGGTCCTAGCACCAGGGAGAGGTTCCCTGTTTTTTTGGGAGTTTCTCTCGGAGGGTGGGGGGAGGGAAAGGGGGAACACGGTGAGATTGGAAATAGGTAAAGGAGGGTGGGGGGCAGTTGCTGGCTCTCGCTCGCTTTTGGCTCTCGGAGCAGAAAGGTCATTGCTACCCCCCCATCATCCCAGCGCCAGGAGCTGCCTCTCTGTTTTGGACCCTGCACCCCTGCTTGGACGCCCTCCCACTTCAGCTTGCTGTTTTCCCAGCATCCTGCCTCTCCTCCATCCCTTCCCATCTGGGACACAGCTGCCATCACCCCCAGCCCCTGCAGGTGCCGGGATCGTCACATCTGCCCCGTCCACCGGCAACCTGCCAGCGCTCACTGCCAGCGGTGACGGTGACTGCAGCACAGGGGAAAGTGCCTGAGGCCGAGAAGGACTGGAACTGGGTTCCTGTTCTGCTTCTTGTTAATTCCAGAGTTGTTGTTCTGTTTGCCTTCTTAGATATACTGGTAAAGAACTGTCATTCCTATCCCCATATCTTGGTCTGAGAGCCCCTTAATTTCAAAATTGTACTAATTCAGAGGGAGGGATTTGCTTTCTCCATTTCAAGGGAAGGCCCTGCTTTTCCTAGCACACACCTGTCTTTTATTCAAACCAGGAGTGATTTTGGCACCCGACGGTGGAACCTGTGGGCATTGAGTGGAAAGGCTGGAACAGGAATAATAGTTCTTGTGTGACCTGATTTTGTGTTTTAGGTGGCACCATGGTGTCCAGCTTACCCTGGCTCGGGCTGCACGTGGTCACAGCTACATCTCTCCCACTTGCAGCCCCTTATCTCAACACGGGTGCTATCACTAAGGGTACTGTGACTATTATAGAATTCATTTTGTGGGTTGATAAGGTGAGGAATTCATGGATTTTTAACTCTCTCTGGAAGGTAAGTACATGGATTCAGAGCTATCACACACTATCTGTGTGCTTTTGGGATTACTTCAATAATGGTACTTAATGTGAGGAAGTGAGAGCAGGGGAAATTTTCTCCTAACCCATCACCCAGTTGTTTAGGTCCACCCCACCAGTTTTCAAAGGCTTCAAATCCACTCTAAATGCTAATGATATCATACAGTGGCTGGTGTTGCTAATCTGCCTGCTCTGTTTAACATTCAGACACAAGGGGACATGGACTTGGATAACAACCCCAGGAAATCGGGATGCTGCTGCAGAGACTGACCCTGTTCCAGAGACTAGGGGTGTTTCCACAGAGCCTAACCCTGCACCAGAGCCTGACCTTGCCCCACAGCCCACTTCAGAAAGAAACCACCCAGAGTGGGTAGGGGTTACAGTGAAGGAGATACATGAGATGAGCCAGATGCTGAAGGAGTACCTTGCTCCAGCTGGTGAGAAACCCTCCCCCTGCCTTAAAGAGGGAGAGTCTGATGGTGCAGCAGTGGAACCCACAGACATTACATCTGTCCAGGTTCCAAATGTACTGCAAGAGCACTTGTAGCCAGCAGCATTTACCCCTGTGGAAACTAAGAAATCTAGGATGAGAACAAAGCACCTAGTTAATAAGGATAAGAAAGGAGGGCATGCACAAACAGCAGGGGAGCCAGAGGTTGAGATCATCACTGAGTCCCTGTCATATGAAAGTCTCTGTAATCTGTAAAAAGACATTGTATGATGGGGCCGTGAGGCTTTTAAAACTTGGTTACTTTGGGTCTGGGACCTTAGGGGTACAGGCGTCCAACTGGATGGCATTGAGGCAAGGAATTTGGGACTCTTGACCCAGGACTCAGGTGTGGAGCAGGTATTTGTAAGGGAGCCAGGCCTCCTTTCCCTCTGGGAGTGACTTTTAATGAGTGTGAGAGAGAGGTTAGTCCACAGAGACAGAATGCAGGAGCACCACCGTAGAATGCCTTGGAAGACCCTTGAGGAAGGGATCCAACAGCTGAGAGAAGTGGCAGTGCTGGAGGTGCTCTTTGGGAGGGACAAACAGCATGACAATGACCCTGACAAGGTCAGGTGCACAGGGCAGAGATGGAATCTGACAAACCTGGGGCCATCTCACTACACCACCTTTACTGAAACAATTAATGCTAATAACAACTGAGAGACAGTGGGTTCTGTCACCAGCAAATTTAGAAATTTTGGGAGTATGATCAATGGCCCGATGCAGGCTCCTGTCTCTGCCATGGTCAAGGGCCTCCAAGAGAAGATGAGGGAGATGAGGGAGGAGATGAGGAAAATCAGTGCAGCACCAGTGTGAGTCACAGGCCCCAAAATCAGAGCCCAATGTCCCCCAGCTAGACAGAGAAGGTACAACCCATGAGCTCACCTGTGGTTCTTTCTGTGTGACCATGGGGAAGACATGAGAAGGTGGGATGGGAAACCCACTTCTGTCCTGGCAGCACGGGTGTGTTAGCTCAGGGGGGGAAACACAAACCGAGGGAGCTCCACTAAAGTGAAGGTAGCCTCAGCCTCCCATGACTGAGGTGTTGGGTATTACAGAAGGGAGGATGATCTGTCAGATCCCCTTGAAGGAACCTCCAGCATGTATCCCCAGGAAAGAAATAATAACCATGGCTAGTGGGGCCCTGCCTCTAGCCAGAGAGAGGGACGGGAAAACTGGATCTTTTGGATGGTGTGGATCCGATGACCTGGCACATTAGAGCCACAGAAATATCGAGTGTTAGTTGATCCTGGTTCACAGTGTACCCTAATGCCATTGGGACATGTGGGGACAGATCCTATGTCCATTGCTCAGGATTCCCTGTTTCCCCTCAGTGACACAATGGCCTCAGGCTTTCATGTGCCCACCAGTGTCACAATGGCCCCACAGATCTGGGAGGTCCTGCAGTTTCCCAATGGCCTCACGGTTCCATGTGTCCCCTCAGTGTCACAATGGCCCCACAGTTCCATGTGTCCCTTCAGTGTCACCACGGTCCCACGGTTCCAAGAGCCCCTGCCGTGTCACAATTGCTCGATGGTTCCATGTGTCCCCTCATGCCACAATGGCCTCACGGTTCCATGTGTCTCCTGACTATCACCATGGTCCCATAGCTCCAAAAGATCCTGCCATGTCACAATGGCCCAACGGTTCCATGTGTCCCCTCATGTCACAATGGCCTCAGGTTTCCATGTGTCACAATGGCATCATGGTTCCATGTGTCCCCTCAGTGTCACAATGCCACACGCTTCCAGGAGGCCCTGCAGTGGCGCAGTGGCCCCAGCGTTCCATGTCCCCTCGTGTCACAATGGCATCAGGGTTCCATGTGTCCCCTCAATGTCACAATGGCACCAAAGTGTCATGTGTGTCCTCAGTATCACAAGGGACCCAGAGTTCCATGTGTCCCCTTAGTGTAACAATGGCCCTATAATTCCAGGAGGCCCTGCAGTGTCACAATGGCCCCAGGGTTCCATCTGTGCCCTCAATGTCACAATGGCCCCACAGTACCATGTCTCTGCTCAGTGTCACAATGTCCTCACATTGTCACAGACGAGCAGCACTGGAGTGGGAGCAGCACCACTGGAGGGGTTGCAGCTGCACTGGAACAGGAGCAGTGGCTGTGGAACAACAGGGGAGAAGCTGTGGAACACAAGTCCTGTGAGGAGCAGCTGAGGGAGCTGGGAATGTTTATCCTGGGGAAGAGGAGGCTCAGGGGAGGGTGCCGCCTGGTGGGGGTTGAGATCTTCTTGTAGGGAACAGGGACAGGACAAGAGGACACAGCCTTAACTGCACCAAAGGAAGGTTTATCCTGAACATTAGAAACAATTTATTCACAGGGTGATTTGGCATTGGAATGGGCTGCCCAGGGAAGTGATGGAGTCACTTGTAAATGAGGTAAGTGAACTACCTAATTAGTGGTTTGTCTTAATTTTCTTTTGTTTTTAAGCAGAGTCAGGATTAAAAACATGAAGGAGGTGAATTTTCTCGAGTTTGGGCTTGGTTGTTTAATAAATCATATTTAAAGTACAGAGAGTTCTGCAACACGTCAAGCCACCAGCTAAAAGCCAGCAAGTGGAGGCGTATCGAGCTAGTTACAAGGTTTTTTAAAGATAAAAAATTCTATAAAGAACTAACACCTATATTAATTTATACTTTTCACTAAATAACCAAACTGCTGTGACCCACTGTGCAGCATTAACTGTCCAGTCAGAAACTACTACCTGAAACCATGCAGAAGAAGGAAGAAGAAGACAGAAAGAGAAAACACTGTCCTGGGGTAAAATGCAAAAATGTGTATTCTATCACCATCTGTTGAAATGTATGAGGGGTGGTGATCCTTATCTCTGTGGGAGATATCCTCTGCTGATGTGCCATCTGATAAGATCGGGGGATGATCATCGTTATCTATTCACAACCCATCCTTCCTCCAGAAGATATATTCCGTTAATGGGCCATTAAGTCCTATTGTGTGACTGATAAGATTACATCATCCCATTGGGAGATGCCCCAGCCAGGGGCAGGAGCCAAGCCTTTCCTACCTAGATAAAAAACTGGGGTTTGGGACTTGAAGGCAGCCCTTTCCACTGCATCCCAGAGGAAAGTCGGACCTTTTCTACATCATCGCTGGAAAACTGCACCTTCTACAGGAGCACTGCTTCAACAGAACCACATCTGTCATCCAGGAGGACTGCAGCCACCATTTATATGGACTGCTACTGACTGACAGGGTGTAAGCTTGGATTCTGACTCTGTTGGTGGTTTTTCTTTTGTATTATTGCATGTATTTTATTTTTTCTTTTTTTTCCTATTAAATTGTATTCCTGACTTGGAGTCTCTCATTGGTTTTACTTTCAAACCAACACAAGCTCTTAAAACCTTCCATCTTGTCCCATACTTCTTACTATATTCTAAAAACCCCAAATTCCAAACCCTTCACCCTGTGAAATCACACACTTTCATTCCAATAACAAACCTGTGACTCCAACTCTATTATTCAAATTTGGAAGCCTTCTCCAAGGCCTCAAGTCAAAAGCAGTGTTCTCCTGGGGGTCAGTATCAGAAAGTACAAAAAGTTCAAAACTCCCAGGTTTCTGGGATCCAACAGTCACCGTCCCTGGAAGTGTTTAAGGAAAGACTGGATGTGGCACTCAGTGCCATGGTCTGATGACAAGGTGGTGTTAGGTCATTGGTTGGACTGGATGATCTCAAAGGTCTTTTCCAACCTAAGTTCTGTGATTCCATGATTCAATGGAGCATCAATGGAAAATGGGTGGATAAAGAGTGGAACAGGCCCGGCAGCTGTTCTGGGAGCAGTGCTGGAGATGCCGAAGGGAACGGCGGCGGAGCGGGAATGGAGCAGCTTCGGAGATGCCGAAGCTGCGGGACACAGAGCAGCTCTGAGCGCTGTGTCCTGCAGGAGCCAGCCCTGCACACCAGAGCCGTGCCCGTCAGGCTGTTGCCCGATGCCCCAAACAGAACACAAACTAACAGAGTGTCAGTTTATGCGGTGCTTTATTCAGGGCCCGGGGATCCTGCGGACTAGCGTCCAAAGTCAGGATCCCACAGTACCCTTTTTCGTCAAGTTTTTATACTTTTTTACAAAGTAGTCCACGTGCAGAGGTACACATTCTTCAAGACAATACAGATACATAAATCTTGTAGATATCGTTCCTAAAAGTTATAAATTTTGCATGCTTGTCTATTCAAAACTATAGGCTACCCCCCTTTAATTCCCCCTTGCATGTTTTCCCATCACCAGAACCCTTTATTTATTATTATACTTTAGCCTTATCCTGAAAGTTTCTAAATGTTCTATATGCTCCACTAAATTCTTTAATTATCTTTAATTATTGTTTCCACAGTCCCCAGCTCATTCCCAGGGCTGGTTCCCAGGGCCTGTCCGAGAACTGCAGTTTTCTAAGCCTTAGCATGACTACTACTATATCTACATTAGTCCTTTTTCTCATTATTTCGGTATCAAGGCTGACCCAGAGCAGGGGGCAGAGGCAGGAATTGCTGCTGGGCCATGGGAGGTGCGAATTGAGTGCATTTAATGGTGACTTGGGAGTTTGATTCTTGTCACTGCAGCCACATTCTGTGGTGCCAGGACCCTTCCAGTTCATCTGAAGTCATGAACTCAGGACAAAAGTGGAACAAAAGGAATCAAAGTGCCTTCTCAGCTGCAGGGAAACACATCTTGGTTTAATGATTTCTGATACAGGAGCCAAACTGGGTCAGTTATTGGTCTGTGGTTTGCTCTAATCCAGGAACAATTTGCAAGGTACTGCAATTTGGCATTAAAAACGAGCAACATACCTCATCATCTGAATATTGCATATGGAGTACAGAGCTATTTCTCCTTGTTCTTATTGTGTTTTGTCTTCTTTTTTCTCCTCTGCCAGAGTCAGGATTAAAAGCTCGAGAGACGGTATTTCATGTTTTGACTCCGATGTTTATTCTTATCTAAATTACAGTGAGTTCTACAGCACTTCTAGCTAACAAGCTAAAAATGGTGATGTATCTCTGTCTTTACAAGGTCTTTTAAGGCCTAACCGTCCAATTAAGAATGAACATCTAAATTATTTTTACTTTTAACCCAATAACCAATCACCCGTGACCTGCAATGAGGAATTTCCTATCCAATTAAACAAGATCCCACCTAGACCCATGAAGAAGAAGGTGAACAAGAAAGAAACCTCCATCTTGCCTTCTACATATTACTATATTCTAAAACCCTAAATTCCAAAATTTCTACCATGTGATATTACACAATTTTATTTAAACTTCACACCAGTGATCCCAGTTCTATCATTCAGTTTTCGAAGCCTTCTCCACAGCCTCAGGTCAAAAACTGTATTTTCTTTTGGGTCAGTATCTGTCAGCACAGAAAGTCTAAAACTCTCAGGGTCCAGGGTTCCAACAGTTATGATCAAGGGAACAACAGGAATTCCTTTCTTTCCTGGTTTCACTCTTTCTTCCTCTCTCTGGATTTAATCCTCCACCACTCCTTGCAGGTCTGCTTTCCATAATCTGCTCCTCTGGAGTTGGGATGTGACAAATGAGCAGTGGAAAGAGGGAGGATAATGGATAATGGACCATTCCAACTACAAACTCTGTTTTAGTAGCCTCCGGATTTCCAGTGTTTAGAAATTGTCATGTTTTAAACTACCTGACCAAATCCCATGTTTCTCGCTTTTGCCCTGGCAGAAATCCTTCCTTTGGCCTGATTTAGTAAATCACCCTCAGAAACACCTCATTGCAGACGCTTTTCTGTTGGTTTTGGTAAGAGATGACAAGAAAACTAGCAGGAGGGGGAGGGATGAGGAAGAGGGAAGAAACAATTCCTTTCTTTTGTCTCCCTTGTGGAAAGTCTCCTCTAGAGGTTGTGCTGCAGCTGGAGACTTGGCCAGAGGGAAGTGATTGAGCTGAGGCAGCAGAGGCATCTCCTCCCTGGTTTGTAGCCCTAGGGCTGGGAGGGGACACAGGTGCCCCCCTTGCACCCCACAAACCCCTGGAATGGGGGATTCTCCCTGCCTCTGCCAGGTGCTCCTTATCCATGCCTGGCCTGGGTGCTCCTGGTCTGAGCTCCCTCCCATGGTCATTCCTGGTGGTGGGGAGTGGGAGGGAGGAGTTCAGTGCCAATGTGGGAGGTGCCAGCAGGGTCAGAGATGTGGGGAGGTGACAGTGACAGAGTGACAGGATGTGCAGATGGACACAGGGACAAGACAACACCTCTGGGGGAAAGCTCTTGGAGATTTGGGCGTTTTTTGTTTGTAAAATACACACGGACACAGACACACGGACACAGAGCAAAGCTTTGCTCAAAGGGTTTATTGATTATTCAGGGGAAATGGCCCGGGGCTCAAAAGGTTCAAGGGGTTCCTCCAGGGATGATCATCTCCTCATGCCACCAGAGGGGATCGGGACACCGGTGTCCCCACAGCTTGCAATCCTAAAAATCAAAACCCAGAAGGTGACCTCTGGTGCCCACTGGGAAATGAGAGGGGCCCTGTCCCCACCCCTCTCCCTGCAGGCACGGCTCACCTAGGCACCCAGAGAGGCAGCCAGGCGCTTCTGCCGCAGAACAGCCTCCAGCTTCTCAACAACTGGGGGCTGGGGACAAACACAGCATTAGAGACACCCTGGGGACACTGGGCTGCACTGGGAGGTGGGGGAAAGAACAGGGGTCCTTGGGGAAGGGGCCTGCGGGGGGAAATGGGGGGCAGGAGCTGCTGTGCTCCTGCCCAGAAGCCCTGGGGTCCTGCCAAGAGGCCCAGCTGGGGCAGGGGCTGCGTCCTGGGTCACCCAGGGGGGTGCTGGGGGAACAGGGATGGGAATGCAATGGGGGCCTGGGAAAGGGGTTCTCTGGGGGGGAGGGGAGTTGTCTGGGGTGTCAGTAGGGGTGCACTGGGCTGTGCTGGGACAAATTGAGATGGTCTGGGGTGTGGTGGCCATGCAAGGGGAGGGTCTGACACTGCCAGAACTCATGGTACCCACCAGAGGCGTCTCCAGGATCACGACATCGTCTACATCAATCTGCAGAGAGACCAGGAGACCTCGCTGGGAACTGGGATGGCCCCGGTGCCAGAAAAGGATGGGGGGACACAACTGCCCCTAATTCCCAGAGGGGATGCCCTCCAATCCCAGCACCCCACTCACCTCCCGCAGGTCATCTTGCGTTCCTTCCAGGAGTGCCTGGGAAACAAGAACAAAAGTTTAACGTGGTTTGGACCCTTTGGGGCTGTGGGGGGACAGGGGTGCAGGGTGGAGGTGATGGGGTGGGAATTCAGGGCCTCCAAGGAGATCTGTTTGAGGTGGGGGGAGACCCAAAGACACTGAACTGGGGTCAGTGGAGGGACCAAGGGACTGGGCTGGGTCTGGAGAAGGGGCTCAGTGTGAGGTACAGGGGAGGAGAAAGGAATTGCAGGGTAGGGACATGGGAATGCAAGGGAGGGGCTGGGTGGGGACAGAAGAACGAGGATGGGTGGGGACAAAAGCGACAGGAACGAGAGAGGATTTGGGAAGGAGGGGTGACTCGGGGAACTGTTGAAGGGGACCCCGCTGCTGTGACCAGGAAGAAAAGCAAAGAATTCAGGGGGGGGGACATGGAAGGAAGGCTTCGGGAATGGTCAGTGGGAGGCGTTTGAGGACCCTGGAGAGGACACAGAGGAGGGAGCAGGGACAGAATTCCTGAAGGGACCCAAAGGGTGGGATGGGAGGGGACAAAGGGCAGGGTGTGGGGACAGCGTTTGTCTGGTGCCTCACCTTGGCCTGTGCCGGGGGGGCACAGCAGGATGGAGAAGAGCAGGGCCACGCTGAGCACAGCCACCTTCATCTTCCTCTCGCACTGGGCAGCGCTGGCTGAGGCTGCAGCAGGGCAGGAGCACCTTTATCCCTTCCGGGACTCCTCCATGCGCCCTCCCTGACAGCCCCCAGGCCAAAGCCCGGCTTGGCACAGCCCCCAGCCCCGGCCACAAGCCCAGCCCTGGCACAGAGTCCATCCCGGCTGTGGCACGGATCCAGCCCCGCTCCCCGCATCCCTGCAGCTTCCTGCACAGGGCAGCTGCCCCTGGAGGGGACCGGTCACCCGGGGGGCCGAGGGGGGCAGGCAGGGATCCAAAGGCAGCTGGGGACCCTGTGGGGACACCCCCACTGTTGCGTTTCCTAGATACATTGTAAATGGTACATCCTGTGACCCCTGCTGTGCCCTGTATCTTGGTCCCTCTCCCCTCCTGGCCACACAGAGCTGGCTGGGATCCAATTTCTCCCCGCCCCCCCTTTCCAGACCCTAGAAAAGGTCAGGACCCGCTGACCTCGCTCTCTTATCCCGCACTTCTCTTTTTCCCCCCCCCAAGCTCTTCCCCCGTTCTCTCTTTTTCCCCCCACTCTTTTCCCGCTTTTTCTTTTTTCCCCCCACTCTCTTTTCCCGCACTTCTCTTTTTCCCCCCACTCTCTTCCCCAGCGCTTTTTCTCTTCCCCCGTTCTCTTTTCCCCCCCCATGCTTTTACCCTGTCCTTCCCCCTCTTTTCTCTCTCTTCCCCCGCTCTTTTCCCTTCCCTTTTCACTCACTACCCACGAGGAATAAACCTGTAACTTTATCAGGGGAAAGAGCCTCTTTTGATATCTTAACTACGTCTCTGTGGCTAGGGCCCAGGGGAATTTCACCCTAACACTTGAGCTAGACCGGAGGAAGGGTGAAAGACCCTGTTTTGGGCCGAGAAAAAGCCAAACAGTTGGCGCTCCACATGCGTGGTTTCTATAAAGCACCCACGTTTCGCTGTGACTCCTATTTTCGGGATTCGACCAGCATAGGAGCTGATCAACTAGCTAAAATTTCTTTAAGCTGCATTTTGTGCAGTTCGAAGACTTTTCAGCACGAACCGGCAGCCTGTCAGTCCCAGACAGGTCAGTTCGGGACGTGGATCCACTACAGTGTACACAGACATCTCTGCCTGCAAGAGAAAAGGTGAGTAAAGCGTCCCTTTGCGGCGGGGGTTCCCGGAGCTCCGCGGGGGGTCTCACCAGTGGCATTTTGCCGGCCCGGCGCTGTTCTCGGGAGGAGAGGCGGCGCGGGCGTGTTTGCAGCGTGCGCGGGGCTCAGCAGCTCGCGGCCACGTGGTGCGGCGCGGGGGCTGGGGGGGGGCTGGACGCGGCCACCCCAGGCGCAGCGCAGCAGGCAGGCAGCTTTGATCGGTTTCAAAGCTGCGGCACAGGGAGTTTTTTTGTGGTTTTTACGGGTTTTTACGGCGGGGTCGGTCCCTACAGCGGCGCTGGCGCCACACATAGGTTTTGCTGACAAAAAACGGCGAAATTAACATCGGTTCCGCATCTAGTAAAGCCTGAAAACCGTGGTGCACATCTTAACAACTAACTCCTTTCCTGTGTTTTAACTGTAGTGGGGTAGATATAGTGCAAATTGCTAACACTATGGGGATACAGCAATCTGCTTTACAAAAGAGTATAACAAAACAACTCAAAGAAATACTAAGTTCAGGAAATGTTTTAATATCTAATAAAAAACTAGCCCGTTTTGCCAGCTGGCTGTCTGTTGAAATATCGGACCTTGAATTGCAAAATATCAATTCGATTTCATTTTGGGATGAAATAGGGAATTTATTGACTTTAAAAGTAGAAAATGGAGATAAAACTGCCTCTGCATTCCTTCCGATATTCTTACAAATTCGGAAAGTTTTAATTCAGACAGAAAACAACAGACAGCAGCAGCAAAATGATTCAAGCTCACCTTCCCTTTCCAAAAATCCCTATAACCATAACCTAGAAAGCACCCCAGGGTCTCCCTTGAAAATGCAGCATGCTCAGCACGGCTGTAACTGTGCTGAAACCCCAAATCCTCCCCAGTATCCCGGTTCTGACGATTTTTCTAAAATTATCAGCTCTCCTTCCTTGTTCCCTTCCCCCCCGGGCCACGAACACGTGGCCGTATCTGGACAAGTCAGGATTGGGGTCCCATATAGCATTGGACATGCGGTTCAGGGAGTGGGGGAGGGCCGATATGGTGACAGCCACGTGTCTCCTCCTTCATCCCCCAACCCCCTTTACCCTCTGGTCCCAGCCCCTAAGCCTGTCCCCTCCCATAACTCCTCCCTGCCCTCGGCTCCACCGCCCCCTCCCCCCTCCAAGACCCTGTCCTGCCTGGTACCTGTCGACCCCGCCCACAGGTGTTGCAATCCTGAATTCCACCACCCCTCCCCCTCTCCGGTTTCACATTCCTTCCCTCCAAGCTGCTGCAGGGTGGGGGAGGTCAATGTAGCCCCTGCTGGGTTCAGTGCCGGAGGGGGTGGGGGTGGGGAGGGATCAGCCCACAGCCCCTGGGGGATGGATGGTGCTCCCGTGGTGGGGGGGGGTAGGGAGCCTCCCGGGCCCGGTGGGGGGGGGATGCCCAAACCTGAAAGTCAGCACCAGGAGAAAGAGTATGTACCATCAGTTGCTCCTGTAGTTTATCTTGGTAAGAGAAACGGAAAAAGAAGTTATCAACCTTTGTCCTACCAAGATAAAAAAGAAATTTGTAAAGTGCAAAGAGAATTTGGTAGGAATAGTGAAATCTTTAAAGGCATAATGAGAGCCACTTTTAATTCAAACGAACTGGTTCCACATGATATCAAAGAGCTTTTCCGGTGTCTGTTAACTCCTTCCGAATATGATCTATGGGAAAGCCTATGGAAAAGATCTTTAAAAGTACTTTTACAAGAGCTTTTAAAGAGCTCAGATAATGCAAAGGATGCTGATAATAATGATATCACATATGAACACCTATGTGGGGAGAAAGATTGGCATTGCCCTGAAAACCAAACTAGAGTACTATCTAAGTCTGTCTTAGATAAGATATGCAATGCTGCAGAAAAAGCCTTTAATCAATTACCAACAGTAGATACTAAAGGCAGTTATATTAACATTAAACAGTTTACTTCTGAGAGTTTCTTACAGTTTGTGGACCGCCTTCGTATGCAAGTAGAAAGACAAGTGTCTGATCCAGTATTACAAGCTGAATTAATTAAAGAAATGGCTCAGAGGAATGCTAATGAAACCTGCCGTAGGGTTATCCTTGGCCTTCCCCTGGAGCCAGCACCTAACTTAGCACAGATGATTGAAGCTTGCGCCAGAAAAGCAGAACTGTTCAGTGGACACGAAAGAAATCCAGGACTGGCACACCCAAGGACCATGGCAGCTGTAACACCAGAAGCCAAGAAGCAACCAATGTCACCAGAGCAACTGCAGCACATCATCTGCTTCCAGTGCAAGCAGCCAGGACACTTCGCCAGGGACTGTCCACACAACCAGAAACAGAAGAAAACCAACAAACAAAAAAACTAACTTTACAGCGCGTACCCGCCATTAACACCATAGCGCGCTCGGCTATAAATACTGCGGGCTCCACACTCGCAAAAGACTCTCTCTTCAAAAACAAAAAGGGGGAGGATGGGATAGAGGGTGTGGGGATGTATGTCAATGAAAATATCAAATGTTCAGTTAACAAGGTTTGGAAGCCACTAGGCCGTTTTAGGCTTGTGACTACCAGAGGTTTTCATTTCAGGTCACCTGATTGGACAGTCATAACAGTGGACTTACCTAACAGTACACAGGACGTGACGTTAAACCACATGAAACTGGACAGTGAGTACTTTGTTGTCGGTGACACAGCACACACACCCCTAGAGATTGAGGTGGTTCCCATGACCATCAAGGGAAGCATAACTAGCCTCATTCTCCTGGCACGATGTCCTCTACCACCATATTACCTGGCTGAGGGACAAATCCTTGCCCAGGCCATTCCTGTTCCACAGGAGGTCCCAGTAGATGGAAAATCACCTGAAGTCTACTGGGCAGAAGTGGTGGGTGAGGACAAGCCGTCTCTGGCATGTAACCTAACCCGTGGATCAGATCACCTCCATGTGGAGGGGGTACTGGACACGGGTGCTGATGTGACTATCATACCTGAAAGGATGTGGCCGTCACATTGGGAACTTCAGCCTGTGGTAGGCAGAATCCAGGGTGTAGGAGGAGTAAAATTGGCAAAAATATCAAAAAGCATCATACAAATTGAGGGGCCGGATGGAAAATTGGCTAGCATCCGTCCATTTGTTACAGATTATAAATGCCCTCTATGGGGGAGAGACACCATGTCACAGTGGGGGGTAAAATTAATTATCCCTAAAACTCCTCGGGATTTTTAGAAGCGGCCACTGTGGGGCGCCCTACCCAAAAGTTAAAATGGCTAGATGATACCCCAAAGTGGTTAGCACAGTGGCCCATGAGTAAGGAGAAGCTCAGGGCGCTTGAGGAGCTTGTGGAGGAACAATTGGCTAAAGGCCACATAGAAGAGACCACAAGTGCGTGGAATTTCCCGATTTTTGTGGTAAAGAAACCAGGGAAAGACAAGTGGAGGCTGCTCCACCACCTCCGGGAAATAAACAAAGTAATTGAAGACATGGGTTCTCTCCAACCTGGAATGCCTTCTCCAACAATGCTTCCCAGAGATTGGCAATTGGCTGTTCTAGACATCAAGGATTGTTTCTTCCATATCCCCCTACACCCAGAGGATGCCCCACGGTTTGCCTTCTCGGTTCCTACCATCAATCGAGAGGCCCCGATGAAGCGTTACCACTGGAGAGTTCTGCCACAGGGAATGAAATGTAGTCCCTCCATCTGCCAGTGGTATGTGGCTTCATTGCTGTCCCAGGTGCGTGCCCAGAGAGGGGAGGCCATCATCCTGCATTACATGGATGATGTGCTAGTGTGTGCACCCGATAACTCTCTACTCCAGGACACACTTGACCTAGTGGTTAAAGTTTTAACCTCTGCTGGATTTGAATTGCAGGAGGACAAAGTCCAAAGGATGCCACCTTGGAAGTACCTGGGCCTGGAAATTACTGCACGGACCATTGTTCCGCAGAAATTGGAAATTAATTGTAATCCAAAAACCTTAGCAGATCTCCATTCCCTGTGTGGGTCATTGAATTGGGTTAGGCCCTGGCTAGGCCTCACTAATGAGGACCTAGAACCTCTCTTCAATTTATTGAAAGGGGACAGAGAGCTGCTTTCTCCCAGGGAACTGACCCCAGAGGCAAAGACTGCAATTGAAAAGGTACAAAAGACCTTAGGAGAGAGGCAAGCTCACCGTTACCAACCCGAGCTGCCCTTCAAATTCATTATCCTAGGAAAACTGCCACACTTACACGGGTTAATATTCCAATGGATCAAGGAGCAGAGAGAGTCACTCTTAATCATAGAGTGGGTCTTCCTCTCCCACCAGAGATCCAAAACTATCACTAAGCCACAAGAGTTAATAGCACAACTGATTCGAAAAGCAAGGATCAGACTGTATGAACTGGCTGGCTGTGACTTCACATGTATTCACCTCCCTGTTAAACTGTCTGAGGAGGGAAAGAACTCTCCTGACAAATTGACTAAAGAGATGTTTGAGCATTTGCTCCAGAGCAATGCCAGTCTCCAATTAGCCCTGGACAGCTACAGAGGACAAATATCAGTCCATGCCCCGTCTCACAAGCTGTTTAATGAGGAATTCCACCTCATTCCTCGTGAGAAGAGGAGTAGGAGACCACTCAAAGCTCTCACAGTGTTCACAGATGCATCTGGGGCATCCCACAAGTCGGTGATGACTTGGAGAGATCCTCAGACTCAGCATTGGGAAGCTGATGTTGAGTTTGTGGAAGGGTCACCCCAGGTAGCTGAACTGGCAGCAGTCGTGAGAGCCTTTGAAAAGTTCTCAGAGCCAATAAACTTGGTGACAGACTCAGCCTATGTAGCGGGGATAGTGTCCAGGGCAGAGCAGGCAGTGCTCAGAAACATCGAAAATGAGCAGCTTTTCAGGTTGCTTTCCAAACTAATTTATTTGATTTCTCATAGAGAACATCCATTCTATGTGATGCATGTGAGATCACACACAGATTTGCCAGGCGAAATTGCAGAAGGGAACCGTCAGGCAGACTCCCTTGCAACCCCAGCAGAACAAGCACGCCTTCCTGACATCTTCCAACAGGCAAAGCTGAGCCACCAGCAGTATCACCAGAATACACCAGGTCTAATGCATCAGTTCCAGCTAACACGGAGTCAGGCTCGAGCCATTGTGGCCACCTGTCCCAACTGTCAGCTGCACACCATGCCCTCAATGGGCATGGGGGTTAACCCCCGAGGTCTTGGCAGTTGTGAGGTATGGCAAACAGACATCACACACATTCCTAGTTTTGGTGGCCTCAAATATGTTCATGTAAGCATTGACACATATTCAGGCGCAGTCTATGCCTCTGCCCATGCAGGAGAAAGGGCTATGCATGCTAAACAACACCTAGTGCAAGCCTTTTCAGTGTTGGGGATCCCTAAGGAGATCAAAACTGATCAGGGCACAGCGTATAAGTCCAAGGAGTTCCTGGAATTCGTCCAGCAGTGGGGAGTGGAACATAAAACTGGCACCTCCCACTCCCCCACAGGCCAAGGTGTAGTTGAGCGAGCCAATCAGATGCTCAAGCAGGTTTTGGCTAAACAGAGCAGTTCAACTGTGTGGATGTCTCCACAGCAGAAGCTCTGCAAAGCCATGTTTACTATCAATTTCCTAAATTGTTCATTTGTAAACATGAGTCCACCTGTGGTACGTCACTTTAACAGTAGCAAACAATTCAAGTTATCCCAACATCCTCCAGTTTTGATTAGGGACCCAGAAACCTGGGAAATCAAAGGCCCCTATGAACTTGTTACCTGGGGGCGTGGCTATGCATGTGTATCCACTCCCTCAGGCCCTCGGTGGATTCCCCAAAAGTGGGTGAAACCATTTGTTCCCAAACATCCTGCTCCAACTGAGGAGAACGAGGAGCAGGTAGCAGTGGCTTCAAAAAGAAGACGCCGACGGAAAAAAGGAAAAGAAATCCTCATAGAAGGTGGCATTCCGGCAAATAGAGACTTTTAATAGGTTTTATAATGTTTGTTTTTCCTTCTAGAGAAAACCTTCTCTTCTCTCAGTCCCGTGATGAACCCCATCCAAGCTGTCTTCCTGCTAACACTGAACAGTCTAGCAGCTGCATGGATTGTCCCTCAGCCACGTCAGAACGTCTGGGTGACCCTGGCACAGACGCTCCAACAAGAAAATAGATTTTCTCTTGCTACTACACGGACATGAGTGCCAGGAATTTGAAGGACTTTGCTGTATGGACCTGACCTCGAAAGCTCCTAACATCCATGCTGCCCTCCGAAACATGAACAACTTAATCGGACAAGTGAAGCAAGAATCTGAAGATTGGTTCAATGGACTGTTCAAAGGCTGGGGACTCACAGGGTGGTGGACATCTATAGTCAAAACAATTGTGTTAATTTTTGTTATTCTTTTCCTTGTAATAATGGCATTCGGGATCCTACGTCACTTGGTTTTCAAGGCTATTCATAGTCTCATTCCCTCTACCTCAGTAGTCAATCACATAGAAATGAAAGACTTGAAACAATCTAACCCTCCCGCCAGCTACAAGTGGTGGGCAAAATCGTAATTTGAATGATACCAATATCCTTCTTTCAACTTTGTTAAACAAAAAAAGGGGAGATGTTGCGTTCCCTAGATACATTGTAAATGGTACATCCCGTGACCCCTACTGTGCCCTGTATCTTGGTCCCTCTCCCCTCCTGGCCACACAGAGCTGGCTGGGATCCAATTTCTCCCCGCCCCCCCTTTCCAGACCCTAGAAAAGGTCAGGACCCGCTGACCTCGCTCTCTTATCCCATTCTCATTTTTCCCCCCTCTCTTATCCCATTCTCTCTTTTTTCCCCCCCTCTCTTTTCCCGCATCTCTTTTTTCCCCAGATCTCTTATCCCGCTCTTTCTTTTTTCCCCTTTTTTCTCTTCCCCCGTTCTCTTTTCCCCCCCCACGCTTTTACCCTGTTCTTCCCCCTCTTTTCTCTCTCTTCCCCCGCTCTTTTCCCTTCCCTTTTCACTCACTACCCACGAGAAATAAACCTGTAACTTTATCAGGGGAAAGAGCCTCTTTTGATATCTTATCTACGTCTCTGTGGCTAAGGCCCAGAGGAATATCACCCCAACACCTGAGCTAGACCGGTGGAGGGTGAAAGACTCTGTATAGGCCGGGAAAAAGCCGTTACAGGTTTGCCTGGCCTTGGCTCCTGGTGACTGCAGTTCATCAGCCCCTGAAACACTGAGGCTCCATGGTTTCCTTCCTGTGGAGACCATGGTGACACTGTGGGGCCTTCTGAAATTAACGGGATATTGTGAAATTGTGTGGACCCTGTGGAACCGAGGACATCATTCTGGCCCTGCTGGGCCCCATGGTGCCAAGGGGCCGGTGTGAAGCAGCAGGGCTTTGTGGAACCAAGAGGCCATTGTTGCATTACAGGGCCTGGTGCAGCCCAAGGGCCGTTGTGATCCTGCAGGGCACCGTGGATTCATGGAGACCATTGTGGCATTGCAAGGCCCCATGGAATCATGGAGACCATTGTGACACTGTGGGGAACCAAAGGGCAATTGTGACCCTGCAGGGCCTCATGGAAGCAAGGGGCCATTGTGACACTGCAGAAGCAAAGAGAACATTGTGACACTGAGGGGCCCCATGGAACCAGAGGGAGATGGAACTGATCTGACTGGTTTCACTTCCCAGGGCCCTCCTGACTGGGCTATCTGAATTTGGAATGTTGAAGGCTGCCTCTCATAAGCCCCTGGAGAATTTGTGCCCCGTGCTTTTCTTCCTGTGGAAAAGAACCATCTGTCCTACCAGATGCCCACAGCCAAAACTGATACTTCCCCATGAAAAATTCTCTATATGCAAAGGTTCTCCCAGACAAAAGCTGCCAGGACAGGACAGAGAGCTCTGCCTGGCCTTGGCCTCTGGTGTCACCGCTGATCTCAAGGAAGCCCTGGAGAAAGTATTTAAACAGGTTTGACTACTGGAACATCAATGAGGCTCTCATCCTCTGAAAAACTCAGATATTCTTCTGATCATATGTGTCTTTTATTTCTCATTGTGTATTATGCATGAAATATTTTTTCAGCTAAAAATATAATTCTTATCACGCTGTGACCATCTCTAAGAGAAACTTACCCTTTCTGCCTGGATAGAAAATAAAAAAAATAAACCAAACTTTCTAAAGCAACTCTGAAGTCCTGTCTCTCTGCTTCTTTTGGAAGAAGAAAAAATCCCCACAAAAAAGTAACATAAAATCAGTAAGCCCATACTTAAAAAATATATATTAAAAACAATAATCCCACACTTTAAAAATATAACATAAAAAGAATGAACCCACACCTGGGGACACTTAATCATGTCCCACACTGGGGCCCATTAGAACTTCAGGAAACTTTGGACTTCGAATCTGACTTTGAATTTTGAGAGGTTTCTTTTCATCCTTTACCCTCTTTTTTGCAACCTGACAACACTGCCATCAATTTTTTGTTTTAATTCCACCCTTGGGAAACATTCTCCTTCATGTTTATCAGTGGGACTCACTAAAATTAAGAGAAACTTTGGAGTTTGAATCTGACTTTGAATTCTTGAGAGGTTTCTTCAACTCCCTCTCAGCCCCAAGCCCCAAAAGGGTCATTAAAATCCTTGTGCTGTGTCTGTGCTGCTGAGCTGGGCCAGGCTCCTGGCAAAGGCATCACTGCAGAGAGAGCCAGTATTTCAAAATATTATTTGAAGCTACTTGGCAGCACCAAATGCACCACGGGGCTCATTGGGATCAAGCAAGTCCTGACAAACAACGGCTCTGCTTTGATTTCCCTCTGGTCTAGTGCAGTTCATTAGGAAGGTTTTCAACTCCAGATATGGAGAAATATTTCAAAGAGCTTCTTAGAAATATCCATTCCTATTTTCAAGGGTGTTTTTTATTACTGTTCTCTTTAGAGCAGAGGTGATTGCAGCATTCTGTGATTGATATTGATCCACGGTCTTTCCTCAAGAAGTCTGCTAAAGAGGAGTTTTCTATTTTTTTTTTTTTTTGACGCAATCTAAAACTCTTAATGTTCCCCACTGCAAACAGACACACTCCTCAGGTGTGTGCCAGCCCAAGGTAACACCAAAACCACTGCAGAGCTGCCCTGGGCCAGCTGTGAGGGTGGATCATCATCCCAACCTGCCCTGGGCCAGTGCCAGGGGCTGTGGCCATGGACACTGCACTGACCCCACTGCTGGGTTTGGGTGCCACGAAAACCGGGAGAAGTTCAAGTTTGCTTGGAAACACTGGGGAGCACTGGGATATACTGGATAACACTGGGAATGCTATGGGAGACAATGGGACACAGAGTGATACTGGGGAGGACTGGGACATACTGGGGACACGGAGAATGCTGTCAGGGAATCTGGGTGGGCTGGGATGGAATGTGGGGATACACAGAGACACACTGGGACATACTGGGGAACACTGGGACTACATGGGAAGATGGGAAGTGCTGAGGGGGAATCTGGGTGGACTGGGATGGACTGTGGGGTGCACTTAAAAATACAGGGACATCCTGGTATTGACAGAGCTTGATTGGAGCCGGGACTACAACGCCTCTCATGTCCCACGCCCCACAGAACCCCGGTATCCATCCCCCACATGTCCCTTAAGTGTCCCCCAGACCCTCCAGGATTCTGAAGTGCCCCCTCAGTACTCGAGCACACTCCTCAGCACACTTGAGACCCCCTAAAAGTGTCCCCAGATCTCCTGAATGCTCACAATCCCACAGATTCCCGTTACAGTCACTTCTGGGAATTCATCTCCTGTCATCCACCACGGCCTCAGAGTCCCTCATAACACAGTTCCGTACCTAAAAATCCTGCTGTGCCCTGTGCCCTAAAGAGCCCGGTTAGAGCTCCCCAAGCTCCCCCCAAGTGCTCCCAAACCGTTCACATTCCCTCCTGAGGATCTCGAGTGGCGGCTCTGATGCAAAAGTGTCCCCCAGGTGCCCTCCCGGACCCCCAAACGCCTCAGCTGAGCCACTTCCCGGACTACAGCTCCCATCATGCTCCATGGTTCCCATAGAGTGCTATTACAGCCATGACTTCACCTCCCATCATGCACCGCGCCCCACTGAGAGACATTGTAGCTGCACCTACAACTCCCATGATGCTCTGCAGCCCCATTGAACCACATTATACCTGTGCCTACAACTCCCATCATCCCCCGCGCCCCGGAGAGCCCCGTTAGAGCCCCCCAAGTGCCCCCCTGGACCCCGAATGGCCCCAGATTCTCCTCCTTGACCCTCAAGTGCCCCCCTGGACCCCCAAGAGCTCCCCCGGACTCTGAAGTTTCTCTCAGAATCCTTAAGTGACCACCTGGCTCCCTGAAGTGTCCTCCAGACCCTCAAGTTCTCTCTAAATTTCCTCCCCAGACCCAAAATTTCCTGAAATGTACCCCAGAAATGTCTTCATGGATCCCAAAGAGGCCCCGTTTTATCCTGTCTCTGAAAATTATTAAAAAGATGAGAAAGAGATTAAAATAGGACTAATTATCATAAACAGGGAGAAATCAATGGCCGATAGTGGTCAATTAATTCATGAAGGGAATCGTGTCACTTAGAACCAATGAACATTAATTTTTCTGGTTGCTAAAATTGTATCGATTTTTTCATATAAATATAAAAATCATGTATAAAAAAGAATAATAGCATTATAAAAATAAAAGCATAATTATATTTTTATTATTTAATTAAATTACAATATTAATAATAAATTTATAGGGGTTTTTTATGTTTTAGGATGTCAGTCCCACATAGGCAATGTGACATATGGTGAGGCTGGGGGTGAGAAGCAGGTTGTCCAAACAGGGTTGGCCTGCAAGGGGCTCATTGTTCTGCATGCCCAGACCTCCTAAGGAGACATTCAGCATCAAGATCACTTAAGGAATGCTCCAGTCGGCCCTTCTCTCAACTGAAAAATAAAAATAATATGCCCTTGATTAAAACCTAAATTCCTTCTCGTCTTAATTGCAAGGAAAGCTCAGTCTCCTGCTGTTCACAAACAGAGCAGGGCTGGAGGGAGATGTGGTGCTCAGAGGCTGCCTGGGGTAAAGTGACCATGAAATAATGCAGTTTTTTAATACTCTGTGAAAGAAGGTGGAGAATCAACAAAACTTCTACACTGGACCTACAGAGAGCAGACTTTGGCCTATTCAGAATGAAGATTTGGGGATAATTTAGCTGATTTTTTTAGAGGAAATAGCTCTTAAAGGATTCCAGGAAGAATGGAGGCACTTCAAGAAAAGAATCTTGAAGGAGCAGAGGCAGCCTGTCTTTCACTTTCCTCAGAGAGGAAAGTGAGCTAGCGAGGAAAATAACTGGTCTGGCTAGGCAGGGAGCTTTTACCAGGAACTCAGGGAGAAAATAAGGTGCATTACCTTTGGAGAGAGGGGCAGGCAACTCAGGAAATGTTTAAAGAAGTTGTTAGGTCATGCAGAAAGAAAATCAGATGTGAAAGCTCAAATCAGGAGTTAACTTGGCTGCTTCTGTGAAGAATAACAAAAATGATTTTATAAACTCATTAATGGCAAAAGGAGGGACAAGGAAAATCTCCATTCCTTATGGGGGGGGATATGGCTACCAAAGATGAAAAAAAGGCTGAAGTATTCAACCTTTTTTGCCTCAGTTTTCAACAATAAGACAAGTTGTCCTCAGGACAAGTGTTCTCCTGAGCTGGTAGATGGGGACAGGGAGCAGAACAGACCCCTGTAATCCAGGAGGAAGCAGCTGGGGACCTGCTGAGCCACTCAGATTCTCACAGGTGTCTCTGGGACCAGATGGGATCCATCCTAGGGGGATGAGGGAGCTGCTGGATGAGCTCCCCAAGCTGCTCTCCATCATTTCTCATCAGTGCTGGCTCAGCAGGGAGGTGCCAGAGGACTGGAGGTGCCAATGTGAGCCCATGCCCAAGAAGGGCTGGAAGGAGGATGTGGGGAAGTGCAGGCCTGTCAGCCTGACCTGGGTGCCTGGTGAGGTGATGGAACAGATCACCTTGAGTGCCATCACAGGGCACCTACAGGATGGCTGAGGGATCAGAGCCAGCCAGCGTGGATTTCAATATCTGCATTGATGATCTGGATGAGGGCAATGAGTGCAGCATCAGCAAATGTGCAGATGGCACCAAGCTGGGTGTGAGTGTGGATGTGCTGGAAGGTAGGAGGGCTCTGCAGAGGGACTCAGACTCCACTGTGACACTGACACTGCAGGGTGTCATGGCACCAAGAATCCATTGTGACACTGCAGGATTTTGTGTCACCAGGGGTCCATTGTTACACCGTGCAAACAAGGAGTCCATTGTGGCACTGTGGAGCTTTATGGAATTCGGGGGCCCCTGTGGCTCCATGGGGCCTTATGAAATCAAGAAGACAGTTGTGACACTTTTTGTCCTTTTGGAAACAAGGAGACCACTGTGACACTGCTGGACCTCGTATAACTAAGAGGCCATTGTGACACTAGAGGGACTCATGGACTGAAGGAAACAATTTTGACGCTATGGTGGCCTATGGGACCAAGAGGCCATTATGATACTCCAGGGCCTTGGGGTGACCAAGGCGCCATTGTGACACTGTGGGGCACAAGGGTCTAAGAGACTTGGTGACACCCAGGGGCTCCATGGAACCAAAAACTGGGAGGCCTCATGAAATTATGACACCCTAGGGCCTTATGGAACCGTGTTGACATTAAGCTGGGTGGGAGTATGGATCTGCTGGAAGGTAGGAGGGCTCTGTACACAGGCCTGGACAGGCTGGATCCAGACCCTAAATCCAAGAAGGAGAGGTTTAACAAGACCAAATGCTGGGTCCTGAACTTTGGCCACAACAACCCCTGCAGTGCTCCATGCTGGGGACAGAGTGGCTGGACAGCAACCAGGCAGAATGGGACCTGGGGACACTGATGGACAGAAGGCTGGACATGAGCCAGCAGTGTGCCCGGATGGCCAAGAAGACCAATGGCACCTGGCCTGGATCAGGAATGGTGTGGCCAGCATGAGCAGGGCAGTGATCCTTCCCCTGTGCTCAGCACTGGTTGGGCAGCACCTTGAGTGCTGTGTCCAGTTCTGGGCCCCCCAATTTAGGAAGGACATGGAGGGGCTGGAGCGTGTCCAGAGAAGTGCAACAAGGCTGGTGAGGGGTGTGGAACACAAGTCCTGTGAGGAGTGGCTAAGGGAGCTGAGGTTGTTGATCCTGGAGAAGAGGAGGCTCAGGGAATCATGGTAGTGTCAGGGCACAGGTGTGACATGATGATCTCCAAGGACTTTTCCAGCTTTTCTGACTGTGTGATTCTCTGAAACGACCCCTGGACCAGTTGCAGGATGAGCCCTGGGCCTCCTCTTCACAAGGTCCAGCAGCCCAGATCCCTCCACTTCTCCACACAGCCCCAAAGCCCATCCTGTCAGTCCTGCAGAGCCTCTCCAGCCCCTCCTCATTGCCCACAACAGGGAGCCCCACAGCCCGACACAGCAGCCCAGATGTGCCCCCCTGGCCTGTGGAGCCTCTGGCAAGGGAGCAGCACGAGGCACTGCAGGACCCTGCAGACAAATCCTGAAGCACTTGGAGGATGATCCTGCTCCCCAGGGGATGTTACCTGGGTGCCAACTCAGGAACTGAAATGAGGAGTGGGGCCAGAGAAGAAATTGCGAACAGTGATGGGCTGTTTGCAGGGGAGGTGATAGGGTGGGTAAGAGGAAGAAATCTGCACAAAGAAAGAGTAAAGAAAGCAAAGGTGAAGCCAAGGAAATGCTCAGGGCAGTTTGGAGGAGGCTGCTAGGCTCCCCTGGATCTGAGCAACAACATCTGCAGTGGGACAGGAAACTCACAGCTCATGGGAACAAACTTCCTGGCTGACTTCAGAGGCCACAACAAACCCAAGTGGTTTCCCTGCTGTCCTCTAGCCCTTGCTGGCCCCAGGGGCTGATGGCATTTGTGCTGACTCAGCTCCATGTCCCCACAGCAGCACCATGGAGGTGCTGACCCTGCTGTGTGCAATGCAAACAGGGGCTCCTGAGCCAGTGTTGCCATGTGTGTGCCTGCAAGGATGCAGCTCCTGTGTGAGCTGGGGGAGAGGCCAGGGCTGCAGAGGGGGGATGTTGTTGGCAGGTGCATGAGGACGCTCTGGGACGCTGCCCTGGGGTGTCCAGCGCAGTGGGGATGGATCAGCCCCTGCTCTGCTGCTCCTTGCCAGGGTGTCCTCCTTGCAGGGAGCTTGCAGAGCACCAGCCATGCTGTTTGCCCCCAGCCTGCCCACAGCCAGCCTGGGGCTGCTCCCGGAGCTTTTCTGTGCTCAGCATTGGTCTGGCCAAGTGTTGTGGAGAGAGCCTGGCCAAGGAGCCTGGAGCCCCCAGGTCCTGCCCTGAGGCATCAGCGCTGCCCCAGCAGTGCCCATGGCCTGTCCCTGCTGCAGCCCCGGCACTGCCACCCCCAGGGCTGTGCCCGGCCCCGAGAGCACTCAGGCCCTGCAGCAACACGAGGGCCAGGAGGGCAGTGGGGCAGTGGCACAGGAGCCACCAAATGCTGCTGCTGCTGGGCACAGCTGCTGTGCCAGCACTGATCTGCCCCAAGCTCCGCACACAGACAATGCTGCTGCAGCTCCAGAGAAGTGAATAGAAGGGGCATCTCTCGAGAAAACTCTGCTGGAAGAGAGATCCTTTAGTTCGTTTAAAACCACCAAGAACACAGCACCTTATTTACACAGTCTGTGGCCACTGAGAAGGTGGAGAGAAAGAAAATGAGAAATAGCATGAACAATGCAATTTCTTCTTGGATTACAGTAAAAAAGTAAAACAAACACAGTAACCTCCAAAATGAAACCAATGAGAATTACCAAAATGGCTTTTATTACAAGTGATTTGCAGAAATTGACCAGCAGTTTACTGTTTCTTAAATCCTCTAGTCATCAGTGTCCACAGTGCAGCCTTGAGCTCCTGGTTCCTCAGGCTGTAGATGAGAGGGTTCAGGGCTGGAGGCACCACTGAGTACAGAACTGACAGTGCCAGATCCAGGGATGGGGAGGAGATGTAGGGGGGCTTCAGGTAGGCAAATAGGCCAGTGGTAACAAACAGGGAGACCACGGCCAGGTGAGGGAGGCAGGTGGAAAAGGTTTTGTGCCGTCCCTGCTCAGAGGGAATCCTCAGTACAGCCCTGAAGATCTGCACATAGGAGAAAACAATGAACACGAAACAACCAAAAGCTAAACAGACACTAACAGCAATGATCCCAATTTCCCTGAGATAGGATTTGGAGCAGGAGAGCTTGAGGATCTGGGGGATTTCACAGAAGAACTGACCCAGGACATTGCCTTGGCACAGGGGCAGGGAAAATATATTGGCCGTGTGCAGCAAAGCAGTGACAAAGCCACTGGCCCAGGCAGCTGCTGCCATGTGGGCACAAGCTCTGCTGCCCAGGAGGGTCCCGTAGTGCAGGGGTTTGCAGATGGACACGTAGCGGTCGTAGCACATGATGGTCAGCAGGGAAACCTCTGATCCAAGGAAGAACACAAGCATAAAGAGCTGAGCAGCACATCCTGCATAGGAGATGGTCCTGGTGTTCCAGAGAGAATTGTGCATGGCTTTGGGGACAGTGGTGCAGATGGAGCCCAGGTCAGTGAGGGCCAGGTTGAGCAGGAAGAAGAACATGGGGGTGTGCAGGTGGTGGCCGCAGGCTATGGCGCTGATGATGAGGCCGTTGGCCAGGAGGGCAGCCAGGGAGATGGCCAGGAAGAGGCAGAAGTGCAGGAGCTGCAGCTGCCGCGTGTCTGCCAATGGCAGCAGGAGGAAGTGGCTGATGGAGCTGCTGTTGGACATTTGCTGTGTCTTGGCATGGGGATCTGTAAAATAAATAATCATGGAATAGTTCAGTTTGGAGAGGACTTGAAATATCCCAGCCCAGCTTGGTGGCACTTTCCCCCCACTGCCTGCCCAGGGCTCTGCTGCCTGGAGCTGTCCCTGCCAGCAGCTGCTTCCCTGTGTCCAGGGCTGGGCGCTGCCAGTGCTGCCAGAGCCCAGCCCAGCCCTGGGGGTTCAGCTCTGCCCTGCAGACCCCTCCCAGCACAGGACACTGCCCAGGGCCAGCTCTGCCTCTGCAGGCTCTGATGGCAATGTGATAGCTATCCTGAGGAGGCTGGAAAAGTGACACTAAAGCTGCCTGTGAGGGACCCTGTGATAATTTCTGTCAGTGCCTGCTTTAATAAAATACAAGAAAAAAATATTATATTTTTTCCAAACTGAACTTAGAGATTAATATCTATATGCAATTTCCCTTCTACGCAACGCAGAGCAGTAGATTATAAAATCATGATTTTCCCTTTTATGCAGGCCCTGCCTTACTGTGCTCCCTGTGTAATCTACCTACAAACATTCTGGAGTTAAATGTTATGCTGGGAGCAGTTCTGAATTATGCAGCATCCTCACCACACAGGGACAACCCTTCCAAGCCGCACCAGCTGTCTCCTTCTACCCAGACCTTGTCCCCCAGTGCTGGGAGCAGCTCCCAGGGCTGGCTGAGAGCTGTCCCTGGCAGGCAGCAGAGTCCCTGCCCCAGCACAGTGCCCTGGGCTGCAGGACCCTGCTCTGCACCACAGCCCTGGGCACCCCTGGCTGCTCTTCACAAGAGATCATCAGAGAATGTACTCACACAGTCTGCAGGCATTGGGATGTTCCAGCTTTAGGAGATCACTGCAGGAGCTGTAGCTGCATTGTCCTGCAGCCAGAGGCTTCCTGTGTCAAGGGCTGGGAGTGATTCTGCTCCAGTCACTTCCGAGCATCTTCCCAGCCCTGACTGATTGAAGCTCTCTGTGCCTCTGTGCTGTGCCCGGGGTGGCTGCAGGCAGTGCCCCAGCACTGCTGGGCTGGGAGAAGAGCTGCTCATGAAGAGAAAGTGTTTTTGAAGCTCTTCTTGGTTGCCAGGATTGCCTTCTGAGCCAGGAGCCCAGCCCAGCTCAGCAGTAGAGATACAGCACAAGGACTTTAATGTCCCTCTTGGGGATTGGGGCTGAGTCTCTGAGCATCAGTCCCTGAGTGGGAGCTGAAGAAACCTCTCAAGAACTCCAAGTCACAATCAAACTCCAAAGTTTTCTAAAGTTTTAATGGGTCCCTCTGAGGGACACAACTGAGAAAGTGTCCCCAGGTTCCAGTTAGAGCAGGAAATTGGAGGCAGTGATGACAAGTAGGGACAAAGTGAAGCCAAGTCTTGGTGCCCTGGAGCACAGCAGGGTCTGTGCCACCAAGGGCTGGGAGGAGACACCTTGTCCTGAGCCACTGGAGCCTCCTGGCACAGCCCCAGCAAGGCTGGCCACTGTCACCCCTTGTCCTGCCCTCAGCATCCCCCCACATCCCAGTGGCCTCAGGGATCTGCTGGGACGAGTCCCTGGGGAGCCTTGGTCAGGAATGGCCCTGGGGGCTCCTTCATGCTCCCAGGGACTGCAGGTTTTTCAGAGGACTTTGGGTTTTGCTTTTGCCTTGGAGTCTCTGAGAGCTTTGTGCAATCATGGCCTCCAATTATCTGCTTTAATTAGTCCCTTGAGAGGCTCTGTCAGTAACAACACTCAGTTGGGCTGATTAATGGTTCAAGATACTTCATTTTTTTTAAAGTACTTGGAGGTTCCCTTTTGACACCAACTCTTTTAGTAGTTTATGCAATCATGGCCCCAATTATCTACTTTAATTAGTCCCTTGAGAGCTTTATATTGACACTCAGTGGGTCTCATTAATACATTGAGATACTCAAGGTTTTAAAGGTATTTTGGATTTTCCTTTCCTCTCTGACTCTCTGAGAGGGTTTTGGGCGATCCTGGCATCCAGTTCTTTCCTCCAAGGAGTCCATGAGGAGCCTGTGTTGGGGATGGACCTCAGTGAGACCCATTAATGCTTTGAGACACTTTGGGTTTTTCTTCTGACTTGGACTCATGGAAAGGTTTGTGCAATCTCATCTCAGGCTCTGAGGTTCAAGGGCTCAGCACCAAATGCACCACGGGGCTGATTGGGATCAAGCTCATCCTGACAAACCATGGCTCTGCCTTGATTTCCCTCTGGTGAAGTTCATTCATTAGGAATATTTTCAAATCCAGTTATGGAGAAATATTTCCCAGAGATTCTAAGAAATACATATTCCTATTTTGAAGGGTGTATTTCATTGTTATTCTCTTTAGAGTAGAGGTGATTGCAGCATTCGGTGATTGAGATTTGTGAGAAATGGATTTGTAAAGGATTCTCAAAGCCTGACTGAAAGCTCACACAGTCTTGTACATCTGGATGCAAACTCTGAGATAAGGTGTGCGGACTCAGAATGGCCCTGGAATAGAGAAGACATTGCTGAGAGAGAGATTGAACTAGAAAGAAGTTTCAATCCATGGCCTTGCAAAAACCCAAATGCTTTTGAGAATTAGAACTGTGAAAGATGCATTGGTGCAAAACCACGTGGGGTACAATAATGAGTGGTTGGTGTTAGAAGTATTAGCACCATTGTGTAGGAAAACCTGATAAACTGAAAAACATTAATAAGGTATAGTAAACACAAAATAACTTGGCTTTGGATAGAATGGCATTGAGTTTTACATGTCTTATGTTTCACCCTTCAAGGAGTCTAAAAATGGAATAAAATATTTTTAAAAATATGCCTCTCAGTTGCCCTGTCTGTGTAGAGCTGGGATTTTTCAACAGTGCTGAGTCCCTGGACATCAGTCCCTGAGAGAAAGCTGAAGGAAAACTTCTCAAGAACTCAGAGTCAGATTTAAACTCCAAAGTTTCTTGAAGCTTTAATGGGTCTCACTGAGAGACACAACTGAGAAAGTGTCCCCAGGTTCCAGTTAGAACAGAAGACTGGAGGCACTGATGACAAGTGGGGACAAACAAGGGAAAGGTGTCTCTGATGCTGAGCACACCTGGATGTGTTTCAGGAATGCAAAGGGCCAAGGGCTGAGCCCCAGACCCTGGCAAGGCAGATCCTGTCCCTCCCTCATTGCTCAGGGCTCTTCCCGGGCCACTGGGCTCTGGGCTTGTGCAATGCCAAGGGCAGCACCATGGGGCGGCCCCTGCCAGGCTGCTGAGCAGGGACAAGGAGGCAATGAGGCCCCAGCACAGCAAGGCTCACTTGTCCCCTGCTTTCAGTGAAGACTTTTTTCCTGATGTCAAACATATCCTACCCCTGGCTTATTTGCAGACTACGTCCTCTCATTCTGTCAGGTGCTGCCTGTGAGAAGAGACCAACCCCCACCTGACTACAGCCTCTGTTCAGGTGGTTGTAGAGAGTCTCACTGGAGACCATTGTAGCCATTGGGGACATTGTAGCACGACAGGGCCTCATGGAATCAAGGGGACCACAGTGACAGTGTGGGGCTCCATGGGACAAAGGGGCCAATCTGACACCGTGGAATCAAGGAGATCTTTGTGACAGTACAGGGCCTCATGGAACCAAGGAGGCCATGATGACACTTTGAGGCCACGTGGAACCAAAGGACCATTGTGACACTGCAGGGCCTCATGGAATCATGGAGTCCATTGTGACACTACAAGACCTCACTGAAGCAAGCAATCATTGTGACACTATGGAGTCCTGGCAGGCCAAAGGACAATTGTCACAATTTGTGGCACCATTGAATCAAGGAGTCCATTGTGACAGTACAGGGCCCCATGGAACTGAGGATTCATGGAACAGTGCAGGACCCCATGGAACCAAAGGTGCATTGTGACACTGTGGGGCCTCATGGAATCCTGGAGGCCATGATGACACTTTGAGCCCTCGTTGAACCAAGGGGCTCTGCAGGACCTTGTGGAACCAAGGAGACCCTTCTGCCATTGTGAGTCCCCATGGAACCAAGGGTCCATTGGGATACTGCAGTGTGGGAAATGCAGGCACAGAGAGCTCTCAGGGCCTTGGGCATACAGGCTCAGAGATAGAGATGGATACAGGGTTTGAGCTAAGACCTTGGAGAAGGCTTAGAGAATTAGAGCATTAAAGTGAAACAGACATAAAACAAGAATATAAGTTTGTAGTTTAAGTAAAAAAATGTTTCAAGAAAACAGAAATATGGATTATGTAAGCAAAGCACTATGTTAAGTAAGATAGTGAAAGATTTTAAAGTTTAGCAAAAATGAGTTGTTGTAAAGTTAATTAGATGTTAAGATATATCAATGTAGGTTTGTGCAGTGTTATATGATATACTGGAAAATGATGAATTGCACCAAAGCCATGGGAAGAAAAGCAATTAATGATTGGTATAAAAAGACACTAGCAAAATTCATAGAAGTTTTTGATTGGCTAAAAAAGTAATATAAGGCATTTGTAACTAAAAATGAGGAAGCTTCTGATATTATGGCCCTGGATGTAACACCTTTAATGTCTCACCCTTCTATGAGACTGATGAAATAAAGCAATAAACCATCTTTGACAATGTCTCTCAGTTGTTCCATCTCTTGTAATATTAATCTCCCAATAGAGATCTTATGGACATCAGGTCTACCCTTTGAAATCAATGGCAATGTAGGAATAGCAAGTCTACCTATTTTAAAAAATCAAGGGGGATTTAGGAACATCAGGTCTACCTTTTGAAATCAATAGGGATTTAGGGAAACCAGGTTTACCCATTAGTCAATGGGGATTTTGCAGAAATTTGGTGCTAAAATGGGGAAATTTGGGGGAAATACTGGGCTGAATTCCAGGAATTTCCATTTCATGATCATGGTGCTGACACTCTGGAAGTCCTGGCATAATTCCTGGAAGCTAATCACAAATTCTTGATCCCGCACCTTCAGCCTGTGCTGGAGCTGTGCCTCCCCTTAAGCCCAAAATCTTTGTTTTCAGCCCCAAATCTGGGAATTCCAAGGCCAAAGTTGGGATTTTTGGCAGCAAAAATTTTCAGACGTTGGGTCTACCCATTGAGGTCAAAGGGGATTGAGGGATATCAGGACTACCCATTAATAGGGCTTGATTGGGAAGGGTTAGTGGTTCAACTGGGAGTACTGGGAAGGGCTAAGGGGGGACACTGGGGTTACTGGGAGCACTAGGACATAAGTGGGACCACTGGGAGAGATTTATAGAGATACATGGGTATAAACAGAACTCAACATGTACCCTTTAAAGTCGATGGGGATTCAGGGACACCAGGTCCACCCAGTCAAAGCAATGAAGATTTTTGGACACCAGTTTTGGGGGCCCTCAGGGGATTTGGGTGATTTAGGTGTTCAAGGGGTACCCAGGTGTATCCAGGTGATTTTTGAGGTAATCCAGATGATTTGGGGGAGTACACAGGTGTACCCAGATAATTTTGGGGGATCTCCAGGTTATTTTGGGGGCACCCAAGTGTCCCGACTCTCCCTAACAGGCCAGGAGAAGATGATGGCCACTGTCCTCCCTGTCGACGTGGACACAGATGAACCTTGGCAGACGAGGGGCTGTTGGGGGGCACCCCAACATTCAGGGAGTACCCCAAAAGTCAAGGTGAGGACATCAGGGGTGGGAGGGAGCCCTGAGTTACCTCAGGAGAGGATGCAGCACAGGTACAGCCAGGTGCTTTGGTCAGTGGAGTTGCTGAAGACAATGTTCTGCACCAGCTCTAGCTCTGGGAGGGGGCAATGGGGGCACCCCAAAGTCTCCAGGGTGCAGCAGGGGAAACCCCAATATCTGAATACTCAAGTGTACCAGAGTTCAGGTGTACCCATTAAAGTCAAAGGGGATTTAGAGACACCAGTTCTACTCATTCAACCCAACAGGACGCATCACCTCCCACTTTAGGTGAGGGAGGGGCTGGAAAATTTTGGGGATCCTGAGAAATTGTCGGAATTTTTCTGGGGAATTCCTCACATTCCTAAAGCCTTTTGTGGGGCAGTGCCCCAGCCTCGCCCTTTCTGGAGTCCCTGGCAGCTGCAGGCAGTGGTGCCAGGCTGAGAAGTTGGAGAAGTGGCGGCTCAGCAGTGCCCCAGCAAAGGATAGCTTGGCCTCAGGGTCCTGCCTGCCTGCCAGCACCCACTGGTGTTCCTAGGCATAGACTGAGAGGGCACCAGTATAAACCAGTAAGCACTGGGAGCCATCCCCGAGCTTCTGAGGCCCATGACAGCAGCTCCCAGTATAAACCAGTAAGGCCTCATGCACCCAAACTCATCCTCAGTGTAGTCTAAGGGCTCCCAGGTTTATATTGGGAGGGCACCAGTATAAGCCAGTAAGCACTGGGAGCCACTCCTGAGCCCCTGAGACCTGTGGCAGCAGCTCCCAGTATAAACCAGTAAGGGCTGATGCACCCAAACCTGCTCCCAGTGTGGTCTAGGGGCTCCCAGTGTGATCTAGTGAGATGGGGAACATAAATGGTTTTGAAAATTCAGAACTTTAGAAGTCTATGATGTGCTTAAGCAGGTAGAGGGGAAATTGAACACATAGCAGAAATAGTGTGCAACAAACCATATAGGAACTTATTTGCCAGGAAAAAGCTTTAAGATAACATATATTGCAAAAACTCATCAAAGCAAGACCTGGCTATTGTACAATCCCAACAAAACAGAAACCTGTGGCTCCAGAAACCAACCAGGACCAGCCAGGTGGTTTTGAGTGGGACAAACTGACCTGAGGGAGAGCCAAACCTCCACTGCACCTGCCCAAAAGCAGAGCTCAAACAGCGATTACTGAGGAAGACACACAGCCTTCATCCCAAAAACCACCAAACACGACCTCCAGCAGGGATGGCAGCTAATTATAATACAAAGGGAGAGAAGGTGGAGATGGATGGGCAGGGAGGTGTGGGCTTGTGGGATCAATGTGTATTTATACCTGGAACCTGTCTTGACCAGGTACACGTGGTTTGGAAGAAATATCCCCCCATGTGTCCCCCATGTGGTGCCAATGAAACACTGTCTATAATTTCAGTGTCAAGTGCTGATTCTCGAAATCAGTTGTTGAGCCAGCCAGAAGGTCTTCGTCTGTGTGCTGGAGCACAGGGGACGTCGACATCCCAGTGCACCCCGGACTTTTTCCAGAGCTGACCTCTGCTTCCCGGTCACTCTCTGCAGGGACGAGCAACCAACCTCCCATATGGCCTAGAGGAACGTTTGACCAAAATGTTTTGGGGGAGGCCCAAGGTAGGGTGAGCCTGTAAGACACTAGGGATGCCTGCACATGGCTAACAGTGTGTCAGAGACATCCAACACACAGAGCTGACAGGTTTGGGGAAGGTATTTGGAAGCTGGCAAAGGGGTTTCTGTTGACCACTTAGGGTGGCCACGAGCACGTTTGGGGGTAACTTGAACAGGAACTACAGTGTTATCAATATTATTAACAGCATAACGCACTGCTATAAACATAACTGCCATAAATTGTGCTTGTTTTTTGTTGTAGGGTGGTGGAAGGAAGTATTTATATGGTGGTTGGTGTTTTGTGTTTGCATCACTCCAATTTTGGTGGCGGAGATTTTGGATTTTGGGGAATGTCTTCTCTGTTTTCTGTAGTGGACCTGTGCAATATCTGGTGTAACACTGCCCTCTTGTGTTATTAACTGTCATTGCAACAAGTTAAGATTTCTGTTCTTTTCTGAGGCGTGTGATTCTATTGTTTCTGATGTAATGCTGCCCTCTTGTGTCTGTAACTGTCAGTGACAGGTCAGTGATTTTTTTTGGAAACTGTCAGAGTTAAAAAGGTGGTGGAAGCTGGGAGTGAGTGCGGAGGGCTCGACCAAGCAAGGAGGAAGCCCTTTCTAGGTGGCTCCAGATTGAGCCCCCGGATTTCTTGGGGGATCAAGGGAAACTTGTACGGTTGGTACGGGAGGATGGGGGAGTAGAGCAGGTACACTTGGGAGGAATAGTCTCAGATTCCATAGATAGTTGTCTGGGTTTTGATTGGGAGCAACCTCTAATCGAAAGGGAACCTAGAAGGGTTAGACCAATTCCTTGCTTTGCGTGTGGACCAGCAATTTGGACACCAAGGTGGCATCCAGCCTGGGACCTCCTACAGTGTCATTGGTGCAAAAGGAAGTGGCACTGCAGATCTAGGAGGTGGACGCCTACATGCCCCAGGTGTACCCCGGACCCATGGCATCATATTCAGGAATTAATACAGGTTGAGTGTGAGATTGTGAATTTGATCTGTGCAAAGAGTCTTTCAGTTCCCAAGGATTGGCACGTTTTCGATGACCACTGGGAGGAAGTGAAAGAATATTGCCAGCAGAGGTTTGGGAGAGGAGATAAGAGAAATAAGGAGAGAAATCATGGGGACCCAGCAAAATAAAGAGGTGCCTAGGAGGAGCCCTTTAGGATGTATACTAACCCACTGGGAGGAAGTTGTGGGGACAGGAGAAACGGAGAGCAAAAGGGTTTTCATCAAATACTCTAATCAATGGTGGCCTCTCTAGAAATCAGAAGATGGGGCAAAGTGGCCATTAAATGGAACATGGGACTGTAACACCATGTTGAAGTTAATGTTGTTTTTAAGGTGGGAAGGAAAATGGGATGAGGCATCATATTCAGATGTTTTTCATCTCACAGAACCACCCAGAATGGCAAAGGGATTGTGGTATTAACCCTCCACAAGACCCACTGATCCTAGCAATGGAAATAGAAAACACAAGGGTCTCACGTATATTAAAATGATGCTGCTCAGCCTGTAGTCTTGGTCACAAGTGCACTAAAAATGACAAGGTATATAAGGAAGAAGACTCTGATCTGGATGATCCCCCCTCCTCAATCACTAGAGTTGGGTGGGAGCCCAGGAAGGGCACCAGATCAAATTCCAACACCCCTGGGAAGTCCAGCATCCTCCCATACAAGGGCAAAGCTAGGGAACAACCAGCACTTTTTCAGGCACCTCTTAGAGAAGAAGTGGGACCAGATGGAACAATGAGGCTTCTAAAGGTTCCCTTCAATACCAATGATTTGGAAATTTGGAAAAGGAATGTAAAGGATTACAGAAAGGACCCTCTAAGTAGAGCTGAACACTTTTGGTTAATAGTGAAATCACATAACCCGGATTGGAATGCTATACAGTTACTGTTCCATGCAATGACAGAACCAGAGAAACAGCTGATCCCAAAGGTACCCTGGGATTTGACCCAGGAGCACTGTAAGACATGGGAGAGGATGTAAAGGAATTCTTTCCCCCCCAGGACCGAAAGTGGGATGTGAATATAATGGAAGGAAGACAGAAGGTACAAGAATATCAGGAGTGGATTGCAAAGGGAATAGAGAAAGCCATCCCCAAATCTATGAACTGCTCAGCTTTATATGCTATTAAACAAGGTCCCTTTGAGTCACCACCTGAGTTCTTAGACAGGCTGAGACACAATGCGTCGTAGCACACCTTTGGACTCAGATCAGATATCGGGATACAGCAGTTAGTGTCATTATTTTTAGGTCAATCCACCGGTGATAGAAGATGCAAATTTCAGAAATTCAGACCCGCTGAAGGAAGAAACTTAGAAATATTATTGGATGAAGCCTGGAGGGTGTTTAGCAATCGAGAAGAAGGGAATAAGGGGAAAAAAGAAAGGGTGATGGCAGTAGTTAAAAAGGAAGATGAAAATTTTAAAAAGGGGCTTCCCCCTCCGTGCCTAGGAAGAAAAGAATGTGCTCTATGTGAGCAATTAGGCCACTGAAAAAATGAATGCCCAGAACGCTGAGGAAAGGGAAACAAAGGGGCACGGGGAGTGGCAAATGTAAATGAAGACTGACAGGAACCAGGGGGATCTTCCCTAGCTGATCCCTTGGTTATAATGAAGCTAGGGGAGGGAAAAAATCAAAAGCAAATAAAATTTTTAATTGATACAGGGGCAATGTGTTCGATTTTAAACACAGCTTTAACTCAGGTGGGAGAAGATTATATTATGGTTAATGGAGCCACTGGCCAAGCTGAAAGGGCTTATTTTTGTGGACCACAAAAATATAAATTAGGAAAACTAGTAGGCTTGCCTAAGTTCTTATACATGCCTAATTCACCACATGCACTCCTTGGAAGAGATTTGTTGAACAATTGAATGCAACAATCAGATTTGAAAAAGGGGAGGTTACTCTGGAGGTGGATACTCAAGAATATATTCAAATAATGAGGTTCCCATAGAAGGAAAAATCAGTGAAGATTTCATCACCCAGGTGTACCCTGGTGTGTGGGCCACTGAGAAGCCAGGAAGAGCTAAGAATGCATCACCAGTAGAGGTAAAGCTTAAAGAGGGACAGTGACCAGTAAGGATGAAAAAATATCCCTTAAAAAGAGAGGTTAGGGACGGAATCCAGCTGATAATAGAAAAATTCTTGCAATGGGGTCTGTTAAGGGAATGTGAATCTGATTTTAACACTCCCATATTACCAGTTCACAAACCTGATGGAACGTACAGAGTAGTCCAGGATTTAAGAGCAGTCAATAGAATAGCAGAGGATTTATGTCCTGTAGTAGCAAACCCATACACTTTGTTAACAGTAGTGACACCTTAACTAACCTGGTTTACTGGTTTAGATTTGAAAGATGCTTTCTTTTGCCTCCCTCTCTATGAAGCCAGCCAAAAGATATTTGCCTTGGAATGGAAAAGTGGACAAAGGACCCAGCTCACTTGGACTGTACTGCCTCAAGGATTCAAGAATTTCCCCACCATATTTGGCAACCAACTGGCCAAGGATCTCGAGTCTTGGGAAACCCCACCCGGGAAGGGGAGACTGCTACAATACAGAGATGACATCCTGATCACCACTGAGACAGAAGACACTTGCATGCCTTGGATGGTGAGTCTCTGAAACTCTTTGGGACTCCAAGGGCACCGAATGTCTAAGAAGGAAGCCCAGGTAATGCAGCAGGAAGCCACTTACTTGGGGTATGAAATTAATGTGGGGCAAAGAATTGTGGGGAAGCCTGAAAAGAGGCTCTGTGCCAAATACCAAAACCACAGACTGTGAAAGAATTGAGAACTTTCCTCAGAATGACTGAGCGGTGTCGCCTTTGGATCTATAATTGCGAGTTGCTTGTTCAACCCCTGTATGCACTGATCAACTCTGAACAGAAGCATCTGCAATGGGACAAACAGGCCACATGAGCCTTTGAACAATTGAAAAAGGCCCTGATGTCAGCTCCAGCTCTGGGACTCCCTGAACTGGGGAAGCCTTTCTTTTTGTTTTCTCATGAGAAACAGGGAATCGCCCTGGGAGTATTGGCACAAGATTTAGATTTAGATATCACAGAGCAGTCACCTACATCTCCAAGCAATTGGATGTGACCACAAAAGGATACCCAGGATGCCTGAATGTGGTAGCAGCAGTAGTGCTAAATATCCAGGATGCCTGAAAATTCACTTTGGGACAAAAAAATGACTGTGTTGGTGTCCCATACAGTGTCTGCAGTATTAGAAATGAAGGGCAGGTAGTGGCTTTCTCCACAGAGGTTCCTGAAATACCAATCCATACTGGTAGAACAGGATGATGTGGAGATTGTGATCACTAACATTGTCAATCCAGCTTCTTTCCTCAGTGCAAACACAGGAGAACCAGTACACCATGACTGCTTGGAAACCATTGAAGCAACATCCTCAAGCTGCCTGGATTTGAAGGATGTTCCTGTGGAAGATGCAGAGGACTGGTTCATGGACAGAAGCAGCAATGTCCTGAATGGCAAAAGGCATGCAGGATATGGCATCTCCATCAGCCATGAGGTAACAGAGTCAGAACCATTGCCTGTCAATACCTCTGCACAAAATGTGGAAATCACCTTGACCTGAGCCTTGGAATTGACCCAATGTAAGAATGTGAACATAGACATGGATCCAAAGAACACTTTTGAGGGTGTGCATGCTTATGGAGCAATGTGAAAGGAAAGGGGGCTACTGAACTCTCAAAAGAAAAACACTGAACATGCAGAAGAAATTCTGAAATTGCTGGAGGCAGCACAGCTCCCAAAGAAAATAGCAATTATGCACATCAGAGCACATCAAAAGGCATACTTGGAATCAGAAAAAGGAAATGAGCTGGCAGACAGGGAGGCAAAAGAAGCAGCAAAAAGAGAGGCACAATTGGAAGGAGACCTAATCCCAGACAGGAAAATCTCCCTTGAGGGTAAACCAAATTATGCCAAAGAGGATCTGAAGCTAATTACAAATTTGGATGAGACATACAGTAAAGAGGGGTGGGCCCCTACCCCAGAAGGAAGGGTAATCATACCTGGCCATCTAATATGGTTTGTAATAAGGGAGGAGCATAGGAAAAGACACTGGGGACCAGAGACTGTGTGTGAACACTTAAATCACAACATCATGGCTAGAAATTGATACACTACAGTGAAGCAGGTAACTCCACAGTGTGATCTCTGCCTCCAGACTAATCCTAAAAACAAAGCCTGAAATGGGTGAAATTGAGAAGGGAAATGTACCTGACCAATTATGGCAAATAGACTTCACAGAACTCCCAAGAAAAGGGGGGTTTTGTTATTTACTGGTATTAACTGATACCTTTTTCAGGATGGCCTAAGGCTTTCCCTGCTACAACTGCTAAGGCCAGAAAAGTGGTCAAGGCATTAGTAAAAGAGATAGTATCACGATTTGGGGTTCCAGCTGCCATTTCTTCAGATAGAGGGCTCCATTTTATTGCAAATGTGGTACATCATGTTAGTAATGCTTTAGGTATAGATTGGCAATTACATACCCCATATCATCCCCAGTCAAGTGGACAAGTGCAGAAGATGAATCACTTAAACAGCAAATTTTTAAATTAGGATAGGATATCAATCGGCCTTGGCCTCAATCCCTTCTTTTAGCCCTGTTACACATCCCAACTAAACCAAGGGCAAAGGAAAGGCTGAGTCCTTTTGAGATCCTGTATGGGCGACCTTATGCAATACAGAAGGGAACATCAGCACAAATAGGGGAAGAAACTATCACAGAATACAAGGTGGCCCTGGGGAAACAACTCAGTAATATCAGGAAACATGTAGAAAGAAGCTGGTGTAGGGGATTGGATGGACCAGTACATAATGTACAACCTGGAGATTGTGTGTATGTGAAGTCTCTCACAGAAAAGACTTTGGAACCACAGTAGGAAGGACCATACCAGGTGCTCCTCACCTCCTTCACTGCCATCAAGATCAGAGAACAAGCAGCATAGATACATCACACCGGAATTAAAAAGGCTTCACAGTCACCATGGAGAATCAGGCAGGTGCAGCCTGGAAAGCTGTGGCTCTGATGATCATAGCCATGGCTATGGCAGACATGTGTGCAAGACCTCCTATATACAATGGGACTGGCATTTATGTGTGTCAGGGGAAAGCTTCTGACTTTGACTCTCCTAAGTCTCTGTGGCAGGTGTTACAAATATCAAACACAACTGTCTGGCCAGGGAAAGATGTCTGGGGATGCAAATTCGCATTTGTTCAGGACGGATTCCATCAGGGACTTATAAAACCCATTCAAATTGGTACTGAATGTTGTGACACATGCTTCACTAACTGTTCTGAATTCAGGCTTAAAATAGAGGGATGTGAAACCAAGGCTTTTAGAATTAAACCATGAGGGAACTGTGCTACATCTATCTGAACAGAGAACGTGGGCACAAGGGGTTAAAGGGAAGTGGCAGATTATTAACATAGAGCTATGTGCCACAAGAAAACAACTGAGGTTTGTATGTGAAGGAAATGTCAACCATGACCGAGATATCTGCCTGGATACACAACAAAGCATCTGTCTCTTCAAAATCCATTCAGTCAACCAGACAACCTTGCTGGTATATATAGATCAGGGTTGTGTATGCCTCAGAACAGCATGCCCCAACATAAGAGTGGACGAGCTCATTATAAAGGAAACACAATCTGATTTGTGCATTTGTAACTTGGCCAAAATGGAGGGGTGCAATTTCTCCTATTGGGCACCTGTTGTATCACATCAGTATATAAAGGCAAACATGACAACTGTGCAGGATGTATTGTCTGTGCCCAGAAGAATGAATCTCACTCTAGTTATAGAACTACTAAAACACAGACATATTCAGGAAATTCTTAAAGAAATCAGAAGTATGGGAAAGAAGATCTTGATCACAATACACGATGAGACAGACAATAAGGAGACCATAGAAGGTTGGAGGGAGACACATCTCACCACTGGTGGGATGTATTTTTTGGGTGGTCTCCTACTGCAGCAGGGTTTCTACACTGATTGTGTCATCGGATAGTAGTTTTGTTAGTTCTGATCAGTTTAAGTTTTGTTCTTGGTTATGATTTTCTGGAATTTGAAACAGTCACAACCAATGGCTACAATGCCTATCCTGTTATCGAATCAACAAGGTAAAGACAGTCATAGAGAGTATGATAGGTATCTTAGAAAGCAAAAGAATTTGCATCATTTAGAAGAAAAGGGGGGAAGTGAGACGGGGGAAATCTATGGTTTTGAAAATTCATAATTTTAAAAGCATATAATATGCTTAAGCAAGTGGATGGGACTTAGAACACATAGCAGAAACAGTATGTAATGAACCACATAGGAAAATAGTTACCAGGAAAAAAACATTAAGATATATTGCAAAAACTCAGGAAAGCAAGACCTGGCTATTGTACAAACCCAACAAAACAGAAACCTGTGGCTCCAGAAACCAGCCAGGACCAGCCAGGTGGTTTTGAGTGGGACAAACTGACCTGAGGGAGAGACAAACCTCCACTGCACCTGCCCAAAAGCAGAGCTCAAACAGCGATTACTGAGGAAGACACACAGCCTTCATCCCAAAAACCACAAAACACAACCACAAGGAGGGGTGGCAGCTAATTTTAATACAAAGCAGGAGAAGGAAGAGATGCGTGGGCAGGGAGGTGTGGGCTTGTGGATCAATGTGTATTTATACCTGGAACCTGTCTTAACCAGGTACACGTGGTTTGGAGGAAATATCCCCCCAGGTGTCCCAGCTGCCAATGAAACACTCTCTACAATTTCGGTGTCAAGTCCTGATTCCTAAAATCAGGAAAGGTCCAGCAGCTGTGTTGGTTCTGCAGAGCAAAAATGGCCCCTGGTTCCATGGGACCCTAGTGTCACAACTGACTCCTTGCTTCCATGTCACCCCCTCAGTGTCAAAATGGCTCCTTCACTCCAACTGAACACAAAGGTTTTGTATAAATATTGAGCAAATCCTACTTAACACACCTGGGAACATCTGTCTGCATTCAAAAATGAGATTAAAGGTGAGAATGGCACCAGCAGCTTCCATCTACAACAATGACCCAGGGAAAAGACAGGGACAGAGAATTCAGCTGGAAGACTCAGAATTCTGCTTACAGAGATCATTGCTGGTCACACTGTCCCTTGTAGGAAGGTGACATCATTCCTGACAGCCTGGACTGAGCATGTGGTTCCTCAGTGGGGTTTGCTGTTTAGGAAACCTGCTCAGGCTTTTCCATTCTTTCCTCACAAACAGGAAAACTTCTCCTGGGCCTGTGTGCAGGCAGAGCCCTGAGGAGAGCAGGTGGGACATGGTGCAATGGGCTGGGACAGCCAGCTGCAGAGCTCAGGGGACAAGGTTCTGGTGCAGGGCACAGGGATGTCAGTCCCAGGTGGGCGATGTCAGACATGGTGAGGCTGGGGGTGAGGAGCAGGTTGTCCAAACAGGGGCAGCCAAAAAGGGGCTCATTCTTCTGTGTGCCCAGACCTCCTAAGGAGACATTCAGCATCAAGATCACTTGGGAAATGCCTCTATCAGCTCTTCTCTGAACTGTAATTTAAAAGAAAATACTCACTTGATTAAAGAAAAAAACTGATGAGGCTCACTTTGAAATCTTCCTCCTTAACAGAACTCCAAACTGACTCCAATCAGCTGCACGAGCCCTGAAGTAAGACAAAGAGCTCCTGAGGATTTTCTGTATTTTAATCAGCCCCACAGTGGATTTGGGGCTGAGTCCAGCACCCTTAGGCACTGAGAGGAGTTTGAAGAAGGTGCTCAAGGAGTCAGAAGCAAAACTCCAAGTCCCTTGGAGCATCAGTGGCCCCACTGAGGGCAGGGAGTGCCAAAGGCTCCCCAGGCACTGGTGAGAGCAGATCCTTGAGGGCAGGATTGCAGGAGCCCGAGGCTGTGAGCAGGGAACTGCAATGCTGAGCAAGGCCTGGGCTGGCTGGAGGAAGCAGAAAGGCCAAGGCCTGAGCCCAGGCCTGGCCCAGCAGGGCCTGTCCCTCACGGGTGGCTCGGGGCTGTTGCTGGGGCAGTGGGATGGCAGGGGCAGCAAGGACAAATGTCATCAAGCTGCAAGCCCTGCCAGCCTCCTGAGGGAGGGCCGAGGCAGAAGCAAAGTGCAGCCCCTGCCAGGAAAGTTCCTTCTGTGGGGCTGCAGAGGCCCTGCCCGAGCCCAGGGCACAAAGGCCTGGGTGCCTCTGGCCCTGCCAGCCCTGCCCAGCCCTTGGCCATCTCTCCTGCAGGCTGTGCCCCCTGTGCGTGCTGCTCCTGTGCCCTGGCCGGCTGCACACGCCCATCTCGCTGTCCCCCCCAGCATTTCTCAGCCCAGCATTGCTGTGCCCTCCCTGGGCTCCCTGCACCCAGCGCTGCCGGCTCCTGGCACACAGAGCCATGGCCTGGCCCAGCCTCACGCTGGGACACCTCGGGCACCAACATTCTGCCCTGGGAGGGACTTTTCTGTTTCCTCACCTCCAGGCTGAACCTTCCAGGCTGCACTTTGGGGAGGTTTCCTTCTCTTCCCACTCCCAAGGAAAGCTCTGTGTCCTGCTGTTCACAAAGAGAGAAGGGCTGGTGGGATATGTGTTGTTGAAAGGCTGTTTGGGGTACAGTGACCATGAAATTATGGAGATTTTAAATATTCTCTGGAAGAAGGAGAGGCATCTACAAAACTTCTACATTGGACTTTGAGAGAATGGAATTTAGCCTATTCAGGATGTAGTTTTGGAGAGTACCAAATCAGTTACTGGTGTTTTTTAAGGGAAACAGCCTTTAAAAAGCAAGGTTTCCCAGGAAGGATGGAGACAATTCAAGAAAGAAGTCTTGTAGGAGCTGCCTGTCCCTCCGTGCCAAAAAGTCAGATAGAAAGGAAAATGACTGGCCTAGTAGGGCATGGAGCTTTTGCTGAAACTCAGGGTTAAAAGAAGGTGAATCAGCTTTGGACGGAGGGAGACAGGCAACTCAAGAAGTATTTCAGGATGTCGCTAAGTCATGCAGAAAGAAAACTAGAGAGGTGAAAGCTCTATTAGGATTTAACCTGGCTGCTTCTGTAAAGGATAACAAAAATGATATTAGAAATACATTAATGGCAAAAGAAGGGAAAAGGAGAACCTCTATTGTTTATTAGGGGGGATATGGTTACCAAAGATGAGGAAAAGGCTGAGACACTTAACCCATTCATTGCCTCCGTTTTCAACAATAGGACAAGTTCTCCTCAGGACAAGTGTTCTCCTGACCTGGGAGCTGGGGACAGGGAGCAGAACAGACCCCCTGTAATCCAGGAGGAAGCAGCTGGGGACCTGCTGAGCCACTCAGATGCTCACAGGTGTCTCCGGCACCAGATGGGATCCATCCTAGGGGGATGAGGGAGCTGCTGGATGAGCTCCCCAAGCTGCTCTCCATCATTTCTCATCAGTGCTGGCTCAGCAGGGAGGTGCCAGAGGACTGGAGGTGCCAATGTGAGCCCATCCCCAAGACACTGGCCATCATCTTCTCCTGGCCTGTCAGGGTGAGTCAGGGCACTTGGGTGCCCCAAAAATAACCTGGATATCCCAAAAAATTATCTTGGTACACCTGGATACTGCCCAAAATCACCTGGATCCCTCCCAGAAATCACCTGGGTACACCTGGCTATCCCAAACAATCACCTGGGAACCCCTAAAAATCACCTGGGTACCCCACTCAATCACCTGGATACACCTGGGTACTCCTTGGACACCTGGATCACCCAAAACCCCTGGGACCCCCAAAACTAGTGTCTCAAACATCCTCATTGCTTTGATTGGGTAAACCTGGTGCCACTAAACCTTATTGCTTTGAAAGGCTAGACCTGCTGTCCAGAAATTCTTATTCATTTCAATGGCTTAGCTCTGGAGTCCTGTTTATCTCCATTTATCTCTACAAATCCCTCCCACTGGCCCCACTTTTGCTTCAGTGCTCCCAGTCACCCCAGTGTCCCTCCTTAGCCCTTCCCAGTGCTCCCAGTTTAAACAGTAACCCTTCCCAATCAAGCCCTATCAATGGGTAGACCTGGTGTCCCTAAAATCCTTTTGACTTCACAGGGGTAGACCTACTGTCCTTCAATCCCTGTTGACTTCAGTGTAGACTTGATATCCCAGTATTTTTGCTGCTAAAAATACCAATTTTGGGCTCGAAATTCCCAGGTTACAGACTGAAAATGGAAATTTTTGGGCTTACCTGGAGGCACAGCTCTAGCATGGACAGCAGGTGAGGGATCAGGGATTCGGGATTGGCCTCCAGAAATTCATCCAGGATATCCAGAGCATGGGCACTGCGATCCTGGAGTGGAAATTCCCAGAATTCAGCCCAGGATTTCCCCCAAATTTTCCAAAATTTCATCATTTTAGGACCAAACTTCACCAAAAGCCATTTACTTTAATGGATAGACCAGGTGTCCCAAAATCCCTATTGACTTTAATGGGATAGACCTGGTGTCCATAAGTCCCTATTGATTTCATTAGTCATGTCTGATGCCAAAAAAATGTGCATTGGGAGATTGATATTACAAGAGATGAGGCAACTGAGAGACGTTGTAAAAGATGGTTTGTGGCCTCATGGTGTCAGTCTCATAGAAGGGTGAGACATTAAAGGTGTTACATCCAATGCCATAATATCAGAAGCTGCCTCATTCTTAGTTACAATGCCTTAAGTTCATTTTTTATCCAATCAAATACTTCTGTGAAGTTTGCTAGCATTCTTTTACACTAATCATTAATTGCTTTCCTTCTCATGGCTTTACTGCAATGCATCATTTTTCAATCAACCCTATAAGACTTCATAAACCTACATTGATATATCTTAAACTTCTAATTAACTTTATAACAGCTTCTATTGCTAAGCTTTACAATCTTTTACTATCTTACTTAACATACTGCTTTGATTAGATAATGCATATTTCTGTTTGCTTAAAACATACTTCTACTTAAACTAAAAACTTAATATTCCTGTTTTATATCTATTTTACTTTTAATGCTCTGATTGTCCAAGATTTCTCCAAGGTCTTAGGTCAAACCTTGGATCCATCTCAATCTCTGAGCCTGTTTGCACAAGGCCCTGAGAGCTCTCTGTGCCTGCATTTCCCACACCACCTGTCATCTCTGACTCCAATTTCCTGCTCACACTGGAACCTGGGGACACTTTCTCAGTCGTGTCCCTCAGTGGGACCCATGAGCAGTATCAGACACTTTGGAGTTTGATTCTGTCCAAATTCTTCAGCAGTTTCCTAGAAAATAACAGTTCTGCATTGATTTCCCTCTGGTCCGGTACCATTCATTTGGAAGTTTTTCAACTCCAGTTATGGAGAAATATGACAAAGACCTTCTTAGAAATATCCATTCCAATTTTCAAGGCTGTATTTTATTACTGTTGTCTTCAGAGCAGAGGTGATTGCAGCATTCTGTGATTGGTATTTGTGAGAAATGGATTTGTAAAGGCTTCTCAAAGCCTGACTGAAAGCTCACACAGTCTTGTACATCTGGATGCAAACTCAGAGATAAGGTATGCTGACTCAGAAAGGCCATGGAATAGAGAAGACATTGTTGAGAGAGAGATTGAACTAGAAAGAAGTTTCAAACAATGGTCTTGCAAAAAGATCAGATATTTTTGAGAATTAGAACTGTGAAAGATGCATTGTTGCAAGACTACGTGGAGTAAGATACAAGGTGATTGGTGTTAGGATTATTTGCTCTACTGTGCGGCAAAAGCTAATAGACTAAAAATCATTTATAAAGTATTGTAAACAGGAAATAAATTGGCTTTGAATAGAATGGCATGGAGTTTTACATCTCTTATGTTTCACCCTTCAAAGAGACTGATAATGGAAGAAAATCTTTTTAAAACACCTCTCAGTTGCCCCATCTCTGCAGAGCTGGGATTTTCCAACAGTGCTGAGTCCCTGGACATCATTCCCTGAGAGGGAGCTGAAAGAAAACTTCTCAAGAACTGAAGGTCAGACTCAAACCCCAAAATTTCTAGAAATTTTAATGGATCCCAATGAGAGATATGACTGAGAAAGGTTCCAGTTAGGGCAGAACAATGGAGGCACTGATGACCGGTGAGGACAAAGAAGGGAAAGGTGTCTCTGATGCTGAGCACACCTGGATGTGTTTCAGGAATGCAAATGGCCAAGGGCTGAGCCCCAGCCCCTGGCAAGGCAGATCCTGTCCCTCCCTCATTGCTCAGGGCTCTTCCCGGGCCACTGGGCTCTGGCCATGTGCAATGCCAAGGGCAGCACCATGGGGCGGCCCCTGCCAGGCTGCTGAGCAGGGACAAGGAGGCAATGAGGCCCCAGCACAGCAAGGCTCACTTGTCCCCTGCTGGGGCCTCAGGCCCAGGGCCAGCCTGCATGGCCCAAGTGCTGCAGGAGTTGGCTCTGTCAGGGCCTTTCAGCTGCTGCCCATCCCTGTGGCCTCTGCAGCCCAGGCTGTCCTACGGTGTCCATGCCCTGCGCCTCTGTCCCTGCAGGCTGTCGTCATCCCCCGGCTGCCCCACCTCGCTGGCCCCTTCCTTTGCTGACAGCTCTGCCTCCTGCCTGCCTCTGCCTGGACACACAAAGCCTTGGGCTGCTCCAGACTCCTTCTGAGGGATGTCTAGCACCGCACCTCTGCCCTAGGAAGGAAATTTCTTTCTCCTTTTTTCCAGTCTGAACCTCCCTGGCTTTCCAGCTGGCATTAATACTTTCTTTCTCTGGCTGTTTTCCACTATTTTAAAAGGATCCACTGTCTCTGAAACCAGTCTTTAAACACTGGCATGGCTCTCGTCTCCTGTGCTCTCCACCCCAATGAGCACAGAGCTTCTTTGTCCCTATATAGTGGTCAGGTGCTTGTAGCCTCCAAACCCCACCTCAGGAGATCTTTGTGTCTTCTCTGAGGTGTTTGCATATCCAGATGTTCTGCTCATAGTCTAAGCAAATCACCAGAGGACAGGGCAAGCCACATCTGTATGTCCTTGCTACTTTTTGTTTTGGAGGAATCTTTGGATATATGGAATTTGGGAGGCCAAATCCCAATTTTGGTCCTGGTCCCTGGACAAGAAGCCCAATTCTTTTCCATAGGAAAGGAAGAACAGAGACCCAGTGTTTCAAAGGCAGAAGAGGAGAGAGGTGGCTTCTGGGAGGGCAAACCAGCCACACCTGTTTGTCCTAGAAGCTTTTCTCATGGAGGAATCCTTGGATATGTGGAATTTGGGAGGAGGCATCTCAATTTTGACCACAGACACCTTTAGAAAAATGATGGTTCTTTCCCATTAGAAGGAAAGCACCAAGGCCCAGTGTTTGGAAAGCAGGTGAGAGGCAGCCCCCAGGAGGCCAAGGGCAGCCAGACCTGTCTGTCCCGGCAGCTTTCACTTGGCAGGAATCCTTGGAGGTATGGAGTTTTGGAGGTGGAATTCCAATTTTGGCCATGGGCACCTGGCTGAGATGGATGTATTTTTCCCATAAGAAAGAAAAGCACATGGTCCCAGTGTTTCAAAAGAAAAAAAAAAAAAAAAAAAAAGAGAGAGGTGGCCCTTGGGTGGCCAAGCCAGACAGATCAGTTAGTTAGTCCTGTTAGTCCTGGCAGATTACATCTGGGAACAATCTTTGTATATTGGGAAATTTGGAGGAGGCATCCCAATTTTGGCCATGGACAGCTAGAGGAGAAGGACACTTCTCTCCCATAGGAAGGAAAGCCCAGAGCCCCAGTGCTTCAGGGGCAGGTGAGAGGCAGCCCTTGACATGCCAGGGTCAGCCAGACCTGCCAGAAATCACCAGGAGGCCCAGCCAGCCAGAACTCTTCCATGTTCCCTTCGTTTCATGGGACCCCACAGTGTCCCCACGTTTCCTTGGTTCCATGAGACCCTGCAGTGTCACAATGTTCCCCTTGCTTCTGCAGTGTCACAATGGCCCTGTGCTTCCATGAGGCCTCACAGTGTCACAATGTTTTCATGGATCCACACAGCCCTGATGTGTCACAATGGCCCGTTGGCTCCATGCACCCTCGCTGTGTCACAATGGCTCCTCTGTGACACTACAGGCTCCACAAGATCACCATGGACCCTTGCTTCCTCGGGGCCCTCAAATTCCACAATGGTCTCCTTGATTCCATGAGGCACCAGAGTGTCACAATGGCCCCTTGGTTCCATCAAACACCACGGTGTCACCATGGTGTCCACATTGTCACAACTGACCCATGGTTCCATGAGGTTCCACAGTGTCACCATGGTCGCCGGCTGGATGAGATCGATGTCCCAGGCACCTTGGGATGCTCGGAATGCCCGTGTGGGGCCAGGGCCAGGTCAGGCCTTGGTTTGTGGTGGGACAGAGCCCCGCCCCCAGCCATGGCCTGGCACAGCTGCCAATCACACAGCAGGGGCAATGCTAACCCAGCTCTGATTGGCTGAGCTGTCAATCAATCACACAATAGCAGCTGGTGCCTGCCCTGACTCTGATTGAGCAAACAACTGGAAGTCCCTCCCAAGGGGCGGGGCCCATGAAGGCCCAGAGGGTTAAAAGCCGGAGCACGAGGTCAGCCCATGGTGTGGATCCTGCCTTCTGCTGGGGTTCTCCTGTGAGCCACGCTGGAACCCGAGCCATTGGTACCTATATGTGTGTCTCTCCATACATCTTCTGTTGTTCTCTATTTCTTCTTCTCATAATCCTACTTAACTGAAATACCTTTGGGTAACTTAGTATCTTCAGGGTTAAAGGTTTTTCAGTTAAATAGTCTAAGTCAAGATGTTAATGCTATTATATGAGTTTTATGTTGAATTGGATGTTGTATGAATTGTTTTGTCCATGTTCCTTGATTGTCTATATTTTGCCAGCAAAATTTTGTTATTTGGACGTCTTAACGCAATTGTTTAGAGCTGGCATCACTGAGGTTGTGGGTTCAATCCCTGTGTGGGCCATTCACTTAGGAGTTGGACTGGATGATCCTTGTGGGTCCCTTCCTATCAAGAATATTCTTTGCACCTGGCCATGTTGAGAATATCTGGCTGGAGTTTCTCATGTGCATGAAACTCAAGTAAAGGAACCTTTGGTCACCCCCAGCATTTCAGTGTTCTGGGGTGTTCCAGCCCTGCAGGCTCACCATGGCCTCTTGTTTCCATCAGGCCCTGCTGTGTCACACTGGCCCTTGGTTCCATGAGCATCTGCAGTGTCACACAGCTTGATGACATTTGTCCTTGCTGCCCCTGCCATCCCACTGCCCCAGCAACAGCCCCGAGCCACCCGTGAGGGACAGGCCCTGCTGGGCCAGGCCTGGGCTCAGGCCTTGGCCTTTCTGCTTCCTCCAGCCAGCCCAGGCCTTGCTCAGCATTGCAGTTCCCTGCTCACAGCCTCGGGCTCCTGCAATCCTGCCCTCAAGGATCTGCTCTCACCAGTCCCTGGGGAGCCTTTGGCACTCCCTGCCCTCAGTGGGGCCACTGATGCTCCAAGGGACTTGGAGTTTTGCTTCTGACTCCTTGAGCAGCTTCTTCAACCTTCTCTCAGTGCCTGAGGGTCCTGGATTCAGCCCCAAATCCACTGTGGGGCTGATTAAAATACAGAAAGCCTTCAGGAGCTCTTTGTCTTCCTTCAAATGCCTTCTAGTCTTCAGGGTAGTGCAGCTGTGTGACATTGACTGGCACTGTGCCTGAGACAGAAACACAGCACTCTATGATCCATGTGATAAAAAGCTCTTTACTGTTCTGACTTCACCTTAAATACCTTTCTTTATGTTCCTGGGCAAGCCCTTGTGATTGCTTGAAAGTTCAGGCTGCTCAGCTCTCTGACCAATAGCTCCTGCAGCTTAGCTGGGACTCATTGGATCAAATCCTTGTCTCTCTCCAATTCTGTCCTATCTCTGTTCCCTGGAGCCCTGTCTATCAGGTCAGGCTGTTTCTCCCATATGTGGCCAAATTAACGGACCTGTACAAGCCAGCTTGCACTGTGACAATTCCCTGTTTCTTTTTTATTAGTTTGAAGAAAAATTTGAAACACCATCATGCAGCTTGTTCTCTGTTATCTTACCTGCAAGGGCTCTTTTGCATGCAAGATGACATTGACAGCAGAAATTTAATTTGGATGGGTTTTTTTACTTAGCTTAATAAATTTGTCTTTCTTAGGTTGTGATGAGTTCCATGTAGCAAAAGCTGCAGTGCTTATGTTCAGGAGCGGTTGGGTGAATTTAGTACCTTCTGGTTTCACATATAACCATTTAACTGCTTAAAATAGATATTGTGGAATAGCAGACTGAGAGCCTGGAGCTGCTCACTAATGCTCTGCACATCCTTCTGGCTAAGTCCTGCAGCCTCTTTGGAGTCATGACTAGCATTTCCAGCTGTAGTCAAAGAGCAGCAGCTCTGTCGTGGGGCAATAGCATATATACCAACAGCCAGCTGGCCTCACTTCTGCCAGTCCATTTTTGCCTTCTTGATGTCGTTTCTGAGGAAGTCCATTGGAGCAGTTTGGCTGCCAGTGGAGATTGATGCAGTACAAGAGCAACACGTTGTGTTCTGAAAGAGGGCTGCATGTGCACAGGAGATCTAAGCAGCTATGGCTGGCTTCACAATCAGGGCCAAGAAGGACTTGGTCTCTGCTCAAGAGTGTAGATGCAGCAGGACTTTGTTGGCCTTGAATTGCAGAGGAAAGCCTGCTGCAGTACCAGGACTCAGGCACCTCTCTTCAGCTCCTGAAAGCAGAGCACTTCCACGTGGGTTTGGAGTTGGTGCAGCAGATCAAGGAGCCTCTCTTGGCAATTCTCTGGCACTCCACACAGGTGAAGGCCACGTGGCTGCTCGTGGCTTGTCTTGCTCTGGTCTGATTGGATTGTGGGCAAACTAAAGGACTTGATCAGCTGAGGGGATAGAGTCAGGATAGTGTGTGTGCAGGGGAGGGGTTTGCACCCCAAATTACATCTTGTTTCTCTGTCTCTTTTGGCTGCTCTTTCCTGCTTCCAGGATTTCCATGTTGGGCTCCAGACTTGAGGAGATGCTGTTCAGAGAAAGCTGAAACTCCCAAATGTGCCTGCTTCAGCCCTTGCATGTACAGGGTGAGTTTTCTTAGTGGGGTAACAGGGCAAGGTGAGTGAGTGCAGACAAAAAGCAGGTGAGCAGAGTTTTCTCCTGTGCTCACTGACATACAAAAGAGTGAATGACAGACACTGATTATTTGCATCCTGTTTTGTGGCTTGAGGTAGCAATTGAAGTGACATAGTGGTGTAGGGAAAGCAGCAAAACCTCTGCTTGTATGCAGCTCTGATCCAGAAAGCTCCAGCACTGGCAGACTCAGTCATGGAAGTTGCTCTCCCTGGACTCTCTTGAGTTTCTTTGGATGGAGATGCTGAGACCATGACAGTGGGGTGTTGTGGGGCTGCGTGGTGGCTGGTGCTCACAGCAGAGGCTCTGCTCTTGTGCTCTCCTTCTCAACAGGCAAAACCTTAACATCCTGTGTGACTGCCCCAACACAGATGAAGGTGGCAAGGAGGCTGAAGATGAGGAGTGTGATCCACAGTGGCAGGAAGACTATGATGATGACCTTGATGAAGACAATTTTGATTGATAATGATTCAGATTGTGATTCTTACTTTAGTGATAATGATGTCCAGTGGTAGCTACAATAGCTGGGTTCTGTCACCCAGCCTGCCACCTTGGACCTCTGCCTCTACTTTCTCAACCAGTTTGTGTTGATGTTTTTCCTCCAAGGCAGGGAGGAGCTCTCAGATGGAACAAAACATTTCCTCTGAGAGGTTTCTTGCTCAGTGACTCTTGAATATACAGGAACATGCTCTGGGCAGCTGGTCTGTGTTACTGTGGCCACCTCTCTCAGAAAGGCATCTCCTTGCCTTTTTCCCTTGTTCTCCAGTTCTGCCTGTAGGTATTTGAGTTAGAAAGTCACAGCCCACCTGCAGAGTGAGGACCACTTGCCACCTGTTCAAGGGCTGCTCCTTGTGCTTGGTGTGCCCTCCCCAAGGGATGGGCACAGGGGAGGGTGGCATGTGTCCCAGCACAGCCCTGTCTAGCAATGGCCAGTGTCTAGAAATGCTCTAAGAAGATGCATTTACACTCAAGTTCAAGCCTCCCAGCTGGAGCTGGTGGGATGCTCTCCAGCCACAGATGGATGTGGTTCAGTTCCTCTGGTTGAGAGGGGCTGCATTTTTACCCTTTGTTGGAGTTTTCTTCTCTGTTAGGAAGCAGGAAGGGCTGCTGTGAATGACACAAGGTTGCAGAATTGTTTAAGTTTATAAATATATGCACACAGATATATTTTATATATATGCAGAGATTGTTCAGATAATACGGTGTCTTTGCCAAAAAAGAATGAAAACCCAGCGGTTTGAAAAACAAGTTCTATTTAAAAAAAAAAGAAATAGTTTTCTTCTAGCACAAGCCTTCTTCTTGTTTGTGGGGAACAGGGGAGTGAAGGGAGAGCAGGATATCCTCAAGTGAGGATGTGACCTGGATGTGCTAATCCCAGAAGTTATTTGTGAAATTCGTGTGGCTTTGGAATCCACAGGCAGGCCACACAGTCTGCCATGCCGAGTGGCTTTTCCTTCCTGGGCAGTTCAGGGAACAGTGAGAGGGTGTGGGGAGGGCTGGCAAAGAGGGCAGGGCACCAGGCCATAGGGAGGGGTGGGGCTGCTGTTTCTGGGAGCAGGAGCAAGGCAGGATGCCTGCATGGTGATGGAGGGGTAACATCTGGTGCCCAGAAAAAGGCATATGACCAACATTGAACTCGTCAACTTCCATGTCAAAATGGGCTCTTGGAGGACATGGAGCTGTTTTCCCTGGGTACTTTGATCAATTGCATGGAAGGGGGAAGGATGAAGAATTTGGGCAGTGTTTGAGGCAAAATGGCATTTTGCCACTTGTGATTTCCTCCCAGCTTTTGCAGAGGGGTGACAGCTCCAGCCCTGCAAACCACTCCCTTTTGCAAGGCACACTCAGACCTTGCTGGAAGCTCAGGGTTCTTGAAGGGGCTGCTGCAGTTGGCAACAGGAGCTGCTGTTGAATTTTTCACGCTGCTTAACCCCCCAACCCAAATCCCACCAAGAGGAAGGGCTGAAAAAGTTTTCTGTGGAAGAAGGGAGGCCAAAAGCTTGGAAAAGGATGAAAGAAACGCTCTGATGATGATGATGATAATAACAAGAAAAAGATTTATTTTTGGCAGCAAATGAACACCTGCCGCCCTCCAGCCCTCCCAGATGGGCAGGCCCAGCGGTGCCGTTTCCATGGCATGAGGTGCTGGGAGCCTGGGGAGAGAAGCCAGAAAGCCACGGTCAGTCACAGAAGGCTCCTGTCCCCCCTGTCCCACCACGGCCTGTGCGTGGGCCAGGCTGCTGGCTGTGCCCAGAGCCCAAACCTCCTAACCCATTCTCTCATTTTTAGAGGAGAGCAGCAGGGCAGGCCACGCTCCACCTCTTCTGCTTAAGCACAGCACAGCAACCTCCTCAGCAGCTGCAAGAGCGAGATTCTCGTGTGCCCACTCCCATCTGCCCCTGTGCCACCTGTGCTGTGGAGCTGGGTACCCACCTCTGCAGAGCTGCTGCCAGGAGAGGAGCTGATCCCACACAAGGTCCTCGTCCTTCTTGAAGGGGATGTCCCTGCACACCGTGGCTGCCCCGGGTAGCGCCGGCACCTCCGTGGAGTGCGACCAGTGCCGGCGCTTCCCCACCCGGTCTGGGCACAAGGTGCAATCTTCCTGGAAAAAACAAAGAACAATTGCATGAAAGTCAATTCAAAATGAGACCTAGAAGGAAGAAAAACCACCAAAGGTTATCAATGTTTCATGGGCCTGGGGAGGGTCTGACCACTCCATGCAAGAATTAAACCTCTCCCCAGGTGGGGAAAAAACCCCAGCCTTTCCTGCCTCTAAGTCCACCCCTTCCTCAAGGGCCTGAAAAGCAGACCAGCTGGGGCATGGCTTTGGAACTCACCCCCCCTCTGCTGTCCCCCATCCTCATGGATGGATGCTTTTGTCAGGCAGGCTGCCCCCACCCCAGCCCGCATCAGGCTGGCTGGCAGAAGCTGTAGGTGAGGCCAGGAGCCGGCTCCCCTTCCACAACATCCGTCCCCTGTCCCGCCAAAAAGCAGCTGGGCGGGCGGCGCAAAGATGAATATTCCCCATTGCCGCCGAGCGGGGAACCTCCGGTGCATGGCCAGGCCGAGCCCTGGCATGCCTGGGAGCACGAGCATCCCCCCGCCCCTGCACCGGCTGGGGACTCATCTTGATTTCGTCGGGGCACAGAGCCTGTCCTGTCCTCCAGGAAGGGGCCACAACCAAAGCCCGTGGGCTTTGCCCCGCCAGCGGCCAGCTCGAGGATGGTGTTCTCCGGCTCCGCGTCGTGCTCCAGAAGAACACGCCAGCTGTGCCTCGGCTTGCGGGGACATCACGATGCCATTGAGCTGCAGGGGGATGTTTCCCCTTGTCTAGTCTGTGCCAACTTCAAGGCACTGTGCCACCACTTCTCCAATAGGACGGGGAGCCCTGAGCTGCTCCCTCCACAACTCGCCGGGGACCCACGGAAGCGTCTCCTCGGCCGCGCTCTCTGCTCCGTGCCACGGCCACAGGGAAACGCTCTGGGGTTTGCTTTGAGCGCCATGAGACACGAGCAGCTGGAACTTGCTGGGCTCCTGGATCCTACTGTGCAGAGGGATGGATCTCTGCTGTCTCCTGGGCCACCTGGGGGTTCTGCAGCCAGGAATGCTCAAAAAGGTCTTCTAGGCATGGCCTGTCTGCAGGGTCCATGGATAAACACCACCTGATCAGGTGCTGGCACTCTGCAGAGAGAAACCAAAAACCCCTGGTCAGCTCCTGTCCATGCTCTCCCAGATTCCACAATGCCCACCCCACACTAGGAGTGCTGGGGGCTGCACCCAAAGCTTCCCATCCATCCTCCCTTTTGGAGCAGAGCAGCACACATGCCACCTCCTCCAGCTAAGCCCAGGAGATCAACCTCCTCCCTAGCTGCAAGAGCAGGATGCTTATGTGCCAGCTGCCATCTCTCAAGCCCATTCTTGCTCCCGTGCCTTGAAAACATATCCCCACCTTGAGACACCTGGGGAGGCAAGAAGAACTGGCCCCGGACGATGTCCTCAGGGGTTTTGAAAGGAAGGTGCCCGCACACGAGGTCATAGAGCAGGATGCCCAGGGACCAGATGGTGGCTGGCTGGCCATGGTAGCAGCCGAAGAGGATCCACTCTGGCGGGTTGTACTGTGGCGTTCCTATGGGACACGGGCACAGCTCATCAGGCCAATGCTGCTCCCTCCCTCCCAGCCAGCTCAAACACAGCCAGACCCTGCCCCCGCCAAAAAACAACTTGGCTGCAGCCGGCTGAAGAAGGATTCCCCCTCCCTCCCTCCCTCCGTCTTCCCCTGTGCCAGCAAAGGGGAGAACCTCCGCTGCCCAGCTGGGCCCTGGCTTTGGGCTCACCTGCCATGTGGGTGTAGAACGTGTCCTGGAGGAAGGTTCCGCAGCCAAAGTCAATGAGCTTCGCCTCACCCGTGGCCAGGTCAACGAGGATGTTCTCGGCCTTGATGTCGCGGTGCAGGACGCCGCGGCTGGTGCAGTGCCGCACGGCCTGCAGCACCTGGCGGAACAGCCCCCGCGCCACGGGCTCTGGCAGGAACCCCCTCGCGTCCAGCAAGTGCCACAGGTCCCGACAGCGCTCCGGACGCTCCATGACCAGCGCGAAGCCGTCGGGCAGCTCAAACCAGTCCAGGAGCCGCACGACGCCGCGGAAGCCAGGGCACGACACCATCCACAGCAGCACCAGCTCCAGTGGCACCAGGGCGCCCTTGTGCTGCGGGGGGACCGCGATGCCGTCAGCGGGGCCGATGCTGCGCCGCGCCTTCGGCACCCCCTGCCCGGCGCCACCGCAGCTCACATTGCCCGGCCCGGGACGCTGCGCGGCCCCCGCTCACTCCACGCTCGCTCCCCTCGCAGCGTCCCGGCTCCCACCCTGCCGGGCCTGGCCTCAGCCCCGCCCGGCACGCCCCGCCGGCTGCTCCCGCTGGCCCCACTCACTCACCAGCCGCGCCCACTCCCAGATGCGATCCCGGCCCACTCGCTTGATGGCCACCTGCAAGCCAAGAGAAGCGGCGGGCTGAGCTCGCCGCCCGCCGGTCCCCCCCTCCCCGCTCTGAGCCGGCCCCGTCTCTTACCGGAGCGCCGTCGGCGAGCCGGGTCCCGGCGTAAACGCTGCCGCAGCCGCCCCTCCCCAGCAGCGGGCCCTCCCGGTAGAGCTGCTCCAGGGGAGGCTTCTCCGCCCGTGCGGACGGCACCGCGCTCTCGGCATTCTGCCCGGGGCACCCACTCGCCCCAGGCGCTGCTGCTTTCCCAGCCGCCCCGGGCTCCGGCGCCTCGGGGCCGGCGGCCGAGCTGACGGGCGGCGGGGCTCGCACCGGGGAAGCTGCCGGCGACGGGGCGGGAGCCGGGCGGCTGCGGGGCGGCTCCGGGCGGAACCGCGGGAGGGGCCTCGTTCGGGGCCGGGGCCGGGCCAGGGCCCGCGGCAGGCGGAGCCAAAAGGCGATGATGCTCCAGCACCACCACCAGCAGAGTGAGGAGCTCCTGCAGAGGCTCTTCAAAAGGCGCCGCAGCCAGTGCGGACAGAGGCGGGCAGGGGCCCGGCTCGCCCGCGGGCGCCTTGAGCAGCGCGGCATGAGCCGGGCTGGGAGAGGCGGAACACGGACGGGATGGAACGGGAGTAGAGGGAGTGTGAAAGGGAGAAGGGGACGGAGAGCGAGTCGGAATTCGAGCGGAAAACCGATCGAGAGAAGCGCTGCTGCTGCTGCTGCTGCTGCGGAGCCGCCGGAGCGCGCGGCCGTTCTTCCTCCGCGAGCCCAACGGAGGAGCGGCCGCGCGCCCCGCGGAACGAAAGAAACAAACAAAGAAATAAAAAACGAAGCTAATTCGTATTAGAGTGAGAGGAATGTTGAGTTTGTCTTTACAAATGAGCTGTGGATCTGCTTGTAGATAAGGCTAGCACTGAGAGATAAAAGAAACAATGGGATGGATTCCACTGATTGATTAATGGAAAAAGATATTTGCCTTTACAAACAAACTGCAGGGCTGCTGATAAATGAAACTGGATATCGAAAGATGAAAGAAGGAACGTGGGAAAAACTATGAATTCTATAAGAATTAAAAATTAAAAGGGGGGGTTATATATTAGAGGCGAATTTCAGGTATCAGGCGTTCCGGGAAGTCTGTGCCTCTCAAGTACCTCAGCCAATGGGGAAAGAGAGAGGGAAATGCGGCCGGGAAAATAGGATAAAAAGGAGGCTGTGCCCTCCAAAAATTAAAGAGATCCCAGGGGAATGACCCATGGCCTCTTCCTTTATTCGAATAAAGCAAAAAGGACTCCTCTGTCTCCTTTTTGGACATAAACCTCTGGTGTGTGTGGATTAATTTTCCTGACAGCACTCTCAGGGCCCATTCAAGACTCCCCAAAAATGTCCCCAGATCCCCTGAATGCTCCCAACCCCATAGATGCCTCTTTACAGCTATTTCTGGGAATTCATCTCCTGCCATCTCCCACGAGCTCGCAGCACCTCATAACCCAGCCCCCCGGTGAAAACTCCTGTCCTGCCCTGCGCCGTAAGGAGCCCGGTTAGAGCTCCCCAGGCTCCCCCGAAGTTCTACCTTCCCGTATATGTTTCCCTCTTAGGATCTGAACCGCCACTCAGAGGCAAACGTGTTATCCAAGTGCCTTCCCAGACCCCCAAACTCTCCGTAAGAACCACTTCCCGGACTACAGCTCCCATGATGCTCCGCTGTCCCGGTAAAACGCCATTCTAACCATGACTTCATCTCCCATCGTGCCCCGCGTCCCAATGAGGGACACTGAAGCTGCGCCTACAACTCCCGTGATGCTCCACGGCTCCATTAAACCTCATTATACCTGCGCCTACAACTCCCATCACCCCCCGCGCCCCGGAGAGCCCCGTTAGAGCCCCCGAGTGCCCGTCCGGACCCCGAATGGCCCCAGATTCCCCTCCCTGACCGCCAAGGGCCTCCCTGAAACACCCAGGTAACATCCGAAGCCCAGACTTTCCCTCAGCATCTCCAAGTTCTCTGTTAGTGCCCACTCGACGCTCCCAAGTGTCCTCCCGTCCTCAACTTCCTTCTAAATTCTTTCCCCAGACCCAAAATTGCCGCGAATGTGCCCCAGAAATGTCTCCCTGGACCCAAAATGCCCCCCTGGACCCTGTCGGAGAAAAAGATGATAATAAAGGTGACCAAATGACTACAAATATTACAAATTATCAAATATTTCAAATTATCATAAAGAGGGAGAAATAAATAACCAGGAGAGGTTATTTAATTAATGAAGGGAATTGTGTTACTTAGAACCATTGGCCAGTAATTTTTTTGGTTGCTAATAATGAATAGAGTTTTATTATAAATATAAAAATGTGGTTATAAAAATATAGAATAGTGCTATTTTAAATAAGAAAAATATATTTTAATATTTAAGAACTGTGATAAATGTGATTCGTGCTAATTAAGTTGTAACTCTATTAACAAAATTGTATTTAGATCAATAGAAGACAATTGTTACAGAGTGAGGGGGGAGATGGGTGAGACAGGGCAAAGGACATCTTCCAGATGATGGGAGTCGAAGAAGGAGGTTGGAAGAAAGTCAAACAAGAATAGTAGAAGGACGTAGGTCTGACAAGCAGAAAATAGAAATAGAAAGTTTTGACCTTGAAATGGGCCAAAATGGGACGATTCCAGGCATGGGACTCAATTAAAGTCTTGTTATGGAAAACATCTGCTCAGTCACACAGGGCGCCTGCACTACCTGCGGGTCACACCTCAGTCGCTGAGGAAGATGATGAGCCTTCACCGGAAATAAGACCCTCAAAAGGATGAGAGACCCCCTAACCCATTAGTAGAGCATGCGCTGTACACATAGTGATGTAGATTTTAGGAACAGAAACTAGGAGGAGTTTTCTAGAAACTTCTGTAGCCTACAGTATATAAGTGGGATTGTTAGCCTGGATGCTTTGATACGTGAGGAATGGGAGCCACTCCCCGTATCCCCGGTCGGAGGGGGGCCCCTCCCCGGTCAGTTTTGCTTATGCTTTATACGAACCTCAATTATACTAAATTACTTAATGACAAAATTTGTATAATCTTAAATATATGCACTTTGATTGTTTCATCTCCAATACTTTAATTGTCATCTCCAATACTTTGACTATATTCATTTTGTTACTATTAAAAACTTAGTATTAAATTTAATCTTGTTGCTTGATAAATTGGAAAAAATAGAACATCATTCATAACAGTGGGGTTTGTTGTTTAGGAAACCTGCTCAGGCTTTTCCATTCTTTCCTCACAAACAGGAAAATTTCTCCTGGGCCTGTGTGCAGGCAGAGCCCTGAGGAGAGCAGGTGGGACATGGTGCAATGGGCTGGGACAGCCAGCTGCAGAGCTCAGGGGACAAGGTTCTGCTGCAGGGCACAGGGATGTCAGTCCCAGGTGGGTGATGTCAGACATGGTGAGGCTGGGGGTGAGGAGCAGGTTGTCCAAACAGGGTCAGCCTGCAAGGGGCTCATTCTTCTGTGTGCCCAGACCTCTTAAGGAGACATTCAGCATCAAGATCACTTGGGAAATGCTTCTATCAGCTCTTCTCTAAAATGGAAAATGAAAAACTATTCATGTGATTAAAAACATAAAAGTTATGAGATGCACATCAAATCCTTCCCCATTAACAAAACTCCAAATTGACTCCAAGCCCCTGCACAACCCCTGATAACTTGAAGTCAACTGGAAGAAGACAAGGTGCTCCTGAGGACTTCCTGTATTTTTATGATCCCCACAGTAGATTTGGGGCTGAGTCCAGCACCCTTAGGCACTGAGAGAAGGTTGAAGAAGCTGCTCAAGGAGGCAGAAGCAAAAACTCCAAGTCCCTTGGAGCATCAGTGGCCCCACTGAGGGCAGGGAGTGCCAAAGGCTCCCCAGGGACTGGTGAGAGCAGATCCTTGAGGGCAGGATTGCAGGAGCCCGAGGCTGTGAGCAGGGAACTGCAATGCTGAGCAAGGCCTGGGCTGGCTGGAGGAAGCAGAAAGGCCAAGGCCTGAGCCCAGGCCTGGCCCAGCAGGGCCTGTCCCTCACGGGTGGCTCGGGGCTGTTGCTGGGGCAGTGGGATGGCAGGGGCAGCAAGGACAAATGTCATCAAGCTGTGTGACACTCCAGATGCTCATGGAACCAAGGGCCAGTGTGACACAGCAGGGCCTGATGGAAACAAGAGGCCATGGTGAGCCTGCAGGGCTGGAACACCCCAGAACACTGAAATGCTGAGGGTGACCAAAGGTTTCTTTAGTCAAGTTTGGTGCACAGGAGAAACCTCAGCCGGGTATTCTCAACACGGTCAGATGCAAAGAAGATTCTTGGTAGGAAGGGACCCACAAGGATCATCAAGTCCAGCTCTTGAGTGAATGGCCTACACAGGGATTGAACCCACAACCTCAGTGATACCAGCACTATGCTCTAACCAATTGAGTTAAGAGGTCCAAATGACACAAAATTTTACTGGCAAAAGATAGACAATCAAGGAAAATTGGCAAAGGGTTTAATAAAAGATCCATTTCAAAATAAGTGTCTTATCATATCATTAACTTCATTCATGTCATTTAACCTAGAAACCTTTAACCATTAAGATGCTAAGCTACCCAAAAATCTTCCAGGTAAGCAGGATTAGAAGGAGAAGAAATAGAAAGCAACAGCAGGAGAGAAGGCCGATAGAAAGAGAATCTGGGCTGGGATAAAATCACCTCTACTGGGTGATTGATTGACAGCTCGGCCAATCAGAGCTGGGTTAACACCACTCCTGCTCTGTCATTGATTGACAGCTCAGCCAATCAGAGCTGGGTTAGCATTGCCCCTGCTCTGTGATTGGCAGCTGTGCCAGGCCGTAGTTGGGGGCGGGGCTCTGTCCCACCACAATCCCAGGCCTGACCGGGCCCTGGCCCCACACGGGCATTCTGAGCATCCCGAGGTGCCTGGGACATCGATCTCATCCAGCCTGCGACCATGGTGACACTGCGGAACCTCATGGAACCATGGGTCAGTTGTGACAATGTGGACACCATGGTGACACCGTGGTGTCTGATGGAACCAAGGGGCCATTGTGACACTCAGGTGCATCATGGAATCAAGGAGACCATTGTGGAATTTGAGGGCCCCGAGGGACCAAGGGTCCATGGTGATCTTGTGGAGCCTGTAGTGTCACAGAGGAGCCATTGTGACACAGTGAGGGCACATGGAGGCAACGGGCCATTGTGACACATCAGGGCTGTGTGGATCCATGAAAACATTGTGACATTGTGAGGCCTCATGGAAGCACAGGGCCATTGTGACACTGCAGAAGCAAGGGGAACATTGTGACACTGCAGGGCCTCATGGAACCAAGGGAACATGGGGACACTGTGGGGTCCCATGAAACTAAGGGAACGTGGAAGAGTTCTGGCTGGCTGGGCCTCCTGGTGATTTCTGGCAGGTCTGGCTGACCCTGGCATGTCGAGGGCTGCCTCTCACCTGCCCCTGAAGCACTGGGGCTCTGGGCTTTCCTCCCTATGGGAGAGAAGTGTCCTTCTCCTCTAGCTGTCCATGGCCAAAATTGGGATGCCTCCTCCAAATTTCCCAATATACAAAGATTATTCCCAGATGAAATCTGCCAGGACTAACAGGACTAACTAACTGATCTGTCTGGCTTGGCCACCCAAGGGCCACCTCTCATCTGCTTTTGCTTCCTATGGAAAAGAATTGGCCTTCTTGTGCAGGGACCAGGACCAAAATTGGGATTTGGCCTCCCAAATTCCATATATCCAAAGACTGCTCCAAAACAAAAAGTAGCCAGGACATAGAGGTGTGGCTTGCCCTGTCCTCTGGTGATTTGCTTAGACTATGAGCAGAACGTCTTCAATTGCAAACACCTCAGAGAAGAGACAAAGATCTCCCGAGGTGGGGTTTGGAGGCTACAAGAACCTGACCACTATATAGGGACAAAGAAGCTCTGTGCTCAGTGGGGTGGAGAGAACAAGAAACGAGAGCCATGACAGTGTTTAAAGAGTGGTTTCAGAGACAGTGGATCCTTTTGACATAGTGGGAAACAGCCAGAGAAAGAAAGAATTAATGCCAGCTGGAAAGACAGGGAGGTCTAGACTGGAAAAAAGGAGATGTAAATTTCCTTCCTAGGGCAGAGGTGTGGTGCCAGACATCCACCAGAAGGAGTCTGGAGCAGCCCAAGGCTTTGTGTGGGCAGGCAGAGGCAGGCAGGAGGCAGAGCTGTCAGCAAAGGAAGGGGCCAGCGAGGTGGGGCAGCCGGGGGATGACGACAGCCTGCAGGGACAGAGGCGCAGGGCATGGACACCGTAGGACAGCCTGGGCTGCAGAGGCCACAGGGATGGGCAGCAGCTGAAAGGCCCTGACAGAGCCAACTCCTGCAGCACTTGGGCCATGCAGGCTGGCCCTGGGCCTGAGGCCAGCAGGGGACAAGTGAGCCTTGCTGTGCTGGGGCCTCATTGCCTCCTTGTCCCTGCTCAGCAGCCTGGCAGGGGCCGCCCCATGGTGCTGTCCTTGGCATTGCACATGGCCAGAGCCCAGTGGCCCGGGAAGAGCCCTGAGCAATGAGGGAGGGACAGGATCTGCCTTGCCAGGGGCTGGGGCTCAGCCCTTGGCCCTTGGCATTCCTGAAACACATCCAGGTGTGCTCAGCATCAGAGACACCTTTCCCTTGTTTGTCCCTCCCTGTCATCAGTGCCACAGGTGTTTTCGTTTTACTGGAACCTGGGGACACTTTGTCAGTCTTATCCCTCAATGGGCACCATTAAAACTTCAAGGAACTTTGGAGTTTCAATTTAATTTTGAGTTCTTGAGAAGTTTTCCTTCAGCTCCCTCTCAGGGACTGATGTCCAGGGACTCAGCACTGTTGGGAAATCCCAGCTCTACAGAGATGGGGCCACTAAGAGGGGTTTTAAAAATATTTTATCCCATTATCAGACTCCTTGAAAGGTGAAACATAAGAGATCTAAAACTTAATGCCATTCTCTCAAAAGCCAAGTTATTTCCTTCTTACAATATTTTATAAATGTTTTTCAGCCTATTAGCTTTTGCCACACAATACTGCTAATAATTCTAACACCAATCACCTTGTATTTTATTCCACATAGTCTTGCCACAATTCATCTTTCACAGTTCTAATTCTCCAAAATATGTGGTCTTTTTGCAAGGCCATTGTTTGGAACTTGTTTCTAGTTCAATCTCTCTCTCAGCAATGTCTTCTCTATTCCATGGCCTTTCTAAGTCAGCACACCTTATCTCAGAGTTTGCATCCAGATGTACAAGACTGTGTGAGCTTTCAGTCAGGCTTTGAGAATCCTTTACAAATCCATTTCTCACAAATATCAATCGCAGAATGCTGCAATCACCTCTGCTCTAAAGAGAACAGTAATAAACTACAGCCTTGAAAATTGGAATGGATATTTCTAAGAAGGTCTTTGTCATATTTCTCCAGAACTGGAGTTGAAAAACTTCCAAATGAATGGCACCAGACCAGAGGGAAATGAAGGTAGAAAAGTTGTTTTCTAGGAAACCTCTGAAGAGTTTGCACAGAATCGAACTCCAAAATGTCTGATACCATTCATGGGTCTCACTGAGGACCATGACTGAGAAAGTGTCCCCAGGTTCCAGTGTGAGCAGGAAATTGGAGGCAGAGATGACAGGTGGTGTGGGAAATGCAGGCACAGAGAGCTCTCAGGGCCTTGTGCATACAGGCTCAGAGATTGAGATGGATCCAAGGTTTGACCTAGGACCTTGGAGAAGGCTTGGAGAATCCAAGCATTAAAAGTAAAATAGATATAAAACAAGAATGTAAGTTTGTACTTGAAGTAGAAATATGTTTTAAGCAATCAGAAATATGCATTCTGAAAGCAAAGCAGTATGTTAAGTAAGATAGTAAAAGATTGTAAAGCTAAGCAATAAAACCTGTTATAAAGTTGATTAGAAGTTTAATGTTTATCAGTGTAGGTTTGTGAAGTGTTATAGGATTGGTTCAAAAATGATGCATTGTGGCAAAGCCATGAGAAGGAAAGCAATTAATGATTGGTGTAAAAGGATGCTGGCAACCTTCACAGACGTGTTTGATTGGCTAAAAACAAACATAAAGCATTGTAACTAAGAATGAGGCAGGTTCTGATATTATGGCATTGGATGTAGCACCTTTAATGTCTCACCCTTCTATGAGACTGACACCATGAGGCCATAAACCATCTTTTACAACGTCTCTCAGTTGCCTCATCTCTTGTAATATCAATCTCCCAATACACATTTTTTTGACATCTGACATGATTAATGAAATCAATAGGGACTTGTAGATACCAGGTGTATCCCATTAAAGTCAATAGGAATTTAGGGACACCTGGTCTATCCATTAAAATCGATGGGATTTTGAGGAAACTTGGCCCTAAAATAGGGAAATGTGAGAAAATTTGGAGGAAATCTTGGGCTGAATTCTGGGAATTTCCACTCCAGGATCACATTGCCAATGCTCTGGATGTTCTGGATGCATTCCTGGAGGCCAATCCTGAATTCCTGATCCTTCACCTGCTGTCCATGCTGGAGCCGAGACATCAGCTCTGCCCACTGAAGTCAAAGGGGATTGAAGGACACCAGGTCTACCCCTGTGAAGTCAATAGGGATTTTAGGGACACCAGGTGTACCCATTGAGAGGGCTTGATTGGGAAGAGTTACTGTTTAAGCTGGGAGCACTGGAAAAGGCTAAGTGAGGACACTGGCGTGATTGGGACCACTGAAGCAAAAGTGGGACCACTGGGAGGGATTTGTAGAGATAAATGGAGATAAACAGGACTCCAGAGCTAACCCATTGAAATGCATAAGAATTTAGGGACAGCGGGTCTAGCCTTTAAAAGCAATAAGGTTTAGGGGCACCAGGTCAACCCAATCAAAGCAATGAGGATGTTTGAGACACTCGTTTTGGGGGGCCCAGGGGTTTTTGGTGATCCAGGTGTGCAAGGGGTACCCAGGTGTACACAGCTGATTATTGAGGGGGATCCAGGTGATCTTGGGCAGTATCCAGGTGTACCCAGATAATTCTGGGTGATATCCAGGATATTTTTGGGGCACCCAAGTGCCATGACTCACCCTGACAGGCCAGGAGAAGGTGATGGCTGCCGTCCTCCCAGTCAACATGGACACAGATGACCCTTGGCAGCTGTGGTGCTGTCGGAAGGTGCCCCAACATTCAGGGGTACCCCAGAACTCCAGGTGAGAACCTCTGGGGTGGGAGGGAACCCTGAGTTTCCTCAGGAGAGGATGCAGTGCAGGTACAGCCAGGTGCTTTGGTGCATGGTGTTGGTGAAGATGGTATTCTGCAGCAGCTCCAGCTCTGGGGTGGGCAAAGGAGACACCCCAAAATCTCAGAGGGACACCAGGGGAAATCCCTATATATCCGTGAGGGCACCCAGGTATCCAGGAGCTGAATTCTACCCATTAAATTCAGTGGGGATTTAGGGAAACCAGATCTACTCATTGAAGTCAATAGTGATTTAAGAACACCAGGTCTGCCCATTCAACACAACAGAACCAACCAGCTCCCACTTTAGGTGAGGGAGGGGTTGGAAAATTTTGGGGATCTCACAAAACTGTGGGAGTTGTTTTGGGGAATCCCTCACCTTTCTTCAGCCTTCCAGGGGGCAGTGCCCTTGCCGTAGTTCCTGGTGGCCATCAGCAGCCACAGGCAGTGTTGCCAGGCTGAGAAGTTGGAGAAGCTGCAGCTCAGCAAGGCCCTGGTGAAGGCCAGCTCGGCCTTGAGCTCCTGCCTGGTCACAAGTGCCTACCAGTGTTCCCAGGTGTGGACTGGGAAGGCACCAGTATAAACCAGTAAGCATTTCAGCCACTCCTGAGCTCCTGAGGCTCATGGCAGCAGCTCCCAGTAGAAACCAGTAAGGCCTCATGCACACAAACTCATTCCCAGTGTGGTCCTGGGGCTCCCAGGTTCATACTGGGAGGGCACCAGTATAAACCAGTAAGCACTGGGAGCCACCCCTGAGCTCCTGAGCCCATTGCAGCAGCTCCCAGTAGAAACCACTAAGCACAACCTGAAGTCACTCCCAGTAGGTCCCAAGTTCTATCCCAGTATAAACCAGTAAGGCCAGCATGCCCAGAAGTCGCTCCCAGTGGAGTGCCAGGCATCCCCAAGACCCCTCCCAGTATAATCCAGTACACCCCAGTTTAACGCAGTAAAATCCAGAAGATCTCTGTATAACCCGGTACAAACCACTACAATCCAGTCACCCCCAGCACCCCATCCCAGTACAAACCCGTAAAACCCAGTATAATGCACAGTAGGCCACTAGGTCCTCCCAGCCAGCAGGGGGCACTCATACAGCCTTGCTCCCTTTCCCAGTGGAACCCAGTACAAACCAGTAACACCCCAGCACCCCATCCCAGCACAAACCAGTACAAGCCACTCACAGTTGCAGCCATCAGGAGGTGCTCGCACAGTGCCAGGTCCTCCCGGCCAGCAGGGGGCGCTGCAGTGTCCATTGTGACCCTACAGAACCAAGGAAACCCCTGTGACACTGCGGGGCCCCACGGAACCAAGAGTCCATTGTGAGACACCTGGGCCACGTGGAGCCAAGGAACCATTGTGACACTGGGGAAACTCATGGGACCAAGGGTCCACTGTGACATTGTGGGGCTTCATGGAACCTGTGAGCCATTGTGACACTGCACGGCCTTGTGGAACCAAGGAGACCACGGTGACACTGTGGGGCACCTGGAACCAAGAGTCCATTGTGACACTGTGGAACTACAGAGACCATTGTTGAGAGTATGGAACCTTGAGGAGCCAAAAGTCCATTGTGACAGATCAAGGACTCATGGAACCCAAAAGAGCATTGTGACACTGTGGGACACCATGGACCCAAATCTCCATTGTGACAGTGCAGAACCAAGGGCCCTTTGTGACACTGCAAGGCCTCAGGGAACCAAGGAGTCCAAAGGACTCAAACATTTCTTGCAGGGTTCTGCCTTGGGGAAGGGGAAGCTGCTTGGTGGCACTTTGGCTTTAGCACACACTAATAGAAGGTGTCTGTTTTCAATGGGGATATTAAGGAGTTGTAGATTGCTTCAAAACAGAAAAAAAAAAAGGGGGGGAGGAAACACTCCTTTTGGCCTGTGTGCAGCCAGTTCTCCAAGCAAAGCAGGTCCCAGGTGAGTGAGGACAGACAGGATGGGGTTGGGGAATGTGGAGCAAGGTTGTCCACACTGGGTCAAACCTCAAGGCACAGCTTCTGTGAGCAGGCCAGACCTGAGGAGAGACCCTGCATCAATACCAATCAGAGAATGCTGGAATCACCTCTGCTCTAAAGAGAATAGCAATGAAATACAGTCTTCAAAATAGGAATGTGTATTTCTTGGAATCACTTGGAAATATTTCTCCATAACTGGATTTGAAAATCTTCCTAATGAATGAACTTCACCAGAGGGAAATCAAGGCAGAGCCATGGTTTGTCAGGATTTGCTTGATCCCAGTGAGCCCCGTGGTGCATTTGGTGCTGAGCCCTTGAACCTCAGGGCCTGAGAGGAGATTGCACAAACCTTTCCACGAGTCCAAGGCAGAAGAAAAACCCAAAGTGTCTCAAAGCATTAATGGGTCTCACTGAAGTCCATCCCCAACACAGGCTCCTCATGGACTCCTTGGAGGAAAGAACTGGATGCCAGGATCACCCAAAACCCTCTCAGAGAGTCAGAGAAGAAAGGAAAATCCAAACTACCTTTAAAACCTTGAGTATCTCAATGTATTAATGAGACCCACTGAATGTCAATGTAAAGCTCTCAAGGGACTAATTAAAGTAGATAATTGGGGCCATGATTGCATAAACTACTAGAAGAGTTGGTGTCAAAAGGGAACCTCCAAGTACCTTAAAAAAACTGAAGTATCTTGAAGCCTTAATCAGCCCCACTTAGTGTTGTTACTGACAAAGGCTCTCAAGAGACTAATTAAAGCAGATAATTGGAGGCCATGATTGCACAAAGCTCTCACAGAATCCAAGGCAAAAGCAAAACCCAAAGTCCTCTGAAAAACCTGCAGTCCCTGGGAGCATGAAGGAGCCCCCAGGGCCATTCCTGACCAAGGCTCCCCAGGGACTGGTCCCAGCAGATCCCTGAGCCCACTGGGATGTGGGGGGATGCTGAGGGCAGGACAAGGGGTGACAGTGGCCAGCCTTGCTGGGGCTGTGCCAGGAGGCCCCAGTGGCTCAGGACAAGGTGTCTCCTCCCAGCCCTTGGTGGCACAGACCCTGCTGTGCCCCAGGGCATCAAGACTTGCCTTCTCTTTGTCTCCACCTATCATCTCTGCCTGCAATTTCCTGCTCTGACTGGAACCTGGGGACACTTTCTCAGTTGTGTCCCTCAGAGGGACCCATTAAAACTTTAGGAAACTTTGGAGTTTGATTGTGACTTGGAGTTCTTGAGAGGTTTCATCAGCTCCCACTCAGGGACTGATGCTCAGAGACTCAGCCCCAATCCACAAGAGGGACATTAAAGTCCTTGTGCTGTGTCTGTGCTGCTGAGATGGGCTGGGCTCCTGTCTCAGAATGTGATCCTGACAACCAAGAAGAGCTTCAAAAACACATTTCTCTTCATGAGTAGCTCCTGTGCACAGCTCAGCAGGGCTGGGGCACTGCCTGCAGCCACCCCAGGCACAGCACAGAGGCACAGAGAGCTTCAATCAGTCAGGGCTGGGAAGATGCTCAGAAGTGACTGGGGCAGAATCACTCCCAGCCCTTGACACAGGAAGCCTCTGGCTGCAGGACAATGCAGCTGCAGCTCCTGCAGTCATCTCTTAAAGCTGCAACATCCCAATGCCTGCAGACTGTGTGAGTACATTCTCTGATGATCTCTTGTGTAGAGCAGCCAGGGGTGCCCAGGGCTGTGGTGCAGAGCAGGGTCCTGCAGCCCAGGGCACTGTGCTGGGGCAGGGACTCTGCTGCCTGCCAGGGACAGCTCTCAGCCAGCCCTGGGAGCTGCTCCCAGCACTGGGGGACAAGGTCTGGGTGGAAGGAGACAGCTGGTGAGGCTTGGAAATGTTCTCCTTATGTGGTGAGGATGCTGCATAGTTCAGAACTGCTCCCAGCATAACATTTAACTCCAGAATGTTTCTAGGTAGATTACACAGTGAGCACAGTGAGGCAGGGCCTGCACAAAAAGGAAAATCCTGATTTTATAATCTACTGCTCTGCGTTGCGTAGAAGGGAAATTGCATATAGATATTAATCTCTACGTTCAGTTTGGAAAAAATATAATATTTTTTTCTTGGATTTTAATAAAGCAGGCACTGACAGAAATTAGCCCAGGGTCCCTCACAGGCAGCATCAGTGTCACTTTTCCAGCCTCCTCAGGATAGCTATGACATTGCCATCAGAGCCTGCAGAAGCAGAGCTGGCCCTGGGCAGTGCCCTGTGCTGGGAGGGGTGTGCAGGGCAGAGCTGAGTCCCCAGGACTGGGCTGGGCTCTGGCAGCACTGGCAGGGCCCAGCCCTGGGCACAGGGAAGCAGCTGCTGGCAGGGGCAGCTCCAGGCAGCAGAGCCCTGGGCACGCAGTGGGGGGAAAGTGACACCAAGCTGTGCTGGCATGTTTCAAGTCCTCTTCAAACTGAACTATTCCATGATTATTTATTTTACAGATCCCCATGCCGAGACACAGGAAATGTCCAACAGCAGCTCCATCAGCCACTTCCTCCTGCTGCCATTGGCAGACACGCGGCAGCTGCAGCTCCTGCACTTCTGCCTCTTCCTGGCCATCTCCCTGGCTGCCCTCCTGGCCAACGGCCTCATCATCAGCGCCGTAGCCTGCGGCCACCACCTGCACACCCCCATGTTCTTCTTCCTGCTCAACCTGGCCCTCACTGACCTGGGCTCCATCTGCACCACTGTCCCCAAAGCCATGCACAATTCCCTCTGGGACACCAGGAACATCTCCTACTCAGGATGTGCTGCTCAGCTCTTTATGCTTGTCTTCTTCCTTGGATCAGAGCTTGCCCTGCTGACCATCATGTGCTACGACCGCTATGTGTCCATCTGCAAACCCCTGCACTACGGGACCCTCCTGGGCAGCAGAGCTTGTGCCCACATGGCAGCAGCTGCCTGGGCCAGTGCCTTTCTCTATGCTCTGCTACACACAGCCAATACATTTTCCCTGCCACTGTGCCATGGCAATGCCCTGGGCCAGTTCTTCTGTGAAATCCCCCAGATCCTCAAGCTCTCCTGCTCACACTCCTACATCAGGGAACTTGGGATCATTGCTGTTAGTATTTGTTTAGCTTTTGGTTGTTTTGTGTTCATTGTTTGTTCCTATGTGCACATCTTGAGGGCTGTGCTGAGGATCCCCTCTGAGCAGGGACGGCACAAAGCCTTTTCCACCTGCCTCCCTCACCTGGCGGTGGTCTCCCTGTTTGTTACCACTGGGTTTTTTGCCTACTTGAAGCCCCTCTCCATCTCCTCCCCATCCCTGGATCTGGCGCTATCAGTTCTGTACTCAGTGGTGCCTCCAGCCCTGAACCCTCTCATCTACAGCCTGAGGAACAAGGAGCTCAGGGCTGCAGTGTGGACATTGATGACTGGATGGTTTAAGAAACATTAAACTGCGGGCCAATTTCTGCAATTCACTTGTAATAAAAGTCACCTTTGATTCTTCTTGTTAGTTTGGTTGTTAGTCTGTTCTTTCCTTTCTTTTACTCTTTTACTATTGTCTGGAAAGAAATGCCATTGCCTGTGCCATTTCTCATTTTGTTTTCTTCCACCACTATTGCGAACAGAGACTGTGTCAATTAGGGGCTGCATTATTCGTGGCTTTAAACGAACTAAAGGATCTACCTGCAAGGCTTTCTCCAGAGATGTCCCATTTCTTCCCTTCTCTGGAGCTGCAGCAGCAATGTCTGTGTGCAGAGCTGGGGCAGATCAGTGCTGGCACAGCAGCTGTGCCCAGCAGCAGCAGCAGCACTTGGTGTTGTCAGTGCTGCTCCCGTGCTACTGCCCCGCTGCCCTCCTGACCCTCGTGTTGCTGCAGGGCCTGAGTGCTCTGGGGGCCGGGCACAGCCCTGGGGGTGGCAGTGCCGGGGCTGCAGCAGGGACAGGCCATGGGCACTGCTGGGGCAGCGCTGACACCTCAGGGCAGGGCCTGGGGGCTCCAGGCTCCTTGGCCAGGCTCTCTCCACAACACTTGGCCAGCCCAATGCTGAGCACAGAAAAGCCCCGGGAGCAGCCCCAGGCTGGCCGTGGGCAGGCTGGGGGCAAACAGCATGGCTGGTGCTCTGCACGGTCCCTGCAAGGGGGACACCCTGGCAAGGAGCAGCAGAGCAGAGGCTGATCCATCCCCACTGTGCTGGACACCCCAGGGCAGCGTCCCAGAGCATCCTCATGCACCTGCCAACAACATCCCCCCTCTGCAGCCCTGGCCTCTCCCCAGCTCACACAGGAGCCGCATCCTTGCAGGCACACACACGGCAGCACTGGCTCAGGAGCCCCTGTTTGCATTGCACACAGCAGGGTCAGCACTCCCATGGTGCTGCTGTGGGGACATGGAGCTGAGTGAGCAAAAATGCCATCAGCCCCTGGGGACAGCAAGGGCTGGGGGACAGCAGGGAAACCACTCAGCTTTGTTGTGGCCTCTGAAGTCAGCCAGAAAGTTTGTTCCCCTGAGCTGTGAGTTTCCTGTCCCACTGCAGATGTTGTTGTACAGAGCCAGGGCTGCCTGGCAGCCACCCCCAAACTGCCCTGAGCATTTCCTTGGCTTTACCTTTGTTTCCTTTACGCTTTCCTTCACCAGATTTCTCCCTCTTGCCCATCCCTGTCCCCTCTCCTGCAAACAGCCCATCCTTGTTTGCCCTTTCCTCTCTGGCCTCACTCCCCATTTCAGTTCCTGCGTTGGCACCATGGGAACATCCCTTGGGGAGCAGGATCATCCTCCAAGTGCTTCAGGAATTGTCTGCAGGGTCCTGCAGTGCCTCGTGCTGCTCCCTTGCCAGGCACCACAGGCCAGGGGGGCACATCTGGGCTGCTGTGTCTGGGTGTGGGGCTCCCTGTTGTGGGCAATGAGGAGGGGCTGGAGAGGCTCTGCAGGACTGACAGAATGGGCTTTGGGGCTGTGTGGAGAAGCTGAGGGACCTGGGCTGCTGGACCTTGTGAAGAAGAAGCCCAGGGCTCATCCTACAACTGCTCCAAGGGTGGATTCAGAGAATCACAGAATCAGAAAAGCTGGAAAAGTCCTTGGAGATCATCATGTCACACCTGTGCCCTGACACCACCTTCTCTCCCTGAGTCCTCTCTTCTCCATGTTAAACAACCACAGCTCCCTCAACTACTCCTCCCAGGACTTGTGTTCCACACCCCTCACCAGCATTGTTGCCCTTCTCTGGACACGCTCCAGACCCTCCATATCCATCCTAAATTGGGGGCCCAGAACTGGACACAGCACTCGAGGTGCTGCCCAAACAGTGCTGAGCACAGGGGAAGAATCACTGCCCTGCTCCTGCTGGCCACACCATCCCTGATCCAGGCCAGGAGCCACTGGCCTTCTTGACCACCTGGGCACACTGCTGGCTCATGTCCAGCCTGCTGTCCATCAGTGTCCCCAGGTCCCTTTCTTCCTGGCTGCTTTCCAGTCACTCTGTCCCCAGCCTGTAGCACTGCAGGGGTTGTTGTGGCCAAAGTGCAGGACCCAGTACTTGGTCTTGTTAAACCTCTCCTTCTTGGATTTGGGCCCTGGATCCAGCCTGTCCAGGCCTGTGTACAGAGCCCTCCTACTTTCCAGAAGATCCACACTCACACCCAGCTTAATGTCAGCACCGTTCCATAAGGCCCTAGAATGTCACAATTTCATGAGGCCCCCCAGTATCACAATTTGCTTTTGGTTCCATGGAGCCCCTGGGTGTCACAAAGTCCCTTGTATCCTTGTGCCCCAGTGTCACAATGGCACCTTGGTCCATCAAGGCCCTGCAGTGTCACAGTGGATCCTTGGTTCCATGAGGTCTCACAGTGCAGCAATGCTCTCCTTGGTTCCACAGTGTCACAATGGCCTCTTGGTCCCATGGGGCACCATGGTGCCAAAATTGTTTCCTTCAGTCCATGAGTCCCTCTAGTGTCACAATGGCCTCTTGGTTATACGAGATCCAGCAGTGTCACAGTGGTCTCCCTGTTTCCAAAATGACAAAAAGTGTCACAACTGTCTTCTTGATTTCATGAGGCCCCATGGAGTCACAGGGACCCCCGAATTCCATAAGGCTCCACAGTGCCACAATGGACTCCATGTTTACACAGTGTCACAATGGACCCCTGGTGATACAAGAACGTGCAGTGTCACAATGGATTCTTGGTGCAATGACACCCTGCAATGTCAGTGTCACATTGGTGTCTGAGTCCCTCTGCAGAGCCCTCCTACCCTCCAGCACATCCACACTCACACCCAGCTTGGTGCCATCTGCACATTTGCTGATGCTGCACTCAATGCCCTCATCCAGATCATCAATGCAGATATTGAAATCCACGCTGGCTGCCTCTGATCCCTCAGCCATCCTGTAGGTGCCCTGTGATGGCACTCAAGGTGATCTGTTCCATCACCTCACCAGGCACCCAGGTCAGGCTGAGAGGCCTGCAGTTCCCCACATCCTCCTTCCAGCCCTTCTTGGCGATGGGCTCACGTTGGCACCTCCAGTCCTCTGGCACCTCCCTGCTGAGCCAGCACTGATGAGAAATGATGGAGAGCAGCTTGGGGAGCTCATCCAGCAGCTCCCTCATCCCCCTAGGATGGACCTGTGAGCATCTGAGTGGCTCAGCAGGTCCCCAGCTGCTTCCTCCTGGATTACAGGGGTCTGTTCTGCTCCCTGTCCCCATCTACCAGCTCAGGAGAACACTTGTCCTGAGGTCAACCTGTCTTATTGTTGAAAACTGAGGCAAAAATGGTTGAATACTTCAGCCTTTTTTTCATCTTTGGTAGCCATAACTCCCCCATAAGGAATGGAGATTTTCCTTGTCCCTCCTTTTGCCATTAATGAGTTTATAAAACCATTTTTGTTATCCTTCACAGAAGCACCCAAGTTAACTCCTGATTTCAGCTTTCACATCTGATTTTCTTTCTGCATGACCTAATAACTTCTTTAAACATTTCCTGAGTTGCCTGCCCCTCTGTCCAAAGGTAATGCACCTTATTTTCTCCCTGAGTTCCTGGTAAAAGCTCCCTGCCTAGCCAGGCCAGTTATTTTCCTTGCTAGCTCACTTTCCTCTGTGAGTAAAGTGAAAGACAGGCTGCCTCTGCTCCTTTAAGATTATTTTCTAGAAGTGCCTCCATTCTTCCTGGAATCCTTTAAGAGCTATTTCCTCTAAAAAAATCAGCTCAATTATCCCCAAATCTTCATTCTGAATAGGCCAAAGTCTGCTCTCTGTAGGTCCAGTGTAGAAGTTTTGTTGATTCTCCACCTTCTTTCACAGAATATTAAAAAACTGCATTATTTCATGGTCACTCTACCCCAGGCAGCCTCTGAGCACCACATCTCCCACCAGCCCTTCTCTGTTTGTGAACAGCAAGAGACAGAGCTTTCCTTGCAATTAAGACGAGAAGGAAATTTGGATTCAATAAAGGGTATATGATTTTTATTTTTCAGTTGAGAGAAGGGCCGACTGAAGCATTCCTTAAGTGATCTTGATGCTGAATGTCTCCTTAGGAGGTCTGGGCATGCAGAACAATGAGCCCCTTGCAGGCCAACCCTGTTTGGACAACCTGTTCCTCACCCCCAACCTCACCATGTCTGACATTGCCTATGTGGGATTGACATCCTAAAACATAAAAACCCCCTATAAATTTATTATTAATATTGTAATTTAATTAAATAATAAAAATATAATGATGCTTTTATTTTTATAATGCTATTATTCTTTTTTATACCTGATTTTTATATTTATATGAAAAAATCGATACAATTTTAGCAACCAGAAAAATTAATGTTCATTGGTTCTAAGTAACACGATTCCCTTAATGAATTAATTGACCACAATCGGCCATTGATTTCTCCCTGTTAATGATAATTACTCCTATTTTAATCCCTTTCTCATCTTTTTAATCATTTTCACAGACAGGATATAACGGGGCCTCTTTGGGATCCATGAAGACATTTCTGGGGTACATTTCAGGAAATTTTGGGTCTGGGGAGGGAATTTAGAGAGAACTTGAGGGTCTGGAGGACACTTCAGGGAGCCGGGTGGTCACTTAAGGATTCTGAGAGAAACTTCGGGGTCCAGGGGAGCCCTTGGGGGTCCAGGGAGGCACTTGAGGGTCAAGGAGGAGAATCTGGGGCCATTTGGGGTCCGGGCGGGCACTTGGGGGGCTCTAACAGGGCTCTCCAGGGTGCGAGGGGTGATGGGAGTTGTAGGCACAGGTATAATGTGGTTCAAGGGGCTGCAGAGCATCATGGGAGTTGTAGGTGCAGCTACAATGTCTCTCAGTGGGGCGCGGTGCATGATGGGAGATGAAGTCATGGCTGCAATAGCACTCTATGGGAACCATGGAGCATGATGGGAGCTGTAGTCCCGGAAGTGGCTCAGCTGAGGCATTTGGGGGTCCGGGAGGGCACCTGGGGGACACTTTTGCATCCGAGCCGCGACTTGAGATCCTCAGGAGGGAACGTGAACGGTTTGGGAGCACTTGGGGGGAGCTTGGGGAGCTCTAACCGGGCTCTTTAGGGCACAGCAGGATTTTTAGGTATGGAACTGTGTTATGAGGGACTCTGAGGCCGTAGGGAATTACAGGAGATGAATTCCCAGAAATGACTGTAACGGGAACAGTGGGATTGTGAGCATTCAGGAGATCTGGGGACACTTTTAGGGGGTCTCAAGTGTGCTGAGGAGTGTGCTCGAGTACTGAGGAGGCACTTCAGAATCCTGGAGGGTGTGGGGGACACTTAAGGGACATGTGGGGGACGGATACCGGGGTTCTGTGGGGCGTGGGGCATGAGAGGCATTGTAGTCCCGGCTCCAATCAAGCTCTATCAATACCAGGATGTCCCTGTATTTTTAAGTGCAGCCCACAGTCCATCCCAGTCCACCCAGATTCCCCCTCAGCACTTCCCATCTTCCCATCTTGTCCCAGTGTTCCCCAGTATGTCCCAGTGTGTCTCTGTGTATCCCCACATTCCATCCCAGCCCACCCAGATTCCCTCTCAGCATTCCCCGTGTCCCCAGGATGTCCCAGTGCTCCCCAGTGTTTCCAAGGAAACTTGAACTTCTCCCGGTTCCCGTGGCACCCAAACCCAGCAGTGGGGTCAGTGCAGTGTCCATGGCCACAGCCCCTGGCACTGGCCCAGGGCAGGTTGGGATGATGATCCACCCTCACAGCTGGCCCAGGGCAGCTCTGCAGTGGTTTTGGTGGAACCTTGGGCTGGCACACACCTGAGGAGTGTGTCTGTTTGCAGTGGGGAACATTAGGAGTTTTAGATTGCTTCAAAAATTAAAAAAATTAGAAAACCCCTCTTTGCCAGACCTCCTGAGGCGAGACCCTGGATCAAAATCAATGACAGAATGCTGCAATCACCTCTGCTCTAAAGAGAACAGTAATTAAACACACCCTTGAAAATAGGAATGGATATTTCTAAGAAGCTCCTTGAAATATTTCTCCATATCTGGAGTTGAAAACCTTCCTAATGAACTGCACCAGACCAGATGGAAATCAAAGCAGAGCCATGGTTTGTCAGGAATTCCTTGATCCCAATGAGCCCCGTGGTGCATTTGGTGCTGCCAAGGAGCTCCAAATAATATTTTGGAAATATTGGCTCTTTCTCTGCAGTGCTGCCCTTGCCAGGAGCCTGGCCCAGCTCAGCAGCACAGACACAGCACAAGGACTTTAATGACCCTCTGGGGGTTGGGGCTGAGTCTCTGAGCATCAGTTCCTGAGAGGGAGTTGAAGAAACCTCTCAAGAATTCAAAGTCAGATTCAAACTCCAAAGTTTTTCTTACTTTTAGTGAGTCCCACTGATAAACATGAAGGAGAAAGTTTCCCAAGGGTTGAATTAGAGCAGAAAATTGATGACAATGATGTCAGGTAGGCAAAAATAGGGTAAAGGAGGGAAAAAAAACCTCTGAAGAATTCAAAGTCAGATTTCAAGTCCAAAGTTACCTGAAGTTCTAATGGGTCCCACTGAAGGACATGCCTGAGCAAGTGTCTCCAGGTGAATTGATCCCCAGGTTTATTGTTTTTACATTATATTTTTAAAGTGAGGGCTTATCATTTTTATGTTACTTTTTTTGTGGGGATTTTTTCTTTTTCTGAATGAAGCAGAGAGACTAGACTTCTGAGTTGATTTTGAAAGTGTAGTTTATTTTCTTTTTATTTTCTATCCAGGCAGAAAGAATAACTTTGTCTACCAGATGTTCACAGCATGGCTTAGAAGTCAAAAGATTTATGCGTGCAAGGTCTGTAAAGGATTTATTAACCAATAAAACACTGTCAACAGAGATATTTGCATTTCAAATTCAATACTAAGTTAGTCTTACTGACTCATACTACAGTGTGAACTTCCTTAGCCAATTATATCAAAACACACAAACTTTCATTGCTGCACTCTAAAACTTCTTGTTACGTTTGTAACTAACTTTATTTTTTCTATATTTTAAATTCTAAAATGAAAATTATCTCTACTTAATTATGTATAATTGTAAGCTTTAGCTTACAGGCCCAAGGTTTTGAGAATTCCTTGTATTTTGAATTCCAACACCCAGGTTCCAGTCAGAGCCTAACACTGGAGGCACTGATAACAGGTGGGGACAAGCAAGGGAAAGGTGTCTCTGATGCTGAGCACACCTGGATGTGTTTCAGGAATGCAAAGGGCCAAGGGCTGAGCCCCAGCCCCTGGCAAGGCAGATCCTGTCCCTCCCTCATTGCTCAGGGCTCTTCCCGGGCCACTGGGCTCTGGCCATGTGCAATGCCAAGGGCAGCACCATGGGGCGGCCCCTGCCAGGCTGCTGAGCAGGGACAAGGAGGCAATGAGGCCCCAGCACAGCAAGGCTCACTTGTCCCCTGCTGGCCTCAGGCCCAGGGCCAGCCTGCATGGCCCAAGTGCTGCAGGAGTTGGCTGTGTCAGGGCCTTTCAGCTGCTGCCCATCCCTGTGGCCTCTGCAGCCCAGGCTGTCCTACGGTGTCCATGCCCTGCGCCTCTGTCCCTGCAGGCTGTCGTCATCCCCCGGCTGCCCCACCTCGCTGGCCCCTTCCTTTGCTGACAGCTCTGCCTCCTGCCTGCCTCTGCCTGCACACACAAAGCCTTGGGCTGCTCCAGACTCTTTCTCGGGGACTTGTTGCATCACAACCCTGCCCTGGTAGAACAATTCCTTTCTCCTCATGTCCAGTCCAGGCCTCCCCATCTGCACGTTGCATTAATTCTTTCTTTCTCCAGCTTTTCTTTACTATGTCTAAAGGATCCACCATCTCTGATGCTGCCCTTCAGTCCCTCCCAAGGCTCTCCTCTGTTCTCCTCAGTCTCCAGTCCACTGAGCACAGAGGACCTGTGCTCCATATAGGTGTCTTTTGCTTGAGGCCTTTAAACCCCAACTTGAGAAATCTCTGGGCCCACTCCAAGGTGCTGGCAAATGAAAATATTCTGATCATAGTCTTAGAAAATCACCAGAGGACAAGGCAGATGGACCTGTGTGTCCTGGCTACTTATTTTTGGGTGCAATCCTTGGATAGAGCCAATCTTGGAGACAGAATCCTAATTTTGGCCATTGATACCTAGGTGAGAAGGGCAGTCCGTTTCCACTGGAGGGAAAGCACAGAGCCCCATTGTTCACTGGAAGATGAGAGACAGCCCTCAGGATGCCAAGGCCAGCCAGAGCTGTCTGTCCTGGCAGATTTTGGCTGGGAGAACCCTTGTATATAGGAAAGTTTTTACAGAGAGTACCACTTTCAGCAATGGGCACCAGGAAATACAGAGAGTTCTTTTCCCTAGGAAGGAAAGCACAGAGCCCCTGTGCTCCAGGAGCTGATGAGAGGCAGCCCTTGACATGCCAGGATCAGCCAGACTTGCCAGGTGTCCCCCAGAAGGCCAATCCAGCCAGATCAGTTCCATCTCCCCTTTTTTCCATGGGTTCCTGTAGTGTCCCAGAGCTCTCCTTGCTTCTTCAGTGTCACAATGGCCCCTTGTTTCCATGAGGCCCTGCAGGGTCACAATGGCCCTTTGGTTCCCCACAGTGTCACAATGGTCTCCATGATTCCATGGGGCCTTGCAATGCCACAATGATCTCCATGGATCCACTGAGCTACTTAACTCATTCTTTGCCTCAGTTTCGAACAATAAGCCAGGATGTCCTGAGGACAAGTGTTCTCCTGAGCTGGTAGATGGGGACAGGGAGCAGAACAGACCCCTGTAATCCAGGAGGAAGCAGCTGGGGACCTGCTGAGCCACTCAGGTGCTCACAGGTGTCTCTGGAAACAGATGGGATCCATCCTAGGGGGATGAGGGAGCTGCTGGATGAGCTCCCCAAGCTGCTCTCCATCATTTCTCATCAGTGCTGGCTCAGCAGGGAGGTGCCAGAGGACTGGAGGTGCCAATGTGAGCCCATGCCCAAGAAGGGCTGGAAGGAGGATGTGGGGAACTGCAGGCCTGTCAGCCTGACCTGGGTGCCTGGTGAGGTGATGGAACAGATCACCTTGAGTGCCATCACAGGGCACCTACAGGATGGCTGAGGGATCAGAGCCAGCCAGCGTGGATTTCAATATCTGCATTGATGATCTGGATGAGGGCATTGAGTGCAGCATCAGCAAATGTGCAGATGGCACCAAGCTGGGTGTGAGTGTGGATGTGCTGGAGGATAGGAGGGCTCTGCAGAGGGACCTGGACAGGCTGGATCCAGGGCCCAAATCTAACAAGGGGAGGTTTAACAAGACGAAATGTTGGGATCTGCACTTTGGCCACAAGAACCCCTACAGGGCTACAGGCTGAGGACAGAGTGGATGGACAGCAGCCAGGCAGAAAGGGACCTGGGGAAACTGATGGACAGCAGGCTGGACATGAGCCAGCAGTGTGCCCAGGTGGCCAAGAAAGCCAATGGTTTGTGGCCTGGATCAGGAATGGTGTGGCCAGCAGGAGCAGGGCAGTGATTCTTCCCCCCTGCTCAGCACTGGTTGGGCAGCACCTCGAGTGCTGTGTCCAGTTCTGGGCCCCCAATTTAGGAAGGACATAGAGGAGCTGGAGCATGTCCAGAGAAGGGCAATAAGGTTGGTGAGGAGTCTGGAACACAAGTGCTGTGAGGAGTGGCTGTGGGAGCTGGAGTTGTTTATCCTGGAGAAAAGCAGGGCTCTGGGTGACCTTATGACTACACCTCCCTGAAAAGTGGTTGTAGTCAGGTGGGGATTGGTCTTCTTCTTCAGGCAACATCTGGCAGAATGAGAGGACACAGTCTTAAGCTGTTCTAAGGGAAATATAGGTTGAATACTGGGAAAGTATTTTTTACAGAAAGGGTGATGAAGTACTGGAATGATCTGCCCAGAGGGGCTGATGGAGTCACCATCTGGATGTGATTAAAAACAGACTGGATATGGCACTGAGTGCCATGGTCTAGTTGAGGTGTTAAGGCAGAGGTTAGCCTTTATGATCTTGAAGGATTCTTCCAACCCAGTGATTCTGTGATTCTGTGAATTCTTGGAGTCTTTCAGCTGAATTCTCTATTCCTGTCCCTTCCCTGGATCTCTGTTGCAGATGGAAGCTGCTGGTGCCTTTCTCACTTTTTTCCCATTATCTGAATACAGACAGATGTTCCCAGGTGTGTTAAGCTGGTGTTGCTCAATGTTTATGCAAAGCTTTGTATCCTCATGGAACCAAGGTGACCCTTGTGACACTATGGAACCTCATGGTACCAAACATCCATTGTGACATTGGGACTGGATGGTACCAAGGAGACCATTGGGATACTGGAGAACCAAGGAGACCATGGTGACACTTTGGAAACTGATGGAACCCTGGGCATTGTGACACAGCAGGGCCTCGTGGAACCAAGGAGTGAATTGACTGTATCAAGCCTCAAGGAACCAAGGGGCCTTTGTGACTCTGAGGAGCTTCACAGAACCAAGAGTCTATTGTGACACAGGGTACTCATAAAACCGTGGAGAGCATTTTGAAACCAAGGCCTGCTGGAACCAAAGGGCCATTGTGGCACTTCAAGGCCCTGTGGACCAAGAGGAGCACAGTGACACTGTGGGGCTCCATGGAACCAAGGGGCCATGGTGACACTGTTGAGCTTTATTGAACCAACAGTCCATTGTGACACTGCAGGGCAGTATGGAATCATGGAGAACGCTGGGACACTACACAGTGTCATGAAATCAAGGGGCCATTGTGACACTGTGGGGCCTCGTGGACCAAGGAGCACTTATTGTACCATGGAAATTGAAATTGTGCCAAATGCGTCACCATGGAGCCAAGGAGACCATTGTGACACTACAGGACCCCATGGAGATCAGGATTCATGTCACAGTGTGGAACACACGGAACTAAGGGGCCATGGTGACACTGTGGGGCCTCATGGAATTATAGAGACCTTTGTGACACTGCAGGACTTCCTGGAATGAAGGGACAGTTGTGACACTGTGGAGCCTTGTGGAACAAAAAGGCAACTGTGACACTGCAGGACTTTGTGGAACTAGAGGTTGATGTGACACTTCTTGACCTTGTGGAGCCAAGGAGAGCATTGTGATGCTCCAGAACACAAGGGACTTGCTGCCAATGATACACATTTTAATTTTTTTAATGTAACTTCAGTCAGGGGTTTGTTTGCCTTTGCCCTACAGGAGGGGAATGGAAGTTTCTCTTCAATCTACAGACTGGGAGTAGTCAGAAGATACACAGGAGATAAACAAACATCAGTGAACATCACCCCCAGTGTGGTTGATGACACCTGGTCTAGGAAAAGATTGGTAAGAGAATGAAATGAGGGCCTAATTCACAGCAAAGGCAAAGGGATCAATAACCCATAGGAGATTGAATACTAAGAACTGTGCAATTTAGGATCAATTAATTTCTTCAATGAAACATGAATTTCTTTGGGTTTTGTCTGTATAAATATGTGAAAAGCCTAGTAAAGAACCATGTGTGATGGAATGACTTTCACTGCCCAACCCAGGCATGTGTGGATGGAATGATTTCTATTGCACATGCTGGGCACAAAAACATCCTGGCCAGAATAAAGTAATGCCTAAATTCTGTAACACTAAGAAGATGTTGTTGGGGAGTTCCTGTTTTTCATGCAGTTTCAGTGTCAGTCCCACTGAAGTCCATCACCAACACAGGCTCCTCTTGGACTCTTGGAGGGGAAAATTGGAAGCCCTGATTGCACAAAGCTCTCAGAGACTCCAAGGAAAAAGCAAAACCCAAAGTCCTTGGAAAAACCTGCAGTCCCTGGGAGCATGAAGGAGCCCCCCAGGGCCATTCCTGACCAAGGCTCCCCAGGGACTCGTCCCAGCAGATCCCTGAGGCCACTGGGATGTGGGAGGATGCTGAGGGCAGGACAAGGGGTGACAGTAGCCAGCCTTGCTGGGGCTGTGCCAGGAGGCCCCAGTGGCTCAGGACAAGGTGTCTCCTCACAGCCCTTGGTGGCACAGACCCTGCTGTGCCCCAGGGCACCAAGACTTGGCTTCTCCTGGGCACTGCCAGCCCTGCCAGGGCCCTTGGCCATGTCCAGCACAGCTTGTCCTGTGCTGTCCCACAGCTCCTGCTGTGTCCCTGCAGGCTGCACACTCCCATCTGGCTGCCCCTGCCTCTGCCCTGCCATTGCCAGCCCTGCCCTGACCTCTGCCCACCCTCACCCTCTGTGCCTTGGGACACACACACATGCACTGAGCTCATCCTCCTCCTCCTGGCTGCTTCTCTTGCCACAGCACTGCCCTGGGAAGGTTCATTCCTCACTGGAGCTGCTGTGTTTGTACTGCTGCATTTTATAGCTCTGCTGCTGCCTCTCTGCCAATTCTGTCTTCAAAGATCTCTCCAAGGAAAAGATTCATTGAATGGTGGAATAACAGAGGTGGGAAGAGACCCCTGAGCGCCCTTGGCCTCGGTGTGGCTGGGATGGAGTTCCCTTTGCCCAGAGCAGCTCCTGTCCTGCTGTGCTTGCCTCTCGTGGCTGGAGTGGGTTTGGTCCCAGCCCGAGGCTTTGGCTGCTCCTGAGCAGGGCTGGCCCCACATGAGGCATCTCTGCAACCCCCCAACCAATGTCCTGGGGGTGGGCAAGTGTTCCTGGGGACAGAGGGATGGGATGGGATGGGATGGGATGGGATGGGATGGGATGGGATGGGATGGGATGGGATGGGATGGGATGGGATGGGATGGGTTGGGATGGAACAGCTGGGCTGGACTGACCCAAGGGATCTTCCATTCCATGGGATGTCCTGATCAGCAGGGAAATGAGGGGGACAAGAGGGTCTCTGGATTTTCTGTATTAATACATTTGTCTTCCAAAGCAACCACTATATGTGCTGAATTCTTGTGCTGAATTCTTGTATCCCCTTGATCTTCCTTGCTTCTGCATTTGACCTTTGTTTTTTAGTCCTCCTAACATTAATCTATTTTTAAGGTGACCCACAATTTTTTCACCATATTTTCTCCTGTTTTCTGAGTAAGGAGGGACAGTGACAGAGACACTTGGCTGTCACTTGATCCCGTGAGGGATTTAACCACAGTCACCTTGCCCAACTCTGCTCTTAGGGGCACACCCAGCAATGTCAGGGCTCTGTCAGGTGCCCAGCCTTGAGCTGGGCTCATGCCCTGCTCACAGCCCCAGGGGTGTCCAGGGACACGACTCCTTCCCTGGCACACACACACACACAGTTCATTGCAGCATGGGCAGGGGCTCCCTGGGCTCTGCTGCCACTGCCAGAGCCTGGCAGGGACCTCAGCCCTGTGGGTGTCACCCTGCCCCTGCCCCTGCCCCTGCCCGAGGTGCCCCACGGCTGGAGAGATGGACACGGGGAGCTCTGGGCACAGGAGCTCATCCCAGCCCTGCATCCAGGGGTTCCCAGGAGATGTTACTCTCTGGAAACTCCAGGAACAGCTGCAGCTGTTTGTGCTCACTGGGTTTATGTCCCCTCACACACACACAGGATGTTCAGGGCTGTGGAATGTCCCTGCACTGCAAACACAGACTCCTGACCCAGTCACTTGATGTCTCTCCAGGGAGGGAAGAACAACCTCTGTGCCCTGGGGTGAGAGGCCACTGCTGGGAGCGGCACTGGCTTTGCCAGGGCACTGCTGGGACAGCCCCACCCTGAACACTGCCACACTTCTGCTGGTCACTGCAGTTCTCCTCTCCAGGGCACTGTGTTGGGAACATCCTTGAGAGCAAACTGGGAAGGAGATTGAAGTTTTCAGGCCCTGCACTGGGGAGATGCCCTTGCATGATGGAAATTCTGTTGCAGAGCCCAGCTCTGTCCCACCAGTGCCCATGGCCTGTCCTTGCCTGCAGTCCCTGGACAGTCACACAGCAGGACAGGGACTGAGCTGAGAGAGCCCTGAGGCCTTAAACCAACACAGGGGCTCTGAAGGGCACTGTGGAAATGAAGGATGGGGAGGTTATGGAGCAGACGCCCTGGGGCTGCCTGGCAGTGAGGAACAGTGAGGTTCCCTTTTCCACTCCAGCTCTGCCCAGAGGCACCGACCCTGCAGCCCCAGAGAAGTCAGGAGGAAAAATGTCAGGAGAACAGGGCAATACAGAGTTCTTTATTTTGTATAAGCACATAGGTAGTAGAACTCTTGGTTTAAACAGTCTGTAGTTCACACTAGAAACTCAAAGTAGAACTCTTGGTTTATACAGTCTGTAGTTCACACTAGAAACTCAAAGTAGAACTCTTGGTTTATACAGAATGTAGTTCACACTAGAAACGCAAGTACTGAATTAAAAATGGTACAGACAAAGATTTTCCTGTGAACAAATTCGAAAAAATATTATACCTGTGCAAGCATAAAAAACACAGAGTGAGCATTAATGAATAATATCATAATAGCTATACAGGAGAATGAGAGTTTATTGCTTCTGAAAAGCATTCATTATCATTTTCCTCAGGCCATCCTTGAGCTCCTGGTTCCTCAGGCTGTAAATGAGGGGGTTCAGGGCTGGAGGCACCACTGAGTACAGAATTGACAGGGCCAGATTCAAAGATGAGGAGGAGATGAGGGGGGTTTCAGGTAGGCAAACATGACAGTGCAGAAGAATAGGGAGACCACGGCCAGGTGAGGGAGGCAGGTGGAAAAGGCTTTGTGCCGTCCCTGCTCAGAGGGGATCCTCAACACAGCCCTGAAGATCTGCACATAGGAGAAAACAATGAACACAAAACATCCAGAAGTTAAATAGGCACCGACAGCCAGAAGCAGAAATTCCCTGAGCTTTGAGTTGGAGCAGGAGATCTTGAGGATCTGTGGGATTTCACAGAAGAACTGGCCCAGGGCATTTCCATGGCACAGGGGCAGGGAAAATGTAGTGGCCGTGTGCACCAGTGAATAGAGAAAGCCACTGGTCCAGGCAGCTGCTGCCATGTGGGCACAAGCTCAGCTGCCCAGGAGGGTCCCGTAGTGCAGGGGTTTGCAGATGGACACGTAGCGGTCGTAGCACATGATGGTCAGGAGGGAAAACTCTGATGCAAGGAAAAAGATAAGCATAAACACCTGAGCAGCACATCCAGCGTAGGAGATGTTCCTGGTGTCCCAGAGGGAATTGTGCATGGCTTTGGGGACAGTGGTGCAGATGCAGCCCAGGTCAGTGAGGGCCAGGTTGAGCAGGAAGAAGAACATGGGGGTGTGCAGGTGGTGGCCGCAGGCTACGGCGCTGATGATGAGGCCGTTGGCCAGGAGGGCAGCCAGGGAGATGGCCAGGAAGAGGCAGAAGTGCAGGAGCTGCAGCTGCCGCGTGTCTGCCAATGGCAGCAGGAGGAAGTGGCTGATGGAGCTGCTGTTGGACATTTGCTGTGTCTTGGCATGGGGATCTGTAAGAAAAGTAATGATGGAATAGTTCAGTTTGGAGAGGATTTTAAATATCCCAGCTCAGCTTGGTGGCACTTTCCCCCCACTGCCTGCCCAGGGCTCTGCTGCCTGGAGCTGTCCCTGCCAGCAGCTGCTTCCCTGTGCCCAGGGCTGGGCCCTGCCAGTGCTGCCAGAGCCCAGCCCAGCCCTGGGGGCTCAGCTCTGCCCTGCAGACCCCTCCCAGCACAGGGCACTGCCCAGGGTCAGCTCTGCCACTGCAGGCTCTGATGGCAACATCACAACAACCCTGAGGAGGCTGGAAAAGCGACACTGATGCTGCCTGTATGGGAACCTGTGTTGATTTATTTCTTTGCCTGGTTTACTGAGATCTAAGAGAATTTTTAAAAATTTTTCTCAACCTAAACTGAGAGATGAATATCAATGTGCAATCTCCCAGCAATGCAACCCAGTACAGCAGATTAAAAAAGCAGGACGTTCACTTTTATGCAGCCCCTGCCTCACTGTGCTCCCTGTATAATCTCCTTGGAATGTTCAGCAGATATATGTTACGCTAGGATCCAGTCCTGAACATTGCAGCATCCTCACCACACAAGGAGAACATTTACAAGCCTCACCAGCTGTCTCCTTGCACCCAGACCTTGTCCCCCAGTGCTGGGAGCAGCTCCCAGGGCTGGCTGAGAGCTGTCCCTGGCAGGCAGCAGAGTCCCTGCCCCAGCACAGCGCCCTGGGCTGCAGGACCCTGCTCTGCACCACAGCCCTGGGCACCCCTGGCTGCTCTACACAAGAGATCATCAGAGAATGTACTCACACAGTCTGCAGGCATTGGGATGTTGCAGCTTTAGGAGATCACTGCAGGAGCTGCAGCTGCATTGTCCTGCAGCCAGAGGCTTCCTGTGTCAAGGGCTGGGAGTGATTCTGCCCCAAGCACTTGTGAGCATCTTCCCAGCCCTGACTGATTGAAGCTCTCTGTGCCTCTGTGCTGTGCCTGGGTGGCTGCAGGCAGCGCCCCAGCCCTGCTGGGCTGGGAGAAGAGCTGCTCATGAAGAGAAATGTGTTTTTGAAGCTCTTCTTAGTTACCAGGATCGCCTTCTGAGCAGGGAGCCCAGCCCATCTCAGCAGCACAGACACAGCACAAGGACTTTAATGACCCTCTTGGGGTTTGGGGCTGAGGGCCTGAACATCAGTCCCGGAGAGGGAGCAGAAGAAACCTCTCAAGAACTCCCAAGTTTGAATCAAACGCCAAAGTTTCTTGAAGTTTTAATGGGTCCCTCTGAGGGACACAACTGAGAAAGTGTCCTCAGGTTCCAATTAGAGCAGGAAATTGGAGGCAGAGATGACAGGAGGAGACAAAGAGAAGCCAAGTCTCGGTGCCCTGGGGCACAGCAGGGTCTGTGCCACCAAGGGCTGTGAGGAGACACCTTGTCCTGAGCCACTGGGGCCTCCTGGCACAGCCCCAGCAAGGCTGGCCACTGTCACCCCTTGTCCTGCCCTCAGCATCCCCCCACATCCCAGTGGCCTCAGGGATCTGCTGGGATGAGTCCCTGGGGAGCCTTGGTCAGGAATGGCCCTGGGGGCTCCTTCATGCTCCCAGGGACTGCAGGTTTTTCAGAGGACTTTGGGTTTTGCTTTTGCCTTGGAGTCTCTGAGAGCTTTGTGCAATCATGGCCTCCAATTATCTGCTTTAATTAGTCCCTTGAGAGCCTTGGTAAGTAACAACACTCAGTTGGGCTGATTAATGCTTCAAGGTACTTCAGTTTTTTTAAGGTACTTGGAGGTTCCCTTTTGACACCAACTCTTCTAGTAGTTTATGCAATCATGGCTCCAATTATCTATTTTAATTAGTCCCTTGAGAGCTTTATATTGACATTCAGTGGGTCTCATTAATACATTGAGATACTCAAGGTTTTAAAGGTAGTTTGGATTTTCCTTTCCTCTCTGATTCTCTGAGAGGGTTTTTGGCGATCCTGGCATCCAGTTCTTTCCTCCAAGGAGTCCATGAGGAGCCTGTGTTGGGGATGGACCTCAGTGAGACCCATTAATGCTTTGAGACACTTTGAGTTTTTCTTCTTCCTTGCACTCCTGGAAAGGTTTGTGCAATCTCCTCTCAGGCCCTGAGGTTCAAGGGCGCAGCACCAAATGCACCACGGGGCTGCTTGGGATCAAGCAAGTCCTGACAAACCATGGCTCTGCCTTGATTTCCCTCTTGGCTGGTGCCATTCATTAGGAAGATTTTCAAATCCAGTTATGGAGAAATATTTCCAAGAGATTCTAAGAAATACACATTCTTATTTTGAAGAGTGTATTTCATTGTTATTCTCTTTAGAGCAGAGGTGATTCCAGCATTCTGTGATTGATATTGATCCAGGGTCTCTCCTCAGGTCTGGCCTGCTCACAGAAGCTGTGCCTTGAGGTCTGACCCAGTGTGGACAACCTTGCTGCACATTCCCCAACCCCATCCTGTCTGTCCTCACTCGCCTGGGACCTGCTTTACCTGGAGAACTGGCTGCACACAGGCCAAAAGGAGTGTTCCCCTCCCCCCCTTTTTTTTTCTGTTTTGAAGCAATCTACAACTTCTTAATGTCCCCATTGAAAACAGACACCTTCTATTAGTGTGTGCTAAAGCCAAGGTGCCACCAAGCAGCTTGTCCTTCCCCAAGGCAGAACCCTGCAAGAAATGTTTGAGTCCTTTGGACTCTTTGGTTCCCTGAGGCCTTGCAGTGTCACAAAGGCCCCTTGGTTCTGCACTGTCACAATGGAGATTTGGGTCCATGGTTTCCCACAGTGTCACAATGCTCTTTTTGGTTCCATGAGGCCATGTTCTATCACAATGGACTTTTGGCTCCTCGACGTTCCATACTCTCAACAGTGGTCTCTGTAGTTCCAGAGTGTCACAATGGACTCTTGGTTCCAGGTGGCCCCACAGTGTCACCGTGGTCTCCCTGGTTCCACAAGGCCGTGCAGTGTCACAATGGCTCACAGGTTCCATGAGGCCCCACAATGTCACAGTGGACCCTTGGTCCCATGAGTTTCCCCAGTGTCACAATGGTTCCTTGGCTCCACGTGGCCCAGGTGTCTCACAATGGACTCTTGGTTCCGTGGGGCCCCGCAGTGTCACAGGGGTTTCCTTGGTTCTGTCGGGTCATAATGGACACTGCAGCGCCCCCTGCTGGCCGGGAGGACCTGGCACTGTGCGAGCACCTCCTGGTGGCCGACCCCTGCAACTGTGAGTGGTTTGTACTGGTTTGTGCTGGGATGGTGTCCAGGGGGTGCTGGGATGGGGCTGGGGTTACTGGGCAGTACTGGATTATACTGGGAGTGAGTGTGTGAGTGTCCAGGAGGACCTAACACTTTGTGTACTGGTTGTACTGGGTTATACTTGTTTGTACTGGGATGGGGTGCTGGGGTGTTACTGGTTTGTACTGGGTTATACTGGGAAAGGGAGCAGGGGTGTCTGAGTGCTTCCTGCTGACTGGGAGGACCTGGTGGCGACTGTGAATTATACTGGGTTATACTGGTTTATATTGGGATGGGGTGCTGGAAGTCACTGGATTGTACTGGTTTATATTGGGTTATACAGGGATATTCTGGATTTTACTGGGTTAAACTGGGGTGTACTGGGTTATACTGGGAGGGAGCTTGGGGATGCTTGGCACTTCACAGGGAGCAAATTCTGGGGATGCTGGCCTTAATGATTTATACTGAGATGGGGCTTGGGACCTACTGGGAGTGACTTCAGGTTGTGCTGGCCTTACTGGTTTCTACTGGGAGCTGTTACCAAGGGGTCAGGGCCTCAGGGGTGATTCCCAGTGCTTACTGGTTTGTACTGGTGCCATCCCAGTATAAACCTGGGAGCCCCAGGACTAGATTAGGAACCCCTAGACTACCCTGGGAATGGGTTTGGGTGCATGAGGCCTTACTGGTTTCTACTGGGAGCTGCTGCGACAGGCCTCAGGAGCTCGGGAGTAGCTCACAGTACTTACTGGTTTATACTGGTGCCTTCCCAGTCCACACCTGGGAACACTGGTAGGCACCTGTGGCCGGGCAGGACCTCAAGGCCGAGCTGGCCTTCACCAGGGCCTTGCTGAGCTGCAGCTTCTCCAGCTTCTCAGCCTGGCAACACTGCCTGTGGCTGCTGATGCCCACCAGGAGCTACGGCAAGGGCACTGTCCCCTGGAAGGCTGAAGGAAGGTGAGGGATTCCCCAAAAAATCTCCCCCCAATTTTGCGGGATCCCCAAAATTTTCCAGCTCCTCCCTCACCTAAAGTGGGAGCTGGTGGCTTCTGCTGGGTTGAATGGGTAGACCTGGTGTTCCTAAATCCCCTTTGACTTTATTGGGTAGACCTGAATTCCTGTATACCTGGGTGTCCTCACTGAGATATTGGGGTTTTCCCCACTGCCCCACTGAGATTTTGGGGTGCTTCCTTTGCCCACCCAGAGCTGGAGCTGCTGCAGAATACCATCTTCACCAACCCCATGCACCAAAGCACCTGGCTGTACCTGCCCTGCATCCTCTCCTGAGGTAACTCAGGGCTCCCTCCCACCCCTGATGTCCTCACCTGGAGTTTTGGGGTACCCCTGAATGTTGGGGTGTCCCCCAACAGCCCCACAGCTGTCAAGGGTCACCTGTGTCCACATCGACTGGGAGGACAGTGGCCATCATCTTCTCTTGGCCTGTCAGGGTGAGTCAGGGCACTTGGGTGCCCCCAAAATCACCTGGGTACCCCCAGAAATCACCAGGATACACCTGGGTACCCCTTGCACACCTGGATCACCAAAAACCCCTGGGCCCTCCAAAAACTAGTGTCTCAAACATCCTCATTGCTTTGACTGGGTAGACCTGGTGGCCCTAAACTTTATTACCTTTAAAAAGTAGACCTGCTGTCCCTAAATTCAATGGGTTAGCCCTAGAGTCCTGTTTATCTCCATTTATCTCTATAAATTCCTCCCAGTTGTCCCACTTTTTTCAGTGGTCTTAGTAACCCCAGTGTCCCCCCTTAGCCCTTCCCAGTGCTCCCAGTTTAATCAGTAACTCTTCCCAAACAAGCCCTATCAATGGGTAGACCTGGTGTCCCTAAATCCCTATTGACTTCACAAGGGTAGACCTGGTGTCCTTCAATCCCCTTTGACTTCACTGGGCAGAGTTCATGTCCCTAAACTTTTGGCACTAATAATTCCAATTTTGGGCTTGGAATTCCCAGCTTTCAGGCTGAAAATGGACATTTTTGGGCTTACCTGGGGGCACAGCTCCAGCATGGACAGCAGGTGAAGGATCAGGGATTTGGGCTTGGCCTCCAGGAATTCATCCAGGACATCCAGAGCATTGGCACTGTGATCCTGGAGTGGAAATTCCCAGAATTCAGCCCAAGATTTCCTCCAAATTTACTCAAATTTCCCTATATTAGGGCCAAATTTCCTCAAATTCCCATTGATTTTAATGGATAGATCAGGTATCCCTAAATCCATATTGACTTTAATGGGATACACCTGGTGTCCATAAGTCCCTATTGATTTCATTAGTCATGTCTGATGTCAAAAAAATGTGCATTGGGAGATTGATATTGCAAGAGATGAGGCAACTGAGAGACGTTGTAAAAGATGGTTTATGGCCTCATGGTGTCAGTCTCATAGAAGGGTGAGACATTAAAGGAGTTACATCCAACACCAAACTATCAGAAGTCACCTCATTCTTAGTTTCAATACTTTATGTTCGTTTTTTATCCAATCAAATATTTCTGTGAAGTTTGCCAGCATCCTTTTACACCAATCATTAATTGCTTTCCTTCTCATGGCTTTGCCACAATGCTTCATTTTTCAACCAATCCTAGAACACTTCACCAACCTACATTGATATATCTTAAACTTCTAACTTTATAACAAGTTCTATTGCTAATTATTACAATCTTTTACTATCTTACTTAACATACTGCTTTGCTTACATAATACGTATTTATGTTTGCTTAAAACATATTTCTACTTAAACTAAAACCTTATATTCCTGTTTTAGATCTATTTTACTTTTAATGCTCGCATTGTCCAAGATTTCTCCAAGGTCTTAGGTCAAACCTTGTTTCCATCTCAATCTCTGAGCCTGTATGCACAAGGCCCTGAGAGCTCTCCGTGCCTGCATTTCCCACACCACCTGTCATCTCTGCCTCCAATTTCCTGCTCTCACTGGAACCTGGGGACACTTTCTCAGTTGTGTCCCTCAGTGAGACCCATGAGCAGTATCAGACACTTTGGAGTTCGATCCTCACTGAGGTCTTGAGAGATTTCCTAGCAAACCACAGTTCTGCCTTGATTTCCCTCTGGTCTGGTCCAGTTCATTCAGAAGTTTTTCAACTCCAGTTATGGAGAAATATGACAAAGACCTTCTTAGAAATATCCATTCCCATTTGCAAGGCTTTATTTTATTACTGTTCTCTTTAGAGCAGAGGTGATTGCAGCATTCTGTGATTGATATTTGTGAGAAATGGAGTTGTAAAGGATTCTCAAAGCCTGACTGAAAGCTCACACAGTCTTGTACATCTGTATGCAAACTCTGAGATAAGGTGTGCTGACTCAGAATGGCCCTGGAAAAGAGAAGACATTGTTGAGAGAGAGATTGAACTAGAAACAAATTTCAAATGATGGCCTTGCTAAAAGATCAGACATTTTTGAGAATTAGAACTGTGAAAGATGCATTGTGGCAAGACTACGTGGAGCAAAATACAAGGTGATTGGTGTTAGAAGTATAAGCACCATTGTGTGGCAAAAAGCTAATAGGCTGAAATATATTTATAAAGTATAGTAACCAGGAAACAAGTTGGCTTCAGATAGAATGGCATTGAGATTTATATCTTTTATATTTCACCCTTCAAGGAGTCTGATAATGGATTAAATCTTTTTAAAATCCCTCTCAGTTGACCCATCTCTGTAGAACTGGGATTTTCAAACAGTGCTGAGTCCCTGGACATCAGTCCCTGAGAAGGAGCTGAAGGAAAACTTCTCACAACTCAAAATTAAATTGAAACTCCAGAGTTTATAGAAGTTGTAATGGGTCCCACTGAGGGATAGGATTGAGAAAGTGTCCCCAGGTTCCAGTAAAAGGAAAACACTGGTGGCAGTGATGACAGGTGAGGACAAACAAGGGAAAGGTGTCTCTGATGCTGAGCAAACCTGGATGTGTTTCAGGAATGCAAAGGGCCAAGGGCTGAGCCCCAGCCCCTGGCAAGGCAGATCCTGTCCCTCCCTCATTGCTCAGGGCTCTTCCCGGGCCACTGGGCTCTGGCCATGTGCAATGCCAAGGGCAGCACCATGGGGCGGCCCCTGCCAGGCTGCTGAGCAGGGACAAGGAGGCAATGAGGCCCCAGCACAGCAAGGCTCACTTGTCCCCTGCTGGCCTCAGGCCCAGGGCCAGCCTGCATGGCCCAAGTGCTGCAGGAGTTGGCTCTGTCAGGGCCTTTCAGCTGCTGCCCATCCCTGTGGCCTCTGCAGCCCAGGCTGTCCTACGGTGTCCATGCCCTGCGCCTCTGTCCCTGCAGGCTGTCGTCATGCCCCGGCTGCCCCACCTCGCTGGCCCCTTCCTTTGCTGACAGCTCTGCCTCCTGCCTGCCTCTGCCTGCACACACAAAGCCTTGGCCTTGATGTCAAAAGTTTAGGTCAATTTCTACTGTTCCTGTGAACTTTTAGCACATGAGCAAGACATTCAAGTGCTGGTTTCCCAGTTGTGATGGTTGGCAGCATGAAGGAGACATCTGGCTCTAGGTTGTAGTGATACAAAAAAAAGACGACTGAATCTGGGAAATTGGGGTTGGTGTTACAGTCATGGGTAAATTGTAATATGCATTTAGTGCCTGTATATAAGCAACATGCTGTAAATTTATATATAGAATTACATGTCCACGTATGGTTAGCAGTTATCCCTCACTAAACCTCAGGCCTGAATAAATGATACCCTCTAAAATAGCAAATTAGTTTTAAGGAGTCTTATTCTGATATTTCGGAGATTTGGTGATAGTGAGGTCTCATAGAACCAAGGACTCACCTGTGACACTGTGCAAACTCATGGAACAAAGGGGCCATTGCGACACAGCAGAACTCCATGGAACCAAAATCCATTTTGGCACATTGGGGCCACATGGAACCAATGGTCCATTGTGATACTGCAGATCCCAGAAGATCATTGTGACACTGAAAACCTCTAGGAACCAAGGGGCCATTCTGACACAGCCTGGCCTCGTGGAGCCATGGGCCCATTGTGACACTGCAGAACCTCACAGAACCAAGGTGACCATGTTATACTACAGAACCTCATGGAACAAAGGGTCCATGGTTGCACTGTAGAACCAGGGAGAATGTTGTTGGCCATATGAAAGGTCATGGCACCAGAAATCCATTGTGACAAAGCAAGGCCTCGTTGAACCAAGGGTCCATGGTTAATCTGTGTGGCCTCATGGAGCCATGAGCCATTGTGACACAGCGTGGCCACATGGAGGCGAGGGTCCATTGTGACACTGTGGATCCAAGGAGGCCATTGTGACTGAGGAACCTCATGGAACCACGAGTCCATTGTTACACTGTGGGGCCCTATGGAACCAAGGGGACCACAGTGACATTGTGGGGCCTCATGGAACAATGGAGACCATTCTGACACTTTGGGACCCACTGGAACCAAGGGGCCGTTAGAGCATGGCAGGGCCTCATGGAATCAAGGGCACTACAGTGAACAGTGTGGGTCTCCATGGGATGAAGGGTCCATTCTGACACCGTGGAACCAAGGAGACCATTGTGACACTATGGGGCACCATGGAACCAAAGGTGCATTGTGACACAGCAGGGCCTCATGAAAACATGGAGGCCATTTTTACACTTTGAGGCCTTGTGAAACCAAAGGGCCATTGTGGCACCTCAGAGCCTTGTGGAGCCAAGGGGACCATAGTGACTCTGTGGGGCTCAGTGAAACCAGTGGTCTGTTGTGACACTGTGGGGTCTCATGGAATCAATCATCTATGGTGAAACTGCAAGGTTTCATGGAATCAATGGTTTACTTTGACACTGCAGGGCCTTATGGAATCATGGAGACTATTGTGACACTACAGGTGATGCCTTGGAGTGGCTACCTAGAGCAGAGGCTAGCCAAGGTTAAGAGTATAAAGTGGGTATTTATTAAAGGCCTTCAATAGATTCACCTTGAGCAGGCAAAAGCCTCCCAGGGGCTACACTCAAGATGGATTGTGATGATGAGTTTTTCAGACAGATTTAAGTTTGGTCCATTTGCATATCAGGGGCTAACCCAGCAATTACAGCTTCAGGTAATGAAGCCATATTCCCTCAGTTTTCTCACCCCTGAATTCACTTTTTTTTATACTTTTCAGACCCTGAGACTGTAGGGTGTCCTTGATTTTCAGGCCTAGAGGAATTGTTTTGTCTGACCAAACTGTGAATACAGTTAACTAACATTTTATATGGAGTTTAGAGTTAGGCACTATTGAGTATAGGATTTGAAAACTATATAGGCTAAAATCTTAAAGGCATCACAGGCCTCACTGAATCAAGGGGCCACTGTGACACTTTGTAGCCTCATGGAACCAAGGAGTCCATTGTGACACTGCAAGGCCTCATGGAAGCAAGGAACCATTGTTACACTCTGGGGTCTTGTTGGGCCAAGGGGTGATTGTGTCACTGTGTGGCACCATTGAACCAAGGAGTCCATTGTGACACTACAGGGCCCCATGGAACTGAGGATTCATGGAACAGTGCTGGACCCCATGGAAACAAAGGTCCATTGTGACACTGTGGGGCCTCATGGAATCCTGGAGGCCATGATGACACTTTGAGGCCTCGTTGAATCAAGGGGCTCTGCAGGACCTTGTGGAACCAAGGAGACCCTTCTGCCATTGTGAGTCCCCATGGAACCAAGGGTCCATTGGGATACTGCAGTGTGGGAAATGCAGGCACAGAGAGCTCTCAGGGCCTTGGGCATACAGGCTCAGAGATAGAGATGGATACAGGGTTTGACCTGAGACCTTGGAGAAGGCTTAGAGAATTAGAGCATTAAAGTGAAACAGACATAAAACAAGAATATAAATTTGTAGTTTAAGTAAAAATCTGTTTCAAGAAAACAGAAATATGGATTATGTAAGCAAAGCAGTATGTTAAGTAAGATAGTAAAAGATTTTAAAGTTTAGCAAAAATAACTTGCTATAAAGTTAATTAGATGTTAAGATGTATCAATGTAGGTTTGTGCAGTGTTATATGATATACTGAAAAATGATGCATTGCACTGAAGCCATGGGAAGCAAAGGAATTAATTAATTAATTAATCAATTAAAAAGACACTAGCAAAGTTCATAGAAGTTTTTGATTGGCTAAAAAGCTAATATAAGGAATTTGTAACTAAGAATGAGGAAGCTTCTGGTATTATGGCACTGGATGTAACACCTTTAATGTCTCACCCTTCTATGAGACTGATGAAATAAAGCAATAAACCATCTTTGACAATGTCTCTCAGTTGTTCCATCTCTTGTAATATTCATCTCCCAATAGAGATCTTATCGACATCAGGTCTACCCTTTGAAATCAATGGCAATGTAGGAATAGCAAGTTGACCTATTTTAAAAAATCAAAGGGGATTTAGGAACATCAGGTCGACCTTTTGAAATCAATAGGGATTTAGGGAAATCAGGTCTGCCCATTAAAGTCAATGGGGATTTTGCAGAAATGTGGTGCTAAAATGGGGAAAATCTGGGAAATTTGGGGGAAATACTGGGATGAATTCCAGGAATTTCCATTTCGGGATCATGGTGCTGACACTCTGGAAGTCCTGGCATAATTCCTGGGAACTAATCACAAATTCTTGATCCCACACCTTCAGCCTGTGCTGGAGCTGTATGAGGCTTTTACTTGGCCCCAAAATGGGGTTTTTCACCCTTCCTCCACTCTAGCTCAGTGTTAGGGTGAAGTATCCCTGGGCCCTTGCCTCATGGACGTAAATAAGATATCAAAAGCGGCTCTTTCCCCTAATAAAGTTACAGGTTTATTTCTCGTGGGTAGTGAGGGAAAAAGGAGGGGAAAAGAGGGAAAAGAGGGAAAAGAGAAAAAAGAGAGGGAAAAGAGGAAGAAAGAGACAGAGGCCAGGGGGGGCTGACCTTTTCTAGGGTCTGGAAAGGGGGGGCGGGGAGAAATTGGATCCCAGCCAGCCCTGTGTGGCCAGGAGGGGAGAGGGACCAAGATACAGGGCACAGCAGGGGTCACGGAATGTACCATTTACAATGTATCTAGGAAACACAACAGCTGTGCCTCCACTTAAGCGCAAAATCTTTGTTTTCAGCCCCAAATCTGGGAATTCCGAGCCCAAAGTTGGGATTTTTGGCAGCAAAAATTTTCAGACATTGGGTCTACCCATTGAAGTCAATGGGGATTGAGGGATACCAGGTCTACCCATTAATAGGGCTTGATTGGGAAGGGTTAGTGGATCAACTGGGAGCACTGGGAAGGGCTAAGGGGGGAGACTGGGGTTACTGGGAGCACTGGGGCATAAGTGGGACCACTGGGAGGGATTTATAGAGATACATGGGTATAAACAGTACTCAACATGCACCATTAAAAGTCAATGGGGATTCATGGACACCAGGTCCACGGAGTCAAAGCAATGAAGATTTATGGGACACCAGTTTTGGGGGCCCTCAGGGGTTTTCAGTGATTTAAGTGTTCCAGGGGTACCCAAGGTGTATCCAGGTGATTACTGCGGTAATCCAGGTGATTTTCAGGAGTACTGATGTGCACTGAGGTGATTATTCGGGATACCCTGGTGTACCCAGGTGATTTTTGGGAAGATCCTGGTGATTTGGGGGAGTACACAGGTGTACCCAGATAATTTTGGGGGATCTCCAGGTTATTTTTGGAGCACCCAAGTTTTCTGACTGAACTGGATGGGCCAGGAGAAGATGAAGGCCACTGTCCTCCCAGTCAACGCAGACACAGATGACCCTTGGCAGCCGAGGGGCTCTTGGGGAGCACCCCAACATTCAGGGGGTACCCCAAAACTCCAGGTGAGGACATCAGGGGAGGGAGGGAGCCCTGAATTACCTCAGGAGAGGATGCAGTGCAGGTACACCCAGGTGCTTTGATCCGTGGGGTTGCTGAAGACAGTGTTCTGCACCAGCTCTAGCTCTGGGTGGGGGCAAAGGGGGCACCCCAAAATCTCTAGAGGGCCGTGAGGGACACCCCAATATCTGAATACTCAAGTGTACTAGAGTTCAGGTGTACCCATTAAAGTCAAAGGGGATTTAGAGACACCAGTTCTACTCATTCAACCCAACAGAACGCATCACCTCCCACTTTAGGTGAGGGAGGGGCTGGAAAATTTTGGGGATCCTGAGAAATTGTCGGAATTTTACTGGGGAATTGCTCCCATTTCTTCAGCCTTTTGTGGGGCGGTTCCCCAGCCTTGCCCTTTCTGGAGTCCCTGGCAGCTGCAGGCAGTGGTGCCAGGCCGAGAAGTTGGAGAAGTGGCGGCTCAGCAGTGCCCCAGCAAAGGATAGCTTGGCCTCAGGGTCCTGCCTGCCTGCCAGCACCCACTGGTGTTCCTAGGCATAGACTGAGAGGGCACCAGTATAAACCAGTAAGCACTGGGAGCTACTCCCGAGCTTCTGAGGCCTGTGCCAGCAGCTCCCAGTATAAACCAGTAAGGCTTGATGCACCCAAACCTGCTCCCAGTGTGGTCTAGAGGCTCCCAGGGTGATCCAGTGAGATGGGGAACATAAATGGTTTTGAAAATTCAGAACTTTAGATGTCTATGATATGCTTAAGCAGGTAGAGGGGAAATAGATCACATAGCAGAAACGGTATGTAACAAACCATATAGGAACTTATTTGCCAGGAAAAAGCTTAAAGATAACATATATTGCAAAAACTCAGCAAAGCAAGACCTGGCTATTGTACAAACCCAACAAAAGAGAAACCTGTGGCTCCAGAAACCAACCAGGACCAGACAGGTGGTTTTGAGTGGGACAAGCTGACCTGAGGGAGAGCCAAACCTCCACTGCACCTGCCCAAAAGCAGAGCTCAAACAGCGATTACTGAGGAAGACATACAGCCTTCATCCCAAAAACCACCAAACACAACCACCAGGAGGGGTGGCAGCTAATAATAATACAAAGGGAGAGAAGGTGGAGATGGGTGGGCAGGGAGGTGTGGGCTTGTGGGATCAATGTGTATTTATACCTGGAACCTGTCTTGACCAGGTACATTTGGTTTGGAAGAAATATCCCCCCATGTGTCCCCCATGTGCTGCCAATGAAACACTCTCTACAATTGCAGTGTCAAGTGCTGATTCTCGAAATCAGTTGTTGAGCCAGCCAGAAGGTCTTCGTCTGTCTGCTGGAGCACAGGGGACATCGACATCCCAGTGCACTCCGGACTTTTTCTGGAGCTGACCTCTGCTCCCCGGTCACTCACTGCGGGGACGAGCAACCAACCTCCCATATGGCCTAGAGGAACGTTTGACCAAAATGTTTTGGGGGAGGCCCAAGATAGGGTGAGCCTGTAAGACACTAGGGATGCCTGCACATGGCTAACAGTGTGTCAGAGATAACCAAAAGAAGGTATTTTGAAGCCAGCAAAGGGGTTGCTGTTCACCACTTAGGGTGGCCACTAGCAAGTTTGGGGGTAACTTGAAGGAACCAGGGTGTTCTCAGTATTATTAACAGCATAACTCACTGCTATAACCCTAATTGCCATAAATATTCTGTGTAAATTGTGCTTGTTGTTTGTTGTAGGGTGGTGGAAGGAAGTATTTTATATGGTGGTTGGTGTTTTGTGTTTGCATCACTATAATTTTGGTGGTGGAGAGTTTGGATTTTGGGGAATGTCTGCTCTGTTTTCTGTAGTGGACCTGTGCAATATCTGGTGTGACACTGCCCTCTTGTGTTATTAACTGTCATTGCAACAAGTTAAGATTTCTGTTCTTTTCTGAGGCGTGAGATTCTATTGTTTCTGATGTAATGCTGCCCTCTTGTGTCTGTAACTGTCAATGACAGGTCAGTGATTTTTTTTGGAAACTGTCAGAGTTAAAAAGGTGGTGGAAGCTGGGAGTAAGTGCGGAGGGCTCGACCAAGCAAGGAGGAAGCCCTTTCTAGGTGGCTCCAGATTGAGCCCCCGGATTTCTTGAGGGATCAAGGGAAACTTGTACGGTTGGTACGGGAGGACGGGGGAGTAGAGCAGGTACACTTGGGAGGAATATTCTCAGATTCCATAGATAATCATCTGGGTTTTGATTGGGAGCAACCTCTAATCGAAAGGGAACCTAGAAGGGTTAGACCAATTCCTTGCTTTGTGTGTGGACCAGCAATTTGGACACCAAGGTGGCATCCAGCCTGGGACCTCCTACAGTGTCATTGGTGCAAAAGGAAGTGGCACTGCAGATCTAGGAGGTGGACGCCTACATGCCCCAGGTGTACCCCGGACCCATGGCATCATAGTCAGGAATTAATACAGGTTGAGTGTGAGATTGTGAATTTGATCTGTGCAAAGATGCTTTCAGTTCCCAAGGATTGGCTCGTTTTCGATGACCACTGGGAGGAAGTGAAAGAATATTGCCAGCAGAGGTTTGGGAGAGGAGATAAGAGAAATAAGGAGAGAAATCATGGGGACCCAGCAAAATAAAGAGGTGCCCAGGAGGAGCCCTTTAGGATGTATACTGACCCACTGGAAGGAAGTTGTGGGGACAGGAGAAACGGAGAGCAAAAGGGTTTTCATCAAATACTCTAATCAATGGTGGCCTCTCTAGAAATCAGAAGATGGGGCAAAGTGGCCATTAAATGGAACATGGGATTGTAACGCCATGTTGAAGTTAATGTTGTTTTTAAGGTGGGAAGGAAAATGGGATGAGGCACCATATGCACATGTTTTTCACCTTACAGAACCACCCAGAATGGCAAAGGGATTGTGGTATTAACCCTCCACAAGACCCACTGATCCTAGCAATGGAAAGAGAAAACAGAAGGGTCTCAAATACATTAAAATGGTGCTACTAAGCCTGTAGTCTTGGGCAGAAGTGCACTAAAAATGACAAGGTATATAAGGAAGAAGACTCTGATCTGGATGATCTCCCCTCCTCCATCACTAGAGTTGGGTAGGAGCCCAGGAAGGGCACCAGATCGAACTCCAACACCCCTGGGAAGTCCAGCATCCTCCCATACAAGGGCAAAGCTAGGGAACAACCAGCACCTTTGCAGGTACCTCTTAGAGAAGAAGTGGGACCAGATGGAACAATGATGCTACTAAAGGTTCCCTTCAATACCAATGATTTGGAAATTTGGAAAAGGAATGTAAAGGATTACAGAAAGGACCCTCTAAGTAGAGCTGAACACTTTTGGTTAATAGTGAAATCACATAACCCGGATTGGAATGCTATACAGTTACTGTTCCATGCAATGACAGAACCAGAGAAACAGCTGATCCCAAAGGTACCCTGGGATTTGGCCCAGGAGCACTGTAAGACAAGGGGGAGGATGTAAAGGAATTCTTTCCCTCCAAGGACCCAAAGTGGGATGTGAATAGAATGGCAGGGAGACAGAAGGTACAAGAATATCAGGAGTGGATTGCAAAGGGAATAGAGAAAGCCATCCCCAAATCTATTAACTGCTCAGCTTTATATGCTATTAAACAAGGTCCCTTTGAGTCACCACCTGAGTTCTCAGACAGGCTGAGACACAATGCGTCGTAGCACACCTTTGGACCCAGATCAGATCTCGGGATACAGCAGTTAGTGTCATTATTTTTAGGTAAATCCACCGGTGACATAAGATGCAAACTTCGGAAATTCAGACCCACTGAAGGAAGAAACTTAGAAATATTATTGGATGAAGCCTGGAGGGTGTTTAGCAATCGAGAAGAAGGGAATAAGGGGAAACAAGGAAGGATGATGGCAGTAGTTAAAAAGGAAGATGAAAATTTTGAAAAGGGGTTCCCCCCCTGCGCCTAGGAATAAAAGAATGTGCTCTATGTGAGCAATTAGGCCACTGAAAAAAATGAATGCCCAGAACGCTGAGGAAAGGGAAACAAAGGGGCACGGGGAGTGGCAAATGTAAATGAAAACTGACAGGAAGCAGGGGGATCTTCCCTAGCTGATCCCTTGGTTATAATGAAGCCAGGGGAAGGAAAAGATCAAAAGCAAATAAAATTTTCAATTTATACAGGGGCAATGTGTTCGATTTTAAACACAGCTTTAACTCAGGTGGAAGAAGATTATATTATGGTTAAGGGAGCCACTGGCCATGCTGAAAAGGCTTATTTTTGTGCACTACTAAAATATAAATTGGGAAAACAAGTAGGCTTGCATAAGTTCGTATACATGCCTAATTCACCACATGCACTCCTTGGAAGAGATTTGCTTGAACAATTGAATGCAACAATCAGATTTGAAAAAGGGGAGATTACTCTGGAGGTGGATACTCAAGAATATATTCAAATAACAAGGTTCCCATAGAAGGAAAAATCAGTGAAGATATCATCAACCAGGTGTACCCTGGTGTGTGGGCCACTGAGAAGCCAGGAAGAGCTAAAAATGCATCACCAGTAGAGGTAAAGCTTAAAGAGGGACAATGACCAGTAAGGATAAAACAATATCCCTTAAAAAGAGAGGGTAAGTAAGGAATCCAGCTGGTAATAGAAAAATTCTTGCAATGGGGTCTGTAAAGGAAATGTGAATCTGATTTGAACACTCCCATATTACCAGTTCACAAACCTGATGGAACGTACAGAGTAGTCCAGGATTTAAGAGCAGTCAATAGAATAGCAGAGGATTTATGTCCTGTAGTAGCAAACCCATACACTTTGTTAACAGTACTGACACCTTAACTAACCTGGTTTACTGGTTTAGATTTGAAAGATGCTTTCTTTTGCCTCCCTCTCTATGAAGCCAGCCAAAAGATATTTGCCTTGGAATGGAAAAGTGGACAAAGGACCCAGCTCACTTGGACTGTACTGCCTCAAGGATTCAAGAATTTCCCCGCCATATTTGGCAACCAACTGGCCAAGGATCTCGAGTCTTGGGAAACCCCACCCGGGAAGGGGAGACTGCTACAATACAGAGATGACATCCTGATCACCACTGAGACAGAAGACACTTGCATGCCTTGGACAGTGAGTCTCTAAAACTCTTTGGGGCTCCAAGGGCACCGAGTGTCTAAGAAGGAAGCCCAGGTAATGCAGCAGGAAATCATTTACTTGGGGCATGAAATTAATGTAGGGCAAAGAATACTGGGGCAAGCCTGAAAAGAGGCTCTATGCCAAATACCAAAACCACAGACTGTGAAAGAATTGAGAACTTTGCTCAGAATGACTGAGCGGTGTCGCCTTTGGATCTATAATTACGAGTTGGTTGTTCAAACCCTGATCTGAAGCTAATTACAAATTTGGATGAGACATACAGTAAAGAGGGGTGGGCCCCTACCCCAGAAGGAAGGGTAATCATACCTGGCCATCTATTATGGTTTGTAATAAGGGAGGAGCATAGGAAAAGACACTGGGGACCAGAGACTGTGTATGAACACTTAAATCACAACATCATGGCTAGAAATTGATACACTACAGTGAAGCAGGTAACTCCACAATGTGATCTCTGCCTCCAGACTAATCCTAAAAACAAAGCCAGAAATGGGTGAAATTGAGAAGGGAAATGTACCTGACCAATTATGGCAAATAGACTTCACAGAACTCCCAAGAAAAGGGGGGTTTTGTTATTTACTGGTATGAACTGATACTCTTTCAGGATGGCCTAAGGCTTTCCCTGCTACAACTGCTAAGGCCAGAAAAGTGGTCAAGGCATTAGTCAAAGAGATAGTATCACGATTTGGGGGTCCAGCTGCCATTTCTTCAGATAGAGGGCTCCATTTTATTGCACATGTGGTACATCAGGTTAGTAATGCTTTAGGTATAGATTGGCAATTACATACCCCATATCATCCCCAGTCAAGTGGACAAGTGCAGAAGATGAATCATTTAATCAAACAGCAAATTGTTAAATTAGGACAGGAGGTCAATCTGCCTTGGCCTCAATCCCTTCCTTTAAGCCCTTTTACACAGACAAACTAAACCAAGGGCAAAGGAAATGCTGAGTCGTTTTGAGATCCTGTATGGGCGACCTTATGCAATACAGAAGGGAACATCAGCACAAATAGCGGAAAAAAACTATAACAGAATACATGATGGCCCTAGGGAAACAACTCAGCAATATCAGGAAAGATGAATAAAGAAGCTGGTGTAGGGGATTGGATGGACCAGTACATAATGTACAACCTGGAGATTATGTGTATGTGAAGTCTCTCACAGAAAAGACTTTGGAACCACAGTAGGAAGGACCATACCAGGTGCTCCTCACCTCCTTCACTGCCATCAAGATCAGAGAACAAGCAGCATAGATACATCACACTGGAATTAAAAAGGCTTCACAGTCAGCATGGAGAATCAGGCAGGTGCAGCCTGGAAAGCTGTGGCTCTGATGATCATAGCCATGGCTATGGCAGACATGTGTGCAAGACCTCCTATATACAATGGGACTGGCATTTATGTGTGTCAGGGGAAAGCTTCTGACTTTGACTCTCCTAAGTCTCTGTGGCAGGTGTTACAAATATCAAACACAACTGTCTGGACAGGGAAAGATGTCTGGGGATGCAAATTTGCATTTGTTCAGGACGGATTCCATCAGGGACTTATAAAACCCATTCAAATTGGTACTGAATGTTGTGACACATGCTTCACTAACTGTTCTGAAATCAGGCTTAAAATAGAGGGATGTGAAACCAAGGCTTTTAGAATTAAACCACGAGGGAACTGTGCTACATCTATCTGAACATAGAACGTGGGCACAAGAGGTTAAAGGGAAGTGGCAGATTATTAACATAGAGCTATGTGCCACAAGAAAACAACTGAGGTTTGCATGTGAAGGAAATGTCAACAATGACCGAGATATCTGCCTGGATACACAACAAAGCATCTGTCTCTTCAGAATCCATTCAGTCAACCAGACAACCTTGCTGGTATATATAGATCAGGGTTGTGTATGCCTCAGAACAGCATGCCCCAACATAAGAGTGGACGAGCTCATTATAAAGGAAACACAATCTGATTTGTGCATTTGTAACTTGGCCAAAATGGAGGGGTGCAATTTCTCCTATTGGGCACCTGTTGTATCACATCAGTATATAAAGGCAAACATGACAACTGTGCAGGATGTATTGTCTGTGCCCAGAAGAATGAATCTCACTCTAGTTATAGAGCTACTAAAACACAGATCTTCAAGGAATTCTGAAAGAAATGAGAAGTATGGGAAAGCAGATCTTGATCACAATACAACATGAGACAGACTATAAAGAGACCATAGAAGGTTGGAGGGAGACACATCTCACCACACGTGGGATGTATTTTTTGGGTGGTCTCCTACTGCAGCAGGGTTTCTACACTGATTGTGCCATCTGATAGTAGTTTTGTTAGTTCTGATCAGTTTAAGATTTGTTCTTGGTTATGATTTTCTGGAATTTGAAACAGTCACAAAGAATGGCTACAATCCCTATCCTGTAATCAAATCACCTAGGTAAAGACAGTCATAGAGTGTATGATAGGCATCTTAGAAAGCAAAAGAATTTGCATCATTTAGAAGAAAAGGGGGGAAATGAGATGGGGAACACAAATGGTTTTGAAAATTCAGAATTTTAAAAGCGCATAATATGTTTAATCAGGTGGAAGGGAAATAGAACACATAGCTTAACCATATGTAACAAACCACATAGGAACATAATTACCAGAAAAAAAACATTAGGATATATTGCAAAAACTCAGCAAAGCAAGATCTAGCTATTGTACAAACCCAACAAAGCAGAAACCTGTGGCTCCAGAAACCAACCAGGACCAGACAGGTGGTTTTGAGTGGGACAAGCTGACCTGAGGGAGAGCCAAACCTCCACTGCACCTGCCCAAAAGCAGAGCTCAAACAGCGATTACTGAGGAAGACATATGGCCTTCATCCCAAAAACCACCAAACACAACCACCAGGAGGGGTGGCAGCTAATTATAATACAAAGGGAGAGAAGGTGGAGATGGGTGGGCAGGGAGGTGTGGGCTTGTGGGATCAATGTGTATTTATACCTGGAACCTGTCTTGACCAGGTGCACGTGGTTTGGAGGAAATATCCCCCCAGGTGTCCCAGCTGCCAATGAAACACTCTCTACAATTTCAGTATCAAGTCCTGATTCCTGAAATCAGGAAAGGTCCAGCAGCTGTGTTGGTTCTGTAGAGCAAAAATGGCCCCGGGTTCCATGGGACCCCAGTGTCACAACTGACTCCTTGCTTCCATGTCACCCCCTCAGTGTCAAAATGGCCCCTTCGCTCCAACAGAACACAAAGGTTTTGTATAAATATTGAGCAAATCCTGCTTAACACACCTGGGAACATCTGTCTGCATTCAAAAGTGAGATTAAAGGTGAGGGTGGCACCAGCAGCTTCCATCTACAACAATGACCCAGGGAAAGGACAGGGACAGAGAATTCAGCTGAAAGACTCAGAATTCTGCTTACAGAGATCATTGCTGGTCACACTGTCCCTCGTAGGAAGGTGACATCATTCCAGGCAGCCTGGACTGAGCGTGTGGTTCCTCAGTGGGGTTTGTTGTTTAGGAAAACTGCTCAGGTTATTCCATTCTTTCCTCACAAACAGGAAAATTTCTCCTGGGCCTGTGTGCAGGCAGAGCCCTGAGGAGAGCAGGTGGGACATGGTGCAAGGGGCTGGGACAGCCAGCTGCAGAGCTCAGGGGACAAGGTTCTGCTGCAGGGCACAGGGATGTCAGTCCCAGGTGGGCGATGTCAGACATGGTGAGGCTGGGGGTGAGGAGCAGGTTGTCCAAACAGGCTCAGCCTGCAAGGGGCTCATTCTTCTGCATGCCCAAACCTCCTAAGGAGACATTCAGCATCCGGATCACTTGGTAAATGCTTTAGTCAGCTCTTCTCTAAAAGGGAAAATGAAAAACTATTCCTGTGATTAAAAACACAAAAGTCATGAGATGCACATCAAATCCTTCCCCATTAACAAAACTCCAAGCAGCTGCACAACCCCTGATAACTTGAAGACTACTGGAAGAAGACAAGGTGCTCCTGAAAACTTTCTGTATTTTAATCAACCCCACGGTGGATTTGGGGCTGAGTCCAGGACCCTCAGGCACTGAGAGAAGGTTGAAGAAGCTGCTCAAGGAGGCAGAAGCAAAACTCCAAGTCCCTTGGAGCATCACTGGCCCCACTGAGGGCAGGGAGTGCCAAAGGCTCCCCAGGGACTGGTGAGAGCAGATCCTTGAGGGCAGGATTGCAGGAGCCCGAGGCTGTGAGCAGGGAACTGCAATGCTGAGCAAGGCCTGGGCTGGCTGGAGGAAGCAGAAAGGCCAAGGCCTGAGCCCAGGCCTGGCCCAGCAGGGCCTGTCCCTCACGGGTGGCTCGGGGCTGTTGCTGGGGCAGTGGGATGGCAGGGGCAGCAAGGACAAATGTCACCAAGCTGCCAGCCCTGCCAACCTCCTGAGGGAGGGCCGAGGCAGAAGCAAAGTGCAGCCCCTGCCAGGAAAGTTCCTTCTGTGGGGCTGCAGAGGCCCTGCCCGAGCCCAGGGCACAAAGGCCTGGGTGCCTCTGGCCCTGCCAGCCCTGCCCAGCCCTTGGCCATCTCTCCTGCAGGCTGTGCCCCCTGTGCGTGCTGCTCCTGTGCCCTGGCCGGCTGCACACGCCCATCTCGCTGTCCCCCCCAGCATTTCTCAGCCCAGCATTGCTGTGCCCTCCCTGGGCTCCCTGCACCCAGCGCTGCCGGCTCCTGGCACACAGAGCCATGGCCTGGCCCAGCCTCACGCTGGGACACCTCGGGCACCAACATTCTGCCCTGGCAGGGACTTTTCTGTTCCCTCACCTCCAGGCTGAACCTTCCAGGCTGCACTTTGGGGAGGTTTCCTTCTCTTCCCACTCCCAAGGAAAGCTCTGTGTCCTGCTGTTCACAAAGAGAGAAGGGCTGGTGGGAGATGTGTTGTTGAGAAGCTGTTTGGGGTACAGTGACCATGAAATTATGGAGATTTTAAATATTCTCTGGAAAAAGGAGGGGCATCTACAAAACTTCTACATTGGACTTAGAGAGAACAGGATTTGGCCTATTCAGGATGCAGTTTTGGAGAGTACCAAATCAGTTACTGATTTTTTTTAAGGGAAACAGCCTTTAAAAAGCAAAGTTTCCCAGGAAGGATGGAGACAATTCAAGAAAGAAGTCTTGTAGGAGCTGCCTGTCCCTCTGTGCCACAAAGTCAGATAGAAAGAAAAATGACTGGCCTAGTAGGGCATGGAGCTTTTCTAGGAACTCAGGGTTAAAAGCAGGTGAATCACCTTTGGACAGAGGGGGACAGGCAACTCAAGAAGTATTTCAGGATGTTGCTAAGTCATGCAGAAAGAAAAGTAGAGAGGTGAAAGCTCTATTAGGATTTAACCTGCCTGCATCTGTGAAGGATAACAAAAATTATTTAAGAAATACATTAATGGCAAAAGAAGGGAAAAGGAGAACCTCTATTGTTTATTAGGGGGGATATGGTTACCAAAGATGAGGAAAAGGCTGAGACACTTAACCCATTCATTGCCTCAGTTTTCAACAATAGGACAAGTTGTCCTCAGGACAAGTGTTCTCCTGAGCTGGGAGCTGGGGACAGGGAGCAGAACAGATCCCTGTAATCCAGGAGGAAGCAGCTGGGGACCTGCTGAGCCACTCAGACACTCACAGGTGTCTCTGGCACCAGATGGGATCCATCCTAGGGGGATGAGGGAGCTGCTGGATGAGCTCCCCAAGCTGCTCTCCATCATTTCTCATCAGTGCTGGCTCAGCAGGGAGGTGCCAGAGGACTGGAGGTGCCAATGGGAGCCCATCCCCAAGAAGGGCTGGAAGGAGGATGTGGGGAACTGCAGGCCTGTCAGCCTGACCTGGGTGCCTGGTGAGGTGATGGAACAGATCACCTTGAGTGCCATCACAGGGCACCTACAGGATGGCTGAGGGATCAGAGCCAGCCAGCGTGGATTTCAATATCTGCATTGATGATCTGGATGAGGGCATTGAGTGCAGCATCAGCAAATGTGCAGATGGCACCAAGCTGGGTGTGAGTGTGGATGTGCTGGAGGGTAGGAGGGCTCTGCAGAGGGACTCAGACTCCACTGTGACACTGACACTGCAGGGTGTCATGGCACCAAGAATCCATTGTGACACTGCAGGATCTTGTGTCACCAGGTGTCCATTGTGACACCGTGCAAACACGGAGTCTATTGTGTCACTGTGGAGCCTTATGGAATTCAAGGTACCTGTGACTCCATGGGGCCTCATGAAATCAAGAAGACAGTTGTGACACTTTTTGTCCTTGTGGAAACAAGGAGACCACTGTGACACTGCTGGACCTCGTATAACAAAGAGACCATTGTGAGAATACAGGGCCTTGGGGTGACCAAGGCGCCATTGTGACACTGTGGGGCACAAGGATCTAAGAGACTTTGTGACACCCAGGGGTTCCATGGAACCAAAAGTAAATTGTGACACTGGGAGGCCTCATGAAATTGTGACACTCTAGGGCCTTATGGAACCATGCTGACATTAAGCTGGGTGTGAGTGTGGATCTGCTGGAAGGTAGGAGGGCTCTGTGCACAGGCCTGGACAGGCTGGATCCAGGACCCAAATCCAACAAGGTGAGGTTTAACAAGACCAATTGTCAGGTCCTGCACTTTGGACACAACAACCCCTGCAGTGCTACAGGCTGGGGACAGAGTGACTGGACAGCAGCCAGGCAGAAACGGACCTGGGGACACTGATGGACAGCAGGCTGGACATGAGCCAGCACTGTGCCCAGGTGGCCAAGAAGGCCAATGGCACCTGACCTGGATCAGGAATGGTGTGGCCAGCAGGACCAGGGCAGTGATTCTTCCCCTGTGCTCAGCACTGGTTGGGCAGCACCTCAAGTGCTGTGTCCAGTTCTGGGTCCCCAATTTAGGAAGGACATGGAGGGTCTGGAGCGTGTCCAGAGAAGGGCAAGAAGGCTGGTGAGGAGTCTGGAACACAAGTGCTGTGAGGAGTGGCTGAGGGAGCTGAGGTTGTTGATCTTGGAGTAGAGGAGGCTCAGGGAGCCATGGTATTGTCAGGGCACAGGAGTGACATGATGATCTCCAAGGACTTTTCCAGCTTTTCTAATTCTGTGATTCTCTGAAACCACCCCTGGAGCAGTTGCAGGATGAGCCCTGGGCCTCCTCTTCACAAGGTCCAGCAGCCCAGGTCCCTCAGCTTCTCCACACAGCCCCAAAGCCCATCCTGTCAGACCTGCAGAGCCTCTCCAGCCCCTCCTCATATCTCACAACAGGGAGCCCCACACCCAGACACAGCAGCCCAGATGTGCCCCCCTGGCCTGTGGTGCCTCTGGCAAGGGAGCAGCCCGAGGCACTGCAGGACCCTGCAGACAATTCCTGAAGCACTTGGAGGATGATCCTGCTCCCCAAGGGATGATCCCATGGTGCCAACTCAGGAAAAGAAATTGAGAGTGTGGCCAGAGAGGAAAGGGCAAACAGGGATGGACTATTGGCAGGAGAGGGGAATAGGGTGGGTAAGAGGAAGAAATCTAGAAAGATTTCTGGAAAGAGTAAGGAAAGCAAAGGTGAAGCAAAGGAATGCTCAGGGCACTTTGGGAGTGGCTGCCAGGCAGCCCTGGCTGTGAGCAACAAAATCTGCAGTGGGACAGGAAACTCAGAGCTCATGGGAACAAATTTTCTGGCTGACTTCAGAGGCCACAACAAAGCTGAGTGGTTTCCCTGCCGTTCCCCAGCCCTTGCTGGCCCCAGGGGCTGATGGCATTTGTGCTCACTCAGCTCCATGTCCCCACAGCAGCACCATGGGGGTGCTGACCCTGCTGTGTGCAATGCAAACAGGGGCTCCTGAGCCAGTGCTGCCGTGTGTGTGCCTGCAAGGATGCGGCTCCTGTGTGAGCTGGGGGAGAGGCCAGGGCTGCAGAGGGGGGATGTTGTTGGCAGGTGCATGAGGACGCTCCGGGACGCTGCCCTGGGGTGTCCAGTGCAGTGGGGATGGATCAGCCCCTGCTCTGCTGCTCCTTGCCAGGGTGTCCCCCTTGCAGGGACCTTGCAGAGCACCAGCCATGCTGTTTGCCCCCAGCTTGCCCACGGCCAGCCTGGGGCTGCTCCCGGGGCTTTTCTGTGCTCAGCATTGGGCTGGCCAAGTGTTGTGGAGAGAGCCTGGCCAAGGAGCCTGGAGCCCCCAGGCCCTGCCCTGAGGTGTCAGCGCTGCCCCAGCAGTGCCCATGGCCTGTCCCTGCTGCAGCCCCGGCACTGCCACCCCCAGGGCTGTGCCCGGCCCCGAGAGCACTCAGGCCCTGCAGCAACACGAGGGCCAGGAGGGCAGCGGGGCAGTGGCACGGGAGCAGCACTGGCAACAACAAGTGCTGCTGCTGCTGCTGGGCACAGTTGCTGTGCCAGCACTGATCTGCCCCAGCTCTGCACACAGACATTGCTACTGCAACTCCAGAGAAGGGAACAGAAGGGGCATCTCTGGAGAAAACTTTGCTGGGAGAACCTTTATTCTGTTTAAAGTTACCAAGAGCGCAGCCCCTCATTGCAGAGTCTCTGGGTCACAGAAAAGATGGAGAAAATCAAAAGGAAATACAGCACAAATAATGACATTTCTTTGTGTACAATATTGAAAAGCTAAAACAAAGGAAAGAAAAGAACAAACCAACAAGCAAACCAACAAGAAGAATCAAAGGAGACTTTTATTACAAGTGATTTTCAGAAATTGGCCAGCAGTTTATTGTTTCTGAAACCATCTAGTGTTCAGTCTCCACACTGCAGCCTTGAGCTCCTGATTCCTCAGGCTGTAAATGAGAGGGTTCAGGGTTGGAGGCACCACTGAGTACAGAACAGACAGGGCCAGATCGAGAGATGGGGATGAGATGGAGGGGGGCTTCAGGTAGGCAAACACTGCAGTGCTTAGGAACAGGGAGACCACAGCCAGGTGAGGGAGGCAGGTGGAAAAGGCTTTGTGCCGTCCCTGCTCAGAGGGGATCCTCAGCACAGCCCTGAAGATCTGCACATAGGAGAAAACAATGAACACAAAACAGCCAAATACCAAACAGACACTAACAGCAATGAGCCCAATTTCCCTGAGATAAGATTTGGAGCAGGAGAGCTTGAGGATGGGTGGGATTTCACAGAAGAAGTGGCTTAGGGCATTTCCATGGCACAGGGGCAAGGAAAATGTATTGGCAGTGTGCATGAGAGCATTGAGAAAGGCACTGGCCCAGGCAGCTGCTGCCATGTGGGCACAAGCTCTGCTGCCCAGGAGGGTCCCGTAGTGCAGGGGTTTGCAGATGGACACGTAGCGGTCGTAGCACATGATGGTCAGGAGGGCAAGCTCAGATCCAAGGAAGAAGACAACCATAAACACCTGGGTCACACATCCTGCATAGGAGATGTTGCTGGTGTCCCAGAGGGAATTGTGCATGGCTTTGGGGACAGTGGTGCAGATGGAGCCCAGGTCAGTGAGGGCCAGGTTGAGCAGGAAGAAGAACATGGGGGTGTGCAGGTGGTGGCCGCAGGCTACGGCGCTGATGATGAGGCCGTTGGCCAGGAGGGCAGCCAGGGAGATGGCCAGGAAGAGGCAGAAGTGCAGGAGCTGCAGCTGCCACGTGTCTGCCAATGGCAGCAGGAGGAAGTGGCTGATGGAGCTGCTGTTGGACATTTGCTGTGTCTTGGCATGAGGATCTGTAAGAAAAGTAATCATGGAATAGTTCAGTTTGGAGAGGATTTAAAAGATCCCAGCCCAGCTTGGTGTCACTTTCCCCCCACTGCCTGCCCAGGGCTCTGCTGCCTGGAGCTGTCCCTGCCAGCAGCTGCTTCCCTGTGCCCAGGGCTGGGCCCTGCCAGTGCTGCCAGAGCCCAGCCCAGCCCTGGGGGCTCAGCTCTGCTCTGCACACCCCTCCCAGCACAGGGCACTGCCCAGGGTCAGCTCTGCCTCTGCAGGCTCTGATGGCAATGTCATAGCTATCCTGAGGAGGCTGGAAAAGCGACACTGATGCTGCCTGTATGGACCCCTGTGCTGATTTCTTTCTTTGCCTGGTTTACTGAGATATAAGAGAATTTAAAAAAAATTTTCTCAACCTAAACTGAGAGATGAATATCAATGTGTTATCTCCCAGCAATGCAACCCAGTGCAGTAGATTAAAAAAGCAGGACTTTCACTTTTATGCAACCCCTGCTACGCTGTGCTCCCTGTATAATCTCCTTGGAAATGTTCTGCAGTTAAATGTCATGCTGAGAGCAGCCCTGCACTATCCTCATCACACAAGGAGAACACTTCCAAGCCTTACCAGCTGTCTCCTTCCACCCAGACCTTGTCCCCTAGTGCTGGGAGCAGCTCCCAGGGCTGGCTGAGAGCTGTCCCTGGCAGGCAGCAGAGTCCCTGCCCCAGCACAGCGCCCTGGGCTGCAGGACCCTGCTCTGCACCACAGCCCTGGGCACCCCTGGCTGCTCTGCACAAGAGATCATCAGAGAATGTACTCACACAATCTGCAGGCATTGGGATGTTCCAGCTTTAGGAGATCACTGCAGGAGCTGCAGCTGCATTGTCCTGCAGCCAGAGGCTTCCTGTGTCAAGGGCTGGGAGTGATTCTGCCCCAGTCACTTCTGAGCATCTTCCCAGCCCTGACTGATTGAAGCTCTCTGTGCCTCTGTGCTGTGCCCGGGGTGGCTGCAGGCAGTGCCCCAGCCCTGCTGGGCTGGGAGAAGAGCAGCTCATCAAGGGAAATGTGTTTTTGAAGCTCTTCTTGGTTGCCAGGATCACATTCTGAGCCAGGAGCCCAGCCCAGCTCATCAGCACAGATACTGCACAAGGGCTTTAATGACCCTCTTGGGATTGGGGCTGAGTATCTGAACATCAGTCCCTGAGTGGGAGCTGAAGAAACTTCTCAAGAACTCCAAGTCACAATCAAACTCCAAAGTTTCCTAAAGTTTTAATGGGTCCCACTGAGGGACACAACTGAGAAAGTGTCCCCAGGTTCCAGTTAGAGCAGGAAATTGGAGGCAGTGATGACAAGTGGGGACAAAGAGAAGCCAAGTCTTGGTGCCCTGGGGCACAGCAGGGTCTGTGCCACCAAGGGCTGGGAGGAGACACCTTGTCCTGAGCCACTGGGGCCTCCTGGCACAGCCCCAGCAAGGCTGGCCACTGTCACCCCTTGTCCTGCCCTCAGCATCCCCCCACATCCCAGTGGCCTCAGGGATGTGCTGGGACGAGTCCCTGGGGAGCCTTGGTCAGGAATGGCCCTGGGGGCTCCTTCATGCTCCCAGGGACTGCAGGTTTTTCAGAGGACTTTGGATTTTGCTTTTTCCTTGGAGTTTGTGAGAGCTTTGTGCAATCATGGCCTCTAATTATCTACTTTAATTAGTCCCTTGAGAACCTTTATAAGTAACAACACTCAATAAGGCTCATTAATGTTTCAAGATACTTCAGTTTTTTAAAGTACTTTCCTTATTCCTTTCTCTCTGAGAGGTTTTTGGGCAATCCTGGCCTCCCATTCTCTCCTCCAAGGAGTCCATGAGGAGCCTGTGTAGGGGATGGACCTCAGTGGTACCCATTAATGCTTTGAAACACTTTGGGTTTTCTTCTGACTTGGACTTGTGGAAAGGTTTGTGCAATCTCCTCTCAGGCCCTGAGGTTCAAGGGCTCAGCACCAAATGCACCACGGGGCTCACTGGGATCAAGCAAATCCTGACAAACCATGGCTCTGCCTTCATTTCCCTCTGGTCTGGGGCAGCTCATTAGGAAGGTTTTCAACTCCAGATATGGAAAATTATGTCAAAGATGTTCTTGGAAATATCTGTTCCTATTTCAGTGGATGCATTTTATTACTGTTCTCTTTAGAGTAGAGGTCATTGCAGCATTCTGTGGTTGATATTGATCCAGCGTCTCTTCTCAGGAGGTCTGGCCTGCTCACAGAAGCTGTGCCTTGATGTCTGACCCAGTGTGGACAACCTTGCTGCACATTCCCCAACCCCATCCTGTCTGTCCTCACTCACCTGGGACCTGCTTTGTCCCAGTTTGGAGAACTGGCTGCACTCAGGCAAAAATGAGTTTTTTCCCTTTTTTGTTTTTCTTGGCTTTTTTTTTTTTTTTTTTTTTTTTTTTTTTTAAGCAATCTAAAACTCCTGGATTTCCTCATTGCAAACAGACACCTTCCATTAGTGTGTGCCAGCCCAAGGTCCCACCACAGAGGTTTCCCTTCTCCAAGGCAGAGATATGTAACGAATGTTTGAGACCTTTGGATTCCTTGGTTTCACAAGGCCTTGTTGTGTCACTATGCACTCTTGGTTCCATGAGGTTCTGTACTGTCACAGTGGAGATTTGGGTCCATGGGACCCCACAGTGTCACAATGCTCTTTTGGGTTCCATGAGTCTTGCTCTGTCACATGGACTTTTGGTTCCTTGGGTTTCCATATTCTCAGCAATGGTCTCTGTAGTTCCAGAGTGTCACGATGGACTCTTGGTTCCATGAGGTTCTTCAGTGTCAAAATGGAATTCTTGGTTCCATGGGGCCCCACAGTGTCACCATTGTCTGCTTGGTTCCACAAGGCCAGGCAGTGTCACAATGGCTCACAGGTTCCATGGGGTGCCACAATGTCACAGTCCATGAGTTCCATGGACTTGGTTCCATGAGTTTCCCCAGTGTCCCAATGGTTCCTTGGCTTCACCTGGCCCCGTGTGTCACAATGGACTCTTGGTTCCATGGGGCCCCGCAGTGTCACAGGGGTTTCCTTGGTTCTGTGAGGTTCTGTGGTGTCACAATGGATGTTTGGTTCCATGGAACCCCACAGTGTCACAGGGGTCTCCTTTTTCCTGTGGCACCCAGCAGCAAACCCCACTGGCAGGGCCAAATGCCTGGGAAAGAAGGAGAAGGGGACATTTGGAGTGATGGTTTTTGTCTTCCCAGGGCACAGTGACGTGGGCTGGGGCCCTGCTGTCCTGGAGATGGCTGAACACCAGCCTGCCCATGGAAGGGCTGAGAGACAACAACCTCTGTGCATGGAACTGCAACAGCAGAGAGCTCAGGCTGAAGGCTGGGTTTAACAGACTGTCACCAGCACAGGAACCATCAATGTGAGAGGAAAGATGTGTGCTCATGTCTTTACAAATCATTTGGTGGGTGAAGGGATGGGTGTTCAGGTGTTTGAAATGGGTTGTAACATTTCTACTGACTTTGGGCAGCAGGTTTGTTAGCGGGCCCAGCCAGCTTGGCTCCTGACACAGACCAGGGTTTGTACTGGTTTTTACCTATTTTCCTGGTTTGTAGTGGTCCATACTGGTGTTTTCTGGTCGATACTGGTTTGTACTAGTTACTAGCAGTTTGCATTAGACTTTTGCATTACTTTTTTATACTGGTTTTTACCACTTATACTGTCCCATACTGGTCTATACTGGTCCATACAGGTCCATACTGGTTTATACAGATTTCAGGGTGCCATCGAAGCTATCGTTTATGGGGCAATGGCTGGGGGTGAACCCCAAATCCTACGGGGTGTGGCACCACCAGGGCTGGGTGCTGAGCCGCGCTGCAGCGCCCCCTGCTGGCCAGGGAGGACCTGGCAATGTGCGAGCACCTCCTGGTGGCCGACCCCTGCAACTGTGAGTGGCTTGTACTGATTTGTACTGATTTGTGCTGGGATAGGTTCCAGGGCGTACTGGGATGGGGCTGGGGTTACTGGATTGTACTGGGTTATACTGGGAGAGAGTGTGTGAGTGTCTGGGAGGATCTAGCACTGTGTGTACTGGTTGTACTGGGTTATACTGCTTTGTACTGGGATGAGGTGCTGAGGGTGTTACTGGTTTGTACTGGGTTATACTGGGAAAGGGAGCAGGGGTGTCTGAGTGCTTCCTGCTGACTGGGAGGACCTGGTGGCGACTGTGAATTATACTGGTTTATACTGGGATGGGGTGCTGGAAGTCACTGGATTGTAGTGGTTTATATTGGGTTATACCGGGATATTCTGGATTTTACTGGGTTGAACTGGGATGTACTGGGTTATACTGGGAGGGAGCTTGGGGATGCTTGGCACTCCACTGGGAGCAAATTCTGGGGATGCTGGCCTTACTGATTTATACTGAGATGGGGCTTGGGACCTACTGGGAGTGACTTCAGGTTGTGCTGGCCTGACAGGTTTCTACTGAGAGCTGTCACCAAGGGCTCAGGGCCTCAGGGGTGATTCCCAGTGGTTACTGGTTTGTACTGGTGCCATCCCAGTATAAACTTGGGAGCCCCAGGACCAGACTAGGAACCCCTAGACTACCCTGGGAATGGGTTTGGGTGCATGAGGCCTTACTGGTTTCTACTGGGAGCTGCTGCGACAGGCCTCAGGAGCTCGGGAGTAGCTCACAGTACTTACTGGTTTATACTGGTGCCTTCCCAGTCCACACCTGGGAACACTGGTAGGCACCTGTGGCCGGGCAGGACCTCAAGACCAAGCTGGCCTTCACCAGGGCCTTGCTGAGCTGCAGCTTCTCCAACTTCTGGGCCTGGCAACACTGCCTGTGGCTGCTGATGCCCACCAGGAACTACGGCAAGGGCACTGCTCCCTGGAAGGCTGAATGAAGGTGAGGGATTCCCCAAAAAATCTCCCCCCAATTTTGCGGGATCCCCAAAATTTTCCAGCTCCTCCCTCACCTAAAGTGGGAGCTGGTGGGTTCTGCTGGGTTGAATGGGTAGACCTGGTGTTCCTAAATCCCCTTTGACTTTATTGGGTAGACCTGAATTCCTGTATACCTGGGTGTCCTCACTGAGATATTGGGGTTTTCCCCACTGCCCCCCTGAGATTTTGGGGTGCTTCCTTTGCCCACACAGAGCTGGAGCTGCTGCAGAATACCATCTTCACCAACCCCATGCACCAAAGCACCTGGCTGTACCTGTGCTGCATCCTCTCCTGAGGTAACTCACGGCTCCCTCCCACCCCTGATGTCCTCACCTGGACTTTTGGGGTACCCCTGAATGTTGGGGTGTCCCCCGACAGCCCCAGAGCTGCCAAGGGTCGCCTGTGTCCACATCGACTGGGAGGACAGTGGCCATCATCTTCTCCTGGCCTGTCAGGGTGAGTCAGGGCACTTGGGTGCCCCAAAAATCACCTGGGTACCCCCAGAAATCACCAGGATACACCTGGGTACCCCTTGCACACCTGGATCACCAAAAACCCCTGGGCCCTCCAAAAACTAGTGTCTCAAACATCCTCATTGCTTTGACTGGGTAGACCTGGTGGCCCTAAACTTTATTACCTTTAAAAAGTAGACCTGCTGTCCCTAAATTCAATGGGTTAGCCCTAGAGTCCTCTTTATCTCCATTTATCTCTATAAATTCCTCCCAGTTGTCCCACTCTTTTCAGTGGTCTTAGTAACCCCAGTGTCCCCCCCTCAGCCCTTCCCAGTGCTCCCAGTTTAAACAGGAACTCTTCCCAATCAAGCCCTATCAATGGGTACACCTGGTGTCCTTAAAAACCCTTAGTGACTTCACAGGGGTAGACCTGGTGTCCTTCAATCCCCTTTGACTTCAGTGGGCAGAGCTGATGTCCCAAAACTTTTTGCTGCTAAAAATCCCAATTTTGGGCTTGGAATTCCCAGCTTTCAGGCTGAAAATGGAGATTTTTGGGCTTCCCTGAGGGCACAGCTCCAGCATGGACAGCAGGTGAAGGATCAGGGATTCGGGATTGGCCTCCAGGAATTCATCCAGAACATCCAGAGCATTGGCACTGTGATCCTGGAGTGGAAATTCCCAGAATTCAGCCCAAGATTTCCTCCAAATTTCCTCAAATTTCCCTATATTAGGGCCAAATTTCTTCAAAATCCCATTGATTTTAATGGATAGACCAGGTGTATCTAAATCCTTCTTGACTTTAATGGGATACACCTGGTGTCCATAAGCCCCTATTGATTTCATTAGTCATGTCTGATGTCAAAAAAATGTGTATTGGGAGACTGACATTACAAGAGATGAGGCAACTGAGAGACGTTGTAAAAGATGGTTCATGGCCTCATGGTGTCAGTCTCATAGAAGGGTGAGACATTAAAGGTGTTACATCCAACACCATAATATCAGAACCTGCCTCATTCTTAGTTACAATGCCTTATGTTAGTTTTTTAGGCAATCAAATACTTCTGTGAAGTTTGCCAGCATCCTTTTACAACAATCATTAATTGCTTTCCTTCCCATGGCTTTGCAGTAATGTGTCATTTTTCAACCAATCCTAGAACACTTCACCAACCTACATTGATACATCTTAAACTTCTAATTAACTTTATAACAGGTTCTATTGCTAAGAATTACAGTCTTTTACTATCTTACTTAACATTCTGCTTTGCTTACATAATGCATATTTCTCTTTGCTTAAAACATATTTTTACCTAAACTAAAAACTTATATTCTTGTTTTATGTCAATTTTCCTTTTAATGTTCTTATTGTCCAAGATTTCTCCAAGGTCTTAGGTCAAACCTTGTATCCATCTCAATCTTTGAGCCTCTTTGCACAAGGCCCTGAGAGCTCTCCGTGCCTGCATTTCCCACACCACCTGTCATCTCTGCCTCCAATTTCCTGCTCACACTGGAACCTGGGGACACTTTCTCAGTTGTGACCCTCAGTGAGACCCATGAGCAGTATCAGACACTTTGGAGTTCGATTCTGTCCAAATTCTTCAGAGGTTTCCTAGAAAACAACAGTTCTGCCTTGATTTCCCTCTGGTCTGGTCCAGTTCATTTGGAAGTTTTTCAACTCCAGTTATGGAGAAATATGACAAAGACCTTCTTAGAAATATCCATTCCAATTTTCAAGGGTGTAGTTTATTACTCTTCTGTTTAGAGCAGATGTGATTGCAGCATTCTGTGATTGATATCTGTGAGAAATGGATTTGTAAAGGATTCTCAAAGCCTGACTGAAAGCTCACAAAGTCTTGTACATCTGGATGCAAACTCTGAGATAAGGTGTGCTGACTTAGAATGGCCCTGGAAAAGAGAAGACATTGCTGAGAGAGAGATTGAACTAGAAACAAGTTTCAAACAATGGCCTTGCAAAAAGAACATATATTTTGGAGAATTAGAACTGTGAAAAATCCATTGTTCCTAGAGTATGTGGAGTAAAATACTAGGTGGTTGGTGTTAGGATTATTTGCTCCACTGTGTGGCAAAAGCTAATAGACTAAAAATCATTTATAAAGCACTGTAAACAGGAAATAAATTGGCTTTGAATAGAATGTCATGGAGTTTTACATCTCTTATTTTTCACCATTCAATGAGTCTGATAATGGAAGAAAATCTTTTTAACACACCTCTCAGTTGCCCCATCTCTGCAGAGCTGGGATTTTCCAACAGTGCTGAGTCCCTGGACATCATTCCCTGAGAGGGAGCTGAAAGAAAACTTCTCGCGAACTCAAGGTCAGACTCAAACCCCAAAGTTTCTAGAAATTTTAATGGATCCCAATGAGAGATATGACTGAGAAAGTTTTGCAGTTAGGGCAGAACACTGGCAGCAGTGATGACAGGTGGGGACAAACAAGGGAAAGGTGTCTCTGATGCTGAGCACACCTGGATGTGTTTCAGGAATGCAAAGGGCCAAGGGCTGAGCCCCAGCCCCTGGCAAGGCAGATCCTGTCCCTCCCTCATTGCTCAGGGCTCTTCCCGGGCCACTGGGCTCTGGCCATGTGCAATGCCAAGGGCAGCACCATGGGGCGGCCCCTGCCAGGCTGCTGAGCAGGGACAAGGAGGCAATGAGGCCCCAGCACAGCAAGGCTCACTTGTCCCCTGCTGGCCTCAGGCCCAGGGCCAGCCTGCATGGCCCAAGTGCTGCAGGAGTTGGCTCTGTCAGGGCCTTTCAGCTGCTGCCCATCCCTGTGGCCTCTGCAGCCCAGGCTGTCCTACGGTGTCCATGCCCTGCGCCTCTGTCCCTGCAGGCTGTCGTCATCCCCCGGCTGCCCCACCTCGCTGGCCCCTTCCTTTGCTGACAGCTCTGCCTCCTGCCTGCCTCTGCCTGCACACACAAAGCCTTGGGCTGCTCCAGACTCCTTCTGGGGGATGTGCTGCACCACAGCCCTTTCATAGGAAGGAAATTTCTCCTGGTGTCCAGTCTGGGCCTCCCCAGCTGCCCTTGGCATTAATTCTTTCTTTCTCTGGCTGTTTCCCACTATGTCAAAAGGATCCACCATCTCTGAAACCACTGTTCAATCCCTCCCAGGGCGCTCTTCTGTCCTCAGTTTCCACTCCACTGAGCACAGAGCTTCTTTGTCCCTAGATAGTGGTCAAGTGCTTGAGCCCAAGAGCCCTTGGACAAGAGGGATCGCTCTTTTCCATAGGAAGGAAACCACAGAACCCCAGGGTTTTGAAGACAGATGAGAAGCACTCACCAGAGGCCAAGGCAAGCCAGACCTGTCTGTCCTTACAGCTTCTGTCTGAAAGCAACCTTTGGATATATGGGGAGTTTTGGAGGTGGAATTCCATTTCAGCCATGGGTTCCTGGACTAGAAAGACAGTTCTCCATAGGAAGGAAAGGGTAGAGTCCCAGTGTTTCAAAGGCTGATTAGACGCAGCCCCAAGGAGGCCAAGGCCAGCCAGACCTTTTGTCAGAGAGGAATCCTTGAACAGACAGAATTTGGGAGGCCAAATCCCACTTTTGTCTATGGACATCTGGATGAGAAGGACAATTCTTTTCCCTAGGAAGGATTGTAGGGAGCCCTGGTGTTTCAAAAGCAGACAAGAGCTGGCCCACAGGAAGCCGAGGGAACCTAGACAGTCCTGGCAGCTTTTGTCTGGGACCTATCCTTGGAATTTTGGAGGTGGATTCCCAATTTTGGCCATGGATGCCTGGACTTGAAAGATGTTTTTTCCATGGGAAGAAAAGCACAGGTCCTCAGTGTTTTGAAGGCAGATAAGAGGTGGCCCCCAAGAGGCCAAGGCCAGCCAGAGCTGTGTGTCCTGGCAGGTTTCATATGGGAATAATCCTTGGATAAAATCAAATTTGGAGGAGGTATCCCAATTTTGGCCATGAACCCCTGGAGGAGAAGGACAGCTCTTTCCCACAGGAAGGAAAGCACTGAACTCTAGTGTTTCAGGGGCTGATGAGAAATAACCCCCAACATGGCAAGTCAGCTGGACCAGTCAGGCAGCCCTCAGGAGGCCCAGCCAACCAGACCTGTTCCATGTTCTTGTACCCTTGGGGCCCTGACATCACAACTGCCCCTTGGTGTTGTGTTCCTCTGCAGTGAGGGGCACAACAGCTTCCCTGGGCCCTGGAGTCTTGGACCTCAGGCAGCCATTAATGACCAACAGGAAAAGACGTAAACAGGATGGGTCTTGGTTTAGCAAAACCCGGGATCCTTTATTGAACCAGGGACCAAGACAAGAATGAGGGTAGAGTCATGGGTTTTATATGCCAGGGTACGGGTGGAGTTTAGGTTCAATTATGAGAGAAGCAGGGGACTGCAAAGGGGTGGGTCAAGGAGGATAATCAATGGGAAGAACTAAGGCGGGAACACTACAGTCAAATTTAAACCAATGAGGGTACAGGAAAAGAAGATCATTCTGGGGCCATTCCTTATCTGACAAAATGAGTGGAGTATCTTTTCCTGGGCTTGCAGGAGCATGCCCCACAGGGTGGAGAGGCCCTGAAGTACAGAATGGCCCCTTGATTCCATTGGGCCCCTCTGTTACATGAGTTCTTAGTTCTATGGAGCCCTGTAGTTTCACAATGGTCTCCTTGGTTCCATGGTGCCACACAGTGTCACAACAGCCCCATGATTCCATGAGGCTCTGTGATGTCACAATGGTCTCATTGGTTGCACGAGGCTCAGCAGTTCCACAATGGCCCTTGAAATATAAAAATAGTGTCAGCGGGTTCCCCTGCTGGTTCACAATGGCCTCCTTTGTTCCATGATGCCTCATAGTGTAACAATGGTATCCTTGGTTCCAGAGTCAGAATGGTCTTGTGGTCTCATGGAGCCTGTCACGATCCACTATGAATACAGAGCAGGGGTCGTGATGGTTCTTTTGATCTTAAAGGTGCAAACAGGCAAAGTGCAGGGGACAAAATCAGTTTATTCAACAGCAGAAAATCAGTTTATTCAACAACAGCAATGCATTTCATCAAATGCCAACAACTCAATTACGGTAAAGGGGAGAGGTATAGGAAACAAAGTATAGGGAGAAGGGATGGAAAGAAAGGGATGGGAAAATAGCTACCAACAGACGAGACGGGCGTCCTCACGGGTCATCCGATAGACGAGTCTCCGTCCGTGGGGATATCTCGGGGGTCTTCTCCAAGGGGTAGATGAATCTTCATCAGTGGAGAGATCTCAAAGGGTCTTTTCCAGAGGGTCGCTCTTTTATAGTCCTTCTCCAAAGCGAGTGGCCTCTGGCCAAGAGGTGGGAAGATTTATGGACCATTGTGTGGTGCTGCAGGAGACAGGTACGGACAAGCAGTCCTCAGTTGGTACAACACAACCTCTGGTTGGTGCCATGACAGCACAGTCCAGTGAACACAATACACCAGCACACAGTCATGAGCATCCACCTGGCCCGGCCAGTAAACCATTGTTCAGAGTCAGCCTGGGTGGGGTCCTCGAGGTCTCCTTGCGACGGTCGGGAGGCAAAATCGAGGGGAACTTCGGACCGACCCTTACACATGTGGCCAGAATAACTCCCTAAGCTGCAGAAAAGTATATCTAGCAAGATATTAGGAAGGTGTAAGTTTAATATTGGAGCCCTGTGCATTTTTTTTTTATTTTACAGCTTACAAGTAGATATTGTATTTGAAATAAGCAAGCATTGTTTTAACCAAAGGTATATCTGAACTTATAGTGGTTAGATAGAACTATTGTCAATATGTTTTTGCTTTTGTGATTGGTCAAAAACCTTTCAAACTGTGTTGTAACATCACGTTCTCTGGCTGTTGCTGAGGATGTGAGCTGCTGGCATCTTCCCACTGTCCCAACCTTGTAATGAGACTGATGCTTGGGAGGAAAAAAATAATAGTAAAACAGCTCGAGACACATTCCACAGCAGTCCCATCCCTTTTGTGCTTCTATGTGTAAAACCCCTGGCCAGCATGAGAGACCAGTGGCATTTAGGAACCTACTGGAACCAAGGGTCCACTATGACACTGCAGAAACAAGGAGATCATTGTTGGTACTATGGAAGCTCATGGAACCAAGCAGCCATTGTGACACTCCAGGACCTCGTTGAACCAGGGAGACCATTGTGACACTCCAGAACCTCATGGCAATGAGGGTTTATTGTGACACAGCAGGGTCCCATGGAATCAATTGTCCATTGTGACAATGCAGATGCCAGGAGACCATGGTGACACCATGGAAGCTCATGGAACCAAGGATCCAGTGTGACACAGCAAGGCCTTGTGGAATCATAGAGAGCATTGTGACAGTACAGAACCTCGTGGAACCAAGGGTCCATTGTTAGAGTCCAGAACCAAGGAGATCATTGTGACACTACAGAACCTCATGGGACCAAGATTCCATTGTTATACAGTGACACTTCATGGAACCAAGGAGCCACAGTGACTCAGCAGGGCCCCATGGAACCAATGATCCATAGTGATACTGGGGATCCAGGGAGACCATGGTGATACCAGAGAAACCTCATGGAACCAAGGAGACCACTGTGACACTGAGGAACCTCATGAAACCAAGCAGCCATTTTCACACTGTGGAACCAAGGAAGCCATTGTGACAGTACAAAACCTCATGAAACTGAGAGGCCATTGTTATACAGTGAGGCTTCGTGGAACCAAGGGGCCATGGTGACACTGTGGGGACCCAAGGAACCAAATATTCATTGTGACACTGCGGGGCTGCTTTAACCAATTGTCCATTGTGATGCTGCAGATCCAAGAGACCGTGGTGACACTATGGCAGTTCATGGAACCAAGGGGCTGTTGTGACACACCAAGGCCTTGTGGAACCAAGGAGAGCATTGTGGCAGTGCAGAACCAAGGAGGCCATTTTGACAGCACAGACCCAAATGGAACCAAGGGTCCACTGTTATATAGCAGGGCCTCATGGAACCAAGGGGCAATTGTGAAACTCTGCAAGGGACATTATGGAGTCAAGGACTCCACTGATACTGAAACCCACAAGATAGAAACTTTTGAACACAATTTTGAGTATGTGAAAGCAGGTATTCTTTATTACAGCATAGTGGTCACTCAGGGGATCCTTCATCCATTCAAGTGCACTGAGCATCAAATGATCAGAGTTTCTATCACACACACTGATAATCTATTCATGAGTTATCCCCATTCCCTTTTCTTTATTTGACATAGTTGGACCCCTTATCAAAAATCTTTATGTGGTCTGTCTTCGACATCCAATGTCCTTTTTAGGTGACTGTTCCTCGATCCCTTCTTTTGAATGATGACAATTTCCTTGTTTTGCATAATTTCTCTTTTTTCAGCCTTGCAGAGCTGAGCTGGCATCCTCCTTGCATTTTGTGTGACTTCTGTATGCTGGAGTTACATCCATCATCCATTTCTTCAAGACTGTGCTGTTCTTTTCTACTGTTCTTGATAAGAATAAATGTTATTCTCTTCTGGTCTTGTCACAGTGCTTGCCCACCATGAGGCCTGTCTGCAGCCTTCTCCAACCCATGGGCTTGGGGTGGGCAAGTGTTCCTGAGGGAACTGGGATGGGACAGCTGGGCTGGACTGATCCAAGGGATGTTCCATTCCATGTCACACCATGATCAGAAGTAAACTGAGAGAAGCGAGAGGCAAGGGGCATATGGGATTGATGTTTTTTTTAAGATATTTTTCTTTCAAAACAGCACCTACACGTACAGAATCCTCTCCTGCCACAACGTGGTTAAATATTTTCTGCTGCTAGGAGATTTCCTGTGGGTTTGCTTTTCTTCTGTATATGGCCTTTGCTTTTTGTGGTTGGTTGTTTTGTGGGGTTTTTTGATTTTGTGGGTGAGTCTTGATTTGGTTGGTTTTGGTTGGGTTTGATTTTCCCTATTGAACTGCCTTTTTTCTGATACATAAATTCTACCTTTTCTTATGGCTTGGTTGACACATGATGGCAAGACAAATTTACCCAACTCAGTCATTTTGCCCAATTACATTTTGCAGTCACCATTAACTAGATGAGTTTGGTCACAGACTCCCTGCAATTTGGCAGCATCCACAAAGGAATTGAAAGTGCATTTCATGCCCTTATATCGATAATAGAAATGTTCCACACTGGTGGTCAAGGGCTGGTCACTGAGGAATGTCACCAGGGAGTGGCTGCCCAGAGGACTCTGTGCCATGGATGACATTTGACCCTGATTGTTCAGCCAAATTCTCACCCACCCCATGTTCCACTCCTGCAGCACAGCTCTCTCCAATCTGGCTCTGAGGGGAGTACAGCAGACCATGTCCCAGGCCTGGCTAAAGTCTGGGCACACAACATCCCCTTCTTTTCCCTCCCACAGGGGTTCTGCAATCCCTGCCTTGTGCTGCCAGTGCCTGGAATGGCTGCAGGAGGATTTGCCACCTGCCCTTCCCTGCTGAGCCTGACCAGTCTGTGGCTGTCCCAGTGCCCCTTCCTGCCCTGTTTGTAGACTGGTTCCATGGCTGCCCTTCCCAAGTGCCCAGGACCCTCTGGGATGGCTCTGGCCTTTCCAAGGGGATTGAGAGAGGTCCCACAATGCACTGCCCAGCCTTCTCAACATCCCTGACACCAAAGGCCTTTTCCACATCCCTCAGTTCCAGGTCAGTGCCCAGAGCACAGCACAGCCCTGTCCAGGTCCTTGGGGTGGTTCAGAAGGGAGGCAGCTCTGATTTCTCCCCACAGACCAGGGAACTCCAATGGTCTCTCTGTGTAGTCCATGGCTGCCCTGAGCATTTTTTCCTGGAAACTCCCTGCCAGAATGTTTCTCTCTATGCAATCCTAACCACAGCCCAGTAATGAATTCAGGTGTTTCCCAGAGTGTAGTGGCCTCAAGGCACTGTTTGTGCCACCAGAACAGTGCCACCCCCATGTGCTGATGATGGTGTTTGTGCTCACTTGGGTTCATCTCCCCCCCCACACACGATGCTCTGCTGAAATCTCCTCAGTACACACCAAACATGGCCTGCTGGCCTGGTCACTTGGTGTCCCTCCATGCAGGGTCAAACAACCTCCTGCAGCTGGGGGAGAGGCCAGTGCTGGGTGTGGTGTTTGCAGGGGCTGGTGTGGGACAATTGCCCTGGGGCACCTTCCCAGGCTGTTCCCAGAACAAAGACACAGCCCAGGCCCTGCTCTGCTGCTCCTCAGGCCCATCCCAGGAGCTCTGGCTGTGCCAGGACACTGCTGTGTGCCCCCTGCACACTGCCCCTCTACCCCAGGCTCCTCACTGTCTCTGCTGAACACAAGCACGGTAGATACTGATGGAGCAATACTGTGACTAATGGCATCCCTTGGTGGAAAATATAATCAGAAGTTAAAAAAAAAGAAAAACAAGTGGAAAAATAGAATACACCAAATAGAATAACAAAAAAGACACATGGCCCAAAGCAGTCTGGGCAGTCTGTAATGAGTTCCATTCTGAATGCTATGTAGAAACAAACAGGTACTTTATTGTTTCTGAAAAGCACAGAGTGGTCATATTCCTCAGGGCATCCTCAAGCTCCTGGTCCCTCAGGCTGTAGATGAGGGGTGCAGGGCTGGAGGCAGCACCGAGTACAGAACTGACAGTGCCAGAGGCAGGGATGGGCACCAGGGTGGCACAGGTGACCTTTGGGCTTTGCAGGGCCCAGGCACAAGGGCTGTGCCAGAGGCAGGGCTGAGGTCACACTCTGTGGGCTGGGGCAGAGCCCAGCCAGAAATCCCCCCTGAGCCAGCAGCTCTGCAGTGGTGGCCACCAGGCCGGCTTGCCCAGGAGGCTTCTGGCCATGGCCTGCAGGGAGCTGCTGCTGCCAAGGTGCCTTTGGTGCCTCAGGCTCTGCCTGGCACAGGTCCCACCACGGCTCTCTGCTCTTGTGCCCGAGCCCTTCCCTGTGCTGGGGCTGGCCTGGGGCTTTTCCTGCAGCAGGACCTGGGCTGGCCATGGCACAGGAAAGGCAATTCCTGCTGGAGCAGGAGGCTCTGCCTGGAATGGGCTCAAACAACGCCAGCAATGCCCTTTTTGCAAAGCCCCAGGGAGAAATGAAGGAGGGGGGTTTGCACTGCTTTTGGGGTGAATAATGCTGAAACCAGCCTGACTCCTCCATCCCAAAGTTCAACATCCTGAAAGGGAACTGGAGCTGTGGCAGAGCTGGTAAAATCCCCAGAGAAAGGAACAACCAAGTGACACCACTGAGAACTTGTGCAGAGCTGCTGAGCTGGCACAGCCTGGGCACATCTGACTGACAGGGCAGCACTTCAGACTGGAAAAGCCCCGTCCCTAATTTTAGTGGCAGCATCTCCTGACATTTCCCTTTTCCAGAAAGTGGAGACACCCCTCAGGGTCACTGCTTGAGGCTGAGCTAAAGAACACTGAGCCCAGAGTCGTTGGTCTGGGGGAGTGACACCCATCTCTACTTAGTTCTGCTTTGATACAATTGCTTCAAAATTGCTACCTAGAGCACTACATTAAAATAGATGTTACAGCTCCTGTACTGCGGAGTAAATAATTCTGATTCAGACCTTTATATCTAATCATGATCATAATCAATCATATCTCTATGTATACAAATATTTCTGGTTTGCCATTCTTAATGTTGAGGGACAAAGTTGTACAAAGATTCAATTCCATCTGTTTAATCCTTTACACATAAATCCTTAACAAAGTCTGGGTCTGGGATTGGATCCAGGCACTCCCAGGCTCCTCTCACAGAAGGAGTTTAGAAAGACTGGGGGTCCTGGTTTGGGGGAGGTTGGGGGTGTAATTGGGGTGTTGGGGGTCCTTTCTGCAACTCGTGACCCAACAGGAGCTTCTCTAATGAACTTTGTGTGAAGCTCCCACTGTGCCCATGACAGGAACCCCTGTGAGTGTCTGTGACATCCCGGCTCTTTGGCAGCCTGGGCACTCCTGGGGTGTCACCCTGGAACCCCTGTGAGTGTCTGTGCCCTCACTGTTCTTTAGGAGCACAGGGATGTCCCCACTGCACTCCTGCCACTGCCTGTGACAAATTGGCTCCTTGGCAGGGCAGAGACACCTCTGTTGTCACTGTGGAGCCCTGTGACTGTCACCTCATGAGCCTTAGGAAGATTAAGGAGCCCTGGGATGTCCCCATGGAGCCCCTGTGACTGAGTGTGACCAAACAGATCTTCAGGAGCCCAGAGACCCCTCAGATGTCCCCATGGAGCCCCTGTGCCTGCACATGAGCTCACAGCTCTTGAGCAGCCTGGAAACCCCTGGAATCTGTTCATTCCTGCTCTGCTGAGGATGGATCCTCAGCAACTTGGAGGTTCCCTGATGGATTTCAGTTCTCCAGAGACTTGTTCAGTCTTCAGCTCTTCAGCTCAGGAATTCTGTTACAAAGACTCATTAATATATCTAAACACTGTAACAAGACAAGGCTCTGGGAATATTTTCTTTGTAATGAATTAAATTCTTCTATGGTTAATTATACAGATTTCAGAAGTGTATTCAAAGAGAATATGCTATATATATTTTTCTAAATGCAGGGTTTTTTTTGTCCTATTTGGTTTTGTTTTCCTGTTTATAGATTGATATCAGCAATCTCCAGTTGATATTGATCCCAAGCACTTCCTAATGCAGTCTGAATAGAGATGAAAATCAAGACCCTTTATGGCTGACAATCAATCACACTCTGTCCCTACCCTCACCCCATCAATTCCCCCATCCAACCCCTGGCACTCAGAGCAGCCTTGTGCAAATCTGAGCTCCCTCCCCTCCAGGCTGTGCCTGCAGCTTTCAGCTCCTTGGCACCAACTCCCACCTGCTTTCCTTGGAGAAGGAGCTGCCCCAGACACAGAGGGATGTTCATTTATTGTCAGCAAACAAAACCAAAGGCAGGCACAGCTCCATAAAAAACAGAAGTCCAGCCCAAGGAGTTCTGGGCAATGGAGCCACATCCAGGGGTGTCCCCAGGGCTCAGGATTGGGGCCAGGGCAGTGAAATCTCTTTCTTGCTGATCTGGACGAGGCCATGGAGGGCACCCTGAGTCAGTGTCCAGGTGAGGCCAAGCTGGGTGGGAGAGTGGCTGTGCTGCAGGGCAGGAAGCTCTGCAGAGGGATCTGGACAGGCTGGAGCCATGGGCCCAGGACAATTGGATGAGGTTCACCAAGGCCAAGGGCTGGCTCCTGCCCTGGGCTCACAACCACCCCAAATCCCTGCCTGTGCCTGCCCCTGATCCCCACAGCCTGTCCTGTTTCCTTCATCCCTGCATTGCCAGGGACTTTGTGGGACAAGGCAGCTCTGCTGTGGGGATGGAGGGAGGTGCAAGTGCCAGCACTGCAGTGGGAACCACAACTCATCAGGTTTGTGCCCTTTGGGGGTCAGCAACTGGTGAGACTCAGAGGCACAGAAGGTTTCTCTTCGTGGCCAACATAAAAAAAGGTACCCATGATAAAATTCAATAAACTTCAAAATTCTTTCCTCAGCTCTGTGCAATGTCAAAGCAGTATCTGATGTATCCACCATGAACAAGGTATTTCCATACAGGAACAGTTTTAGACACAGACATTAGAAAAGGTGATTCTGTGATAGATGTAGACACAATTAAGATGTTGACTAATGTGGAATGACCAGAGAACAAGTGGAGGAGGAAATCTGGGAGCAATGGCAAGGCCATAGGAGCTGGTCTAGGGAAGCGATGTCCTTAGACATGGCCATTTAAACAGGAGAGGTGGAAACACCCAATTGAAGGGGGACATGAAATAATAGACAGTGTAGTGGTAACACAGGTACAGGGGAAGATCAGTATTTCTTGTCCTGCCATCAGTACACACACAGGAAATTTCTATTCTCTTCTGGTGGGAAATTTTTGACATTTTGTAAAGTACTCAAATGCCCCAGCTAATGAGATGTGCTCGTGCACCTCACAAGCTGCAGGTCCCCTACAGCCCCAGAGGGCTCCTGTCCCATAAACATCAGCTCAGGCCCATTCCAAAATCGGGAACAGCATCGTCCCAAGATCATCCAGGAGCTGAGGTTGGAAGGGACTTTAGAAAGTCTGCAGTTTGTGTTCTTTGGGGATCAGGAACTGGTGAGACTCAGAGGCACAGAAAGGCTTCTCTTCATGGCCAACATAAAGAATTGTAAACACCATAAAATTTTAAAAACATCAGAAGTCCTCCCTCAGCAATGTGAGATGACTCAGTAGCATCTGACATGCCCATAATCCACAAGGGATATCCATACATCAATATTTTTGGATAAAGATAAAGGTAATTGTAAAAGACAAACACAAGATATTGACTATTGAGTTATTTAAAGTTATGGAAGACTGGGCAATTCCCTGAAGCTCAAAGTGTGAAGACACTCAATTGAGAGGCTTTGGAATGCCCAGAGCACAGCTAGAGGATGAAATCTGGGAGCAATGGGGAGGACATAGATCCAGCTGCTCTAGTTAAGAGATGTCCTTAGACAAGGCCATTTAAACAGGAGAGGTGGAAACTCATGAATGAAGAAGGACATGAAATAATAGACAGAATATTGGTGACACAAATAGAGGGAAAGATCAATATTTCTTCTCCCACCATTGTACAATTCCAGGAAATTCCTGCTCCCTCCTGGCGGGAAAACTTTGACATTTCTTAAAGTACTCAAATGCCCCAGTTAATGAGATGTGCTCGTGGGTCCTCGCAAGCTGCAGGTCCCCTACAGCCCCAGAGGACTCCTGTCCCATAAACATCTGCTCCAGCCCATTCCAAAATCGGGAGCAGCATTGTCCTGGGATCATCAGGGAGCTGAGGTTGGAAGGGACCTCAGCAAGTCCACAACCACCAGGGACCACCAGAGAGAGACCCCCAGGACAGAAGAACCCATGGGTAAAGGGCAGGGGAAATATGTTCATGATTTTGGGGAAATTATTATCATATGTATCATTAGTCCAGGATAATCACTGAATAAATTTGCAAAATACAGATTATAAACAGAAATTTCCTGTACTCAGCATGCACGGCTTTGGGAGGAGCTGTCCCCTGTGTATCCAGCCAAATAAAGAATGCTGCTTTTTAATGCTACATTGGTGTTTGGGAGTTTTTTATTTTACTGAATGTTTGGTAACACTCCATCTGCCCAGGAAAGCTCTGTCTCACAAACAGAGAAGGGCTGGTGGGAGATGTGGTGGTCAGAGGCTGTTTGGGGTACTGTGACCATGAAATTATTGAGTTTTTAAATATTCTGTGAAAGAAGGAGGGGCATCAACAAAATTTCTACACTGGCCTTACAGAGAGCAGAATTCAGCCTATTCAGGATACGGATTTGGGGATAACTGACTTTTTTAATGTAAACAGTCCTTAAAAACAAAGCATTCCAAGAAGGATGGAGAAACTTCAAGAAAGAAATCATGAATGAGCAGGAGGAGCCTGTCCCAGTGTGCCGAAAGTGAGCTAGAGAGGAAAATGATTTGCCTGGCTGGGTATGGAGCTTTTTCCAGGCACTCAGGGAGAAAAGAGGGTGCATGACATTTGGACAGAGGTGCAGGCAACTCAGGAAGTGTTTAAGGATGTTGTTAGGTCATGCAGAAAGAAAATGAGAGAAGTGAAAATTCAATTAAGACTTAACCTGGACACTTCTGTGAAAAATAATAAAACATATTTCTATAAATAAGTTATTAGGAAACCGTCGGACAAGGAGAACCTCAGCTCTTTATTGGATGCTGTGGGGAATATAGTAACTGAAGATGAGAAAAAGGCTGAGGTACTTAACCCATTCAAGTCCTCAGTTTGGAACAATAAGCCAGGTTGTCCTCAGGACAAGTTTCCTTCTGGGCTGATAGATGGGGACAGGGAGCAGAACAGACCCCTGTAATCCAGGAGGAAGCACCTGGGGACCTGCTGAGCCACTCAGATGCTCACAGGTGTCTCTGGCACCAGATGGGATCCATCCTAGGGGGATGAGGGAGCTGCTGGATGAGCTCCCCAAGCTGCTCTCCATCATTTCTCATCAGTGCTGGCTCAGCAGGGAGGTGCCAGAGGACTGGAGGTGCCAATGGGAGCCCATCCCCAAGAAGGGCTGGAAGGAGGACGTGGGGAACTGCAGGCCTGTCAGCCTGACCTGGGTGCCTGGTGAGGTGATGGAACAGATCACCTTGAGTGCCATCACAGGGCACCTACAGGATGGCTGAGGGATCAGACCCAGCCAGCGTGGATTTCGATATCTGCATTGATGATCTGGATGAGGGCATTGAGTGCAGCATCAGCAAATGTGCAGATGGCACCAAGCTGGGTGTGAGTGTGGATGTGCTGGAGGGTAGGAGGGCTCTGCAGAGGGACCTGGACAGGCTGGATCCAAAGCCCAAATCCAACAAGGTGAGGTTTAATAAACTAAATGCTGGATCCTGCATTTTGGCCACAACAACCCCTGCAGTGCTCCAGGCTGGGGACAGAGTGGCTGGACAGCAGCCAGGCAGAAAGGGACCTGGGGGCACTGATGGACAGCAGGCTGGACATGAGGCAGCAGTGTGCTCAGGTGGCCAAGAAGGCCAATGACACCTGGCCTGGATCAGGAATGGTGTGGGCAGCAGGAGCAGGGCAGTGATTCTTCCCCTGTGCTCAGCACTGGTTGGGCAGCACCTCGAGTGCTGTGTCCAGTTCTGGGCCCCCAATTTAGGAAGGACATGGAGGGGCTGGATTATGTCCAGAGAAGGGCAACGAGGCTGGTGAGGGGTCTGGAACACAAGTCCTGTGAGGAGTGGCTGAGGAGCTGGGGATGTTTCTTCTGGAGGGTGCTCAGGGGAGACCTCATCACTCTCTACAGCTCCCTGACGGGAGGGGACACCCATGCTGGGATGGGGCTCTTCTCCCAGGGAACAGCAACAGGACAAGAGGACACAGCCTTAAAGCTGCACCAAGGGATGTTTAGGCTGGACATTAGGAAATATTCTTCATAAAACGGGTGATTGAGCATTGGAATGGGCTGCCAAGGGGAGTGAGTGTGTCATTGTCCCTGGAAGTGTTTAAGGAAAGACTAGATATGACAGGGAGTGCCATCGTCTGGGTGACAAGGTGGTGCTGGGTCACAGGTTGGACCTGCTGCTCTAAAGGTCTTTTCCAGCCTGGGTGATTCTGTGATGATTGTGACACTGCAGGGCCCTGGGCAGAAAGGGGCCAGTGTGACACTGCGGGGCCTCGTGGGACTGAGAGGACCATAGTGACACTGTGTATGACATGGCACCACAGAGCCAAGGGGCCACTGTGACACTGTGGGGCTACATGGAAGCAAGGAGTCCATTGTGACAGTCTGGGTCCTGGAGGAACCACAGAGGCCACTGTGAGGCACCAGGGCCTTGTGGAACCAAGGGGCCATTGTGCCACTGCAGAACCAAGGAAAGCCTTCTGAGAGCCTGGGGCCCAATGGAATCAAGGGGCCAATTTTCCATTGCAAGGACTCTTGGAACTGAGTGAACAATTGTGACACTGTGGAGCCCCATGGAACCAAGGGTCCCTGGTGACACTGCAGGATCGTGTGTAACCAGGGCTCCATTGTGACCCTGAAGCACCAAGGAGTTCATGGTGGCACTCGGAGCCCTCATGGAACCAAGAAGCCACTGTGACACTGCAGGGCCTTGTGGAACCATGCAGAGCATTGTGACAGAGCGGGACCTCGTGTAATGATGGGGCCATTGTGACACTGCAGGGCCCATGGAACCAAGGGGCCAGTGCTGCTCCTCAGGGACTCCTGGAATGAAGGAAACATATTTGGCACTGTGATGCCCCTTGGGACCAAGAGACCATTGTGACACTGTGGAAGAAGGAGAGCATTGCTGCATTGAGAGACCTCATGGAACCAAGGATCCACTGTGACACTACAGGGGCTTGGGGGATCAAGGTGCCACTGTGAAACTCTGAGGCCCAAGGATCCAAGGGCCTTTGTGACACCAAGGGCTCCCATGGAACCAGAAGGATACTGTGACACTGGGAGGCCTCATGGAATCATGGAGACCATTGTGACACTCTAGGGCCTCATGGAATGGTGGTGACACCAAGTAGGCTGGGAGTGTTGATCTGCTGGAGGGTAGAAGGGCTCTGCACAGCGACCTGGACAGGCTGGATCCAAAGCCCAAATCCAACAAGGTGAGGTTTTACAAGATGAAATGTTGGGACCTGCACTTTGGCCACAAGAACCCCTACAGGGCTACAGGCTGGGGACAGAGTGGCTGGACTGGGGCCAGGCAGAAAGGGACCTGGGGAAACTGATGGACAGCAGGCTGGACATGAGCCAGCAGTGTGCCCAGGTGGCCAAGAAGGCCAATGGCACCTGGCTTGGATCAGGAATGGTGTGGCCAGCAGGAGCAGGGCAGTGATTCTTCATCTGTACTCAGCACTGCTGACACTGGACCTTGAGTCCTGTGTCCAGTTATTGGCCTCCCCAGTTTAGGAAGGACATGGAGGGGTTGGAGTGTGTCCAGAGAAGGGCAAAAATCCTGGTGAGGGGTCTAGAAGAGAAGTGCTGTGAGGAGTGGTTTAGGGAGCTGGGGTTGTTTATCCTGGAGAAGAAAGGGCTCAGGGGAGACAAGGTGGTGTCAGGGCACAGGAGACACGTGATGATCTCCGGGGTCTTATCCAACCTTGATGATCCCGTGATTCTCTGAAACCACCCCTGGAGCAGTTGCAGGATGAGCCCTGGGCCTCCTCTTCACAAGGTCCAGCAGCACAGGTCCCTCAGCTTCTCCACACAGCCCCAAAGCCCATCCTGTCAGTCCTGCAGAGCCTCTCCAGCCCCTCCTCATTGCCCACAACAGGGAGCCCCACACCCAGACACAGCAGCCCAGATGTGCCCCCCTGGCCTGTGGTGCCTCTGGCAAGGCAGCAGCACGAGGCACTGCAGGACCCTGCAGATAATTCCTGAAGCACTTGGAGGATGATCCTGCTCCCCAAGGGATGTTCCCATGGTGCCAACTCAGGAATTGAAATGGGGAGTGAGGCCAGAGAGGAAAGGGCAAACAGGGATGGGATGTTTGCAGGGGAGGGGACAGGGCTGGGCAATAGGAAAAATTTGGATCAGGAAAGAGTAAAGAAAGCAAAAGTGAAGCCAAGGAAATGCTCAGGGCAGTTTGGGGGAGGCTGCCAGGCAGCCCTGGCTGTGAGCAACAACATCTGCAGTGGGACAGGATACTCACAGCTCAGGGGAACAAATTTTCTGGCTGACTTCAGAGGCCACGACAAAACTAAGTGGTTTCCCTGCCGTCCCCCAGCCCTTGCTGGCCCCAGGGGCTGATGGCATTTGTACTCACTCAGCTCCATGTCCCCACAGCAGCACCATGGTGGTGCTGAGCCTGCTGTGTGCAATGCAAACAGGGGCTCCTGAGCCAGTGCTGCCGTGTGTGTGCCTGCAAGGATGCGGCTCCTGTGTGAGCTGGGGGAGAGGCCAGGGCTGCAGAGGGGGGATGTTGTTGACAGGTGCATGAGGACGCTCTGGAACGCTGCCCTGGGGTGTCCAGCGCAGTGGGGATGGATCAGCCCCTGCTCTGCTGCTCCTTGCCAGGGTGTCCCCCTTGCAGGGACCGTGCAGAGCACCAGCCGTGCTGTTTGCCCCCAGCCTGCCCACGGCCAGCCTGGGGCTGCTCCCGGGGTTTTTCTCTGCTCAGCATCGGGCTGGCCAAGTGTTATGGAGAGAGCCTGGCCAAGGAGCCTGGAACCCCCAGGCCCTGCCCTGAGGCATCAGCGCTGCCCCAGCAGTGCCCATGGCCTGTCCCTGCTGCAGCCCCGGCACTGCCACCCCCAGGGCTGTGCCCGGCCCCAAGAGCACTCAGGCCCTGCAGCAACATGAGGGCCAGGAGGGCAGTGGGGCAGAGGCACGGGAGCAGCACTGGCAACACCAAGTGCTGCTGCTGCTGGGCACAGCTGCTGTGCCAACACTGATCTGCCCCAGCTCTGCACACAGGCATTGCTGCTGCAGCTTCAGAGAAGGGAACAAATATGACATCTCTGGAGAAAACTTTGCAGGTAGATCCTTTAGTTCGTTTAAAGCCACGAATAATGCAGCCCCTAATTGACACAGTCTCTGTTCGCAATAGTGGTGGAAGAAAACAAAATGAGAAATGGCACAGGCAATGGCATTTCTTTCCAGACAATAGTAAAAGACTAAAGAAAGGAAAGAAAAGAACAGACTAACAACCAAACTAACAAGAAGAATCAAAGATGACTTTTATTACAAGTGAATTGCAGAAATTGGCCCGCAGTTTAATGTTTCTTCAACCATCCAGTCATCAATGTCCACACTGCACTCCTGAACTCCTTGTTCCTCAGGCTGTAGATGAGAGGGTTCAGGGCTGGAGGCACTACTGAGTACAGAACTGATAGCGCCAGATCCAGGGATGGGGAGGAGATGTAGAGGGGCTTCAAGTAGGCAAAAAACCCAGTGGTAACAAACAGGGAGACCACAGCCAGGTGAGGGAGGCAGGTGGAAAAGGCTTTGTGCCGTCCCTGCTCAGAGGGAATCCTCAGCACAGCCCTCAAGATGTGCACGTAGGAACAAACAATGAACACAAAACAACCCAAACCTAAACAAACACTAACAGCAAGGAGCCCAAGTTCCCTGATGTAGGAGTGTGAGCAGGAGATCTTGAGGATCTGGGGGATTTCACAGAAGAACTGGCCCAGGGCATTGCCATGGCACAGAGGCAGGGAAAATGTATTGGCTGTGTGCATGAGAGCATTGAGAAAGGCACTGGCCCAGGCAGCTGCTGCCATGTGGGCACAAGCTCTGCTGCCCAGGAGGGTCCCGTAGTGCAGGGGTTTGCAGATGGACACATAGCGGTCGTAGCACATGATGGTCAGGAGGGCAAGCTCTGATCCAAGGAAGAAGACAAGCATAAAGACCTGAGCAGCACATCCTGAGTAGGAGATGGTCCTGGTGTTCCAGAGGGAATTGTGCATGGCTTTGGGGACAGTGGTGCAGATGGAGCCCAGGTCAGTGAGGGCCAGGTTGAGCAGGAAGAAGAACATGGGGGTGTGCAGGTGGTGGCCGCAGGCTACGGCGCTGATGATGAGGCCGTTGGCCAGGAGGGCAGCCAGGGAGATGGCCAGGAAGAGGCAGAAGTGCAGGAGCTGCAGCTGCCGCGTGTCTGCCAATGGCAGCAGGAGGAAGTGGCTGATGGAGCTGCTGTTGGACATTTGCTGTGTCTTGGCATGGGAATCTGTAAAATAAATAATCATGGAATAGTTCAGTTTGGAGAGGACTTGAAACATGCCAGCACAGCTTGGTGGCACTTTCCCCCCACTACGTGCCCAGGGCTCTGCTGCCTGGAGCTGTCCCTGCCAGCAGCTGCTTCCCTGTGCCCAGGGCTGGGCCCTGCCAGTGCTGCCAGAGCCCAGCCCAGCCCTGGGGGCTCAGCTCTGCCCTGCAGACAACTCCCAGCACAGGGCACTGCCCAGGGTCAGCTCTCCCTCTGCAGGCTCTGATGGCAATGTCATAGCTATCCAGAGGAGGCTGGAAAAGTGACACTGATGCTGTCTGTGAGGGACCTGTGCTGATTTCTGTCAGTGACTGCTTTATTAAAATCCAAGAAAAAAATATTTTATTTTTTCCAAATTGAACTTAGAGATTAATAACTATATGCAATTTCCCTTCTACGCAACGCAGAGCAGTAGATTATAAAATCAGGATTTTCCTTTTTATGCAGGCCCTGCCTCACTGTGCTCCCTGGGTAATCTAGGTAGAAACATTCTGGAGTTAAATGTTATGCTGGGAGCAGCAGTTCTGAACTATGCAGCATCCTCACAACACAAGGAGAACACTTCCAAGCCTCACCAGCTGTCTCCTTCCACCCAGACCTTGTCCCCCAGTGCTGGGAGCAGCTCCCAGGGCTGGCTGAGAGCTGTCCCTGGCAGGCAGCAGAGTCCCTGCCCCAGCACAGCGCCCTGGGCTGCAGGACCTGCTCTGCACCACAGCCCTGGGCACCCCTGGCTGCTCTACACAAGAGATCATCAGAGAATGTACTCACACAGTCTGCAGGCATTGGGATGTTCCAGCTTTAGGAGATCACTGCAGGAGCTGCAGCTGCATTGTCCTGCAGCCAGAGGCTTCCTGTGTCAAGGGCTGGGAGTGATCCTGCTCCAGGCACTTCTCAGCATCTTCCCAGCCCTGACTGATTGAAGCTCTCTGTGCCTCTGTGCTGTGCCTGGGTGGCTGCAGGCAGTGCCCCAGCCCTGCTGGGCTGGGAGAAGAGCTGCTCATGAAGAGAAATGTGTTTTTGAAGCTCTTCTTGGTTGCCAGGATCGCATTCTGTGCAGGGAGCCCAACCCAGCTCAGTAGAAGAGACACAGCACAAGGACTTTAATGAACCTCTCAGGGATTGGGGCTGAGTCTCTGAGCATCAGTCCCTGACAGGGAGCTGAAGAAACCTCTCGAGAACTCCAAGTCACAATCAAACTCCAAAGTTTTCTAAAGTTTTAATGGCTCCCACTGAGGGACACGACTGAGAAAGTGTCCCCAGGTTCCAGTTAGAGCAGGAATTTGGAGGCAGTGATGACAAGTGGGGACAAAGAGAAGCCAAGTCCTGGTGCCCTGGGGCACAGTAGGGTCTGTGCCACCAAGGGCTGGGAGGAGACACCTTGTCCTGAGCCACTGGGGCCTCCTGGCACAGCCCCAGCAAGGCTGGCCACTGTCACCCCTTGTCCTGCCCTCAGCATCCCCCCACATCCCAGTGGCCTCAGGGATGTGCTGGGACGAGTCCCTGGGGAGCCTTGGTCAGGAATGGCCCTGGGGGCTCCTTCATGCTCCCAGGGACTGCAGGTTTTTCAGAGGACTTTGGGTTTTGCTTTTGCCTTGGAGTCTCTGAGAGCTTTGTGCAATCATGGCCTCCAATTATCAGCTTTAATTAGTCTCTTGAGAGCCTTTGTCAGTAACAACACTCAGAGGGGCTGATTAATGCTTCAAGGTACTTCAGTTTTTTTAAGGTACTTGGAGGTTCCCTTTTGACACCAACTCTTCTAGTAGTTTATGCAATCATGGCCCCAATTACCTACTTTAATTAGTCCCTTGAGAGCTTTATATTGACACTCAGTGGGTCTCATTAATACTTTGACATACTCAAGGTTTTAAAGGTAGTTTGGATTTTCCTTTCCTCTCTGACTCTCTGAGAGGTTTTTGGGCGATCCTGGCATCCAGTTCTTTCCTCCAAGCAGTCCATGAGGAGCCTGTGTTGGGGATGGACTTCAGTGAGACCCATTAATGCTTTGAGACACTTTGGGTTTTTCTTCTGCCTTGGACTCCTGGAAAGGTTTGTGCAATCTCTTCTCAGGCCCTGAGGTTCAAGGGCTCAGCACCAAATGCACCACGGGTCTCACTGGGATCAAGCTCATCCTGACAAACCATGGCTCTGCCTTGATTTCCCTCTGGTGAAGTTCATTCATTAGGAAGATTTTCAAATCCAGTTATGGAGAAATATTTCCAAGAGATTCTAAGAAAAACACATTCCTATTTTGAAGAGTGTATTTCATTGCTATTCTCTTTAGAGCAGAGATGATTCCAGCATTCTGTGATTGATATTGATGCAGGGTCTCTCCTCAGGTCTGGCCTGTTCACAGAAGCTGTGCCTTGAGGTCTGACCCAGTGTGGACAACCTTGCTCCACATTCCCCAACTCCATCCTGTCTGTCCTCACTCACTTGGGACCTGCTTTACTTGGAGAACTGGCTGCACACAGGCCAAAAGGAGTGTTCCCCCCCCCTTTTTTCTTTTTTGTTTTGAAGCAATCTACAACTCCTTAATGTCCCCATTGAAAACAGACACCTTCTATTAGTGTGTGCTAAAGCCAAGGTGCCACCAAGCAGCTTCCCCTTCCCCAAGGCAGAACCCTGCAAGAAATGTTTGAGTCCTTTGGACTCCTTGGTTCCCTGAGGACTTGCAGTGTCACAAAGGGCCCTTGGTTCTGCACTGTCACAACGGAGATTTGGGTCCATGGTGTCCCACAGTCTCACAATGCTCTTTTTGGTTCCATGAGGCCATGTTCTATCACAATGGACTTTTGGCTCCTCGAGGTTCCATACTCTCAACAATGGTCTCTGTAGTTCCAGAGTGTCACAATGGACTCAGTTCCAGGTGGCCCCACAGTGTCACCGTGGTCTCCTTGGTTCCACAAGGCCGTGCAGTGTCACAGTGGCTCACAGGTTCCATGAGGCCCCACAATGTCACAGTGGACCCTTGGTCCCATGAGTTTCCCCAGTGTCACAATGGTTCCTTGGCTCCACGTGGCCCAGGTGTCTCACAATGGACTCTTGGTTCCGTGGGGCCCCGCAGTGTCACAGGGGTTTCCTTGGTTCTGTAGGGTCACAATGGACACTGCAGCGCCCCCTGCTGGCCGGGAGGACCTGGCACTGTGCGAGCACCTCCTGGTGGCTGCAACTGTGAGTGGCTCGTACTGGTTTGTGCTGGGATGGGGTGCTGGGGTGTTACTGGTTTGTACTGGGTTATACTGGGAAAGGGAGCAGGGCTGTATGAGTGCCCCCTGCTGGCTGGGAGGACCTAGTGGCCTACTGTGCATTATACTGGGTTATACTGGTTTGTACTGGGATGGGGTGCTGGGGGTGACTGGATTGTAGTGGTTTGTACTGGGTTATACAGAGATCTTCTGGATTTTACTGTGTTAAACTGGGGTGTACTGGATTATACTGGGAGGGGTCTTGGGGATGCCTGGCACTCCACTGGGAGTGACTTCTGGGGATGCTGGCCTTACTGGTTAATACTGGGTTGGAACTTGGGACCTACTGGGAGTGACTTCAGGTTGTGCTTAGTGGTTTCTACTGGGAGCTACTGCAATGGGCTCAGGATCTCAGGGGTGGCTCGCAGTGCTTACTGGTTTATACTGGTGCCCTCCCAGTATAAACCTGGGAGCCCCAGGACCACACTGGGAATGGGTTTGTGTGCATGAGGCCTTACTGGTTTCTACTGGGAGCTGCTGCCATGATCCTCAGGAGCTCAGGAGTGGCTCAAATGCTTAACGGTTTATACTGGTGCCTTCCCAGTCCACAGCTGGGAACACTGCTAGGCACTTGTGGCCAGGCAGGACCTCAAGGCCGAGCTGGCCTTCACCAGGGCCCTGCTGAGCTGCAGCTTCTCCAACTTCTCAGCCTGGCAACACTGCCTGTGGCTGCTGATGCCCACCAGGAACTACGGCAAGGGCACTGCCCCCTGGAAGGCTGAAGGAAGGTGAGGGATTCCCCAAAAAACTCCTCCAATTTTGCGAGATCCCCAAAATTTTCCAGCCCCTCCCTCACCTAAAATGGGAGCTGCTGGGTTCTGTTGTGTTGAATGGGTAGAGCTGGTGTTCCTAAATCCCTATTGACTTCAATGAGTAGATCTGGTTTCCCTAAATCCCCATTGACTTTAATGGGTAGAACTCAGCTCCTGGATACCTGGGTGCCCTCACTGATATATTGGGATTTCCCCTGGTGTCCCTCTGAGATTTTGGGGTGTCTCCTTTGCCAACCCCATAGCTGGAGCTGCTGCAGAATACCATCTTCACCAACCCCATGCACCAAAGCACCTGGCTGTACCTGCACTGCATCCTCTCCTGAGGAAACTCAGGGTTCCCTCCCACCCCAGAGGTCCTCACCTGGAGTTCTGGGGTACCCCTGAATGTTGGGGCGCCTTCCGACAGCCCCACAGCTGCCAAGGGTCATCTGTGTCCATGTTGACTGGGAGGACGGCAGCCAACACCTTCTCCTGGCCTGTCAGGGTGAGTCAGGGCACTTGGGTGCCCCAAAAATAACCTGGATATCCCCCAGAATTATCTGGGTACACCTGGATAATGCCCAAAATCACCTGGATCCCCCTCAATAATCACCTGGGTACACCTGGGTACCCCTTGCACACCTGGATCACCAAAAACCCCTGGGCCCCCCAAAACGAGTGTCTCAAACATCCTCATTGCTTTGATTGGGTTGACCTGGTGCCCCGAAACCTTATTGCTTTTAAAGGCTAGACCCGCTGTCCCTAAATTATTATTAATTTCAATGGGTTAGCTCTGGAGTCCTGTTTATCTCCATTTATCTCTACAAATCCCTCCCAGTGGTCCCACTTTTGCTTCAGTGGTCCCAATCACGCCAGTGTCCCCACTTAGCCTTTCCCAGTGGTCCCAGCTTAAACAGTAACTCTTCCCAATCAAGCCTTATCAATGGATGGACCTGGTGTCCCTAAATCCCTATTGACTTCAGTGGGGTAGACCTGGTGTCCTTCAATTCCTGTTGACTTCAGTGGGCAGAGCTGATGTCTCGGCTCCAGCATGGACAGCAGGTGAAGGATCAGGAATTCAGGATTGGACTCCAGGAGTGCATCCAGGACATCCAGAGCATTGGCACTGCGATCCTGGAGTGGAAATTCCCAGAATTCAACCCAAGATTTCCGCTGAATTTCCTCACATTTCCCTATTTTAGGGCCAAATTTCCTCAAAATCCCATCGATTTTAATGGATAGACCAGGTGTCCCTAAATCCATATTGACTTTAATGGGATAGACCTGGTATCCATAAGTCCCTATTGATTTCATTAGTCATGTATGATGCCAAAAAAATGTGTATTGGGAGATTGATATTGCAAGAGATGGGGCAACTGAGAGACGTTGTAAAAGATGGTTTATGGCCTCATGGTGTTGGTCTCACAGAAGGGTGAGACATTAAAGGTGTTACATCCAACACCATAATATAAGAACCTGCCTCATTCTTAGTTACAATGTCTTATGTTACTTTTATATCCAATTAAATACTTCTGTGAAGTTTGCCAGCATCCTTTTACAACAATCATTAATTGCTTTCCTTCTCATGGCTTTGCTGCAATGCATCATTTTTCAACCAGTCATAAAACACTTCACCAAACTACATTGATATATCTTAAACTTCTAACTAACTTTATAACAAGTTCTATTGCTAAGCTTTACAATCTTTTACTATTTTACTTAACATACTGCTTTACTTACATAATGCATATTTCTGTTTGCTTAAAACATATTTCTACCTAAACTAAAAACTTATATTCTTATTTTATATCAATTTTCCTTTTCATGCCCTGATTCCCCAAGCCTTTTCCAAGGTCTTAGGTCAAACCTTGGATCCATCTCAATCTCTGAGTCTGTTTGCACAAGGCCCTGAGAGCTCTCTGTGCCTGCATTTCCCACACCACCTGTCATCTCTGCCTCCAATTTCCTGCTCACATTGGAACCTGGGGACACTTTCTCAGTCGTGGCCTTCAATGAGACCCATGAGCAGTATCAGACACTTTGGAGTTCGATTCTGACCAAATTCTTCAGAGGTTTCCTAGAAAACAACGGTTCTGCCTTGATTTCCTTCTGGTCTGGTGCCATTCATTTGGAAGTTTTTCAACTCCAGTTATGGAGAAATATGACAAAGACCTTCTTAGAAATATCCATTCCCATTTTCAAGAGTGTATATTTTACTGTGGTCTTTAGAGTAGAGGTGATTGCAGCATTCTGTGATTGATATTTGTGAGAAATGGATTTGTAAAGGATTCTCAAAGCCTGACTGAAAGCTCACACAGTCTTGTACATCTGGATGCAAACTCTGAGATAAGGTGTGCTGACTTAGAAAGGCCATGGAATAGAGCAGACATTGCTGAGAGAGAGATTGAACTAGAAACAAGTTTCAAACAATGGCCTTGCAATAAGATCAGATATTTTGGAGAATTAGAACTGTGAAAGATTAATTATGGCAGGGCCATGTGGAATAAAATAGAAGGTGATTGGTGTTAGAATTATTAGCACCATTGTGTGGCAAAAGGTAATAGGCTGAAAAACATTTATAAAATATTGTAAGCAGGAAATAACTTGGCTTTGGATAGAATGGCATGGAGTTTTACATCTCTGATGTTTCACCCTTCAAGAAGTCTGATAACGGAAGAAAATCTTTTTGAAAACCCTCTCAGTTGACCCATTTCTGTAGAGCTGGGATTTCCCAACAGTGCTGAGTCCCTGGACATCAGTCCCTGAGAGGGAGCTGAAGGAAAACTTCTCAAGAACTCAAAGTCATGGTCAAACTCCAAAGTTTCTTTAGCTTTAATGGGTCTCACTGAGGGATATGACTCAGAAAATGTCCCCAGGTTCCAGTGAGAGCAGAACACTGGAGTCACCGATTACAGGTTGAGACAAGCAAGGGAAAGGTGTCTCTGATGCTGAGCACACCTGGATGTGTTTCAGGAATGCAAAGGGCTGAGCCCCAGCCCCTGGCAAGGCAGATCCTGTCCCTCCCTCATTGCTCAGGGCTCTTCCCGGGCCACTGGGCTCTGGCCATGTGCAATGCCAAGGGCAGCACCATGGGGCGGCCCCTGCCAGGCTGCTGAGCAGGGACAAGGAGGCAATGAGGCCCCAGCACAGCAAGGCTCACTTGTCCCCTGCTGGCCTCAGGCCCAGGGCCAGCCTGCATGGCCCAAGTGCTGCAGGAGTTGGCTCTGTCAGGGCCTTTCAGCTGCTGCCCATCCCTGTGGCCTCTGCAGCCCAGGCTGTCCTACGGTGTCCATGCCCTGCGCCTCTGTCCCTGCAGGCTGTCGTCATCCCCCGGCTGCCCCACCTCGCTGGCCCCTTCCTTTGCTGACAGCTCTGCCTCCTGCCTGCCTCTGCCTGCACACACAAAGCCTTGGGCTGCTCCAGACTCCTTCTGGTGGATGTGTTGCACCACAGCCCTGCCCTGGGAGAGAAACTGCTTTCTCCTTGTGTCCAATCTGGTCTCTCCTCTGCTGTCCTCAGTCTCCACCCCACTCAGCACAGAGCTCCTTCATGTATTGGTCATGTTCTTGCAGCCTCCAAACCCCACCTTAGGAGACATCTGGACACTCTCCCAGGTGTGGGAAAATTAAAAGATTCTTCTCATAATCTAAGAAAATCATCAGAGGACAAGGCAGCCAGACTTTCCTGTCCTGGATACTTTTGTGTGGACGCAATCCTTGGATGGATGGAATTTTAGATGTAGAATCCCAGTTTTGGTCATTGACATTTAGGTGAGAAGGGCAGTTCTTTTCCACTGTAATGCAAGTAGAGAGCCCCAGTGTTTGGTGGTAGATGAGAGACAGCCCTCAGGAGGCCAAGGCCAGCCAGTGCTGTCTGTCCTGGCAGTTTTTGTCTGGGAGGACCCTTGTATATGGGGAACTCTTTAGGGGGAGTAGCAATTTCAGCCTTGGGCACTTGGAAAGAGGGATGGTTCTTTTCCATGGGAAGGAAAGCACAGAGCCCCAGTTCTCCAGGGGCTGATGAGCAGCAGCCCTCAACATGCCAGGAACAGCCAGACCTGAGAGGTGGCCCCCAGGAGGCCAAGCCAGCCAGATCTGTTCCATGTCCCCTTGGTTCCATGGGACCTTGTAGTGTCACAATGTTCTCCTTGCTTCTGCAGTGTCACAATGAGGCCCTGCAGGGTCACAATGGCCCTTTGGTTCAGAGGGGCCCCACAGTGTCACAATGGTCTCCATAGGAAGAAAACAGCTGAGCCCCAGTGCTTCAGGGGCATATGGGGGTCAGTCACCAGAGGCCAAGGACAGACAGACTTGATGGTGTTTGCAGATTTTCTGTGGGAGTAATCCCCAGATATACGGAATTTTAGAGGTGGAATACCAATTTCAGAAATGGACATCTGGAGGAAAAGGACAGTTCTTTTGCAGGGAAGTACGGAATACCAGTGTTTCAGGGGCAGATGAAAGATGACCATCAGTGGCCAAGGCCAGGCAGACCTGTCTGTTCTGACAGTTTTTGTCTGAAAGCAATCCTTCAATATAGGGAATTTCAGAGATGGAATCCAAATTTCAGCTGTATCTGCACTGATAAAAGGGACATTTTTTTCCCTAGGAAGGAAAGCACAGAGCCCCAGTGATTCAAAGGGAGGTGAGAGGCAGCCCCCCAGAGCCAAGGGCATCCCAACCTCTCTGTCCTGGCACCTTTCACTTGGGACCAATCCCTGGACAGACGGAGTTTCTGAGAGCATCAACCCCAACCTGTGACCCAACACCACCTTGTCACCCAGACCATGGCACTCAGTGCCACATCCAGTCTTTCCTGAGACACTTCCAGGGATGGTGACTGACCCACCTCCCTGGCCAGCCCATTCCAATGCTCAACCACCCTTTTTGTGAAGAATATTTCCTAATGTCCAGCCTCAACCTCCCTTGGCATTGCTTAAGGCTGTGTCCTCTTGTCCTGTCACTGTTTCCTTAAAGAAGAGCCTGATCCCCACCTTGCTGTGCCTTCCTGACAGGGAGTTTTAGAGAGTGATGAGGTCTCCCCTGAGCCTCCTCTTCTCCAGGATAAACATCCCCAGCTCCCTCAGCCACTCCTCACAGGACTTGTGCTCCACACCCCTCACCAGCCTTGTTGCCCTTCTGTGGACACGCTCCAGACCCTCCATGTCCTTCCTAAATTGGGGACCCAGAACTGGACACAGCACTCGAGGTGCTGCCCAACCACTGCTGAGCACAGGGGAAGAATCACTGCCCTGCTCCTGCTGGCCACACCATTCCTGATCCAGGCCAGGTGCCATTGGCCTTCTTGGCCACCTGGGCACATTGCTGGCTCATGTCCAGCCTGCTGTCCATCAGTGTCCCCAGTTCCCTTTCTGCCTGGCTGCTGTCCAGCCACTCTGTCCCCAGCCTGGAGCACTGCAGGGGTTGTTGTGGCCCAAGTGCAGGACCTGGCACTTGGTCTTGTTAAACCTCACCTTGTTGGATTTGGGGCCCTGGATCCAGCCTGTCCAGGTCCCTCTGCAGAGCCCTCCTACCCTCCAGCACATCCACACTCACACCCAGCTTGGTGCCATCTGCACATTTGCTGATGCTGCACTCAATGCCCTCATCCAGATCATCAATGCACATATTGAAATCCACGCTGGCTGGCTCTGATCCCTCAGCCATCCTGTAGGTGCCCTGTGATGGCACTCAAGGTGATCTGTTCCATCACCTCACCAGGCACCCAGGTCAGGCTGACAGGCCTGCAGTTCCCCACATCCTCCTTCCAGCCCTTCTTGGGCATGGGCTCACATTGGCACCTCCAGTCCTCTGGCACCTCCCTGCTGAGCCAGCACTGATGAGAAATGATGGAGAGCAGCTTGGGGAGCTCATCCAGCAGCTCCCTCATCCCCCTAGGATGGATCCCATCTGGTGCCAGAGACACCTGTGAGCATCTGAGTGGCTCAGCAGGTCCCCAGCTGCTTCCTCCTGGATTACAGGGGTCTGTTCTGCTCCCTGTCCCCATATCCCAGCTCAGGAGAACACTTGTCTTAAGGACATCCTGTCTTATTGTTGAAAACTGAGGCAACAAAGAGGTTGAATACTTCAGCCTTTTTTTCATCTTTGGTAGCCATATCCCCCCCATAAGGAATGGAGATTTTCCTCGTCCCTCCTTTTGCCATTAATGAGTTTATAAAATCATTTTTGTTATCCTTCACAGAAGCACCCTAGTTAACTCCTGATTTGAGCTTTCACATCTGATTTTCTTTCTGCATGACCTAATAACTTCTTTAAACATTTCCTGAGTTGCTTGCCCCTCTGTCCAAAGGTAATGCACCTTATTTTCTCCCTGAGTTCCTGGTAAAAGCTCCCTGCCTAGCCAGGCCAGTTATTTTCCTCGCTAGCTCACTTTCCTCTCTGAGGAAAGTGAGAGACAGACTGCCTCTGCTCCTTCAAGATTCTTTTCTTGAAGTGCCTCCATTCTTCCTGGAATCCTTTAAGAGCTATTTCCTCTAAAAAAATCAGCTCAATTATCCCCAAATCTTCATTCTGAATAGGCCAAAGTCTGCTCTCCATAGGTCCAGTGTAGACGTTTTGTTGATTCTCCCCCTTCTTTCACAGACTATTAAAAAACTGCATTATTTCATGGTCACTGTACCCCAGGCAGCCTCTGAGCATCACATCTCCCACCAGCCCTTCTCTGTTTGTGAACAGCAGGAGACAGAGCTTTCCTTGCAATTAAGACAAGAAGGAATTTTGGATTCAATAAAGGGCATATTATTTTTATTTTTCAGTTGAGAGAAGGGCCGACTGAAGCATTCCTTAAGTGATCTGGATGCTGAATGTCTCCTTAGGAGGTCTGGGCTTGCAGAACAATGAGCCCCTTGCAGGCCAACCCTATTTGGACAACCTGCTCCTCATCCCCAACCTCACCATATGTCACATTGCCTATGTGGGACTGACATCCTAAAACATAAAAAACCCCTATAAATTTATTATTAATATTGTAATTTAATTAAATTATAAAATATAATGATGCTTTTATTTTTATAATGCTAATATTCTGTTTTATACCTGATTTTTATATTTATATGAAAAAATCGATACAATTTTAGCAACCAGAAAAATTAATGTTCATTGCTTCTAAGTAACACGATTCCCTTCATTAATTAATTGACCACTATCGGCCATTGATTTCTCCCTGTTTATGATAATTTTTCCTATTTTATTCTCTTTCTCATCTTTTTAATAATTTTCACAGACAGGATAAAGCGGAGCCTCTTTGGGTTCCATGAAGACATTTCTGGGGTACATTTCAGGAAGTTTTGGGTCTGGGGAGGGAATTTAGAGAGAACTTGAGGGTCTGGAGGACACTTCAGGGAGCCAGGTGGTCATTTAAGGATTCTGACAGAAACTTCAGAGTCCGGGGGAGCTCTTGTGGGTCCAGGGGGGCACTTGAGGGTCAAGGAGGAGAATCTGGGGCCATTTGGGGTCCGGGCGGGCACTTGGGGGGCTCTAACGGGGCTCTCCGGGGCGCAGGGGGTGATGGGAGTTGTAGGCACAGGTATAATGTGGCTCAATGGGGCCGCAGAGCATCATGGGAGTTGTAGGTGCAGCTACAATGTCTCTCTGTTGTGCGCGGTGCATGATGGGAGATGAAGTCATGGCTGCAATAGCACTCTATGGGAACCACGGAGCATGATGGGACCTGTAGTCCTGGAAGGGGCTCGGACAGGGAGTTTGGATGTCCAGGAAGGCACCTGGGGGACACTTTTGCGTCCGAGCCACGACTTGAGGTGCTCAGGAGGAAACGTGAACAGTTCAGGAGCACTTGGGGGGAGCTTGGGGAGCTCTAACCGGGCTCTTTAGGGCACAGGGCACGGCAGGAGTTTTAGGTATGGAGCTGTGTTATGAGGGACTCTGAGGCCGTGGGGGATGACAGGAGATGAATTCCCAGAAGTGAATGTAACGGGAATCTGTGGGGTTGGGAACATTCAGGGGATCTGGGGACACTTTTAGGTGGTCCCGAATGGGTGCTGAGGAGGCACTTCGAAATCCTGGAGGGTCTGGGGGACACTTAAGGGACATGTGGGGATGGATACTGGGGTTCTGTGGGACATTGGTCATGAGAGGCGTTGTAGTCCTGGCTCCAGTTGGGCTCTGTCAATCCCAGGATGTCCCAGGATGTCCCTGTATTTTTAAGTGCAGCCCACAGTCCATCCCAGTCCACCCAGATTCCCCCTCAGCACTTCCCATCTTCCCAGTATGTCCCAGTGCTCCCCAGTGTTTCCAAGGAAACTTGGAACTTCTCCCGGTTCCCGTGGCACCCAATCCCAGCAGTGGGGTCAGTGCAGTGTCCATGGCCACAGCCCCTGGCAGTGGCCCAGGGCAGGTTGGGATGATGATCCACCCTCACAGCTGGCCCAGGGCAGCTCTGCAGTGGTTTTGGTGGCACCTTGGGCTGGCACACACCTGAGGAGTGTGTCTGTTTGCAGTGGGGAACTTTAAGGGTTTTAGATTGCTTCAAAAAAAAAAAAAATAAAAGAAAAAGAAGAAAACCCCTCTTTACCAGACTTCCTGAGGAGAGACCCTGGATCAACATCAATCACAGAATGCTGCAATCACCTCTGCTGTAAAGAGAACAGTAATAAAATACACCCTTGAAAATAGGAATGGATGTTTCTAAGAAGCTCTTTGAAATATTTCTCCATATCTGGAGTTGAAAACCTTCCTAATGAACTGCACCAGACCAGAGGGAAATCAAGGCAGAGCCATGGTTTGTCAGGACTTGCTTGATCCCAATGAGCCCCGTGGTGCATTTGGTGCTGCCAAGGAGCTCCAAATAATATTTTGGAAATATTGGCTCTCTCTCTGCAGCGCTGCCTTTGCCAGGATCCAAGTCCAGCTCAGCAGCACAGACACAGCACAAGGACTTTAATGACCCTCTCGGGGTTGGGGCTGAGTCCCTGAACATCAGTCCCTGAGAGGGAGTTGACAAAACCTCTCAAGAATTCAAAGTCAGATGCAAAGTCCAATGTTTCTGCCACTTTTAGTGAGTCCCACTGATAAACATGAAGGAGAATGTTTCCCAAGGGTTGAATTAGAGTGGAAAATTGATGACAATGATATCAGGTAGGCAAAAATAGGGTAAAGGAGGAAAAGAAACCTCTCAAGAATTCCAAGTCAGATTTGAAGTCCAAAGTTACCTGAAGTTCTAATGGGTCCCACTGAAGGACTTGCCTGAGCAAGTGTCTCCAGGTGAATTGATCCCCAGGTTTATTGTTTTTACGTTATATTTTTAAAGTGTGGTTTTACTGGTTTTATGATATATTTTTAAAGTGAGGGCTTATCATTTTTATGTCACTTTTTTGTGGGGATTTTTTCTTTTTCTGAATGAAGCAGAGAGACAGGACTTCTGAGTTGCTTCTGAGAGGAATGTTGAATTTGTCTTTACAAATGAGCTGTGGATCAGCCTATAGATAAGGCTAGCACTGAGAGATAAAAGAAACAATGGGATGGATTCCTCTGATTGATGAATGGAAAAAGATATTTGCCTTTACAAACAAACTGTAGGGCTGCTGATAAATGAAATTGGATATCGAAAGATGAAAGAAGCAACGGGGGGAAAACTATGAATTCTATAAGAATTAAAAATTAAAAGGGAGGGTTGTAACGGCTTTTTCCCGGCCTATACAGAGTCTTTCACCTTCCACTGGTCTAGCTCAGGTGTTGGGGTGATATTCCTCTGGGCCTTAGCCACAGAGACGTAGATAAGATATCAAAAGAGGCTCTTTCCCCTGATAAAGTTACAGGTTTATTTCTCGTGGGTAGTGAGTGAAAAGGGAAGGGAAAAGAGAACGGGGGAAGAGAAAAAGGGGAAAAAAGAAAGAGCGGGATAAGAGATCTGGGGAAAAAGGAGATGCGGGAAAAGAGAGGGGGGAAAAAAGAGAGAACGGGATAAGAGAGAGTGGGGGAAAAAAGAGAACGGGGCAAGAGAGGGGGAAAAATGAGAACGGGATAAGAGTGGGGGAAAAAGTGCGGGAAAGAGAGCGAGGTCAGCGGGTCCTGACCTTTTCTAGGGTCTGGAAAGGGGGGGCGGGGAGAAATTGGATCCCAGCCAGCTCTGTGTGGCCAGGAGGGGAGAGGGACCAAGATACAGGGCTCAGCAGGGGTCACGGGATGTACCATTTACAATGTATCTAGGAAACGCAACATCTCCCCTTTTTTTGTTTAACAAAGTTGAAAGAAGGATATTGGTATCATTCAAATTACGATTTTGCCCACCACTTGTAGCTGGCCGGAGGGTTAGATTGCTTCAAGTCTTTCATTTCTATGTGATTGACTACTGAGGTAGAGGGAATGAGACTATGAATAGCCTTGAAAACCAAGTGACGTAGGATCCCGAATGCCATTATTACAAGGAAAAGAATAACAAAAATTAACACAATTGTTTTGACTATAGATGTCCACCACCCTGTGAGTCCCCAGCCTTTGAACAGTCCATTGAACCAATCTTCAGATTCTTGCTTTACTTGTCCGATTAAGTTGTTCATGTTTCGGAGGGCAGCATGGATGTTAGGAGCTTTCGAGGTCAGGTCCATACAGCAAAGTCCTTCAAATTCCTGGCACTCATGTCCGTGTAGTAGCAAGAGAAAATCTATTTTCTTGTTGGAGCGTCTGTGCCAGGGTCACCCAGACGTTCTGACGTGGCTGAGGGACAATCCATGCAGCTGCTAGACTGTTCAGTGTTAGCAGGAAGACAGCTTGGATGGGGTTCATCACGGGACTGAGAGAAGAGAAGGTTTTCTCTAGAAGGAAAAACAAACATTATAAAACCTATTAAAAGTCTCTATCTGCCGGAATGCCACCTTCTATGAGGATTTCTTTTCCTTTTTTCCGTCGGCGTCTTCTTTTTGAAGCCACTGCTACCTGCTCCTCGTTCTCCTCAGTTGGAGCAGGATGTTTGGGAACAAATGGTTTCACCCACTTTTGGGGAATCCACCGAGGGCCTGAGGGAGTGGATACACATGCATAGCCACGCCCCCAGGTAACAAGCTCATAGGGACCTTTGATTTCCCAGGTTTCTGGGTCCCTAATCAAAACTGGAGGATGTTGGGATAACTTGAATTGTTTACTACTGTTAAAGTGACGTACCACAGGTGGACTCATATTTTCAAATGAACAATTTAGGAAATTGATAGTAAACATGGCTTTGCAGAGCTTCTGCTGCGGAGACATCCACACAGTTGAACTGCTCTGTTTAGCCAAAACCTGCTTGAGCGTCTGATTGGCTCTCTCCACTATACCTTGGCCTGTGGGGGAGTGGGAGGTGCCAGTTTTATGCTCCACTCCCCACTGCTGGACGAATTCCAGGAACTCTTTGGACTTATACGCTGCGCCCTGATCAGTTTTGATTTCCTTAGGGATCCCCAACACTGAAAAGGCTTGCACTAGGTGTTGTTTAGCATGCATAGCCCTTTCTCCTGCATGGGCAGAGGCATAGACTGCGCCTGAATATGTGTCAATGCTTACATGAACATATTTGAGGCGACCAAAACTAGGAATGTGTGTGATGTCTGTTTGCCATACCTCACAACTGCCAAGACCTCGGGGGTTAACCCCCATGCCTATTGAGGGCATGGTGTGCAGCTGACAGTTGGGACAGGTGGCCACAATGGCTCGAGCCTGACTCCGTGTTAGCTGGAACTGACGCATTAGACCTGGTGTATTCTGGTGATACTGCTGGTGGCTCAGCTTTGCCTGTTGGAAGATGTCAGGAAGGCGTGCTGGTTCTGCTGGGGTTGCTTGTTCTGCTGGGGTTGCAAGGGAGTCTGCCTGACGGTTCCCTTCTGCAATTTCGCCTGGCAAATCTGTGTGTGATCTCACATGCATCACATAGAACGGATGTTCTCTATGAGAAATCAAATAAATTAGTTTGGAAAGCAACCTGAAAAGCTGCTCATTTTCGATGTTTCTGAGCACTGCCTGCTCCGCCCTGGACACTATCCCCGCTACATAGGCTGAGTCTGTCACCAAGTTTATTGGCTCTGAGAACTTTTCAAAGGCTCTCACGACTGCTGCCAGTTCAGCTACCTGGGGTGACCCTTCCACAAACTCAACATCAGCTTCCCAATGCTGAGTCTGAGGATCTCTCCAAGTCATCACCGACTTGTGGGATGCCCCAGATGCATCTGTGAACACTGTGAGAGCTTTGAGTGGTCTCCTACTCCTCTTCTCACGAGGAATGAGGTGGAATTCCTCATTAAACAGCTTGTGAGACGGGGCATGGACTGATATTTGTCCTCTGTAGCTGTCCAGGGCTAATTGGAGACTGGCATTGCTCTGGAGCAAATGCTCAAACATCTCTTTAGTCAATTTGTCAGGAGAGTTCTTTCCCTCCTCAGACAATTTAACAGGGAGGTGAATACATGTGAAGTCACAGCCAGCTAATTCATGCAGTCTGATCCTTGCTTTCCGAATCAGTTGTGCTATTAACTCTTGTGGCTTAGTGATAGTTTTGGATCTCTGGTGGGAGAGGAAGACCCACTCTATGATTAAGAGTGACTCTTTCTGCTCCTTGATCCATTGGAATATTAACCCGTGTAAGTGTGGCAGTTTTCCTAGGATAATGAATTTGAAGGGCAGCTCGGGCTGGTAACGGTGAGCTTGCCTCTCTCCTAAGGTCTTTTGTACCTTTTCGATTGCAGTCTTTGCCTCTGGGGTCAGTTCCCTGGGAGAAAGCAGCTCTCTCTCCCCCTTTCAATAAATTGAAGAGAGGTTCTAGGTCCTCATTAGTGAGGCCTAGCCAGGGCCTAACCCAATTCAATGACCCACACAGGGAATGGAGATCTGCTAAGGTTTTTGTATTACAATTAATTTCCAATTTCTGCGGAACAATGGTCCGTGCAGTGATTTCCAGGCCCAGGTACTTCCAAGGTGGCATCCTTTGGACTTTGTCCTCCTGCAATTCAAATCCAGCAGAGGTTAAAACTTTAACCACTAGGTCAAGTGTGTCCTGGAGTAGAGAGTTATCGGGTGCACACACTAGCACATCATCCATGTAATGAAGGATGATGGCCTCCCCTCTCTGGGCACGCACCTGGGACAGCAATGAAGCCACATACCACTGGCAGATGGAGGGACTACATTTCATTCCCTGTGGCAGAACTCTCCAGTGGTAGCGCTTCATTGGGGCCTCTCGATTGATGGTAGGAACCGAGAAGGCAAATCGTGGGGCATCCTCTGGGTGTGCTGCCCGATGCCCCAAACAGAACACAAACTAACAGAGTGTCAGTTTATGCGGTGCTTTATTCAGGGCCCGGGGAACCTGCGGACTAGCGTCCAAAGTCAGGGTCCCACAGTTCCCTTTCTCGTCAAGTTTTTTATACCTTTTTACAAAGTAGTCCACGTGCAGAGGTACACATTCTTCAAGACAATACAGATACATAAATCTTGTAGATATCATTCCTAAATGTTATAAATTTTGCATGCTTGTCTATTCAAAACTATAGGCTACCCCCCTTTAATTCCCCCTTGCATGTTTTCCCATCACCAGAACCCTTTATTTATTATTATACTTTAGCCTTATCCTGAAAGTTTCTAGATGTTCTTATATGCTCCACTAAATTCTTTAATTATCTTTAATTATTGTTTCCACAGTCCCCAGCTCATTCCCAGGGCTGGTTCCCAGGGCCTGTCTGAGAACCGCAGTTTTCTAAGCCTTAGCATAACTACTACTATATCTACATTAGTCCTTTTTCTCATTATTTCGGTATCAACTCCCCCCTTTTGAGCATTCTTCAGATTTTCTGCAAGGATGCTCAATTCTTCAAGTTATGGTTTCTAAGTAGGATGGTGAGTCTTCTTTTCGAGTTGGCAGGATTACTTCTTTCCGGGTCAGTGCTCTCATAACACGTCGAGTATGAGTTCCTTCTCTGGCAATCATTCCTAAAAGACATCTATACATAATCATGCATACTACAATAATCAATACAATCATTATTACATATTGTACAATTGATGATATCCAACCAGAGACTTGGATTCCTAGGGAGCTAAACAGTGCTCCTACCCAGTTATGTTCAGCTTCCTCCTGGACTTCATGCACTTTTGTTTCAATTTGTTCTAATTGACTTATGTCTTTTTCTACTTCTTCTGTGACATTTGGGATATGTACGCAGCAATGGTCAACCTTTCCTTGGAGGTACCCACAGACTCCATGTTCTTTTAATAAAAGCAAATCTAATGCCATTCTATTTTGAATTGTCATTCTTGTCGTTGCCTGCAACTGTAAGTTTAGATCCCTAAATCCTTTCTTTGTAACTGCGGCTAGCCTCTCAGTTTGTCCTACTAATTTGTACAGCATCTCCCGGTTTCTATATGTAGAAATTGGTGCAAACAAGGACTCTAATACCCATCCAAATTTAACTCCTGATGAGGGTTCATGCCATTCATCTTCATTTCCCAATCCTAGTTCTTCTGCCGCTTCATTTGTTTCTCTCTTTGTTCGTGAGTGCATCTCTTTTTGCGTTAATTTAGACTGTTTCCAAAAAGGGCAAAGTGTAGGGACTCCTAAAGTAATCTGTGTGACCGGGCCATTAATAGGCATATGAGTAGTCCACTGTCCGTGCCCCATTACCCACACTGAATACCCTGGACTCCTGATGGTAGTCGTCTGACAGTCTTTCCATGCCCCTTTTATTTCACCTGTTATTGTATGATTATACCTTTGACATTCACAGCCCCATTTTAATAGTATCCGTACTGGCACTAAACCAATTTGGGATTCAGGGGTATCACAGGTGATGATTTTGCTACAATTCCAGCTAGGTGTGAGGGTCACTCGATCCCGTCTTACTGTTTCAGTTCCTAACACTCCTAGATGTCCTTGCTCTCTCTGGCCCGACCATTCGACACACCAATGTACTGGTCCTATGGAACTGTAAGGTTCTAACAAACTAGGACCCCAAATCGTTTTCCAATGTTCCCATTCTTCCTTCCCTTCTTGACATACTATCTCATAAGAAAATTCTGTGACTGGTTTTTTGTCTTTTTTGTCTTATGTCATAAGTACACCATCCTACATTCTTGAACCGTCCAATTCTTGTAAAAACTGGATTTAGTAATTTTAGGCACTTACTCTTTTGTCCCGGTGTTGTCCATTTCCCTCGAACTGTATAGGTTTCCTCTATCATCTTAGTATGATTCCGTACTTCTTTATTACATCTTTTTGTCCCATTTATAGTTACTGGAGGCATTTCCCCAACGGGAATGATGCCCCATGGTATTGGATCTTCCGCCGCTTTAGGTAAAGGTAAACATGCAGTGATGGACGTAGTATTTTGTACTTGTCCAAAATCCCTAACTAATCCCACTATTAAATTTTCTTGTCCCAATTCTTGTTGTGTTTTTCCAGCTTCTGTCACCTGCCATGTTCTCCCATTCTCTTTTAGAATACCTACATTTATGTTCCCATAATCAAAACTTTCTCTAATCCGCACAATGCATGAGAATTGTCCTACCTGATCAGCTTGCATATGAGATATTGTCAACGTGGTGTTACCTCTTTGCTGTTCCATATCCCAAAGTGTCACAATTCCTTCTGTAAATACCTCGTCTGTGGTGATTTGTCTCCAGGCTGCATGTACTTCTTTTAATCCAGTTCTCTGGTTGTCAGAAAACAAACAGGTTAAATTTACTCCCGCACCCTCAGGCACCATTACATCTGGCTCCGGAACTGTAATTTTAACAAACGCTTCTCCCACCTGCATTATACAGACTAATGTTAAAAGGACTAAGGCCTTGCCCTGAACACCAGCTTTGTTGCTGACAGAGGCTGTACTTCCCATCTTGACGGGACCTTCTTGATTCGAGTGTAGTGAATCCAGTTTTCGATCCCTTGGACTTTCACTGCCGTGTAGGTAGTCATGATCACCTGGTGAGGACCGTCCCATACTCCTTTCAAGGGTTCCGTATTCCAGTTTTTCACATATACTTGATCTCCTGGCTGTATGTCATGGACAGGATTCTCCAAGGGCAGAGGCCGGTTCCACTGCAATGCTCCTCGCAGCGCTGTAAGGACTTTATTTAAAGACAAAATGTAACTCAACAATACTTGATCTCCTACTAAGTGAGGGTCCCCTTTGTAGGTTGTAGCATGATATGGTTTGCCATACAAAATTTCGTATGGACTTACTCCTATCCTTTCTCTGGGTTTAATCCTGATTCTTAGCAGGGCTAGAGGTAGTGCCTGAGGCCACTGTATCTTCGCTTCCTGACAAATTTTCTTAATTTGCCCTTTTAATGTCTGATTCATCCGTTCCACTTGGCCACTAGATTGTGGTCTCCAGGGCGTATGGAGATTCCAAACTATCCCTAACACTCTGGCTACCTCTTGGACTACTCTAGCTACAAAGTGAGGTCCTCTATCTGAGGACATTCCTAATGGGATTCCAAATCTAGGGATGATTTCCCGTAGTAAAGTTTTAATTACTTCCTTTGCTTGGTTAGTCCTGCATGGGAAGGCTTCTGGCCACCCTGAAAAGGTACACACATACACCAGTAAATAACGGTACCCTTGTGCTTTTGGTAGCTCTGAGAAATCTATTTGCCAATAGTCTCCTGGTTGCGGCCCCACTTGTAACTTTCCTAGTTGTATCTGCCTTCGTGTCACTGGGTTATTTTTAATACAGACTGGACACATGGCGTTAATCCGTTTTGCCATTGTTAACATCTGATTGGAAATTATCTCACGTTTTAAAAATTGTACCAATGCGTCTGCTTCCCAATGGCACTTGTTATGTTTGATTTCTAAAATTGTTTTCATTACTTTTGTTGGCAATACAACCTGACCTTCAGCTGTGACATACCATCCTTTTTCATTCTTCTGGGCCTGAACAAATTGAGCAAGCTTCTCATCTTCATGTGTATACCATGGTTTCTGCTCAAGAAAAGAAGTGGCAGGGTTAATTCGCACTGGCAATAAAGCTAATTGTGTCCATACCTCTCGAGCAACCTGTTTGGCAACTCTGTCAGCCAGCTGGTTTCCTTGGAACGCTTTTCCCTCTTCCTTTTGATGTCCTTTTACATGCATCACTGCTACTGCCTGAGGTTTATGCACTGCTTCCAATAGTGCTAATATTTGTTCTTTGTGCTTAATTTCTGATCCTTGAGAATTCAACAGTCCTCTTTCTTTCCACAGTGCTCCATGTACATGTATTACTCCAAAGGCATATTTTGAATCAGTCCAAATGTTTACTCTTTTCCCCTGACTTAATTCTAAGGCTCTTACCAGAGCTTGTATCTCGGCTTTCTGGGCTGAAGTTCCCGGGGTTAAAGCTCGAGCTTCTATTTTTTGTGTCAAAGTCACTACTGCGTATCCCGCATACCTGATTCCGTTTCCCACAAAGCTGGCTCCATCTGTAAACAGTTCCCATTCCGGATTTTCCAAAGGCTCATCTTTCAGGTCCTTCCGGCTGGCATACACCTGTTCAATGATTTCTACGCAATCATGTGTCAATTCGCCTCCTTCTTCCTGGCTGCTGCTCCTAAGAAATTCTGCTGGATTAAGATGATTGGTTATTTTTAATTCAATGTCATCCTGTTCTCGGAGGAGTGCCTGATATTGTAACATGCGACTCGACGAGAACCAATGCCCCCCTTTTTGTTCCAAAACTGCAATGACCATATGGGGAACAAATACTTCCATCCTTTTTCCCAAAGTCAATTTTCTGGCTTCTCGAATTAGGAGCACTGTTGCTGCCACAGCCCTAAGACAACTGGGCCATCCGGCACTTACAGAGTCTAGCTGCTTTGAGAAGTACCCCACCGGGCGCTTCCATGAGCCCAATTTTTGGGTGAGAACCCCTATTGCCAGTCTCTGTCTTTCATTTATGTATAGTTGAAAAGGTTTTGTGAGATCTGGCAATCCTAGTGCTGGGGCTTCCTTTAAAGCTTGTTTCAGACTCTGAAATGCCTTTTCTTGCGTTTGTCCCCACTGAAACACAGGGCTTTTGGCTGCTTCATACAAGGGTTTTGCTTTCAGTCCAAATTCCGGAATCCCCAGGCGGCACCACCCTATCATGCCCAAAAAGGATCTTAACTCTTGCGGATTTCGTGGTGTGGGTATGGTGCAAATTGCTTGTACTCGATTGATTCCTAACTTTCGCACCCCTTGTGAAATTTCGCAGCCTAAGTAAATCACTTGGGTTCTTACCAGCTGAGTTTTTTCTTTCGATACTCGGTATCCAGCTTGTCCCAGCATATTAAGTAATTCAATGGTGAGTCTAAGGCAAACATCCTTTTCTGCGGAGGCTATAAAGATATCATCAACATATTGTAGGAGAACATATAAAAAAGGTGATTCTTTTACCTGAGTCATCTTCCATTCTTCTAACTCTCGAGCCAATTGATTTCCAAAAATAGTTGGTGAGTTTTTGAATCCTTGTGGTAGACGCGTCCAGGTGAGCTGCTTCTTGCCTCCCGTGTCTGGGTTCTCCCACTCAAAGGCAAAGTATTTCCTACTTTCAAGTGCCAAGGGGATACAGAAAAATGCATCTTTCAAATCAATCACTGTGAACCACTTAAACCTTTCCGACACAGCTGTCAACAATGTATACGGATTAGCTACTACTGGGTGTATATCTTTAGTGATATTATTAATTGCTCTTAAATCTTGAACTAATCTATACTTACCATTTGGCTTTCTAACTGGGAATATCGGAGTATTGAATTCTGACTCACATTCCTGTAAAATTCCTAAGCTAAGAAATTGTTCAATCATAGGTGCTATTCCTATTCGTGCTTCCAATTTCAAAGGATATTGTTTTACCCTTACTGGGGAGGCTCCTTCTTTTAGTTCTATTACAACCGGTTGTGCCGCTTTTGATTTTCCAGGTACTCCTGTTTCCCATACCCATGGTACTACAGCTTGCTCTATTTCTTGTGGTATTTCTACTGCTTCTACTTCTTTCACTACAAACAGCTTAGCAATATTCTCCTCGGGAAATTCCAATCTTACTCTACCTTTTTCAAATATTATCTTTGCTTCTAACATTGACAATAAATCCCTCCCAAATAGTGATTCTGGGCTATTTGGCATATATAAAAATCGATGGTCAAATTCCTTCCCCCCAAATTTTATATCTAATGGCCGCAAAAATGTTCGTTCCTCAACTTGTCCCGTAACTCCCACTACTTGAATAGTAGAATCACTCAAAGGTCCTATCTTAGTGTTGACGGCTGAAAATGATGCCCCAGTATCTACTCTAAATTCTAACGGTTCCCCATCTACTTCCATTATTACCTTTAAATCCTGGTCTAGTCAGCTCTGATTCTGGTAATTCCCCATCATAAAGGCCTGGGCGGCACCTTGTGGATTTCCCGGGAAAGCACCTGTATTATTCATCAGTCCCTGATTTCCATCCCCACTGGCTATAATTCCTCCCCCAAAACCCATTCCTTGGTTGAGACGACACTCATTTTTCCAATGTCCTCTATTTTTACATAGAGCACATTGATCTATCTCCAGCTGCATTCTTCCTCTTCCCATATTCAATTGTCCCATGAGTCCTCCCCCCCATTGGCATTTCCCCCTTTGCTATTCCTTTTCCCCTTCCTCGTCCACGTCCACGACTCCCTCCTCTCATATTATTTCCAGCCACTTGCTGTAACACCGCTAACATAGTAGCCTGTTGTTTCCTGGCCGTTTCTTTTTCCCTGTTATTATATACCTTCCACGCAACTTCCAATAGTTTATCTAAATTCCGAGTATCTTCTCCCTCCAATTTTTGTAATTTCTTTCTAATATCTTCCTGGGACTGCCCCATAAAAATTAATGCTAGCTGTAATTTTCCCGATTCTCCCTCAACTTCTAAAGTAGTGTATCTACGAGCTGTCTCCTTAAGCCGCTCTAAAAAGGTTGATGGAGACTCATTCTTTTCCTGTCTGACCGAATATAACTTAGACCAATTCAAAGTTTTTGGTATTCCATTCCGTATTCCTTCTGTTAACAAATCCTGATAAGCTTTAAGTCTCCGAGACCCGCCCGTCGAGTTGGGATCCCACTCCGGATCTTCCCTAGGCACTAAGTCATTTACTGTACCATCCGCAAGCTGCAACCTAATCATTTCCCGTGCTTTCTCTGTCATGGCTTTAAACACCATTTCCTTTTCAGTAGAATCCATTATTGTGTCTAACAGAACTTGTAAATCATTCCAATCTGGGTTCTGAGTCTTAATTACCATTTTTACCACCCGTGCAGTTCGTTCAGGATCCTCCCGATACGCCCCCGCTGATTGTTTCCAAATTAGCAAATCATTCAGAGAAAAGGGAACTTTCACTATGACCCATTCCCCCTGCGGCCCGACTGCTTCACGCAGCGGAACCATTAACTGAGCATTCCTTCTCTTTCTGCCACCCCTTACATCCTTCACAATTCAGGTTTAATGTTTTCAAAACCATGATCCCACACTCCTTTTGCCACTCTGGTTTATGTTTCAAATAATAAAAGAGGTCTAGATACGGTATTTCATCCCATTTTTCATTACTTTGCAGGAAATGCATCAACGGTGTAATAATGTCAGGATTCAGTGTACCGTTCCTAGGCCATTGCATACCATCGGGTTCATATAAAGGCCATACATGATTACAGAAATCAATCAATTTCCTTTTACTTAATTCTTGACCAAAGTTCCCTGCATTCCAGTGTTGTAATAAACAGCCCAATGGTGAATCGTCCGGGATTTCCATCCCGGAACTTGCTAGAGTTTTAAACGTTTTTAAAGGCATCATTACACTTTTTTTCTTTTTTTTCTTTTTTTTCTTTTTTTTTTCCTTTTTTTTTTTTACACAATACACACCACACACAACACTCACACCCTTTCCAATACACACCACACACAACACTCACACCCTTTACACTCACACCCTTTCCACAAATCTTGCCTTTCTCGTCTCTGCGAGTGGCAAGTGCTGAACCTGCGCAGTCACTGCTGCGTCTGACGGTCAGCGCCTAGGCTTTTTCCACAACCTTAAAGATGTCTGTGACCCCCATGCGGAAACGCCGTTCCGACTTAATCGGCAGGCCCCCCTTTCCCTCGATAAAAGGAATAAAGCACCTTGAGGGCTTACCTCCTGGTCGTCCGTCAGGCGCGGGGTCGGGCACGGGTTGATGTCCTCCCCAGAAATCACATGGTGCCGGCGTGGAGTGGATCAGATCGCGAGCCGCCCCTGCCGCCTCCGGAGTCCCATCTGGGTCGCCAGAAAACTGCTGCCCGATGCCCCAAACAGAACACAAACTAACAGAGTGTCAGTTTATGCGGTGCTTTATTCAGGGCCTGGGGAACCTGCAGACTAGCGTCCAAAGTCAGGGTCCCACAGTTCCCTTTTTCGTCAAGTTTTTTATACCTTTTTACAAAGTAGTCCACGTGCAGAGGTACACATTCTTCAAGACAATACAGATACATAAATCTTGTAGATATCATTCCTAAAAGTTATAAATTTTGCATGCTTGTCTATTCAAAACTATAGGCTACCCCCCTTTAATTCCCCCTTGCATGTTTTCCCATCACCAGAACCCTTTATTTATTATTATACTTTAGCCTTACCCTGAAAGTTTCTAGATGTTCTTATATGCTCCACTAAATTCTTTAATTATCTTTAATTATTGTTTCCACAGTCCCCAGCTCATTCCCAGGGCTGGTTCCCAGAGCCTGTCCGAGAACTGAAGTTTTCTAAGCCTTAGCATGACTACTACTATATCGACATTAGTCCTTTTTCTCATTATTTCAGTATCACTATGATGGGATCCCTGGGATGGGATGGGATGGGTTCCCTGGGATGCGATGGGATGGGATGGGATGGGATCCATGGGATGGGACCCATGGGATGGGATCCCTTAGATGGGATCCCTTGGATGGGATTGGATTGGATGGGATGAGATGGGATCCCTGGGATGGGATGGGATGGGATCCCTGGGATGGAATGGGATCCCGGGGATGGGAACCATGGGATAGGATGGGATCCCTGGGATGGGATCGCTGGGATGGGATGGGATGGGATCCCTGGGCTGGGATGGGATCCCTGGGATGGGATGGGATCCCAGGGTTGGGATGGGATCCCTGGGATGGGATGGGATGGGATGCGATCCCTGGGATTTTATGGGATGGGATCCCTGGGATGGGATCCCTGGGATGGGATGGGATCCCTGGGTTGGGATCCCTCGGATGGGATCCCTGGGATGCGATCCCTGGGATGGGATGGGATGGGATTGGATCGCTGGGATGGGATAAGATGGGATCCCTGGGATGGGATGTGATGAGTTGGGATCCCTGGGATGGGATGGGATCCTTGGATGGGATGGGATGGGATCCCTGGGATGGGATGGAATCCCTGGGATGGGATCCCTGGGATGGGATGGGATACCTGGGACGGGATGGGATCCCTGGGATGGGATGGGATCCCAGGGATGGGATGGGTTCCCTGGGATGCGATGGGATGGGATGGGATCCATGGGATGGGACCCATGGGATGGGATCCCTTAGATGGGATCCCTTGGATGGGATTGGATTGGATGGGATGAGATGGGATCCCTGGGATGGGATGGGATGGGATGCGATCCCTGGGATTTTATGGGATGGGATCCCTGGGATGGGATCCCTGGGATGGGATGGGATCCCTGGGTTGGGATCCCTCGGATGGGATCCCTGGGATGCGATCCCTGGGATGGGATGGGATGGGATTGGATCGCTGGGATGGGATAAGATGGGATCCCTGGGATGGGAAGGGATCCCTGGGATGGGATGTGATGAGTTGGGATCCCTGGGATGGGATGGGATCCTTGGATGGGATGGGATGGGATCCCTGGGATGGGATGGAATCCCTGGGATGGGATCCCTGGGATGGGATGGGATGGGATACCTGGGACGGGATGGGATCCCTGGGATGGGATGGGATCCCAGGGATGGGATGGGATCCCTGGGATGTGATACCTGCGCTGGGATCCCCGGGATGGGACGGGATGGGATGGGATCCATGGGATGGGATGGGATGGGATGGGATGGGATGGGATGGGATGGGATGGGATGGGATGGGATGGGATGGGATGGGATGGGACGGGACAGGATGGGATCCCTGGGACGGGATGGGATGGGATCCCAGGGATGGGATGGTATTCCAGGGTTGGGATCCCTGGGATGGGATGGGATGGGATGGGATGGGATGGGATGGGATGGGATGGGATCCCTGGGATTGGATGTGATCCTTGGATGGTATGGGATGGGATCCCTGGGATTGGATGTGATCCTTGGATGGTATGGGATGGGATCCCTGCGATGGTATCCCTGAGATGGAATGGGATGGGATGGGATAGGATGGGATGGGATGGGATGGGATGGGATGGGATGGGATGGGATGGGATCCCTGGGATGGGATCCCTGGGATGGGATCACTGGGATGGGATGGGACCCCTAGGGTGGAATCCCTGGGTGGGATGGGATCCCTGGGATGGGATGGGATCTCTGGGATGGGATCTCTGGGATGGGATGGGATCCCTGGTATGGGATGGGATCCCTGGGATGTGATACCTGGGATGGGATCCCCGGGATGGGATGGGATCCCTGGCATGGGATGGGATCCCTGGGATGGGATCCCTGGGTTGGGATGTGATCCCTGGGATGGGATGTGATCCCTGGCATGGGATGGGATCCCTGGGATGGGATGGGATCACTGGGATGGGATCACTGGGATGGGATGAGATGGGATCCCTGGGATGGATTCGCTGGGATGGGATCCCTGGGATGGATTCGCTGGGATGGGATCCCTGGGATGGGATGGGATACCTGGTTTGGGATCCCTGGGATGGGATCCCTGGGATGCGATCCCTGGGATGGGATGGGATGGGATGGGATCGGATCCCTGGGATGCGATCCCTGGGATGTGATCCCTGGGATGGGAAGGGACCCCTGGTATGGGATGAGATTGAATGAGATCCCTGGGATGGGATAGGATACGTAGGATGGGATGGGATGCGATCCCTGGGATTTTATGGGATGGGATCCCTGGGATGGGATCCCTGGGATGGGATGGGATCCCTGGGTTGGGATCCCTCGGATGGGATCCCTGGGATGCGATCCCTGGGATGGGATGGGATGGGATTGGATCGCTGGGATGGGATAAGATGGGATCCCTGGGATGGGAAGGGATCCCTGGGATGGGATGTGATGAGTTGGGATCCCTGGGATGGGATGGGATCCTTGGATGGGTTGGGATGGGATCCCTGGGATGGGATGGAATCCCTGGGATGGGATCCCTGGGATGGGATGGGATGGGATACCTGGGACGGGATGGGATCCCTGGGATGGGATGGGTTCCCTGGGATGCGATGGGATGGGATGGGATGGGATCCATGGGATGGGACCCATGGGATGGGATCCCTTAGATGGGATCCCTTGGATGGGATTGGATTGGATGGGATGAGATGGGATCCCTGGGATGGGATGGGATGGGATGCGATCCCTGGGATTTTATGGGATGGGATCCCTGGGATGGGATCCCTGGGATGGGATGGGATCCCTGGGTTGGGATCCCTCGGATGGGATCCCTGGGATGCGATCCCTGGGATGGGATGGGATTGGATCGCTGGGATGGGATAAGATGGGATCCCTGGGATGGGAAGGGATCCCTGGGATGGGATGTGATGAGTTGGGATCCCTGGGATGGGATGGGATCCTTGGATGGGATGGGATGGGATCCCTGGGATGGGATGGAATCCCTGGGATGGGATCCCTGGGATGGGATGGGATGGGATGGGATACCTGGGACGGGATGGGATCCCTGGGATGGGATGGGATGGGATCCCAGGGATGGGATGGGTTCCCTGGGATGCGATGGGATGGGATGGGATGGGATCCATGGGATGGGACCCATGGGATGGGATCCCTTAGATGGGATCCCTTGGATGGGATTGGATTGGATGGGATGAGATGGGATCCCTGGGATGGGATGGGATGGGATCCCTGGGATGGAATGGGATCCCGGGGATGGGAACCATGGGATAGGATGGGATCCCTGGGATGGGATCGCTGGGATGGGATGGGATGGGATCCCTGGGCTGGGATGGGATCCCTGGGATGGGATGGGATCCCAGGGTTGGGATGGGATCCCTGGGATGGGATGGGATGGGATGCGATCCCTGGGATTTTATGGGATGGGATCCCTGGGATGGGATCCCTGGGATGGGATGGGATCCCTGGGTTGGGATCCCTCGGATGGGATCCCTGGGATGCGATCCCTGGGATGGGATGGGATTGGATCGCTGGGATGGGATAAGATGGGATCCCTGGGATGGGAAGGGATCCCTGGGATGGGATGTGATGAGTTGGGATCCCTGGGATGGGATGGGATCCTTGGATGGGATGGGATGGGATCCCTGGGATGGGATGGAATCCCTGGGATGGGATCCCTGGGATGGGATGGGATGGGATACCTGGGACGGGATGGGATCCCTGGGATGGGATGGGATCCCAGGGATGGGATGGGATCCCTGGGATGTGATACCTGCGCTGGGATCCCCGGGATGGGACGGGATGGGATGGGATCCATGGGATGGGATGGGATGGGATGGGATGGGATGGGATGGGATGGGATGGGATGGGATGGGATGGGATGGGATGGGATGGGATGGGATGGGATGGGATGGGATCGGATGGGATGGGATGGGATGGGACGGGACAGGATGGGATCCCTGGGACGGGATGGGATGGGATCCCAGGGATGGGATGGTATTCCAGGGTTGGGATCCCTGGGATGGGATGGGATGGGATGGGATGGGATGGGATGGGATGGGATGGGATGGGATGGGATGGGATCCCTGGGATTGGATGTGATCCTTGGATGGTATGGGATGGGATCCCTGGGATTGGATGTGATCCTTGGATGGTATGGGATGGGATCCCTGCGATGGTATCCCTGCGATGGAATGGGATGGGATGGGATAGGATGGGATGGGATGGGATGGGATGGGATGGGATGGGATGGGATGGGATCCCTGGGATGGGATCCCTGGGATGGGATCACTGGGATGGGATGGGACCCCTAGGGTGGAATCCCTGGGTGGGATGGGATCCCTGGGATGGGATGGGATCTCTGGGATGGGATCTCTGGGATGGGATGGGATCCCTGGTATGGGATGGGATCCCTGGGATGTGATACCTGGGATGGGATCCCCGGGATGGGATGGGATCCCTGGCATGGGATGGGATCCCTGGGATGGGATCCCTGGGTTGGGATGTGATCCCTGGGATGGGATGTGATCCCTGGCATGGGATGGGATCCCTGGGATGGGATGGGATCACTGGGATGGGATCACTGGGATGGGATGAGATGGGATCCCTGGGATGGATTCGCTGGGATGGGATCCCTGGGATGGATTCGCTGGGATGGGATCCCTGGGATGGGATGGGATACCTGGTTTGGGATCCCTGGGATGGGATCCCTGGGATGCGATCCCTGGGATGGGATGGGATGGGATCGGATCCCTGGGATGCGATCCCTGGGATGTGATCCCTGGGATGGGAAGGGACCCCTGGTATGGGATGAGATTGAATGAGATCCCTGGGATGGGATAGGATACGTAGGATGGGATGTGATGCGATCCCTGGGATTTTATGGGATGGGATCCCTGGGATGGGATCCCTGGGATGGGATGGGATCCCTGGGTTGGGATCCCTCGGATGGGATCCCTGGGATGCGATCCCTGGGATGGGATGGGATGGGATTGGATCGCTGGGATGGGATAAGATGGGATCCCTGGGATGGGAAGGGATCCCTGGGATGGGATGTGATGAGTTGGGATCCCTGGGATGGGATGGGATCCTTGGATGGGATGGGATGGGATCCCTGGGATGGGATGGAATCCCTGGGATGGGATCCCTGGGATGGGATGGGATGGGATACCTGGGACGGGATGGGATCCCTGGGATGGGATGGGATCCCAGGGATGGGATGGGATCCCTGGGATGTGATACCTGCGATGGGATCCCCGGGATGGGACGGGATGGGATGGGATCCATGGGCTGGGATGGGATGGGATGGGATGGGATGGGATGGGATGGGATGGGATGGGATGGGATGGGATGGGACGGGACAGGATGGGATCCCTGGGACGGGATGGGATGGGATCCCAGGGATGGGATGGTATTCCAGGGTTGGGATCCCTGGGATGGGATGGGATGGGATGGGATGGGATGGGATGGGATGGGATGGGATCCCTGGAATGGGATATCTGGGATGGGATCGCTGGGATGGGATGCCAGGGATGGGATGGGAAGGGATCCCTGGGATGTGATACCTGGGTTGGGATCCCTGGGATGGGAACAGATGGGATGGGATCCCAACGATGGGATGGTATTCCAGGGTTGGGATCCCTGGGATGGGATGGGATCCCTGGAATGGTATATCTGGGATGGGATTGCTGGGATGGGATGTCAGGGATGGGATGGGAAGGGATCCCTGGGTTGGGATGGGATCCCTGGGATGGGATGGGATGGGATCCCTGGGATGATATGGGATGGGATCCCTGGGTTGGGATCCCTGGGATGGGATCCCTGGGATACGATCCCTGAGATGGGATGGGATGGGATTGGATGAGATCCCTGGGATTGGATGGCATGGGATCCCCGGGATGGGATGGGATCCCTGGGATGGGATTGGATCCCTGGGATGGGATGGGATGGGATCCCTGGGATGGGATCCCTGGGATGGGATGGGATCCATGGAATGGGATCCCTAAGATGGGATGGGATTCCTGGGATGGGATCCCTGCGATGGGATGGGATCCCTGGGATGGCATCACTGGGATGGGATGGGATCACTGGGATGGGAACCCTGAAATGTGATGGGATCCCTAGTTAGGGATGGGATCCCTGGGATGTGATCCCTGGGATGGAATGGGATCCTTGGGATGGGATCCCTGGTATGTGATGGGATGGGATGGGATGGGATGGGATGGGATCCCTGGGATGGGATGGGATCCCTGGGTTCGGATGGGATCCCTGGGATGGGATGGGATGGGATGGGATGGGATGGGATCCCTGGGATGGCATGGGATCCCTGGGATGTGATCCCTGGGTTGGGATCCCTGGGATGATATCACTGGGATGGGATGGAATCCCTGGGACGGGATCCCTGGGATGGGATGGGATGCGATCCCTGGGATGGGATGGTATTCCAGGGATGGGATCCCTGGGATGGGATGGGATGGGATGGGATGGGATGGGATGGGATGGGATGGGATGGGATGGGATCCCTTAAATGGGATGGGATTCCTGGCGTGGGATCCCTGGGATGGGATGTAATCCCTGGGAAGAGATGGGATGGGGTGAGATCCTTGGGATGGGGTGGGATCCCTGGGATGGGATCCCTGGGAAGGGAATGGGATCCCTGGGGTGGAATCCCTGGGTGGGATGGGATCACTGGGATGGGATGGGATGGGATGGGATGGGATGGGATGGGATGGGATGGGATGGGATGGGATGGGATGGGATGGGATGGGATGGGATCCCTGGGATGGGATGGGATGGAATGCGATGGAATGGGATCCCTGCGCTCGGAATGGATCCCTGGGATGGGATGTGATGGGATGGGATCCCTGGGATTGGATGTGATCCTTGGATGGTATGGGATGGGATCCCTGGGATGGGATGGGATCCCTGGGATTGGATGTGATCCTTGGATGGTATGGGATGGGATCCCTGGGATGGGATGGGATCCCTGGGATGTGATGGTATCCCTGCGATGGTATCCCTGAGATGGAATGGGATGGGATGGGATAGGATGGGATGGGATGGGATGGGATGGGATGGGATGGTATCCCTGGGATGGGATCCCTGGGATGGGATCACTGGGATGGGATGGGACCCCTAGGGTGGAATCCCTGGGTGGGATGGGATCCCTGGGATGGGATGGGATCTCTGGGATGGGATCTCTGGGATGGGATGGGATCCCTGGTATGGGATGGGATCCCTGGGATGTGATACCTGGGATGGGATCCCCGGGATGGGATGGGATCCCTGGCATGGGATGGGATCCCTGGGATGGGATCCCTGGGTTGGGATGTGATCCCTGGGTTGGGATGTGATCCCTGGCATGGGATGGGATCCCTGGGATGGGATGGGATCACTGGGATGGGATCACTGGGATGGGATGAGATGGGATCCCTGGGATGGATTCGCTGGGATGGGATCCCTGGGATGGATTCGCTGGGATGGGATCCCTGGGATGGGATGGGATACCTGGTTTGGGATCCCTGGGATGGGATCCCTGGGATGCGATCCCTGGGATGGGATGGGATGGGATGGGATCGGATCCCTGGGATGCGATCCCTGGGATGTGATCCCTGGGATGGGAAGGGACCCCTGGTATGGGATGAGATTGAATGAGATCCCTGGGATGGGATAGGATACGTAGGATGGGATGGGATGGGATCCCCGGGATGGGATGGGATCCCTGGGATGGGATGGGATGCCTGGGATGGGATCCCTGGGATGGAATTCCTGGGATGGGATCCCTGGGTCGGGATCCCTGGGATGGGATCACTGGGATGGGTAAGGGTCTCTGGAATGGGATCCCTGGGATGTGATGGGATCCCTGGTTTGGGATGGGATCCCTGGGATGGTATCTCTGGGATAGGATGGAATCCCTGGGATGGGATCCCTGGGATGTGATGGGATCCCTGGTTTGGGATGGGATTCGTGGGATGGGATCCCTGGGATGGGATGAAATTCCTGCGATGGGATACCCGGAATGGGATCCCTGGGATGGGATGGGATGGGATGGGATGGGATCCCTGGGATGGGATGGGATGTGATGGGATGTGATGGGATGAGATGGGATCCCTGGGATGGGATGGGATGGGATCCGTGGGATGGGATGGGATCCCTGGGATGGGATCCCTGGGATGGGATGAGATGGGATCCCTGGGATGGATTCCCTGGGATGAGATCCCTGGGATGGATTCGCTGGGATGGGATCCCTGGGATGGGATGGGATACCTGGGCTGGGATCCCTGGGTTGGGATCCCTGGGATGCGATCCCTGGGATGGGATGGGATGGGATGGGATGGGATGGGATGGGATGGGATGGGATTGGATCCCTGGGATGCGATCCCTGGGATGTGATCCCTGGGATGGGAAGGGACCCCTGGTATGGGATGAGATTGAATGAGATCCCTGGGATGGGATAGGATACGTAGGATGGGATGGGATGGGATCCCGGGGATGGGATGGGATCCCTGGGATGGGATGGGATCCCTGGGATGGGATCCCTGGGATGGAATTCCTGGGATGGGATCCCTGGGTCGGGATCCCTGGGATGGGATCACTGGGATGGGTAAGGGTCTCTGGAATGGGATCCCTGGGATGTGATGGGATCCCTGGTTTGGGATGGGATCCCTGGGATGGTATCTCTGGGATAGGATGGAATCTCTGGGATGGGATCCCTGGGATGTGATGGGATCCCTGGTTTGGGATGGGATTCGTGGGATGGGATCCCTGGGATGGGATGAAATTCCTGCGATGGGATACCCGGAATGGGATCCCTGGGATGGGATGGGATGGGATGGGATGGGATGGGATGGGATGGGATGGGATGGGATGGGATCCCTGGGATGGGATGGGATGTGATGGGATGTGATGGGATGAGATGGGATCCCTGGGATGGGAACCCTGGTATGGGATGGTGTTCAAGGGATGGGATCCCTGGGATGGGATGGGATGGGATCCGTGGGATGGGATGGGATCCCTGGGATGGGATCCCTGGAATGGGATGGGATGGGATGGGATCCCTGGGATGGGATGGGATGTGATGGGATGTGATGGGATGAGATGGGATGGGATGGGATGGGATGGGATGGGATTGGATGGGATCCCTGGCATGTGATCCCTGGGATGGGATGGGATTGCATGTGATGGGATCCCTGGGATGGGATTGCATGTGATGGGATCCCTGGGATGGGATGGGATCCGTGGAATGGGATGGGATCAGTGGGATCGGATAGGATCCCTGGGATGGGATGGGATGGGATGGGATGGGATGGGATGGGATGGGATGGGATGGGATGGGATGGGATGGGATGGGTTGGCATGGAATGGGATGGGATCCCTTGGATGGGATGGGATCCCTGGGATGGGATCCCTTGGGTGGGATGGGATTCCTGGGATGGGATCCCTGGGTCGGGATCCATTGGGATGGGATCACCGGGATGGGAATGGGATCTCCCGGATGGGTTCCCTGGGATGTGACGGGATCCTTGGTTTGGGATGGGATGCCTGGGATGGGATCTCTGGGATGGGATGGGATCCCTGGGATGGAATGGGATCCCTGGGTTGGGATCCTTGGGATGGGATCCCTGGGATGGGATGGGATCCCTGGGATGGGATGGGATCCCTAGGATGGGATGGGATCCCTGGGAGGGGATCCCTGGGATGGGATGGGATCCCTGGGCTGGGTTGGCATGGAATGGGATGGGATCCCTGGGATGGGATGGGATTCATGGGATGGGATCCCTGCGATGGGATGGGATTCCTGGGATGGGATACCTGGGATGGGATCGGATGGGATTGGATGGGATCCCTGGGATGGTATGGGATGGGATGGGATCCCTGGGTCGGGATCCATTGGGATGGGATCACTGGGAAGGGAATGGGATCTCCGGGATGGGATCCCTGGGATGTGATGGGATCCTTGGTTTGGGATGGGATCCCTGGGATGGGATCTCTGGGATGGAATGGGATCTCTGGTATGGGATCCCTGGGATGGGATGGGATGGGATGGGATCCCCGGGATGGGATGGGATCCCCGGGATGGGATGGGATCCCTGGGATGGGTTGGGATGGGATGGGATCCCTGGGATGGGTAGGGGTCTCTGGGATGGGATCCCTGGGATGTGGTAGGATCCCTGGTTTGGGATGGGATCCCTGGGATGGTATCTCTGGGATGGAATGGAATCTCTGGGATGGGATCCCTTGGATGGGATGGGATCCCTGGGATGGGGTCCCACGAATGGGATCCCTGGGATGGGATGAGATGTGATGGGATGGGATGGGATCCCTGGGATGGGATGGGGTCCCTGGGATGGGATCCCTGGGATGGGATCATTGGAATGAGATGGGATCGGATTGGATGGGATGGGATCCCTGGCATGTGATCCCTGGGATGGGATGCGATCCCTGGGATGGGATGGGATCCCTGGGATGTGATGGGATAGTTGGTTTGGGATGGGATCCCTGGGATGGGATCTCTGGGATGGAATGGGATCTCCGGGATGGGATCCCTGGGATGTGATGGGATCCTTGGTTTGGGATGGGATCCCTGGGATGGGATCTCTGGGATAGGATGGAATCTCTGGGATGGGATCCCTGGGATGGGATGGTTTGGGATGGGATTGGGTGGGATGGGATCTGTGGGATGGGATGGGAACCCTGGGATGGGATGCGGTCCAAGGCATGGGATCCCTGGGATGGGATGGGAACCCTGGGATCAGATGGGATCCCTGGGATGGGATGGGATGGGACGGGATGGGATACGATGGCATGCCTGGGATGGGATCCCTGGGACCAGATTGGATCCCTGGGATGGGATCCCTGGGATTGGATGGGATGGGATCCCTGGGATAGTATTGGATACCTGGGATCGGATGGGATCCCTGAGATGGAATCGGATGGGACGGGATGGGATGGTATGGGTTCCTTGGGATGGGATGGGATGGGATGGGATGGGTGCGATGAGATCCCTGGGATGGGATGGGATGGGATGGGGTGGGATGGGATGGGATGGATTCTCTGTGATGGGATCCCTGTGATGTGATGGGTACCCTGGGTTGGGATCCCTGGGATGGGATCCCTGGGATGCGATTCCTGGGATGGGATGGGATGGGATGGGATCCCTGGGATGGGATGGGATGTGATGGGATGTGATGGGATGGGATGGGATCCCTGGGATGGGATGGGATGGGATCCGTGGGATGGGATGGGATCCCTGGGATGGGATCCCTGGAATGGGATGGGATGGGGTGGGATGGGATTGGATGGGATCCCTGGCATGTGATCCCTGGGATGGGATTGCATGTGATGGGATCCCTGGGATGGGATTGCATGTGATGGGATCCCTGGGATGGGATGGGATCCGTGGAATGGGATGGGATCAGTGGGATCGGATAGGATCCCTGGGATGGGATGGGATGGGATGGGATGGGATGGGATGGGATGGGATGGGATGGGATGGGATGGGTTGGCATGGAATGGGATGGGATGGGTTGGCATGGAATGGGATGGGATCCCTTGGGTGGGATGGGATTCCTGGGATGGGATCCCTTGGGTGGGATGGGATTCCTGGGATGGCATCCCTGGGTCGGGATCCATTGGGATGGGATCACCGGGATGGGAATGGGATCTCCCGGATGGGTTCCCTGGGATGTGACGGGATCCTTGGTTTGGGATGGGATGCCTGGGATGGGATCTCTGGGATGGGATGGGATCCCTGGGATGGAATGGGATCCCTGGGTTGGGATCCTTGGGATGGGATCCCTGGGATGGGATGGGATGGGATCCCTGGGATGGGATGGGATCCCTAGGATGGGATGGGATCCCTGGGATGGGATCCCTGGGATGGGATGGGATCCCTGGGAGGGGATCCCTGGGATGGGATGGGATCCCTGGGCTGGGTTGGCATGGAATGGGATGGGATCCCTGGGATGGGATGGGATTCCTGGGATGGGATCCCTGGGATGGGATGGGTTTCCTGGGATGGGATACCTGGGATGGGATCGGATGGGATTGGATGGGATCCCTGGGATGGTATGGGATGGGATGGGATCCCTGGGTCGGGATCAATTGGGATGGGATCACTGGGAAGGGAATGGGATCTCCGGGATGGGATCCCTGGGATGTGATGGGATCCTTGGTTTGGGATGGGATCCCTGGGATGGGATCTCTGGGATGGAATGGGATCTCTGGTATGGGATCCCTGGGATGGGATGGGATGGGATCCCCGGGATGGGATGGGATCCCCGGGATGGGATGGGATCCCTGGGATGGGTTGGGATGGGATGGGATCCCTGGGATGGGTAGGGGTCTCTGGGATGGGATCCCTGGGATGTGGTAGGATCCCTGGTTTGGGATGGGATCCCTGGGATGGTATCTCTGGGATGGAATGGAATCTCTGGGATGGGATCCCTTGGATGGGATGGGATCCCTGAGATGGGATCCCCGGAATGGGATCCCTGGGATGGGATGAGATGTGATGGGATGGGATGGGATCCCTGGGATGGGATGGGGTCCCTGGGATGGGATCCCTGGGATGGGATCATTGGAATGAGATGGGATCGGATTGGATGGGATGGGATCCCTGGCATGTGATCCCTGGGATGGGATGCGATCCCTGGGATGGGATGGGATCCCTGGGATGTGATGGGATAGTTGGTTTGGGATGGGATCCCTGGGATGGGATCCCTGGGATGGAATGGGATCTCCGGGATGGGATCCCTGGGATGTGATGGGATCCTTGGCTTGGGATGGGATCCCTGGGATGGGATCTCTGGGATAGGATGGAATCCCTGGGATGGGATCCCTGGGATGGGATGGGATTGGATGGGATTGGATGTGATGGGAAGTCTGGGATGGGATGGGATTGGATCCCTGGGATAGGATGGGATCCCGGGGATCGGATGGGATCCCTGGGATGGGATGGGATGGGTTTGATGGGATGGGATGGGTTTGATGGGATGGGATGGGATGGGATGGGATGGGATGGGATGGGATGGGATGGGATGGGATGGGCTCCCTGGGATGGGATGGTTTGGGATGGGATTGGGTGGGATGGGATCTGTGGGATGGGATGGGAACTCTGGGATGGGATGCGGTCCAAGGCATGGGATCCCTGGGATGGGATGGGATCCCTGGGATAGGATGCGATCCCTGGGATCAGATGGGATCCCTGGGATGGGATGGGATGGGACGGGATGGGATACGATGGCATGCCTGGGATGGGATCCCTGGGACCAGATTGGATCCCTGGGATGGGATCCCTGGGATTGGATGGGATGGGATCCCTGGGATAGTATTGGATACCTGGGATCGGATGGGATCCCTGAGATGGAATCGGATGGGACGGGATGGGATGGTATGGGTTCCTTGGGATGGGATGGGATGGGATGGGATGGGTGCGATGAGATCCCTGGGATGGGATGGGATGGGGTGGGATGGGATGGGATGGGATGGATTCTCTGTGATGGGATCCCTGTGATGGGATGGGTACCCTGGGTTGGGATCCCTGGGATGGGATCCCTGGGATGCGATTCCTGGGATGGGATGGGATGGGATGGGATGGGATGGGATGGGATGGGATGGGATTTGATCCCTGGGATATTGTGGGATCCTTGGGATGGGATGTGATGGGATGGGATGGGATGGGATGGGATTCCTGGATTGGGATCCCTGAAATGGGTTCCCAGGGATGTGATGGTATGGGATGGGATTGGATCGGATCCCTGAGATGGGATATGATCCATGGGATGTGATCCCTGTGATGGTACGTGATCCTTGGGATGGGAGGGGATCGGATGGGATTGGATCCCTGGGATGGGTTCCCTGGGATGCTTTCCCTGGGATGGGAAGGGATCCCTGGGATGGGATGGGATGTGATTGGATGAGACCCCTGGGATTGAATGGGATCCCTGGGATGGGATGGGATGTGATGAGATCCCTGGGTAGGGATGGGATCCCTTGTATGGGATGGGATCCCTGGGATGGGATCCCTGGGATGGGATCCCTGGGATGGGATGGGATGTGATGAGATCCCTGGGTAGGGATGGGATCCCTTGTATGGGATGGGATCCCTGGGATGGGATCCCTGGGATGGGATCCCTGGGATGGGATGGGATAGGATGGGATGGGATGGGATTCCTGGGATGGGATCCCTGTGTTAGGATCCCTGGGATGGGATCCCTGGGATGGGATGGGATCTCTGGGATGGGATCCCTGGGATGTGATGGGATACCGGGTTTGGGATAGGATCCCTGTGATGGGATCATTGGGATGGAATGGGATCTCTGGGATGGGATCCCAGGGATGTGATGGGATCCCTGGTTTGGGATGGGATCCCTGGGATGTGATCCCTGGGATAGTATGTGATCCCTGGGATGGGATCCCTGGGATGGAATTGGATGCAATGGGATGGGAACCCAGGGATGGGATGGGATCTCTGGGATGAGAGCCCTGGGATGGGATGGGATGGGATCGCTGGGATGGATTCCCTGGGATGGAATACCTGGGAAGGGATGGGATGGGATCCTTGGGATGGGATGGGATGGGATCCCTGGGATGGGATGGGATGGGATGGGATGGGATGGGATGGGATGGGATCCCCGCGATGGGATGGGATCCCTGGGATGGGATGGGATCCCTGGGTCGGGATCCCTGGGATGGGATGTGATCCCTGGGATGGGTTGGGATGGAATGGAATGGGATCCCTGGGATGGGATTCCTAGGATGGGATCCCTGGGTCGGGATCCCTGGGATGGGGTAAGATCCCTGGGATGGAATCCCTGGGATGGGATGGGATTCCTGGGATGGGATCCCTGGGTCGGGATCCATTGGGATGGGATCACTGGGATGGGAATGGGATCTCCAGGATGGGATCCCTGGGATGTGATGGGATCCTTGGTTTGGGATGGGATCCCTGGGATGGGATCTCTGGGATGGAATGGGATCTCTGGTATGGGATCCCTGGGATGGGATGGGATCACTGGTTTGGGATGGGATCCCTGAGATGGGATCCCTGAGATGGTACGTGATCCTTGGGATGGGAGGGGATCGGATGGGATTGGATCCCTGGAATGGGTTCCCTGGGATGCGATCCCTGGGATGGGAAGTGATCATTGGGATGGAATGGGATGGGATGGGATGGGATGGGATGGGATGGCAGGGGATGGCAGGGGAGGGGATGGGATGGGATGGGATGGGATGGGATTCCTTGGATGTGATTGGATGAGATCCCTGGGATGGGATGGGATCCCTGGGATGGGATGGAATGGGATCCCTGGGATGGGATGGGATCCCTGGGATGGGATGGGATCCCTGGGGTGGGATCCCTGGGATGGGATGGGATTCCTGGGATGGGATCCCTGTGTTGGGATCCCTGGAATGGGATCACTGGGATGGGATGGGATTTCTGGCATGGGATCCCTGGGATGTGATGGGATCCCTGGTTTGCGATGGGATCCCTGGGATGGGATCAATGGGATGGGACTGGATGGATAGGGATGGGATCCCAGGGATGGGATGGGATCTCTGGGATGGGAGACCTGGGATGGGATGGGATGTGATGGGATCCCTGGGATGGATTACTTGGGATGGAATCCCTCGGATGGGATGGGATGGGATGGGTAGGGATGGGATGGGATCCCTGGGATGGGATGGGATCCCTGGGATGGGATGGGATCCCTGGGATGGGATCCATGGGATGGGGTGGAATGGGATGACATGGGATGGGAACCCTGGGATGGTATGGGATGACTGGGATGGGATGCCTGGGATGGGATCCCTGGAATGGGATGGGATCCCTGGGATGGGTTGGGATGGAATGGGATGGGATCCCTGGGATGGGATGGGATCCCTGGGATGGGATCCCTGGGATGGGATAGGATCCCTGGGTCGGGATCCCTGGGTCGGGATCCCTGAGATGGGATCACTGGGATGGGATGGGATCTCCGGGATGGGATCACTGGGATGGGATGGGATCCCTGATTTGGGATGGGATCCCTGGGATGTGATCCTTGGGATGGGATTGGATCCCTAGGATGGGATCCCTGAAATGGTATCCCTGAAATGGCATGGGATGGGATGGGATGGGATTGGATGGGATGGGATGCCTGGGACGGGATGGGATGGGATGGGATGGGATGGGATTGGATGGGATGGGATCCCTGGAATGGGATGGGAACCCGGGGATGGGATGGGGTCCAAGGCATGGGATCCCTGGGATGGGATGGGATACCTGGGATAGGATAGGATCCCTGGGATCAGATGGAATCCCTGGGATGGGATGGGATGGGATGGGATGGGATGGGATGGGATGGGATGGGATGGGATGGGATGGGATGGGATGGGATAGGATGGGATGGGATCCATGGGATGGGAACCCTGGGATCAGATGGGATCCCTGGGATGGGATCCCTGGGATTGGATGGGATGGGATGGGTTGGGATGGGATGGGATCCCTGGGATGGGATGGGATGGGATGGGATGGGATTGGATCCGTGGGATGGGATCCCTGGGATGGGATGGTATTCCTGGGATGGGATCACTGGGATGGGATGTGATGGGATCCCTGGGATGGATTCCCTGGGATGGGATCCCTGGGATGGATTCCCTGGGATGCGATCCCTGGGATGGGGTGGAATGGGATGGGATCCCTGGGATGGGATGCGATCCCTGGGGTGGGATCCCTGAGATGGGATCCCAGGGATGGGATAGTATGGGATGGGATGGGATCCCTGAGACGCGATATGATCCCTGGGATGTGATCCCTGTGATGGTACGTGATCCATGGGATGGGAGGGGATCCCTGGGATGGGATCCCTGTGTTGGGATCCCTGGGATGGGATCACTGGGATGGGATGGGATCTCTGGGATGGGATCCCTGGGATGTGATGGGATACCGGTTTTGGGATAGGATCCCTGTGATGGGATCATTGGGATGGAATGGGATCTCTGGGATGGGATCCCTGGGATGTGATGGGATCCCTGGTTTGGGATGGGATCCCTGGGATGTGATCCCGGGGAGGGTATGTGATCCCTGGGATGGGATCCCTGGGATGAGATTGGATGGGATCCCAGGGATGGGATGGGATCTCTGGGATGGGAGCCCTGGGATGGGATGGGATGGGATGAGATCCCTGGGATGGAATCCCTGGGATGGGATGGGATGGGATGGGATGTGATGGGATGGGATGGGATGGGATGGGATGGGATGGGATGGGATGGGATGGCATGGCATGGCATGGCATGGCACGGCATGGCATGGCATGGCATGGCATGGCATGGGTTGGGATGGGATCCCTGGGATGTGATGGGATCCCTGATTTGGGATAGGATCCCTGGGATGGGATCTCTGGGAGGGGATGGGATCCCTTGAATGAGATGGGATCCTTGGATGGGATGGGATGGGATGGGATGGGATGGCGTCCCTGGGATGGGATGGGATGGGATGGGATCCCTGGGATGGGATCCCTGGGATGGGATGGGATCCCTGGGATCGGATGAGATCCCTGGGATGGGACGCGATCCCTGGGATAGTATCCCTAGGATGGGATTGGATGGGATCCCTGGGATGGATTCCCTGGGATGGGATCCCTGGAAAGGGATAGAATGGGATCCCTGGGATGGGATGGGATCCCGGGGATGGGATGGGATCCCTGGGATGGGATCCATGTGATGGGATGGGATCCCTGGGATGGGATCCTGGGGAAGTGATGGGATCCCTGTGATGGGATCCCTGTGATGGGATTGGATCCCTGGAATGGGATCCCTGCGATGGGATTGGACGCCTGGGAACGGATGGGAGGGGGTGGGATGTGATCCCTGGGATGGGATAGGATGGGATGGGATAAGATGGGATCCCTGGGATGGGATGGGATGGGATGGGATGGGATGGGATGGGATGGGATGGGATGGGATCCCTGGGTGGGATCCCTGGGATGGGATCCCTGGGATGGTATGGGATCCCTGGGATGGGATCCCTGGGATGGGATCGGATGGGATACCTGGGATCGGATGGGATTCCTGGGATGGGATGGAATGGGATGGGATGGGATCCCTGGGATAGTGTGGGATCCCTGGGATGGGATGGGATGCGATAGAATGGGATGGTTTGGGATTCCTGGGATGTGATCCCTGGGATGGGATCACTGGGATGGAATGGGATCGGATCCCTGGGATGGGATGGGATCCCTGGGATGGGATCCCTGGGATGGGATCCCTGGGATGGAATGGGATGGGATGGGATCCCTGGGATGGGATGAGATCCCTGGGATGGATTCCCTGGTGTGGGATCACTGGGATGGGATGGGATGGGTTCCCTGGGATGGGATGGGATGGGATGGAATGGGATCCATGGTATGGGATCCATGGTATGGGATCCCTGAGATGGGATCCCTGGGATGGGATGGGATGGGATGGGATGGGTTGGGATGGGATGGGATCCCTGGGACGGGAACCCAGGGATAGTATGGGATCCCTGGGTTGGGATCCCTGAGATGGGATCCATTGGATGGGTTGGGATCCCTGGGATGGAACCCTGCGCTGGCATCCCTGGGATGGGATGGGATGGGATGGGATGGGATGGGATGGGATGGGATGGGATGGGATGGGATCCCTGGGATGGTATGGGATCCCTGCGATGGGATCCCTGGGATGGGATGGGATGGGATGAGATGAGATGGGATGGGTTGGGATGGGATGGGATCGTATCCCTGGGATGAGATCCCTGTGATGGGATCCCTGGCATGTGATTGGCTGGGATCGCTGGGATGGAATGGTATGGTATGGTATGGTATGGTATGGTATGGTATGGTATGGTATGGTATGGTATGGGATGGGATGGGATGGGATGGGATGGGATGGGATGGGATCCCTGTGATTGGATGTGATCCCTGGGATCGATGGGATCCCTGGGATGGGATCCCTGGGTTTGGATGGGATGGGATCCCTGGGATGGGATGTGATGCCTGGGATGGGATCCCTGGGATGGGATGGGATCCCTGGGTTGGGATTTCTGGGATCAGATCCCTGAGTTGGGATCCATGGGATGGGATGGGATGGGATCCCTGGGATGGGATGGGATGGGATGGGATGGGATGGGATGGGATGGGATGGGATGGGATGGGATGGGATGGGATGGGATGGGATGGGATGGGATGGGATGGGATGGGATGTGATCCCTAGGATGAGATCGGATGGGATGGGATGGGATGGAATTGGAACACTTGGATGGGATGTGATGGGATGTGATGGGATGTGATGGGATGGGATGGGATGGGATGGGATGGGATGGGATTTGATGGTATCCCTGCGATGGGATCCCTGGGATGGAATGGGATGGGATGGGATTCGATGGGATGGAATGGGATGGGATCCCTGGGATGGGATGGGATGCCTGGGACGTGATAGGGTCCCTGGGGTGGGATCCCTTGGATGGGATGGGATCCCTGGGATGGGATGGGATGCCTGTGACGTGATAGGGTCCATGGGATGGGATCCCTGGGATGGGATGGGATCCCAGGGATGGGATGGAATGGGATGGGTTTCCTGAGATAATGTGTGATCCCTGGGATGGGTTGGCATCCCTGGGATGGGATGGGATGGGATGGGATGGGATGGGATGGGATGGGATCCCTGGGATGGGATGTGATGCGATGGGATGGGATGGGATGGGATGGGATCCATGGTATGGGATATATGGGATGGCATGGAATGGGATCGGAAGGAATGGGATCGCGGGGCTGGGATGGAATGGGATGGGATCCCTGGGATGGGATGGGATCCCTGGGATGGGATGGGATCCCTGGGATGGGATCCATGGGATGGAATGGGATCCATGGGATGGGATGAGATCCCTGGGATGGAATGTGATGGGATCCCTGGGATGGAATGGTATCCATGGGATGGGATGAGATCCCTGGGATGGAATGTGATGGGATCCCTGGGATGGGATGGGATCCCTGGGATGGGATGGGATCCCTGGGATGGGATCCATGGGATGGGATGGGATCCATGGGATGGGATGGGATCCCTGGGATGGGATCCCAGGGAAGTGATTGGATCCCTGTGATGGCATCCCTGTGATGGGATGTGATCCCTGGAATGGGATCCCTGGGATGGGATTGGATCCCTGGGAATGGATGGGATGGGGTGGGATGTGATCCCTGGGATGGGATAGGATGGGATGGGATGGGATAAGATGGGATCCCTGGGATGGGATGGGATGGGATGGGATGGAATGGGATGGGATGGGATAAGATGGGATCCCTGGGATGTTATGGGATCCCTGCAATGGGATCCCTGGGATGGGATGCAATAGGATGGGATAGGATGTGATCATATCCCTGGGATGAGATCCCTGGAATGGGATCCCTGGGATGGGATTGGATGGGATCCCTGGGATGGGATGGGATGGGATGTGATGGGATGGGATGGCATGGGATCCCTGTGTTGGGATCCCTGGGATGGGATCCCTGGGATGGTATGGGATCCCTGCGATGGGATCCCTGGGATGGGATGGGATCCCTGGGATAGTGTGGCATCCCTGGGATGGGATGGCATCCCAGGGATTTGATAGGATGGGATGGTTTGGGATCCCTGGGATGTGATCCATGGGTTGGCATCCCTGGGATGGAATGGGATCGGATCCCTGGGATGGGATGGGATCCCTGGGATGTGATCCCTGGGATGGGATCCCTGCGATGGTATGGGATCCCTGTGATGGGATCCATGGGATGGGATGGGATAGGATGGGATCTTATCCCTGGTATGGGATTGGATGGGATCCCTGGGATGGGATGGGATGGGATGGGATGGGATGGGACGGGACGGGATATGATGTGATGGGATGGGATGGGATGGGATGGGATCCCTTGGATGGGATTCCTTGGACGTGATGGTGTCCCTGGGATGGGATGGAATGGGATGGGATGGGATCCCTGGGATAGTGTGTTATCCCTGGGATGGGATGGCATCCCTGGGATGGGATGGGATGGGATGGGATGGGATGGGATGGGATGGGATGGGATGGGATCCCTGGGATGGGATGGGATCCCTGGGATGGGATCCTTGTGATGGGATTGGATCCCGGGGATGGGATGGGATCCCTAGGTTGGGATGGGATCCCTGGGTTGGGATCCCTGGGATGGGATCACTGGGATGGGATGGCATGGGATCCCTCAGATGGGATGGGATGAGATGGGATGGGATCGGATGAGATGGGATGGGATGGGATCCCTGGAATGGGATCCCTGAAATGGGATCCCTGGGATGGGATGGGATGGGTTCCCTGGGTTAGGATGGGATGGGATGGGATGGGATCTCTGGGATGGGATGGGAACCCTGGGTTGTGATCCCTCGGATGGGATCCCAGGGATGGGTTGGGATGGGATGGGATCCCTCGGGTGGGATAGGATCCCTGGGATGGGATGGGATCCCTGGGATGGGATGGGATGTGATGGGATAGGATGGGATCCCTGGAATAGGATCCCTGAGATGGGATGCCTGGGATGGGATGGGATGGGATGGGATGGGATGGGATGGGATGGGATGGGATGGGATGGGATGGGATCCCTGGGATGGGATATTATCCCTGGGATGGGATTCCTGTGATGGTATGGGATCTTTGGGATGGTATGTGATCCCTGGGATGGGATCCCTGGGATGGGATCCCTGGGATGGGATTGGATGGGATGGGATGGGATGTGATGGGATCCCTGGGATGGGATGGGATCCCTGGAATGGGATGGGATCCCAGGAATGGGATGGGATTCCTGGGATGGGATCCCTGGGATGGGATGGGATCCCTGGGATGGGATACTTGGGATATAATCCCTGGGATGGGATCCCTGGGATGGGATCCCTGGGATGGGATCCCTGGGATGGGATCCCTGCGATGGTATGGGATCCCTGCGATGGGATTCATGGAATGGGATGGGATAGGATGGGATAGGATGGGATCGTATCCCTGGGATGGGATTGGATGGGATCCCTGAGATGGGATGGGATGGGATCGTATCCCTGGGAGGAGATCCCTGGGATGGGATGGGATGGGATGGGATGGGATGGGATGGGATGGGATGGGATGGGATGGGATGGGATGGGATGGGATATGATCCCTGGGATGGGATATGATCCCTCGGATGGGATTCCTGTGACGGTATGGGATCTTTGGGATGGTATGTGATCCCTGGGATGGGATCCCTGGGATGGGATCCCTGGGATGGGATTGGATGGGATGGGATGGGATGTGATGAGATCCCTGGAATGGGATGGGATCCCTGGAATGGGATGGGATCCCAGGAATGGGAGGGATTAATGGGATGGGATTCCTGGGATGGGATCCCTGGGATGGGATTCTTGGGATATACTCCCTGGGATGGGATCCCTGGGATGGGATCGGATGCCTGAGACGGGATGGGATGGGATGGGATGGGATCCCTGGGATGGGATTGCTGAGATGGGATCCCTGGGATGGGATGGGATGGGATGGGATCCCTTGAATGGGATGAGATGAGATGAGATGAGATGAGATGAGATGAGATGAGATGAGATGAGATGAGATGGGATAGGATCCCTGGGATGGGATGCCTGGGATGGGATGGGATCCCTGGGATGGGATCCCTGTGATGGAATGGGATCCATGGGATGGGATGGGATCCCTGGGATGGGATATGATCCCTCGAATGGGATTCCTGTGCTGGTATGGGATCTTTGGGATGGTATGTGATCCCTGGGATGGGATCCCTGGCATGGGATCCCTGCGATGGGATCCCTGGGATGGGATGGGATCCCTGGGATAGTGTGGCATCCCTGGGATGGGATGACATCCCAGGGATTTGATAAGATGGGATGGTTGGGGATCCCTGGGATGTGATCCATGGGATGGCATCCCTGGGATGGAATGGGATCGGATCCCTGGGATGGGATGGGATCCCTGGGATGGGATCCCTGGGATGGGATCCCTGCGATGGTAATGGATCCCTGTGATGGGATCCATGGGATGGGATGGGATCCATGGGATGGGATGGGATCCCTGGGATGGAATGTGATGGGATCCCTGGGATGGGATGGGATCCCTGGGATGGGATGGGATCCCTGGGATGGGATCCATGGGATGGGATGGGATCCATGGGATGGGATGGGATCCCTGGGATGGGATCCCAGGGAAGTGATTGGATCCCTGTGATGGCATCCCTGTGATGGGATGTGATCCCTGGAATGGGATCCCTGGGATGGGATTGGATCCCTGGGAATGGATGGGATGGGGTGGGATGTGATCCCTGGGATGGGATAGGATGGGATGGGATGGGATAAGATGGGATCCCTGGGATGGGATGGGATGGGATGGGATGGAATGGGATGGGATGGGATAAGATGGGATCCCTGGGATGTTATGGGATCCCTGCAATGGGATCCCTGGGATGGGATGCAATAGGATGGGATAGGATGTGATCATATCCCTGGGATGAGATCCCTGGAATGGGATCCCTGGGATGGGATTGGATGGGATCCCTGGGATGGGATGGGATGGGATGTGATGGGATGGGATGGCATGGGATCCCTGTGTTGGGATCCCTGGGATGGGATCCCTGGGATGGTATGGGATCCCTGCGATGGGATCCCTGGGATGGTATGGGATCCCTGGGATAGTGTGGCATCCCTGGGATGGGATGGCATCCCAGGGATTTGATAGGATGGGATGGTTTGGGATCCCTGGGATGTGATCCATGGGTTGGCATCCCTGGGATGGAATGGGATGGGATCCCTGGGATGGGATGGGATCCCTGGGATGTGATCCCTGGGATGGGATCCCTGCGATGGTATGGGATCCCTGTGATGGGATCCATGGGATGGGATGGGATAGGATGGGATCTTATCCCTGGTATGGGATTGGATGGGATCCCTGGGATGGGATGGGATGGGATGGGATGGGACGGGACGGGATATGATGTGATGGGATGGGATGGGATGGGATGGGATGGGATCCCTTGGATGGGATTCCTTGGACGTGATGGTGTCCCTGGGATGGGATGGAATGGGATGGGATGGGATCCCTGGGATAGTGTGTTATCCCTGGGATGGGATGGCATCCCTGGGATGTGATGGGATGGGATGGGATGGGATGGGATGGGATGGGATCCCTGGGATGGGATGGGATCCCTGGGATGGGATCCTTGTGATGGGATTGGATCCCGGGGATGGGATGGGATCCCTAGGTTGGGATGGGATCCCTGGGTTGGGATCCCTGGGATGGGATCACTGGGATGGGATGGCATGGGATCCCTCAGATGGGATGGGATGAGATGGGATGGGATCGGATGAGATGGGATGGGATGGGATCCCTGGAATGGGATCCCTGAAATGGGATCCCTGGGATGGGATGGGATGGGTTCCCTGGGATAGGATGGGATGGGATGGGATGGGATCTCTGGGATGGGATGGGAACCCTGGGTTGTGATCCCTCGGATGGGATCCCAGGGATGGGTTGGGATGGGATGGGATCCCTCGGGTGGTATAGGATCCCTGGGATGGGATGGGATCCCTGGGATGGGATGGGATGTGATGGGATAGGATGGGATCCCTGGAATAGGATCCCTGAGATGGGATTCCTGGGATGGGATGGGATGGGATGGGATGGGATGGGATGGGATGGGATGGGATGGGATGGGATCCCTGGGATGGGATATTATCCCTGGGATGGGATTCCTGTGATGGTATGGGATCTTTGGGATGGTATGTGATCCCTGGGATGGGATCCCTGGGATGGGATCCCTGGGATGGGATTGGATGGGATGGGATGGGATGTGATGGGATCCCTGGGATGGGATGGGATCCCTGGAATGGGATGGGATCCCAGGAATGGGATGGGATTCCTGGGATGGGATTCCTGGGATGGGATCCCTGGGATGGGATGGGATCCCTGGGATGGGATACTTGGGATATAATCCCTGGGATGGGATCCCTGGGATGGGATCCCTGGGATGGGATCCCTGCGATGGGATCCCTGCGATGGTATGGGATCCCTGCGATGGGATTCATGGAATGGGATGGGATAGGATGGGATAGGATGGGATCGTATCCCTGGGATGGGATTGGATGGGATCGTATCCCTGGGAGGAGATCCCTGGGATGGGATCCCTGGGATGGGATGGGATGGGATGGGATGGGATGGGATGGGATGGGATGGGATGGGATATGATCCCTGGGATGGGATATGATCCCTCGGATGGGATTCCTGTGACGGTATGGGATCTTTGGGATGGTATGTGATCCCTGGGATGGGATCCCTGGGATGGGATCCCTGGGATGGGATTGGATGGGATGGGATGGGATGTGATGAGATCCCTGGAATGGGATGGGATCCCTGGAATGGGATGGGATCCCAGGAATGGGAGGGATTAATGGGATGGGATTCCTGGGATGGGATCCCTGGGATGGGATTCTTGGGATATACTCCCTGGGATGGGATCCCTGGGATGGGATCGGATGCCTGAGACGGGATGGGATGGGTTGGGATGGGATGGGATCCCTGGGATAGTGTGGGATCCCTGGGATGTGATGGGATCCCTGGGATGGGATGGGATGGGATGGGATCCCTGGGATGGGATTGCTGAGATGGGATCCCTGGGATGGGATGGGATGGGATGGGATGGGATCCCTTGAATGGGATGAGATGAGATGAGATGAGATGAGATGAGATGAGATGAGATGAGATGAGATGAGATGAGATGAGATGAGATGGGATAGGATCCCTGGGATGGGATGCCTGGGATGGGATGGGATCCCTGGGATGGGATCCCTGTGATGGAATGGGATCCATGGGATGGGATGGGATCCCTGGGATGGGATATGATCCCTCGAATGGGATTCCTGTGATGGTATGGGATCTTTGGGATGGTATGTGATCCCTGGGATGGGATCCCTGGCATGGGATCCCTGCGATGGGATCCCTGGGATGGGATGGGATCCCTGGGATAGTGTGGCATCCCTGGGATGGGATGGCATCCCAGGGATTTGATAAGATGGGATGGTTGGGGATCCCTGGGATGTGATCCATGGGATGGCATCCCTGGGATGGAATGGGATCGGATCCCTGGGATGGGATGGGATCCCTGGGATGGGATCCCTGGGATGGGATCCCTGCGATGGTAATGGATCCCTGTGATGGGATCCATGGGATGGGATGGGATAGGATGGGATCGTATCCCTGGTATGGGATTGGATGGGATCCCTGGGATGGGATGGGATGGGATGGGATGGGACGGGACGGGATATGATGTGATGGGATGGGATGGGATGGGATGGGATGGGATGGGATGGGATGGGATGGGATGGGATGGGATCCCTGGGATGGGATTCCTTGGACGTGATGGTGTCCCTGGGATGGGATGGAATGGGATGGGATGGGATCCCTGGGATAGTGTGTTATCCCTGGGATGGGATGGCATCCCTGGGATGTGATGGGATGGGATGGGATGGGATGGGATGGGATGGGATGGGATCCCTGGGATGGGATGGGATCCCTGGGATGGGATCCTTGTGATGGGATTGGATCCCGGGGATGGGATGGGATCCCTAGGTTGGGATGGGATCCCTGGGTTGGGATCCCTGGGATGGGATCACTGGGATGGGATGGCATGGGATCCCTCAGATGGGATGAGATGGGATGGGATGGGATCCCTGGAATGGGATCCCTGAGATGGGATCCCTTGGATGGGATGGGATGGGTTCCCTGGGATAGGATGGGATGGGATCCCTGGGTTGTGATCCCTCGGATGGGATCCCAGGGATGGGTTGGGATGGGATGGGATGGGATCCCTCGGGTGGGATAGGATCCCTGGGATGGGATGGGATCCCTGGGATGGGATGGGATGTGATGGGATAGGATGGGATCCCTGGAATAGGATCCCTGAGATGGGATGCCTGGGATGGGATGGGATGGGATGGGATGGGATGGGATGGGATGGGATGGGATGGGATGGGATGGGATGGGATGGGATGGGATGGGATCCCTGGGATGGGATATTATCCCTGGGATGGGATTCCTGTGATGGTATGGGATCTTTGGGATGGTATGTGATCCCTGGGATGGGATCCCTGGGATGGGATCCCTGGGATGGGATTGGATGGGATGGGATGGGATGGGATGTGATGGGATCCCTGGGATGGGATGGGATCCCTGGAATGGGATGGGATCCCAGGAATGGGATGGGATTCCTGGGATGGGATTCCTGGCATGGGATCCCTGGGATGGGATGGGATCCCTGGGATGGGATACTTGGGATATAATCCCTGGGATGGGATCCCTGGGATGGGATCGGATGCCTGAGACGGGATGGGATGGGTTGGGATGGGATGGGATCCCTGGGATGGGATCCCTGGGATGGGATCCCTGGGATGGGATTGGATTGGATGGGATGGGATGGGATGTGATGGGATCCCTGGGATGGGATGGGATCCCTGGAATGGGATGGGATCCCTGTGATGGGATCCATGGGATGGGATGGGATAGGATGGGATCGTATCCCTGGTATGGGATTGGATGGGATCCCTGGGATGGGATGGGATGGGATGGGATGGGATGGGATGGGATCCCTGGGATGGGATTCCTTGGACGTGATGGTGTCCCTGGGATGGGATGGAATGGGATGGGATGGGATCCCTGGGATAGTGTGTTATCCCTGGGATGAGATGGCATCCCTGGGATGTGATGGGATGGGATGGGATGGGATGGGATGGGATGGGATCCCTGGGATGGGATGGGATCCCTGGGATGGGATCCTTGTGATGGGATTGGATCCCGGGGATGGGATGGGATCCCTAGGTTGGGATGGGATCCCTGGGTTGGGATCCCTGGGATGGGATCACTGGGATGGGATGGCATGGGATCCCTCAGATGGGATGACATGGGATGGGATGGGATCCCTGGAATGGGATCCCTGAGATGGGATCCCTGGGATGGGATGGGATGGGTTCCCTGGGATGGGATGGGATGGGATGGGATCTCTGGGATGGGATCCCTGGGATGGGATCGGATGCCTGTGACGGGATGGGTTGGGATGGGATGGGATCCCTGGGATGGGATCCCTGCGATGGGATCCCTGCGATGGTAATGGATCCCTGCGATGGGATTCATGGAATGGGATGGGATAGGATGGGATAGGATGGGATCGTATCCCTGGGATGGGATTGGATGGGATCCCTGAGATGGGATGCCTGGGATGGGATGGGATCCGTGGGATGGGATCCCTGTGATGGAATGGGATCCATGGGATGGGATGGGATCCCTGGGATGGGATCCCTGGGAAGTGATGGGATCCCTGGGATGGGATCCCTGTGATGGGATGGGATCCCAGGAATGGGATCCCTGGGATGGGATGGGATCCCTGGGATGGGACCATGGGATGGGATGGGATTCCTGGGATGGGATCCCTGGGTTGGGATTTCTGGGATCGGATCCCTGGGTTGGGATCCCTGGGATGGGATCCCTGAGATGGGATGCCTGGGATGGGATGGGATGGGATGGGATGGGATGGGATGGGATGGGATGGGATGGGATGGGATGGGATGGGATGGGATGGGATGGGATGTGATCCCTGGGATGGGATATGATCCCTCGAATGGGATTCCTGTGATGGTATGGGATCTTTGGGATGGTATGTGATCCCTGGGATGGGATCCCTGGCATGGGATCCCTGGGATGGGATTGGATGGGATGGGATGGGATCGGATCCCTGGAATGGGATGGGATCCCAGGAATGGGATGGGATTCCTGGGATGGGATTCCTGGGATGGGATCCCTGGGATGGGATCCCTGGAATGGGATGGGATCCATGGTATGGGATCCATGCAATGGGATCCCTGAGATGGGATCCCTGTGATGGGATGGGATGGGATGGGATGGGATGGGATGGGATGGGATGGGATCCCTGGGACGGGAACCCAGGGATAAGATGGGATCCATGGGATGGGATGGGTTCCCTGGGATGGGATCCCTGGGAAGTGATGGGATCCCTGTGATGGGATCGCTGTGATAGGATGGGATCCCAGGAATGGGATCCCTGGGATGGGATGGGATGTGATGGGATGGGATTGGATGGGATGGGATTCCTGGGATGGGATCCCTGGGATGGGATCCCTGCAATGGGATCCCTGCGATGGTATGGGATCCCTGCGAAGGGATCCATGGAATGGGATGGGATGGGATGGGATGGGATGGGATGGGATGGGATGGGATGGGATGGGATGGGATGGGATCCCTGGGATAGTGTGCTATCCCTGGAATGGGATGGCATACCTGGGATGTGATAGGACGGGATGGTTTGGGATCTCTGGGATGTGATCCCTGGAATGGGATCCCAGGCATGGAATGGGATGGGATGAGATCCCTGGGATGGGATGGTATCCCTGGGATGGGATCCCTGGGATGGGATACCTGGGATGGAATGGGATGGGATGGGATCCCTGGGATGGGATGAGATCCCTGGGATGGATTCCCTGGTGTGGGATCCCTGGGAGGGGATGGGATGGGTTCCCTGGGATGGTATGGGATGGGATGGTATGGGATCCATGGTATGGGATCCCTGAGATGGGATCCACGGGATGGGAAGGGACGGGATGGAATGGGATGGGATGGGATGGGATGGGATGGGATGGAATGGGATGGGATCCCTGGGACGGGAACCCAGGGATGGGATGGGATCCCTGGGACGAGAACCCAGGGATGGGATGGGATCCCTGGGAGGGGATCCCTGGGATGGAATGGGATGGGATGGGATGGGATCCCTGGGATGGGATCCGTTGGTTGTGTTGGGATCCCTGGGATGGAACCCTGGGCTGGGATCCCTGGGATGGGATGGGATGGGATGGGATGGGATGGGATGGGATGCCTGGGATGGGATGGGATGGGATGGCATGGGATGGGATGGAATGGGATCCCTGGGATGGAATCCCTAGGATGGGATGGGATCCCTTGGGATGGGATCCCTGGGATGGGATGGGATCCCTGGGATGCGGTCACTGGGATGGTATCCCTGGGATGGGATGGGATGGGATGGGATGGGATGGGATGGGATGGGATGGGATGGGATGGGATGGGATGGGATGGGATGGGATCCCTGGGATGGGATGGGATGTGATTCTTGGGATGGGACAGGATCCCTGGGATATGATGGGATCCCTGCGATGGGATGGGTTCCCTGGGATGGGATGGGATGGGATGCCTGGGATGGGATGGGATGCCTGGGATGGGATCCCTGGGAAGGGATGGGATCCCTGGGATGGATTCCCTGGTGTGGGATCCCTGGGATGGGATGGGTTCCCTGGGATGGGATGGGATGGGATGGGATGGAATGGGATCCATGGTATGGGATCCAAGGTATGGGATCCCTGAGATGGGATCCATGGGATGGGATGGGATGGGATGGGATGGGATGGGATGGGATGGGATGGGATGGGATGGGATGGGATGGGATGGGATGGGATGGGATTGGATGGGATCCCTGGGACGGGAACCCAGGGATGGGATGGGATCCCTGGGATGGGATCACTGGGATGGTATCCCTGGGATGGGATGGGATGGGATGGGATGGGATAGGATGGGATGGGATCCATGGTATGGAATATATGGGACGGCATGGAATGGGATCGGAAGGAATGGGATCGCGGGGCTGGGATGGAATGGGATGGGATCCCTGGGATGGGATGGGATCCCTGGGATGGGATACATGGGATGGGATGGGATCCATGGGATGGGATGGGATCCCTGGGATGGGATCCCAGGGAAGTGATTGGATCCCTGTGATGGCATCCCTGTGATGGGATGGGATCCCTGGAATGGGATCCCTGGGATGGGATTGGATCCCTGGGAACGGATGGGATGGGGTGGGATGTGATCCCTGGGATGGGATAGGATGGGATGGGATGGGATGGGATGGGATGGGATGGGATGGGATGGGATGGGATGGGATCCCTGGGATGGGGTGCCTGGGATGGGATGGGATCCCTGGGATGGGATCCCTGTGATGGAATGGGATCCATGGGATGGGATGGGATCCCTGGGATGGGATCCCTGGGAAGTGATGGGATCCCTGTGATGGGATCCCTGTGATGGGATGGGATCCCAGGAATGGGATCCCTGGGATGGGATGGGATGGGATCCCTGGGATGGGACCATGGGATGGGATGGGATTCCTGGGATGGGATCCCTGGGTTGGGATTTCTGGGATCGGATCCCTGGGTTGGGATCCCTGGGATGGGATCCCTGAGATGGGATCCCTGGGATGGGATGGGATGGGATGGGATGGGATGGGATGGGATGGGATGTGATCCCTGGGATGGGATATGATCCCTCGAATGGGATTCCTGTGATGGTATGGGATCTTTGGGATGGTATGTGATCCCTGGGATGGGATCCCTGGGATGTGATCCATGGGATGGCATCCCTGGGATGGAATGGGATCCCTGCGATGGGATCCATGGGATGGGATGGGATAGGATGGGATCCTATCCCTGGTATGGGATTGGATGGGATCCCTGGGATGGGATGGGATGGGATGGGATGGGATGGGATGGGATGGGATGGGATGGGATGGGATGGGATGGGATGGGATGGGATGGGATTGGATGGGACGGGACGGGATATGATGTGATGGGATGGGATGGGATGGGATCCCTGGGATGGGATTCCTTGGACGTGATGGTGTCCCTGGGATGGGATGGAATGGGATGGGATACCTGGGATAGTGTGTTATCCCTGGGATGGGATGGCATCCCTGGGATGGGATGGGATCCCTGGGATGGGATGGGATCCCTGGGATGGGATGGGATCCCTGGGATGGGATGGGATCCCTGGGATGGGATCCTTGTGATGGGATTGGATCCCGGGGATGGGATGGGATCCCTAGGTTGGGATGGGATCCCTGGGTTGGGATCCCTGGGATGGGATCACTGGGATGGGATGGCATGGGATCCCTCAGATGGGATGGGATGAGATGGGATGGGATGGGATGAGATGGGATGGGATGGGATCCCTGGAATGGGATCCCTGAGATGGGATCCCTGGGATGGGATGGGATGGGTTCGCTGGGATAGGATGGGATGGGATGGGATCTCTGGGATGGGATGGGAACCCTGCGTTGTGATCCCTCGGATGGGATCCCAGGGATGGGTTGGGATGGGATGGGATCCCTCGGGTGGGATAGGATCCCTGGGATGGGATGGGATCCCTGGGATGGGATGGGATGTGATGGGATAGGATGGGATCCCTGGAATAGGATCCCTGAGATGGGATGCCTGGGATGGGATGGGATGGGATGGGATGGGATGGCATGGGATGGGATGGGATGGGATGGGATGGGATGGGATGGGATGGGATGGGATCCCTGGGATGGGATATTATCCCTGGGATGGGATTCCTGTGATGGTATGGGATCTTTGGGATGGTATGTGATCCCTGGGATGGGATCCCTGGGATGGGATCCCTGGGATGGGATTGGATGGGATGGGATGGGATGGGATGGGATGGGATGTGATGGGATCCCTGGGATGGGATGGGATCCCTGGAATGGGATGGGATCCCAGGAATGGGATGGGATTCCTGGGATGGGATTCCTGGGATGGGATCCCTGGGATGGGATGGGATCCCTGGGATGGGATACTTGGGATATAATCCCTGGGATGGGATCCCTGGGATGGGATCGGATGCCTGAGACGGGATGGGATGGGTTGGGATGGGATGGGATCCCTGGGATGGGATCCCTGGGATGGGATCCCTGCGATGGTATGGGATCCCTGCGATGGGATTCATGGAATGGGATTGGATAGGATGGGATAGGATGGGATTGTATCCCTGGGATGGGATTGGATGGGATCCCTGAGATTGGATGGGATGGGATCGTATCCCTGGGATGAGATCCCTGGGATGGGATCCCTGGGATGGGATGGGATGGGATGGGATGGGATGGGATGGGATGGGATGGGATGGGATGGGATGGGATGGGATGGGATGGGATGGGATATGATCCCTGGGATGGGATATGATCCCTCGGATGGGATTCCTGTGACGGTATGGGATCTTTGGGATGGTATGTGATCCCTGGGATGGGATCCCTGGGATGGGATCCCTGGGATGTGATGGGATCCCTGGAATGGGATGGGATGGGATGGGATCCCTGGGATGGGATTGCTGAGATGGGATCCCTGGTTTGGGATGGGATGGGATCCCTGGGATGGGATCCCTGGGATGGGATGGGATGGGATCCCTTGAATGGGATGAGATGAGATGAGATGATGAGATGAGATGAGATGAGATGAGATGAGATGAGATGAGATGAGATGAGATGAGATGAGATGAGATGAGATGAGATGGGATGGGATGGGATGGGATGATATGGGATGGGATCCCTGGGATGGGATGCCTGGGATGGGATGGGATCCCTGGGATGGGATCCCTGTGATGGAATGGGATCCATGGGATGGGATGGGATCCCTGGGACGGGATCCCTGGGATGGGATGGGATCCCTGGGATGGGACCATGGGATGGACTGGGATTCCTGGGATGGGATCCCTGGGTTGGGATTTCTGGGATCTGATCCCTGGGTTGGGATCCCTGGGATGGGATCCCTGAGATGGGATCCCTGGGATGGGATGGGATGGGATGGGATGGGATGGGATGGGATGGGATGGGATGGGATGGGATGGGATGGGATGGGATGGGATGTGATCCCTGGGATGGGATATGATCCCTCGAATGGGATTCCTGTAATGGTATGGGATCTTTGGGATGGTATGGGATCCCTGGGATGGGATCCCTGGCATGGGATCCCTGGGATGGGATTGGATGGGATGGGATGGGATCCCTGGGATGGGATGGGATCCCTGGAATGGGATGGGATCCCAGGAATGGGATGGGATTCCTGGGATGGGATTCCTGGGATGGGATCCCTGGAATGGGATGGGATCCATGGTATGGGTTCCATGCGATGGGATCCCTGAGATGGGATTAGATCCCTGGGAACGGATGGGATGGGATGTGATCCCTGGGAACGGATGGGATGGGATGTGATCCCTGGGATGGGATGGGATGTGATGGGATAGGATTGGATTGGATGGGATGGGATTCCTGGGATGGGATCCCTGGGATGGGATCCCTGGGATGGGATCCCTTCGATGGTATGGGATCCCTGCGACGGGATCCATGGGATGGGATGGGATGGGATGGGATGGGATGGGATGGGATGGGATGGGATGGGATGGGATGGGATGGGATGGGATGGGATGGGATGGGACGGGATGGGATGTGATGGGATGGGATGGGATGGGATCCGTGGGATGGGATGGGATTCCTGGGACGTGATGGGTTCCCTGGGATGGGATGGGATGGGATGGGATGGGATGGGATGGGATGGGATGGGATGGGATGGGATGGGATCCCTGGGATGGGATCCGTTGGTTGTGTTGGGATCCCTGGGATGGAACCCTGGGCTGGGATCCCTGGGATGGGATGGGATGGGATGGGATGGGATGGGATGGGATGGGATCCCTGGGATGGGATGGGATGGGATGGAATGGGATGGGATGGAATGGGATCCCTGGGATGGCATCCCTAGGATGGGATGGGATCCCTTGGGATGGGATCCCTGGGATGGGATGGGATCCCTGGGATGCGGTCACTGGGGTGGTATCCCTGGGATGGGATGGGATGGGATGGGATGGGATGGGATGGGATGGGATCCCTGGGATGGGATGGGATGTGATTCTTGGGATGGGACAGGATCCCTGGGATATGATGGGATCCCTGCGATGGGATGGGTTCCCTGGGATGGGATGGGATGGGATGCCTGGGATGGGATGGGATGCCTGGGATGGGATCCCTGGGAAGGGATGGGATACCTGGGATGGATTCCCTGGTGTGGGATCCCTGGGATGGGATGGGTTCCCTGGGATGGTATGGGATGGGATGGGATGGAATGGGATCCATGGTATGGGATCCAAGGTATGGGATTCCTGAGATGGGATCCATGGGATGGGATGGGATGGGATGGGATGGGATGGGATGGGATGGGATGGGATGGGATGGGATGGGATGGGATGGGATGGGATCCCTGGGACGGGAACCCAGGGATGGGATGGGATCCCTGGGATGGCATCACTGGGATGGTATCCCTGGGATGGGATGGGATGGGATGGGATGGGATGGGATGGGATGGGATGGGATGGGATGGGATGGGATGGGCTGGGATCGCGGGGCTGGGATGGAATGGGATGGGATCCCTGGGATGGGATGGGATCCCTGGGATGGGATCCATGGGATGGGATGGGATCCATGGGATGGGATGGGATCCCTGGGATGGGATCCCAAGGAAGTGATTGGATCCCTGTGATGGCATCCCTGTGATGGGATGGAATCCCTGGAATGGGATCCCTGGGATGGGATTGGATCCCTGGGAACGGATGGGATGGGGTGGGATGTGATCCCTGGGAAGGGATAGGATGGGATGGGATGGGATGGGATAAGATGGGATCCCTGGGATGGGATGGGATGGCATGGGATGGGATGGGATGGGATGGGATGGGATCCCTGGGATGGGATCCCTGGGATGGGATCCCTGGGATGGGATCCCTGGGATGGGATCCCTGGGATGTTAGGGGATGGGATCCTTGGGATGGGATGGGATGGGATGGGATGGGATGGGATGGGATGGGATGGGATGGGATCCCTGGGTTGGGATCCCTGGGATGGGATCCCTGGGATGGGATGGGATCCCTGGGATGGGATCCCTGGGATGGAATGGGATCCCTGGGATAGTGTGGGATCCCTGGGATGGGATGGCATCCCTGGGATGTGATAGGATGGGATGGTTTGGGATCCCTGGGATGGGATCCCTGGGATGGGATCCCTGGGATGGAATGTTATCGGATCCCTGGGATGGGATGGGATCCCTGGGATGGGATCCCTGTGATGGTATGGGATCCCTGCGATGGGATCCATGGGATGCAATGGGATAGGATGGGATCGTATCCCTGGTATGGGATTGGATGGGATCCCTGGGATGGGATGGGATGGGATAGGATGGGATGGGATGGGACTGGACGGGATATGATGCGATGGGACGGGATGGGATGGGATGGGATGGGATGGGATCCCTGGGATGGGATCCCTTGGATGGGATGGGATTCCTGGGACGTGATGGTGTCCCTGGGATGGGATGGAATGGGATGGGATGTGATCCCTGGGATAGTGTGTTATCCCTGGGATGGGATGGAATCCCTGGGATGTGATGGGATGGGATGGGATGGGATGGGATGGGATCCCTGGGATGGGATGGGATCCCTGGGATGGGATCCTTGTGATGGGATTGGATCCCGGGGATGGGATGGGATCCCTGGGTTGGGATCCCTGTGATGGGATCACTGGGATGGGATGGCATGGGATCCCTGGGTTGGGATGGGATCCCTGGGATGGGATGGGATGGGATGAGATGGGATGGGATCGGATCCCTGGAATGGGATCCCTGAGATGGGATCCCTGGGATGGGATGGGATGGGATCCCTGGGATAGGATGGGATGGGATGGGATCCCTGGGATGGGATGGGAACCCTGAGTTGTGATCCCTCGGATGGGATCCCAGGGATGGGGTGGGATGGGATGGGATCCCTCGGGTGGGATAGGATCCCTGGGATGGGATGGGATCCCTGGAATGGGATGGGATGGGATGGGGTGGGATGGTATGGGATCCCTCGGGTGGGATAGGATCCCTGGGATGGGATGGGATCCCTGGAATGGGATGGGATGGGATGGGATGGGATGGGATGGGATGGGATCCCTGGAATAGGATCCCGGAGATGGGATCCCAGGGATGGTATGGGATGGGATGGGATGTGATCCCTGGGATGGGATATTATCCCTCGGATGGGATTCCTGTGATGGTATGGAATCTTTGGGATGGTATGTGATCCCTGGGATGGGATCCCTGGGTTGGGATCACTGGGATGGGATGGGATGGGATGGGATGGGATGGGATGGGATGGGATGGGATGGGATGGGATCCCTCGGATGGGATCCCTGGGATGGGATGGGATCCCTGGAATGGGATGGGATCCCAGGAATGGGATGGGATTCCTGGGATGGGAATCCTGGGATGGGATCCCTGGGATGGGATGGGATCCCTGGGATGGGATCCTTGGGATATAATCCCTGGGATGGGATCCCTGGGATGTTATGGGATCCCTGCAATGGGATCTCTGGGATGGGATGCAATAGGATGGGATAGGATGGGATCAGATCTCTGGGATGGGATCCCTGGGATGGGATCCCTGGGATGGGATTGGATGGGATCCTTGGGATGGGATGGGATGGGATGGGATGGGATGGGATGGGATGGGATCCCTGGGTTGGGATCCCTGGGATGGGATGCCTGGGATGGTATGGGATCCCTGGGATGGGATCCCTGGGATGGGATGGGATCCCTGGGATAGTGTGGGATCCCTGGGATGGGATGGCATCCCTGGGATGTGATAGGATGAGATGGTTTGGGATCCCTGGGATGGGATCCCTGGGATGGGATCCCTGGGATGGAATGTTATCGGATCCCTGGGATGGGATGGGATCCTTGGGATGGGATCCCTGGGATGGGATCCCTGGGATGGGATCCCTAGGATGGTATGGGGTCCCTGCAATGGGATCCATGGGATGGAATGGGATAGGATGGGATCGTATCCCTGGTATGGGATTGGATGGGATCCCTGGGATGGGATGGGATGAGATGGGATGGGATGGGATGGGATGGGATGGGATGGGATGGGATGGGATGGGATGGGATGGGACGGGATATGATGTGATGGGACGGGACGGGATGGGATGGGATGGGATGGGATGGGATGGGATGGGATGGGATGGGATGGGATGGGATGGGATGGGATCCCTGGGATGGGATCCCTGGGATGGGATCCCTGGGATGGGATGGGATCCCGGGGATGGGATCCATGGGATTGGATGGGATCCATGCGATGGGATCCCTGGGATGGGATTGGATCCATGGGAACGGATGGGATGGGGTGGGATGTCATCCCTGGGATGGGATAGGATGGGATGGGATGGGATAAGATGGGATCCCTGGGATGGGATGGGATGGGATGGGATGGCATGGGATGGGATGGGATGGGATGGGATGGGATGGGATGGCATCCCTGGGATGGGATCCCTGGGATGGGATCCCTGGGATGTTATGGGATCCCTGCAATGGGATCCCTGGGATGGGATGCAATAGGATGGGATAGGATGGGATCAGACCTCTGGGATGGGATCCCTGGGATGGGATCCCTGGGATGGGATTGGATGGCATCCTTGGGATGGGATGGGATGGGATGGGATGGGATGGGATGGGATGGGATGGGATGGGATCCCTGGGTTGGGATCCCTGGGTTCGGATCCCTGGGATGGTATGGGATCCCTGGGATGGGATCCCTGGGATGGGATGGGATGGGATGGGATGGTTTGGGATCCCTGGGATGGGATCCCTGGGATGGGATCCTTGGGATGGAATGTTATCGGATCCCTGGGATGGGATGGGATCCCTGGGATGGGATCCCTGGAATGGGATCCCTGGGATGGGATCCCTGTGATGGTATGGGATCCCTGGGATGGGATCCCTGTGATGGAATGGGATAGGATGGGATCGTATCCCTGGTATGGGATTGGATGGGATCCCTGGGATGGGATGGCATGGGATGGGATGGGATGGGACGGGATGGGACGGGAAGGGATATGATGTGATGGGACGGGACGGGACGGGATGGGATGGGATGGGATGGGATGGGATGGGATGGGATGGGATCCCTGGGATGGGATGGGATTCCTGGGACGTGATGGTGTCCCTGGGATGGGATGGAATGGGATGGGATCCCTGGGATAGTGTGTTATCCCTGGGATGGGATGGAATCCCTGGGATGTGATGTGATGTGATGGGATGGGATGGGATGGGATCCCTGGGATGGGATGGGATCCCTGGGATGGGATCCTTGTGATGGGACTGGATCCCGGGGATGGGATGGGATCCCTGGTTTGGGATGGGATCCCTGGGTTGGGATCCCTGAGATGGGATCACTGGGATGGGATGGCATGGGATCCCTGAGATGGGATGGGATCCCTGGGATGGGATGGGATGGGATGAGATGGGATGGGATGGGATCCCTGGGATGGGATCCCTGGGATGGGATGGGATGGGATCCCTGGGATAGGATGGGAACCCTGGGTTGTGATCCCTCGGATGGGATCCCAGGGATGGGATGGGATGGGATGGGATCCCTCGGGTGGGATAGGATCCCTGGGATGGGATGGGATCCCTGGGATGGGATGGGATCCCTGGGATGGGATGGGATGTGATGGGATGGGTTGGGATGGGATCCCTGGAATAGGATCCCGGAGATGGGATCCCTGGGATGGTACGGTATGGGATGGGATGGGATGGGATGTGATCCCTGGGATGGGATATTATCCCTCGGATGGGATTCCTGTGATGGTATGGGATCTTTGGGATGGTATGTGATCCCTGGGATGGGATCCCTGGGATGGGATCCCTGGGATGGGATTGGATGGGATGGGATGGGATGTGATGGGATCCCTGGGATGGGATGGGATCCCTGGAATGGGATGGGATCCCAGGAATGGGATGGATTCCTGGGATGGGATTCCTGGGATGGGATCCCTGGGATGGGATTCTTGGGATATACTCCGTGGGATGGGATCCCTGGGATGGGATCGGATGCGTGAGACGGGATGGGATGGGTTGGGATGGGATGGGATCCCTGGGATAGTGTGGGATCGATGGGATGGGATGGGATGGGATGGGATGGGATGGGATGGGATGGGATGGGATGGGATGGGATGGGATCCCTGGGATGGGATGGGATCCCTGGAATGGGATGGGATCCCAGAAGTGGGATGGGATTCCTGGGATGGGATGGGATTCCTGGGATGGGATTCCAGGGATGGGATCCCTGGGATGGGATCGTTGTAATGGTATTCCTGGGATGGGATGGGATGGGATGGGATGGGATGGGATGGGATGGGATGGGATGGGATGGGATGGGATGGGATGGGATGGGATGGGATGGGATCCCTGGGATGGGATCCCTGGGATGGGATCCCTGGGAAGGGATGTGATCCCTGGGATGGGATGGGATGCCTGGGATGGGATGGGATCCCTGGGATGGGATCCCTGGGAAGGGATGTGATCCCTGGGATCGATGGGATCCCTGGGATGGGATCCCTGGGTTTGGATGGGATGGGATCCCTGGGATGGGATCCCTGGGATGGGATGGGATGGGATGGGATGGGATGGGATGGGATGGGATTTGATGGTATCCCTGCGATGGGATCCCCAGGATGGTATGGTATCACTGCGATGGGATCCCTGGGATGGAATGGGATGGGATGGGATTCGATGGGATGGAATGGGATGGGATCCCTGGGATGGGATGGGATGCCTGGGACGTGATAGGGTCCCTGGGGTGGGATCCCTTGGATGGGATGGGATCCCAGGGATGGGATTCCCGGGATAGTGTGGGATCCCTGGGATGGGATGGCATCCCTGGGATGTGATGGGATGGGATGGGATGGGATGGGATGGGATCCCTGGGATGGGATGTGATGCGATGGGATGGGATGGGATGGGATGGTATCCATGGTATGGGATATATGGGATGTCATGGAATGGGATCGGAAGGAATGGGGTCGCGGGGCTGGGATGGAATGGGATGGGATCCCTGGGATGGGATGGGATCCCTGGGATGGGATCCATGTGATGGGATGGGATCCATGGTATGGGATGGGATCCCTGGGATGGGATCCCAGGGAAGTGATTGGATCCCTGTGATGGCATCCCTGTGATGGGATGGGATCCCTGGAATGGGATCCCTGGGATGGGATTGGATCCCTGGGAACGGATGGGTTGGGGTGGGATGTGATCCCAGGGATGGGATAGGATGGGATGGGATAAGATGGGATCCCTGGGATGGGATGGGATGGGATGGCATGGGATGGGATGGGATGGGATCCCTGGGATGGGATCCCTGGGTTGGGATCCCTGGGATGTTATGGGATCCCTGCAATGGGATCCCTGGGATGGGATGCAATAGGATGGGATAGGATGGGATCATATCCCTGGGATGAGATCCCTGGGATGGGATCCCTGGGGTGGGATTGGATGGGATCCCTGGGATGGGATGGGATGGGATGTGATGGGATGGGATGGGATCTCTGGGTTGGGATCCCTGGGATGGGATCCCTGGGATGGGATGGGATCCTTGCGATGGGATCCCTGGGATGGGATGGGATCCCTGGGATGGGATGGGATCGCTGGGATGGGATGGCATCCCTGGGGTGAGATAGGATGGGATGGTTTGGGATCCCTGGGATGTCATCCCTGGGATGGGATCCCTGGGATGGAATGGGATCGGATCCCTGGGATGGGATGGGATCCCTGGGATGGGATCCCTGCGATGGGATCCCTGCGATGGTATGGGATCCCTGCGATGGGATCCATGGGATGGGATGGGATAGGATGGGATCGTATCCCTGGTATGGGATTGGATGGGATCCTTGGGATGGTATGGTATGGTATGGGATGGGATGGGATGGGATGGGACCGGACGGGATATGATGTGATGTGATGGGATGGGATGGGATGGGATCCCTGGGATGGGATGGGATCCCTGGGATGGGATCCTTGTAATGGGATTGGATCCCGGGGATGGGATCCCTGGGATGGGATGGGATGGGATGGGATGGGATGGGATGGGATGGGATGGGATGGGATGGGATGGGATGGGATGTGATCCCTGGGATGGGATATTATCCCTCGGATGGGATTCCTGTGATGGTATGGGATCTTTGGGATGGTATGTGATCCCTGGGATGGGATCCCTGGGATGGGATCCCTGGGATGGGATTGGATGGGATGGGATGGGATGGGATGGGATGGGATGGGATCCCTGGGATGGGATGGGATCCCTGGAATGGGATGGGATCCCAGGAATGGGATGGATTCCTGGGATGGGATTCCTGGGATGGGATCCCTGGGATGGGATTCTTGGGATATACTCCCTGGGATGGGATCCCTGGGATGGGATCGGATGCATGAGACGGGATGGGATGGGTTGGGATGGGATGGGATATCTGGGATGTGATGGGATCCCTGGGATGGGATGGGATGGGATGGGATGGGATGGGATGGGATCCCTGGGATGGGATTGCTGAGATGGGAACCCTGGGTTGGGATGGGATGGGATCCCTGGGATGGGATCCCTGGGATGGGATGGGATGAGATCTCTTGAATGGGATGAGATGAGATGAGATGAGATGAGATGAGATGAGATGAGATGAGATGAGATGAGATGAGATGAGATGAGATGAGATGAGATGGGATGGGATGAGATGGGATGGGATGCCTGGGATGGGATGCCTGGGATGGGATGGGATCCCTGGGATGTGATCCCTGTGATGGGATGGGATCCATGGGATGGGATGGGATCCCTGGGATGGGATCCCTGGGAAGTGATGGGATCCCTGTGATGGGATCCCTGTGATGGGATGGGATCCCTGGAATGGGATCCCTGGGATGGGATTAGATCCCTGGGAACGGATGGGATGCGATGGGATGGGATGGGATGGGATCCCTGGGATGGGATCCATGGGATGGGATCTGATAGGATGGGATCGTATCCCTGGGATGGGATTGGATGAGATCCCTGGGATGGGATGGGATGGGATGGGATGGGATGGGATGGGATGGGATGGGATGGGATGGGATGGGATCGGACGGGATGGGATTTGATGTGATGGGATGGGATGGGATGGGATGGGATCCGTGGGATGGGATGGGATTCCTCGGACCTGATGGGGTCCCTGGGATGGGATCCCTGGGATGGGATGGGATGGGATCCCTGGGATGGGATGGAATGGGATGGGATGGGATCCCTGGGATGGTGTGTTATCCCTGGGATGGGATGGCATCCCAGGGATGTGATAGGATGGGATGGTTTGGGATCCCTGGGATGTGATCCCTGGGATGGGATCCCAGGCATGGAATGGGATCGGATCCCTGGGATCTCTTGGTATCCCTGGGATGGGATCCCTGGGATGGGATCCCTGGGATGGAATGGGGTGGGATGGGATCCCTGGGATGGGATGAGATCCCTGGGATGGATTCCCTGGTGTGGGATCCCTGGGATGGGATGGGATGGGTTCCCTGGGATGGGATGGGATGGGATGGGATGGGATGGAATGGGATCCATGGTATGGGATCCATGGTATGGGATGTGATGCCTCGGACGTGTTGGAGTCCCTGGGATAGGATCCCTGGGATGGGATGGGGTGGGATCCCTGGGATGGGATGGAATGGGATGGGATGGGATCCCTGGGATAGTGTGGGATCTCTGGGATTGGATGGCATCCCTGGGATGTGATGGGATGGGATGGGATGGGATCCCTGGGATGGGATGGGATCCCTGGGATGGGATGTGATGGGATGGGATGGGATGGGATCCCTGGGATGGGATGTGATGGGATGGGATGGGATGGGATGGGATGGGATGGGATCCCTGGGATGGGATGGGATCCCTGGGATGGGATGGGATCCCTGGGATGGGATCCCTGGGATGGGATGGTGTCCATGGGATGGGATCCCTGGGATGGTAACCCTGGGAAGTGATGGGATCCCTGTGATGGGATGGGATCCCTGGGAACAGATGGGATGGGATGGGATGTGATCCCTGGGATGGGATAGGATGGGATGGAATGGGATCCATGGTATGGGATCCATGGTATGGGATCCCTGAGATGGGATCCATGGGATGGGAAGGGACGGGATGGGACGGGATGGGATGGGATGGGATGGGATGGGATTCGATGGGATGGGATGGGATGAGATGGGATGGGATGGGATCCCTGGGACGGGAACCCAGGGATGGGATGGGATCCCTGGGATGGGATCACTGGGATGGTATCCCTGGGATGGGATGGGATGGGATGGGATGGGATGGGATGGGATGGGATGGGATGGGATGGGATCCCTGGGATGGGATGGGATGTGATACTTGGGATGGGACAGGATCCCTGGGATATGATGGGATCCCTGCGATGGGATGGGATCCCTGGGATGGGAATGGATGGGATGCCTGGGACAGGATGGGATGCCTGGGACGGGATCCCTGGGAAGGGATGGGATCCCTGGGATGGATTCCCTGGTGTGGGATCCTGGGATAGGATGGGATGGGTTCCCTGGGATGAGATGGGATGGGATGGGATGGGATGGGATGGGATGGGATGGGATGGGATGGGATGGGATGGAATGGGATGGAATGGGATCCATGGGATGGGATCCATGGTATGGGATCCCTGAGATGGGATCCATGGGATTGGAAGGGAAGGGGTGGGATGGGATGGAATGGGATGGGATGGGATGGGATGGGATGGGATGGGATGAGATTGGATGGGATGGGATGGGATCCCTGGGACGGGAACCCAGGGATGGGATGGGATCCCTGGGATTGGATCACTGGGATGGTATCCCTGGGATGGGATGGGATGGTATGGTATGGGATGGGATGGGATGGGATGGGATCCCTGGGATGGGATGGGATTCCTGGGACGTGATGGGGTCCCTGGGATGGGATCCCTGGGGTGGGATGCGTTCCCTGGGATGGGATGGAATGGGATGGGATGGGATCCCTGGGATAGGATGGGATGGGATGGGATGGGATGGGATGGGATGGGATGGGATGGGATGGGATGGGATGGGATGGGATGGGATGGGATCTCTGGGATGGGTTGCGATGGGATGGGATCCCTGGGATAGAGTGGTATCCCTGGGATGGGACGGCATCCCTGGGATGTGATAGGATGGGATGGTTTGGGATCCCTGGGATGTGATCCCTGGGATGGGATCCCAGGCATGGAATGGGATCGGATCCATGGGATGGGATGGGATCCCTGGGATGGGATCCCTGGGATGGGATCCCTGGGATGGAATGGGATGGGTTCCCTGGGATGGTATGGGATGGGATGGGATGGGATGGGATGGGATGGGATGGGATGGGATCTCTGGGATGGGTTGCGATGGGATGGGATCCCTGGGATAGAGTGGTATCCCTGGGATGGGACGGCATCCCTGGGATGTGATAGGATGGGATGGTTTGGGATCCCTGGGATGTGATCCCTGGGATGGGATCCCAGGCATGGAATGGGATCGGAGCCATGGGATGGGATGGGATCCCTGGGATGGGATCCCTGGGATGGGATCCCTAGGATGGAATGGGATGGGTTCCCTGGGATGGTATGGGATGGGATGGGATGGGATGGGATGGGATGGGATGGGATGGGATGGGATGGAATGGGATCCATGGTATGGGATCCATGGTATGGGATCCCTGAGATGGGATCCATGGGATGGGATGGGATGGGATGGGATGGGATGGGATGGGATGGGATGGGATGGGATGGGATGGGATGGGATGGGATGGGATGGGATGGGATGGGATGGGATGGGATGAGATGGGATGGGATGAGATGGGATGGGATCCCTGGGACGGGAACCCAGGGATAGGATGGGATCCCTGGGATTGGATCCCTGAGATGGGATCCGTTGGTTGTGTTGGGATCCCTGGGATGGAACCCTGGGCTGGGATCCCTGGGATGGGATGGGATGGGATCCCTGGGATGGGATGGGATGGGATGGGATGGGATGGGATGGGATGGGATGGGATGGGATGGGATGGGATGGGATGGGATGGGATGGGATGGGATAGGATGGGATAGGATGGGATGGGATAGGATGGGATGGGATGTGATCCCTGGGTTGGGATGGGATAGGATGGGATCCCTGGGATGGGATGGGATCCCTGTGATGGGATGGGATGGGATGGGATCCCTGGGTTGGGATCCCTGGGATGGGATGGGATCCCTGGGTTGGGATCCCTGGGATTGGATCCCTGGGATGCGATCCCTGGGATGGGATGTGATGCGATGGGATCCCTGGGATGGGATGGGATGGGATGGGATGGGATGGGATGGGATGGGATGGGATGGGATGGGATGGGATGGGATGGGATCTCTGGGATGGGTTGCGATGGGATGGGATCCCTGGGATGGGATGGGTTCCCTGGGATGCGATGGGATCCCTGGGTTAGGATCCCTGGGTTGGGATCCCTGGGATGTGATCACTGGGATGGGATGGGATCTCTGGGATGGGATGGGATGGGATGGGATCCCTGGGATGGGATGGGATCCCTGGGATGTGATGGGATGGGATGGGATGGGATGGGATGGGATGGGATGGGATGGGATCCCTGGGATGGGATCCCTGGGATGGTATCCCTGGGATGGGATGGGATCCCTGGGATGGGATTTGATGTGATGGAATGGGATGGGATGGGATGGGATGGGATCCCTGGGATGGGATCCCTGGGATGGGATTGGATCCCTGGGATGGGACCCCTGGGATGGGATCCCTGGGATGGGATGGGATCCCTGGGATGGTATCGGATGGGATCCCTGGGATGGGATGGGATCCCTGGGATGGGATCCCTGGGATGGGATGGGATCCCTGGGATGGGATGGGAATGGATGGGATGGGATCCCTCGGATGGGATCCCTGGGGTGGGATAGGATCCCTGGGATGGGATCCCTGGGATGGGATGGGATGGGATGGGATGGGATGGGATGGGATGGGATGGGATCCTTGGGATGGGATGGGATCCCTGGGATGCGATCCCTGGGATGGGATGGGATCCCTGGGATGGGATCCCTGGGATGGGATCCCTGGGATGGGATGGGATGAGATGGGATGGGATGGGATGGGATGGGATGGGATGGGATGGGATGGGATGGGATGGGATGGGATGGGATCTCTGGGATGGGATGGGATGGGATGGGATAGGATCCCTGGGATGGGATGGGGTCCCTGGGATGGGATGGGATCCCTGTGATGGGATGGGATGGGATGGGATAGGATGGGATGGGATAGGATGGGATGGGATGTGATCCCTGGGTTGGGATGGGATGGGATGGGATCCCTGGGATGGGATGGGATCCCTGTGATGGGATGGGATGGGATGGGATCCCTGGGTTGGGATCCCTGGGATGGGATGGGATCCCTGGGTTGGGATCCCTGGGATTGGATCCCTGGGATGCGATCCCTGGGATGGGATGTGATGCGATGGGATCCCTGGGATGGGATGGGATGGGATGGGATGGGATGGGATGGGATGGGATGGGATGGGATGGGATGGGATGGGATGGGATGGGATGGGATCTCTGGGATGGGTTGCGATGGGATGGGATCCCTGGGATGGGATGGGTTCCCTGGGATGCGATGGGATCCCTGGGTTAGGATCCCTGGGTTGGGATCCCTGGGATGTGATCACTGGGATGGGATGGGATCTCTGGGATGGGATGGGATGGGATGGGATCCCTGGGATGGGATGGGATCCCTGGGATGTGATGGGATGGGATGGGATGGGATGGGATGGGATGGGATGGGATGGGATGGGATCCCTGGGATGGGATCCCTGGGATGGTATCCCTGGGATGGGATGGGATCCCTGGGATGGGATTTGATGTGATGGAATGGGATGGGATGGGATGGGATGGGATGGGATGGGATCCCTGGGATGGGATCCCTGGGATGGGATTGGATCCCTGGGATGGGACCCCTGGGATGGGATCCCTGGGATGGGATGGGATCCCTGGGATGGTATCGGATGGGATCCCTGGGATGGGATGGGATCCCTGGGATGGGATCCCTGGGATGGGATGGGATCCCTGGGATGGGATGGGAATGGATGGGATGGGATCCCTCGGATGGGATCCCTGGGGTGGGATAGGATCCCTGGGATGGGATCCCTGGGATGGGATGGGATGGGATGGGATGGGATGGGATGGGATGGGATGGGATCCTTGGGATGGGATGGGATCCCTGGGATGCGATCCCTGGGATGGGATGGGATCCCTGGGATGGGATCCCTGGGATGGGATGGGATAGGATCCCTGGGATGGGATGGGGTCCCTGGGATGGGATGGGATCCCTGTGATGGGATGGGATGGGATGGGATAGGATGGGATGGGATAGGATGGGATGGGATGTGATCCCTGGGTTGGGATGGGATGGGATGGGATCCCTGGGATGGGATGGGATCCCTGTGATGGGATGGGATGGGATGGGATCCCTGGGTTGGGATCCCTGGGATGGGATGGGATCCCTGGGTTGGGATCCCTGGGATTGGATCCCTGGGATGCGATCCCTGGGATGGGATGTGATGCGATGGGATCCCTGGGATGGGATGGGATGGGATGGGATGGGATGGGATGGGATGGGATGGGATGGGATGGGATCTCTGGGATGGGTTGCGATGGGATGGGATCCCTGGGATGGGATGGGTTCCCTGGGATGCGATGGGATCCCTGGGTTAGGATCCCTGGGTTGGGATCCCTGGGATGTGATCACTGGGATGGGATGGGATCTCTGGGATGGGATGGGATGGGATGGGATCCCTGGGATGGGATGGGATCCCTGGGATGTGATGGGATGGGATGGGATGGGATGGGATGGGATGGGATGGGATGGGATCCCTGGGATGGGATCCCTGGGATGGTATCCCTGGGATGGGATGGGATCCCTGGGATGGGATTTGATGTGATGGAATGGGATGGGATGGGATGGGATGGGATGGGATCCCTGGGATGGGATCCCTGGGATGGGATTGGATCCCTGGGATGGGACCCCTGGGATGGGATCCCTGGGATGGGATGGGATCCCTGGGATGGTATCGGATGGGATCCCTGGGATGGTATCGGATGGGATCCCTGGGATGGGATCCCTGGGATGGGATGGGATCCCTGGGATGGGATGGGAATGGATGGGATGGGATCCCTCGGATGGGATCCCTGGGGTGGGATAGGATCCCTGGGATGGGATCCCTGGGATGGGATGGGATGGGATGGGATGGGATGGGATGGGATGGGATGGGATGGGATGGGATGGGATCCTTGGGATGGGATGGGATCCCTGGGATGCGATCCCTGGGATGGGATGGGATCCCTGGGATGGGATCCCTGGGATGGGATCCCTGGGATGGGATGGGATGAGATGGGATGGGATGGGATGGGATGGGATGGGATGGGATGGGATGGGATGGGATGGGATGGGATGGGATGGGATTGGATGGGATCTCTGGGATGGGATGGGATGGGATGGGATAGGATCCCTGGGATGGGATGGGGTCCCTGGGATGGGATGGGATCCCTGGGATGGGATGGGATGGGATGGGATGGGATGGGATGGGATGGGATGGGATGGGATGGGATGGGATGGGATGGGATGGGATGGGATTGGATGGGATGGGATGGGATCCCTTGGATGAGATGGGATGGGTGTAATGGTCAGTCCGAAGTTCCCCTCGTTTTTTGCCTCCTGACCATCGCTAGGAGACCTCGAGGACCCCATTCAGGCTGACTCCCTACAATGGTTTCCTTGTCTGGCTAAGGTGGATGCTCATGAGTGTGTGCTGGTGTATTGTCTTCACTGGACTGTGCTGTCGTGGCACCAGCCAGAGACTGTGTTGTACCAAGTGAGGACGGCTTGACCGTACCTGTCTCCTGCAGCACCACACAATGGTCCATAAATCTTCCCACCTTTTGGCCAGAAGCCACTCGCTTTGGAGAAGGACTATAAAAGAGCAACCCTCTGGAAAGGACCCTTTGAGATCGCTCCACTGATCAAGACCCCTGAGATCTCCCCGCGGACGAGGACTTGTCTATCGGATGACCCGCGAGGACGCCCGTCTCGTCTGTTGGTAGCTATTCGCCCATCCCTTCCTTTCCTTCCCCTTTCCTTATCCTCTACCTCTCCCCTTTACTGTAACTGAATTGTTGGCATTTGATGAAATGCATTGCTGTTGTTGACTAAACTGATTTTCTGTTGTTGAATAAACTGATTTTGTCCCCTGCATTTTGCCTGTTTGCACCTTTGAGATCAAAAGAACCATCACGACCCCCGCTCTGCATTAATAGCGGATCGTGACACCCATCTCTGCCCTCTGGTGTCACACAGCCAGTATATGATGTCGTAGCTGCTCGATGACCTCACATAACCCACTCTGTGATGTCACAGCCCACTCTGTGACCTCATGTTACCAGATGATAAACTGCCTACCCCAGGTGAGCTAACACAATTCCTGTTCTCCAAAACCACTGGCCTCTGGAACCTGCACAATGCCCGTTGTGTAAGAAGGGGAACTGGAAGTTCCCCAGCCTCAGTGTCCTGCCTGCTCAGCCAGGCCAACTGGAACATTGGGGTCCATGACCACCAGGGACCACCAGAGAGACCCCCAGGGCAGAAGAAGCCATGGGTAAAGGGGAGGGGAAATATGTTCATGATTTTGGGGAAATGATTATCATATGTGTGTTTAGTCCAGGACAATCACTGAATAAGTTTGCAAAATACAGAATATAAACAGAAATTTCCTGTACTCAACCTGCATGGCTTTGGGAGGAGCTGTCCCCCTGTGTATCCAGCCAAATAAAGAATGCTGCTTTTTAATGCTATATTGGTGTTTGGGAGTTTTTTATTTTACTGAATTTTTGGAACCACTCCCACTGCCCAGGAAAGCTCTGTCCCCAGCTGTTCATAAACAGAGAAGGGTTGGTGGGAGATGTGGTGGTCAGAGGCTGTTTGGGGTACAGTGACCATGAAATTTTTGAGTTTTTAAATATTCTGTGAAAGAAGGAGAAGCATCAACAAAATTTCTACACTGCCCTTACAGAGAGCAGAATTCAGCATATTCAGGATACAGATTTGGGCATAACTGACTTTTTATAGGGAAACAGTACTTAAAAACAAAGCATTCCAAGAAGGAGGGAGACAGTTCAAGAAAGAAATCATGAATGAGAAGGTGGAGCCTGTCGCAATGTGCCAGAAGTGAGCTAGTGAGGAAAATGACTGGCCTGGCTGGGAATGGAGCTTTTTCCAGTCACTCAGGGAAAAAAGAGGGTGCATCACCTTTGGACAGAGGTGCAGGAAACTCAGGAATTGTTTAAGGATGTTGTTTGGTCATGCAGAAAGAAAATGAGAGAAGTGAAAACTCAATTAGGACTTAACCTGACCACTTCTGTGAAAAATAATAGAAAATATTTCTATAAATAAGTTATTAGCAAACCGGCAGACAAGGAGAATCTCAGCTCTTTATTGGATGCTGTGGGGAATAGAGAAACTGAGGATGAGAAAAAGGCTGAGCTACTTAACCCATTCTTTGCCTCAGTTTGGAACAGTAAGCCAGGATGTCCTGAGGACAAGTGTTCTTCTGAGCTGGTAGATGGGGACAGGGAGCAGAACAGACCCCCTGTAATCCAGGAGGAAGCAGCTGGGGACCTGCTGAGCCACTCAGATGCTCACTGGTGTCTCTGGGAACAGATGGGATCCATCCTAGGGGGATGAGGGAGCTGCTGGATGAGCTCCCCAAGCTGCTCTCCATCATTTCTCATCAGTGCTGGCTCAGCAGGGAGGTGCCAGAGGACTGGAGGTGCCAATGTGAGCCCATCCCCAAGAAGGGCTGGAAGGAGGATGTGGGGAACTGCAGGCCTGTCAGCCTGACCTGGGTGCCTGGTGAGGTGATGGAACAGATCACCTTGAGTGCCATCACAGGGCACCTACAGGATGGCTGAGGGATCAGAGCCAGCCAGAGTGGATTTCAATATCTGCATTGATGATCTGGATGAGGGCATTGAGTGCAGCATCAGCAAATATGCAGGTGGCACCAAGCTGGGTGTGAGTGTGGATGTGCTGGAGAATAAGAGGGCTCTGCAGAGGGACCTGGACAGGCTGGATCCAGGGCCCAAATCCAACAAGGTGAGGTTTAATAAACTAAGTGCTGGATCCTGCATTTTGGCCACAACAACCCCTGCAGTGCTCCTGGCTGGGGACAGAGTGGCTGGACAGCAGCCAGGCAGAAAGGGACCTGAGGGCACTGATGGACAGCATGCTGGACATGAGCCAGCAGTGTGCCCAGGTGGCCAAGAAGGCCAATGGCATATGGCTTGGATCAGGAATGGTGTGGCCTTCAGGAGCACAGCTGCTGTGCCAGCACTGACCAGCCACCAGCTCTGCACACAGACATTGCTGCTGCAGCTCCAGAGAAGGGGAAAAAGGGACATCTCCAATGAAAAGTTTGCTGGGAGATGTTTTGTTCATTAAACCCCCTGAGAGCACAAATCCCCATTAAAACAGTCTAGGACCACAGCAGAGGTGGAGAGAAGAAAAATGAGAAATAGCACATTTGGACAAGAGCACATCGTTGTGGACAATATTTAAAAACTAAAACACAGAAAAAAAGAAAAAGCCACAACCAAACCAAAAAGAACAATCAAAAATTCTTTTTATTACAAGAGATTTCCAGAAATTTGCCTGTAATTTAACGTTTCTGAAATCTTCCAGTCATCAAAGTCTGCACTGCAGCCTTGAGCTCCTGGTTCCTCAGGCTGTAAATGAGAGGGTTCAGGGTTGGAGGCACCACCGAGTACAGAACTGACAGTGCCAGATCCAGGGATGGGGAGGAGATGGAGGGAGGCTTCAGGTTGGCAAATGAGGCAGTGCAGAGAAACAGAGACACCACGGCCAGGTGAGGGAGGCAGGTGGAAAAGGCTTTGTGCCGTCCCTGCTCAGAGGGAATCCTCAGCACAGCCCTGAAGATCTGCACATAGGAGAAAACCATGAACACAAAACAGCCAAAACATAAACAGGCACTAACAGCAATGATCCCAATTTCCCTGAGATAGGATTTGGAGCAGGAGAGTTTGAGGATGTGTGGGATTTCACAGAAGAACTGGCCCAGGGCATTTCCATGGCACAGGGGCAGGGAAAATGTATTGGCCGTGTGCAGCAGTGAATAGAGAAAGCCACTGGCCCAGGCAGCTGCTGCCATGTGGGCACAAGCTCTGCTGCCCAGGAGGGTCCCGTAGTGCAGGGGTTTGCAGATGGACACGTAGCGGTCGTAGCACATGATGGTCAGGAGGGAAAACTCTGCTGACAGGAAGAACAGAAAGAAAAAGAGCTGAGCAGCACATCCTTCATAGGAGATGTGTCTGGTGTCCCAGAGGGAATTGTGCATGGCTTTGGGGACAGTGGTGCAGATGCAGCCCAGGTCACTGAGGGCCAGGTTGAGCAGGAAGAAGAACATGGGGGTGTGCAGGTGGTGGCCGCAGGCTACGGCGCTGATGATGAGGCCGTTGGCCAGGAGGGCAGCCAGGGAGATGGCCAGGAAGAGGCAGAAGTGCAGGAGCTGCAGCTGCCGCGTGTCTGCCAATGGCAGCAGGAGGAAGTGGCTGATGGAGCTGCTGTTGGACATGTCCTCACTCTGGGCATTGTGGGCTGTAAAAAGAACAAATTGACAAGCTAGGAGACATTTCCTTGAGTCAATCCTGTACAATTAAGTTAGGAATCCTCTCAAAACTACTTCTCTTCATGTGGGGGAACTTCACTAAAAACTTTTATTTTTGAACTTGAGTTTCTGCTTCTGAGTTACTGCCTCCTCATCAGCATTTTTCTCAGTATGAATGCTGAGGAGCCCAGAGGGAAAACAAGGCTACCATTGACACAGTGAAGTCTGACCTTCTGGTCCTATACAGCTGCACTTTGCTTATAATATCTCCCTCTAATTCAAGGTGATCACACTTCAAATATGCTGGAAAAGTACAGTAGCCGTTTTGAAGGCTCCAATTTTAAAATACTTTTCCCTAAACTCTTTTTTTTGCTCTATTCTGATTGAGAGAGAGAGGCATACTAAGTGTTCATCTGGCTCTGCTGCCTGGAGTTGTTCCTACTGGGAGCTGTTTCTCTCTATCCAAGCCTTGTCCCTGCCAGTGCTTCCAGAGCCCAGCCCAGCCCTGGGGGCTCAGCTCTGCCCTGCACACCCCTCCCAGCACAGGGCACTGCCCAGGGCCATCTCCCTGCCAGCAGGGCCTTAAGGGCACCTCACACAAACAGAGATGCTGCAAGCCAAGGTGCTGCTGCTGCTGTCTGTAGGCACAGGAGGGTGAGGAGGCACTTTGTGAGGGAGATGGGAGGCAGATCTGCTGATGCCCAATGGGACAGTGCAGGAGTGACACAGACACACCTGACAGCCCCTTTCCCTTGCCTTGAGGAGAAAGCTGAGAGCAGCCCTGGCCATGCAGCACCATCTCCACAGCAGGAGGAATCTGCCCTGATGGGGGTGGCTCCTTCCACCTCCAACTTCTCCCCACAGTCCATGAGGAACTGCCAGGCAGGCTGAGAGCTGTCCCTGGCAGGTGGCACATGGCCTGGGCTGGCCAAGAGCCCTGAGGGCTGCAGGAGCTGCTCTGCAGGACAGCCCTGGGCAGCCCTGGCTGCAGCCCCAGCTTCAGCCCCTGCAGCCGTCCCTGAATATGGGAGAGTCCTCCTGACACATCCCCCAGGCTGTGGGCTGTGCTGGCTCCAGGAGATCCCTCCAGGAGCACAGGGGACATTGCCCTGCACCCACACACTCACCATGTCCAGGGCTGTGAAGATGTTTCCCCAAGTGCAGTCTCAGCTCAATGTCTTCCCAGTCCCGATTGCCTTGAGCCTGTCTGTGCCCAGCTCCTGTGCCCTCAGTGCCTGCAGGCAGTGCCCTCAGCCCTGCTGGGCTGGCAGAGGAGCTGCTCCTCAGCAGAAATGTCTTTTTGAAGCTTCTCTTGGTTCACCTTGGGAGCTGCCTCTGTGCCAGGAGCCCAGCCCAGCTCAGTAGCGCAGACACAGCACAAGGACTTTAATGAATCTCTCGGGGCTTTTGGTTCTGTTTACTTCATAATCATTCCCTAAGAGAGTGTTCCAAAAACTTTTCAATAACTGAAACTTTAATTAATATATGGAAATTTCTTGAAGTTTTAATGGGTCCCACTGTGGGACATGACTGAGAAGGTGTTTCCTATTTCTATTTGGAGCAGGAAATTGGAGGCAGAGATGACAGGTGGGGACAAAAATAAGCCAAGTCATGGTACCCTGGGGCACAGCAGGGTCTGTGCCACCAAGGGCTGCGAGGAGACACCTTGTCCTGAGCCACTGGGGCCTCCTGGCACAGCCCCAGCAAGGCTGGCCACTGTCACCCCTTGTCCTGCCCTCAGCATCCCCCCACATCCCAGTGGCCTCAGGGATGTGCTGGGACGAGTCCCTGGGGAGCCTTGGTCAGGAATGGCCCTGGGGGCTCCTTCATGCTCCCAGGGACTGCAGGTTTTTCAGAGGACTTTAGGTTTTGCTTTTGCCTTGGAGTCTCTGAAAGCTTTGTGCAATCATGGCCTCCAATTATCTGCTTTAATTAATCTCTTGAGAGCCTTTGTCAGTAACAACACTCAGCGGGGCTGATTAATGCTTCAAGGTACTCAAGGTTAATTTAAGTTCTTCTTTTTGGCAGTGTCTCTGAGACTTTTGTGCAGTAATGGCCCCCAATTATCTGCTTTAATTAGTCCCTTGAGGGCCTTTGTCAGTAATGATATTCAGTGGGGCTCATTAATGCTTCAAGGTACTCAGTTTTTTAAGGTACTTGGAGTTTCCCTTTTGACACCAACTCTTTTAGTAATTTATGCAACCATGGCTCCAATTATCTGTTTTAAGGAGTCCCTTGAGAGCTTTGTACTGGCACTCAGTGGAGCTGATTAATACTTCAAGGAACTTCAGTTTTTTGAGGTACTTTCCTTTTTCCTTTCTTTTCTCAGTCTCTGAGATATTTTTGGGCAATCCTGGCCTCCGATTCTTTCCTCCACGGAGTCCATGAGGAGCCTGGGTTGGGGATGGACCTCAGTGGGACCCATAAATACTTTGAGACACTTTGGGTTTTTCTTCTGCCATGGACTCCTGGAAAGGTTTGTGCAATCTCCTCTCAGGCCCTGAGATTCAAGGACTCAGCTCCAAATGCACCACGGGGCTCATTGGGATCAAGCAAGTCCTGACAAACCATGGCTCTGCCTTGATTTCCCTCTGGTCAAGAACATTTCCAGCAATTACTTAGATTATTTTGACTACTTTGGTCTTTCCATTTTCATCATAATTTTCATGACTAATCCTTGGTAAAACTTTAGAGGAGTTTCTGGCAAACAAAGATTCTGGCTGCTATTGTCAGGAAAATTAATCCACAAACACCAGAGGTTTATGTCCAAAAAGGAGACAGAGGAGTCCTTTTTGCTTTATTCGAATAAAGGGAGAGGCCATGGGACATTCCCCTGGGATCTCTCACATTTTCGGAGGACGCAGCCTCCTTTTTATCCTATTTTCCCGGCCGCATTTCCCTCTCTCTTTCCCCATTGGCTTAGGTACTTGAGAGGCACAGAATTCCCGGAACGCCTCATACCTGAAATTCCCCTCTAATGTATAACCCTCCCTTTTAATTTTTAATTCTTATAGAATTCATAGTTTTCCCCCCGTTGCTTCTTTCATCTTTCGATATCCAATTTCATTTATCAGCAGCCCTACAGTTTGTTTGTAAAGGCAAATATCTCTTTCCATTCATCAATCAGTGGAATCCATCCCATTGTTTCTTTTATCTCTCAGTGCTAGCCTTATCTACAGGCTGATCCACAGCTCATTTGTAAAGACAAATTCAACATTCCTCTCAATCCCTCCTCTTTTATTTTTAATAATTGTTTTTACAAACTTTAGCTATCATTTACTTAATTTTTTGTTCCTGAGTCTCTTTTTTTTTTTTTTTTTTGGTTTTGTAATTATTTGGAGTGACATCAATTTTTGTCCTTTTGTAACCATTTCTGGATCAGTAGGCGTGGCTATTACCTGCATCCCTTTGATCACATGTTGAATAAGTTGTACTAAGCAAGGGATCGTGCATGGTAAAAAGATTAGAGTTGCTACAGCACATAAGAGGAAAAAAAAAGTAATTGTTTAACCTATAGTCCACCAGGTAGCCAAGAAAACATGTCCCATTTCCATAAAGGTTTTTGCTACTTTTTCTCCTAAGGTCAAAACAATTATTTTCCCATTCTTGGCTCCAACCTAACTGATAATATAAAGGTAACATTATTAAGAGAAACATTCTGATTGTGTAATCTAATCTCCTAACTTAATTTTTACTTTCACGTTGTTTTTCACACCACTTGTGGCGAGTGAAGGCACAGAAACATCTTAACATAAAGAAAACAATGACAGCAAGGGTTGGCCCCCAGTGACTGGAGATCTGAGAGGAGGGATGCCCACACAGACTATTTCAGCAGGCACTCTGTGGGTGGGCACACGAGGCTTCCCCCGATGTCGACGCCCTGGCTGCTGCTCCAGTCCCCTCCTGTGGAGTGTCAGTCGCGGCTTCCCGTCCTTCTCCTCCAGCTGAGATGTCCAAATCTCTGGGGCTGCAGAGACCTTGGCCCGAGTGTGATGGGTCCACCCGTGTTCAGCTGTCTTGACGGCTGTGTCTGTGCTCAGCAACACCTGGAAAGGTCCACGCCACTTGGCCACCAGTGGTGCTTCTTCCCACTCCTTAACCAGGACCCAGTGTCCCGGCTGGATGTTGTGAACAGCAAAAGTCCAAAGGCAGGGTCTGTGCCAGCTGAGCTTCCTGTCCAAGAGATTTCACAAGAGACAGTATCCGAGCCACATATTGTTTTAAATACACATCACTTATCTTTATCCCCCCACTCGGCTGAGAATTACAAGGGTAAGGAATTCCAAAGATCAATTCAAAGGGAGATAATTGAATATCTTCCCTGGGTCTGGCTCTTATCCTTGCTAAAGCCGGGGGCAGGAGCCGTACCTACGGCATCTTAGTTTCTATTACCAGCTTCAGGAGATGTTTCTTTATTTCTCCATTCATCCTCTCAACCTGGCCCGAACTTTGTGGGTGCCAGGGGGTATGGAGGTTCCACCGTATTCCTAAAGCAGTCATAACTCCTTGAAGAATTTTTCCTGTAAAATGAGTTTCCCTATCTGAATCTATCGCTTCCACCATCCCTTATCTTGGAATTTTTTTTGTTCCAAAAATATTTTAACAACTGATCCTGTAGTTGCTGACACAGTTGGAAATGCTTCTGGCCACCCGGTTAATTGACATACTATTACCAGAAGATATTTAAATCTTGCCACTCGAGGCATTTCAGTAAAATCCACCCGGCATCTCTGGAAGGGACGTACTGCCCAACGCCTCCCTCCCCTGGCCACTTTCTTTGTAACTTTGTTGTTGGTTTTAGCACAAGTCAAACAGCCTTCAGTGGCTCGCTTTGCCAGGCTAAAGAGACCAACAGCAGCGTTCATTTTGAGGAAGGCTTCTGCCAGTCCTCGGGAGCCCCAGTGACTCCCTTCATGAAGTTGTTTTAACAATTGTAAGGCTAGAGCTTTTGGTATCCACTGCTTACCATCCCTTGTAAACCAATTATTTTCTCTTTTCTCTGCCCCACTTTTTTTAATTATCTCAAGTTCCTCTGGTGGAAAAGAGAGTTTCTCTGGCAGCGGTGCAGTTACTGGGAGCAAAGGCAGGATCTTAGAGACTTCTGGCAACAATGCAGCTTTTCGAGCTTCTTCATCAGCCAGTCGGTTTCCTATTGCCTTCTCTGACCATCCTGCCTGATGCCCCTTAATGTGGATTATCGCCACCTTTTTTGGTAAATTCACTGCCTCCAATAGGCGAGAGATTAAGTTCTCGTGAGCTAATGTCTTTCCTCTGCAGCTTAATAAACCTCTTTCTTCCCATAGTTTTCTAAATGCATGTATTACCCCATATGCATATTTAGAATCAGTAAATATATTTACTGTCTTGTCCTGGTATAATTCACAGGCTCTCACAAGCGTGTACAGCTCTGCTGTCTGAGCTGACCAGGTGTGTGGTAACCTCCCCCCTTCCCTTAATTGCTTCCCATTCACGATAGAGTATCCTGTAAATCGTTTCCCTTCTACCACCTTGGAGGACCCAGCAATGAACACATTCTCTCCCTCAGGCCAGGGAATATCCCGTAGATCTTCCCTAGCCCGTGTCTGGAGGTCTATAACCTGGATACAATCATGGATTTCTTCCTGGCCCCCCTTTTCTCCAGGGCCATTTAAATAAGAGGCTGGATTAAAAATTTCCCCACCTTTAAATTCTAAATCCTCCTGTTCCATTAAACAAGATTCATACTGTAATAATCGAGCACTCGTCATCCACTTAGAGGCTCTCTCAGTTAACAAAGCTTTAATCTGATGTGGGACTTTAACAATGAGATGCCCTCCCCTTGTCAGCTTTCGGGCCTCAGCCACCATCAGAGCTGTGGCTGCACAGTTCTGCAGACAATGGGGCCAGCCTCTGGCACCGGGTCTAACAACTTAGAAAAACAGGCAACAGGCCTCCGTGTTCCCCCATGCTCTTGTACCAAAATTCCTTTAGCATGACCCTGTTTGACATCCACATATAGCTGAAATTCTTTTTCTGCGTCTGGAAGAGCCAAGACTGGGGCCTTAACCAATTTGTCTTTTAATTTCTTAAAGCTTTTTTCTCCTTCTGGTGTCCATACTACAACATTAGGACTGTTTTGAGTTAAAAAGTTATATAAAGGTCTGGCCACAACAGAAAAATCCTCGATCCATGCTCTACAGTACCCCACCGACCCTAAAAACTGCCGTAACTCCTTTTTAGTCTGGGGTAATGGTACCTGTAAAATCCCTTGTATCCTTTCTGGATCAATACACCGTAACCCTTCGGACAGAATGTGTCCCAAATATTTGACCTTCTTTTCTACCAACTGTGCTTTCTTTTTGGATACTCTAAGTCCCCTTTTTTTGCAAGAAAATTAAGCAGCTTTACAGTAGCCTCTTCAACCACCTTTTCCTGTTCCCCTGATAAGAGCAAATCATCTACATACTGCAACAACTTGACTCCTAAGGGTGGAGTAAACTCTCTTAATATTTTCTGCAAAGCTTGCCCAAACAGAACTGGTGATTCTGTATATCCTTGAGGGAGTACTGTCCATGTCAATTGTTGTTTTATCATTTTCCCTCCTTCCTCCTGTTCCCACTCAAAAGCAAAATACTGTTTACTATCTTCTATGATTGGACACCCCCAGAAAGCATCCTTCAAATCCAGTACAGAATAATACTGATGTGAAGAAGGGATTTGATTTAGGATTGTGTATGGATCTGGAACTGTGGGATGCCTTGGTTTGACAATCTTATTTATTATTCTTAAATCCTGCACCATTCTGTAGGTTCCATCTGGTTTCTTAACCGGCAGGATAGGAGTGTTATAGGGAGACATACACGGCTCTAAAAGACCTGCTTTTAGCAGGGACTCAATAACAGGCTGTAACCCCTTCTTTCCCTCCCTTGAAAGAGGGTATTGCCCCTTAAACACCACTTGTCCTGGTTGCTTCAAAGTAATTTGGAGAGGCTCTATGTCCAGCTTCCCATATTTCCCTGGAGCTGCCCATACTTCCGGATTTATTTTAGCATAAGCCTTTTCAGACATTTTACACAAAGATATCACAGTTTCGGACTCCGTGTCACTTCTTACAATGCTAATTTGCATTCCCATTTTAGCCATCAAATCTCTTCCCAGTAAATTACAATCACAATTAGGAACAAACAAGAATTCATGCAGTTCAAATCTGTCCCCCACATCTATTAACAGCGGTTGAATAAAATGCACTCGCTCATCCTTCCTGCTTACTCCTTGAATAACCAAGGATCTTTTTGACAATTTCCCCCTCTTAGGTATAAAATTTAAGGTGGACCGAGAGGCCCCCCGTGTCTACCAAAAAACACACCTCCTCTCGATCCGGACCCACCTTAAAAGTTATTAAGGGCTCTTGAGTGGTGGGTCCTTGGTATAATAGGAGCCCCTGACACCCCTAACAATCCATTTCTATTATTCTCTGGACTTCCTCCTCCTGAGGGTCCAGTTGTTTCTGCGGACACTCGTTTTTCCAATGCCCTTCTGCCCTGCAGACAGCACACTGGTTCTTCCCCAGCCGCTGTTTGGGTCGGCTGTCCCCTGCCGAGGAGGGAATCCCTTTGCCACTTCCTTGTGACCGACCCCGTCCCCTCTGTCCCTGGGGACCCCTTGGACCCTGTGGTTTATTCCTCCGGGGCTGCAAAAACTCTGCCATCATCCTTGCTTTAGCTTTTGCCTTTTCCTCATCCCTTCTTACATATATCTGCTGTGTTTTTCTAACCAATTCCTCTAGAGGCTTATTTTGCCACTCTTCATCTTTCTGGACTCCTTTCCTTATATCAGGCCAGGCTTTAGTAACAAATTGTACCTTAAGCGATGTGTTGAAGGCTGGCCCTTCAGGATCCATCCCCCTGTGCTTCCTCAAGGCATCTCTAATCCTCTCCAACCAATGAGGGCTTTCCTGTTTCTCCTGTTTGAACGACAGAGCCTTAGCTATGTTGTTAGTTCTGGGAGCCGCTGATTTGATTGCCCTGATCAAATAATCACAGTAATCTCGGTGAGCCAGACTGGCCTGGTTATTTGGGTCCCACTGGGGTCTGCCTGGGGGATGGCATCACCCACCGTAGATGCATTGGGTCCAATCCCCCCTGCTGCTCGTGGATGTTCATCCTCCCACAGCTGCCGAGCTTTCTGCAAAATCATTCGTTTTTCTGATGACCCAAACAAAATTCCCAAAAGAAAATCCCAATCCTTTCATGTATAATCAACATTTCCCAAATATTTCTCTATCTTTTCCCCCACCCCTATGGGATCATCCAAATCTGTTTTTTCTTTTTTTTTCAACCCTCTTATATCCTGGGTAGTGAGTGGTACAATTACAAACCCAAATCCTCCCCCTTGACCCCCCAAAGGAACTTGACGGAGTGGCATCTGGTGTACCCCTGTCTCTTGGGGGGCTTCTGATGCCCTAAACTGAGTTCCTCTTCTAGTTCTGGGGGGTGATACAACATGCTGCTCCCCTCCCCCTACACCATTATCCTTCTCAGGTGGGGCTGTAGGAATAACATTTTCCTGATCCCTTTCCTCTGGAAGTTGAGGATACAGACGACCTGCAGCTGGCCCTGGGTCAGCTGGCAACACTGGAGGACAAGACAGGGGAAGGTGCTGAAAAACATCACGATCCTCACCACTTTCCTCTTCTCCTTTTCTTTTTTTTTTTCCTTAGCATATAAATTTCTCTAAATACCTCCACAAAATCCAACACAAATTAATTTTATCTGTTCCATAAGTAGCCATATAAGTCCCCTTGCCAACTTATACTCTGGCCACACAAAATAACAATATTTTACCATCATTTCCATACTTATTACTGGGTGAATACATCATTTGTCCCAAGACCTCAGCATTCTCCCCAAGGGACTCTCTGGGAGTATTATGGGATCGTCATCCCATTTGCTGGGGCCCCTTCGCGGCTTCACCTTTCCAACCCTCTCTGGGTGCCCCGTTTTACCTGTGCTACCCTCCATGGGTGCCCTCCCAGGTTTACTTGTGCTACCCTCCATGGGTGCCCTCCCAGGTTTGCTCCCCGAAGATCCCATTTTACTCACCGGTGAGATTTTCAGTGGTCCTTCCCTTCGGACTCTTCACGGGCCCCCCTGGTCCGCCACTCGTCTGTCTCCTGGACAGTCTTGGGAACCCAATGGATCGCCCGGTACCGGCCGGCACCGAGGGGAGCTGATCACCCAAACTGGGTGAGGCGCCTTCAGCTCCACTCGTTGCCCGCGCCCCAGACGGTGGAAAGATCCCAGACGAGCCCCCAAAATAGTCAGGAAAATGAATCCACAAACACCAGAGGTTTATGTCCAAAAAGGAGACAGAGGAGTCCTTTTTGTTTTATTCGAATAAAGGGAGAGGCCATGGGACATTCCCTTGGGATCTCTCCAATTTTTGGAGGACGCAGCCTCCTTTTTATCCTATTTTCCCAGCCGCATTTCCCTCTCTCTTTCCCCATTGGCTGAGGTACTTGAGAGGCACAGAATTCCCGGAACGCCTCATACCTGAAATTCCCCTCTAATGTATAACCCTCCCTTTTAATTTTTAATTCTTATAGAATTCATAGTTTTCCCCCGTTGCTTCTTTCATCTTTCGATATCCAATTTCATTTATCAGCAGCCCTACAGTTTGTTTGTAAAGGCAAATATCTCTTCCCATTCATCAGTCAGTGGAATCCATTCCATTGTTTCTTTTATCTCTCAGTGCTCGCCTTATCTACAGGCTGATCCACAGCTCATTTGTAAAGACAAATTCAACATTCCTCTCAATCAAAATCCAATTTTTACTGAGCACTACATGTGCCTATATACCAATTACAGGAAGGCTGTAATATTTTACTGCAATCACATAGACAAACCTTACATAGACAAACTCTCACATAGACAAACTTTACATTTGGACTTAGTAAAATCTTAGTTCCCATAACCCAGACTTGATCCAGTCCTCTTGCAGTCAGATCTCTGTTTGCTCTTGCCAGGCATCCTCGTTGTCAGGCTGCATTTGCTGATTAAATCTGCAGTACTATCAGTCTCATTTGCATTACCCATATCCACATCTCCCCCGTTTCTTTTAACTAAAAATACACTCTTAAGCGATTTGTCGATTAAATTCTTAACACACTGTAAAATACAAGGAATAACTACTACAATGCATAATATGATGCCTAATACATACAAACCTATTTTAACTAAATTCCGAACCCAGCCAGTGAGTCCCCAGTGCCCTAAGAGCCAGTTCAGCCAGTCGTACCCATTATCTACCCGAAGTTTATTCACACCTTCTTTCAGGGCTTGAATGCTGGCATAGATGGCCTGGGAGTGGTCAGAAAGGTTAATGCAACACATCCCATCGAATTCCTCACCCACAGGTCCCTGTGCTAAAAGCAAAAAGTCTATTGCTGCTCTATTTTGCAGAGTAGCATGTTTAACACAGTCAACCTCAGTTAAAAGTCCTGTTCCTGGGTGTCCTCCTTCCATGGTGGTATTACAGGTGGGTCTTCAGGTGCTGCAGTTAAAGGCAAATCCTCCAGTGCTGCATTCAGGGGTTCTCGAAATGGCTTCACATTATTTGCAGGGATCCACTTGGAACCATTCTCTGTAAGGACACATGAAAAACCTCGACCCCAGGTGATCAAAGGATAAGGCCCCAATATTTTACTGGATTCTGGATCTTTTATTAAAACAGGGGGCCTTTCCTTATGTTGCAATTGTGAATTACAATTAAAATGTGAACAGTTGGTGGATTGGGGTCCATAAAAGAACAATTCAAAAACTTAAAAACATAAAGAGCTTTCTGCAGTCTCTCGGCAGGGGTGCCATCTCCAGCTCCCACTTTTTGTAGTATAAGAGAGAGCCATGAGCTCATTCAATGCTAGATTGGCCTGTTGGGGAATGAGGGATACCTGTTTTGTGACTAATTCCCCATAGAGCAAAAAAGGCAGCAGCTCGATGGGAAGTATAAGCTGGGCTGTTGTCGGTCTTCAACTCAGAAGGTGCACCAAGAGTTGCAAAAGCAGCAGTAAAGTGTCTCCAGACATCTTTAGCTGTTTCCCCTGAATGGACTGATGCAAAAAGAGCGCCAGAAAAGGCGTCAATAGAGGAATGAATGTATTTTAAACGGCCAAACTCAGCAAAATGGGTAACATCTCTTTGCCAGATTTGAAGGCTTTGAAGCCCTGGGGATTAACACCTGCTGCAATGGAAGGAAAAGAACACCTTTGACAGTCAGGACAAACAGTGATAACTACTGAAGCTTGGGCTTTAGTAATGCCAAAGTTCTGAATCAAAGCAGCAGCGTTCTGGAGAAAAAAAAAGAATGACTCAATTTAGCTTGGTCCATCTTCTGTACAGAATTTAGTACATGCATTGCTAAAAGATCAGCCTGCGTGTTCCATTCAGCCAAAAATCCAGGAAGGTCTGTGTGTGATCGAATATGCATAACAAAATAAGCAGATGTTCTATTTTCTAAGGAAAAAACAAGAAGCTGTAACCAATAAAAGAGTTCTGAATATTCAACCTCTTTCAAAACTGATGCTTCAGCTGTCATCACAATTTCTGCAACATAAGCTGAATCTGCTACCAAATTAAAGGGATCAGAAAATTTTTTAAAAAATCTGACAACAGCAGCTAGTTCAACAATTTGGGGAGACCCCTCAACTGTGGACACATCTGATTTCCGAGCACCAGGTGAGGGATCTCTTCCATACCATCACTGATTTATGAGAGCGACCAGAACCATCTGTAAGTACTGTTAAAGCTTTAAGTGGGACTTCACTTCTGTTTGGTTTTTCTATCAATTGGAATAAAGGGGTTAAAAGCTTATATTTTGGTGGGTGTATTGAAATTTGCCCTCTGAATTCAGCAAAGGCCATCTGAATAGCCACAGATTCCTGAAATATCCAATCCAAATAAAAGGTAGTAATAGTCATGTAAATAGTGGAAAAATCCACTCCTGCCAGGGAAGTTAGTCTCTGTCAGGCTTTAACAATCAGCTGTGCCATCATTCCATGCTGGGTACTGATGGCTTTGGTTGCTTGCTGTGGCAAAAAAATCCATTCCATGATAAACAAAGGGTCTGCTTCATCAGAGTCCCATTGAAGTATCAAAGCATGAGGCTGTTTAGCTGTGCCAAAATTATGAAAAGAAGTGCACATAGTGCACCTTGCCGTTTTGCTAAGCTCTGCCCTGCAAGGCTTGATGAGTTTGTGAATTGAGTCTTCTAGGTGATAAAAGGTCTGAGTCTCCTTTTAGCAGTTCAAACAAAGGACTCAGCTCTGCATTTGTGTAAGAGCCAGAAATGAGGGATGTGGGGCTCCAGGTGGCTCTTTCAAATGCTGTTTATTGTATCCAGATGAGACAGCAATTGACGGGTCATGGAGCCTTTCCAGGCACAGCTGTAGGTTCCTCTGAAGCATCTCTAGTTCTGGTTACAGTGCATCCTATACGTTTCATTACAGAGCATCTCAATACATGACACCCAATCGATACCTTTACTGTTACCTATAGCCTGTCCTTACTACTAACATAAACATATTCATGTTACTATTGTCCAATCACAAAAGATTACTATGTTACAGTTTAAGCTAGAAGTTCTTTTTCAGTTTTCTTGCAGTGGAAAATTCTGAGATATATTCTCTACTTGCAACATTGGCTTTCTTGTTTGTCTGTGAAAATCTTTTTGCTTGGTAAAAACTTTTTTCCAAAATCTTTTGTTTGAGGTGGCTTATCCTTTGCTCTAAATCATAAAAGCCCCTTCCAACTCACTTGCTCTTTGCCTTCTAGTCACCCAGTCAGACTGGCTCAGCAATTCTTCTACATCAAAATTTGCTATGATTTGTATTCCTACTTCAGATTCTACATTCAAAGACCTTTCTGTTACACATACATATCTGTGAGACCTTCCTGTCAAATCCTTATCATTTCCATCACCTGTCGCTTCTCACAAGTCCACTATTATATTTTTTAAGACTTCATAAACCTTTAAAATTTTAAAATGAGCGTCGTTTCTCACACCCTGCACTGCCGGGGTAGGAGGTGCAGCTGGAAGGAGGGAGGGTTGAGGGAAAGCTGGTTTGAAGGGTCTCCATTTACTTCTCATTATCCTGCTCTGAGTTTTTGGAGTTTTCTGCCAGAAATCTTTTCCCTTCTCCACTCATCCACAGGGGTTTGCAGCAGTTTTCCCATTTTGGGGAAAATCAAAGCCATGCACTGATGCTCCTAATTAGGGGTAGCAGCAGTGAAGCTCCAGGGCTTCTCGCTGAGCCGGAGCCAGCGAACACGCGGGGCTGGGAAAGGCGTGCCGGGAGCTGCGGAGAACTTTGTTTGTGTTTCCAGGCCAATGGCGGCTCGGGCCCGGGCCCGTTCCAGGGCTGTTGCTCATCTCCGCCTTTGCCCTCACACAGCCCGGGGGGCCCTGAGAGCGCGGGCCGAGGCTGGGCCGTGTGCAGAGCCCGGCCCTCGCTGCCATTGGCTGATTGTGCCAATGTCACTCCTGGTTGTCGCGCGCTGATTGGGCAGAGCAGCAAAGGCGCCATTGTGGCAGCGTCTGTGCGGGCCCGGCAGCGGCGGCAGCGGCCGGAGCCCGGGGAGGCGGCGGCGGAGCTCGGAGGCGGCCCCAGCGCAGGTGGGAGCCGCGCTCGGTTGTGCGGGGGCTCGGGGCTCGCTGCGGGCCGAGGGGGCGGCAGGGGGCTCTGGCGGGTTGGTTGTGCCGGTGCCGGCCCGTGTTGGCGCTGGGCTGAGGGCGCTGCGGGAGCGGCTGCCCGCGGTCTCCTTCCCGCTGGGGCCTCGGCAGGAGCCGGTGCCGGGGCAGCGCTGGCTCGTCCCGGTTGCTGTGGGTGGGACAGCGGTGTCTGCCCTGTGCCCGGGGCTGTGCGGGAAAATTCCCGTGGCCCGAGGTTTGTGTGCCCAGAGGAGACAGAGGAGTCCTGTAAAAGTGACTTTATTGATGAACAAAGGGAGACGCCATGCGGCATTTGCCATGCGGTCTCTAAAGCGCCGCCTCCTTTTTATCCTCATTTTCCCGTCTGCATCTCCCTTTCCCCACTGGCTGTGGTACTTGGAAGATTCAGACTTCCCGATCCGCCGACTGCATGTCCCCCTTAATATGCACCCCTCCTACGATATCCATCTTACCTCTTTGAATCTCTCCTTTTCTCATTTTCTCGAGAATTGCCTTTACAAACTTTTAATTTCCATTGACTCAATTTCTTTTCCTGCATCCTCTTTGGCGCAAGGTGTCTTGCATGGTAAAAAGATGAGAGTTGCTGCAGCACGTCAGAGGAGGAGCAGCATTCGTTTAAGCCATGGTCTGCCAGGGAACCACGAAAACGTGTCCCATTCCCATCCTTTCCCTCTTTGGACTGGTACATGAACTACTTTCTTATTTCCTTTGTTATCTGTTTCACCACTTTTCAGTTATCATCTATTTGCAAACAGCAATTTGAATGATTTAATTTTCCACAAACTCCGCCTCTTTCTGTTAATAGATAATCTGATCCCATCCCATGGTGAAATGTCTCCTTATTTCAGTGAATTGGTCGTCAGGAAGGTCAGGAGCTGGAGCTGTCTGGTTGGTTATTATTTCAAGGACACTTTTAAATCTAATTATGCCACTCAAATTATGGATGGATTTTCTGTGTCCTGATATGAATTCGTTAGGGATCTCAGGGGTTGGTCCATGGTGTTGTAGGATTGGCTCTGGTGTCTGTTCATCTTTTTTGGGTGCTCCCTCCATCCAGGGCTGCATCAATTGACCACTTTTATCTTATTAAATCCTCAAATGTTTGGATTCCAAACTGATTTCTCTGGACTAGCACAAACACCCCAGTGCTCTAATACACTCTATATAACCTAGACAGTGGCAGCACATGTTGGAGTGAGGAGAGGGATGATTTCCCCCCCGCTTTTTTAGTAAAGTTTTCCCAACATTCTGCGTTTGCTGTTTCCCTTTGCAGCTTAACCAATTTCTGTTGCAGTCAGATATCCTCACTATGGGCTCTGCCTTTATCTGTGCTAATTCCATCTGTGCAAGCAGGCAGAGCTTGGAGTGAGGGGCAGAGGGAATCAGCGAAATTCCTCCTCCAGGCATGAAGATCATCCTGGTTCATTGTGCACACATTGCCCTAGCAGTGTTAATTTGCATTTCTAAAGCTCCTCTCCTGGCTGCCTGGAGCCAATGCTTCTTTTCCAGAGCAGCCCTTAGGTGATTCACACGTGCACCCCTATAGTCTGCTTTTTTTTCTTTTCTTGTTTTTGTTAACAATTTTGTATTAACTGTTTATGTGTTTAAGCCCTCACAATCAATACTCCTGTAGTTTGGCAAAATGCATCCAAAAGGTGAGCATAGAAAAACCCATTCTGAAATTCTGCCATCATTAAGAGCCACTCACAAATATATACAAAAATATTCCAGTGCAATCAAGCTTTTTCTACTTCTTCTCCTAAGAGTAAAAATTGCTTGTCACACCCCTGGCCCAAACCTAACTGACAATATAAAAGTAGGATTATTATGAAAAATTTTTCTCATGGTGTAATCTTGTCACTGAAACTGCAGGGACAATAAAAATCTCTCCAACAATATCTTTAGTGTTAGAGAGTTAAGGCAGTAGTTGATTCTGGTCAGGATGTGCAACAGAAGTAATTTCATCCACACATAGCCCGGGTGTGCAGAGAAAATCATTCCATGACATGTGAGTTTTACTAGATTTTCCCTTAACTTTTTACAGTCTGAACCCATAGAATTCCATTGGTTTCATGTTCATTACTTCCAAGTTGTGTAGTTCTTAGTATTTGGTTTCCTACTGTACCCCGGTTTCTCCTCCTGTGATGTTAATTAGGTCCACATTCCTGGATATCCTTCTCAGTCTTTTCCAGGCCAGTGTCTCCAACTATGCCGGGTCAGTGTCTGGGGTGGGTGTTCCTTGATGTTTGCTGGTGTTTTGTTGATGTTTTGTTGAATGTCGTTCTCTTTGTTGGTATCTTTTGGGCTATTCCCAGTCTGTTGAGATGTTAAACTCATCTCTGTTGAGTGGTGGAGTATCCCTCAAACAATCCCTTTAAAATTCGTTTCCCCAATGCAAAGGCACATGAAGCCTGAGTAGAGAAGTAGATTTTTAATATTACACTTGGTATATTTTCTGACCATGGAATCCCAGGCAGTCCAGTGTGTGAGTGTAACTGAGGGGCAGAGTGGAATTGTGCCGTTGTCTTCCCCAGCAGCTGTGGCAGTGCAGGCACAGAAAGCAGCGAAGCTCCAGCAGTGGCAGCAAGGATTGGCCCCAGTGTGTGGAGATGCCAAAGGAGGGTGCCCAGGCCGAGGATTTCAGCAGAGGATCTGTGGGCAGGCCCAGGGGCTTGGCCCGATGTGGAGCCCTGGCTGCTGCTGTGTTGCCTTCAGTGCAGGGTCAGTGGTGCCCTCCCATGCTGCTCCTGCAGCCAGGAAGTCCAAATTCCTTTGGCATGGCCCTATTTAACATCCACATCCCATTCCAATTTCTCTTCTGACTCTGGTAGAGCCATGGCAGGGATTCAATCACTTTGTTTTTTGCATTTTCTCAAGTTTTGTAGTTTTTCTTATGTCCTTATGTTCTTATACCATAATATTAAGGCTATCTGGGGTTAAAAAGTATTACAATATTTTGTCTGGAACAGAGAATCCTCAATGCAGGTCCTGCAATTCACTCTTAATCCCCTGAATTGTCCCAGCTCCATTTTAGTGCTGGTTAATGTTACTTCTGAGGTTGCCTGGTCCCTCCCTGGGTCAATACACCACAAAACTTCAGTCAAAATATGTCCTGCACATTTAACCTTTTTCGCCAGCATTTGCGTTTTTTTTTTCAAATACTAAAAGATGCTTGTTAGCCTGAATATTCAGCCATTTCACCGAGGCTTCTTCTGCCACTTCCTGTCCTTCTGATTGCAGCAAGTCATCCACATCCTGCATTAACCCAATCCCTGGGGGTGGGTTTAATTCTTGTGATATTTTCTGCAAGGTTTGCCTGAATAAGGCTGGTGCTTCCGTGGTGCATCCCTGCAAGAAGCACCGTCCAGGTCTTTCTCACTTTCCCTTCTATCTCTTGTTCCCACTCAAAAGCAAAATACAGTTTACCATCCTGTGTAAGTGGGCATCTCCAGAAAGCATCTTTGCCATCAAGTTCTGAATGGTGGCAGTGTGAGGAGGGAACCTGGTTGAAGATGGTGTAAGGATCAGAGAGCCCCTGGGTGGTGGGGCCCCCTTGGGCCCTGGGGTTCATCCCTCAGGGGCTGTAGAAACTCTGCCATGGCCTTTGCCTTCCCCTTGGCCTTTTCCTCATCCCTTCTTGCATTCCCCTGCTGTGCCCTTGTGACCAACTGCTCCAGGGGCTTCTTCTGCTCCTCCTGCAGCCCCCTCAGTGCCTGGGGGTGCTCATCATCTGACAGCTGCTGAGCTTTCTGCAAAATCGTTCCTTTCTGCAGTGACCCAGAGAAAGTCCTTAAAAGCGAATCTGGATGCTTGAACGTCCAATCCCCATTTCCCAGCTGTTCCTTCCTGCTGCTCCTTGTGCTGTGGCTGCCGTGGCCAGCCCGTATCCCAGAGCCGGTGCCTGTCCTGCCGCAGTGTCCAAACGCGGCCCCCCCGGCGGGCAGGGCCGGCAGCTCCACGGGGCCGGGCAGTGGCCGGGGCGTCCCGCAGCCTCCGGGGGGCCGGGGGCCACTGCCGGGCCTGCAATTGCTGGGGGGTGCTGGGCTCAGGCAGCGCCCGGCGCTGTGTGGAACAGGCAGAGCAGTGAAGGGCAGCATGGACCAGTTGTTCTGGCAGCTCTGACGAGGTCTGGTTTGATACAGCACTCACAGAACTCTGCTCCACCTGTGACACTTCCACTTGCAGAAGATGACTGTTCCTCTTCACAATATCCAGCAAGGCAGGTCAAAGACACTTTTACCATTTTCATCTTCAAAAGCAAGAAGAAATCAGCAGCAAACATGAAGTAACCAGTCAGAGGTCCCGGGAAGAAACAAAAGAACAAAGAGTGGTGGAAAAAAACAGGTGGAACAGTGATCCTTATCTCTGTGGGAGATATCCTCTGCTAATGGGCCATCTGTTAAAACCAGGTGGGGCAGTGTTCTTTATCATTTCCACAACCCATCCTTCCTCCAGGAAGATATCTTCTGTTAATGGGCCATTGAGTCCCAGTGCCTGACTGATAAAATTCCATCAACCCATTGGGAGATGCTCCAGCCAGGAGGAGGAGCCAAGACTTTCCTACCTAGATAAAATCTGACATTTGGAACACCAAGGCAGCCCTTACCCACTGGTTTCCCGAGGACAAGAGCTACCAGACCTTTCTACAGCATCACTACTACAACAAGACCACGTCATCAGGACTGCTACCACCACCCTAAGTAGCGGGGTGTCAGGTTGTATTCTGATTCTGTCAGTTGTTTTCTTTTGTACTATTGCATGGATTTTTTTTTCTCTTATGTTTTTCTTATGAAATTCTATTTCTGACTTGGAGTCTCTCACTGGTTTTGCTTTCAAACCAGCACAATTTTGGAGGAGATTTTGTCTGAATCTTGATATTTGGGGAGGTTTTGATCTGTGTCTTAAAGTTTGGAGGATTTTAGGTGGGAATCTTGGTGTTTGGGAGGTTATTACAGATACAATATGCTCAATGACTTCCAGAGATGAACTTGGGCGAGGAGGAACACCCAGTTTATGGAGCTCCTTTCTTGTTATTTCCCGCTAAACCAGGAATTTTCATTCCTCAGGTGTGCGGGGATGGAGGAGGCAGAAAAGCCCCGGAGATCTCTCTCGAGGAGGGGCGGCAAACCCAGCCCAGGGAGCTGCGAGGAGGAAAGACCCTCCCTGAGCCGGGAAGGCGGCCGGAGATCCAGGCAGAGCTCAGAGCTGGTGGAGAAGCTTCATGGAGGGAAGAAGCCCCACAAGTGCTTGGAATGTGGGAAAGGTTTCAGCTACAGCTCTAAGCTGATCCGGCACCAGGTGATCCACACTGGAGAACGGCCCTATGAGTGTGGGAAATGTGGGAAGAGCTTCAGGAGTATTTCTCATCTGATGGAGCACCAGGTGATCCACACAGGGGAACGGCCATACACCTGCTTGGAATGTGGGAAGAGCTTTGGATGGAGCTCTACCCTGAGAAGACACCAGCGCATCCACACTGGGGAGAGGTCCTACGAGTGTCCCAAGTGTGGGAAGAGGTTTCAAACCAGCTCCAATCTCCTCCTACATGAGCGGATTCACACAGAGGAGAGGCCCTTCCGCTGCCCCGACTGCAGGAAGGGCTTCAAGCACAACTCCCATCTCATCCTGCACCGGCGCATCCACACTGGGGAGAGGCCCTACGAGTGTCCTGAGTGTGGGAAGAGCTTCTCACGGAGCTCAACCTTGACCCGACACCAACGGAGACACCACTAAGGGAAGCCCTGTGAGTGCCCTGAGTGTGGGAAGAGCTTCGTGCTCTGCTCCAGCTCCATCCCCCATGGGAGGATTGGTGTTGGATGGTCAAAAAAACCACAAAAATCAAACCAACAAACAAAAAAGTTTAGTTTTCTTCTAAGGGTTTTTTTCTTATAGTTTCTAGTAATAAAATTTCTCTTTATACCTTTTAAAGTAAAACCTGTTTTTTGTCTACTTCTTAATCCTCTCTCACAACAAAAAAACTCAAATTAATAAACCAAAACTACTACATTTAACCTCAGTGATTCCAGGATTTTGATTTCCTATTACCCAAGGGTGTCTTCCGCAGCCAAATGGTGATGAACTCAGGCAAAGACCAAGATTTTGGAGATAGTGGGGTGGAAACTCCTCCAAAAATGTTCTTCCCTCCCTCCCTCCCAAGCACGTGGATCTTCAGCTTGCACAGACAGAGAAATTCTTTTCTTTTGGCCTTGATTTGCTTTTCATTTCTCTTCATCCCTTTAAAACATCCAACACTGGGGTAAAAATAAAGACACTGAACTGAGACATGGGTCGGACACGGAGGGACAATGACATGGTGGGACACAGACCTGGAGAGTGACATGGGGACACATGGACATGGAGGGGGATGTGGCCATTCGTGGGGACATGGGGGGACACAGGCATGGATGGAGATGTGAGGGACAATGACAGGGATGGAAACATGGTGGAGACACAGCCATGGGTGAGGACATGGTGGGACATGGCCAGTGACATGTGGGGACACGGCCACGGCCGGTGCCATGGGGGGAACTTGCAGGGGCTGTGGGGGATGCTGGCTTGGAGGGAGTTGAGGGTTCCTGGCAGGGACTTGGGGCTGGCTGAGGCCTTTGGGAACCCCAGGCCGAGCGGCTCCAGCTGCGCTGGGAGACCCTGGCGGAGGTTCTGGGGCAGCTGCTCAAGGACCCCCTGCCCTGGAGCCCCAGCTGGGCATTGGGCTCCTGGAAGAGAATGAACGTCCTTGTCCCCAGCAGGACAGATTTCTTGTTTCTTGCAGGTGCAAATGGTTCTCTTACCAGAATAGCTTGTTGTGTTAATTGTTTTCATGCTTAAGATTGTTTTCACATGGAAACAATCAAGTAACTTAGCTGCACATAGAAGAAGTGACAGGCTAGCTATTAATTTAGCAAGACCTGATTTTATGAAGCCTTTCTTTTATAATTTGTCTACCTGACTGCAACATCTCTCCCTTTTTCATTAATTCAAAGAAGGTTCATATGGTCTGATGATAAAATAGCTCTCTCTTGTGAGGGTGTTATCTCATTAAGGTTATTACTGGTTATCTGTTAGATATGGGATAAGATACATAAACGACAGATTACAATCAACAAAACTTAGCAAATTCTATCAGGTCATTGACACAGGGTTTCACAGCATGAGAAAACAAAAGAATAATGTCCAATGTCTCCTAGGCAAATGGGAATAAATGACCATTGGTTTAAAGTCCAAATAGTCAATTAGCTTGAAATGTTAATCTTTGACATCACTGAATGTGCTCTTGGATCCTGGAACAGGGAATTACTGAAGAAGGTTTGTAGGAACACTATACCATGATGATGACCTAAGGCTTTCCTTGGCAATTTGCCTGTAAATTTCCAGACACAGCTATGTCTTGGCAGCCCTACTTCTGATTTTGCTCTGGCCACGAAGGCTGCATGGTGATTAGGTTCTTTTTCTTCTCACTGGGCTTCATTTTCTTGGAGGCAATTGATATTTGGCTGAAAAAACAGGTGACTACTTTGAAGTTGTTGATGATAAAAACACATGCATACCTTCTCCTTAAGTTAATGAATTAATTAGTCTTTGTCATTGTACATTCAATTCAAGAGCCTTACATTCAAAATTTTACTTTTTTTGTATAAATATTGCAAAATGTTTTTTGTAAATATGTAAATATTTAGGACCTAACTCCCCCTTCTTTGTTTTAAAAACAGCATGCATGATTCTTGCCATGAAAGGAAGTTCAAAACAAAACAATACATGTAGTAAAACCAAAAACTTACAGTAACTGGGAATAATTCTGATATAACAATCCAAAACATTTCCGATAGCAGATATAATTAAAAACACTTGTAAAATTAGATTATTACCAAACATTAAAACATTGTACCATCATCCCAGTGTCTGCAACAGCTGATAAACCTCAAATCAGTGAAGAACTGGATAAGCGTCTGTTGGGGGTTGGTTTTTCCTTTCCTCTCTGCCTGTGGAATTTTTTTCCCATTGACATGCTAAGAAGCACTGATGGTTAGGTCCTAGCACCAGGGAGAGGTTCCCTGTTTTTTTGGGAGTTTCTCTCGGAGGGCGGGGGGAGGGAAAGGGGGAACACGGTGAGATTGGAAGCAGGTAAAGGAGGGCGGGGGGCAGTTGCTGGCTCTCGCTCGCTTTTGGCTCTCGGAGCAGAAAGGTCATTGCTACCCCCCCACCATCCCAACGCCGGGAGCTGCCTCTCTGTTTTGGACCCTGCACCCCTGCTTGGACGCCCTCCCGCTTCAGCTTGCTGTTTTCCCAGCATCCTGCCTCTCCTCCATCCCTTCCCATCTGGGACACAGCTGCCATCACCCCCAGCCCCTGCAGGTGCCGGGATCGTCACATCTGCCCCGTCCACCGGGAACCTGCCAGCGCTCACTGCCAGCGGTGACGGTGACTGCAGCACAGGGGAAAGTGCCTGAGGCCGAGAAGGACTGGAACTGGGTTCCTGTTCTGCTTCTTGTTAATTCCAGAGTTGTTGTTCTGTTTGCCTTCTTAGATATACTGGTAAAGAACTGTCATTCCTATCCCCATATCTTGGTCTGAGAGCCCCTTAATTTCAAAATTGTACTAATTCAGAGGGAGGGATTTGCTTTCTTCATTTCAAGGGAAGGCCCTGCTTTCCCTAGCACACACCTGTCTTTTATTCAAACCAGGAGTGATTTTGGCACCCGACGGTGGAACCTGTGGGCATTGAGTGGAAAGGCTGGAAAAGGAATAATAGTTCTTGTGTGACCTGATTTTGTGTTTTAGGTGGCACCATGGTGTCCAGCTTACCCTGGCTCGGGCTGCACGTGGTCACAGCTACATCTCTCCCACTTGCAGCCCCTTATCTCAACACGGGTGCTATCACTAAGGGTACTGAGACTATTATAGAATTCATTTTGTGGGTTGATAAGGTGAGGAATTCATGGATTTTTAACTCTCTCTGGAAGGTAAGTACATGGATTTAGAGCTATCACACTCTATCTGTGTGCTTTTGGGATTACTTCAATAATGGTACTTAATGTGAGGAAGTGAGAGCAGGGGAAATTTTCTCCCAACCCATCACCCAGTTGTTTAGGTCCACCCCACCAGTTTTCAAAGGCTTCAAATCCACTCTAAATGCTAATGATATCATACAGTGGCTGGTGTTGCTAATCTGCCTGTTCTGTTTGACATTCAGAGACAAGGGGACATTGACTTGGATAACAACCCCAGGAAATCGGGATGCTGCTGCAGAGACTGACCCTGTTCCAGAGACTAGGGGTGTTTCCACAGAGCCTAACCCTGCCCCAGAGCCTGACCTTGCCCCACAGCCCACTTCAGAAAGAAACCACCCAGAGTGGGTAGGGGTTACAGTGAAGGAGATACATGAGATGAGCCAGATGCTGAAGGAGTACCTTGCTCCAGCTGGTGAGAAACCCTCCCCCTGCCTTAAAGAGTGAGAGTCTGATGGTGCAGCAGTGGGACCCACAGACATTACATCTGTCCAGGTTCCAAATGTACTGCAAGAGCACTTGTAGCCAGCAGCAGTCACCCCTGTGGAAACTAAGAAATCTAGGATGAGAACAAAGCACCTAGTTGATAAGGATAAGAAAGGAGGGCATGCACAAACAGCAGGGCAGCCAGAGGTTGAGATCATCACTGAGTCCCTGTCATATGAAAGTCTCTGTAATCTGTAAAAAGACATTGTATGATGGGGCCGTGAGGCTTTTAAAACTTGGTTACTTTGGGTCTGGGACCTTAGGGGTACAGGCGTGCAACTGGATGGCATTGAGGCAAGGAATTTGGGACTCTTGACCCAGGACTCAGGTGTGGAGCAGGTATTTGTAAGGGAGCCAGGCCTCCTTTCCCTCTGGGAGTGACTTTTAATGAGTGTGAGAGAGAGGTTTGTCCACAGAGACAGAATGCAGGAGCACCACCGTAGAATGCCTTGGAAAACCCTTGAGGAAGGGATCCAACAGCCGAGAGAAGTGGCAGTGCTGGAGGTGCTCTTTGGGAGGGACAAACAGCATGACAATGACCCTGACAAGGTCAGGTGCACAGGGCAGAGATGGAATCTGACAAACCTGGGGCCATCTCACTACACCACCTTTACTGAAACAATTAATGCTAATAACAACTGAGAGACAGTGGGTTCTGTCACCAGCAAATTTAGAAATTTTGGGAGTATGATCAATGGCCCGATGCAGGCTCCTGTCTCTGCCATGGTCAAGGGCCTCCAAGAGAAGATGAGGGAGATGAGGGAGGAGATGAGGAAAATCAGTGCAGCACCAGTGTGAGTCACAGGCCCCAAAATCAGAGCCCAATGTCCCCCAGCTAGACAGAGAAGGTACAACCCATGAGCTCACCTGTGTTCTGTCTGTGTGACCATGGGGAAGACATGAGAAGGTGGGATGGGAAACCCACTTCTGTCCTGGCAGCACGGGTGTGTCAGCTCAGGGGGGGAAACACAAACCGAGGGAGCTCCACTAAAGTGAAGGTAGCCTCAGCCTCCCATGACTGAGGTGTTGGGTATTACAGAAGGGAGGATGATCTGTCAGATCCCCTTGAAGGAACCTCCAGCATGTATCCCCAGGAAAGAAATAATAACCATGGCTAGTGGGGCCCTGCCTCTAGCCAGAGAGAGGGACGGGAAAACTGGATCTTTTTGATGGTGTGGATCCAATGACCTGGCACATTAGAGCCACAGAAATATCGAGTGTTAGTTGATCCTGGTTCACAGTGTACCCTAATGCCATTGGGACATGTGGGGACAGATCCTATGTCCATTGCTCAGGATTCCCTGTTTCCCCTCAGTGACACAATGGCCTCAGGCTTTCATGTGCCCACCAGTGTCACAATGGCCCCACAGATCTGGGAGGTCCTGCAGGTTCCCAATGGCCTCACGGTTCCATGTGGCCCCTCAGTGTCACCATGGTCCCACGGTTCCAAGAGCCCCTGCCATGTCACAATTGCCCAATGGTTCCATGTGTCCCCTCATGTCACAATGGCCTCACAGTTCCATGTGTCTCCTGACTATCACCATGGTCCCATAGCTCCAAGAGACCCTGCCATGTCACAATGGCCCAACGGTTCCATGTGTCCCCTCATGTCACAATGGCCTCAGGTTTCCATGTGTCACAATGGCATCATGGTTCCATGTGTCCCCTCAGTGTCACAATGCCACACGCTTCCAGGAGGCCCTGCAGTGGCGCAGTGGCCCCAGCGTTCCATGTCCCCTCGTGTCACAATGGCATCATGGTTCCATGTGTCCCCTCAATGTCACAATGGCACCAAAGTGTCATGTGTGTCCTCAGTATCACAAGGGACCTAGAGTTCCATGTGTCCCCTAAGTGTAACAATGGCCCTATAATTCCAGGAGGCCCTGCAGTGACACAATGGCCCCAGGGTTCCATCTGTCCCCTCAATGTCACAATGGCCCCACAGTACCATGTCTCTGCTCAGTGTCACAATGTCCTCACATTGTCACAAACGAGCAGCACTGGAGTGGGAGCAGCACCACTGGAGGGGTTGCAGCTGCACTGGAACAGGAGCAGTGGCTGTGGAACAACAGGGGAGAAGCTGTGGAACACAAGTCCTGTGAGGAGCAGCTGAGGGAGCTGGGAATGTTTATCCTGGGGAAGAGGAGGCTCAGGGGAGGGTGCCGCCTGGTGGGGGTTGAGCTCTTCTTGTAGAGAACAGGGACAGGACAAGAGGACACAGCCTTAACTGCACCAAAGGAAGGTTTATCCTGAACAGTAGAAAAAATTTATTCACAGGGTGATTTGGCATTGGAATGGGCTGCCCAGGGAAGTGATGGAGTCACTTGTAAATGAGGTAAGTGAACCACCTAATTAGTGGTTTGTCTTAATTTTCTTTTGTTTTTAAGCAGAGTCGGGATTAAAAACATGAAGGAAGTGAATTTTCTCGAGTTTGGGCTTGGTTGTTTAATAAATCATATTTAAAGTACAGAGAGTTCTGCAACACGTCAAGCCACCAGCTAAAAGCCAGCAAGTGGAGGCGTATCGAGCTAGTTACAAGGTTTTTTAAAGATAAAAAATTCTATAAAGAACTAACACCTATATTAATTTATACTTTTCACTAAATAACCAAACTGCTGTGACCCACTGTGCAGCATTAACTGTCCAGTCAGAAACTACTACCTGAAACCATGCAGAAGATGGAAGAAGAAGACTGAAAGAGAAATCACTGTCCTGGGGTAAAATGCAAAAATGTCTATTCTATCACCATCTGTTGAAATGTACGAGGGGTGGTGATCCTTATCTCTGTGGGAGATATCCTCTGCTGATGTGCCATCTGATAAAGTCAGGGGGATGATCATCGTTATCTTTTCACAACCCATCCTTCCTCCAGAAGATATATTCTGTTAATGGGCCATTAAGTCCTATTGTGTGACTGATAAGATTATATCAGGGCTTATCAGAGATTCTGACAGGACCAAGATCCCTCCCCTGACTGGGCACCTCTGTTTGCCCAATTAGCTCCCAATGGCTGCTCTAGGAGAAGTTCCAACTTCCCCATGTTCCTTGGGATGGGCACATCCTGCTCAGGGCCACTGCTGGCCTGGGCACAAGGCCAGGGCAGTGCAGAGACCCTGTGTGGGGACAAGGGCCTTGGGGAGCTGTGGGCAAGTCCCAGGCAGGGACAGAGCTGGAATGGGAGCCTTGTTGGGGATGGGGTCCCTGGCACCCCCCATGAGTGGCAGCTGTGCAGAGCAGGACCAAGGAGCTCTGGGAGGTTTTATTGACTGCAGGTGTGACAGGAGGAGGGTCAGTCCCAGAGCAGGGAATATTCCCACCTGGACTCCACCCTGAGGCTGAAGATGGGACCGGTTTGTGTCATGTAGGGAAAGGAAATTATGGGGTGGTGTGGATGTGGGAAGTGCCACACCTGAGCAATTCCCCAAGCTTCAGCCTTGTCTTGAGGTGATCACTTCCCAGTTCTCCCCAGTGACTCCAGAGCCTGGAGATCCAAATCACCTGGCTATTTCCCAAGTTCATGACACCTCTGTCCTATCATATCCCAATTTTCCAATATTGTGGAGTCTCGTTGTCCCAAGAAGAGGGGTCAGTCCATCTCCTGTTTCCCCATGGGGCAGGAGGAGGAACAGTGACGATTCTGCTCAGACCCACTGGGTGAGTGGCTGGGGTCAACTCTGGGGTGTCTGGAAGGAAAAACCCTTGGAGAGGAGGGTTACCGGGAGATGGGGGGTGTGGGGCTGGGGGCTGTTGGAGGATGGATTGTGTTGGAGTGGGGGTGTCCCCACAGGGTCCCCAGCTGGCTTTGGATCCCTGCCTGCCCCCCTCGGCCCCCCGGGTGCCCGGTCCCCTCCAGGGGCAGCTGCCCCGTGCAGGAAGCTGCAGGGATGCGGGGAGCGGGGCTGGATCCGTGCCACGGCCGGGATGGACTCTGTGCCAGGGCTGGGCTTGTGGCCGGGGCTGGGGGCTGTGCCAAGCCGGGCTTTGGCCTGGGGGCTGTCAGGGAGGGCGCATGGAGGAGTCCCGGCAGGGATAAAGGTGCTCCTGCCCTGCTGCAGCCTCAGCCAGCACTGCCCAGTGCGAGAGGAAGATGAAGGTGGCTGTGCTCAGCGTGGCCCTGCTCTTCTCCATCCTGCTGTGCCCCCCGGCACAGGCCAAGGTGAGGCACCAGCCAAACGCTGTCCCCACACCCTGCCCTTTGTCCCCTCCCATCCCACCCTTTGGGTCCCTTCAGGAATTCCGTCCCTGCTCCCTCCTCTGTGTCCTCTCCAGGGTCCCCAAACGCCTCCCACTGACCATTCCCGACGCCTTTCCTTCCATGTCCCCCCCCGCAATCATTTGCTTTTCTTCCTGGTCACAGCAGCGCGGTCCCCTTCAACAATGCCTTGACTCCCTCCCCCCTTCCCAAATCCTCTCTCGGTCCTGTCGCTTTTGTCCTGACCCATCCTCGTTCTTCTGTCCCCACCCAGCCCCTCCCTTGCATTCCCATGTCCCTACCCTGCAATTCCTTTCTCCTCCTCTGTACCTCACACCGAGCCCCTTCTCCAGACCCAGCCCAGTCCCTTGGTCCCTCCATTGACCCCAGTTCAGTGTCTTTGGGTCTCCCCCCACCTCAAACAGATCTCCTTGGAGGCCCTGAATTCCCACCCCATCACCTCCACCCTGCTCCCTGTCCCCCCACAGCCCCAAAGGGTCCAAACCACGTTAAACTTTTGTTCTTGTTTCCCAGGCGCTCCTGGAAGGAACCCAAGATGATCTGTGGGAGGTGAGTGGGGTGCTGGGATTGGAGGGCATCCCCTCTGGGAATTTGGGGGCAGTTGTTTCCCCCCATCCTTTGCTGGCACCGGGGCCATCCCAGTTCCCAGCGAGGTCTCCTGGTCTCTCTGCAGATTGATGTAGACGATGTCGTGATCCTGGAGACGCCTCTGGTGGGTACCACGAGTTCTGGCAGTGTCAGACCCTCCCCTTGCATGGCCACCACACCCCAGACCATCTCAATTTGTGCCAGCACAGCCCAGTGCACCCCTACTGACACCCCAGACAACTCCCCTGCCCCACAGATCCTCCCCAGAGAACCCCTTTCCCAGGCCCCCATTGCATTCCCATCCCTGTTCCCCCAGCACCCCCCTGGGTGACCCAGGACGCAGCCCCTGCCCCAGCTGGGCCTCTTGGCAGGACCCCAGGGCTTCTGGGCAGGAGCACAGCAGCTCCTGCCCCCCATTTCCCCCCGCAGGACCCTTCCCCAAGGACCCCTGTTCTTTCCCCCACCTCCCAGTGCAGCCCAGTGTCCCCAGGGTGTCTCTAATGCTGTGTTTGTCCCCAGCCCCCAGCTGTTGAGAAGCTGGAGGCTGTTCTGCGGCAGAAGCGCCTGGCTGCCTCTCTGGGTGCCTAGGTGAGCCGTGCCTGCAGGGAGAGGGGTGGGGACAGGGCCCCTCTCATTTCCCAGTGGGCACCAGAGGTCACCTTCTGGGTTTTGATTTTTAGGATTGCAAGCTGTGGGGACACCGGTGTCCCGATCCCCTCTGGTGGCATGAGGAGATGATCATCCCTGGAGGAACCCCTTGAACCTTTTGAGCCCCGGGCCATTTCCCCTGAATAATCAATAAACCCTTTGAGCAAAGCTTTGCTCTGTGTCCGTGTGTCTGTGTCCGTGTGTATTTTACAAACAAAAAACGCCCAAATCTCCAAGAGCTTTCCCCCAGAGGTGTTGTCTTGTCCCTGTGTCCATCTGCACATCCTGTCACTCTGTCACTGTCACCTCCCCACATCTCTGACCCTGCTGGCACCTCCCACATTGGCACTGAACTCCTCCCTCCCACTCCCCACCACCAGGAATGACCATGGGAGGGAGCTCAGACCAGGAGCACCCAGGCCAGGCATGGATAAGGAGCACCTGGCAGAGGCAGGGAGAATCCCCCATTCCAGGGGTTTGTGGGGTACAAGGGGGGCACCTGTGTCCCCTCCCAGCCCTAGGGCTACAAACCAGGGAGGAGATGCCTCTGCTGCCTCAGCTCAGTCACTTCCCTCTGGCCAAGTCTCCAGCTGCAGCACAACCTCTAGAGGAGACTTTCCACAAGGGAGACACAAGAAAGGAATTGTTTCTTCCCTCTTCCTCATCCCTCCCCCTCCTGCTAGTTTTCTTGTCATCTCTTACCAAAACCAACAGAAAAGCGTCTGCAATGAGGTGTTTCTGAGGGTGATTTACTAAATCAGGCCAAAGGAAGGATTTCTGCCAGGGCAAAAGCGAGAAACATGGGATTTGGTCAGGTAGTTTAAAACATGACAATTTCTAAACACTGGAAATCCGGAGGCTACTAAAACAGAGTTTGTAGTTGGAATGGTCCATTATCCATTATCCTCCCTCTTTCCACTGCTCATTTGTCACATCCCAACTCCAGAGGAGCAGATTATGGAAAGCAGACCTGCAGGGAGTGGTGGAGGCTTAAATCCAGAGAGAGGAAGAAAGAGTGAAACCAGGAAAGAAAGGAATTCCTGTTGTTCCCTTGATCATAACTGTTGGAACCCTGGACCCTGAGAGTTTTAGACTTTCTGTGCTGACAGATACTGACCCACAAGAAAATACAGTTTTTGACCTGAGGCTGTGGAGAAGGCTTCGAAAACTGAATGATAGAACTGGGATCACTGGTGTGAAGTTTAAATAAAATTGTGTAATATCACATGGTAGAAATTTTGGAATTTAGGGTTTTAGAATATAGTAATATGTAGAAGGCAAGATGGAGGTTTCTTTCTTGTTCACCTTCTTTTTCATGGGTCTAGGTGGGATCTTGTTTAATTGGATAGAAAATTCCTCATTGCAGGTCACAGGTGATTGGTTATTGGGTTAAAAGTAAAAATAATTTAGATGTTCATTCTTAATAGGACAGTTAGGCCTTAAAAGACCTTGTAAAGACAGAGATACATCACCATTTTTAGCTTGTTAGCTAGAAGTGCTGTAGAACTCACTGTAATTTAGATAAGAATAAACATCGGAGTCAAAACACGAAATACCGTCTCTCGAGCTTTTAATCCTGACTGTGGCAGAGGAGAAAAAAGAAGACAAAACACAATAAGAACAAGCAGAAATAGCTCTGTACTCCATATGCAATATTCAGATGATGAGGTATGTTGCTCGTTTTTAATGCCAAATTGCAGTACCTTGCAAATTGTTCCTGGATTAGAGCAAACCACAGACCAATAACTGACCCAGTTTGGCTCCTGTATCAGAAATCATTAAACCAAGATGTGTTTCCCTGCAGCTGAGAAGGCACTTTGATTCCTTTTGTTCCACTTTTGTCCTGAGTTCATGACTTCAGATGAACTGGAAGGGTCCTGGCACCACAGAATGTGGCTGCAGTGACAAGAATCAAACTCCCAAGTCACCATTAAATGCACTCAATTCGCACCTCCCATGGCCCAGCAGCAATTCCTGCCTCTGCCCCCTGCTCTGGGTCAGCCTTGATACCGAAATAATGAGAAAAAGGACTAATGTAGATATAGTAGTAGTCATGCTAAGGCTTAGAAAACTGCAGTTCTCAGACAGGCCCTGGGAACCAGCCCTGGGAATGAGCTGGGGACTGTGGAAACAATAATTAAAGATAATTAAAGAATTTAGTGGAGCATATAGAACATTTAGAAACTTTCAGGATAAGGCTAAAGTATAATAATAAATAAAGGGTTCTGGTGATGGGAAAACATGCAAGGGGGAATTAAAGGGGGGTAGCCTATAGTTTTGAATAGACAAGCATGCAAAATTTATAACATTTAGGAATGATATCTACAAGATTTATGTATCTGTATTGTCTTGAAGAATGTGTACCTCTGCACGTAGACTACTTTGTAAAAAGGTATAAAAACCTGACGAAAAAGGGAACTGTGGGATCCTGACTTTGGACGCTAGTCCACAGGTTCCCCGGGCCCTGAATAAAGCACCGCATAAACTGACACTCTGTTAGTTTGTGTTCTGTTTGGGGCATCGGGCAACAGCCTGACGGGCACGGCTCTGGTGTGCAGGGCTGGCTCCTGCAGGACACAGCGCTCAGAGCTGCTCTGTGTCCCGCAGCTTCGGCATCTCCGGCACCGCTCCATTCCCGCTCCGCCGCCGTTCCCTTCGGCATCTCCAGCACTGCTCCCAGAACAGCTGCCAGGCCTGTTCCACTCTTTATCCACCCATTTTCCATTGATGCTCCATTGAATCACGGAATCACAGAACTTAGGTTGGAAAAGACCTTTGAGATCATCCAGTCCAACCAATGACCCAACACCACCTTGTCATCAGACCATGGCACTGAGTGCCACATCCAGTCTTTCCTTAAACACTTCCAGGGACGGTGACTGTTGGATCCCAGAAACCTGGGAGTTTTGAACTTTTTGTACTTTCTGATACTGACCCCCAGGAGAACACTGCTTTTGACTTGAGGCCTTGGAGAAGGCTTCCAAATTTGAATAATAGAGTTGGAGTCACAGGTTTGTTATTGGAATGAAAGTGTGTGATTTCACAGGGTGAAGGGTTTGGAATTTGGGGTTTTTAGAATATAGTAAGAAGTATGGGACAAGATGGAAGGTTTTAAGAGCTTGTGTTGGTTTGAAAGTAAAACCAATGTGGGACTCCAAGTCAGGAATACAATTTAATAGGAAAAAAAAGAAAAAATAAAATACATGCAATAATACAAAAGAAAAACCACCAACAGAGTCAGAATCCAAGCTTACACCCTGTCAGTCAGTAGCAGTCCATATAAATGGTGGCTGCAGTCCTCCTGGATGACAGATGTGGTTCCGTTTAAGCAGTGCTCCTGTAGAAGGTGCAGTTTTCCAGCGATGATGTAGAAAAGGTCTGACTTTCCTCTGGGATGCAGTGGAAAGGGCTGCCTTCACGTCCCAAACCCCAGTTTTTTATCTAGGTAGGAAAGGCTTGGCTCCTGCCCCTGGCTGGGGCATCTCCCAAAGGGCTGATGTAATCTTATCAGTCACACAATAGGACTTAATGGCCCATTAACAGAATATATCTTCTGGAGGAAGGATGGGTTGTGAAAAGATAATGATGATCATCCCCCTGACTTTATCAGATGGCATATCAGCAGAGGATATCTCCCACAGAGATAAGGATCACCACCCCTCATACATTTCAACAGATGGTGATAGAATACACATTTTTGCATTTTACCCCAGGACAGTGTTTTCTCTTTCTGTCTTCTTCTTCCTTCTTCTGCATGGTTTCAGGTAGTAGTTTCTGATTGGACAGTTAATGCTGCACAGTGGGTCACAGCAGTTTGGTTATTTAGTGAAAAGTATAAATTAATATAGGTGTTAGTTCTTTATAGAATTTTTAACTTTAAAAAACCTTGTAACTAGCTCGATACGGCTCCACTTGCTGGCTTTTAGCTGGTGGCTTGACGTGTTGCAGAACTCTCTGTACTTTAAATATGATTTATTAAACAACCAAGCCCAAACTCGAGAAAATTCACTTCCTTCATGTTTTTAATCCCGACTCTGCTTAAAAACAAAAGAAAATTAAGACAAACCACTAATTAGGTGGTTCACTTACCTCATTTACAAGTGACTCCATCACTTCCCTGGGCAGCCCATTCCAATGCCAAATCACCCTGTGAATAAATTGTTTCTAATGTTCAGGATAAACCTTCCTTTGGTGCAGTTAATGCTGTGTCCTCTTGTCCTGTCCCTGTTCCCTACAAGAAGAGCTCAACCCCCACCAGGCGGCACCCTCCCCTGAGCCTCCTCTTCCCCAGGATAAACATTCCCAGCTCCCTCAGCTGCTCCTCACAGGACTTGTGTTCCACAGCTTCTCCCCTGTTGTTCCACAGCCACTGCTCCTGTTCCAGTGCAGCTGCAACCCCTCCAGTGGTGCTGCTCCCACTCCAGTGCTGCTCGTCTGTGACAATGTGAGGACATTGTGACACTGAGCAGAGACATGGTACTGTGGGGCCATTGTGACATTGAGGGCACAGATGGAACCCTGGGGCCATTGTGACACTGCAGGGCCTCCTGGAATTATAGGGCCATTGTTACACTTAGGGGACACATGGAACTCTGGGTCCCTTGTGATACTGAGGACACACATGACACTTTGGTGCCATTGTGACATTGAGGGGACACATGGAACCATGATGCCATTGTGACACGAGGGGACATGGAACGCTGGGGCCACTGCGCCACTGCAGGGCCTCCTGGAAGCGTGTGGCATTGTGACACTGAGGGGACACATGGAACCATGATGCCATTGTGACACATGGAAACCTGAGGCCATTGTGACATGAGGGGACACATGGAACCGTTGGGCCATTGTGACACGGCAGGGTCTTTTGGAGCTATGGGACCATGGTGATAGTCAGGAGACACATGGAACTGTGAGGCCATTGTGACATGAGGGGACACATGGAACCATCGGGCAATTGTGACACGGCAGGGGCTCTTGGAACCGTGGGACCATGGTGACACTGAAGGGACACATGGAACTGTGGGGCCATTGTGACACTGAGGGGACACATGGAACCGTGAGGCCATTGGGAAACTGAGGGGAAACAGGGAATCCTGAGCAATGGACATAGGATCTGTCCCCACATGTCCCAATGGCATTAGGGTACACTGTGAACCAGGATCAACTAACACTCGATATTTCTGTGGCTCTAATGTGCCAGGTCATCGGATCCACACCATCCAAAAAATCCAGTTTTCCCGTCCCTCTCTCTGGCTAGAGGCAGGGCCCCACTAGCCATGGTTATTATTTCTTTCCTGGGGATACATGCTGGAAGTTCCTTCAAGGGGATCTGACAGATCATCCTCCCTTCTGTAATACCCAACACCTCAGTCATGGGAGGCTGAGGCTACCTTCACTTTAGTGGAGCTCCCTCAGTTTGTGTTTCCCCCCCTGAGCTGACACACCCGTGCTGCCAGGACAGAAGTGGGTTTCCCATCCCACCTTCTCGTGTCTTCCCCATGGTCACACAGAAAGAACCACAGGTGAGCTCATGGGTTGTACCTTCTCTGTCTTGCTGGGGGATACTGGGCTCTGATTTTGGGGCCTGTGACTCACACTGGTGCTGCACTGATTTTCCTCATCTCCTCCCTCATCTCCCTCATCTTCTCTTGGAGGCCCTTGACCATGGCAGAGACAGGAGCCTGCATCGGGCCATTGATCATACTCCCAAAATTTCTAAATTTGCTGGTGACAGAACCCACTGTCTCTCAGTTGTTATTAGCATTAATTGTTTCAGTAAAGGTGGTGTAGTGAGATGGCCCCAGGTTTGTCAGATTCCATCTCTGCCCTGTGCACCTGACCTTGTCAGGGTCATTGTCATGCTGTTTGTCCCTCCCAAAGAGCACCTCCAGCACTGCCACTTCTCTCGGCTGTTGGATCCCTTCCTCAAGGGTCTTCCAAGGCATTCTACGGTGGTGCTCCTGCATTCTGTCTCTGTGGACAAACCTCTCTCTCACACTCATTAAAAGTCACTCCCAGAGGGAAAGGAGGCCTGGCTCCCTTACAAATACCTGCTCCACACCTGAGTCCTGGGTCAAGAGTCCCAAATTCCTTGCCTCAATACCATCCAGTTGCACGCCTGTACCCATAAGGTCCCAGACCCAAAGTAACCAAGTTTTAAAAGCCTCACGGCCCCATCATACAATGTCTTTTTACAGATTACAGAGACTTTCATATGACAGGGACTCAGTGATGATCTCAACCTCTGGCTCCCCTGCTGGTTCTGAGGGCCCTCCTTTCTTATCCTTATCAACTAGGTGCTTTGTTCTCATCCTAGATTTCTTAGTTTCCACAGGGGTGACTGCTGCTGGCTACAAGTGCTCTTGCAGTACATTTGGAACCTGGACAGATGTAATGTCTGTGGGTTCCACTGCTGCACCATCAGACTCTCCCTCTTTAAGGCAGGGGGAGGGTTTCTCACCAGCTGGAGCAAGGTACTCCTTCAGCATCTGGCTCATCTCATGTATCTCCTTCACTGTAACCCCTACCCACTCTGGGTGGTTTCTTTCTGAAGTGGGCTGTGGGGCAAGGTCAGGCTCTGGGGCAGGGTTAGGCTCTGTGGAAACACCCCTAGTCTCTGGAACAGGGTCAGTCTCTGCAGCAGCATCCCGATTTCCTGGGGTTGTTATCCAAGTCAATGTCCCCTTGTCTCTGAATGTTAAACAGAACAGGCAGATTAGCAACACCAGCCACTGTCTGATATCATTAGCATTTAGAGTGGATTTGAAGCCTTTGAAAACTGGTGGGGTGGACCTAAACAACTGGGTGATGGGTTGGGAGAAAATTTCCCCTGCTCTCACTTCCTCACATTAAGTACCATTATTGAAGTAATCCCAAAAGCACACAGATAGAGTGTGATAGCTCTAAATCCATGTACTTACCTTCCAGAGAGAGTTAAAAATCCATGAATTCCTCACCTTATCAACCCACAAAATGAATTCTATAATAGTCTCAGTACCCTTAGTGATAGCACCCGTGTTGAGATAAGGGGCTGCAAGTGGGAGAGATGTAGCTGTGACCACGTGCAGCCCGAGCCAGGGTAAGCTGGACACCATGGTGCCACCTAAAACACAAAATCAGGTCACACAAGAACTATTATTCCTTTTCCAGCCTTTCCACTCAATGCCCACAGGTTCCACCGTCGGGTGCCAAAATCACTCCTGGTTAGAATAAAATATAGGTGTGTGCTAGGGAAAGCAGGGCCTTCCCTTGAAATGGAGAAAGTAAATCCCTCCCTCTGAATTAGTACAATTTTGAAATTAAGGGGCTCTCAGACCAAGATATGGGGATAGGAATGACAGTTCTTTACCAGTATATCTAAGAAGGCAAACAGAACAACAACTCTGGAATTAACAAGAAGCAGAACAGGAACCCAGTTCCAGTCCTTCTCGGCCTCAGGCACTTTCCCCTGTGCTGCAGTCACCGTCACCGCTGGCAGTGAGCGCTGGCAGGTTCCCGGTGGACGGGGCAGATGTGACGATCCCGGCACCTGCAGGGGCTGGGGGTGATGGCAGCTGTGTCCCAGATGGGAAGGGATGGAGGAGAGGCAGGATGCTGGGAAAACAGCAAGCTGAAGCGGGAGGGCGTCCAAGCAGGGGTGCAGGGTCCAAAACAGAGAGGCAGCTCCCGGCGTTGGGATGGTGGGGGGGGTAGCAATGACCTTTCTGCTCCGAGAGCCAAAAGCGAGCGAGAGCCAGCAACTGCCCCCCGCCCTCCTTTACCTGCTTCCAATCTCACCGTGTTCCCCCTTTCCCTCCCCCCACCCTCCGAGAGAAACTCCCAAAAAACCAGGGAACCTCTCCCTGGTGCTAGGACCTAACCATCAGTGCTTCTTAGCATGTCAATGGGAAAAAAATTCCACAGGCAGAGAGGAAAGGAAAAACCAACCCCCAACAGACGCTTATCCAGTTCTTCACTGATTTGAGGTTTATCAGCTGTTGCAGACACTGGGATGATGGTACAATGTTTTAATGTTTGGTAATAATCTAATTTTACAAGTGTTTTTAATTATATCTGTCATCGGAAATGTTTTGGATTGTTATATCAGAATTATTCCCAGTTACTGTAAGTTTTTGGTTTTACTACATGTATTGTTTTGTTTTGAACTTCCTTTCATGGCAAGAATCATGCATGCTGTTTTTAAAACAAAGAAGGGGGAGTTAGGTCCTAAATATTTACATATTTACAAAAAACATTTTGCAATATTTATACAAAAAAAGTAAAATTTTGAATGTAAGGCTCTTGAATTGAATGTACAATGACAAAGACTAATTAATTCATTAACTTAAGGAGAAGGTATGCATGTGTTTTTATCATCAACAACTTCAAAGTAGTCACCTGTTTTTTCAGCCAAATATCAATTGCCTCCAAGAAAATGAAGCCCAGTGAGAAGAAAAAGAACCTAATCACCATGCAGCCTTCGTGGCCAGAGCAAAATCAGAAGTAGGGCTGCCAAGACATAGCTGTGTCTGGAAATTTACAGGCAAATTGCCAAGGAAAGCCTTAGGTCATCATCATGGTATAGTGTTCCTACAAACCTTCTTCAGTAATTCCCTGTTCCAGGATCCAAGAGCACATTCAGTGATGTCAAAGATTAACATTTCAAGCTAATTGACTATTTGGACTTTAAAACAATGGTCATTTATTCCCATTTGCCTAGGAGACATTGGACATTATTCTTTTGTTTTCTCATGCTGTGAAACCCTGTGTCAATGACCTGATAGAATTTGCTAAGTTTTGTTGATTGTAATCTGTCGTTTATGTATCTTATCCCATATCTAATAGATAACCAGTAATAACCTTAATGAGATAACACCCTCACAAGAGAGAGCTATTTTATCATCAGAACATATGAACCTTCTTTGAATTAATGAAAAAGGGTGAGATGTTGCAGTCAGGTAGACAAATTATAAAAGAAAGGCTTCATGAAATCAGGTCTTGCTCTCTGCTAAATTAATAGCTAGCCTGTCACTTCTTCTATGTGCAGCTAAGTTACTTGATTGTTTCCATGTGAAAACAATCTTAAGCATGAAAACAATTAACACAACAAGCTATTCTGGTAAGAGAACCATTTGCACCTGCAAGAAATAAGAAATCTGTCCTGCTGGGGACAAGGACGTTCATTCTCTTCCAGGAGCCCAGTGCCCGGCTGGGACTCCAGGGCAGGGGGTCCTTGAGCAGCTGCCCCAGAACCTCCGCCAGGGTCTCCCAGCGCAGCCGGAGCCGCTCGGCCTGGGGTCCCCAAAGGCCTCAGCCAGCCTCAAGTCCCTGCCAGGAACCCTCAACTCCCTCCAAGCCAGCATCCCCCACAGCCCCTGCAAGTTCCCCCCATGGCACCGGCCGTGGCCGTGTCCCCACATGTCACTGGCCATGTCCCACCATGTCCTCACCCATGGCTGTGTCCCCACCATGTTTCCATCCCTGTCATTGTCCCTCACATCTCCATCCATGCCTGTGTCCCCCCATGTCCCCACGAATGGCCACATCCCCCTCCATGTCCATGTGTCCCCATGTCACTCTCCAGGTCTGTGTCCCACCATGTCATTGTCCCTCCGTGTCCGACCCATGTCTCAGTTCAGTGTCTTTATTTTTACCCCAGTGTTGGATGTTTTAAAGGGATGAAGAGAAATGAAAAGCAAATCAAGGCCAAAAGAAAAGAATTTCTCTGTCTGTGCAAGCTGAAGATCCACGTGCTTGGGAGGGAGGGAGGGAGGGAGGGAGGGAAGAACATTTTTGGAGGAGTTTCCACCCCACTATCTCCAAAATCTTGGTCTTTGCCTGAGTTCATCACCATTTGGCTGTGGAAGACACCTTTGGGTAATAGGAAATCAAAATCCTGGAATCACTACGGTTAAATTTAGAAGTTTTGGTTTATTAATTTGATTTTTTTTTGTTGTGAGAGAGGATTAAGAAGTAGAGAAAAAACAGGTTTTACTTTAAAAGTTATAAAGAGAAATTTTATTACTAGAAACCATAGGAAAAAAACCCTTAGAAGAAAACTTTAGGCTACTGCTTTTTCTTCCATACTTTTTTTTTTAGTACTAAAAACTTACAAAAACAACTCAGATAGTTTACCATCTCTAAAATAGTTTTTTACTCATTTACTTGAAAGAGGAGACTTTTTTTCAGTCTATGGACATTTCTTCACAAGAAAACGGATTCTTCTTCTTTTGATGTTACAGTGATTAGCTTCCCAGGAGAATGGAAATCTAATTACTACCTAAAAATCCTTTATAGAGACTACGAGTTTTTCTAATAACTTTTATTGAGGACTATACTAACTGCTGAGGCACAGTTTAAGGATTATAACGGTTTGAACAAAAGCTTACTTTATTTTTGAGAATACAGTTTTTTCCTTTTTTTTTTTGGGTGGGCAGCAGGGGTTTTCTTATTATTTAAAACTAGAAGATTACTGCAATTTTAATATTTGTTTAATATTAATGCTTTTCTTTATATGTACAGTTAGAACAGTCATATTCACTTCAAAATATTTTTACATGTTTTAGAGGAAACAAGAGTTTTTTCTCCATAGTTTAAAAACAGAGAAATTTTAGTTCATGATTTTCTCCATTCTTTATTTTGACGTCAACAATTCTTTTTGTTTTATTTTGGTGTTTTTATATTGTTTTCCTGTGTATCATTATTTTGGTGGGTTTTTGGGTTTGTTTTATTTTGTTTTGTTTTGGGGGGGTGTTGTTTGTTTTTTGGGGTTTTTTGTTTGTTGTTTTCATTTTTGTGGTTTTTTTCGACCATCCAACACCAATCCTCCCATGGGGGATGGAGCTGGAGCAGAGCACGAAGCTCTTCCCACACTCGGGGCACCCACAGGGCTTCCCTTAGTGGTGACTCCGTTGGTGTCGGGACAAGTGAGAGCTGTGTGAGAAGCTCTTCCCACACTCAGGACACTCGTGGGGCCTCTCCCCAGTGTGGATGCGCCGGTGCAGGATGAGATCGGAGTTGTGCTTGAAGCCCTTCCCGCAGTCGGGGCAGCGGAAGGGCCTCTCCTCTGTGTGAATCCGCTCATGTAGGAGGAGATTGGAGCTGCTCTGAAACCTCTTCCCACACTTGGGACACTCGTAGGGCCTCTCCCCAGTGTGGACGCGCTGGTGTCTTCTCAGGCCAGAGCTCCATCCAAAGCTCTTCCCACATTCCAAGCAGGTGTAGGGCCGTTCCCCTGTGTGGATCACCTGGTGCTGCATCAGATGAGAAATACTCCTGAAGCTCTTCCTGCATTGCCCACACTCATATGGCCGTTCTCCAGTGTGGATCCTCTGGTGCCGGATCAGGTGGGAGCTCCACCTGAAACCCTTCCCACATTCCGAGCACTCGTGGGGCTTCTCCACTCCAGGAGGCTTCTCCACCAGCTCTGAGCTCTGCCTGGATCTCCGGCCGCCTTCCCGGCTCAGGGAGGGTCTTTGCTCCTTGCAGCTCCCAGGGCTGGGTTTGCAGCCCCTCCTCGAGAGGGATCTCCGGGGCTTTTCCTCGTCCTCCATCTGCCAATGCCTTGGGAATGAAAAATCCTGGTTTGGGGAAAGAACAAGAGAAGACAGCTCCTAGGACTGGGAGTTCCTCCTTGCCAAAGTGCAAATCACAAAGTCACTGTGCATCTTGTGTCTGTAAGAACCTACAAAACATCAAGATTCAGCACAAAATCCTCCAAACATCATGACAAAGATCAAAAGCTCTCCAAACATCAAGACTCAGCCAAAACTCCCTGCAAAATATAAGGATTCAGGCCCAGCAAAAAAAACAAAGAATCAACTTTTAGGCCAAAAAAGCTCAGAAACACCAAGGTTCACCCCTCTGAAAATCGTGGATCCTCCACTCCGGTCACCTGCTGAATGGGTGTGTGGGGTGGGGGGCAATGCCCTGGGACTGTAGGGACGCTGTAGATACAGGGAGGTTTGGAATCTTGTGCTGCTTCCCGTTTCAACTTCTCCTTCTCCTCCTGTGTCCCTGCTCTTCCTCACATTCCTCTCCCTCCTATTCTTCTTCGACCTCCTGCACAATCCCATCTTCTCCTCCCTCAGGCATCGTTTGACCATTTGGTTCTTCAACCCTGCTTCTCCTTCCCTTCTCCTGCTGCCCCCAGGCCCAGCACCCACTGCCGGCTCCCTCTTCCCCCCAAACCCACAGCATCCCAGCGCAGGGGCAGCGATGGAGCTGGGGCAGCTCGGGCTGGGGCAGCGCTGGGCTCTCGGCCGCTCCCGCCCGCACTCGCTCCCCACTGCAGCCGCTGCCGCCACAACAGCACGAGGGGGCCCGGCCTTGGCGCTCCCCCCCTCCCACCTCCCCAAATTCCCCTGCCGGGGGGCGCTGGGGCCCGGGCCGGGCGCAGGTGGCTCCAGGTGGGCAACGCTGGGAGCTGCGGCTCTGCCCGGACACTGCTGCGTCATCACCGCCGCGCGCTCTCATTGGCTCAGCGCTGCCCGAGGGGCGGGGCTGCACCAAGCCGGGACACCCTGCTCCAGGGGGGATGGCCCCAAAACGGGGGACCCCCAGGCAAGGAACAACAGCAAAGTGTCTTTACAAACACATGCTGCGAATCCGCTTGGACATAGGGCCAGGGACCTGGACATAAGGAAGTGACAGCAGAAGCCATCAGGTTCAGAAAATGTTATTCATTGCCCACAGACTGCTGTTCAGCCGAGGTCCTGGTCAATTCATGAATTCCCAGAAGAAGAACAAAGACTTAACAGAGCCATGAATATCGTTAGCTATTCAAAAGTGGGGTGCATATTAACGGGGAGGAATTCAGTAGGTGCATTGGGAAGTCTGTACCTCTCAAGTACTTTGGCCAATGGGAAAAGGGAGAGGGAGATGTAGCTGGAAAAATTAGGAGGAAAAGGAGGCTGTGTCTACTAACAATTGCAGAGACCCCATGGGAAATGGCCCACGGCCTCTCCCTTTCTTTATGAATGAAATTACTTTTACAGAACTCCTCTGTCTTCTTTGTGCACAGAATCCTGTGGTGATGTGAATTTTTCCACACACCTTGGGGCTCAGCCAGAATTCCTTCCCCCGTTTGGGGTGGGGGCAGTGAGTGGAGCTGAAGGTGCCTCACCCAGTTTGGGTGATCGGCTCCCTTGGGTGGCGGCGGCACCGGGCATGGATTGGGTACCCGAGAGTGACCAGGAGACAGACGAGTGACAGATCAGGGAGGGCTGGGAAGAGTCGGCAGCCAGAGAGCACTGAAAATCTCAGCAGTGACTACAGTGGGATCTTCGGGGACTAAACATGGCAGGGCACCCATGGAGGGTAGAAAGGGAAAGCCGGGAAGGGATCCCAGCAAAAGGGATGATGATCCCAAAAATATCTCTGAAGGGTCCCTTGGGAGCATGTTGAGGGAGTTTGCACATTCTCCCAGAGGTAATCAAGGACATGGACACCCACAGGGGCATTAAGGGAAGTCCAGAAGGGATTTAGACAACAGGAGATGGATGCTGTTGCTGTGCTGGGAAGGAATTGGGTGAAGGGGAGTGTGCAGGAATATGGCTCAGGCAAGAAGCAGCAGGAGGAATCTATGTGAGAAGAAAATGGATGATGACAAAGAGAAGGAAGAGAAAAATACTGAGGATGGGGATGTTTTTCAGCAGCCTCTTATCCTCAGAAGTTGCCAGCTGATGCAGATCCTTTGTATCCCCGGTTGCCAGGACAGGCACACAAGGAGGTCAGGATTCCAGGGGGTTTCTCTGTGCTGGGCAGCGGCAGGAGCGGGCGCAGAGGGGCGGCACCGGGAGCACGGGCTGGGGGCCTGTGGGGAGCTGCGGGGCCGGGCCGGGGCTGTGGGGCAGCCGGGGCTCAGCGCCGGGCGCTGCCTGAGCCCAGCACCCCCCGGCAATTGCAGGCCCGGCAGTGGCCCCCGGCCCCCCGGAGGCTGCGGGACGCCCCGGCCGCTGCCCGGCCCCGTGGAGCTGCCGGCCCTGCCCGCCGGGGGGGCCGCGTTTGGACACTGCGGCAGGACAGGCACCGGCTCTGGGATACGGGCTGGCCACGGCAGCGACAGCACAAGGAGCAGCAGGAAGGAACAGCCTGGAAATGGGCATTGGACGTGCAAGGATCGAGATCAGCTTTTAAGCATTTTGTTTGGGTCCCTGCAGAAAGGAATGATTTAGCAGAAAGCTCAGCAGCTGTCAGAGGATGAGCACCCCCAGGCACTGAGGGGGCTGCAGGAGGGGCAGAAGAAGCCCCTGGAGCACTTGGTCACAAAGGCACAGCAGGGGAATGCAAGAAGGGATGAGGAAAAGGCCAAGGGGAAGGCAAAGGCCATGGCAGAGTTTCTACAGCCCCTGAGGGATGAACCCCTGGGCCCAAGGGGGCCCCAGCACCCAGGGGACTGGGTTTGAAATGCAGGAATTCCTATGTGTTCCTAATTGTGATTGTAATTTACTGGGAAGGTTTTTGATGTCTAAATTTGGAATGCAAATTAATATTGGAAAAGGTGATACAGAGGCTAATTCTGTTGTGCCTTTGTGTCAAATGTCTGGCAAGGCCTATGCTGAAGTGAGCCCAGAAGTGTGGGCAGCTCCAGGAAAATAGGGAAATTAGATATGGAGCCTCTCCAAAGTACTTTGAAGCAACCAGGACAAGTGGCATCTGAAAGCAATACCCTATTCCAAGGGAGGGAAGGAAGGGCTTACAGCCTCTTATTGAGTCCCTGCTAAAGGCAGGGCTTTTGGAGCCAGGGATTTCTTCCTAAGACATTCCTATCTTGCCAGTCAAGAAACTGGAGGGATGGACACCAGGAGGAAAGCAGAATTTTCAAGTGTTAAAAAGCAGATTAACTGAACCTCCTGCCCTGGCCCTACTACAAAGGGAAAAAGAATTTGAATTGTATGAGAATGCTAAACAGGGCCATGCCAAAGGAATTCTCATGCTAAAATATTTAACCCAGTGGCCAGAGTGGGCTCATTGTCTGCAGAATTGTGCAGCCACAGCTTTAATGGGACCTGAGGCCCAAAAACTGCTGGAAGGAGGATCTCCTGTTGGTCAAGTCTTGGATCAAATTAAAGCTTTGATAACCAAAAGAGTGCCTGCACTGCCACAGCTGCTGGGGAAGACAATGGCAGAATTCCACTCTGCCTCTCAGTTACACTCACACACTGGCCTGCCCGGGATTCCATTGTTGGAAAATATACCTAGTTTAAATTTTTAAAAGTTATTTCTCAACTCAGGCTTGTTTTGCCTTTGCACTGGGGAAAGAAATTTTAAAGAACTTTTTAATGGGTGTTACACCAGTCAATAGGGATGAGTTTAATATGTCAACAGACTGGGAAGAGCCCAAAAGATACCCACAGAGAGAATGGCCATCAACAAAACCTCAACGAAACATCAGCAAATATCAAAGAACACCCACCCCAGACTGCCCCCGGCATAGAGCATAGATGGAGACACCTGGTCTGGAAAAGGCTGAGAAGGAAATCCAGGAGTTCGGACCTCATTAACATCACAAGAGGAGAAATCCGGGTCTGCTACGAAACAAAATACTAAGAACCACACAACTTTGAAGCAGTGAGGAACAGACGAGTGGATTTCTATGGGTTCAGGCTGTAAAAACTTTATGAAAATCTAGTAAAACTCACGTGTCACGAAATTATTTTCTTTGCACATCCGGGCTATGTGTGGATGAAATTATTTCTGTTGCACACCCCGACCAGAATCAAGTAAAACCTTGACTCTCCAACACCAAAGGTAATATTGGAGAGTTTTGTTTTTCCTGCAGTTTAACTGACAAGATTACACCATTAGAAAAAAATTTCATAATAATCCTACTTTTATATTATCAGTTAGGATTGGGCCAGGGTTGTGACAATTTTTACTCCCAGGAAAAGCAGAAAAAACTTGATTGCATTGGAATATTTTTCTACATATTTGCAGGAGGCTCTTAATGATGGCAGAATGTCGGAATGGATTTTTGGATGTGCATCTTTAGGTTGCATTTGGCAAAACTAGAAGAGTATTAATGGTGAGACTTTAATGCATAACCAGTTAATACAAAATCGTTTAGAAAACAAAACAAAACAAAACAAGCAGGTTGTGGGGGTGCACATGTGAATCACCTAATGGCAGCTCTGGAAGAAAAGCATCGGTTCCAGGCAGCCAGGAGGGGAGCTTTAGAAATGCAAATTACCTGAAGCAAAGTGTGGACAATGCCCCAGGATCTTCCTGCCTGGGGGAGGAATTTGGCTGATTCTCTCTGCCCCTCACCCCAAGCTCTGCCTGCTTGCACAGATGGAATTTGCACAGATAAAGGCAGAGTCCACAGTGAGGATATCTGACTGCAACAGAAATTGGTTAAGCTGCAAAGGGAAACAGCAAATGGAGAATGTTGGGAAAACTTCATGAAAAAAAAGTGTGGGGGGGGAATCATCCCTCTCCCCAGAGCACTGAGGTGTTTTTGCTAGTCCAGAGAAATCACTTGGGAATCCAAACATTTGATGATTTAATAAGATAAAAGTGGTCAATTGATGCAGCCCTGGCTGGAAGGAGCACCCAAAATTGGGAAAAAGATGAACGGCCACTAGAACAAATCCTACAACACCATGGACCAACCCCTGGGATCCCTAACGAATTCATATCAGAAGACAGAAAATCCATCCGTAATTTGAGTGGCATAATTAGGTTAAAAAGTGTCCTTGAAATAATAACCAACCAGACAGCCCCAGCTCCTGAACTTCCTGACGACCAATCCACTGAAATGAGGAATGAGACATTTCACCATGGGATGGGATCAGATTATCTATTAACAGAAAAAGGTGGAGTTTGTGGAAAATTAAACTATTGAAATTGCTGTTTGCAAGCAGATGATAACCGGAAAGTGGTGAAACAGATAACAAAGGAAATAAGAAATTAGCTCATGTACCAGTCCAAAGAGGGAAAGGATGGGAATGGGACACGTTTTCATGGTTCCCTGGCAGACCATGGCTTAAACGAATGCTGCTCCTCCTCTGACCTGCTGCACCAACTCTCATCTTTTTACCATGCAAGACACCTTGCGTCAAAGAGGATGCAGGAAAAGAGATTGAGTCAACGGAAATTAAAAGTTTGTAAAGGCAATTCTTGAGAAAACGAGAAAAGGAGGGATTGAAGGCAGTAAGATTAATATCGTAGTAGAGTGCATATTAACGAGGACATGCAGTAGGCGGATCACGAAGTCTGAACCTTCCAAGTATCTCAGCCAGTGGGGAAAGAGAGAGGGAGATGCAGACGGGAAAATGAGGATAAAAAGGAGGCTGCGTTTTAGAGACCGCATGGCAAATGCCGCATGGCCTCTCTCTTTGTTCATCAATAAAGTCACTTTTACAAGACTCCTCTGTCTCCTCTGGGCACACAAACCTCTGGCCACGGGAATTTTCCCGCACAGCCCCGGGCACAGGGCAGACACCTCTGTGCCACCCACAGCAACCGGGACGAGCCAGCGCTGCCCCGGCACCGGCTCCTGCCGAGGCCCCAGCGGGAAGGAGACCGCGGGCAGCCGCTCCCGCAGCGCCCTCAGCCCAGCGCCAACACGGGCCGGCACCGGCACAACCAACCCGCCAGAGCCCCCTGCCGCCCCCTCGGCCCGCAGCGAGCCCCGAGCCCCCGCAGAACCGAGCGCGGCTCCCACCTGCGCTGGGGCCGCCTCCGAGCTCCGCCGCTGCCTCCCCGGGCTCCGGCCGCTGCCGCCGCTGCCGGGCCCGCACAGACGCTGCCACAATGGCGCCTTTGCTGCTCTGCCCAATCAGCGCGCGACAACCAGGAGTGACATTGGCACAATCAGCCAATGGCAGCGAGGGGCGGGCTCTGCACACGGCCCAGCCTCGGCCCGCGCTCTCAGGGCCCCCCGGGCTGTGTGAGGGCAAAGGCGGAGATGAGGAACAGCCCTGGAACGGGCCCGGGCCCGAGCCGCCATTGGCCTGGAAACACAAAGTTCTCCGCAGCTCCCGGCACGCCTTTCCCAGCCCCGCGTGTTCGCTGGCTCCGGCTCAGAGGGAACCCCTGGAGCCTCACTTCTGCTACCCCTAATTCGGATCGTCTGTGCTTGGCTTTAATTTCCCCCAAACAGGGAAAACTGCTCCACATCCCCTGTGGATGAGTGGAAGAGGGGAGAGATTTCTGGCAGAAAACTCCAAAAACTCAGAGCAGGATAATGAGAAGTAAATGAAGACCCTTCAAACCAGCTTTCCACACGCCTCCCTCCTTCCAGCTGAAACTCCTACCCCGGCAGCGCAGGGTTGGAGAAACGACGCTCACTTTGTAAAATTTTAAAGGTTTATTAAATCTTAGCAAAAAAAATACACCAAAAGACTGAATAAAGAGAAAAATCAGCGCTGGGAGCACAGGACTAAAGCAGCAGACCCGGGTGTGATTTGGGGGCCCAGGGGCTCCGCGGGCCGCCCCCGCTCCCCCCGGATCTCGGCCAACGGGTGCGAGCGGCGCGGCCCCGCTGCTGAGCACTGACCCCGCCCCGGGGGCCGCCGGGACCCCTCCGAAAAAAAAACCCCGCACCTGCACCCCCCCTTCAGTCCCTATGACCTTCCAAGTCCTGGGGGAAAAGGGGGAAAGGGGAGGACCTGGGGCGGGATCACCCGGAGACCCCCGGGGTGAGGAGCAAGGGATGGGGTTGGGCTCGCGCTGAGGGGGGCGGTTCCCGCGCGAGGATTTCGGGGGGGTTCGCTCAAGGAATTTTGGGGTTCTCGTGCGACGGATCCTCGTGCAAAGGGCTCCTCTCCTGCCACCGTCTCCTCGTGTCACCCAGACCAGTTTGGCGAGCTCTTTATGTCACCCAGAGGAATTTGGGGGATCCTCGTGTCATCGAGAGGAATTTGGGGGCCCCTCGTGTCATTAAGAGCCCTGCGAATGTCACCAAGAGCTCCTCGAGTGCCACCAGGAGGAACAGGGGGACTCCTCGTATCACCGAGAGCCCTGCGAGTGACACTGAGAGCCCTGTGTCATCAAGAGCCCCTCAAGTGCCCCCAGTTCCTTGTGCCATCAGGAGCCCCTGGAGTGCCACCAGCTCCTCGTGTCACCAAGAGCCCCTCGTGCCACCAGGACCTCGTGCAAGAGAATTTGGGGAGAGTCTCTGTGCCACCAGGAGCCCCTGAGTGTCACCAGCCCCGTGCCAGGATCCCCAGTGTCACCGGGGTCTCTCTCTGTGTCACACACCAGGAACCGACCCCCCCTCCGAGCACCAGGACCCCCGAATTTAACCGTCCTCGTGCACCGGGACCCCCTCAGGACCCTCGAGTTTCCTCTCTCCCCTCCTCGTGCACCGGCATCACCGGACCGCCCCCCCTTTCCCGAGGAATCGCCGGAGACCCCCTCCATCAATCACCGGGCACCGGGACCACCAGAGGACCTCCCCCATCAATCAGCACCGTCACCGTGCACTGGGACAAACCCCCCCCATCGAGCAGTGACACCCCCTCATCGTGCACCAGGACCGCCGGACCCCCCCTCAAACATCGCCAGCCTCGGGCACCGAGATCACCGGAGACCCCTCCATGAGTCACCGGGACCCCCCCGTCATGCACCAGGACCACCGGAGACCTCCCCAGGAATCACCGGACACCCCCTCACGAATCACCGGGCACCGGGACGCCCCCTCGGGCACCGGGACTGGACCCCCCCCTCGTGTACCGACCACCCTCCGGTGCACAGGGCCCGGACCCCCCTTTGTGCCCCCCCTGCCCATCCCGGGGATTCCGCCCCTCCCCTTTGACTTTCCCCGGGAACAGGAGCGGGAATGGGGGGGGGGGGGGGCCGTGAGCTGGGGGGGCACCGGGGTGTCCCCAGCACCGGGGGGAGTCCCTTGGGGCTCGCTCCTTTCCCCCCACTTCCTCCTCCGGTTGTCACCAGGGACCCCCCTAATTTACCGGGACTCCCCCTATTCACTGCCCCCCCGTTCACCGATCCCCCCAAAGCGCTGGGACTCCCCCGGATACTTGGGACCCCCCCAGCGCGCCAGGACCCTCCCCACACTCACCGCCCCTCCCCCATCCATGGGACCCCCCCCACTCACCGCGCCCCTCCCGTCACCAGGACCCCAAAATCCATGGGACTCCCCCCACACTCATCAAAACTCCCCCCAAATCCATGGGACCCCTCCCTCCCCTCCACTCACCACCCCCTTCTCAGCACTCCCCGGACCCTCCCCATTGATCGAACGCCCCCATGGCCCCCCCAGCCCCTCGCCCTCGCATTGGGCCCCCCCGGGGCTGAGGCAGAGCCCTCCCTGAGGGACACCCCTCATCCCCGGCCTGCAGCCGCCCATGGAGCCGCTGACCACAACTCCCTGCCTGCGTCCATCCGGCCAATTCCTCTGGGCCCGCACAGCCCAGCCTGCAAAGCCAGGGGGCTCGGGGGGGTCTGTCCTGGGCCTCTGGGCCTCACAGGGCTCTGGGCACAGCAGCGGTGTCACACACTGAAATGTTATGGGGAATGGCTTAAACGCTGCCAGGAAGGAGATTTGCACATTATGGCGAAACTGAATAAAGAGGCTGAGACCACCCCAGCCCACCCCTCCTTCACCTGACTGCAGCTTTGGCCTGGGACTTGAGCGGCCTAACAGCACCTGAGGTACCATAAAAGTGACACCATTGATCAATTGCCTCTGGTCTAGGGACAAGGACACAAGAGTGAGGCAGGAGAATGTATCCAAAGAAAGCCAAAGCCAGCAGCTGTCCTGAAAATCAGCTTGGGCCAGGCTGGGGCTGGGGGAGGCCGTAGCCCACAGGCTCATCTGCTGAGGCCACCTTTGCACACACTGCCCACAGCCAGCCAGGGAGGAGGAGAGTTCTGGGGCTGTGGGGGAACCTCTGCTCACAGGCACTCAACACCCATCCTCCCTCACACAAACTGGCTCCGCTGGAAAATCCCCACCCCGGGAAGGCCACATCCACGGCACATTGCCGTGAGGGGCAGCTGAGGAGGTGCCAGAATCCATCCAAGAGCCCCAAAGCGCTGCCCAGACTCACTGCTGAGGCCTTGCAGCAGAGCACTGCTCCTGATGCAAAGGGATGCAGCAGAGCCAGAGGCTGCTGCCAGAGCCTGTGTCAGACTTGTCCCTGCCAGGGGAGGAACCTGGGCCTTCCCACCTGCCCCAAGTGTGTATGGACCCCCTGAACTCCATGTTTGTGGGGAACCCTGCACACGAAGGAAATGGAGATGTAGAGCATCCACAGGAAGCCACTGGGATCCACAGAGTGGTGAGGTTTTCTACTTAATCTATCTCTGTCACTCTCTTTCTCTCCTCCTACCTCTATTGCATTTCTATTTTTCTCTCTTTGTCATTCTCTCTGTCTCTCATTTCCTCTTCAGTAAAACCCATCCTATTGACTTTGGCACATGGTCTCATTTGCAGCCTAATTGAGGCAGAGCCATTTCTGATCATTGGAATCAGTGGATCAGAACAAGGGGCTAGAAGCCCTCCAGTCTGGCTGCTGCTCCATGCCACTTCCAGGGGCTTGGGCTGCTGAAGGGCTGCTGGGCTTGGCCCTTTGTGACACAGGGCCTTTCTATCGGGTTCCTGGGTGATGAGGGACATTCTGTTGTCCTGGTGACATGGCACAGCCCCGCCCTGCAGGGGTATATACGGGACACAGGGCCCTGCGCTGCCCAGTGCCAGGAGTGCCACTGGCTCAGGAGGAAGCAGCTCCCGGGATCTCTGTGTGCCAGACGTTCTGCACTGCACATGGAGGAGGAAAGGGGGAAGCCCAACTCCAAAGCAGCCAGCCCCATGCCCAGCAGGCTGGAAGACCAGGCCCTCAGCGGGCAGGGGCTGGGGACAGGCGACGGCTCAGGCCTGCAACCATGCAGCAATCTCAGCAACAGCTGCCATGAGGGATCCCAAGGGGAAGCCTGCACTGAGCAGGAGCTGTCCCCAGCAGAAACCAGCATGTACCATCAAGAGTGACATGAGGAAGCGTGCACTGGACAGGAGCTCTCCCCACCAGAAGAGGATGAGGGGGATGGAGTGAGCGTCCTCGAGCTGTGTGAAGAGCGGGCAGAGAGAGAGTGCAGATGGGCAGGTCTGTCAGCAGGCAGGTTTCCCTTGGCTGCCCCTGCCAGGCCTGGGTTGAGCCGGGCCCACCTGAGCCGAGCTCCCCAGGCCCGTGCTGTGCCTGCCCTGACCGTGTGGAAGCGCCTGCACCCATCAATAACCATCGATCCCGGCTGCGGCGGGCACTGCGGGCACTGCGCAGACTCTGCCCCTGCCCCTGCCTGGCTCCACTGCCCCAGCAGGAGGGCTGGAAAAGGAGCAAAAATTGAAAAAAGAAACAGAAAGAAAAGGAATAATAATAAGAATTAGAATAAGAATAGGAAAAATAATAGGAATTAAGAATAAGGAAAAAAAACCCAAAAGGAATAATACTATAAGAGTAAGAACAAGACTATAAGAATATAAGAATAAGAAATAGATGTAGAAATAGGAAAACAAGTAGAAGAAGCCATGAGAAGAAATAGTTATAGTCAGAATTATAATAGGAAGAAGAATAATAAAAATACTAAGTTGAAGAAGAAATAGAGGTAGCAGTAAATGTAATAATCATTATAAGTATAGACAGAAGAAGAAGAAGAAAAAGAGGAGGAATGGGAAGAAGAAGAAAGAGAAGAGGAAGAGGAGGAGGAGGAAGAAGAAGTAATAGATGTAGTATCAAATAGTAGAAGTAGTAGTAAATAATTATAATAAACATAAAGTTATGATGATAATTATAATTTGTATTAATGTTATCAAGTTAAAAAAAACATCCACACATCTTCTAGAGTCACAGTATAGTTTGGGTTGGGAAGGCCCTCAAAAATCCTCTACTGAATAAAGAGGCTGAGACCACCTGTAAGGGTTGGTCCGAAGTTCCCCTCGTTTTTTGCCTCCCGACCATTGCAAGGAGACCTCGAGGACCCCACCCAGGCTGACTCTGAACAATGGTTTCCTGGCCGGGCCAAGGTGGATGCTCGTGACTGTGTGCTGGTGTATTGTGTTCACTGGACTGTGCTGTCATGGCACCAACCAGAGGTTGTGTTGTACCAACTGAGGACTGCTTGACCGTACCTGTCTCCTGCAGCATCACACAATGGTCCATAAATCTTCCCACCTCTTGGCCAGAGGCCACTCGCTTTGGAGAAGGACTATAAAGAGCGACCCTCTGGAGAAGACCCCTGAGATCTCCCCACGGTTGAAGACTCATCTGTCGGCTGACCCATGAGGACATCTGTCTCATCTGTTGGTAGCTATTTTCCCATCCCTTTCTTTTTCTTTCTCTCTCTCTATACTTCGTTTCCTATATCTCTACCCTCTATCACAACTGAGTTGTTGGCATTTAATGAAAATGCATTGCTGCTGTTGAATAAACTGATTTTGTCCCCTGCATTTTGCCTGTTTGCACCTCTGAGATCAAAAGAACCATCACGACCCCCGCTCTGCATTAATAGTGGATCGTGACACCCGTCCCCCACCCCAGTAACTCCAGCTATCACAACCCCAGTTCCAGTTTTAACCAAAGCAATCTCTATTTCAACTCCAGCTTCAGTTTTAACCTGAATCAACTCCAATTTCTATTTCCAGTTCAGCTTCATCTTCTATCCTATCCCCTACTCCGACTACTCCACTTACTCCTAAATCTCTCCCACTGCTTAGCAGTGACAGTGAGGAGGAAAAGCCCTCTCCAAAGCGTCTAATAGCATCCCGGAATCGGAAACAAGTCAAAGAAATTGTACAAGCACCTTTGAGAGAGGCAGTGAGTCCTGAAGGGAAAACAATGCTAGTTAAAATTCCTTTTTCTACAATAGATTTAGAGGCCTGGGAAAAGCTTGCTAAGCATTATCGGAGTGATCCGATAAGTGTTGCAAGGAGTTTAAAATTTATGGTTAAACAGTATCGACCTGACTGGTCAAGTCTCCAGCTGCTGCTAGATGCCTTAACAGAAACAGAGAAACAATTAGTTTTGAAGGTAGCTGGAAGCTCAGCAGAAGATGCTTGCAAAATAACACAATGTAGAACTAGTGATTTTTCCTCTTCAGGACCCACAATGGGATCCTAATGATGATGATGATATGGGAAAATTAGAGGATTATCAAGATTTTATAGTAAAGGGGTTGGAAAGAGCAATTCCTAGAACAATAAACTGGTCTGCCCTGTATACAATTAAGCAAGGTCCCTCTGAAACGCCTTCTGAATTTTTGGAACATTTACGAGATGCAATGCGTGGCTATACAACTTTAGATCCTGAGTCTGAGGAAAGAATACAGTAGGTAGTGGGTTTATTTCTGGGACAATCTACAGGGGACATCAGACACAAACTTCAGAAAATACGGGGTCCAACAGAACGGGATTTAGAGACTTTGCTAGAAGAGGCATGGAGAGTTTTTAGCAATTGGGAAGAAGGATATAAGGAAGGAATGAAACAATTAGCAACAACAGTGAGGGAAGAAAGAGAAAAATATAGACAAGGGCTACCAAGGCAAGAACTACCCCGGTTAGGGAAAGATCAATGTGCATACTGTAATAAAACAGGACACTGGAAAAGCCAGTGCCTGGAACAAAGAAAAGGTGATAAAGAAAAGGAGATCGAAGAGGGGAGGCGATGGTGACTTATGTCAAAGAAGACTGAGACAGACTGGAGAGTCTTACCCTAGGAGACCCTCTGGTTATAATGAAACTAGGGAACAAAGAACAAGAAATAAAGTTTTTAATAGACACGGGGGCAACATATTCGGTGTTAAATAAAGCTTTGATATCAATAACAGATGATTATGTCATGGTAAAGGGGGCAACTGGCCAATCTGAAAGGGCTTATTTTTGTAGACCCTTGAAATATAAACTTGGGAAACAATGGGGAATTCACAGATTTTTATATATGCCCAATGCTCCATTAGCACTTTTGGGTAGGGATCTATTGGAACTATTAGAAGCAAAAATAATATTCAAAAATGGGGAAATTATTTTGGAGGTAAAAGATCAGCAATATGTGGAACTGCTAAGCTTAATGCTAATAACGAAAGATATTGAAGCTGAAAACAAAAAAGAAATTATTAAGAAAATAATGGCTCAGGTGTTCCCTGGGATGTGGGCCTCCAATATACCAGGGAGAGCAAAGAATGCTCTACCAGTACAAATCTGGCTTAAAGAAGGAAAACAACCAGTTAAAATTAGACAATATCCCTCAAAGAAGGAAAATAGAGAAGAAATTAGTCCAGTAATTAAGAACTTTTTGCAAATAGGACTATTAAAAGAATGTCAATCTGATTTTAATATTCCTATTTTGCCCGTAAAAAAGCCCAATGGATCATACAGGTTAGTACAAGATTTAAGAGCTGTTAATAAGATAACTGAAGATTTATATCCAGTGGTTGCCAATCCCTACACTTTGTTAACTCATTTAACATCTGAACTAACCTGGTTTACTGCTTTAGATTTGAAGGATGCTTTCTTTTGCCTTCCTCTCCATGAAACCAGCCAGAAAATTTTTGCATTTGAATGGGAAAATCCCAAAACTGGACGTAAAACTCAGCTCACATGGTGTGTACTACCCCAGGGGTTCAAGAACTCCCCTACCATATTTGGAGAACAGCTGGCAAAAGATCTAGAATCCTGGGAAGCTCCATCAGGAGAAGGACAGCTGTTACAGTATGTGGATGACCTCCTGATAGCTACTAAGACTCAAGAAGCATGTATGGAGTGGACGGTAAGCCTCCTAAATTTCTTGGGTCTACAGGGGTATCGAGTATCCCAGAAGAAAGCCCAGATGGTGAGATGAACACTTGTCTATTTGGGCTGTGAGATTAGTGCTGGACAAAGAACCTTGGGACAAGATGGCAAGGAAACAATATGCCAGACCCCAAACCCCCAAACAGTGAAAGAACTGAGAACCTTCTTGGGCATGACAGGGTGGTGCAGACTGTGGATTTACAATTATGGGCTGTTAGTCAAACCCCTATATGCCTTGGGTACGGAGGGAAACAGAGATCTCCAATGGAGGAAAGAAGCAACACGAGCCTTTGACCAACTAAAAAGGCTCTCATGTCAGCTCCAGCCCTGGGACTTCCAGATGTGAGTAAACCATTCTTCCTGTTTTCTCATGAAAAGCAGGGGATTGCTCTGGGAATACCAGCACAGGACCTGGGCCCGTACTGGAGGGCAGTCTCCTACCTCTCCAAACAGCTGGACACGGCAGCCAAGGGGTGGCCAGGGTGCCTCAGAGCTGTTGCAGCAATAGCACTGAACATCCAAGAGGCACACAAATTCGCCCTAGGCCAGAAGATGACTGTGCTAGTATCCCACACAGTGTCTGCAGTCCTGGAGGTGAAAGGAAGACATTGGCTTTCCCCACAGAGGTTCCTGAAGTACCAGGCTATACTAGTAGAGCAAGATGATGTTGAAATTGTGGTAACTAACACTGTCAATCCAGCTTCTTTCCTCAGCAGGAGTATGGGAGAGGCAGTGATCCATGACTGCCTGGAGATCACTGAAGCCACCTACTCCAGTCGCCCAGATCTGAAGGACACCCCTCTCGAGGATGCTGAGACCTGGTTCAGTGATGGGAGCAGCTCCATCATCAGTGGAAAAAGACATGCTGGGTATGCAGTTACCACAAACAGGGAGGTAACAGAGTCTGGACCATTGCCAACAAACACCTCTGCACAAAAGGCTGAAATAATTGCCTTAACCCGGACCCTAGAGCTGGCAAAAGGAAAAGAAATCAACATTTATACAGACTCAAGGTATGCATTTGGAGTGGTTCATGCACACGGAGCTATTTGGAAAGAAAGAGGACTGCTGTACTCACAAGGGAAAAATATTAAACATGCACAAGAAGTACTAAAACTATTAGATGCAGTCCAGCTACCAAAAAAGGTCGCTATTATGCACATCAAGGCACACCAAAAAGTGAGCTCTGAATTGGAAGAAGGAAATGAGCTGGCGGACAGAAAGGCAAAAGAAGCAGCCAAAGGTGAGGTAATTATTAAAACAATTGAGGCAGCTTTGATCCCAAATGGGCAATTCTCTACGGAAGGTAAGCCAAGATACAATAAAAGGGATAAAAAGCTCATTAGGGAAGAAAATGGGAGTTATAACCAGGAGGGGTGGGCTACTACAGATAGAGGAAAAGGTAGGCTTGTGATCCCCTCTTACATGTTATGGGTATTAGTGAAAAAGGAGCATGAGAAAACACATTGGGGAATTGATGCTCTGTACAATTATTTGAAAGATCGAATCATCGCCAGAAACTTGCAAGGTGCAGTAATTCAGGTGACTCGTCAATGTAGCCTTTGCCTCCAAACTAATCCCAAAAATATTCCTAAACCAAAGCTTGGGCAAATTGGAAAAGGCTATGGGCCTGGGCAGCAGTGGCAAATTGATTTTTCAGAACTACCCAGGAGAGGGGGATACCCATACCTATTGGTATTAACAGATACCTTTTCAGGGTGGCCAGAAACTTTCCCTACCAGAACTGCTAAAGCACGGGAGGTAACTAAAGCATTGTTACAAGAAATAATACCACGCTTTGGAGTCCCAGCCACAATGTCTTCAGATAGGGGACCACATTTTATTTCAAAAATTGTGCAACAAATTAGCTACCATTCAGGCAGAGACTGGGAACTTCATACTCCATATCATCCCCAGTCGAGTGGCCAAGTGGAGAAAATGAATCATCTGATTAAGCAGCAAATTATAAGATTGGGACAAGAAGCAAAGTTACCTTGGCCTCAAGCTCTTCCATTAGCATTCTTACGAATCCGGACTAAGCAAGAATAAAAGAAAAACTAAGCCCCTTTGAAATACTATATGGAAGGCCATATGGAATTCAGGAGGGGATAACACCCACTCAAGTAGGAGAGGAGACCCTACAGAGGTATATGATGGCCCTAAACAAACAACTTAGAGAAACTGAGAAACATGTGGCTGGGGCTCGAAGCAGAGAATTAGATGGACCAGTACACGATGTACAGCCTGGGGATTATGTATATGTTAAGTCTTTTGCAGAAAAGACTTTGGAACCTCAGTGGGAGGGACCGTTCCAAGTACTCCTTACCACCTTCACTGCAATCAAGATCAAGGAGCAAAACGCCTGGATCCATCATTCCCGAGTGAAGAAAGCTCCTGAGGAACTCTGGAAAGCTATACCAGGTGACAACAAACTGAAGTTAAAACCCTCTTGGGAAAAAAACAAATAAGTGCAGGTGAAATGATAAATATAGTATAGCAATTCTCCAAAACTAAAAAGGCTTGTAGTTGCAATGGATAATCAATTAGGCATAGCCTGGAGAGTGGTAGCATTTGTGATCATTGCTTCAGCTACAGCTAATGCAGCACCAGTGCATTATAATGTGACTGGCATATATAAGTGCCAAGGGAAAGCTTATGATTTTGACTCCCGTAAGTCTCTGGTTCAGATGTTAAAAGTTACAAATGCAACTGTGTGGGAAGGAAGGAATGTTTGGGGATGTGAATATGCGTTTGTCCAGGATGGATTCCATGAAACTTATCAAGAACCCATGAAACTCATTCGAATGAGTTCTGAATGCTGTGACAAGTGCTTAACTGACTGTCCTGAGTTTAGGCTCAAAATAGAGGGTTGTGCAACTAAGAATTTTAAAATTGACTTTAATATAACTCAAGTTTGTACTGCTCCCTGAAAAGATGAGGCTAAGACAACCCAATCACCTCAACTAGCAACACCCCAAAAAAAAAAAAATGAACCACAGTGGGTTAAACAAACCATTCTAGAATCCATAACTCCCATAATTACCAAGGTTGGGCCATATGCTGTTAAGAAGACAGGAATTCAAAAATTGATAGTTAATCCAAAGCAGTCGCTAAAACGGGTAGAGATGGCAATGCAAGTAAATGCTTCTGATATTGCCCTGAGTGTGCTCCATTTTTAAGGACCTCTTTTATGGATTGGATCACCTGGCTGCAGAAGCATGTCCCTTATACATCCAGACAGACGAGAGACTTAACTGGGTTGTTAGGGACAGGACTGGGAATACTGAATACCATGGATTCGGAAGTATTAATGAACAAATTGGCAGTAATGGGTGGTGATATGGTAAAATTGCAGCAACCTCTACAATCTTCCTTATTAGTATTAGGTACCAGCCAGTGGAAATTGTCTAAAATATTACCAGATTGGGAAAATATAGAAGAATGGGAACATCAATTAATAATTAATACCTTGGGTGACGCTAGTGAAAATATTTCTTTGGCACTTGGATGTACACAGGCACAGTTATGGATGCAATCAGTAGCAGCCTCAGTCACTCGGGATGGAGGAGAAGGCATATTCCCTGCTGAAATTTGTAAAGTCGTTTGGGATAATGCCTCGGATCTAGAGAAGGAGCTCCAATCCTGGTGGGCACTAGTTAATTATGATCCCATGACAAGTATGGTTACAGCTTTTGTTTTAACTATATATGATGCATCAGTGAGCTTGATACATCCAATTGTTGCTTTAGGGTTAAATCATGAGGGGACCATACTATATCCTTCTAGCACAGAATGTGGGCACGGAAAGTTGAAGGAAAGTGGCGAACCATTAACTTAGAACCCCGCTCAGTAAGGGAACAATTAGGGTTTATATGTGAAGGCAATATAGGTGATGATAGAGATACTTGTCTGGACACAGAACAAAGCATTTGTCACTTTGAAATGCATCCCATTAATCAAACAACTTTGCTTGTGTACACAGGACAAGGTTGTGTCTGTCTTAGGACAGCGTGCCCTACTATAATAGTGGATGGGATTACTGTGAATGAAACTCAATATAACTTGTGCATTTGTAACTTTGTCACAATTGAAGGATGTGACTTTTTCTATCAGGCACCTGTCATATCACACCAACACATAAAGGCAAACTTGACTACTGTCCAAGAAATATCACCTGCGCCTATAGGGATGAATTTGACTTTGGTTGCACAATTATTGAAACACAATGAATTAAAAGAAATTCTCAGAGAAATTAGAGATGAAGGAAAAAGGACTTTAATCACAATACATCATCACACAGAGACTATAGGGAGAGTATTTAAAAGGTTAGAAGAAGGCCCATCCCATCATTGGTGGGATGAGCTTTTTGGGTGGTAACCAATGGCAACCGGTTTGCTCAATACTTTGGTCCATCTGATTGTTGTACTGCTTATTCTGGTTGGCATAAGTCTAATTCTGTCTGTTATAATATTTTTTTGGAATTGCAGAATGCTGAAGCAAATAGCAGCTTTAAGTTCAATATCAAGAGCATATGGTACGGTTTTGAGAGATCCCTGCTGCGCAGCTTTGCTAGATGATAAAGAATCTCCATATTAGTAAAAGAATTTAATAACTTTGAAGAGGGAGTGGGGAATGAATCATGGTTTCAAAGAATTAAGATTTTTACTAAAGGTAGAAGTAGTTTCCATGACCAAGATGTAAGCTAGGTAGAAAAATGGTAGGTTAATAATTACTAGATGCTTAGGTAAGAGATGAATTGGTATAATTATCTGCTATTATGAACCTGCATGTAGAAAAACGTAAAATAAGTAAACCATTAATCATAAAGCACAGGGCCTTGGATCGTGCCAGAGGGTCACTGAGACCTGATGAAGATTCTCCTGACTTCATCCTTCCAGACCACTGACCCATTTCGAGACCACCGACCCAATTCAAGGGAAGAACTGCACACATGTCAAGAACTAATGGGCTCATTTTAATACGGGGTGGGGATGGGAGGTGCTGGGGTTATGCAGATGTATTGTATGTAAGATCTTGGGCAATAAATAGATGGCAAAGAACCTTGTTCGGGGCGGTCACGCCTTTCAGAGGTGACTCCTGTGCCACCCACCGGTGAATAAACACACCACTTTGTAACTTTAATTAGTTACAGGGTCTTTGTCCATGATTATACCGTTTTTTTAACGATTCAGCGAGTGGAGATTGATGCAGTAAAAGAGCAACACGTTGTGTTCTGAAAGAGGGATGCATGTGCACAGGAGATCGAAGCAGCTATGGCTGGCTTCACAATCAGGGCCAAGAAGGACTTGGTCTCTGCTCAAGAGTGTAGATGCAGCAGGACTTTGTTGGCCTGGAATTGCAGAGGAAAGCCTGCTGCAGTACCAGGACTCAGGCACTTCTCTTCAGCTCCTGAAAGCAGAGCACTTCCACGTGGGTTTGGAGTTGGTGCAGCAGATCAAGGAGCCTCTCTTGGCAATTCTCTGGCACTCCACACAGGTGAAGGCCACGTGGCTGCTCGTGGCTTGTCTTGCTCTGGTCTGATTTGATTGTGGGCAAACTAAAGGACTTGATCAGCTGGGGGGATAGAGTCAGGATAGTGCGTGTGCAGGGGAGGAGTTTGCACCCCAAATTACATCTTGTTTCTCTGTCTCTTTTGGCTGCTTTTTCCTGCTTACAGGATTTCCATGTTGGGCTCCAGACTTGAGGAGATGCTGTTCAGAGAAAGCTGAAACTCCCAAATGTGCCTGCTTCAGCCCTTGCATGTACAGGGTGAGTTTTCTTAGTGGGGTAACAGGGCAAGGTGAGTGAGTGCAGACAAAAAGCAGGTGAGCAGAGTTTTCTCCTGTGCTCACTGACACACAAAAGAGTGAATGACAGACACTGATTATTTGCATCCTCTTTTGTGGCTTGAGGTAGCAATTGAAGTGACATAGTGGTGTAGGGAAAGCAGCAAAACCTCTGCTTGTATGCAGCTCTGATCCAGAAAGCTCCAACACTGGCAGACTCAGTTATGGAAGTTGCTCTCCCTGGACTCTCTTGAGTTTCTTTGGATGGAGATGCTGAGACCATGACAGTGGGGTGTTGTGGGGCTGGGTGGTGGCTGGTGCTCACAGCAGAGGCTCTTCTCTTGTGCTCTCCTTCTCAACAGGCAAAACCTTAACATCCTGTGTGACTGCCCCAACACAGATGAAGGTGGCAGGGAGGCTGAAGATGAGGAGTGTGATCCACAGAGGCAGGAAGACTATGATGATGACCTTGATGAAGACAACTTTATGATTGATAATGATTCAGATTGCGATTCTTACTTTAATGATAATGATAGCTATCGTAGCTACCACTGGACGTGTTCTGTCACCCAGCCTGCCACCTTGGACCTCTGCCTCTACTTTGTCTCAATCAGTTTGTGTTCATGTTTTTCCTGGAAGGCAGGGAGGAGCTCTCAGATGGAACAAAACATTTCCTCTGAGAGGTTTCTTGCTCAGTGACTCTTGAATATGCAGGAACATGCTCTGGGCAGCTGGTCTGTGTTACTGTGGCCACCTCTCTCAGAAAGGCATCTCCTTGCCTTTTTCCCTCGTTCTCCAGTTCTGCCTGTAGGTATTTGAGTTAGAAAGTCACAGCCCACCTGCACAGTGAGGACCACTTGCCACCTGTTCAAGGGCTGCTCCTTGTGCTTGGAGTGCCCTCCCCAAGGGATGGGCACAGGGGAGGGTGGCATGTGTCCCAGCACAGCCCTGTCTAGCAATGGCCAGTGTCTAGAAATGCTCTAAGAAGATGCATTTACCCTCAAGTTCAAGCCTCCCAGCTGGAGCTGGTGGGATGCTCTCCAGCCACAGATGGATGTGGTTCAGTTCCTCTGGTTGAGAGGGGCTGCATTTTTACCCTTTGTTGGAGTTTTCTTCTCTGTTAGGAAGCAGGAAGGGATGCTGTGAATGACACAAGGTTGCAGAATTGGTCAAGTTTATAAATATATGCACACACAGATATTTTATATATATGCAGAGATTGTTCAGATAATACTGTATCTTTGCCAAAAAAGAATGAAGGCCCAGAGATTTGAAAAACAAGTTCTATTTAAAAAAATAAACAGTTGTCTTCCATCACAAGCCTTCTTCTTGTCTGTGGGGAACAGGGGAGTGAAGGGAGAGCAGGATATCCTCAAGTGAGGATGTGACCTGCATGTGCTAATCCCAGAAGTTATTTGTGAAATTCGTGTGGCTTTGGAATCCTCAGGCAGGCCACACAGTCTGCCATGCCAAGTGGCTTTTCCTTCCTGGGCAGTTCAGGGAACAGTGAGAGGGTGTGGGGAGGGCTGGCAAAGAGGGCAGGGCACCAGGCCATAGGGAGGGGTGGGGCTGCTGTTTCTGGGAGCAGGAGCAAGGCAGGATGCCTGCATGCTGATGGAGGGGTAACATCTGGTGCCCAGAAAAAGGCATATGACCAACATTGAACTCGTCAACTTCCATGTCAAAATGGGCTCTTGGAGGACATTGAGCTGTATTCCCTGGGTAGTTTGATCAATTGCATGGAAGGGGGAAGGATGAAGAATTTGGGCAGTGTTGGAGCCAAAATGGCATTTTGCCACTTCTGCTTTCCTCCCAGCTTTTGCCGAGGGGTGACAGCTCCAGCCCTGCAAACCACTCCCTTTTGCAAGGCACACTCAGACCTTGCTGGAAGCTCAGGGTTCTTGAAGGGGCTGCTGCAGTTGGCAACAGGAGCTGCTGTTGAATTTTTCACGTTGCTTAACCCCCTATCCCAAATGCCACCAAGAGGAAGGACTGAAAAAGATTTCCGTGGAAGAAGGGAGGCCAAAAGCTTAGAAAAGGATGAAAGAAATGCTCTGATTATGATGATGGAAACAACAAGATAAAGATTTATTTTTGGCAGCAAATGAACACCTGCCGCCCTCCAGCCCTCCCAGATGGGCAAGCCCAGCAGTGCCGTTTCCATGGCATGAGGTGCTGGGAGCCTGGGGAGAGAAGCCAGAAAGCCACGGTCAGTCACAGAAGGCTCCTGTCCCCCCTGTCCCACCACGGCCTGTGCGTGGGCCAGGCTGCTGGCTGTGCCCAGAGCCCAAACCTCCCAACCCATTCTCCCATTTTTAGAGGAGAGCAGCAGGGCAGGCCACGCTCCACCTCTTCTGCTTAAGCACAGCACAGCAACCTCCTCAGCAGCTGCAAGAGCGAGATTCTCGTGTGCCCACTCCCATCTGCCCCTGTGCCACCTGTGCTGTGGAGCTGGGTACCCACCTCTGCAGAGCTGCTGCCAGGAGAGGAGCTGATCCCACACAAGGTCCTCGTCCTTCTTGAAGGGGATGTCCCTGCACACCGTGGCTGCCCCGGGTAGCGCCGGCACCTCCGTGGAGTGCGTCCAGTGCCGGCGCTTCCCCACCCGGTCTGGGCACAAGGTGCAATCTTCCTGGAAAAAACAAAGAACAATCGCATGAAAGTCAATTCAAAATGAGACATAGAAAGAAGAAAAACCACCAAAGGTTATCAATGTTTCAAAGGGCCTGGGGAGGGTCTTTCCACTCCATGCAAGAATTAAACCTCTCCCCAGGTGGGGAAAAACCCCACCTTTCCTGCCTGTAAGTCCACCCCTTCCTCAAGGGCCTGAAAAGCAGATCAGCTGGGGCATGGCTTTGGAACCCACCCCCCTCTGCTGTCCCCCATCCTCATGGATGGATGCTTTTGTCAGGCAGGCTGCCCCCACCCCAGGCCGCACCAGGCTGGCTGGCAGAAGCTGTAGGCGAGGCCAGGAGCCGGCTCCCCTTCCACAACATCCGTCCCCTGTCCCGCCAAAAAGCAGCTGGGCGGGCGGCGCAAAGATGAATATTCCCCATTGCCGCTGAGCGGGGAACCTCCGGCGTGTGGCCAGGCCGAGCCCTGGCATGCCCAGGAGCACGAGCATCCCCCCGCCCCTGCACCGGCTGGGGACTCATCTTGATTTCCTCGGGGCACAGAGCCTGTCCTGTCCTCCAGGAAGGGGCCACAACCAAAGCCCGTGGGCTTTGCCCCGCCAGCGGCCAGCTCGAGGATGGTGTTCTCCGGCTCCACGTCGTGCTCCAGAAGAACACGCCAGCTGTGCCTCGGCTTGCAGGGACATCACGATGCCATTGAGCTGCAGGGGGATGTTTCCCCTTGTCCAGTCTGTGGCAACTTCACTGCACTGTGCCACCACTTCTCCAATAGGACGGGGAGCCCTGAGCTGCTCCCTCCACACCTCGCCGGGGACCCACGGAAGCGTCTCCTCGGCCGCGCTCTCTGCTCCGTGCCACGGCCACAGGGAAACGCTCTGGGGTTTGCTTTGAGCGCCATGAGACACCAGCAGCTGGAACTTGCTGGGCTCCTGGATCCTACTGTGCAGAGGGATGGATCTCTGCTGTCTCCTGGGCCAGCTGGGGGTTCTGCAGCCAGGAATGCTCAAAAAGGTCTTCTAGGCATGGCCTGTCTGCAGGGTCCATGGATAAACACCACCTGATCAGGTGCTGGCACTCTGCAGAGAGAAACCAAAAACCACTGGTCACCTCCTGTCCAGGCTCTCCCAGATTCCACAGTGCCCACCCCACACTAGGAGTGCTCGGAGCTGCACCCAAAGCTTCCTATCCATCCTCCTTTTTGGAGCAGAGCAGCACACATGCCACCTCCTCCAGCTAAGCCCAGGAGATCAACCTCCTCCCTAACTGCAAGAGCAGGACGCTTATGTGCCAGCTGCCATCTCTCAAGCCCCGTGCTGTGAATCACCTTGTGACACCCGGGGTGGCAAGAAGAACTGGCCCCGGATGATGTCCTCAGGGGTTTTGAAAGGAAGGTGCCCGCAGACCAAGTCATAGAGCAGGATGCCCAGGGACCAGATGGTGGCTGGCTGGCCATGGTAGCAGCCGAAGAGGATCCACTCTGGCAGGCTGTACTGCGGCGTTCCTATGGGACACGGGCACAGCTCATCAGGCCGATGCTGCTCCCTCCCTCCCAGCCAGCTCCACAACAGCCAGCCCCTGCCCCCGCCAAAAAACAACTTGGCTGCAGCCGGCTGAAGAAGGATTCCCCCTCCCTCCGTCCCTCCCTCCGTCTTCCCCTGTGCCAGCAAAGGGGAGAACCTCCACTGCCCAGCTGGGCCCTGGCTTTGGGCTCACCTGCCATGTGGGTGTAGAACGTGTCCTGGAGGAAGGTTCCGCAGCCAAAGTCAATGAGCTTCACCTCGCCCGTGGCCAGGTCAACGAGGATGTTCTCGGCCTTGATGTCGCGGTGCAGGACGCCGCGGCTGGTGCAGTGCCGCACGGCCTGCAGCACCTGGCGGAACAGCCCCCGCGCCACGGGCTCTGGCAGGAACCCCCCCGCGTCCAGCAAGTGCCACAGGTCCCGACAGCGCTCCGGACGCTCCATGACCAGCGCGAAGCCGTCGGGCAGCTCAAACCAGTCCAGGAGCCGCACGACGCCGCGGAAGCCAGGGCACGACACCATCCACAGCAGCACCAGCTCCAGTGGCACCAGGGCGCCCTTGTGCTGCGGGGGGACCGCGATGCCGTCAGCGGGGCCGATGCTGCGCCGCGCCTTCGGCATCCCCTGCCCGGCGCCACCGCAGCTCACATTGCCCGGCCCGGGACGCTGCGCGGCCCCCGCTCACTCCACGCTCGCTCCCCTCGCAGCGTCCCGGCTCCCACCCTGCCGGGCCTGGCCTCAGCCCCGCCCGGCACGCCCCGCCGGCTGCTCCCGCTGGCCCCGCTCACTCACCAGCCGCGCCCACTCCCAGATGCGATCCCGGCCCACTCGCTTGATGGCCACCTGCAAGCCAAGACAAGCGGCGGGCTGAGCTCGCCGCCCGCCGGTCCCCCCCTCCCCGCTCCGAGCCGGCCCCGTCTCTTACCGGAGCGCCGTCGGCGAGCCGGGTCCCGGCGTAAACGCTGCCGCAGCCGCCCCTCCCCAGCAGCGGGCCCTCCCGGTAGAGCTGCTCCAGGGGAGGCTTCTCCGCCCGTGCGGACGGCACCGCGCTCTCGGCATTCTGCCCGGGGCACCCACTCGCCCCAGGCGCTGCTGCTTGCCCAGCCGCCCCGGGCTCCGGCGGCTCGGGGCCGGCGGCCGAGCTGACGGGCGGCGGGGATCGCACCGGGGAAGCTGCCGGCGACAGGGCGGGAGCCGGGCGGCTGCGGGGCGGCTCCGGGCGGAACCGCGGGAGGGGCCTCGTTCGGGGCCAGGGCCGGGCCAGGGCCCGCGGCAGGCGGAGCCAAAAGGCGATGATGCTCCAGAACCACCACCAGCAGAGTGAGGAGCTCCTGCAGAGGCTCTTCAAAAGGCGCCGCAGCCAGTGCGGACAGAGGTGGGCAGGGGCCTGGCTCGCCCTCGGGCGCCTTGCGCAGCGCGGCATGAGCCGGGCTGGGAGAGGCGGAACACTGACGGGACGGAATGGGAGTAGAGGAAGTGTGAAAGGGAGTATGGGACGGAGAGCGAGTCGGAATTCGAGCGGAAAACCGATCGAGAGAAGCGCTGCTGCTGCTGCCGCTGCTGCGGAGCCGCCGGAGCGCGCGGCCGTTCTTCCTCCGCGAGCCCAACGGAGGAGCGGCCGCGCGCCCCGCGGAACGAAAGAAACAAACAAAGAAATAAAAAACAAAGTTAATTCATATTAGCGTGAGAGGAATGTTGAATTTGTCTTTACAAATGAGCTGTGGATCTGCCTGTAGATAAGGCTAGCACTGAGAGATAAAAGAAACAATGGGATGGATTCTACTGATTGATGAATGCAAAAAGATATTTGCCTTTACAAACAAACTGTAGGGTTGCTGATAAATGAAATTGGATATCGAAAGATGAAAGAAGCAACAGGGGCAAAACCATTAATTCTGTAAGAATTAACATTAAAAGGGAGGGTTATACATTAGAGGGGAAATTCAGGTATCAGGCACTTCGGGAAGTCTGTGCCTCTCAAGTACCTCAGCCAATCGGGAAAGAGAGAAGGAAATCCGTCTGGGAAAATTGGATAAAAAGGAGGCTGCGTCCTCCAAAAATTTGAGAGATCCCAGGGGAAAGTCCCATGGCCTTTCCCTTTATTCGAATAAAGCAAAAAGAACTCCTCTGTCTCCTTTTTGGACATAAACCTCTGGTGTTTGTGGATTAATTTTCCTGACTATTTTGGGGGCTCATCCAGGATCTTTCCACCATCCGGGGCAGTGGGCAGTGAGTGGAGTTGAAGGCGCCTCACCCAGTTTGGGTGATCAGCTCCCCTTGGTGCCGGCCGGTACCAGGCGATCCATTGGGTTCCCGAGACTGTCCAGGAGACAGACGAGTGGCGGACCCGGGGGGGTCCGTGAAGAGTCCGCAGGGAAGGATCACTGAAAATCTCACTGGTGAGTAAAATGGGATCTTCGGGGAGCAAACCTGGGAGGGCACCCATGGAGGGTAGCACAGGTAAAACGGGGCACCCAGAGAGGGTTGGAAAGGTGAAGCCGGGAAGGGGCCCCGGCAAAAGGGATGACGATCCCGTAATACTCCCAGAGAGTCCCTTGGGGAGAATGCTGAGGTCTTGGGACAAATGATGTATTCACCCAGTAATAAGTATGGAAATGATGGTAAAATATTGTTATTTTGTGTGGCCAGAGTATAAGTTGGCAAGGGGACTTATATGGCCACCTTATGGAACAGATAAAAGTCATTTGTGTCGAATTTTGTGGAGGTATTTAGAGACATTTATATGTTAAGAAAAAAAAAAAAAAAGAGGACAGTGTTGAAGACTGGGATGTTTTTCAGCACCTTCCCCTGTCTTGTCCTCCAGTGTTGCCAGCTGACCCAGGGCCAGCTGCAGGTCGTCTGTATCCTCAACTTCAAGAGTAAAGGGATCAGGAAAATGTTATTCCTACAGCCCCACCTGAGAAGGATAATGGTGTAGGGGGAGGGGAGCAGCATGTTGTATCACCCCCCAGAACTAGAAGTGGAACTCAATTTAGGGCATCAGAAGCCCCCCAATAGACAGGGGTACACCAGATGCCACTCTGTCAAGTTCCTTTGGGGGGTCAAGGGGGAGGATTTGGGTTTGTAATTGTACCACTCACTACCCAGGATATAAGAGGGTTGAAAAAAAGATTTGGATGATCCCATAGGGGTGGGGGAAAAGATAGAGAAATATTTGGGAAATGCGGATTATACGTGAAAGGATTGGGATTTTCTTTTGGGAATTTTGTTTGGGTCATCAGAGAAATGAATGATTTTGTAGAAAGCTCGGCAGCTGTGGGAGGATGAACATCCACAAGCAGCAGGGGGGGCTGGACCCAATGCACCTACAGTGGGTGATGCCATCCCCCAGGCAGACCCCCAGTGGGACCCAAATAACCAGGCCAGTCTGGCTCACCGTGATTACCGTGATTATTTGATCAGGGAGATCAAGTCAGCGGCTCCCAGAACTAACAACAGAGCTAAGGCTCTTTCGTTAGAACAGGAGAAACAGGAAAGCCCTCATTGGTTGGAGAGGATTAGGGATGCCTTGAGGTATCACGGGGGGGATGGATCCTGAAGGGCCAGCCTTCAACACATCGCTTAAGGTACAATTTGTTACTAAGGCCTGGCCTGATATAAGGAAAGGAGTACAGAAAGATGAAAAGTGGCAGAATAAGCCTCTAGAGGAATTGGTTAGAAAAACACAGCAGATATATGTAAGAAGGGATGAGGAAAAGGCAAAAGCTAAAGCAAGGATGATGGCAGAGTTTTTGCAGCCCCGGAGGAATAAACCACAGGGTCCAAGGGGTCCCCAGGGACAGAGGGGACGGGGTCGGCCACAAGGAAGTGGCAGAGGGATTCCCTCCTCGGCAGGGGACAGCCGACCCAAACAGCGGCTGGGGAAGAACCAGTGTGCTGTCTGCAGGGCAGAAGGGCATTGGAAAAACGAGTGTCTGCAGAAACAACTGGACCCTCAGGAGGAGGAAGTCCAGAGGATGATGGAAATGGATTGTTAGGGGTGTCAGGGGCTCCTATTATAGCAAGGACCCACCACTCAGGAGCCCTTGATAACTTTTAAGGTGGGTCCGGATGGCGAGGAGGTGTGTTTTCTGGTAGACACAGGGGCCTCTCCATCCATCTTAAATTTTATACCTAAGGGGGGGAAATTGTCAAAAGATCCTTGGTTATTCAAGGAGTAAACGGGAAGGATGAGTGAGTGCATTTTATTCAACAGCTGCTAATAGATATGGGGGACAGATTTGAACTGCATGAATTCTTGTTTGTTCCTAATTGTGATTGTAATTCACTGGGAAGAGATTTGATGGCTAGAATGGGAATGCAAATTAGCATTGTAAAAAAGAGACACAGAGTCCGAAACTGTGATATCTTTGTGTAAAATGTCTGAGAAGGCTTATGCTGAAATGAATCAGGAAGTATGGGCAGCCTCAGGGACAAATTGGTTAATGCCCCAGTCTTAGTTCTTCCAGATGCAGAAAAAGAATTTCAGCTATATATGGATGTCAAACAGGGTCATGCTAAAGGAATTTTGGTGCAAGAGCATGGGGGAACACGGAGGCCTGTTGCCTGTTTTTCTAAGTTGTTAGACCTGGTGGCCAGAGGCTGGCCCCATTGTCTGCAGAACTGTGCAGCCACAGCTCTGATGGTGGCTGAGGCCCGAAAGCTGACAAGGGGAGGGTATCTCATTGTTAAAGTCCCACATCAGATTAAAGCTTTGTTAACTGAGAGAGCCTCTAAGTGGATGACGAGTGCTCGATTATTACAGTATGGATCTTGTTTAATGGAACAGGAGGATTTAGAATTTAAAAGTGGAGAAGATTTTAGATTTTAATCCAGCCTCTTATTTAAATGGCTCTAGAGAAAAGGGGGCCCAGGAAGAAATCCATGATTGTATCCAGGTTATAGACCTCCAGACAAGGGCTAGGGAAGATTTACGGGATATTCCCTGGCCTGAGGGAGAGAATGTGTTCATTGATGGGTCCTCAAAGGTGGTAGAAGGGAAATGATTTACAGGATACTCTATCGTGAATGGGAAGCAATTAAAGGAAGGGGGGAGGTTACCACACACCTGGTCAGCTCGAGAGCAGAGCTGTACGTGCTTGTGAAAGCCTGTGAATTATACCAGGACAAGACAGTAAATATATTTACTGATTCTGAATATGCATATGGGGTAATACATGCATTTGGAAAACTATGGGAAAAAAGAAGTTTATTAAGCTGCAGAGGAAAGACGTTAGCTCACGAGAACTTAATCTCTCGCCTATTGGAGGCAGTGAATTTACCAAAAAGGGTGGCAATAATCCACATTAAGGGGCATCAGGCAGGATGGTCGGAAGAGGCAATAGGAAACCGACTGGCTGATGAAGAAGCTCGAAAAGCTGCATTGTTGCCAGAAGTCTCTAAGATCCTGCCTATGCTCCCAGTAACTGCACCGCTGCCAGAGAAACTCTCTTTTCCACCAGAGAAATTTGAGATAATTAAAAAGAGTGAGGCAGAGGAAAGAAGAAAATAATTGGTTTACAAGGGATGGTAAGCAGTGGATACCAAAAGCTCTAGCCTTACAATTGTTAAAACAACTTCATGAAGGGAGTCACTGGGGCTCCCGAGGACTGGCAGAAGCCTTCCTCAAAATGAACGCTGCTGTTGGTCTCTTTAGCCTGGCAAAGCGAGCCACTGAAGGCTGTTTGACTTGTGCTAAAACCAACAACAAAGTTACAAAGAAACTGGCCAGGGGAGGGAGGCGTTGGGCAGTACGTCCCTTCCAGAGATGCCAGGTGGATTTTACTGAAATGCCTCGAGTGGCAAGATTTAAATATCTTCTGGTAATAGTATGTCAATTAACCGGGTGGCCAGAAGCATTTCCAACTGTGTCAGCAACTACAGGATCACTTGTTAAAATATTTTTGGAACAAATAGTTCCAAGATATGGGATGGTGGAAGCAATAGATTCAGATAGGGGAACTCATTTTACAGGAAAAATTCTTCAAGGAGTTATGACTGCTTTAGGGATACAGTGGAACCTCCATACCCCCTGGCACCCACAGAGTTCGGGCCAGGTTGAGAGGATGAATGAAGAAATAAAGAAACACCTCCTGAAGCTGGTGATAGAAACTAAAATGCCGTGGGTATGGCTCCTGCCCCTGGCTTTAGCAAGGATAAGAGCCAGACCCAGGGGAGATATTCAATTATCTCCCTTTGAATTGATGTTTGGAATTCCTTACTCTTGTAATTCTCAGCCTAGTGGGGGGATAGAGATAAGTGATGTGTATTTGAAACAATATATGGCTCGAATACTGTCTCTTGTGAAATCTCTTGGACAGGAAGCTCAGCTGGCACAGACCCTGCCTTTGGACTTTTGCTGTTCACAACATCCAGCCGGGACACTGGGTCCTGGTTAAGGAGTGGGAAGAAGCACCACTGGTGGCCAAGTGGCGTGGACCTTTCCAGGTGTTGCTGACCACAGAAACAGCCGTCAAGACAGCTGAACACGGCTGGACCCATCACACTCGAGTCAAGGTCTCTGCAGCCCCAGAGGTTTGGACATCTCAGCTGGAGGAGAAGGACGGGAAGCCGCGACTGACACTCCGCAGGAGTGGACTGGAGCAGCAGCCAGGGCGTCGACATCGGGGGAAGCCTCGTGTGCCCACCCACAGAGTGCCTGCTGAAATAGTCTGTGTGGGCATCCCTCCTCTCAGATCTCCAGTCACTGGGGGCCAACCCTTGCTGTCATTGTTTTCTTTATGTTGAGCTGTTTCTGTGCCTTCACTCGCCACAGGTGGTGTGGAAGAAAACGTGAAAGTAAAAATTAAGTTAGGAAATTAGATTACACAATCAGAATGTTTCTCTTAATAATGTTACCTTTATATTATCAGTTAGATTGGGGCCAAGAATGGGAAAATAATTTTTTGACCTTAGGAGAAGAAGTAGCAAAAACCTTTAACCTTAGCAATTGTTGGGTCTGTGGAGGGCCAGGGGGATCTGAAAACTAGCCATGGGTGGCCAGCCCAGTAGAACCTAAATGGTGGATTAGCACCCTGAGTGAGGTCCGTAATGGAACAGGATTTTGGGATGAAGAAGGAAGTCCATGGCGGCTTCATTCTTCTGAAAGAGGCACTTACTGTCTAAATAGGACAGGAAGCATATATATGGGAAAAAGCGTTTGTGACTGGACTTTATCTTTGGGTTTAGATTGTTGGACCCCCAACTGCCTTCCTTATGATTGTTCCAGATATCAAGGCAGATGGAATCAAACGCATGTTAAGCTCACAAATGGTAGCTGGGTAAAGTGCTCCTATCATAATTACCAGAAAGATTTAAAAGGCTGTAAAGCAGTGGGGAAGGATAAGTTTTTTGACCCCTTATTTTTAAGCTGTCCCCGAGATAATTCCACAAGTAGCACACATGTTATCCGTGACTACCAGTGGAAATGGCAACATCGAAATGGAACTCGAACCCTTTTTAATAGGTTCTGGTCCAAATCTAACAAAACAGATCTGGGATGTAACTGCAGGTGGAAACCTCATGTGGGAGCTTGGAAATGCAACTACTGTGATTCTTATGGTGGGGCGACCATTGTTGGGGGACCACTGGGCCCAGGGAGTAAGCTGTATTTTGACTCTCCAATTGACCATGAAAATTGGGAAGGTCCCTTTGCCAATGGGACCTGGGCTTTAAAGGGGCATTACTGGATTTGTGGCCAACATGCATATCGCAGGTTACCCCCAAACTGGTCAGGAATATGTTATGTGGGGTATATCAGACCACTGTTCTTTCTGCTACCACAGGTTCAGGGAAATCACTTAGGAATCAAGGTATATGATGATCTAATTAGAGAAAAGCGGTCAATTGATGTATCCCTGGCTGGAGGGAGCACCCAAAGGTGGGGTGAAGATGAATGGCCACCTGAACGAATCATACAACACTACGGACCAGCCACTTGGAATCCTAATGAATTAATATCAGGTGCCAGAGAACCCATTTATAATCTAAACCGGATAATTAGGTTACAAGCTGTCTTTGAAATAGTAAGTAACCAGACAGCTACAGCTCTTGACCTTCTTGCTGACCAGTCTATTCAGATGAGAACTGCAATATTTCAACACCGGATGGTATTAGACTATTTATTAGCAGAAGAAGGGGGAGTGTGTGGCAAATTTAATGACTCAAACTGCTGTTTGCAAATAGATGACAATGGAAAGGTGGTGAAGCAAATAGCAAAAGAAATAAGAAAATTAGCTCATGTGCCAGTCCAAACATGGAAAGGATGGGAATGGGACATGTTTTCTTGGCTACCTGGTGGACTATAGGTTAAACAATTACTTTTTTTCCTCTTATGTGCTGTAGCAACTCTAATATTTTTACCATGCATGATCCCTTGCTTAGTACAACTTATCCAACATGTGATCAAAGGGATGCAGGTAATAGCCACGCCTACTGATCCAGAGATGGTTACAAAAGGACAGAAATTGATGTCACTCCAAATAATTACAAAACCAAAAAGAACTCAGGAACAAGAAATTAAGTCAATGATAGCTAAAGTTTGTAAAGACAATTATTAAACAAATAAAAGAGGAGGGATTGAGAGGAATGTTAAATTTGTCTTTACAAATGAGTTGTGGATCAGCCTATAGATAAGGCTAGCACTGAGAGATAAAAGAAACAATGGGATGGATTCCACTGATTGATGAATGGAAAGAGATATTTGCCTTTACAAACAAACTGTAGGGCTGCTGATAAATGAAATTGGATATCGAAAGATGAAAGAAGCAACGTGGGAAAAACTATGAATTCTATAAGAATTAAAAATTAAAAGGGAGGGTTATAGATTAGAGGGGAATTTCAGGTATGAGGCGTTCCGGGAATTCTGTGCCTCTCAAGTACCTAAGCCAATGGGGAAAGAGAGAGGGAAATGCGGCCGGGAAAATAGGATAAAAAGGAGGCTGCGTCCTCCGAAAATGTGAGAGATCCCAGGGGAATGTCCCATGGCCTCTCCCTTTATTCGAATAAAGCAAAAAGGACTCCTCTGTCTCCTTTTTGGACATAAACCTCTGGTGTTTGTGGATTAATTTTCCTGACACACATCTCCCCCGTTTCTTTTAACTAAAAATACAGTCTTAAGCGATTTGTCGATTAAATTCTTAACACACTGTAAAATACAAGGAATAACTACTACAATGCATAATATGATGCCTAATACATACAAACCTATTTTAACTAAATTCCGAACCCAGCCAGTGAGTCCCCAGTGCCCTAAGAGCCAGTTCAGCCAGTCGTACCCATTATCTACCCGAAGTTTATTCACACCTTCTTTCAGGGCTTGAATGCTGGCATAGATGGGCTGGGAGTGGTCAGAAAGGTTAAGGCAACACATCCCATCGAATTCCTCACCCACAGGTCCCTGTGCTAAAAGCAAAAAGTCTATTGCTGCTCTATTTTGCAGAGTAGCATGTCTAACACAGTCAACCTCAGTTAAAAGTCCTGTTCCTGGGTGTCCTCCTTCCATGGTGGTATTACAGGTGGGTCTTCAGGTGCTGCAGTTAAAGGCAAATCCTCCAGTGCTGCATTCAGGGGTTCTCATTATTTGCAGAGATCCACTTGGAACCATTCTCTGTAAGGACACATGAAAAACCTCGACCCCAGGTGATCAAAGGATAAGGCCCCAATATTTTACCGGATTCTGGATCTTTTATTAAAACAGGGGGCCTTTCCTTATGTTGCAATTGTGAATTACAATTAAAATGTGAACAGTTGGTGGATTGGGGTCCATAAAAGAACAATTCAAAAACTTAAAAACATAAAGAGCTTTCTGCAGTCTCTCGGCAGGGGTGCCATCTCCAGCTCCCACTTTTTGTAGTATAAGAGAGAGCCATGAGCTCATTCAATGCTAGATTGGCCTGTTGGGGAATGAGGGATACCTGTTTTGTGACTAATTCCCCATAGAGCAAAAAAGGCAGCAGCTCGATGGGAAGTATAAGCTGGGCCCTTGTCGGTCTTCACCTCAGAAGGTGCACCAAGAGTTGCAAAAGCAGCAGTAAAGTGTCTGCAGACATCTTTAGCTGTTTCCCCTGAATGGACTGATGCAAAAAGAGCGCCAGAAAAGGCGTCAATAGAGGAATGAATGTATTTTAAACGGCCAAACTCAGCAAAATGGGTAACATCTCTTTGCCAGATTTGAAGGCTTTGAAGCCCTGGGGATTAACACCTCCTGCAATGGAAGGAAAAGAACACCTTTGACAGTCAGGACAAACAGTGATAATTACTGAAGCTTGGGCTTTAGTAATGCCAAAGTTCTGAATCAAAGCAGCAGCGTTCTGGAGAAAAAAAGAATGACTCAATTTAGCTTGGTCCATCTTCTGTACAGAATGTAGTACGTGCATTGCTAAAAGATCAGCCTGCGTGTTCCATTCAGCCAAAAATCCAGGAAGGTCTGTGTGTGATCGAATATGCATAACAAAATAAGCAGATGTTCTATTTTCTAAGGAAAAAACAAGAAGCTGTAACCAATAAAAGAGTTCTGAATATTCAACCTCTTTCAAAACTGATGCTTCAGCTGTCATCACAATTCCTGCAACATAAGCTGAATCTGCTACCAAATTAAAGGGATCAGAAAATTTTTTTAAAACTCTGACAACAGCAGCTAGTTCAACAATTTGGGGAGACCCCTCAACTGTGGACACATCTGATTTCCGAGCACCAGGTGAGGGATCTCTTCCATACCATCACTGATTTATGAGAGCGACCAGAACCATCTGTAAGAACTGTTAAAGCTTTAAGTGGGACTTCACTTCTGTTTGGTTTTTCTATCAATTGGAATAAAGGGGTTAAAAGCTTATGTTTTGGTGGGTGTATTGAAATTTGCCCTCTGAATTCAGCAAAGGCCATCTGAATAGCCACAGATTCCTGAAATATCCAATCCAAATAAAAGGTAGTAATAGTCATGTAAATAGTGGAAAAATCCACTCCTGCCAGGGAAGTTAGTCTCTGTCAGGCTTTAACAATCAGCTGTGCCATCATTCCATGCTGGGGTACTGATGGCTTTGGTTGCTTGCTGTGGCAAAAAAATCCATTCCATGATAAACAAAGGGTCTGGTTCATCGGAGTCCCATTGAAGTATCAAAGCATGAGGCTGTTTAGCTGTGCCAAAATTATGAAAAGAAGTGCACATAGTGCACCTTGCCGTTTTGCTAAGCTCTGCCCTGCAGGGCTTGATGAGTTTGTGAATTGAGTCTTCTAGGTGATAAAAGGTCTGAGTCTCCTTTTAGCAGTTCAAACAAAGGACTCAGCTCTGCATTTGTGTAAGAGCCAGAAATGAGGGATGTGGGGCTCCAGGTGGCTCTTTCAAATGCTGTTTATTGTATCCAGATGATGCAGCAATTGACAGGTCATGGAGCCTTTCCAGGCACAGCTGTAGGTTCCTCTGAAGCATCTCTAGTTCTGGTTACAGTGCATTCTATACGTTTCATTACAGAGCATCTCAATACATGACACCCAATCGATACCTTTACTGTTACCTATAGCCTGTCCTTACTACTAACATAAACATATTCATGTTACTATTGTCCAATCACAAAAGATTACTATGTTACAGTTTAAGCTAGAAGTTCTTTTTCAGTTTTCTTGCAGTGGAAAATTCTGAGATCTTTTCTCTACTTGCAACATTGGCTTTCTTGTTTGTCTGTGAAAATCTTTTTGCTTGGTAAAAACTTTTTTCCAAAATCTTTTGTTTGAGGTGGCTTATCCTTTGCTCTAAATCATAAAAGCCCCTTCCAACTCACTTGCTCTTTGCCTTCTAGTCACCCAGTCAGACTGGCTCAGCAATTCTTCTACATCAAAATTTGCTATGATTTGTATTCCTACTTCAGATTCTACATTCAAAGACCTTTCTGTTACACATACATATCTGTGAGACCTTCCTGTCAAATCCTTATCATTTCCAACACCTGTCGCTTCTCACAAGTCCACTATTATATTTTTTAAGACTTCATAAACCTTTAAAATTTTAAAATGAGCGTCGTTTCTCACACCCTGCACTGCCGGGGTAAGAGGTGCAGCTGGAAGGAGGGAGGGTTGAGGGAAAGCTGGTTTGAAGGGTCTCCATTTACTTCTCATTATCCTGCTCTGAGTTTTTGGAGTTTTCTGCCAGAAATCTTTTCCCTTCTCCACTCATCCACAGGGGTTTGCAGCAGTTTTCCCATTTTGGGGAAAATCAAAGCCATGCACTGATGCTCCTAATTAGGGGTAGGAGAAGTGATGCTCCAGGGCTTCCCGCTGAGCCGGAGCCAGCGAACACGCAGGGCTGGGAAAGGCGTGCCGGGAGCTGTGGAGAACTTTGTTTGTGTTTCCAGGCCAATGGCGGCTCGGGCCCGGGCCCGTTCCAGGGCTGTTGCTCATCTCCGCCTTTGCCCTCACACAGCCCGGGGGGCCCTGAGAGCGCGGGCCGAGGCTGGGCCGTGTGCAGAGCCCGGCCCTCGCTGCCATTGGCTGATTGTGCCAATGTCACTCCTGGTTGTCGCGCGCTGATTGGGCAGAGCAGCAAAGGCGCCATTGTGGCAGCGTCTGTGCGGGCCCGGCAGCGGCGGCAGCGGCCGGAGCCCGGGGAGGCGGCGGCGGCGGCGGAGCTCGGAGGCGGCCCCAGCGCAGGTGGGAGCCGCGCTCGGTTCTGCGGGGGCTCGGGGCTCGCTGCGGGCCGAGGGGGCGGCAGGGGGCTCTGGCGGGTTGGTTGTGCCGGTGCCAGCCCGTGTTGGCGCTGGGCTGAGGGCGCTGCGGGAGCGGCTGCCCGCGGTCTCCTTCCCGCTGGGGCCTCGGCAGGAGCCGGTGCCGGAGCAGGGCTGGCTCGTCCCGGTTGCTGTGGGTGGGACAGCGGTGTCTGCCCTGTGCCCGGGGCTGTGCGGGAAAATTCCCGTGGCCAGAGGTTTGTGTGCCCAAAGGAGACAGAGGAGTCCTGTAAGAGTGACCTTATTCGTTAACAAAGGGAGACGCCATGCGGCATTTGCCATGCGGTCTCTAAAGCGCCGCCTCCTTTTTATCCTCATTTTCCCGTCTGCATCTCCCTTTCCCCACTGGCTGTGGTACTTGGAAGGTTCAGACTTCCCAATCCGCCGACTGCATGTCCCCCTTAATATGCACCCCTCCTACGATAACCATCTTACCTCTTTGAATCCCTCCTTTTCTCATTTTCTCGAGAATTGCCTTTACAAACTTTTAATTTCCATTGACTCAATTTCTTTTCCTGCATCCTCTTTGGCGCAAGGTGTCTTGCATGGTAAAAAGATGAGAGTTGCTGCAGCACGTCAGAGGAGGAGCAGCATTCGTTTAAGCCATGGTCTGCCAGGGAACCACGAAAACGTGTCCCATTCCCATCCTTTCCCTCTTTGGACTGGTACATGAACTACTTTCTTATTTCCTTTGTTATCTGTTTCACCACTTTTCAGTTATCATCTATTTGCAAACAGCAATTTGAATGATTTAATTTTCCACAAACTCCGCCTCTTTCTGTTAGTAGATAATCTGATCCCATCCCATGGTGAAATGTCTCCTTCTTATTTCAGTGGATTGGTCGTCAGGAAGGTCAGGAGCTGGAGCTGTCTGGTTGGTGATTATTTAGAGGACACTTTTAAATCTAATTATGCCACTCAAATTATGGATGGATTTTCTGTGTCCTGATATGAATTCGTTAGGGATCCCAGGGGTTGGTCCATGGTGTTGTAGGATTGGCTCTGGTGTCTGTTCATCTTTTTTGGGTGCTCCCTCCATCCAGGGCTGCATCAATTGACCACTTTTATCTTATTAAATCCTGAAATGTTTGGATTCCAAACTGATTTCTCTGGACTAGCACAAACACCCCAGTGCTCTAATACACTCTATATAACCTAGACAGTGGCAGCACATGTTGGAGTGAGGAGAGGGATGATTTCCCCCCCGCTTTTTTAGTAAAGTTTTCCCAACATTCTGCGTTTGCTGTTTCCCTTTGCAGCTTAACCAATTTCTGTTGCAGTCAGATATCCTCACTATGGGCTCTGCCTTTATCTGTGCAAATTCCATCTGTGCAAGCAGGCAGAGCTTGGGGTGAGGGGCAGAGGGAATCAGCGAAATTCCTCCTCCAGGCATGAAGATCATCCTGGTTCATTGTGCACACATTGCCCTAGCAGTGTTAATTTGCATTTCTAAAGCTCCTCTCCTGGCTGCCTGGAGCCAATGCTTCTTTTCCAGAGCAGCCCTTAGGTGATTCACAGGTGCACCCCTATAGTCTGCTTTTTTTTCTTTTCTTGTTTTTGTTAACAATTTTGTATTGTTTATGTGTTTAAGCCCTCACAATCAATACTCCTGTAGTTTGGCAAAATGCATCCAAAAGGTGAGCATAGAAAAACCCATTCTGAAATTCTGCCATCATTAAGAGCCACTCACAAATATATACAAAAATATTCCAGTGCAATCAAGCTTTTTCTACTTCTTCTCCTAAGAGTAAAAATTGCTTGTCACACCCCTGGCCCAAACCTAACTGACAATATAAAAGTAGGATTATTATGAAAAATTTTTCTCATGGTGTAATCTTGTCACTGAAACTGCAGGGACAATAAAAATCTCTCCAACAATATCTTTAGTGTTAGAGAGTTAAGGCAGTAGTTGATTCTGGTCAGGATGTGCAACAGAAGTAATTTCATCCACACATAGCCCGGGTGTGCAGAGAAAATCATTCCATGACATGTGAGTTTTACTAGATTTTCCCTTAACTTTTTACATAGAATCCATAGAACCCATAGAATTCCATTGGTTTCATGTTCATTACTTCCAAGTTGTGTAGTTCTTAGTATTTGGTTTCCTACTGTACCCCGGTTTCTCCTCCTGTGATGTTAATTAGGTCCACATTCCTGGATATCCTTCTCAGTCTTTTCCAGACCAGTGTCTCCAACTATGCCGTGTCAGTGTCTGGGGTGGGTGTTCCTTGATGTTTGCTGGTGTTTTGTTGATGTTTTGTTGAATGTCGTTCTCTTTGTTGGTATCTTTTGGGCTATTCCCAGTCTGTTGAGATGTTAAACTCATCTCTGTTGAGTGGTGGAGTATCCCTCAAATAATCCCTTTAAAATTCGTTTCCCCAATGCAAAGGTACATGAAGGCTGAGTAGAGAAATAGATTTTTAATATTACACTTGGTATATTTTCTGACCATGGAATCCCAGGCAGCCCAGTGTGTGAGTGTAACTGAGGGGCAGAGTGGAATTGTGCCGTTGTCTTCCCCAGCAGCTGTGGCAGTGCAGGCACAGAAAGCAGCGAAGCTCCAGCAGTGGCAGCAAGGATTGGCCCCAGTGTGTGGAGATGCCAAAGGAGGGTGCCCAGGCCGAGGATTTCAGCAGAGGATCTGTGGATAGGCCCAGGGGCTTGGCCCGATGTGGAGCCCTGGCTGCTGCTGCGTTGCCTTCAGTGCAGGGTCAGTGGTGCCCTCCCATGCTGCTCCTGCAGAATTCCAAATCTCCGGGGCTTGAGAGCCCCTGAGTCCAGGGTGAGGGGTCCCCCCGTGTTGAGCTGTGCTGGCGGCTGTTTCTGTGCTCAGGGACTCTTGGAATGGGCCACGGCACTTGGCCACCAGTGGTGCTTCTTTGCACTCCTTAGGCAGGACCTGATGTCCTGGGTGGATGCTGTGAACAGCAAAGTGCCAAGGCAGGCTCTGTGCCAGCCCAGCTTCCTGTGGGAGAGGTTTCACAAGAGACAGGATTCTGGCCACAAACTGCTTGAAATATACATCCCTTATCTCCAGCCCGCACTAGGTGGAGAATTAGCAGGGAAAGGAATTGCAAAGATCAATTCCAAGGGAGATAATTGAATATCTGCCCTGGGTCTGGCTCTTATTCTTGCCAAAGCCAATGGCAAAAGCCGTAGCCATTGCATCTTGGTTTCTATCACCAGCTTTCAAATGTGTTTCTTTATTTCCCATTTGTTCTTTCTACCTGCCCTGAGCTCTGGGGGTGCCAGGGCTTGTGGAGGTCCCATTGTATTCCTAAAGCAGCCATAACCCCCTGAAGGATCTTTGCTATAAAATGAGTTCCCCATATGAGAATCTATTTTTTCCACAATCCTTTATCTTGGAATTATTTGTTTTAGAAATACATTAAGAAACGATCCAGTGGTTGCTGAGCAATGTCACAGTGTTAGCTGGCTTACACTGGGCAGTGAATTTGGCCACTGATAAGAGAAGTGGCCTGGCCTAATAGACAGGCCCCCAGAAAACAGAGATAGGCTGGAACTCATTGGGTTACATCCTTGTCTATCTTCAATTATGTCCTAAGCTGCAGGGGCTATTGGTCAGAGGGCTGAGCAGCCTAAACTTGGAACCAATCACAGGCGCTTACCTGGGAACATTAAGAAAGGTATTTAAGAAGAAGTCAGAAAAATATAGAGGCCTTTTTCACATGGATCAGAGAGTGCTGTGTTTTCTGTCTCAAGTACAGCACCAGTCGACTCAACAGAAGAAGTCAGAATTGCTTTTGCCACCCTGTTAGCTGCCACGCTGTCACCAGAAGATATTTGAGCCTTCCTGCTCAGGGCATTTCAGTCCCAGGCTCTTCCAAGCACAACCAGCTCTGCCGGTTGAGCTGACCATGCAGGCGGTAACCTGAGCTTGGTCTAATTCCCTTTCCTTCATCTGAGCGTGTCTTGGAAGTCTTTTCTCTTCTCCTGCCCTTGAAGAGCCATCCATAAACACATTTTGTCTCTCACGCCAGGGAATGTCTCCTAAATCTCTCCTAGGCTGACTCTGGAGCTCTGTCACTTGAATGCAGTCATGGGTTTGTTCCCAGCCCCTTGTGCAGGCTGTTCAAACAGGAGCCTGGGTTAAACCCTTCCCCTGTCCTCAATTCTAAATCCTCCTGTGTCACTGAACAAGTTTCATTCTGTAATCACCGAGCACTGCTCATCCATGTAGAGGCTCCTTTGGTTATCAAAGCTTTGACTTGGTGCCAGACTTGAACAACAGGAGATCCTCCTGCCATCAGTTTTTGGGCCTCAGGTCCCATTAAAGCCGTGGCTGCACAATTCTGCAGACAATGAGGCCACTCTGGCCACTGGGCTAAACATTTTAGCATGAGAATTCCTTTGGCATGGCCCTGTTTAACATCCACATACAATTCAAATTTTTTTTCTCAGTCTAGTAGAGCCATGGCTGCAGCATCAATCATTTATTTAATTTTCTTAAGTTTTGTTCCATTTCTTGTATCCATACCACAGCATTGAGAATACCTGGTGTTAAAAAGTCACAGAGTGTTCTGGCTAGAACAGAGAATCCTCAATCCAGATCCTGCAATTTCCTATTAATCGTCATACTTCTTGCAACTCCTTTTTAATCCTAGATTATTTCTGAGATTCCCTGGTCTCTCTCTGGGTCAATACACCAGAAACCTTCAATCAAACTATGTCCCAAATATTTAACCTTTTTCTCCAGCATTTGCGTTTTTTTTTTCAAATACTCAAAGATGCTTTTTAGCCTGAACATTCAGCCATTTCACAGAGACTTCTTCTGCCCCTTCTTGTCCTCCTGATTGCAGCAAGTCATCCACATCCTGCATTAACCCAATCCCTGGGGGTGGGGTAAATTCTTGTGATATTTTCTGCAAGGCTTGCCCCAATAAGGCTGGTGCTTCCGTGCATCCCTGCAGAAGGACCATCCATGTTTTTACCATTTTCCCTTCTACCTCGTGTTCGCACTCAAAGGCAAAATCCAGTTTACCCTCCTGTGTGAGTGGGCATCCCCAGAAAGCATCTTTGCCATCAAGGACTGAATGGTGTCAGTGTGAGGAGGGCACCTGGTTCAAGATGGTGTAAGGATCTGAGAGCCCCTGGGTGCTTGGGCCTTAATATGCACACCACTTTTGTATAGCTAGTGATATTCGTGGCTCTGTTAAGTGTTTGTTGTTCTTCTGGGAGTTCATGAACTGAGCAGGAGCTTGGCTGAGCAGCAGTCTGTGTGGTCAATGAATAACATTTTCTGACCCTGATGGCTTCTGCTGTCACTTCCTTATGTCCACGTCCCCGGCCCTGTGTCCAAGCGGATTCGCAGCATGTGTTTGTAGAGACACTTTGCTGTTGTTCCTTGCCTGGGGGTCCCCCGTTTTGGGGCCATCCCCCCTGGAGCAGGGTGTCCCGGCTTGGTGCAGCCCCGCCCCTCGGGCAGCGCTGAGCCAATGAGAGCGCGCGGCGGTGATGACGCAGCAGTGTCCGGGCAGAGCCGCAGCTCCCAGCGTTGCCCACCTGGAGCCACCTGCGCCCGGCCCGGGCCCCAGCGCCCCCCGGCAGGGGAATTTGGGGAGGTGGGGGGGGGAGCGCAAAGGCCGGGCCCCCTCGTGCTGTTGTGGCGTTTTGGAGGTTTTTACAGGGTCAAGATGCCCCATGACTTCCTGAATGAACCTGGGCAAGGAGAAACCCCCAGTCTAAGGCCCTCTCGTCTTTTGTTTTCCTCCAAACCAGGATTTTTCATTCCAAAGACCTGGGCAGATGGAGGAGGAGGAAACGCCCCGGAGATCCTCCTCAAGGAGGGGCTGCAAACCCAGCCCAGGGAGCTGCGAGGAGGAAAGACCCTCCCTGAGCCGGGAAGTTGGCCAGAGATCCAGGCAGAGCTCAGAGCTGGTGGAGAAGCCTCCTGGAGGGGAGAAGCTGCACAAGTGCTTGGAATGTGGGAAGGGTTTCAGCTACAGCTCCAGCCTGATCCGACACCAGAGGATCCACACTGGGGAGAAGCCCTACGACTGTGGGAAATGTGGGAAGAGCTTCAGCAGGATCTGCACCCTGCTCCGGCACCAGGTAGTCCACACTGGAGAACGGCCCTACACCTGCTTGGAATGTGGGAAGAGCTTTGGGTGGAGCTCTGGCCGGAGAAGACACCAGCGCATCCACACTGGGGAGAGGCCCTACGAGTGTCCCAAGTGTGGGAAGAGGTTTCAGACCAGCTCCAAGCTCCTCAGACATGAGCGGATTCACAGAGAGGAGAGGCCCTTCCGCTGCCCCGACTGTGGGAAGGGCTTCAACCGCAACTCCACCCTCACTGCCCACCGGCGCATCCACACCGGGGAGAGGCCCTACGAGTGTCCTGAGTGTGGGAAGAGCTTCTCCACGAGCTCAACCTTGACCCGACACCAACGGAGGCACCACTAAGGGAAGCCTTGTGAGTGCCCTGAGTGTGGGAAGAGCTTTGTGTTCTGCTCCAGTTCCATCTCCCATGGAAGGATTGGTGTTGGATGATCCACAGTGACCCCCGTTGGGCAGAGCCCTGGTGATCTGTGCTCCTGGTGATCCCTGTTGGGTGGGGGGGAAGTGGTTGGAGAGATTACTCTCTCTTTTCCTTCTGTTGCTATGATTTGATTGGTAATAAATTCCCTTGCTGTGCCCAGGCTGTGACGCCCGTTTTGCTGTTTGGTGTGTTTGCTTGTCCCATCTTAATCTGATCCTGGAGCTCCTGGTTAAACTTTCTTTTCCCTTGCAGCTGGAGGGGCAGGGTCAGAGTGGCTTTGGTGGGTGCCTGGCATCGAGCCAGCGTCACCCAGGTCTTGGGCACCCCTGAGATCCCAGTGTGGTGATGCATTCCCCCACTCCTAGAGAAAGTGCTGACCCAAACTGTGACTGGGATGAAACATTGTTATGAATGGAGCCCACTCTCTTGTGACTCTATCAACAGAAATCCAAAAGGAGACCTTTGAGCACTCCTGGGCCACCATGGGGTGTGACCAGCAGTCTCCCTCTGAGGGGCCTCTCAGAGCCAGCAAACCCTCGGCTTTGCTGTGCCTGGAGGATCGCTGAAACACGACGTGTCCTGAGCCGATACCCTCACTGCTCAAGGGCTGATCCTTCGGCCAGTGGGAGATGCAAAAACATCTGAAGTGAGGATTTCACTGAGCTCTGGCGGGAATTTTTCACAGGTACCTTGCTTGCACTGACTGTTCCTGTCTGTGTGTGTGCCCCTGCACATATGCTGTAGCAAATCTGGGGGAAATACAGCTTTCCTAGATGTGGAAGTACCTTGGATATCTAAATTAGGCCTGTAAGCAAGGTTCAGTTATAGTCATGAACTTACTTAAATGCTGTTAAGTGTTAAATGTTTTGCTAAGTTTTTAAATGTAAGTCATAAGCTAAGTGTTATTTCTCTAATAAATTACTAAGTACAATATGGAAGTTATAGCTATAACTTTGGTTAAATGTTGTTAAGTGTTACTGCTCTGTTGAATTGTTAAGGTTAAGTTATAAGTTAAGTTAGGTATTAGTTCAGTGTTGTACCTCTGTTGGATTGCTGGGGCTAAGGTATAAGTGACAAATTAAGGGAGAAGTTAAACTACTGCTTAGTGTTGATTAGTTGTTAGGCCATGTTCCTTTTAATCCTTGCCTGCACTCTTTTGTCCCATGCACCTAAACACAGCACACACCCACGCACACTCCCCTAGGGAGTTCTCAGTTCACTTCTGTTTTGGTTGCGTGGATTTTTTTTTGGTTTTGTTGTTGCTTCTTTTCCCTTGTTGTGCCTTAGCTGACCTGTAGGCAGTAGAGTGAATCTTGCCAACAAACTTGTGCTTTGTTGCTTAATATTACATCTGACTTTTGTTCATGCCCTTGTATCTTGGTTTTGATTTGCCAATTTAAATAAACTCATTTTTCTGTTGTGAGACAGAACCAGGAGCAAAAGAGCAAGGCAGGCCTAAAACTTAAGAGAGTATAAAAAAAATTATTAACTACACAAACAAAGAGGGGGGTTGGGAAATAAATTCAGAATAAGATTTTTCTCAGACCACTCCTTCCTTCCCTCTCCCAACCTTCATAACAGCAAAACAAACATACAACAACTACTTTGGTCAGTTCCCAATTTAGTCTTTTTCAGTTCACTTCTGGAGAGAGAAGCCTCCTCTTGTTAAAGCTGTAGGGATTTTTTTTCCACAAGAAGGAAGAAAACAGTCCTCTCATGGTTTCATTTTTCACGATTTGCATCCGCCCAGGAATCTGCAATCGTGACATTCCTTCCAACTCCACAGCCTTGCCAAAGCTGTATATGTGGGCCATCTCTGTCTCATGGGGTATTACTTTTAAGGATGAAATGTTCCACAGCAAAGGTTCTCTTCGTTTCTTTTCTCTCTGCTCATGCTTCATCCTCAGAAAACCGAGATCCCCTTCTTTCCTCGAGACAAAAGATTCTCAACACAGGTGCTTTTTGGTCAAAACATCCATCAACTGGAACATCTCCATCCCCCCATGTCTTTCTCCATGGTTTATAGGAATATTCAGTACATCAGTTCATTCCTACAATCTTACAAAAGGATTTTCAGCCATTTCAGCATCTTCTCATTCTCCTTCCATCTAAAAAACTTATCTCTTACGTCACTGACTTCAGAAATCTTCTTATTTCCTTTCATATTCAAAGGAAAGGCTGGAGGCTTTGCAAATCTTATCTGAGCACTAAAGAGTTAAAGTTTAACACAACTACAAAAGTTGGGCCAGGCTCAGGCCATGCTGGGGGGTGGCTGAGGTGTCAATCAGCCTTTCTGGGGCTGGGCTGCCGCCCCACACTGCTCATGGCCACTCGGGCAGGCCCGGCCCGTCCGACAGCAGCAAGAGTCGGCCTCCCCCCACGCCAGAGCCTCAGGCCCGTGGAGGAGGAAGCCATGAAGGTCTTAGCACACAACTTTTTCTCCCCCCGGCCATTGGGTCCCCTTGTTGGCAAACAGGGCCTCCTGAGCCTGCCCCCTCCCCGCATAGAAAGGAAGAAGGGGGGGGAAGCTCGGGTTGATGTTACCTGCTCAGCCGCCGGAAGGACAAAGAGACTCAGTTCTGGATTACCTCCTTCAAAATGTGTGCTCACGGAGCGAACCAACTTTCTCTAATTGGCTGTTGAAGGTGTCCCAACCCCCACAGAGGAAATTCTCTTAGAGAGAACTTCTCTCTGAGTTTCTTCTTCCCAAGTCAACCCATCACAACAGCAGACACACATATTACAGGCACCTCTGTGAGAGGCAGGGGGACCAATGGGAGAAAGGGTATTGGTTAAATCTCCCTTCTCCTCAATCGACCTGGAGGCATGGGAAAATGTTGCTAAAAATTACCACAGTGATCCAGTTAGCACGGCTAACCATCTGTGATATATAATAAAACAACATAATCCAGATTGGAACGATATGCAATTATTATTGGATGCACTGACCGAGACGGAAAGACTATTAAAACCAGCAGGGGATTTGGCAGAAGATTATCATAAAATCCAACAATCAGATGTTAAAGATTATTTCCCACTCCAAAATCCACAGTGGGACCCAAACAAATCAGCAGAATTAAAAAAGTTGGAAAGCTATCAGGAGTGGGTAGTAAAGGGGATGGAAAAGGCCATTCCCAAACTATAAATTGGTCAGCATTGCATGAAATTAAGCAAGGGCCCTCTGAGCCACCATCCGAATTCCTTGATCGATGAAGGGATGCAATGCACTGCCACACACCCCTGGAGCCTGGGTCTGACACAGGGACACAGCAGCCAGTCAGTTTATTCCTGGGGCAACCTACGGGGGACATAAGATGGAAACTTCAAAAGATACGGGGACTGGATGGGAGGCACTTAGAGACTCTGGTGGATGAGGCCTGGAGAGTCTTTAGGAACAGGGAAGAAGAAAAGAGGGAGCATGCAGCTGTTATAAGTGAGAGGAAAAAAGAAAGACGTGGACAAAGGGCACCTAGACAAGGCCCAGCCCGGCTGGGCAGAGACCAGTGTGCGATCTATAAAAAATATAGTCACTAAAAAAATCAATGCCCAGAACAAAGACATAGTGGCCCTCAAGAAAGGAAAAAAATAATTACACATGTAAATAAAGAGTAAAAACAACCAGTAGATCACACCCCAAAAGATCCACTGGTTATAAAACTGAAGCTGAGAAAAAAAAATGAAAAAAAAATAGAATTTCTAGTTAACACAAAGACAATGTATTCAGCTTTAAATAAGACTTTAACACCTATAAAAAAAAGATTATGCTACAGTAATAGAAGCAACTAGCCAAGCCACAAAAGCATATTTTTGCAAAACAGTAAAATATAGACTTGGAAAACAGTAAGGTATTCATAAATTTCTATACCTGCCCAGGTGCCCAAAACATCTTTTGGAGAAAGACCTGTTAGAACAATTACAAGTAACTATTAAATTCAAAAACAGAGAAATTATTCTGAAAGTAAATAATAAACAGTACATAAAGGCATTAAGTTTAATGTTAACAGCCGTTCAAATGGAAGAAAAAATGAGTGAAAAAATAATAAATCAAGTGTTCCCTGGAGTGTGAGCTTCTAATATACCAAAAAAGGCGAAAAATGCACCTCCTATAATAATTAAATTGAAGAAAGGAAAACAAATTCTTTAGAATTAAACAGTACCCCTTGAAAAGAAAAGACAGTAAAGGAATTAGCCCAATAGTTAAAATGTTTTTACAATTAGGGTTGTTAAAAAAATGTCAATCTGAGTTCAACACTCCCATCTTACTGGTCCAAAAACCTGATGAGTCGTATCAAATAGTACAGAATCTAAGAGCTGTTAACAGAATAAATGAAGATCTGTATCCCATAGTAGCAAATCCATACACTTTGCTAACGTGCCTAACCCCAAAACTCACTTGGTTTACTGTTCTAGACTTGAAAGATGCCTTCTTTTGCCTCCCTCTCCATGAGGACCGCCAGAAAATCTTTGCATTTGAATGGAAAAACCCTAAAAGCGGGCACAAATCCCAACTCACATGGACGGTGTTGCCTCAAGAATTTAAAAACTCTCCTACCCTGTTTGGGGAACAACTTGCCAAAGATCTGGAATCCTAGGGAACTCCCCCCAGAAAAGAAAAGCTATTGCAGTATGTAGATGATACCCTCATAGCCACCTGGACCAAAGAGGCATGTGCAGCCTGGACGGTGAGCCTCCTAAGCTTTCTAAAACTTCAAGGATACAGAGTATCAAAGAAAAAGGCCCAGGTAGTGAAGCAAAAGGTAATTTATCTGGGTTATAAAATTAGTGCAAGACAACGGACTCTAGAGCAAGATTGCAAGGAAGAGATCTGCAAAACCCCAAAGCCTCAAACAGCAAAGAAACTGCAAACATTCTTAGGAATGGCAGGGTGGTGTAGCTGTGGATACACAGCTATGGGCTGCTTATAAAACCTCTGTATGCACTCATTGCAAATGGGAACAGAGAACTCCAGGGGACAAAAGAGGCCACTCGGGCCTTTCACCAGCTGAAGAATGCTCTAATGTCAGCTCTGGCTCTCAGACTCCCAGATGGGAGTAAACCATTCTTTCTGTTTTCCCATGAGAAGCAGGGAATTGCCCTGGGGATACTGGCCCAGGACCTGGGTCCATACCAGAGAGCAGTTGCTTGCTTCTCCAAACAACTAGACACAACAGCCAAGGGATGGCCAGGATGCCTCAGAGCCCTTGCAGCAGTGGTGCTGAGTATTCAAGAGGCACACAAATTCACCCTGGGCCAGAAAATGACTCTGTTGGTGTCTCACACAGTGTCTGCAGTCCTGGAAGTATAGGACGGGCACTGGTTCTCCCCACAAAGGTTCCTGAAATACCAAACCATCATGGTAGAACAAAATGATGTAGAGATAATTGTGACTAACGTTATCAACCCAGCTTCTTTCCTTAGTAGAAATCAAAGGAAGCCAGCACACCACAACTGCCTGCAGACTATTGAAGCCACCTATTCCAGCCACCCAGATCTGAAGGACACCCCTTTGGATGACACCCAAACCCAGTTTACTGATGGAAGCAGCTACGTTGTCAGTAGAAAACAACATGCTGGGTAGGCAGTTACCACCTGCAAAGAAGTAATAAAATCTGGACCCTTGCCAATAAATACCTCTGCACAAAAAGCTGAAATAATTGCTTTAACCCGCGCCCCAAAGATCGCAAAAAAAACCATTTATACAGACTCAAGATATGCATTTAGAGTTGTGCGTGCACATGGAGCCATCTGGAAAAAGAAAAGACTGTTAAACCCACAAAAGAAAAGTATCAAACACGTGCAAGAAATATTGTGGCTACTAAAAGCAGTTCAGCTCCCTGTGCAAATAGCAATTATGCCCATTAAAGCACACCAAAAAGTGAGCTCAAAACTGGAAAAAAGAAACGAGCTTGCAAATAAAGAGGCAAAAGAAGCAGCAAAAGGTGAAATAACGATTAAGGAAGCTTTAATTCCAAATAAACAAATCTCCCTTGAAAGTAAGCCAGTATATACCAAAAAGAATAGAAAACTAATTAAAAATCAAGAAAGAACATATAACCAAGAGGTGAGCTGCTACTGCAGAAGGAACAATGGCCACCCCTTCTCACCTGTTATAGTCATTACTAAAGAAAGAGCACCAAAAAACACACTGGGGAATAGATGCCCTGTATAATTATCTAACTAAAAAAATTACTGCCAAAGGTTTATACTCTACTGTAGTTCAGGTAACCCGACAGTGTGACATTTGCCCCCAAACCAAACCCAGAAATCTTCCCAAGCCAATTTTTCCCAAAAAGATTTTTGTTCCAAGAAAATAGAAGAGGCATTCATTCAAAAAAGAAGAAAAGGAAAATAAAATAAAATAAATATGCAATAATAATAATAAAAAAAAAAACTTGTCAAAAATATTTATTGGTCTTGATATGGGTTCACCGGGTGGGACAGGGCTGCTAGAGGCTTGCAGCTCCAGGGTGTTTCAGAGCTGCGGGGTTCCCTGGCTCCAGGGTGTTACAAGTGTGAAAATTGATAAAAGATTCGTGTTAATCATAGAAGTTTTGGAGTTTATATAAACCAGAATACTTAGATAAAAACATGGACCTAGAGAAAGGGAAATATATGATTAAAACCATTCTGTATAGATCCACCTGTTAGGAATATTGTGTTTTCTAAATAAATTGTATTTGATACTAATTTGTAAAACAAGGTTTCCACGGCTTGAAAGAGTTTGCAAAATCAGATTTCCTGCCTTTGTGTAATCAATTGCAACCTATCTGCTCGGACCAGACTTCCCACTTCTGCTGTTCTTTATCGACCAAGGCCAGATGGTTCCTTGACAAACCATCCACACAGCGGTGCCATGGATGTTTCTTTGACCACTACTGCTTACTTAGAAGAATGATGACAGAAAAAAAACCAAAACAACTATTGATTACTACAAGGAAAACCATACCATAAAATGGAGCTGCAAACCAAGCTCGGTGGAGCGTAGTGTGGGTGGTGACCCCTCACATTCCCCAGCGCACTGCTTGCTCTGCCTATATCAAATAAAGCAATCTAAATTTTGCTGAATATCGAGACTTTTGCTTCTCATTTATAACACGAGGATGCCTCGTCTACCCGGCTCCGGAGCGGCTGCGGGAGGCCAGGTCTGCCCGGCTCCGGAGCCTGAGGCGTCCTGAATCGGACAGGTCTGCCCCTCTCCAGCGGGACGGGCAAATTTGGGTAGGGCTGGGTAGACCTGTTGTCCCCACCGGGCTCCGATGTTCACCAGGGGCTCGCTGTTTGTGGCTGCCTCCAGCTGTGCCACGCGGGCGGTCACCGGCGCAAGGAAAGTGCAGCCCACGAGGGGAAGAGTGGCGTGGCTCTGTCCGGGTTCCCGTCCCCCAGCTTCCTGGGACAGGCGAGCCGAGAGGTGATGCCAGAGCCGCTCCCCGGCCGAGGCGAGGCGAGGCGGGGACAGAGAGAAGCCGCGAGCGTGTCCCGCTCGGGCCCGGCTGCTGCCGGCTTCGTGAAGGGGGGCGGGCGCCCGCTCGCTCCCCCGGGGATGGCGGCGGGCGAGGCGGCGGCGCCTCGTCCCTTTTCTGCCTGGCCTCAAGCCGGGGCCCGCCCGCTCGCCGGGGGCGGCGTTTTCGGCTCTCGGTCTGGTGCGGTGGCCGGCAGCCGGGGCTGGACTGTGGCCGGGCTTGTGTTGAGCCCGCCGAGGCTTTCCCCGGCCCCTTCCCCGATGTCCCCGAGCATGGCTCGCTCGGCCGAGGTGGCTGCGCCTCCTTTCCCTCTCCCGACCTGTTTGCCGGAGTGTCCGTGTCGGAAGGGCCGCGGGGACGTGCAGTGGGGGCGTGTGGCCTCGCCTCGGCCTCGCCCGCTTGCCTGAGGGGCTCGGTGACGGGAGTCGCCCGATGAAGTTTGCGGGCCGGGGTGGCGGCACCGCGTCCCCACCGTGTGTTGTTGAAGTCGTCCCCCTTCCTCGGCCCTAAGCCGGGGACCCGCTTAGTGGTCGGAATTTTTCAGGATGGAGAAGATTCAGCCAATCAGCGAGAGGAGCTGTGATGACTCACCGGTTGCCCGGCAGACCCGCAGCACCCAGTGTTCCCCACCTGGGCCCCACCCTCCCCGCCCAACCACGATCCCCCCGCGGGGTCCCCCCAAGTCCCTCCCCAGTCTCGCCCCACAATAAACGGGATTGCGGAAAACTGGGAAGATTTATTTGGAACACTGGGAGCAGCTGAGCTGGGGCAGAGTGACTGCGGGGCTGGGGGGGACACACAACACTCCCAAAATCAGCGTGGGGGTGGACTAGGGGGTTCTGGCTGGGCTCGAGGCCACGGGGAGGGGCTGAAGCCGCTGCTGGGTCAGAGAAAAGGGGGTGAAACTGAGCCAGGGGTCCTCAGGGAGAGCACACACACTCCGGGACCCCCCCTCACCTTCTTGCACAGGTAGAAGCCGAGCCCCAGCGCCAGGAAGACAAAGCCCAACAAGGAGACCCTGATCCCCATCACACCTTGCTTTGGGCGGTGTCTGGTGGCGTCTCTGGGGGTCCGCAGGGGTCAGGACCCCCCAAAGCCTCTCACAGATACCCAAAGCCCCTCTAATCACATTCTCAATTGCCGCCAGCCAAAGTCAGGATTCCCTGAAACCTCCTCCCAATCTCTTCCCAGCCTACCCAGGATCCACCAAATCCCCTCCTGTCCTCCTCAGGATCCCATAACCCCGTCCCATTTGCCACCCACCAACCCAAGACCCCCAGTCTTTCTCCCAGTCCCTTCCCAGCCCCAGCAGGACTCACCAACACCCTCTCAGTCTCTTTCCAGCACAACCAGCCTCATTCCAACTCATGCTTTCCAATCCCTGATCTTTTCCCAGTCCCACCTAGTTCACTCAAATCCCTCCCAATTACACCCAACACCCCCAGACTCCCTCCCAGTGCCCACCAGGACCCCTGGAACCCCATCCCACCCTCTACAGCATCCTTTAAACTCCTCAGCCCTTCCAGACCCCTGAACCCTACTCCCAGTTTTAACCAGGCTATCTCAAACTCCCTCCGACATACTCCCAGCACACCCCACTCCCTCTCCCAGCCCCCTCAGTGCCTCCCCCACTCCCCCCGCACTGTGGGGTCCGGGCCGAGCCCCAGTGCCGGCTCAGGGGGTGCTCCAGGTTGACGTGCTCCACCTGGCAGCTGGAGCTGACCCCGTGCCGGGGGAGGTTTCCAGCTCCTAGTGCTGCTGGAAACCAGGTCGGTGGCCACCACATGCCCTGAGAGCTCCTGCTTGCCCTGGAACCAGCTCAGCTGGATCTCGGCAGGGTAGAAATCCATCCCAGAGCAGAGCAGGCAGCTGGGGCCGGGCTGAGAGTTCGAGGGAACCAGTGAGATGGACTCACTGAGGGGCACTGGGAGAGAGTGGGAACACACTGGGATCAGCTGGGGGGAACTGGGAGAGATGAAAGAGGGCTGGTATGGCACTGAGAGTGACTGGGAATGAAACTGGAGAGCGTGGGGAAACACTGGGAGAGAGTGGAGTGGATTAGGACAAAGGGAGTGGGTGGTGGTCTGGGATTGGACTGGAAAAGGACTTGGAAAGATTGGGAAGGACTGGGAAGGCATTGGGAGACAGGTTGGAGGTCTGAGAGTGGGGTTAGAAGGAATGGGAGTGGACTGGGAATGGAATGGCTGTGGACTGAGGAATTGGGAGGGATTCTGGTGACAGTGGGAGGGACTATGAGGACACTGAGAGAGACTGGGATGGACTGGGAGAGCCTCACTTGGGGTGAGGGGGCAGGAGGCCCCGGGGATGAGCACAAGAAGAGCTGACATGTCTCGGGTGATTCCCAGGGAGGTTTTCAGGAGTTCCAGGGTCATTCCCAGGGCAGAGCCCGGGGGGACACGCTCTGCCCCACGCTCACCTCTGTGCTCCATGAGGAACGGGCTGGACAACTTGTAGTTGTGTCGGCAGTGCCTGTCCACCGCAGCCCGTCTGTACTCCATCCATTCCGGGTCGCTGTTCCAGTACCTGGCAGCCTTCTGTCTCAATAAAGAGATGGAGCTGTCACCCCAGTGTCTGGTTGGTACCACCAGCACAGCCCACACGGCACCAGCACTGGCTGAGCTCCATGTCCAGGAGCAGCCATGGATGCCCACGGTGCGGGCAGGCAGGAGCCAGGCAGGGGCTGCTGTGACCAGCGGCGGGGCCCCGAGGGGCTGGGGGAGCCCGTGCTGAGCATCCCTGGGCGGAGGGCACATCTCCTTCAGTGCCATCATCTGGGCCTGGACCTCCTCCAATGGTATGCCCAGGAAAAGAGGGGAGCCATGGAGAGCAGATCCAGAGACACAGCCTGACCAGCAGTGTCAGCAGGCAAAACAAAGGTTTTGCTAAGCAATGGCCCTTTGATGGAGCAAAACATTTACAATCAGGGCAGTCCATTCGTGCAGATGGGGGTACACTCTGGGGCTACAGCTAGGGCCATGAGGTCGCAGCAGGCTCTGGGGTGACAGCAGGCTGAGGTCACAGCAGGCTCTGAGGTCACAGAGGTCCCAGAGCCCCGTGGTTGCACAGCACCACAGCCACCGAGCACTCAGTCCTTGAGCACAACTGCTGCGGCAGCGGCGGCGGCGGCGGCAGCGGTGCTGACATTGGGACAGCGGTGTCAGGACAGCGGGGGCAGCAAGAGCTGCGGGACTGGCACAGGGCAAGGCACCGCGGCCCTTGCTCTGCGCCTCTTCCTCCTGCTCCTCCTGGCACTGGCCCTGCCTGCCAGGGCTGCCCAGGCAGCTCCGTGGCGAGCACAGGGAGCAGGTGAGCCGGCGGCCTGGCTCCCCTTTCCCGGGACAGCGCTCCCTTCTCCCCAGGAAGTGTTGGGGATGGTTTTCCATAGGGCTTTAGGGAGGCTTTCCTCTGTGGGTAGGAGAGAGCCCACAGGGGCCCTGGGCTGCTCCAGCCACCCATCCAGGGATGTTGCACAGGGCGTGGAAAGAGTGTGAAGAGTGACCAGAGTCAGCCCAGAGCTCCCAAGGCCCCTCAGCAGCTTTGGCCAAGTCCATTCACATCTGCCTCCCACAGCCTTACCCGACCCCCTTGCAGTGCCCATTCCCTAAGGCACAAGGAAATCTCAGCACACCATGGAAATGCTTCTGATTTGTGCTCCCTTCTAGATTTGGATCCTGACATGGCTTATTTAGAAAAGCTGGTGAATGACAGTATGAAGATTCTAGAGCATGGTGGAGGCAAGTTCTCATTGCACCCTTCCTGACAGAATAATCTGTGTCACTGTGACAAGAGCTCTCTCCAGTGATGTTTCCTTTACATAATCTCAGGGTTGAGGGATTCTGGAACCCTTGCCCTGCTCCCTTCTGGAGCTCTGAGTGATCCCCCAGGATCACTGTCAGTGGGAGGAAGGAGCATTCCTTCAATCCTCTTCCCAAATGCAATGCCAGTGTCTCCTGTGTGCTCTGTGCAGCCACAGGGAAGGGAAGGGAAGGGAAGGGAAGGGAAGGGAAGGGAAGGGAAGGGAAGGGAAGGGAAGGGAAGGGAAGGGCCCAGGGCTGTTCCCCAAGGCTGTGCCTTGCACGGCTCTTTTGCCAGCCCCAGGCAGCCTGAGCTGCTCCCGCTGCTGCTGCCAAGCCCTGGCCCTGGCCAGGGCTGGGTTCAGAGCTGCTGGCAGCTCCGGGGAGTCCTTTCTCCCCTGACTGCCCTACAAGGGGCTCCTTCCATCCCAGTGTGGGGCCACTGCAGGTACCTGCTCCCTCTACCCCTGCTCCTGAGTGGAAGGCAGAGATGAGGGAGTGCCTTGGAGCACTCTCTGCACTCACTGCCACTGCAGCCTGAAGGAGAAATGGAACTGCAGTGATCTGCAGAGACGCCGTGGTGGGTGCGTTTTCCTCAGCCTTCTCCTGACACTCAGCAGCCGGGGGCTTTCTCTGCACATCTGGACACGCTGTGCCTGGCACAGTGGGAAGGGATCCATGGCAGCCTCGCTGCCCCACTGCTGCTGTCACAGCCTGCAGGGCTGTTTCCCAGCCTGGCCTGGCTGCAGCTTCTCCCCAGCCTCTGCAGGAAGGCCTTTGGCATCAGCTCACAGGGAGCCCAAAGTGCCCCACGGGCCATGCACACCCTGAGATCCCCTGAAATTTCCTGGTCTCAGAGTAGATCAGAAAGGGCAGCTTTTTGTTTGGAGAAGGAAGGGCCCTGGCCAATCCCAAAAGTTTATATGATGTCCTGATCCTTGTCCATGACTTTGACCAGTATTGGCTTCTGAAGATGGCACCTTTCCAATGGGGAACTGTTCCATCTGATCCAGTTTTCCCTTCCTCCATAAATGAAAGGAAAGACTGTGCTGAAGGCTGAGTTTCCTGGAGGAAGCAGTGGTTCTGTGCCAGCCTCTGCTGCAGGAAGGGAGGCGATGCCAAGCACAGTCACAGGAGGTAATTGCTGTGCCTCTGGGCCTGAGCCCTGCTGAGCCTTGAGCTGCCATCTCTGCTGCTTGGCAGTGCGGGCACAGCCTGGACAAGATGGGCACAGCCCAGAGGAATTCTCCCGAGCAGGCTCAGGGCACTCGAGTACTGAGCAATCCTGCTGGGGTCCCTCCGTGGGAGACACCACCCGAAACCTGTGAGGGGCTGCAAGGGGTGACCATGGTGGGGAAAGGGCAGAGGGGGAGAGCAGGGCTCCAGTGTGTCCTGACAGGGCCTGACTCTGTCCCCTTGGGCTGGGGGAGCTGTTCCAGGGGAAAGAGGGATGGAGAGAGAGAGGTAAGAGGTATCCCACAGTAGTAGGGAGAGAGGGAGAGAGGACAGGAGGAAGGTTGGGAGGTGTGGCTGTGGCACTGCATGCTGCAGTTCTCCCCAGTGTTTTAGCAAGACTTTCCACTGTGGGAGTGAGAGACCCCAATGGACCCTGACCTGGTCCAGCCACCACCCAAGGCTGTTGTAGAGCACCTGCAAAGAGTGTGCACCGTGACCAGGAGCCAGCCCAGAGCTCCCCAGGGCCCTCTGCAGCTTTGGCCATGTCCATTCACATCTGGCTCCCACAGCTTTACCCAACTCCCTTACAGTGCCCAGGTCCCTAAGGCAGAAGGGGATCTCAGCAAACCATGGAAATGATTCTGATCTGTGCTCCCTTCTAGACTGGGATCAGGACATGGATTATTTGGAATTGCTGGTGAATGGTTGTTTGAAGACATTCCCAGATGCTCAAGGAAAGTTCTCAATGTCCTTTTCCTGACAGAATAAGCAGTGTCATGGTGGCAAGAGCTCCCTCATGTGCCACTTTCCTTAAGTGTCTGAGGGTTGTTGAATTCTGGAATCCTTGCCCTGCTTCTTTCTGGAGCCCTGAATGATCCCACAGGATCGCTGTCAGTGAGAGGAAGGAGGATTTAGCTGTCAATGCTCTTCCCGTGTGCAATGCCAGTGTTTCCTTCTGTGTGCTCTGTGCAGCCACAGAGAAGATCAGAGAGGGAAAGGAAGGGAAGGGCCCAGGACTGTGCCCCAGGGCTGATCCTTTCATGGCTCCTTTGCAGGCCCCAGGCAGCCTGAGGATCTCCTGCAGTGCTGGGAGCTGTTGTGCTCTGCTTTTCTTTGCAGATGAACCTGTTGGGGAAGGTGATCTGGCTTCCCAACCCACGTTCAGGGATGAGCCTCTGCGAGATGGTGAGGGTAGGTCAAGGCCTTTACCCCTGGGGGAGCTGCCAGCTCAGAGCCCAAAGCTCGGCCAGGGGGCATCGCTGCAGGTGCCAGGACAGAGCCGTGCACGTGTGTGCCCTCACCCTGTGCAATCCCCTCACTGCTCCTGAGGCTCAGGCCTGGCAGCTGTTTGAGAGTGAGTGCTCTGGCTCTGGCTCAGAAGCCCAGTCGTTTTTTGAACCTTATCCATGACTTTGCCAAGTGTTGCCTCCTGAAGATGCTACCTCTCCACTGGGGAATAGTTCCATCTGATCCAGCTGTACCTTTTTCTTTCTCAAGTGATGGACCAAAAGTCTGTGCAGAAGGAGCCACTTTTTGGAGGCAGCAGTGGGCCAGTGCCAGCCTCTATTGCAGGTGGGGAAGTGATGCCAGACACGGGCACAGGCACAGGAGGTCATTGCTGTGCCAGGCTCAGCCCTGGGCAGGGCTGTGTGGCAGCAGCTCTTCCCCCAGGGCCTGCCCTTGCACGGCCCTGCAGCAGCCAAAGCTGGAGGCGCCTCAGCTTCGAGGCCTCTGGAGCTCGTTCCCAGCTCCTGGGAAACAGGACTCATGCACCAAGGTCCCTCCCACTGCAGCTGCTCCTGGAGCTGCCCTGAGTGCTCAGAGGCCCAAGGCACAGGAGCAGCCCCGAGCGGGAGCCCTGCTGCGAGCCCAGGGCCACAGCCAGCCCTGGCTCCCGACTGGGCAGGGGCTGCACTGGGTCCTGACAGGGCCTGACTCTGTCCCCTTGGGCTGGGGGAGCTGTCACGGGGCAGGGAGCCTCGGGGCTGGCAGTGGCTGCTCAGGGATGGGTTGGGCCGGAACCCTGGAAGCAGCAACTGCCCAAGCAGCTGTGCTGGCCCCGGGCTTTCCTCCCGGCCTCCTGGGCTTTGTTGGGTGGCACAGCCTGTGCCAAGGGTTGCCAAGGTGCCTGCAGGCCCCAGCTCTGGGGGAAACAGAGAACATCCTAGCTGTATCCAGCGATTTGTCTGCTCAGCAGTGGAGCACAGCACGGGCTCATGCTCCCCATTGCTCCCACAGAGGCAGCCAGCACCTCAACACGTGTTCCCGATTCCCAGCAGGGCACTGGAAAGGGTTTCTGTCAGGGAACACGCTGCTGGCTAGAGTTAATGGCAGGCCTGGCTATTCTATGGCACGCAGGTGATGGGGACCCCTGTAAGGCTGGCAGATGACTGGGGTCTGTCATGAGGCACATGGGTAGGGTGTGGAGTTTTCCAATAAGATATGTGGGGTTTGGGTTCTTTGTCAGTGGTGCATGTGGCTGGGGCTCCTCCTGAGGTTCTTAGAGGATATGGGGTCCCTTCTATGGCGTGACTGGAGACCTCTGTAAGGTTGGCAGGGGGGTTGAGTTCCTCATGATTTACGTGGCAGTTTAGTGGTTGCCATCAAGGCCTGCAGAGGAGCTGAGTCCATCCTAAGTTGGACAGGGGCTGGATTCTTTTGTGAGGCACAAAGGGATATTTTGGGCTCTCTGATAGGATTTGCAGGGATCCCTCATGAGGCACAAAGGATATTTATGGTCTTTGCTAAGGTGTGCAGGGATCCCTCATAAGGTGTGCATCAGGGTTAAACTGGACGTGTTTTTTAAGGCTTCTCAGCACAGGAAAGGGAGACTGTCGCTCGAGGCAGTGCTAGGTCAGCGGGAAGCTTCCAGCAAAGCCGGGGCCCAGCCCGGGCCCAGCGGGCGGGCGGAGCCCATCCCTTGGGGGCCGGGCGGGGCCTCTGGAGCCTCCTCGCCCTGGTCGGGCCGGGTCAGGGCCCCGGCGGGGAAGGGCCGCGGCCCCGGGCTGCGATGGGGCTGCCGAGCTGCGCCGGAGGCACAACAAGGGCCTGGCTACACCCTGGGCCTGTGCTGCAGCCACACACACATTGAGAGCCATGGCCATTGGCCCTGGGCCTGTGCTGCAGCCACACACACATTGACAGCCATGGCCATTGGCCCTGGGCCTGTGCTGCAGCCACACACACATTGACAGCCACGGCCATTGGCCCTGGGCCTGTGCTGCAGCCACACACATTGACAGCCAGGGCTGCTCCCTGGGGCACAGGAGGCACCCGGGGCTATAACTGAGGCCGTGGTTTCTCACACTGAAGGGAGGTTGGCTCTGTTCATTCAGGGGGCACAGCTTAGATCCCAGCTACCTTTGTGAACCTGCTGGGAAAGTGTTGAGGGGCAGAGAGTTCCAGCCCTTCTCACTGGGAAGTGTGGCTGATGATGTGGGGTTTTTTTATTATTTGCCCTCTAAATTTATGTCCTGGCAGAGGGTTAAGTTTTCCTGCTTTCAGTAGGGCCCTTTTCTTCTTGGTGCTCAGTTGGGCTGCAATGCAGCCAGGGTTGAAGGAGGATCTCTGGCTGCTTGGGCCATGGTTGTGGGACACCTTGGCTTCATCCTTCTTTTGGCTGTCATTTGTGGTGGTGCTTGTGCAGTCATTTTACAGTAAGAGGCTTCAATTTGTTCATCTTGTCACCAACAATTGGGAATAAACCTCTTGAACAGCACTGTAGTATTAAGAGGCAGGCATGACTTTGTTGAAGTGCTGGATGCACAGGTCATTGGATCACAGGGCCTTCTTGGTGGAGTCTTTGGCACCCTGGTGATCATTGAAGAAGGAAGCTGATTCTTCTGGCAAAAAGATTGTTTTCCATGTGTGGAAAAGAATCACCTCTCACTTCCCCACCCATTTCTATACAAAGTTATACAGCCAAGTGCATTCATATGTCTTGATCTGTCTTGTTAAAATATTTTTCCATCAATCTTACTTATCTATGAAATATTTCTATGTATGGTATTTTATTAATTTGGAAATTATGACACATCTGTTGAGAGCTGGAAAATAATACCACCCATCTCTGACAGAGCAAAGCTTGGGTTTAGGAGCAGACATGAACTGTGATTTCTTTCTTGCTAGACATATGCTGCCTTGTTTAGATTGACTTTGAATTGAAATCCTGCAAAGCTGGAAAATGACTGGTGGATGTGGTTGTAATATAATTAATAGTCCTTTTTTAATTTTAATTTTTTTCTTCTATGATGGTTGGTAAATGCCTTCTTCCTTAAGCTATGTGCTGGCAATATTTGAGGTAGAAAATAATATAATATTGCATATTTTAGATACTTTATACTTTTCTTGTGAATTTTTATTGCAGTATCTCCTGTATAAAACCCCCTAAAAACCACATCAGCAGGTCAGCTACTGAGCACAACTTACTGCATAGCAGCAGCTCATGTTTCTACAGTGGAAGTGGCTTTTTGTTCTTCTGCACATGTATCAAATACAACAAATTGAAAATCTGCTTACAGAGGAAAGAGCCTTGTTTAGTGTAGCCTGGCCTTTGGAAAGGTGGTTGCTGTTAGATCAATACCCAGCAAACTGCCTAATTTTTTTTTTTTTTTTTTTTGTGGCTGCTCTCTGGTGATTTTGGCCTGGCTTCTTTAGGATGTTCAATTTTCATTTAGAAATGGCACAAGAACACTCAGTGTGCTCCCGTGGAGCCAGTGCTGTCACAGGACAGATGGATCTGGGACAAATGGCACATTGATTTTGATCTCAACAAGAAGCCACCTGAGCTCCTCATGACAGCAACCCCACAGACTGGTAATGGATCCATTAAAATGAACTCATCACAAAGCTTTTAACTGAAACTCTGACATATGGAGCTTATTCAGTTCTGCCTCCGAGGAAGGGAGTTTGAAGACAAGGAGGTTTAGCAAGGAGATCCATGCACAGCAAAACTGTCCTCTAGCAAATGAAGTCTTTGGATGTAAACCCTCATCCATACTCTGGTTTTACCCCTCCATTTACCCAAATTCTTAGTCTTAATTCCTGTGTCAGTAGGAAAATATGACAGGGAAGTGTAGATCCTCCTTTTCTTCTTGAGCTGGGCAGCTTGTAACCTCATCTTCTCCCACAAACAGGAACAGACAAACTGCAGTTTTGTTATGAAACTGTACTTTGGAAAGTTTGCTCTGTGTTTATTTTTGCCCAGAAGTATCTGAGATTCACTGGAATATTTACAAGCCATAAATAATTGATTTATTGTTGTTGCTATAATCTTTCCTATTTTACAACTTTTCTGCTGCACAAGAACCTGGCTCTCGCAGAACTCTTATCCCCATGCATTTCTCCAGTGCTTCTTGCAGATAAGTGTGGGAGTCAGCCTGGCTGGGACACACAGTCAGCCAGGTTTCACCAAGAAAGAACCAGGCATTGAGTTCAAGCCCTGGGAAACATTTAACTGTTCTGCCCACAGTCCTTAGTGTTGTTCTGTTAATTGGTTCAAATTCTGTTCCCCTATTGGTTATTCATTCCCCTTATATGCTCATAGTTCCAGAAAGTTCTCCCCCCAGGGTATATATTGTCATGGCCCCCTTTTTCGGGTCCTCGGAGTTTGTCCCTATACAGCATTCAGTTTCTGGACATTGTCCCTGCTTTATCTTCCATTAAAGTTCTTTAGTTTTCGGCCAACTCTGTTGTTCCTGCTCCTTTACTTTGCTACTTAAACCCTCAATAGTCCAAACCCATAAGTTTTGCGGCCACCCCCATCGCAAGACATGACTGTGTCTTGAGTGTAAAAATTTTGCACTTTGAAACTTGGACGTAAAATATTGAAAATGAAAGTTGTAAGTACCAAGGGATAAGGTGACAGCATCTTTTCCTATAGAATGTGCAGCACCCCAAGGCCTTCATCAGTGGGGTTGTGGGTGCTTGGAGCTTTGTCCTGTGCCACTCTGGCATGTCATGAAATGGGACTTCACCTGCCACCAGCCCAGGTCACCCTCTGCCACTGCATCTCCTTGGATCTTGTGTCATCAGACACAAAGTGTTTCTGCTGCTCCCACCTTGGAACAAATCCACAGAGAGCTGGAATTTTTCCAAATCTTGTGTCTCCATTGTGCCATATTCCTAAAAAACCAGGAGGACCTTCCAATGAATACAGTGAGTTTCATGCATGGTTGTCAGCTCCATTTCCTGCCTAGAAATCCTGAAACTGCTTCTAAATGCTGCTCCCTTCAGCTCTTGGACACCTACTCACACAGAGCTGGGAAAAAAATCTCCTGGCTACTGGCTTACAAGTGAGTTGTGCCAAAGTTAGAGCTCTGTGGGAAATCTCTATCCAGATCTATCCTTTTAATATATCTGTATGTGGGGGTGTGCATGGATGTGTCTTGTGTACAAAGGAAGGAGTGTGCAAGCAACGTGACTGACACTTTCACGCTCCGTGTTCGTTCCATACCCATGGGTACAAAGACACTATGGAAACCTGGCACAGATAAACCCTTCTGTCCATGGATACAGAGACATCCAAGAGCCCCAGGCACAGACAGACCCTTCTGCCCACGGGTAAGGGAGGGTAGTGGGGGTGAGTGGGCAGCGAGTCCCAAACGGGAACCAGACCCAGCTCCAGCCATGTCAGATCCTACCAAGGCTCAATGCTGGCTCCTCTGGAATGGGAAAACCCTTCAGCCTTGTCCCTGCCCAGAAGGGCAGTGCTGACCTGCAGCACAGGTTGTTTTCCCCACAGGCTGCAGGAGATGAGAACACAACACTTGCAAACACTGACTGCAAGCCACAGCTCTGGGTGCTCCCCATGAACCTCAGCCCTGGGACCAACATGTGCCCCAAGCTTCAGGGGATGCAGTGGGAGCCTGGCTGGGCTCTGCCCTGGGGCCATCCTGCAGTGACAGCTGCAAACAGGGAGCATTCAGCTGCCACAAACAGCCAAGCCAGGGCTGCAGGGGAGCTGGTCCAGCCCAGACTGCACTGTTGTGTGCTGTGCTCTGGAGCTGGGGCTCCCTGCAGAGGGGACTGGACTGAAGTGCCAGAGGAAACAAAGAACCTTCAGCTTAAGCCTAACTGAGCTGGGTGGATGGGCTGGGAGGAGTGGGGAGGCTCAAGGGGAGTCACAGAGCTCATCCTGCTGGAAGCATGAGGAAAAGGGAGTGGGAAGTCAGCAGTGAGGAGAGCTGAGGGCTGGAGAGCAGCTCTGAATGACACTAAAATCTCATCAGGCCTCTGAGACATTGCTGCTCTTCAGCCAGTGACAGGATGTGTCCCTAAGCCTAGGGCTCGGCCTCCCTCGTGGTGAGGGGCATCAAGGAAGGCACCAGTGTGATGGAGACTGCAATGGGCTGGGAACTCACTGGGGGAAAGGAAGGAACAGTTGTGAAGTAAAAGGCAGGTGGGGGGGAGAACTGTTCAGAGAAGGGCTGAGCTACAGCTTGAGCAAGCTGAAAAATGTCATTTGGGGTCATCCCAGATTGATTTCATTTCAAAAGGTATGGAACAAGTTTAATTTTTGGGGGGTGTCATATTTTCCCCTGCAGGTACACACTCTGCAAACTTGAGCTGCATTGCAGAAATGCTCAAGCAAGTCTCTGCTGCAGGTCACACCATTTCTCCTTTGGCTGATTCTGGCCCAGTGCTGAGCTGCAGCTGAGCCCTGGCAGAGCCCAGAGCAGCCTCAGCATCTGCAGAGCCCGGCTGCAAGGAGAGAAATCAGAAACCGCCCGTCAGCTGAAGGCTCCTGTCCCTCTTGTCCCAGCTCCCGCCGTGCCCAGGCCGTGCTGGCCGTGCCCAGAGCGATGCCCAAAGCTGCCCATCATTGCTGCCTTGGGCACAGAGCAGGAGGGCAGGACTGTGCCCAGCCTGCAGCCAGCCATGGCACATCCAGCCCCTCAGCAGCTGCCACAGCAGGATGCTCCTGTGCTCGCTGCCATCTCCCAAAAGCTCTTATCTCACCCTGCCAAGGAGACGGGGACCCGCCTCACGCCATCACTGCCCGAAGAAAAGCTGGTCCCAAACGATGTCCTCAGCCTTCTCCAAGGACACGGCCCATCCACGCTGCAGCTGGGCCCAAGCACTTCCTGATCCACACTGGACACCATCTAGAACACTTCCTTTAGAGAAACAAACAACAAATGAATGAAAATAGATTACAGACAAAAAGGGGAGACACGAGAAAAGGTAAAAAATCTGTCAGGGGCTGGAGGAAGGCCCAACCTCTACATGCCAGGGAAAAAATAACTCAGGGGTGAGGGAAGCCCATGGTTTTTCCCTTTCCCCCTGCACTGCCCCCAAAAGTAATGGTGATCTCAAAGCAAACAAGGGCAGTGGAGCAGCCCAAGCCCTTCCTTGCCTGCAAAGCAAAGCAGCCATGCACAGTTCTGGAGTCCCACCTCTGCTCCTGCCATGGGCTTTGTTTGTGTCAGGCTGGCTGCCCCAGCTCCAGCTCCAGCCCAGGGCACGGTGGGTGCTGGGGGCTGTTGGCAGGGCCAGGAGCCAACTCCCATTTTGTACCCAGCCCATCCCATCCCATCCCATCCCCCCAGACCTGCCAAAGAGCAGCTTGGCAGCCGACTGAAGAATCTGTTTTATCCTCCTCAGCAAAGGGGGAACCTTTGGTTCCCGGCCAAGCTGTGCAATGCCCAAATCTGGGAGCATCCCCCTGGGTCTGGACTCATCTGCAAATATGCTGTGGAGCCTGGCTTTGAAGAAGGTGCCAGAATCCAAGTCCATCATCTTCAGCTTTTCTGTGGCCAGGTGGAGGAAGAGGATGTCATCCTTGATGTCTTCCTTGCTGTCCCCAGCAGCAGCAGCCCCACCTGGTACAGCTACTCCAGGGGCTCCTTCTCCTTTCCTGGGGGTGAGACCAGGCTGTCAGTGTTCTGTCCAGGGCCCCAGCTGCCAGTGAACCAGGACAAGCCAAACCAGCTCAGATGGGGGCCACCAGTGCTGGGCAGAGCAGCTCAGCTCCAGCACATGGGCTGTGTGTTCCCATCTGATGACCCCCGTGCAGTGACACAGGCAGGACAAAAAAGTCTGGGGTTCTTTGCTTCTGAATTGCCAGGGCATGTGTGGAGCTGTAACTTACCAGGGCCCTGCATCAAAGAGTGGCTGTGGCTCTCTCCCTTCTTCTATGGCAGATGAATATTCTGCATCCAAGGATCAATGAACAGATCTTCTAATGAGGGCCTTTCCGTGTCGAGCATGGATAAACACCTCCTGATCAGACCTCGGCACTCTGGGGAGAGAAACCATAAACCACTGGTCAGTTGGAGAAGTCTCCAGTCCGCTTTGCCCCACTCTTCCCATGCCCAGGCCATGCTGCATGTGCTCAGAGCTGGGCCTAAACCTTCCCATCAGTTCTTTGTTTTGGAGGAGAGCAGGACATGTGCCACCTCCTCAGCAGCTGCCAGAGCAGGATGCTCACGAGCCTGCTGCTGTCTCCCAGCACTGGTATTCCCCCCGTGCCCAGAGATGAGGATCCACCTTGAGAGAGCCGTTGTGGCAGCGAGAGCTGATGGTCCCAGCTGATGTTCTGGCCCCTCCTGAAAGGGTGCTCCCCGCAGACCATCTGGTGCAGCAGGATGCCCAGGGACCAGATGGTAGCTGGCTTGCCATAGTACCAGCCAAACTTGGTCCATTCCGGGGGGCTGTAGGACAGGGTTCCTATGGAATACAGATACAAGGCCTGACCATGACAAGGTAAAACCCACTCAGTGCTGGGGAAAATCCATGCTTTCATCCTCCCTGCCTGCATGGCCCAAAAAACATTATGAGGCCACGGCAAACAAGGTGAGCACAGTAGTCCAAGCCCTTTCTCATCTGCACACCAAACCAGCAGGTGCACAGGTTCTGGCCCCCCCTCTCTGCCACCCCCACCCACAAGTGTTTCTGTCGGGCTGGGTGGCCCATCCCCAGTTCTGGGCAGATTAGCTGGCAAAGGCTGCCAGCAAGGCTGGAAGCTGGTCCCCCCCTTGCCCCAACTCAAAAGCAACTCGGCTGAAGGCTCAGTGTCATGACTGGCAGCAAAAGGGAGAATCCCCACTACCACACCCAGGCTGGGCCAGGAGATGTTGGGCCAGGAGATGCCGGGAGCAGGAGCATACTGCTGCGTGGGCTTACCTGCAAAGTGAGTGTAGGCTGTGTCCTGCAGGTAGGTGCCACAGCCAAAGTCAATCAATTTTGCCTGCCCGGTGGCCAGGTCAACCAGGGCATTCTGTGGCTTGATGTCCCTGTGCAGGACCCCGCAGCTGGTGCAGTGCCGCACGGCCTCCAGCACCTGGCGGAACAGCTCCCGCGCCTCCTCCTCGGACAGGAACCCCCGTGCCCGGATGAAATGCTGCAGGTCCTGACACCTCTCCGGGCGCTCCAGCACCATCACGATGTTGTTGGGGAGCTCAAGCCACTCCAGCAGCTGGATGACACCAGGGAAGCCGGTGGACACCTTGTCCAGCAGCACGATCTCCAGGGGTGCGCTGATGCCGTCGAGCTGCGGGAAGACCACGATGCCGTCAGCGGGGCTGATGCCGTGCCAGGGCTCGGGAAGCCCTCATGCAGCCCGGGATGCTCAGCTGGCCCCAAGCCCGCTCTCCCTCGAGGGTCCTGGCGGCTTCCACTCTGCCGGCCCTCGCCTCATCCCCGCCCGGCACGTCCCGGCTTCTCCCGCTGGTCCCGCTCACTCACCAGCTCGTCCCAGTGCCGGACGCGGTTCCGTGGCACCCTTTTGATGGCCACCTGCGAGCCAAGGCCAACAGCGGGTGAGCTCGCCGCCCGCTCTGCCGAGCCCCATCCTCGTCCTCCTGCGCCCCCTCCTCCTGTGCCCGCCGCCGGCCCCGCCGCTCACCGGGGCGCCGTCCGAGAGCCGCGTCGCCGCCCAGACGCTGCCGAAGCCGCCGCGCCCCAGCAGCGAACCCACCCGGTACCGCTCCTTCAGGCCCACCTGGGCCTTCCCTGCCGGCGAGACGCGGCTGTCAGCGCTCGGCCCAGGGCCAGGAACGGCCCCCGAGCGCCCCTCAGCCGCCCCGGGCCGGGCAGCCCCAGGCGTTCGCTCTGTGGAACGGGACAGCGGCGGCTCGGGGCCGGCGGCCGCGCTGCCGAGCGGCGGAGCTCGGGCCGGGAGAGCCGCAGCGGAGGCGGCGGGAGCGGCCGCGCCGCGTGTGTCCTCCGCGGGCCGCGGGAGGAGCCGGGGCCGGGCTCTGGGCCGGGGCTGGATCCCACGTCGGGGCCGGGGCCGGGCTCGGGCCAGGGCCAGGTGGAGCCAAAGGGCGGCGACGCCGCCCCAGCCCCAGGCACTGATGCCCGCCCAGCAGCGCCACCGCCAGCACGCCCAGAGCCAGGCGAAGGCGAGAGCACGGCGGGACGCCCGGGGCCGGGGACGGGGCCGGGGACGGGGCCGGGGACGGGGCCGGGGACGGGGCCGGGGACGGGGCCGGAGCAACCCCGCCTGGGGGCGGGCCAGGGGCATGGCCCGGACTGGAAGGGGGAGAGGGAGACCGGGAAAGGGAGAGAGAGGGTGCGGGAGTGCGGGAGAAGGTGTGGGACAGCGGGAGAGGGACAGGGGAAACAGAGTGTTGATTAAATTGGTTTTTTGCTGCTGCTGCTGCTGCCGCTTCTGCCGCTGCTGCCGCTGCAACTGAAGCCGTGGGGCCGTTTGCCCCGTGTCTGTTTTTCCGTTCCCTGCTCGCGCCCGTGCCAAGCCCCGCGTGCCCCAGGGAGACCCCCTGAACCTTCTCTTCCCATGGAAGAATCATCTTTCAAGTGCAGGCATCCATGGCCGAAATTGGGAGTCTGCCTCCAAAATTCCGTCTCTATGCAAGGATAGCTCCCAGACAAAAACTGCCAGGACTGTGTAGGTTCCCTTGGCTTCCTGAGGGCCAGCTCTCATTGCCTTTGAAACACTGGGGCTCCCTACTTTCCTTCCTATGGAAAAGAAATGTCCTTCTTGTCCTGACGCCCATGGACAGAACTGGGATTTGGCCTCCCAAATTCCATCTATGCAAGGATTGCTAAGACAAACAGTTCTGGCTTGCCTTGGCCTCTGGTGACTGCCTCTCATCTGCCTTCAAAACCCTGGGTTTCTGTGCTTTCCTTCTGTTATGAATGGTTTTCTATTTTTCCAATTAATCAAACAACAAAGATTAAAAGTAACAACAAATTTTTAATAGTAACAATTATAAATGAATACAATCAAAAGTATTAAAGATGATTACAAAAAATTATTGAAACTGAATACAATCCAAGTAAAGTATTACAGTTGTATAATTTGGGATGGATAAAATTTGAGAGTAAGTGTTTTAGTATAATTGAGGTTCATATAAAGCATAAGCAAAAACGACCGGGGGTACGTACGGGGAGGGGCTCGCCCTTCCTCTCGTACCAAAGCATCCGGGCTAACAGTCCTACTTTTATACTGTAGGCTACAGAAGTTTCTAGAAAGCTCCTCCTAGTTTCTATTCCTAAAAACTACGTAACTATACTGCGCGGCACATGCTCTACTAATGGGTTAGGGGGTCTCTCATCCTTTTGAGGGTCTTATTTCCAATGAAGGCTCATCGTCTTCCTCAATGACCGAGGTGTGACCTGCAGGTAGCGCAGGCGCTCTGTGTGACTGAGCAGATGTTTTCTATAACAAGACTTTAATTGAGTCCCATGCTTGGAATCATCCCATTTTGGCCCATTTCAAGGTTGGAGCTCTATTTCTAGATGCTACTTATCAGACCTACGTCCTTCTACTATTCTTATTTGACTTTCTTCCAACCTTCTTCTTCGACTCCCAACATCTGGAAGATGTCTTTTGTCCTGTCTCACCCATCTCCCCCCCTTTCACTCGGTAACAATTGTCTTCTATTGATCTAAATACAATTTTGCTAATATAGTTACAATTTAATTAGCACGAATAACATTTATCACAATTCCCCCATTTCTCTTTTTTAATCATCTTGATTCGTGCTCTAGAAGGTTGTTACTTGGTATTCTCTATGTTCCTTCATACTAGCCTCCATTTTTTCTAACATTTCTCGTGCGGTCTCCAGCTTTTCACACTCCTTCTCAAATTTGGTTAACATTTCTCGTGCCAGGGTATTCTCTTTGCAGTCAGTCACCACTTTTTCGACCTCTTTCTCTTGAGTGCGATTAGATTGCGCTTTCAGTACCATTAAGGAGTTTATTTTCCCTTTTGCTGTTGATTCTGGATCCATAGGCATGGCTGTAAGTTGCATTCCTGGAATTACTGAGTGGATTAGTCTGATTAGATATGGTATCATGCAAGGCAGAAACAATAGACCTAAAACAGAACACAATAGCATGAATCCTAATTTTTTCCACCACACACCCCCAAAAAGATTATCCCACCAGTCAGCTTTCAGGATAGAATTCCATTTTTGAACTGGTACATGTGCCACTCTTTTAATTTCGTCAGCAAGTTTTGTGATGGCTTCCCCGTGGTCATCTATTTCCACACAGCACTCAGATTCATTAAACTTCCCACAAACTCCTTCTGCCAACAGATAGTCTAGGGCAATTCTGTTTTGATATACAAATGCTCGCATTTGTGAATGCTGTTTGGCCAACAACTTTAAAGCGTCTGCCCTATGGTTTGAGACGACTTCCACTACTGCCTGGAGCCTTATTAACCGGTTTAATAGGTAAATTGGAGTTCTATATCCCCAAGACCCATCCTGAGCCCAAGCAGCAGGTTCATAATGTGCTATAATACTTTCTGCAGGCCATTCTTCATCTTTCCATTTTTGGTTTCCTCCCGCCATCGGAAAGTCGAAATTTAATTATCTTTTTTTTCTTTCTAAGGTTTCATAAAGTGGTGTTCCTAGTATATTGTCCTTAGACCTTGGTCTGACAAAGAAGGAGGGTCGTAGAACTCCTAAGGTACAAGTTCCCTCCCACTTTCGGGGTAGTTCACTGTATGCTCGTTGCCCACAAATCCAATATATTCCATCAGGGGCTTTCCATCTTTCTTTTGTATTTTCTGGTTGTTCCCAATAAGATTTCAAGTCTTTTATGGATAGGTAGGGGTTAGCTCCAGAACTGTTATGCCAGAACAAATCAGTTTGATTATTCCACTCACAATTCATTTCTTTTGCTATTCCCCAATATCCAATAGGACTCTTGGGTTGCCAGGTCTTTGTGTTATTGTCTGAATTTACTACTAAAGTAGATAGGCAAGGAGTATATCCCACCACTTCAGTGTATTTTCTCCCTTCCCGAGTTATACAAACTGTTCCAATGACTTGATGACTCAGGACCCAGCCTTCAGGCCATTTTAGGGTCTTAGAAATTTGTGTATGATTCCATTTTAAAAATTGTTCTGGAGCCAAACCCTCACCTCTCCATGGCCATCTTTCAGCCCTTGTAAGTCCTCCACAAAGAAAACATTTAGATAATCCCAATTCTGTGGCAATTTCTTGCATTAGATCTACAAACAAATTTTTGTTTGAAGTTGGCAAATCCCAGTCGCTATAGTGCTGTTTTAATTGTTTGTACAGCTCATCCAGTTCCTCTAATTCTTTCCTTCTGATTATTTCCCTATCCTTCATTGCTTCTTTTTGTTTTCCAATTAGTTTTTTCTTTGGCCCTTTTCCTTTTTCATCCTTTTCAAAACACAAAAAATGTTCGTATCTAGGACAGAGTTGATTATCATTAGGGTAAGGAGCTCGCCCCCTGAATCCCAAATTCTTTCTTACCCAGTACAATTTTGAACTTTTCATACAAATTTCTAAGAAGCTGCTACAATCATAACAAGCTGCACTAATATATGGGTGTGCCACAAAAACTGATTCCATCTTATTCTTGACCCACATGGAATGATTGCATTTGTCACAGGGATCAGGAAGGGTTCGTTTCTTTATTCCTGCTTCTTGAGTGGTTTGTCGTCTTGTAATTTGTTCCTGCATGGCCTGTTCTTTTCCATTCCATGCAGTCTTATGGTTCTGGCCAGTTGCTAGGGGTATTATTGTAAGCACTATGAAAAGAATCCTCAGGAATTTTAACTTTCTACCTGTCTCAAGGCCCCTTGGGTTGCAGCCAAGGGCCAAGATGTCAATCTTCTCGGTAGCAAAGTTTTTATCCTGGGATTTGTTTCTCTTTGGTACCCTTGGCCTCATAAGGTTCGCATGATCTATTTTAACTTTTTCTGTTCCAAAGATGGCACAAAATATTTATAGTTCTGCAGCACTGCCTTATCTCTTTCCCTAGATTGATTAGCTATTTTTCCCAATCTACTAAAGCTCCGGAGATATGCCAACCACAACAAAAATTATGCTATTTCAGTTAAATAGTTCCTCTTTTCGGTCTTCTAAACCTTCTTTTCTACCAATAGATATACTCGCGATGCCAATTTGCTGGTGAGACGTATTTACTACGTGGCACATAGACTTCTTCTCCACAGCAACTGTCAGTTATGATACTCTGGTTTATAATATTTTGGATTGCTTGTTCTTTAGCCTGCACAAAAGTTAATATGGCAAGGAGTAGTTGGTCCTGATTCTCTATTAGTTGAATTGCGGCATAAAAGGTCCCATTTTCATGTCTTAATGGTTTCCCATAGAAGTCACTAAAAATTTTTCTGTTGTTAGCTGATCATGCATACGCTCTGAACAACTGAAACAAAGCAATTGTCTCTCTTTTTCTTTTGCCCTAGTTACTCTCCACCATGAATTAAAACAGCAAGTGCAAAGAATACGAATCCATGGGCAGCATTCTAAGCCATGAATACAACATTGCCAATATTCTAATTGTTTTTGGGCCTCCTCAATAATAGGTGTTACCAGTCTCTTTCTCTTGAGTTGCAGCTTTTCAAATAAATCAGTTAACGTTGGCGGTCGGAAGGTCTGGAGAAACTTTTCAATTTGTCTGGGATTTTCCCACTGATCAAGGAGGCGTCTGATTCTTTTCCATCGGCACTGTTCAGCTTCTGAACTTAATGGGGTTGCAGTTGGCAGCCAATCCAGGATGTCTAGACTTTAACAATATACTGTCTCAAAACAAGTTTAATTGCTATTTTAAGCAATAACAACTTACATAATATCTTTTTCCTATATATATATATATATGTATATATATATATCTATCTATCTCACACCTCCCTTTTGGTGCCAAAATACAGTGATTTTATGCCAGTTTCTTATCAATACAACTTTTTGGTGTCAAGTTCTCCTTTCCGCCTAATCATGAAGTTATTACAATTAATCAATTTTCAAATTCCCTTTCAATTTGATTTTTAGGTCTCCTGGTGCTGAAATAATTTTCCAATCTTTATTTTGTGTTGGTTCTTTTACTTGCAAAGCATGAGTCCAGCCTTTCCCTGCCGTTTGGACTGCTGCTTCTGTGGTTAAAAGAACCAGAAATGGTCCCTCCCATCGAGGTTCTAAACTTCCTCCTCTCCAGCATTTTATCAACACATGCTGTCCTGGTCGGATAGAATGTATTGGAAAATCGAGAGGAGTGGTTTGAGCTAAAATGCCTTTCTCTCTTAATTCCCTCAAATTGTTTGTGATGGTTGTAAGATACCCCTGAATGGTTTTGTCCCCAACTAGGGAGGGATCCATTGTCATGCCTTGGGGGTAAGGCAGTCCATATAACATCTCATATGGTGAGATCCCAGTTTCAGAGTGGGGCTTGGTTCTTATATTTAACATGGCTAAGGGAAGGCATCTAGTCCATGGTAATTTAGTTTCTATCATTAATTTAGTTAGTTGTTATTTAATAGTTTGGTTCATCCTTTCAACTCATCCCAAGATTTTGGGATGCCATGGGGTATGATATTCCCAGGTAATTCCTAGTGATTGGCTTAAATTGTTAATTATTCTCGAGGTAAAATGAGTGCCCTGATCTGAATCAATAACTTGCACTAATCCAAATCTTGGAATAATATTCTCCATCAGAATTTTGGCTACCATTTGAGCTGTGGCCCGAGCCGCAGGAAATGCTTCTACCCACTGAGTCAACTGATCTACTATAACCAGCAGATATTTCCACCTGCCTACTTTAGGTAATTCAGTGACATCAACTTGGATCTTTTCGAATGGCCGATAGGCTGTCCAAGGGCCTCCAGAGGGAGGACTCCTCAACATCTTTTTGTTCATCTTCTGACATGTGACACATCCTTGAGTAATTCGTTTCCCAATTTCAAATATTCCTATGCACTCATAAAATTTAAATGTAGTCACAAAGTGCCCTTGTGCCCCAGTGAGTTCTTCAATGTAAGTTGTCCAGGATCTGTTGGGCTATAGGTTTTGGGACTACTTTTCTACCATCGAGTAGAATCCATTCGCCTGCCTTCAGGGTTGGCCCTAGCTTCTTTATAGCTTCTACCTCTGTTAAAGAAAAGTATGGTATTTCAGTTTGTGTTTCTGTCTCTTTAAAAGTCATAATTACACTGCTGTTTTCCCTTAGGGCAGCTCTTTTTGCTTCATCATCAGCCAAATTGTTTCCTCTTGTTTCAATATCTCTCCCACTCTGATGTCCTTCTACATGTACACCTGCTATCGTTTTTGGACCTTTTAAAGCCTCAAGTATTTCACTGACTAATCTTTGGTGTATTAATCCTTTCCCTTGGGTGTTTACAAATCCCCTTTTTTTCCAGATCTTTCCAAAGGTATGCACAATCCCATAAACATACTTTGAGTCCGTGAGTATAGTTCCCTCTCAATCTTTCAATAGCAACAATGCACGGAGTAATGCAAGAAGTCCACAGGCTTGTGCTGACCAGGATGAGCTAAGGGGACCAGATTATTTAACTTCTAATTTTTCTCCACTAATTATGGCATATCCAGATTTTCTTTTCCCATTTACCTCTCGAGATGATCCATCAATAAATAATTTTTCTCCTGTTCGCAGGTCCTCTTCCCTTAAATCTGGAAGTATTTTTGTTTGTAACTCTATGACTTCCATGCAATCATGTATTAATTTTTCCCCTGGGTCCCCGTATAGAAACTGGGCTGGGCTTTGTACATTTGTTACTTTCAATTCTAATTCTGGAGAGGTTATTAAGATAGCCTCATACTTTAATATTCGACTGTCTGTTAACCATTTTTCAGCCTTTTGAGCAAGAATTCCTCTAATGTTATGGGGAGTATATACTTCCAGTGGTGCCCCAAAAGTTGTTTTTTGAATCTTTTCTACTAGCAATGCTGTTGCTACCAGAGCTTGTAAACATGTTGGCCAGCCCTTGCTAACTGGATCAAGTAACTTGGAATAATATCCCACTGGCTTTCTGCTTCCTGCCCAATCCTGAGTCAATACTCCATAAGCTGTTTGATAGGCTGTATTAACAAATAATTGAATTGGCCTGTCTAAATCAGGAACGCTTAAGACAGGAGTTTGCAGAAGGGCCTCTTTAACTTGCTCAAAATTTTCCTGATCCTTTTCAGTCCATTTTAAGTGATTTGTAGTCAATTTTTCATATAAGAATTTTACTTTCCCACTAAATCCCTCTATCCACTGTCTACAATAACCCAGAAGACCCCAAAACTGTCTTATTTCTCTTTTACTCTTTGGGGGTTCCATATTTAATATTCCTGAAACCGTTTCAGGGTCTAAATTTTTTCTTCCTCTACTGATCCAATGACCTAAATAACGTACTTCTGACTCCACAAATTGTAACTTTGACCTGGATAGTTTTAACTCATTTTCTCATAAAAAATTTAAAAGCTGTATAGTCCCTTTCCTAGTGTCTTCTTCAGTTTCTCCAGCTAATAACAAACCATCTACATACTGTAACAACTTAATCCCTCTAGGTAACTGAAAGGACTTCAAGGGATCTTCTAATGCTCCCCAAAAAGATCTGGTGACTCAGTGAAACCTTGGGCTATTACTGTCCACCTAAGCTTTTCTCTTCTGCCTGTGTCTGGGTCCTCCCACTCAAAGGCAAAATAGTCCCGGCTACTCTCATCCAGAGGGCAAGTCCAAAAAGCATCTTTTAAATCCACTGCACTATACCAAGTATAATGAGGGGCCAATTGGCTTAGTAAAGTCCATGGATTGGCCACCACTGGAAAACGAGTAATGGTGCTTTGATTGACTGCCCTGAGATCCTGAACTGGTCGGTAACTGCCATCAGGCTTCTTTACCGGCACAATGGGGCTGTTATGTGCTGACATGCAAGGTTCTGATATCCCCTGGTGCCTCAAATTCTCAATTATTGGTTTCAATCCCCTCCGATTCTCTAGTGATATTGGATATTGTTTACTCGAATGGGGATTTCTGGATTCTGTATTTCAATGCTTAGGGGCTGAATGTTTAATTTTCCCACTTCTCCAGAATACCACACTGTGTCACTAATTTCCTGATTATCTTTTTCAGTTAAAGAATAAATTTTAAGTTGTCCTTCACAGGGCTTTATTTGAATTCCCAGGGCTATGATTAAATCCCTTCCTAATAAATTGTTATCTGCCTCTGGTATTAGTAATAAATCATTCAACTCGAATCTTATATCAGATTCTATTTGTACATCTTTAATTACGGGAACCTGAAAAACTTCCCCTTTAACCCCTACTACTGGGACATGCTCAGAGCTAACACTACAATCTTGAGGCAGTTTTTTTACTGTGGACCTAGAAGCCCCTGTATCTACTAAAAATGCAATTTCTTCACCTTGAGGACCTACTTTTAATTTTATCAAGGGCTCTTTTGATGTTTTGGTCCCCATTAAATAAATGAGCCCCTGACCCCCCTAATCCTCTTTAAACATCTTTTCATCCTTCTGCCTCTTTTTGCAGACTTTCAGCACATGTCCTTTTTGGTGACAATAGAAACAAATAGGACCTATACTCTTGGAAACAGGACAAGAATTCTGTAAATGTCCCCTTTTGTGACAAGAGAAGCACATAGGTCTACTGTTCTCTGAATGAAGTCCTGATCTTTTCTTTTTATCCTCTCCTACTAGATTTTTTGTGTTTGTGGCTGCTTGTGTTTCTTTAACTACTGCCATTAGGATCCTGGCTTTTGTGTTTTGTTTTTCTTCATCTCGTCTCACATACACTTTTTGTGCTTCCCTTAACAACTCCTGAAGCCCCCTATCCTGCCAATCTTCCAATTTCTCTAGTTTCTTCCTGATGTTCCCCCAGGACTTGGCTACAAATTGTGTTTTCAAAAGGACCTGCCCTGCTGGAGTATTGGGGTCTATGTCTGAGTACAATTACAAATCCTTTCTTAGTCTCTCTAACCATTCTGCTGGGGACTCATCTTTCCCTTGGTGTTCACTCAGAGATTTCCCTATATTTTGTCCCCTGGGCACTGCTCCCCAAATTCCTTGGATAACCATCCACCTGAAATCCCTCATATTTTGCCTGTGTTCTGCCTCCTGATTATTCCAATTTGGATCTACCATAGGCCATTTCTGATCTCTCTGGTCTGGCCCCTGATGATCCCTATTCCAGGCCTGTATTCCTGACTGTCTAATCATTTCTCTCTCTTCCACTGTAAACAAGATTCCTAAAATAGACTCCAATTCCACCCAGGTATAAATATTTGGTCCCAAAAACTGATCTAGCCTCTCTGCTACTCCAACAGGATCTTCTAGCATCCTGCCCATCTCTTTCTTAAATTCCCTAACATCCCCAGTGTTCAGGGGAACACTCACGTAACCAATAGGTCCCTGTCCTGGGGCAGATTTGCCATTGGAACCTCTCTAAGAGGGTATAATCTATCCTCCCTTCCTGCTCCCTCATCCTTTTTGTCACTTTCTTCCTCCTGTCCCCTTCTGCCTCTAGTTCTGTGTGCTACTGGCTCGTCCTGAATAGGGGGTGCATCAGGGACCAGGGGCTGGCCAGGCTGGCCAGGCTGTCTGTATGGGGGTGGGAGGTGATTTAACGGGTCCCATGGCTTTATCTGGTCCCTTCTTGCTGCCTGTCCTTTAGTTTGCAAAGGGTATAACGAATAACCTTCTTTTTCCTGCCTTTGAACTATAAATTTACCCTCCCATTTTGGAAGCCACAAAGCAGCATACTCACTTTCCTCCTGGTTAAAAGATTCTTTTGAATTCACATATAGATTTAAAACCTGAGAAATCCAATCCTCAAATGATCCAAACTCTGGCCAGTATAATTTATTTGCACAAATCTTTTCTTTTGTCCACTCAAACATACAGTACTGTATAATTTTCTGCTTACTTTTTTTCTCTTTGGGATTCCCTTGTACCCCAGTATTGTAACACTATCCCCAGGGGGCTGTCCTGAGGAATTTCGCTCCCCTTCTTGGAAACCCCCTCTCGGTTCCCAGGCACACCGGGTTCTCACAAACTATTCTCATAATTCGCAACCCCTGGGTCAGAGATTTTACTTTTCCTCTGACCCATCTCTGGCGGCAACATCTCCCTTGCTCTCCCTCACTTGTTCTGCGGTTCAACTCCTTTGCTTAATTTACATTTTCTCACTTCTTTTGCCAACCACTTGTTTCCCACCTAATTCCTTCTTTTCCTTTTATTCTCTCCCCAACTTCTCTTTCTGGCCACTCTCCACAATCCTTCTTAATCACGTACCAAAACTTCCATCTGTTATCCTCCCAACAGATAGTTGAACCTGACTCATTCACTCCCTTCTTAAATCACTTTTCTGAGCATCAGCTCCCTTCTCAAAGACTTTTCCCATGAGTTATCGGGCTGGGACTTTGTCTCCCGGTCCCTCCCGGGGTATTCACTCGCTCTCCCCTTTCAGACCTTCCTCACTCACACACAAGAACACAGCCACCCCCTTTACCCAACCCCATGGTGCTCACACAGCCCCGTTTTCACACAGGGCTCTTGTGCACAAGGCGTTTTACGGGCACCTTTCCCTTTCTGCCGGCGTTCCCACAGGAGCCTTCTTCTGGCACAGCTCCTTGTAGCGAGCTTCTTTTGCTTATGATTTATTTTAATTTGGAACTCCTTCTCCAAGAGAGCCTGGTCTAGTCCTGGGACCACCTTAACAACTGGTGGGGAGCTCCTTCCCAAAACTAGCCACTCTTCACTTGGACTGGAGTTCCTGGGTTTCGGCACCAAATTGTTATGAATGATGTTCTATTTTTCCAATTTATCAAGCAACAAGATTTAATTTAATAGTAGATTTTTCATAGTAACAAAATTAATACCATCAAAGTATTGGAGATGAATACAATCAAAGTGCATATATGTAAGAATATACAAAATTTGGCAGTAAGTAATTTAGCATAATTGAAGTTGGTATAAAGCATAAACAAAACTGACTGGGGAGGGCTCGCCATTCCTCACGTACCAAAGCATCCAGGCTAACAATCCCACTTATATACTGTAGGCTACAGGAGTTTCTAGAAAACTCCTCCTAGTTTCTATTACTAAAATCTACATCACTGTGTGTATGGTGCATGCTCTACTAATGGGTTAGGGGGTCTCTCATCCTTTTGAGGGTCTTATTTTCGATGAAGGCTCATCGTCTTCATCAGTGACCCAGGTGTGACCTGCAGGTAGCGCAGGCGCCCTGTGTGACTGAGCAGATGTTTTCTATAACAAGACTTTAATTGAGTCCCATGCTTGGAATCATCCCATTTTGGCCCATTTCAAGGTCAAAACTTTCTATTTCTAGATGCTGCTTGTCAGACCTACATGCTTCTACTATTCTTGTTTCACTTTCTTCCAACCTCCTTCTTCGACTCCCAACATCTGGAAGATGTCCTTTGCCCTGTCTCACCCATCTCCCCCATCACTCTGTAACAATTGTCTTCTATTGATCTAAATACAATTTTGTTAATATAGTTACAACTTAATTAGCACGAATCACATTTATCACAAGGTCAAAATGACACAAAATTTTACTGGCAAATAGAGAAAATCAAGGAACTTTGGAAAAGGATTGTATTAATACAACCTCCAATTCAACATAAAACACTTGTCATAGCAGGAACTTCATTAACTTAACTTATTTAACCTTAGAAATCTTTAAACACTTAAATTGTTGAGGTACCCTGACTTGTTCCATATAAAGAACACTAGAAGGAGAGGAAAGAGAGGCAGTTTGACAGAAGTTCTATAGACAGACACACACATGGCTCCCAGCTGCTAGGGTTCCAATGTGAGTGAGACACAGACCCCAGGAGAAGGCAGGGTATGGACCATGGGCTGAGCGCCTGCTCCGTGTTTTAAGCCCCTGGGCCTTCGTGGGCCTCCCCTAGGTGGGACTTGTGATTGCTGGGGCAATCAGAGCCTGGGTCAGCACCACCCCACTGTGTGACTGATTGACAGCTCATCCCCAGGTGTCTGGGACATTGATCTCATCCAGCCTCTGACAGCGACCATGGTGACACTGTGGAACCTCATGGAACCAAAGAGACCATTGTGACACTCTGGTGACTCATGGAATAGGGGGGGGCATTGTGAAACTCAGGACCCCAAGGGAACCAAGGGTCAGTGATGAAGCTGTGCGGCCCAGAGAACCAAGGAGCCATTGTGACACAGCAAGGATCCCTGGGGCCGTGGTGACACTGCAAGAACTTATGGAAGCAAGGGGCCATTGTGACACTACAGAAGCAAGGAGAATATTGTGACAATACAGGGACTCATGGAATCAAGAACATTGTGACACTGTGGGGCCCATGTAACCAAGGGAGCATGGAACAGGTCTGGCTGTCTGGGCCTCCCAGGGACCTCCTGACAGGTCTGGCTGATCTTGGCATGTCGAGGGCTGCTCTGAAGCACTGGGGCTCTGTGCTTTCCTTCCTGTGGAAAAGAACTGTCCTTCTCCTCCAGGTGTCCATCGGCAAAATTTGGATTCCTCCTCTAAATTTCCTTATATGCCAAGATTGTTCCCAAATGAAATCTGGCTGGTTTGGCCACCCTGGGGCCACCTCTCATCTACCTTTGAAACACTGGGACCATGTGCTTTTCTTTCCTACAGGAAAAAAAAACCTTGACATCCAGGTGCCCATGGCCAAAATTGGGAATCCACCTCCAGAACTCCATATATCCAAGGACAGCTCCCATACAAAAATTTTCCATGACTGACAAGTCTGGCTAGCCTTGGCTTCCTGAGGACTGGCTCTTGTCTGCCTTTTGAAACACTGGCAGTCTGTGCGTTCCTTCCTAATGAAAAGAACTCTTCTTCCATTCCAGGCCCCCACAGCCAAAATTGAGATTCCACCTCCAAAATTCTCTACATCCAAGGATAGCCCCCAGATGAAAGGTGTCAGGAGAGACAGGTCAGGCTTGGCCTAAGGATGGCCACCTCTCATCTTCTTCCAAAACACTTGGGCTTCATGCTTTTCTTTCCTATAGGAAAAAAAACATCTATCTCAAGCAGGCGTTCATGGTCAAAGCTGGGATTCCACCTCCAAAACTCCATACATCCAAGGATTGCTCCCAAGTGAAAGCTGCCAGGACAGACAGGTCTGGCTGCACTTGGCCTCTTGGGGGCTGCCTCTCAGCTGCTTTTGAAACACTGTAGCTCACTGCTTTCCTTCCAATGGAAAAGAACCATCCTTTTCATCAAGGTGTGCAAGGTCAAAATTGAGACTCAGCCCCCAATATTCTGTATATCCAAGGATTTCTCCGTCATGAAAGCTGCCAGGACAAACAGGTCTGGCTGTCTTGGCCTCCCATGAACGACCAGTGGCTTCTTCTGCCTTTCAAACACTTGGGCTCTGTGCTTTCCTTCCTATAGAAAATAATGGTCCTTCTTATGTACACAGAAATGGCTAAATGTGGTATTCCACCTCCATAATTCCCTATATTCAAGGGTTGCTTTCAGACAAAAGCTGCCAGAACAGAGAAGTCTGACTGCCTTTGGCCTCTGATGGCCACCTTTTATCTCCTCCTGAAACACCAGTATTCCGTGCTTTCCTTCCTATGGAACTGAACCATCCTTCTTCTTCAGACAACCATGTCTGAAACTGATATTCCACCTCTAAAATTCCATATATCCAAGGATAGATCTCAGACAAAATCTGCCAGTATTGTCTCATCTGGCTGGCCTTGGCCTCTTGATGGCTGTCTCTCATCTACCACCAAACACTGGGGCCCAGTGCTTCCCTTCCAGTGGAAAAGAACTGCCCTTCTCACCTAGGTGTCAAAGGCCAAAACTGGGATTCTACCTCCAAAATTCCAGTTATCCAAGGATTGTGCCCAGACAAAAGTAGCCAGTACAGACATGTCTGGCTACCTGGCCCCCTTGTGATTTTCTTAAGACAATGAGCAGAATGTTTTAATTTGCCAGCCCCTTAGAGAGAGCCCAGAGATCTCCCAAGGTGGGGTTTGGATGCTGAAAGCACATCAATACTATATAGGGACAAACGAGCTCAGAGAGCCCAGTGGACTATAGATTTAGGACAGAGTAGGAGACCCCTGGAAAGGACTGAAGAGTGGTTTAAGAGATGATTGATCCTTTTCCCATAGTAGAAATCAGCCAGAGATAGAAAAAATAATGTCCAGGGAAGCTGTGGACGTGCATACTGGTCCCAAGGAGAAAGGAATTTCTCTCCCAGGGCAGTGCTGTGGTGCAAGACATCCCCCAGAAGGAGTCTGGAGCAGCCCAAGACTCTGTGTGTGCAGGCAGAGGCAGGCAGGAGGCAGAGCTGTCAGCAAAGGAAGGGGCCAGCGAGGTGGGGCAGCCGGGGGATGACGACAGCCTGCAGGGACAGAGGCGCAGGGCATGGACACCGTAGGACAGCCTGGGCTGCAGAGGCCACAGGGATGGGCAGCAGCTGAAAGGCCCTGACAGGGCCAACTCCTGCAGCACTTGGGCCATGCAGGCTGGCCCTGGGCCTGAGGCCAGCAGGGGACAAGTGAGCCTTGCTGTGCTGGGGCCTCATTGCCTCCTTGTCCCTGCTCAGCAGCCTGGCAGGGGCCGCCCCATGGTGCTGCCCTTGGCATTGCACATGCCCAGAGCCCAGTGGCCCGGGAAGAGCCCTGAGCAATGAGGGAGGGACAGGATCTGCCTTGCCAGGGGCTGGGGCTCAGCCCTTGGCCCTTGGCATTCCTGAAACACATCCAGGTGTCCTCGGCATCAGAGACACCTTTCCCTTGTTTGTCCCCACCTGTCATCAGTGCCTCCAGTGTTCTGCTCTAACTGGAAGCTGGGGACACTTTTTGAGTCCTATCCCTCAGTGGACCCATTAAAGCTAAAGAAACTTTGGAGTTTGACTCTGACTTTGAGTTCTTGAGAAGTTTTCCTTCAGCTCCCTCTCAGGGACTGATGTCCAGGGGCTCAGCACTGTTGGGAAATCCCAGCTCTACAGAGATGGGTCAACTGAGAGGGGTTTCAAAAAGATTTTCTTCCATTATCAGACTCCTTGAAGGGTGAAACATAAGAGATTTAAAACTACATGCCATTCTATCCAAAGCCAAGTTATTTCCTGGTTACAATATTTTATAAATGTTTTTCAGCCTATTAGCTTTTGCCACACAATGGTGCTAATAATTCTAACACCAATCACCTTGTATTTTATTCCACATAGTCTTGCCACAATTCATCTTTCACAGTTCTAATTCTCAAAAATATCTGGTCTTTTTGCAAGGCCATTGTTTGAAACTTGTTTCTAGTTCAATCTCTCTCTCAGCAATGCCTTCTCTATTCCATGGCCTTTCTAAGTCAGCACACCTTATCTCAGAGTTTGCATCCAGATGTACAAGACTGTGTGAGCTTTCAGTCAGGCTTTGAAAATGCTTTACAAATCCATTTCTCACAAATATCAATCACAGAATGCTGCAATCACCTCTGCTCTAAAGAGAACAGTAATAAAATACAGCCTTGAAAATGGCAATGGATATTTCTAAGAAGGTCTTTGTCATATTTCTCCATAACTGGAATTGAAAAACTTCTGAATGAACTGCACCAGACCAGAGGGAAATCAAGGCAGGACCATGGTTTGAATTTCAATAATTCAGTCAGAATCGAACTCCAATGGGTCCTACTGAGGGCCAAGACTGAGAAAGTGTCCCCAGGTTCCAGTGTGAGCAGGAAATTGGAGGCAGAGATGATAGGTGGTGTGGGAAATGCAGGCACAGGGAGCTCTCAGGGCCTTGTGCATACAGGCTCAGAGATTGAGATGGAAACAAGGTTTGACCTAAGACCTTGGAGAAATCTTGGACAATCAGAGCATTAAAAGTAAAATAGATATAAAACAGGAATATAATTTTTTAGTATAATTAGATCTATGTTTTAAGCAAACAGAAATATGCATTCTGTAAGCAAAGCAGTATGTTAAGTAAGATAGTAAAAGATTGTAAAGTTTAGCAATAAAACCTTTTATAATGTTAGTTAGAAGTTTAAGATATATCAATGTAGGTTGGTGAAGTGTTCTAGGATTGGTTGAAAAATGACACATTACTGCAAAGCCATGGGAAGAAAAGCAATTAGTGATTGGGGTAAGAGGATGCTGGCAAACTTCACAGATGTGTTTGATTGGCTAAAAAACAAACATAAAACATTGTAACTAAGAATGAGGCAGCTTCTGATGTTATGGTGTTGGATGTAACACCTTTAATGTCTCAGCCTTCTATGAGACTGACACCATGAGGCCATAAACCATCTTTTACAACGTCTCTCAGTTGCCTCATCTCTTGTAATATCAATCTCCCAATACACATTTTTTTGACATCAGACATGACTAATGAAATCAATAGGGCCTTATGGACACCAGGTCTATCCCATTAAAGTCAATATTGATTTAGGGACACCTGGTCTATCCATTAAAATCAATGGGATTTTGAGGAAATTTGGCCCCCAAATAGGGAAATGTGAGGAAATTTGGAGGAAATCTTGGGCTGAATTCTGGGAATTTCCACTCCAGGATTGCAGTGCTGATGCTCTGCATGTTCTGATGAATTCCTGGAGGCCAGTCCCGAATCCCTGATGATTCACCTGCTGTCTATACTGGAGCTGTGCCTCCAGGTAAGCCAAAAAATGTCCATTTTCAGCCCAAAAGCTGGGAATTCCAAGACCAAAATTGGGATTTTTAGCGCCAAAAGTTTTGGGACGTCAGCTGTGCCTACTGAAGTCAAAGGGGATTGAAGGACACCAGGTCTACCCTGGTGAACTCAATAGGGATTTAGGGACACCAGGTCTACTCATTGATAGGGCTTGATTGGGAAGAGTTACTGTTCAAACTGGGAGCACTGGGAAGGGCTAAAGGGGGACACTGGGGTGACTGGGAGCACTGAATCAAAAGTGGGACCACTGGGAGGGATTTGTAGAGATAAATGGAGATAAACAGGACTCCAGGTCTAACCCATTGAATGAATAAGAATTTAGGGACAGTGGGTCTAGCCTTTAAAAGCAATAAGGTTTGGGAGCACCACGCCTACCCAATGAAAGCAATGAGGATTTTTGAGACACTAGTTTTGGGAGGCCGCAAGGGGTTTTGGTGATCCAGGTATGCAAGGGCTACCCAGGTGTATCAAGGTGATTTTTGGGGGTACCCAGGTGATTTTTGGGGATAGCCAGGTGTACCCAGGTGATTGTATGGGGAGATCCAGCTGATTTTGGGAAATATCCAGGTGTACCCAGATAATTTTCAGGGATATCCTGGTTGTTTTTGGGGCATCCAAGTGCCCTGACTCACCCTGACAGACCAGGAGAAGGTGATGGCTGCCATCCTCCCTGTCAACATGGACACAGATGACCCTTGGCAGCTGTGGGGCTGTCGGGGGACACCCCAACATTAAGGGGTACCCCAGAACTCCAGGTAAGGACATCAGGGGTGGGAGGGAACCCTGAGTTTCCTCAAGAGAGGGTGCAGGGCAGGTACATCCAGGTGCTTTGGTGCATGGGGTTGGTGAAGATGGTATTCTGCAGCAGTCCCAGCTCTGGGGTGGGCAAAGGAGACACCCCAAAATCTCAGAGGGACACCGGGGGAAATCCCAATATCTCAGTGGGGGCACCCAGGTATCCAGGAGTTGAGGTCTACCCATTAAATTCAGTGGGGATTTAGGGAAACCAGATCTACCATTGAAGTCAATAGGGATTTAGGAACAGCAGGTCTACCCATTCAATGCAACAGAACCCACCAGCTCCCACTTTAGGTGAGGGAAGGGCTGGAAAATTCTGGGGATCTTGCAAAATTGTGGGAGTTGTTTTGGGGAGTCCCTCACCTTCCTTCAGCCTTCCAGGGGCCAGTGCCCTTGCCGTAGTTCCTGGTGGGCATCAGCAGCCACAGGCAGTGTTGCCAGGCTGAGAAGTTGGAGAAGCTGCGGCTCAGCAAGGCCCTGGTGAAGGCCAGCTCGGCCTTGAGGTCCTGCCTGACTGCAAGTGCCCAGCAGTGTCCCCAGGTGTGGACTGGGAAGGCACCAGTATAAACCAGTAAGCACTTAAAGCCACTCCTGAGCTCCTGAGGCCTGTGGCAGCAGCTCCCAGCATAAACCAGTAAGGCCTCATACACCCAAGCCCATTGTCAGTGTGGTCCTGTGGCTCCCAAGTTTATACTGGGAGGGCACCAGTATAAACCAGTAAGCACTGGGAGCCACCCCTGAGCCCCTGAGCCCTTGGTGACAGCTCCCAGTATAAACCAGTAAGCACAACCTGAAGTCACTCCCAGTAGGTCCCAAGTTCCATCCCACTATAAACCAGTAAGGCCAGCATCCCCAGAAGTTGCTCCCAGTGGAGTGCCAAGCATCCCCAAGACCCTTCCCAGTATAATCCAGTACACCCCAGTTTAACCCAGTAAAATCCAGAAGATCTCTGTATAACCCGGTACAAACCACTACAATCCTGTCACCCCCAGCACCCCATCCCAGTACAAACCAGTATAACCCACTATAATACACAGTCGGCCACTAGGTCCTCCCAGCCAGCAGGGGGCACTCATACACCCTTGCTCCCTTTCCCAGTGGAACCCAGTACAAACCAGTAACACCCCAGCACCCCATCCCAGCACAAACCAGTACAAACCAGTACGAGCCACTCACAGTTGCAGGGGTCGGCCACCAGGAGGTGCTCGCACAGGGCCAGGTCCTCCCGGCCAGGAGGGGGCGCTGCAGTGTCCATTGTGACCCTACAGAACCAAGGAAACCCCTGTGACACTGCGGGGCCCCACGGAACCAAGAGTCCGTTGTGAGACACCTGGGCCACGTGGAGCCAAGGAACCATTTTGACACTGGGGAAACTCATGGGACCAAGGGTCCACTGTGACATTGTGGGGCCTCATGGAACCTGTGAGCCATTGTGACACTGCACGGCCTTGTGGAACCAGGGAGACCACGGTGACACTGTGGGGCCACCTGGAACCAAGAGTCCATTGTGACACTCTGGAACTACAGAGACCATTGTTGAGAGTATGGAACCTCGAGGAGCCAAAAGTCCACTGTGACAGATCAAGGCCCATGGAACCCAAAAGAGCATTGTGACACTGTGGGACACCATGGACCCAAATCTCCATTGTGACAGTGCAGAACCTCATGGAACCAAGGGGCCTTGGTGACACTGCAAGGCCTCAGGGAACCAAGGAGTCCAAAGGACTCAAGCATTTCTTGTAGGGTTCTGCCTTGGGGAGGGGAAAGCTGCTTGGTGGCACCTTGGCTTTAGCACACACTAATAGAAGGTGTCTGTTTTCAATGGGGACATTATGGAGTTGTAGATTGCTTCAAAACAGAAAAAAAAAAAGGGGGGGCGGGGAACACTCCTTTTGGCCTGTGTGCAGCCAGTTCTCCAAGTAAAGCAGGTCCCAGGTGAGTGAGGACAGACAAGATGGAGTTGCGGAATGTGCAGCAAGGTTGTCCACACTGGGTCAGACCTCAAGGCACAGCTTCTGTGAGCAGGCCAGACCTGAGGAGAGACCCTGCATCAATATCAATCACAGAATGCTGGAATCACCTCTGCTCTAAAGAGAATAACAATGAAATACACTCTTCAAAATAGGAATGTGTATTTCTTAGAATCCCTTGGAAATATTTCTCCATAACTGGATTTGAAAATCTTCCTAATGAATGAACTTCACCAGAGGGAAATCAAGGCAGAGCCATGGTTTGTCAGGACTTGCTTGATCCCAGTGAGCCCTGTGGAGCATTTGGTGCTGAGCCCTTGAACCTCAGGGCCTGAGAAGAGATTGCACAAACCTTTCCAGGAGTCCAAGACAGAAGAAAAACCCAAAGTGTCTCAAAGCATTAATGGGTCTCACTGAAGTCCATCCCCAACACAGGCTCCTCATGGACTCCTTGGAGGAATAAACTGGATGCCAGGATCTCCCAAAACCGTCTCAGAGAGTCAGAGAGGAAAGGAAAATCCAAACTACCTTTAAAACCTTGAGTATGTCAAAGTATTAATGAGACCTACTGAGTGTCAATATAAAGCTCTCAAGGGACTAATTAAAGTAGATAATTGGGGCCATGATTGCATAAACTACTAGAAGAGTTGGTGTCTAAAAGGAATCTCCAAGTACCATAAAAAAACTGAAGTACCTTGAAGCATTAATCAGCCCCGATGAGTGTTGTTACTGACAAAGGCTCTCAAGAGACTAATTAAAGCAGATAATTGGAGGCCATGATTGCACAAAGCTCTCAGAGACTCCAAGGAAAAAGCAAAATCCAAAGTCCTCTGAAAAACCTGCAGTCCCTGGGAGCATGAAGGAGCCCCCCAGGGCCATTCCTGACCAAGGCTCCCCAGGGACTCATCCCAGCAGATCCCTGAGGCCACTGGGATGTGGGGGGATGCTGAGGGCAGGACAAGGGGTGACAGTGGCCAGCCTTGCTGGGGCTGTGCCAGGAGGCCCCAGTGACTCAGGACAAGGTGTCTCCTCCCAGCCCTTGGTGGCACAGACCCTGCTGTGCCCCAGGGCACCAAGACTTGACTTCACTTTGTCCCCACCTGTCATCTCTGCCTCCAAATTCCTGCTCTAACTGGAACCTGGGGACACTTTCTCAGTTGTGTCCCTCAGAGGGAACCATTAAAACTTCAGGAAACTTTGGAGTTTGATTGTGACTTGGAGTTCTTGAGAGGTTTCTTCATCTCCCACTCAGGGACGGATGTTTAGGGCCTCAGCACAAACCCCAAGAGGGTCATTAAAGTCCTTGTGCTGTGTCTGTGCTGATGAGCTGGGCTGGGCTCCCTGCACAGAAGGCGATCTTGGCAACGAAGAAGAGCTTCAAAAACACATTTCTCTTGATGAGCAACTCCTGTGCACAGCTCAGCAGGGCTGGGGCACTGCCTGCAGCCACCCCAGGGCACAGCACAGAGGCACAGAGAGCTCCAATCAGTCAGGGCTGGGAAGATGCTCAGAAGTGACTGGAGCAGAATCACTCCCAGCCCTTGACACAGGAAGCCTCTGGCTGCAGGACAATGCAGCTGCAGCTCCTGGAGCCATCTCCTAAAGCTGGAACATCCCAATGCCTGCAGACTGTGTGAGTACATTCTCTGATGATCTCTTGTGTAGAGCAGCCAGGGGTGCCCAGGGCTGTGGTGCAGAGCAGGGTCCTGCAGCCCAGGGCGCTGTGCTGGGGCAGGGACTCTGCTGCCTGCCAGGGACAGCTCTCAGCCAGCCCTGGGAGCTGCTCCCAGCACTGGGGGACAAGGTCTGGGTGGAAGGATACAGCTGGTAAGGCTTGGAAGTGTTCTCCTTGTGTGGTGAGTATGCTGCATTGTTCAGGACTACTGCTCCCAGCATGACATTTAAATCTAGAACATTTCCAAACAGTTTATAGAGGGATCACAGCAAATCAGGGAATACAGAAAAGGGAAAATTCTGCTTTTTTAATGTATTGGTCTGGGTTGCCTAGATGGGAAATTGCATATAGATATTCATCTCTCAGTTCACGTACATAGAAATAAGGAATTGATTTCTCAGACCTTAATAAAGTGGTCATTGACAGAAATCAGCACAGGGTCCCTCACAGGCAGCATCAGTGTCACTTTTCCATCCTCCTCAGGCTTGCTGTGATGTTGTCATCAGAGCCTGCAGAAGAAGAGCTGGTCCTGGGCAGTGCCCTGTGCTGGGAGGGTTCTGCAGGGCAGAGCTGAGCCCCCAGGGCTGGGCTGGGCTCTGGCAGCACTGGCAGGGCCCAGCCCTGGGCACAGGGGTAGCAGCTGCTGGCAGGGACAGCTCCAGGCAGCAGAGCCCTGGGCAGGCAGTGGGGGGAAAGTGCCACCAAGCTGGGCTGGGATCTTTTAAATCCTCTCCAAACTGAACTATTCCATGATTACTTTTCTTACAGATCCCCACGCCAAGACACAGCAAATGTCCAACAGCAGCTCCATCAGCCACTTCCTCCTGCTGCCATTGGCAGACACGCGGCAGCTGCAGCTCCTGCACTTCTGCCTCTTCCTGGCCATCTCCCTGGCTGCCCTCCTGGCCAACGGCCTCATCATCAGCGCCGTAGCCTGCGGCCACCACCTGCACACCCCCATGTTCTTCTTCCTGCTCAACCTGGCCCTCACTGACCTGGGCTCCATCTGCACCACTGTCCCCAAAGCCATGCACAATTCCCTCTGGGACACCAGACACATCTCCTATGCAGGATGTGCTGCACAGCTCTTTTTCTTTGTGTTCTTCATCTCAGCAGAGCTTGCCCTCCTGACCATCATGTGCTACGACCGCTACGTGTCCATCTGCAAACCCCTGCACTACGGGACCCTCCTGGGCAGCAGAGCTTGTGCCCACATGGCAGCAGCTGCCTGGGCCAGTGCCTTTCTCACTGCTCTGCTGCACACGGCCAATACATTTTCCCTGCCCCTGTGCCATGGCAATGCCCTGGGCCAGTTCTTCTGTGAAATCCCCCAGATCCTCAAACTCTCCTGCTCCAAATCCTATCTCAGGGAACTTGGGCTTCTTGCTGTCAGTGCCTGTTTAGCTTCTGGATGTTTTGTGTTCATTGTTTTCTCCTATGTGCAGATCTTCAGGGCTGTGCTGAGGATCCCCTCTGAGCAGGGACAGCACAAAGCCTTTTCCACCTGCCTCCCTCACCTGGTTGTGGTCTCCTTGTTTATCAGTACTGGGACATTTGCTCACATGAAGCCCCTTTCCATCTCCTCTCTATCCCTGGATCTGGCACTGGCAGTTGTCTACTCAGTGGTGACTCCAACCCTGAACCCCCTCATCTACAGCATGAGGAATCAGGAGCTCAAGGCTGCAGTGTGGAGATTGATGACTAGATGTTTTCAGGGACATTAGAAAGCTTGTCAATTTCTGGAAATCACTACTAACAAAATAAATCCTTGATTCTTCTTGTTGGTTTAGTTGTGGGGCGGTTTTTTTTTGTTTTAATTTCTTCATACTCTCCACAAAGATGAGCCATTCATTCTCCCCTTCCTCCTTTGGTTTCTCTCCAACTTTACTGTGACCTGTAGAGTGTTTCAATGAGGAGCTATACTCTCTGTGGCTTTAAACAAAATAAAGGATGTCCCAGCAAAAATTTCTGCTGAGATTCCCCTTTTGTTCCCTTCTCTGGATCTGCAGCCGCATTGTCTGTGTGCAGTGCTGGGGAAGATCATTGCTGGCACAGCAGCTGTGCCCAGCAGCAGCAGCAGCACTTGGTGTTGCCAGTGCTGCTCCCGTGCCACTGCCCCGCTGCCCTCCTGGCCCTCGTGTTGCTGCAGGGCCTGAGTGCTCTCGGGGCCGGGCACAGCCCTGGGGGTGGCAGTGCCGGGGCTGCAGCAGGGACAGGCCATGGGCACTGCTGGGGCAGCGCTGATGCCTCAGGCCACGGCCTGGGAGCTCCAGGCTCCTTGGCCAGGCTCTCTCCACAACACTTGGCCAGGACAATGCTGAGCACAGAAAAGCCCCGGGAGCAGCCCCAGGCTGGCCGTGGGCAGGCTGGGGACAAATAGCATGGCTGGTGCTCTGCAAGGTCCCTGCAAGGGAGACACCCTGGCAAGGAACAGCAGAGCAGGGGCTGATCCATCCCCACTGCACTGGACACCCCAGGGCAGCGTCCCAGAGCGTCCTCATGCACCTGCCAACAACATCCCCCCTCTGCAGCCCTGGCCTCTCCCCCAGCTCACACAGGAGCCGCATCCTTGCAGGCACACACACGGCAGCACTGGCTCAGGAGCCCCTGTTTGCATTGCACACAGCAGGGTCAGCATCCCCATGGTGCTGCTGTGGGGACATGGAGCTGAGTGAGCACAAATGCCATCAGCCCCTGGGGACAGCATGGGCTGGAGGATGGCAGGGAAACCACTCAGATTTGTTGTGGCCTCTGAAGTCAGCCAGAAAGTTTGTTCCCATGAGCTGTAAGTTTCCTGTTCCACTGCAAATGTTGTTGCTCAGAGCCAGGGCTGCCTGGCAGCCACCCCCAAATTACCCTGAGCATTTTCTTGGCTTCATCTTTGTTTCCTTTACTCTTTCCTTCACCAGATTTCTCCCTCTTGCCCATCCCTGTCCCCTCCCCTGCAAACAAGCCCATCCCTGTTTGACCTTTCCTCTCTGAATCCACTCCCCATTTCAGTTCCTGAGTTGGCACCATGGGAACATCCCTTGGGGAGCAGGATCATCCTCCAAGTGCTTCAGGAATTGTCTGCAGAGTCCTGCACTGCCTCGTGCTGCTCCCTTGCCAGAGGCACCACAGGCCAGGGGGGCACATCTGGGCTGCTGTGTCTGGGTGTGGGGCTCCCTGTTCTGGGGAATGAGGAGGGGCTGGAGAGGCTCTGCAGGACTGACAGGATGGGCTTTGGGGCTGTGTGGAGAAGCTGAGGGACCTGGGCTGCTGGACCTTGTGAAGAGGAGGCCCCGGGCTCATCCTGCAACTGCTCCAGGGGTAGTTTCAGAGAATCACACAATCAGAAAACCTGGAAAAGTCCTTGCAGATCATCATGTCACACCTGTGCCCTGACACTACCATGATTCCCTGAGCCTCTTCTTCTCCAGGATAAACAACCCCAGCTCCCCCAGCCACTCTTCACAGGACTTGTGTTCCAGACCCCTCACCAGCCTTGTTGCCCTTCTCTGGACACGCTCCAGCCCCTCCATGTCCTTCCTAAACTGGGGGGCCCAGAACTGGGCACAGCACTTGAGGTGCTGCCCAACCAGTGCTGAGCACAGGGGAAGAATCACTGCCCTGCTCCTGCTGGCCACACCATTCCTGATCCAGGCCAGGAGCCATTGGTCTTCTTGGCCACCTGGGCACACTGCTGGCTAATGTCCAGCCTGCTGTCCATCAGTGCCCCCAGGTCCCTTTCTGCCTGGCTGCTGTCCAGCCACTCTGTCCCCAGCCTGTAGCACTGCAGGGGTGGTTGTGGCCAAAGTTCAGGACCCAGCATTTGGTCTTGTTAAACCTCTCCTTCTTGGATATGGGCCCTGGATCCAGCCTGTCCAGGCCTGTGTACAGAGCCCTCCTACCCTCCTGCAGATCCATACTCACACCCAGCTTAATGTCAACACGGTTCCATATGGCCCTAGGGTGTCACAATTTCATGAGGCCTCCCAGTGTCACAATTTACTTTTGGTTCCATGGAGCCCCTGGATGTCATCAAGTCTCTTAGATCCTTGTGCCCCACAGTGTCACAATGGCGCCTTGGTCACCCCAAGGCCCTGTATTCTCACAATGGCCTCTTGGTTTTATGAGGTCCAGCAGTGTCACAGTGGTCTCCTTGTTTCCACAAGGAAAAAATTGTCACAACTGTCTTCTTGATTTCATGAGGCCCGATGGAGTCACAGGGGCCCCCGAATTCCATAAAGCTCCACAGTGACACAATGGACTCCTCGTTTGCACGGTGTCAAAATGGACCACTGGTGACACAAGATCCTGCAGTGTCACAATGGATTCTTGGTGCCATGACACCCTGCAGTGTCAGTGTCACAGGGGTGTCTGAGTCCCTCTGCAGAGCCCTCCTACCCTCCAGCACATCCACACTCACACCCAGCTTGGTGCCATCTGCACATTTGCTGATGCTGCACTCAATGCCCTCATCCAGATCATCAGTGCAGATATTGAAATCCACGCTGGCTGGCTCTGATCCCTCAGCCATCCTGTAGGTGCCCTGTGATGGCACTCAAGGTGATCTGTTCCATCACCTCACCAGGCACCCAGGTCAGGCTGACAGGCCTGCAGTTCCCCACATCCTCCTTCCAGCCCTTCTTGGGGATGGGCTCACATTGGCACCTCCAGTCCTCTGGCACCTCCCTGCTGAGCCAGCACTGATGAGAAATGATGGAGAGCAGCTTGGGGAGCTCATCCAGCAGCTCCCTCATCCCCCTAGGATGGACCTGTGAGCATCTGAGTGGCTCAGCAGGTCCCCAGCTGCTTCCTCCTGGATTACAGGTGTCTGTTCTGCTCCCTGTCCGCATCTACCAGTTCAGAACACTTGTCCTGAGGGCAACCTGTCTTATTGTTGAAATCTGAGGCAACAAAGAGGTTGAATACTTCAGCCTTTTCCTCATCTTTGGTAGCCATATCCCCCCCCATCAGGAATGAAGATTTTCCTTGTCCCTCCTTTTGCCATTAATGAGTTTATAAAACCATTTTTGTTATCCTTCACAGAAGCAGCCAAGTTAACTCCTAATTTGAGCTTTCATGTCTGATTTTCTTTCTGCATGACCTAACAATTTCTTTAAACGTTTCCTGAGTTGCCTGCCCCTCTGTCCAAAGGTAACGCACCTTATTTTCTCCCTGAGTTCCTGGTAAAAGCTCCCTGCCTAGCCAGGCCAGTTATTTTCCTCGCTAGCTCACTTTCCTCTGTGAGTAACGTAAGAGACAGGCTGCCTCGGCTCCTTCAAGATTCTTTTCTTGAAGTGCCTCCATTCTTCCTGGAATCCTTTAGGAGATGTTTCCTGTAAAAAAATCACTTCAATTATCCCCAAATCTGCATTCTGAATAGGCCAAAATCTGCTCTCAGTAGGTCCAGTGTAGAAGTTTTGTTGATTCTCCACCTTCTTTCACAGAATATTAAAAAACTGCTTTATTTCATGGTCACTGTACCCCAAACAGCCTCTGAGCATCACATCTCCCTCCAGCCCTTCTCTGTTTGTGAACAGCAGGAGACAGAGCTTTCCTTGCAAGTGAGAAGAGAAGGAATTTAGGTTTTAATCAAGGGCATATTATTTTTATTTTTCACTTGAGAGAACGGTCGACTGGAGCATTCCTTAAGTGATCTTGATGATGAATGTCTCCTTAGGAGGTCTGGCCATGCAGAAGAATGAGCCCCTTGCAGGCCAATGCTATTTGGACAACCTGTTCCTCACCCCCAGTCTCACCATGTCTGACATTGCCTATCTGGGGCTGACATCCTAAAACATTAAAACCCCCTATAAATTTATTATTAATATTGTGATTTACTTAAGTAATAAAAATATAATTATGCTTTTATTTTAATAATACTATTATTCTTTTTTATACCTGATTTTTTTATTTATATGAAAAGATCGATACATTTTTAGCAAGCAAGCAGAAAAATTAATGGTCATTGGTTCTAAGTAACACAATTCATATCATTAATTAATTGACCACTATTGGCCATTGATTTCTCCCTGTTTATGATAATTATTCCTATTTTAATCTCTTTCTCATCTTTTTAATCATTTTCACAGACAGAATAAAACGGGGCCTCTTTGGGATCCATGAAGACATTTCTGGGGTACATTTCAGGAAGTTTTGAGTCTGGGGAGGGAATTTAGAGAGGACTTAAGGGTCTGGAGGACACTTCAGGGAGCCGGGTGGTCATTTAAGGATTCTGACAGAAACTTCGGAGTCCGGGGGAGCTCTTGGGAGTCCAGGGGGGCACTTGAGGGTCAAGGAGGAGAATCTGGGGCCATTTGGGGTCCGGGCGGGCAATTGGGCGGCTCTAACGGGGCTCTCCAGGGCGCGGGGTGTGATGGGAGTTGTAGGCACAGGTATAATGTGGTTCAATGGGGCCGCAGAGCATCATGGGAGTTGTAGGTGCAGCTACAATGTCTCTCAGTGGGGCGCGGTGCATGATGGGAGGTGAAGTCATGGCTGCAATAGCACTCTATGGGAACCACGGAGCATGATGGGAGCTGTAGTCCCGGAAGTGGCTCAGCTGAGGCGTTTGGGGGTCCGGGAGGGCACCTGGGGGACACTTTTGTGTCCGAGCAGCGACTTGACATCCTCAGGAGGGAACATGAATGGTTTGGGAGCACTTGGGGGGAGCTTGGGGAGCTCTAACCGGGCTCTTTAGGGCACAGGGACAAGCAGGAGTTTTAAGACGGAACTGTGTTATGAGGGACTCTGAGGCCGTGGTGGATGACAGGAGATTAATTCCCAGAAGTGACTGTAACGGGAATCTGTGGGGTTGGGAGCATTCAGGGGAACTGGGGATAGTTTTAGGCGGTCTCAAGTGTGCTGAGGAGTGTGCTCGAGTACTGAGGAGGCACTTCAGAATCCTGGAGGGTCTGGGGGACACTTAAGGGACATGTGGGGGATGGATACCGGGGTTCTGTGGGACATGGGTCATGAGAGGCGTTGTAGTCCTGGCTCCAGTTGGGCTCTGTCAATCCCAGGATGTCCCAGGATGTCCCTGTATTTTTAAGTGCAGCCCACAGTCCATCCCAGTCCACCCAGATTCCCCCTCAGCACTTCCCATCTTCCCAGTATGTCCTAGTCCTGCACAGTGTTTCCAAGGAAACTTGAACTTCTCCCGGTTCCCGTGGCACCCAAACCCAGCAGTGGGGGTCAGTGCAGTGTCCGTGGCCACAGCCCCTGGCAGTAGCCCAGGGCAGGTTGGGATGATGATCCACCCTCACAGCTGGCCCAGGGCAGCTCTGCAGTGGTTTTGGTGTTACCTTGGGCTGGCACACACCTGAGGAGTGTGTCTGTTTGCAGTGGGGAACATTAGGAGTTTTAGATTGCTTCAAAACCAAAATTGCCAGACCTCCTAAGGAGAGACCCTGGATCAATATCAATCACAGAATGCTGCAATCACCTCTGCTCTAAAGAGAACAGTAATAAAAAACACCCTTGAAAATAGGAATGGATATTTTTAAGAAGCTCTTTGAATTATTCTCCATATCTGGAGTTGAAAACCTTCCCAATGAACTGCACCAGACCAGATGGAAATCAAGGCAGAGCCTTGTTTTTTCAGGACTTGCTTGATTCCAACGAGCCCCGTGGTGCATTTGGTGCTTCCAAGGAGCTCCAAATAATATTTTGGAAATATTGGCTCTTTCTCTGCAACGCTGCCTTTGCCAGGAGCCCGGCCCAGCTCAGCAGCACAGACACAGCACAAGGACTTTAATGACCCTCTCGGGGTTGGGGCTGAGTCCCTGAACATCAGTCCCTGAGAGGGAGTTGAAGAAACCTCTCAAGAATTCAAAGTCAGATTCAAACTCCAAGGTTTCTCTTACTTTTAGTGAGTCCCACTGATAAACATGAAGGAGAAAGTTTCCCAAGGGTTGAATTAGAGCAGAAAATTTATGACAGTGATGTCAGGTAGGCAAAAATAGGGTAAAGGAGGAAAAGAAACCGCTCAAGAATTCAAAGTCAGATTCAAACTCCAAGGTTTCTCCTACTTTTAGCGAGTCCCACTGATAAACATGAAGGAGAATGTTTCCCAAGGGTTGAATTAGAGCAGAAAATTTATGACAGTGATGTCAGGTAGGCAAAAATAGGGTAAAGGAGGAAAAGAAACCGCTCAAGAATTCAAAGTCAGATTTGAATTCCAAAGTTTCCTTCAGTTCTAATGGGTCTCACTGAAGGACATGCCTCACAAAGTGTCTCCAGGTGAATTGATCCCCAGCTTTATTGTTTTTATGATATATTTTTAAAGTGTGGGCTTATAGTTTTTATGTTATTTTTTGTGGGGATTTTTTTTCATTTTCTGAATGAAGCAGAGAGACAGAACTTCTGAGTTGCTTTAGAAAGTGTGGTTTATTTTTTTTATTTTCTATCCAGGCAGAAAGAATAACTTTGTCGACCGGATCTTCACAGCATGACTTAGAAGTCAAAAGATTGATGGTTGCAAGGTCTGTAAAGGATTTATTAACCAATAAAACACTGTCAAGAGAGATACTTGCATTTCAAATTCAATACTAAGTTATTTTTGCCTTACTGACTCATACTACAGTATGAACTTTCTTAGCCAATTATATCAAAACACACAAACTTCCATTGCTGCACTCTAAAACTTCTTGTTACGTTTGTAACTACCTTTATTTTTTCTATATTTTAAATTCTAAAATGAAAATTATCTCTACTTAACTGTGTATAATTGTAAGCTTTGGCTTACAGGCCCATGGTTCTGAGAATTCCTTACATTTTGAATTTCAACACCCAGGTTCCAGTTAGGGCAGAACACTGGTAGCAGTGATGACAGGTGGGGACAAACAAGGGAAAGGTGTCTCTGATGCCGAGGACACCTGGATGTGTATCAGGAATGCCAAGGGCCAAGGGCTGAGCCCCAGCCCATGGCAAGGCAGATCCTGTCCCTCCCTCATTGCTCAGGGCTCTTCCCGGGCCACTGGGCTCTGGGCATGTGCAATGCCAAGGGCAGCACCATGGGGCGGCCCCTGCCAGGCTGCTGAGCAGGGACAAGGAGGCAATGAGGCCCCAGCACAGCAAGGCTCACTTGTCCCCTGCTGGCCTCAGGCCCAGGGCCAGCCTGCATGGCCCAAGTGCTGCAGGAGTTGGCTCTGTCAGGGCCTTTCAGCTGCTGCCCATCCCTGTGGCCTCTGCAGCCCAGGCTGTCCTACGGTGTCCATGCCCTGCACCAAATTAGTGTTAAGGAGTCTTATTTTGATGTTTTGGAGATTTGGTGACAGCAGGACCTCACAGTACCAAAGTGTCAACTGTGACACTACGGAATCTGAAGGTACAAAGGGGATTTTTGGTACTGTGGGAACTCATGGAACTAAAATCCATTGCGGCAGAGGGGCCACATGGAACCACGGGGCCATTGTTTACACTGTGGGTCTCATGAAACCAAAGATCCCTTGTGATACTGCAGGGCCTCATGGAACAATGGAGACTATTATGAAACAGAATCACAGATTGAATGAGGTAGGAAAAGATCTTTGAAATCATCAAGTCCAACCTATGACTTAACATCACCTCATCAACTAAACCATGACTCTGAGTGCCACATCCAGTCTTTTTTTAAATGCCTCCAGGGATGGTGACTCCACCACCTCCCTTGGCAGAAGATTTCAGTGTCCAATCACTCTTTCAGTAAAGAATTTTTTCCTGATGTCAAACATATCCTACCCCTGGCTCATCTTCAGACTGTGTCCTCTTGTTCTGTCAGTGGCTGCCTGGGAGAAGAGACTGACCCCCACCTGACTACAGCCTCTGTTCAGGTGGTTGTAGAGAATCTCACTGGAGACCATTGTAGCCATTGGGGCCATTGTAGCACGGCAGGGCCTCATGGAATCAAGGGGACCACAGTGACAGTGTGGGGCTCCATGGGACAAAGGGGCCATTCTGACACCATGGAATCAAGGCGACCTTTGTTACAGTACCAGGCATCATGGAACCAAGGAGGCCATTGTGACACTACGGGGCCCCTTGGAACTAAGGATTCATGGAATAATGCAGCATCCCATAGAAACAAAGGTTAAATGTGACATTGCAGGGCCTCATGGAATCCTTGTGACACTTTGAGGCCTCGTTGAATCAAGGGGCTCTGCAGGACCTTGTGGAACCAAGGAGACCCTTCTGCCATTGTGAGTCTCCATGGAACCAAGGGATCTTTGGAATACTGCAGCACCAAGGAGATCCCTGTGACATTGCAAGGCCTCATGGAAACAAGAGACCATTGTGACACTGTGGAACCCCTTGGAAACAAGAGGCCAATGTGACACATCTGGGCCTCATGGCACCAAGGATCCAATATGACACAACCACTGTGACACTGCGGGGCCCCATGGATCCAAGGGAACAGGTAACAGGTCTGGTTGGCTTGGCCTGACTGGTCCAACTGCCTTTGGCCTTTCAAGAGTCTCTTCTAGTGTGTCCTTGAAACACTGAGGCTCTGGGCTTTCCTTCAAATGGAAAAGAAGTGTCCTTCTCATTCAAGCATCCATGGCCAAAATGGGATTCCTCCTCCAAAATTTCCATTATCCAGGGACTGCTACTGGAAAAAAGCTGCCATTTCCAACAAGTTTTGCTGCACCTGTATTCCTGAGAGCTGGCTATCATCTGCCTTCAAACCTTGGGTCTCAGTGCATTCCTTCATATGGAACAGAATCATCCCTCCTCCAGAGGCACCCATGGACAAAAAATTGGTACTTTTCCTCCAAAATTCCTATCCGTAAGGTTTTCTCCCCGACAAAAGCTGTCAGGACAGACAGCTCTGGCTGGCCTTGGCCTCTGCTGGTCACCTCTATTCTGCCCTGAAACACTGGGGCTCTGTGTCTTCCTTTGTATGGAAAAGAACCATCCTTCATCCCAGGTGCCCATGGCCGAAATTGGGATTCCACCTCCAAAAGTCCTAGATCCAAGGATTACTCCTACACAAAAGCTGCCATTACAGACAGGTCTGGCTGGCCTTGGCCTTTTGAGGGCCGGCTCTCACCTGCCTTCCAAACACTGGGGCTGTATGCTTTCCTAACTATGGAAAAGAACTTGCCTTCTCTTCCAGGGAAAAATGGCGGAAACTGGGATTCAACATTCAAAATTTCGACTATCCAAGAGTTGCTCCCAGATAAACCTTCCAGGACAGAGACGTTTGTCTGACCTTGGCCTCTGGTGGCTGCAGTCCATCAGCCCCTGAAACACTGGGCTCTGTGATTTCCTTCCTGTGGAGACCATGGTGAGACTGTGGGGCCTTCTGAAATTAAGGGGTCATTGTGAAATTGTGTGGACCCTGTGGAACCAAGGACACCATTGTGGCACTGCTGGGCTGCAGGGTGCCAAGGGGCCGGTGTGAAGCAGCAGGGCTTTGTGGAACCAAGAGGCCATTGTTGCATTACAGGGCCTGGTGCAGCCCAAGGGCCCTTGTGATCCTGCAAGGCACCGTGGATCCATGGAGATCATTGTGGCATTGCAAGGCCCCATGGAATCATGGAGACCATTGTGACACTGTGGGGAACCAAAGGGCCATTGTGACCCTGCAGGGCCTCATGGCAGCAAGGGGCCAGTGTGACACTGCAGAAGCAAGGAGAACATTGTGAAACTCTGGGGCCTTGTGGAACCAAGGGGAGATGGAACAGGTCTGGCTGCCTTCACTTCCTGGGGGCCACCTCACCCATCTGGCTAATCTTGGAATGTCATAGGGCTGCCTCTCATGATCCCCTGGAGCACGGGGGCCCTGTGCTTTCCCTCCTACTAGAAAAGAACTGTCTGTCTTTCCAGGTATCCACAGTCAGAATTCATACTCCCCCTGAAAAATTCCCTATACGCAACGGTTTTCCCAGACAAAGGCTGCCAGGACAGGACAGAGAGCTCTGGCAGGGTTTGGCTCCTGGTGGTCACCTGTCATCTCAAAACGCCCTGAGGAAAGTATTTGAACAGGTTTGACTACTGGAACATCAATGAGTCTCTCATCCTCTGAAAAACTCAGATGCTCTTCTGATCATATGTCTTTTACTTCTCATTATGTATTATGAATTAAATATTATTTTCAGCTAAAAATTATTATTCTTATTACTCTAGCTGTGTTATCTGACACAGAACACCTCCCTCCTGTACATATGGATCCAGGTCACCTGTAGAAGCAAACACACTAAAGAATCCAGCAGGAATCATTTATCTCTGCTCCCATCTGTCACATCTCCTCTGGAGCTGCAGATGCAGCCCCAGCACTTGGGAGGGCTCAAGGGGTCACAGGCTCAGCTCCCACACAGAGACCTTGCAGACCCTGGGGTGCCCCTTTCAGCCTCCCTGCCCATAGCCTTTCTGCAACCTTCCCCCTGGAGCTGCTGCTTCCCTGCAGCCGCGGCCATGGACAGCAGCAGAACCTGATGTGTCCCAAGCAGCAGGGCCAGCTCAGGGCCCTGTGGGGAGCAGGGGCTGGGCCAGAAGGACAAGCCAGCCCGGCCAGCCAGGACACGCTCAGCTGGGGAAAGGGATGTGCAGGGAGAGGAGCAAGGGAACATTTCTGTGCCTGCAGGGAGGAATGCAGAGGAAGCTGCGGCTGCAGGCACCAGCTCTGGCCAGGCCCCTCGGTCCCCTGCCCAGGGCTCCTGTGCTGGCATGGGGAGAGAGAGGGGCTGGCACTGAGCAGGCAGAGGCAGTCTGTGCTGGGCATCTCCTGGAGCCAGGACCAGCAGTTCTGCACTGTCCCTGAGCCACATTTCCCCTGCTATGGGGAGCTCCAGCCCTGGGGCTGCTGTGGAGACTGAGCTCTCTCTCTGCCCCTCAGCAGCTGCTGAGCCCTTCAAGGGGGCCAGGGCTGTGGGGTGAGTGCCCCCAGTGCTGGAGCACCCCAGAGCAGGCACTGCCATGCGGCTCACCCAGAATGGGCAGGGCTGGGCTGAGCTGGGGTGAGGGCAGAGGAGGTGGGCAGAGCTGGGCAGAAGCTGTGTTGTCCGCAGCATGGCGGGGGTAGACCTGTAGTCCGCATCTCTGAGTGGGTAGACCTGTTGTCCGCATCTCTGAGTGGGTAGATCTGTTGTCCTCAGCTTGGAGTGGGTAGACCTGGTGTCCGCAGCATGGAGTGGGTAGACCTGTTGCCCGTTTCATGGCTGGGTAGACCTGTTGTCCGCAGCATGCCATGGGTAGACCTGGTGTCCGCAGCATGGAGTGGGTAGACGTGTTGCCCGTTTCATGGCTGGGTAGACCTGTTGTCCGCAGCATGCCATGGGTAGACCTGGTGTCCGCAGCATTGAGTGGGTAGACCTGGTGTTCGCAGCATGCCCTGGGTAGACCTGGTGTACGCAGATTGGAGTGGGTAGACCTGTTGCCCGTTTCATGGCTGGGTAGACCTGTTGTCCGCAGCATTGAGTGGGTAGACCTGGTGTCCGTAGCATTGAGTGGGTAGACCTGGTGTCCACAGCATTGAGTGGGTAGACCTGTTGTCCGCAGCATGCCGTGGGTAGACCTGGTGTCCGCAGCATGCCGTGGGTAGACCTGTTGTCCGCATCATTGAGTGGGTAGACCTGTTGTCCGCAGCATGCCGTGGGTAGACCTGGTGTCTGCAGCAAGCCGTGGGTAGACCTGTTGTCTGCAGCATGCCGTGGGTAGACCTGTTGTCCGCATCATTGAGTGGGTAGACCTGTTGTCCGCAGCTTGGAGTGGGTAGACCTGTTGTCCGCATCATTGAGTGGGTAGACCTGTGGTCCGCAGCATGCCCTGGGTAGACCTGTTGTCCGCAGCATTGAGTGGGTAGACCTGTTGCCCGTTTCATGGCTGGGTAGACCTGGTGTCCGCCGCCGGCCTGGAAGTACTCCAAGGGGTTGCTGTTTCTCGCTACCTCCGGCTATGTCATCGTAGAAGGCGGCGTGCGCCACTGCGCCCCCTCGGTCATGTACATCGGTTCTCTTTCCGGCCTCCGCTGCTTCGGGCCCATCTGTCCGTATGATGGGAACGAGGTGACGGGCCGTATCCCCACAGGCTGTTGCCGTGCCTGTGTCCGAGGAGAAGGGCGGACGCTCGTGCGGTCGCCAGGGCCAGAAGAACACCGCCGATGTCGGGGCGAGTTGCGTGGCTTCGTCCGGCTTCCCGTCTTACCCAGTTCGACTGGGACAGGTTAGCCCAGAGAGAGACCGATGCGATCAGAGAGCCACTCCCCGGCCCAGGCCGAGGCTGCGTGTTCAGTCCGGGGGAGAAGCGAGAAAGCCCCCAGAGAGAGCGATGCGATCCGAGAGCCACCGCGCTCCCCCGGCCCAGGCGAGGCTGCGTTGTTCCAGGCGGGGGAGAAGCGAGAAAAAGGCCCAGAGAGAGGGCGAGAAAGCCGCGAGTGTGTCCCGCTCCGGCCCGGCTGCTGCCGGTTTCGTGACAACGGGGAGCCGGGCGCCCGCTCGCTCCCCCGGGGATGGTGGCGGGCGAGGCGGCGGCGCCTCGCCCCTTTTCTGCCCGGCCTTAAGCCGGGGCCCCGCCCGCTCGCCGGGTGCGGCATTTCTTCGGCTGTCGGTCCCGGTGCACGCTGGTGGCCGGCAGCCGGGGCTGGATTTCTGTGGGGCCGGCCCGGGGTTGTGTTGAGCCTGCCCGGGCTTTCCCTGGCCCCCCTCCCCGAGAGCCCCCCGGGCGTGGCTCGCTTGGCCGAGGTTGGCTGCGCCTTGTTTCCCGCTCCCGACCTGTGTTGCCAGAGTTGTGTCCGTATCGAAAGGGCAGCGGGGGACATGCAGTGGGGCGTGTGGCCTCGCCTCTCGGCTTCGCTTGCTTGCCTGCGAAGGGGGGCTCGGTGACGGGAGTGTCCGGCCCTGCCGTGTGTTGTTGAAGTCGTCCCCCTTCCTCGGCCCTAAGCCGGGGACCCGCGTGTAGCGGGCAGAATTTTTCCGGGGCGGCGGTCGGCCGCGGTGGCCGGCCGTGTCCCCCCCCCCAGG